>NW_028072653.1:3901744-6301744 GCF_014824575.4 Sturnira hondurensis | reverse complement strand
TGCCCTCCTGATTCTTAAGATTCATGTTGCCATTTTAGTTTCTTTGCAGCCAAACACAGCAAAGGCATTATCTATGGTGCTTAAATAATCTCTTCAGTAGCAGTACCCCCCCCATAAATAGTAATGAGCCACAAATGATAAGTTAGCCATTGTCTTCTCAAAGTGCTTCATGTCTTAAAACATGTCTTGTTCAGTGTTTCCTTGAAGACAGTCTTCAAATGCCTCAAGTTCAAAAGTGGTTTGTTTTCCTTCCCAAAGTCTGTAAAAATGTTCTATCTTGGGAATATGAACAGGACAGATTCATGAGAATGTCGTGGTTTCTGGAAGTGAGAACTCCCATAAATTAGAAGATGCTTCTAGGTACAATTTTGCCTTACCATATTTACTTGAGATGGTGGTTATTTCAGGTATCCATTTTTGAGAAGCAACTTGCACATTAATACATTTCCCAGAACGTATGGTAGTAGGCAAGTAGGTAAAAATAAGACCTAGCACGTTCAGGGTCAATTTCCTTGCACTGGCAGGGGCATTACAACAAAGAGCAGGAAACCATTTTTGGTTGAGGCAAGACATTTTTTTTTTAAACAAAACTGCATGAGACCAAAAATAAAAGTCTTTGTATGTCGTTACAATCGAAGACCAAACACAAAATCTATTTTAATTCACTGCTTATCGGGGCTGTCTCAGCATTTGCTCATTGCAGCTACATGTTCTGACCAATGATTGCAAACATCACCTTGAAGATCACCTTGCCCTTCACCCTCATCTGACCCCATCCCACCCCACTATCTCTCCAGCTTCCCACAGTCCAAGGCACGGCCAAGGGGTAGACTTACTCATCTGCTTCATAGGATAATTTGAGTTTGTTCTTTAACACACACCTTTGAACATAGAAATCGTTATCTGTTTCAAAGTGTACAGAATTCCTCATGTTTCTTCCTACCATTACATCAAGTAGTTAGTAAAACGTCTGATGGTGTGAGCTCTCAACCTTTTCTAGGTTTTTCTATAACAAGCCAAACACATTTTTGGGGGAGGGATGCTTGCTTTTCAGTTGTTAAGGCCCCACATTGATAGCAGTGAGAAAGGACATTTTTTTTCCCTCATTTTCTTGGCAGCCTCCTCTGGACTGTGAGAAGTGATGATTGATCATTTCTCCACACTCATCCACCACCCTCTCTGTGGCCACGTGTAAATTTGCCAATGGATAATTAAGCAGCAGACACATCCAATAAATATAATAAATAAATTTGATTTTTTCCCCTTAGTAATTGGTTTCATCTGACTGAGTCTGATTATGTGTGAGGATATATAAACAGGATTAGAGAGGAGAAAAATTAGCTGCTGGGTCACACAAATTGCAGAGCCCTGACCACTGTGAAATGTTTTTGTAATAACGATATTATTATTCTTAGGGGTAAATATAAATAAGCAGTTTGTGTGTTCTCAAGAGGTTTAGGTGAGGCTAAAAAATAAAGCTACTGGCATGAATATTGCCATAATGAAGTGGTAGTCAACTACAGAACACACCCCCTGTTCTACGTCCTGTTCCCAGACACTCATGCCTGCCCTTCCCTCATGCCTACATCAAGTTCATGCAGGTGGCACCAAACTGGGACATAGGTGTCCGATACCAGGCGTCCTATCGCACCAGACAATACATCTGGAAATGAACTGGGCATTTCAGAAGGCAAAGAAGGAACAGCTATACATATATAATTACTGCCGAAGCAAACCTTCAAAGAAAATTGAATTAAATCACCTCTCTAATACACTCTCGAGTGACACAAAGAATAAAGCTTCCCAGTGTGTTTTAAAGAAACACACCCACTCACCCATGGTGGGTGGCTTGTGTGGTTGGAGCACCATCCTGTACACCACAAAGTTGTAGGTTGATCCCAGGGGCACTATGGGAGGCTACCAATCCATGTCCGTCTCTCTCCCCGCCTCCCCACCACACCTCCCCACCACCTTCCTCTCTCTCTCTGAAATCAATAAACATATCCTCAGGTGAGGGTTACAAACAACACCCCCTGCATTCCAATTTACCTCTTAGGCATCTTGTTGGTGTCCAATTAGTCTGACCATGGCATGTGGCTCTTAGCAGAGCCCAGTAGCTGGCCTGTCTTTGACATCCAAAAGCTCCTTATTGAAAAAAATTACAAAGGATAGAAATATAATTTCCTGCAGTTTTAATTTGCCTATGTTCCTTCTAAGTAATAGCTCCTAAAATGTGTAAGCATAACCATATCCTTTACATTTGAAATGGTCTAGAAAAATTTGTCACAGTTAAAATCACAAAGTGTGATGGGTTCTCTAATAATAACTATGATTTCTTGCTACATACTATTTGCTTACAGTAGACATTTACCATTTGAATTAGTCATCTGCATGGACATGGTTATCTTTCTTCTCTAATAGTTAATTTCATTCACAGAAATAACCAGAGGACCTGCCTTGACTATTTCTAACATTCGAAATTAAATTTCAAACTTGGCACTTTGTCTTAACATCTTGCAAATGTAGCAAACACCTTACAAAATTTTATGAAATGGTTATTTCACATTATGAAAAAAATTTTAAGTTTCCCCAAATAATTTTACTTTCACGATGTATTTTTATTTTCCATATACACCCTTATTCCTCTAATTAAAGTATAATAAATGTTAAAATATTGAGTACCAGTTAAATCCTAAGCAGAAGAGAAAAAAAGGTTTAAACAGAAGCCTTTTCCAAAAGAATCTTCTATAGAGTTGCCCTCTCTAAATATTTTCAATAAGATATGTTATTGTTAGTATCAATATTATCTTCCTCACATAAATTATATTCTCTGGCTTTAGTCTTTATCTCCTAATAGGTAAACTGAAGATTGGGGAACCTAAATAAATAAAAGAAATGACTTATGCTATTGAACCAAATTCATAAATAAGTTTCCTATTCTATAGGGTCTAGAACTCCCTTGAACATGACTAAGAAACAAATACTTTGCCAAGGTCATCATAACAGAAGTGGATCGTGTAAATTTTCCAATATTTTTAAATGGGGTTGAGCTTACGTAGGTAAATAATCGAGTCAACAGAACAATAAAATTGACTGTCTTTTGGAAAGCTGAGGTCCAAACTTTTATAGATCTGTATCACATTCCAGAAATCACCAATTAATGCAATGAGAAGAACACCTAAGGTAAGAAATCGAACGCCACGTGTACATGGCGATAACCTGGGGCAGAACCACACTAGAAACCGCAGGAGCACTGGGGCATCACCCTAGGTCACCTAAGCAAACATCAAGGAGGGCAAAGCATCATCTCAAAGAATTGCAGTCAAGGCCTGAGAAGTCTAGATTTTTCTAAAAAACAGGACCTCTGTTCCCAAACCAAGCACTCATATTTTCAGGAGACAAATATAGAATCTTCAGCACCCATCATTGAGATTCTGGCAAGAACCACGCAATAGTGACGAGATGAGAAATGCAGTCAGTTATTCCACCAGAGTCAAAGATCCATTCATATTGTCTGGGGAGGGTGGCATCTTTATTTGGGAAAATGGATTTTAGCTCAACATCTTGCTATATTATTTAGTCTTGATTTCTAGTCACCAAACTTACACAAAGAGTTAAAACACCTGCTCTCTTTCTATGCACACTACTGCAAAAAAGCACACAGTCCCAGTAATTCTTCTCGCCTAAAAGGTTCTTAATTCTACACTTAGGAGAGGTGGACCAGTTAAAGTGTTTTAGCAATAATAAAGGAACTTTACTTGCCAACTACTTCTCAAGCTGCTTCATTTTCTGCCACTAAGAACTCATAAAAAGCCTGAAAGATTTCAAGTTCAAAATCACATTGTAGTATGCAATACCTTAAGTAGACTGGGGTGGGGAACAACATGCATTTTAAGGAGCAGGATTTTATCCCCTCCTCAACTTTATAAACTCTTTTGGAAATAGGAGCAGGATACCCTTAGTGCTGCTAAAATAATTATGTTAAGTAGTAGCTTATCTCTGTTGGGTAGAGAAAAGAACCAAAAATAATTGTAAACAATATATGTCACTGATAGTTCAAAGTCCTGAGCAATGTGGGTACCCCTTTTATAAAGCAATATAGAAACCAGGAGTACAGTGAAACACTTTGATGAAGCTACTATTTGCTCTCACCATGCAAGACTCTTGTAAAATTACCATTAATTTCACAAAATTTCAAATGGGGTATTATCTGATTAGAAACTATAAGGCATTTAGTGAAATATTGCTCTGTCCCTTTTCATTAAAATATATCAAAGGACATCTACTCCCCCGCCCGCCAAAACTGTCCTTGTAATCTTCCCCGAAGGCTGTGAATCTGCTGTACGTACTGAGTACAGAATAGAAGGTTTCTCCCTGTGAGTTTACCAGGGCTCCTAGGAACCAGTAATTCAAAGAATAAAACTATTGCTTCACACAAGATGAGAGACAAAATCACAAGCTTTTGACGCAGCCCCAATTAAAGCCACAGCCTGATATAAGTTTCACGTCTTTAAATCTGACTTTCAGTTTAAGTTTGAGTCCTCAAATGGGGAGGGATAAGAAGGCCCTTGGCAATGACCTTGACCATATTTCACCAGAAATCACTTCCCAAAATTAGTCTACAAAGAATAGAAGACAATAAAAAAGCTCAGTCAGACAGTTTTTTTTCTTAAAAACACAGCTAGAACTTCAAACTTCCTTTCAATCACAATAAAAAAATAGTTCTAAGAAATATTCAGTAACTCTAACATAAAAATAGCTTATCAATGCAGATAAACCTCCACTCTTATCAAAATAAAAACAGGAACCCTAACCACATAGGCAAATGGGATTAAGGAGTTTCATGAATCAACAGTCTCTTACTGTATGGGATTCTGCACCCCCTCCAAAAGGTGCCTTCTCTGCACACTGCCAGGTGTTATGCCAATTAAAAATAAATACCTATTTTACCAATAAGTTTAGCAAGAGGATGGTACTATTTTGACACATTAACCTGAGATCAACATTGGGCACAGAATGTCAAAATGAGCTTTGTTAAGATCTAATGGAAAAACAATAATAATATAATAATAACAAAACCATCAACAAATTGCAAACACTATATACCACACAGAACCATATACGAGTAATCACAAATCCAGCTGACTGAACTATAATCAAGCCAGGCATTACCCCCCAAATGCAGATACGTTTAATATTTTAACAGAAATTCTCGGAGCTTTTCAGAAGTTGCCAGGAAACTAGAAGTAGAAAGAGGGGTGGGTGTGTAAAAACCGACCCTGCAGGAAAGAATTTATTCTTTAAATCAGTGGACTCTCGGGCTTCACATCTAGTGAAGATGTTGAAAGTAGAGCTAATAGTGAAGCTTCATAAATAAGTTCATACTTTGAGTATCTTATATAACACCCAGAAATCCTGACCTGCGTGCCACGTGAAATGAGTCCTTAGCCAGGTCAGTTATTGTGCCTATGTGTGTGGGATATTCCAGAGAAATAAGGAAGCTACTCAGCCTGGGGTGTATTACTTTCTAGGTTTGGCCCTAGAATGTGAAAACCATGATGCTTGAGAAGAGTTTGGTTCTTAGGATGGTAGTTTGGCATAAGAAATCACTCTCCTTTAGTACTCCTACAAATGCTTCACTTAAATGCAACTGAGACCCTAATGAGTGGAAATTGAATATCCCCTCCACACCCCAACTTGATCAAAATGGTCAATGCAAGGGTCCATACAAACATTTTTAAATAGCAATATTGTCATCTCAAGCGACCTGTGAGTAGATGAGCGTTCATTCTAAATAAAAATGCCGAGTACCATGAGCAGCCTACAAAAGAAGAAATAGGCTTTAGATCTCAGGGATCTGGCCCATAATGTCAAGAAAAGCTTTCATCAACACAGGCAACCCAGAACGACAGGTGAGTTGCCCGGTGTCTTGGAGCAGGCTTCCTTGTCTATCAAGGTGGGCCTGGCCAATTGAGTTCATCTACAGTTTGTTTGGCTCTTCAGTCCTGAACAGGCTGTACTGTCTTATGCTACTCTTGCAGTAGCAGCTAAGTTTACATTAAAAAAAAAGTTCACCAGTATTATTGCAAACGTACTCTTGGCACATGTAACGTGCTGTCCTACGGTGTGGCGACCAGACAGCAGAACCAGGCTTCCTGAAATACCAATAGTTTCCCTTGTAAAATGTATGTGCCTCAGAGTGTCCCTGAACGGGGTGTCCTCATTTAAGTGCAGAGTTCAGAGCTCCTTAACGTGAAAATACACACACTGCAACTCCACCAGGTCCACCCCAGACTTCCCTCCCTACGTGTAAGCTGCCACTATTGTATAGGCTCATTTTCCCACGGCTTTGCAGGAATTTTACAGCTATACACTGATTCCATTGGAAACTGCTGATTTGCCTTTACTTACTGACCCTTCAGGTTTTCTACTGGACTGGAACTGAAAACTCGGGGGGCAAAGAGCACAAGAAATGAACATGGGCACTGCTAAGAACCCTTCAAAGAACTTAAATGAGATGAATACATCCAAGAACTGTTGTATGTTAATTTTTTAAAAATAATATTTAAAACAGATCCTGGAAGCAAGAGTTATAGAGTCAGTTCTATTTTTAAGAAAAGAGTTAGAGTTCAATTTGCATGCATTATGCTGGCTATTTTAAATAATTGTATTCCATATGTATAGTAGAAACTGCCCTTCCCCTCCCCAATGGACAAGGTGCCCCTTCAAGTGAGATTCAGGAGAGGGCTGGCTTGGGGTTAGGAATTGCTGTCCGTGCCCCATGCTTTTGAATAAAACAATACCAGCAATCTCCTTCCTTCTCCATAGCCCGGAATTTATTTATTAAGTAAATTTAGCCATAGCCCAGTCACTGGAGAACAGGATGGAAGATGGTGCACTAAACACTCCTATGTTTATTATCTTTGCAGGCAACATGAGTAGTAGTGTCTATTCTTGCCTCCTGCAAATCTGCGGCAATGTGATGCAAAACAGCATTTTAAAGAAATTCCCTTTTGGAATGCAAATGATTCTTCCACCAATTTTGAATATTTTAACCAGCGTGTATCATACAGTAGTTCTGGAATCACTGGCATCTGTCATGCTGTCAAAACTGAATCAAAATGCATTGTAATCCTGGGGAATGATAACCTTAAATATCAATGCAACGTTAAAACGCATCCTAAAAAAAATCCCCTATAATTGCGATGAACATTAGAGAGAAACCGGCAATCCTTCTGCAGGGAAATAACAGTCTGCTCTACCAATTTCCCCTCCCCCCACCCCCCAAAACTCATGCAACTAATGATGACCTCCCGAAGTGCCGAATTTACATGTTCCAGCATTCATCTGAGGATGAAGGAAGAAAAAAAAAATACACAGAAAACCACGAAACAAGTTGCAAACTGCACAAACGCAAGGAGGGAGAGAAAAGGAACTGCAGCTGATTCAGGAGCGATTGCAGAATGAGGAGCAACGGAAAGGAAACGAGGAAGAAAGAAAAGGGGGGGAAGCTTTAAGCATTAAAGAGTAAGAAGTGAAAAACATTTACCAGCAGCTCGGTCAGTAGCTTCGCTCCCTGACACCATCTACATAGAGAGATAACTTAGCCTAGAGTCTTCGGTCCCAGCTCGCTTTGGAGCAAAATTCCTTTACTTCGAGGGGGCAACACGCCCTCAAGAAAGAGAGAGAGGGAAAGAAGGGGGAAAATAATCCCAAAGACCAAGACAGGCTTTCCCCCTCCTCCCTCTTACCCGCCCCCCGAACTCCCCAAACGGTGCTCGCTTCTGCACAGCCCTGCCGGCTGTGCTGCTGAGCTGCCTGCTGCCGCTGATGTAGTCGCGGCTGCTGGTGCTGCTGCTGGTGTTCCGCTGCTGCTACTTCGGAAAGGATTAGGAGGAGGATGCCCAAGCACGACCTGAGCCTGCGAGCCACCCAGGACCAATGTGCAACCTGCTCTGGAATCAAACCCATAACACACGCACGCACACCCAGTGGCTCCTGCACGCGAGCCCTTGCGCGCACACAGCGCCCGCCCGCGCGCGGCACAGACACACGCGCACACACACATGCACACACGCACGAGCGCGCACGCACACACATGCACACACACAAACACACACGCAGAACACTGCGTACCACCCGCCCGCCTGCCAGCGCAGTCCCAGAATGGGGAGGGCGAGCCAATCCCCGGGTCCGGAGAGCGCGCGCACAGGCCACGGCTGAACGGGTATGGGTGGTGGCGCTGGGGCTGCAGCAGCTGTGGTTGCAGGGTATGGGGCGGGAGGGGCGGGGGCGGGGGTTCATGACTGCAAAACAGGGGCGCTAAGGGGACGTGCACCCCTTTGTCTGAAGAGAGAGCCCTAACCGGGCGTTTCCAAGACCCGATACTGAGCGTGCAAACCCCAGTGGTGCAGAGTTGAGTTCTGCTTTGGGCTTAGCCAGGGGAGCCACGGTTTCCTGCCTGCGCGCCCCAGGGTTCCACTCTGAGATACCGATGAACCGGACGCTGCACATAGGTCCCTGTAGACTCGGGTGCACAGAAGCCAACGCGTCCTGCAAACGACCCTAGCCTGCCCCGGTTTGCGAGCAAGACCAGTGCTCCGCTGGAACCCCACATTGCGCCTTCCAGGGTTAGGAACGCAGAGAGGCACAGAGCTGAGCTTGGAGGCATCACGAGGGAAGGCAGAAGTCGATTCCAGAGCCCTCAGACCCTGCTGACCTGCCTCTGGGAGAGACTACTCAGTGGCTCACAGTCTGCCCGAGGGCGTGGTACGTGGGAAGCTAGGTTTTCAGACCTCACAGAAAAAAAAAGAGGCTTTTCTTCCTTCTGTAAAGGGAATTCCAAAGGAAGCAATTCCCTGCTCAAGAAAGGCTGATTCAGTTACGGAGTAATTGACAGAAAACCCAGCAGGGCCTGGCGGTTGTAAAAGTAACAGCTAACAGTTACTGCTTACTTACCCGGCTCAGGCTCTGTGCTATGGGATGCGCACGAATTACTGGGTTTTGTCTCGTCCAAACACTACGTGATCAACGCTAGTAGGAAGTTGAGGCCCCAGAATATTTTGTCAACTGCCAGTCAATTATAATCAATGCATCCGGGAATCTAGACCTGGCAAGCTGACTTTTAGGCACTGGAGATAAAACACAGGATACTGAAAGACAAGTAGCATATGATTTCATTTATATGTGTAATCCAATGAACACAATAAACTAACAATCAAAACTGAAACAGACTCATAGGCACAGAGAACAGACTGACAGCTAGGGTGGGGGGTATGGCTGGGTGAAAAAGGGAAAAGGATTAAGAAAAACACACACACACACACACACACACACACACACACACACACCCTCATAGACAGACTGCAGTGTGGTGATGACCAGAGGGGAAGGGAGTGGGGGAGGCAGAAGAGGGTAAAGGGGGACATAAGTGGTGATGGAAGGAGACTCGACTTGGGGTGGTGAACACATGCTACAACATTCCAATGATGTGTTATAGAATTGCACACCTGACACCTATATAATTGTATTAACCAATGCCACTCCCATGAATTCAATTAAAAAAAAAAAACACAGGGCACTGATGAACCCCAGGCCTTGCCAACAAGGAGAAACTGGGGTGGGTGTTTGGGTAATGACGCTCTCTGGCCTTTAGACAGGCAGGGAGACATGCCTGTCTTCAGCGCCATAGAAACCTTTGAAAAACTGCATGCCTGAAATTCCCCAGTGTCCTCGGACCGATGGAGGGCACCCACGTTCTCACTATCACTTTGCATCACCCCTTTAACAGGTGCTGTATATTTACCACCACACTTCTTCAAATAACCCTATAAAGAAGCCATCCTTATTCCCACTGCCAGCACGAGGAGACAGAAACAGAGATGTCTTGTCACTCCCCCAAGGGGACAGGGCCTGAAAGAGAGGAACCTGGTGTGTTTGACGCCAAAGTCCGTGTGCTTTTTCCTCAGCTCTGTGTCTTTCTTAACGGCATCTCGAATAAAGCCAGGAGATGACGGTAGGTATAGCAGTTATTTTTTACTTCCTTCACAAACACATATTGATTTCCTATTAACATGCACCCGTTCAGCAAATATTTACTAAGCATTTACTTAGTGCTTCCAGGTACTATCTCAGAGGTGACAGAAGATGACGAAGACCTCATCATCTTTGTAGTCCTCGGTTTACGGTCTAGCAAGCTGCTGGTCACGTGCTGCGATGCTGATGGTGAGCACTTACGAGAAAGGTGTTTCTCTCCCTTACAGCACACTGCTATTTGCCCAGCAGCTGTCTATTCCAGTCACTTGCTCTGGGAAGGTAGCTGTGATCTCTCTCCTGAGTCAAATCCCCCTTAGTAAAGGCTGTCAAAGGATTATGTTGCTTTTCTTTTTAAAACTTGTTGTGGTTCCAATTCTCTATTTTTGCCATGATTTAGCCAGTATGTCTCCCCACCACCCTCTCGACTATAAGCTCCAAGGGGACAGGAATGTATCTGTCTATTTATTTTTATTGAAAAAAAACTTTATTTATTTATTTATTTTTAGAGAGGAGGGGAAGAAAGGAGAAAGAGAGGGAGAGAAACATCAATGAGTGGTTGCCTCTCACATGCCCCCTACTGGGAACCTGGCCCATAAAACAGGCATGTGCCCTGACTGGGAATTGAACCAGCAACCCTTTGGTTTTCAGGCTAGTGGTCAATTCTCTGAGCCACACTGGCCAGGGCTGCCTGTCTACTTTTATTTTCCATTAATCTCACAGTATCTGGCATACTTTAAACTCTCTCTCCTTTTCTCTCTCTCTCTCTCTCTCTCTCTCTCACACACACACACACACACGCACACACACAACTTGCCTAAGGTCTTACAGCTAGTAAATCACAGAGACTTGAACCTAGATGTGCCTGATTCCAGAGCTCCAGAGTTTCAGGGGAGAATAGGANATTGAAAAAAAAAAAAGACTTTATTTATTTATTTATTTTTAGAGAAGAGGGGAAGAAAGGAGAAAGAGAGGGAGAGAAACATCAATGAGTGGTTGTCTCTCACATGCCCCCTACTGGGAACCTGGCCCATAAAACAGGCATGTGCCCTGACTGGGAATTGAACCAGCGACCCTTTGGTTTTCAGGCTAGTGGTCAATTCTCTGAGCCACACTGGCCAGGGCTGTCTGTCTACTTTTATTTTCCATTAATCTCACAGTATCTGGCATACTTTAAACTCTCTCTCCTTTTCTCTCTCTCTCTCTCTCTCTCTCTCACACACACACACACACACACGCACACACACAACTTGCCTAAGGTCTTACAGCTAGTAAATCACAGAGACTTGAACCTAGATGTGCCTGATTCCAGAGCTCCAGAGTTTCAGGGGAGAATAGGAATGGGGTGTCTCTGTGGGGTTCACAGTGTAACTACACTATGGTGTCTGGGCATATGTCTGGGCCTAACAAGATGAAGAGCCATTGATGGGGCTCTTTTTAATCATCAAATCTTAGCAGGCATTTGAGACAGGCTGAAAGTTACTTGCTCAAGGTCACAGCCAGTGTCATGTGCAGAGCTAGGTTTTATACCCAGTCCTCTCTCACTGAGGGCTTGTGGTACAGGACGGCATGCCGGCAGGCTGAGTGTCCACGATTCTCCAAGGTTCCGGGCTCAGGGGACCAGGGAGTCCCGGGTCAGAGAGAAAGTGCCGCAGGGAAGCAAGCAAACCTTAGGCGCCACCTTTTCCACTTGTTACTGCTCCTCTGAGTCCCACCTTTGTTCCAGCCCCTCTTCCATTGCCATCTTCGGCCTCACCGTGAACTTCTCTGCTCATTTCCAGCCACAGCGGTGGATACGAAGCATGGGAAAGTAAAAACAGCATCTTGCACAGGTCTGCTCATAGTAGACTATGGGGCTTGCTCAGTGACCAGGGGAGACTTTGATTACAGATGGGAAGCTTGTGCTAAATACCTTTCCATTTTGGATTATTGCCTCAAAGTGGAATATTGATATGCAGTCATTTTGCAAAGATTCCTAGGCTGTAAGAATTTTTACTCATCTCGGTAAGAATGAGATGCTTAGATATGGAAACCCAGCTGGATCCTATGGAGGGGCACCCAGAAAGCACCCACAGACTGTCCCTACCCATTTACATACCTCACAGCTAAAGGCATGTACATCAGCTCTCAATACGGACCAGCCCTTGACTGTGGATTTGTCTCCTGCAGACGTTTATTCGCTCACTCTACCCTGAGATATTCTAAATAAAGTGGATGAGGAGTTGCTAAGAAAGGGTTAAATATTAATCCTTTTTCCCTTCCCTCTAAGAATGAATTCATTCTCTATTCCCCGGAGAATGTTTCAGAAAGCAGAAAGCTCCTTGGGATCCTGGGTAACCCATGCCTACGTGTGTGTGTGAGGTTGATCTGCGTCACGAGAGCTGCAGAATCGTTTAACTAGCGATGAGAGTAGCCCACAAAGAAGAGCATAAAGGTCAAGCTTCAAGAAAAGCTGCGCTGAAAATTTGAAGTGTTAGTGGATATTCCACGCTGGCACCCAGGACGTCAACTTTTAAGCTGTTGGAGAAGTCACTTAATAATTCTCACGTTGCATAATCTCATATAGGTTGCCATGGTTATTTCCCATAGCAACTCTCTGAGGAAGGTCCGGTCCCAATCCCCATTTTAAAGATGAAGCAACAGAGGCTTTGACACAGCCAACCATTTATGTGATGCCCCACAGGAAATGAGTAACCAAGCTGAGATGCGGTCCAGCTCTGTCTGATGCTAAAACCCAGGCGGTGCACCAGGCACTCTGCTGCCTTGAACCTCTGGCATCCCTTGGCCCCTCTGCAGAGTCCAACATGGGACAGGTTAGAGTGATAATGGTAGATTGTTTGCACTTGGTGTGCATGTACACCACTGTACTCCAGGGGGAGCAACATGGCTGTCCTCCAGGAAAACTAAGCTGAGTTTAGATAGTCTCTCCAGAATAGCATTACTTAGTTTATCTGGCACATCACAAACGGATGCATGTAGAGCTTGGTGGCAGGGACCAGTGGAAATGGGTGTCATTAGAGCAAAGACTTTAAAGGCTTCTTTGAGGAGCCTGGATTCCCTGTGCTTTTAGCTAGCATCCGAATGCACCCGTCGACTGTCTCCCAGGTCTCCCGCCTCAGCAGATCTTCTCCTCAGTGTCCTAGAGTCCTCTGCAGGGTGTATGCTGAAAGATGTTTCTTTCCCAAGGGTGCGAAATTCAGAAGTGGAAACAAATGGAGCAATTGCTAGCATTCTCCATGTCTGTTTCCAAGTCTGTAGGCAGCCTTTTGAAGATTCAGTAGATGTTACAATTTCATACTTTTAAGAGATGTCCAGAAAGATCTTCAGAATGAGAGTACTCCGGGGCCATATAGTTCGCCCATGTGCCAGCATTTGTATTTTTTGAGTAGAACAACTAGTGCAGAAAAGGGTAACTGGTAACAGGTCTGGGTGCTATAACCCGACGGGAGAGATTGTATCCTGAACAGTGATCATGCATCTTCCCAGAAACCAGTGAGAGGAAAGAAATGATGTGTGAGCCGCTCACACAGATGTAGTAGTATCTGGATTTAAATCCTGAAAACCACTCCATAGTTGGCCAGAGCCCACATGCTTTAACGGTATACAGTATCCTCATAGGTCTGAATTTTTAAGCCCTTAGGGAATTAGAAAACAGGAGGTAAACAGCTACTGCTAGAAAATTAAGAATAGCAAAAAAAAAAAAAAAAAAAAAAAAAAAAAAAGAAAGAAACTGACAACCAGAGAAAAAAGGACATAAAATTTAAATTTCACATCAACTGTTTGGCAGGCTTAATTTAACACACAGGTACATCTCCAAATGCCCATGTTTTAAGAGAACATCCAGGGTCTTCCGATGACTGTTTTGTAACCCAGCACCTGTTGTTCAGAATGCGGACTCCCAGGCTGTGCTTCATGGCTACTTGATACCAGAAAAATAAAGCCTAAATTCCTCAGCCCATCGTTGGAAGGTCTCCATGATGTAGCCCGGGAGTGGCATGTACTTGACCTCTTCCTAACCGATGCCTTTCAATTCCTCTGATCAGCAGTGACTGTCTCGAGTGGTGTCCACAGAGGGATGTGGAGGTCAGGCCCCGATGCCCTATGTAGCTCTGAGGGCTGAGGGTGATCAGGGACAGCTCTTCCTGGTGGACACCCAACAGAGTGCTGCTCTCCCCAAATAGAAGGCCTGTCCTCACGTCCTGGATTCTGCCTTTTTCCCAAACACAGGCTCTAGTCAATCTCAATGACTGCCATTCAACCAGACTTCCCTTTGTGGTTCCCCCCTGCCCCCGCAACCATTATTTTTGCTCTGTCTAGGGCAACATATCTGCACGCATCGTTTCATAATTCAACTCCTTTTTTCGATATTCCACTCAGCTGTCTCTACTTCCAAAGTCCTGCCAGAACGCTCCAGCCAGAAACTCTCCCTTTCTTGTGAAGGTGCCTTATTATAGGTGTTCATCATGTCTCTCTCGTATTCAAGTTATTTAGGTGCTCTCCTACCCTTTTCTGCTGGACAACAAGCTCCTCAAGTGCAATAACCTGTCTGGATCATCTTTGAATCCATCACTGACTCACACAAAGAGTTGCATTGAATAAAGTCTATGCTATAGGAATATATAAATAAATGAATGGCAGGCGCTCAATACTTGTTGAATTAATGAACATTAGAGTATCATTACTACGCTCCTGCTATGTCACGGAGAGATTAAGTTATATTTTGTAGGCTACAGAATGGGGCTAATGTTATGGAAGCTAGGTGAGTAGCTAGGCTTTAAGGATATGACAATACAGCCTCAGGTCCCCAGGGGCCCCCAGTCCAGAAGAGGGGACAGGAAATTAGATAAGTACAACAGGTGACATTGAGACTTGAGACTCGCTGGGGATTTTCGTCTTAACGTTGCTGGCAGGTCGATAAAAAGCTGATAAGCACATTAGCTTAGATAATCGTACGCAATATTAATGTGTTTCACATCAACTGGCCTCATCCTAAGAGACCTCTGTGTGTGTCCGTGTGTCAGTGTGCTGGTGTGCATTCCCATAGTCACACTTGCTGGGATTCAAAGAGTGAGAGGCATGTGCCGAGATCCCACAAAAATCTCCTGAAATGTCTCCAAAAAAAAAAAAGAAACAGAAGATTTCCTTGAGATTCCAGAGAAAACATCTCTGAATAAATAATGCCTTTCAAGAGGCTTAATACATTGCAAAGAGCATTTTCGCTGATTGGCAGAAATTCTTTCTGATTAATTAATTAGTTAATGTTTTCAAAGCACTTGCAAGATGAAAAACATTCGGCGAGGGCTACAGAATTGTTAGTTTTACTGTGTACCTTGGTTTTCCCCCCTTACTAGGTTTTGTTTTTTTCCTCCCAGGCTGCTCACCAAGACCCGGCGACCCCGCAGAAGCATGCTGTGAAATCCTCTAAGCAAAAAGAGACCAAGAGGTGGGTTGCCAGACATCAGGGAATCAGAGAAAGGGACTCTGAATGTATATACAGACATATGTGTGTGCATATATGTATTTAAACTTATATTTGAAATATAGTCAACCAAGAGGATGACGAGGAACATTTTGCTGAAAACTAATGACAGGCTCGACCGGGAAAATTCCATTTGCTCCCGAGCAAAGAACCCCAAGCATCTTGTCTGGTGCCGGAATTAATACCTATTTGATTAAGGAATAACAATGACTAACTTCTACTGTACCTTTACTATAATCTAGGTACTGACCACATGCTTTGCATATATTACTTATGTCCTCCTTTAAACAACGGCTTGAGGTGTTATTATTATAAACATATTACAGAGGAAGAAACCAAGGACTAGAACAGTCAGGTCACTTGCCCAAGGTCATGAGCAGCTCGGAAGTGACAGACCAGAGCACTTGGCCCTGATGCTAGGAGACAGAAAATGAGAAAAGGCTAAAGAGGGAAAAATGAGAGAAGGTGACAGAGAGATTCCAAATGAATCCTACCTTTGCAATGTCTGGTGACCCACTAATAGATTAACAAATAGAAAATAAATGAGCCAATGTGTCTTATTGCGTGAAACAAATTCACGTGGCAAAGGTGATTTATCTTCATTTCCAAAATGGACATCTACATTGAAAACGTACAGGACCACCTGGCAATCCATCCACAGACCCAGGCCCCTAAAGTCCTCATTACCATCAAGGGACAGGGCGCCACGGTGAGAGGGCGTCCTGGGTCATGAACCTCCAATTTCCCTTTGGCTAAAAGCAACTGGCATGTTATTTCTTTGTAAGCATCTTGACAGAATGAAAGAGCAAAAGCTTCAGAAGACAGCTTCAGATCATCCCAGCCCCTTCTGAGCTGTGTGACCTGGGTCCTCATTACTTGACATCTCTGAACTTCAGTCATATAAACTGGGGGGCAGAAAACCTTTCTCTCCACGATTTGTGAGCTCTGTTTGTAAGCATGTGTAGAAAGCAACTGGTAGTGCCTAGAATGTAGTAGGTGCTGTGTTTAAAAAAAAGCAATTCTAACATGCCCTCTTTTTCCTCTTCTTCCTCTTTCTCAAACTCACTTGGCCTGGCCCATTGTAAGACATGTTAATAAATTCCCCAGCAACACGTTCCAGAATGCCAAAAATCGTGAACGGCAATAAGTAATGCCATTGAAACCCACTGTGTGGTTCAGCTGTATACCTTCCACGCCAGTAATTAAAATGCCAATGAGATAAACAAGGTATACAGTCTCTAAATGCATAAGCTCATTCTGAGGACTCATACCTGGTGCAGGAGCTAGAATACAGTAAGGCAAGGGGTCTGCAGTTGCCAGGCTCACTGGCTGTGGGGTCCTCATGAATGCTGGTGTCATGAATAGAGCCCTCTCCAGATAGGAGTGCTAAATGCGTGGAAGTCATGGAGACAAACTGGAGGGTGGGGGGCGAGCAGAGCCCAGATGGCCCTCTCTGCCCACAAGCTCGGTGACCCCAGGCAAGCGATGTGATCTCTTTAAGTCTCGGCTTTTCTTATCAAAGAAACAGTGACTAACACTGAACCAGAGCCGCTGAACAGAAACGAGCTAATCCTGGAAAGGGCAGGGAACACCACCCAAAGTGTTAGCCTTGGCCTTGCATGGGGTATAAGCGTCAGCTTTTCCCCTGGGGCAAAGACGGTGCTTAAAATAAGGAGTCCATGCTGGGATTGGAAGGAGGGAGGAAGGGGCAGAAAGACAGACCTGTTTTACAAGGTGCCGTTCTGTCAGGGAGCAGCACAAAGGTTCAGAAGCTGCTCTCGTTTGTACTCGGTTTCAGGAGGGAACTTGGGCTCTGCGGTCCCTCACACACTCCACATTCAGAGAGGCGGAGCCTACCGCGTACCAGCTCCAATAGGAGATGCCGAAGGGGCTGGAGCTTGGCTTTCTATTTTTCCATCCTTTTTTCTTCCTCAAAGCCTCTGAACAACCGCTCACAGCCATCAACAGACACGTTCAGAGAGGTAACAGGTTAAGTGGGGGGAGCTTAGTGTGTAACTCCCCTCCTGCCCAGAAACCTTCGGGGAGGTGAGTTACGACCAGAACACTGCACTCCATGCATCCTTCCAACGTTATTTTTCCAGAAATGAGGCAGCCCCCTCTGCCAGCTCCTGGAATCACTTGGCAGTGCCCTGTGACGATGTCCCAGAGTCTTAGAGGGGCACAATGCCTTCCATAGAGCAAGGAACTTTGAGAAATAGAAGTGGGAAGGGCATTTTTGGTTCTGAGATGAGAAGGCCTGTGGGGTTGGTTTTTTTCCCTGCTTAGCCCAAATTCCACCCCCTACCCCCCCAAAGGAACACTTCAAAGTTATTCTAATAGGAAAGATTGTCAGCTAATTGTCAGGGAGGATTAGCATTATCAGCGACCAAACTGTGAGTCTTTGGTCTTCTGGCAAACCTAGAGGAGAGAGAAGCCAGCTCCAAAAAGCAGTTTCTATGGAAAACAGAGAAATAGCCTTTATCCCAGAGGGCCCAGATTTAAGCAGCATTTAGCACCCCAATGAGCAGACCACCTATTCTTAGAACAGATCAGACAGGAGGCACATTGCCCTGTTGCTGTTTCAGGAAAAAGGCCAACCCCCCCAAGGTAAAGGCCAGTGATAAACAAAGCAGCCATTAAAGGATTTAGATGAGGAAATACAATGCTCCTATTCCCACCCACCCCCCTGCCCCCCACCTCATCCTGCCTAGGTCCCAAACCTTTACAGAGAAGCAGATGGTGGCTCTAACAAGGAGTCACTCCTTCTCTCTCCCGTAAAGGCAAATGGTAAGAGGCTGCAGCCTAGGTTGATCTGATCACCTCCTTGATCTGGGGAGAAAGCAGAGGAAGCCAGAGACTCCTGGAAAATTCCTGTTGCTAATATTTCTTCACCAACAATCTCCTTAGGAGCCATGCGATAAGACAAAGTTTTAGCCATGAACTTCTTAAAGTCTCTGTATCTTACAGATTGCATCAGGCTCTCTCTTTCCTAAAACCTTCCACTCTCCCTGTAGCCTTAAAAATGACATTTAAACCTAATAACAGGCATGCTTTGCCCTTGATCACCTATTTTAAACCTACCATCGAGTACTCTCATTTCCCCTACTTCTCAACCATGGACCTATGTTTTGGTCATACACACTTACTACATGGTTTTGGTTTGGCCTGTCTCGTATGGTGCTTCTTATTAGTCTCCTTTTCTCTACATAGTCATTCTTCAGAGCTTTGCTTAATAGGAAAACAGGAGGTTTTTTACCACCTCTTGTATTATATTTAACAATTATTTTACTATATAATTTCAGATACCACAATGATTGTCTCACTTCTATAATAGCTTGCTAGACTGTTGAGTTGTTTGAAGGCTTGGGTTCTCATCTAATTCTTATTTATATGGTAAATGCCTGCCAACCAAAAAGCAGTCCATTAGTTTTTGGTGTATTTTGCCTCCACAAATTAAAAAAAAAAAAAAAAACATGGGTATTCATGGGGTGAACAGTTTCCATCACCTGTTTTATAATGGTTCCAGTGGTTGAGATCATGTGATCAAGACTAAAGCAAACACCACCATCTGGTGGCAACATATGCAAATTGCAGTATCAAGTTTTAAGATGGGTAAATTTTGGAAATTTCTACCGATGCATTTGACTTTTAAACTCTGACTGAACTTCCAGTTACCACCTTGCAACCATGTGCAAAATATATTTTTATGTTGATTACTAACAGATAACTTCACAGACACTTGTAATGCACTTCATTTTAAGTTCCCTAGTTGTTTTCAATTTTAAAAGTGTATTTATATACTTTAATAGCATGCCGTTTGTTTCACATACATTCTATTGTTATCAAGCTTTATAAATATTTTAAATATTTAAAAAAATATAAATACAGTATCCTTTAATATTGAGTCTTTGAATTTGTTCTTTCAACGAATAAACCTATTGTATGCAAAGCAATTATTAGAGACTGCATTATATAAACTGTTCTTAGATTAAAGTAAAATAAGGTCAATGCATGTGCCTAGCAGTGGGCCAACCAAAAATGCCTATACATGCACAAAATGGTTGGTGGCCCTTTTAAGGGTGATCCTTAGGACTGTACTTGCTATAGATCCTAAAAAATCTCATAATTATTAAATAAAAATGATATTCAATATAGATTCAGAATTAAATATGTTTAACTAGAATAATATCTAAAGATATAATTCCCCCAGAATTTTTACTAATCCTTCTTAGTCAGAACAGTTTATCAAACACAATACCCTGTTCCAAGATCACAGAGAAAAAAAAAATAAAGATTTTATTTATTTATTTTTGGAAAGAGGGGTAAGGAGACAGAAAGAGAGGGAGAGAAATAGTGATGTGAGGGAGAAACATTGACGGGTTGCCTCTCATATGTACCCTGACCAGAGACCAAACCCTCAACCAGGCATGTGCCCCTGACTGGGAACCGAACCCGTGACATCTCACTTCATGGATGATGTCCAACTGAGCCACACCGGTCAGAGCAAACAATTTACGGTACGATGTTATCCCATTGCTGCTGGGAAAATAGAAATGTCTTTCTTGTACCATTAGAATTCTGTTCTTGTTCCTCTATACAGTCGTCCGATATGGGGGAGGGGGAGTGATGGATGAAATAACGAAGCTATTCTATATACACTGGCTGCCACTCAGAGTAAGATGTACCCTGTATCGCCATTCAGATACATAACGTAGCTCCAAAGTCAGGCTGCTGGAGATAAGAATTCCTTGAAGTAAAACACTGTCTTTTGAAGATAAGAACTTGCCAGAGATCATTGCACCCTGGTCTGAGTTTCGTTCTCTGCAGGTTTGTGAATCGAGAATTCATATGGAGGCCCCTCTGAGGACCCCTACCTCACTCTCTGGCTTCTCCCTGTCTTCAATCTCTTCTGCAAATCGTCACCAGATTATTATCCTAAATCGGCCCCTGCACAGGTCCCTTTTATTTGGAAGTTTCTCACCTTCCAACAATCCACAGAAGAAATGTTAACTGCTTATTGTAGCCATCATAGCACCTGACACCTTGGCTTCCACTTTGCCACACCCACCCAACGCGCATGCTGTACCCACTCTCTCTGTACCCACCCTCTCTGTACCCACCCCTGTTGGGTCTCGCTATCATCTGCCAATCACTAGATATGCTCTGTGGTTGCTCATCTTTCTTCCCCTAAGCCAGTGCTTCTCAAACTATAATGCAAACACAAATCGCGTGGGTTTGCAGTTTCTGAATCCTGGGCTCTGGGGCCACCTGAGATTCGAGACACCTCTAACAAATTCCCAAGCCATGGTATGGCTGCTGGTCCCCGGGGTCGTGATTTGGGGGGCGAGGATCTATTCCACATCACACCATGCTCATGTGCCCCGTTTGCGCCCCTGACCTTTCTGACTTTTAAACTAGTTGTGTAGTTTTGATAAGTCACCTCTGAACTTCTCCCCGTCCTAAGATTTTCCCCAGTCTCTTTGGCCCAGGGTTTTCAACTTAGCTGCTCATTACCATCACGTGGGGAACTTAAAAAAACCCAGTCCCATACGCATCATGCCAGGTCAATTAAGTTACAGTCTCTGGGGTTGGGACCAAAGCATCCGTATTTTTTTTTTTAAACTTCTCAGGTGGTTACAACCTGAAGTCGGGGTTGAGAACCATTTCTTTTGGATGGAAGTGGCTTTTTCTCTCTCCACACTTATAACTCTTGACTTTTACCTTCTTTGGTACTTGAATTATCCATGAACCACTCATGTCTGCGTGGATATTCTATTTCCCCTATTAAGGTCTACTCTTCCTGAGGACAGGGCGTTGGCCACCTCTCGGCAGGGTGACGATCTTAGCAGGGAGCAAGGGCTGCTGAAGCAGAGTCCCCGAGTTCAAGTCCCAGGTCTATCACCTACGATCTTGGGATTGCTTTAGAAGCTTTTGCCGGCACAGTTTTCCGCTCTATGAATTGGAAGTACTAGTAATAGTTGAGTTACTGGATACTTTTGGTGAGACAAAGCACGTGAAGCATTCAGCCTCGGTTCGCAGGACCTACTCCACAAATGCTAGCCATTGTTATTAATTAGTCTTTGTCTGTTGCACATTGTATAACATTGCAGTAAGCAGTCAATAATCATTTGCTGGATGAATAAGTCAATAAATGGTGGAGAATAAATCATATTTAATTGCTCTCAAATAAACCCAGAGCATCAACCTTCCACTGAAAAAAGTTCAAGTTAATGAATGTTAACTAGTTATCAGTGCTTGCAGGTCTCTATGAGGCTACTGGCCTGGCAGCTCAAATCTAAGAAAAAGTAGACGTCGTCTTCACAGTGGAAGAGGCTGGACAAAGGATGCTAATACCACATTTCAGAAACAGTTTTCTAAATTAGACTTATATTTATTTATTTTAGAGAGAGGGGGAGGGAGGGAGGGAGAAAGAGAGAGAGAGAAACATCAGCGCAAGAACTTGAACCTGCAACCCAGGCATGTGCCTTGACCGAGAAGCAAACCCACGACCTTTCGGTTTGCGGGACATCGCCCAACCAACTGAGCCACGTGCCCGCTAAAATTCACCCAGCCTATCAACGTAACATTTCACAGCTGAATTGCAAAAGCTGTTTCCTGGAAAAAGCCTTTAAAACTAACCCAAACGTCAGCAAGCACTAAATCTCATCATCTTTAAAATGTGTGCGTGATCTGTCTTGCCGTAACGAACTGTGCCCCACCCTCCGTCAGAAGGACACCGTCTTGGCCAGCAGAAGTGTAAACACCCTGGCTTTAGAATCGTTCTTAGGCCAAAGAAACATTTTATCACCATTGAGCGCTAAAGTAGGTAGGTGACTGAGGATGCCACACATAATAGCGAGTGTGAAGGAACAGGTGAAGTCTGCCTATTACCGGAGGGAACAGAGCCCTTTCGTTGGAATCCATCTTGGTGGAATGAATAGTCTCTGTTATGTTTATTGACTACGCCCTAAGTATGAAGGCAGAGGTGGCCAGAGCTGCCCAGAAAAATAATCAGCTGCCATTGTGTGACTTTCATTTTGGCTACATAATCAGTCAGAAATTCGCTTTTCAATTCTAAACAACATGTTCGATATTCTTACATCCCACAAGAATACAATCAAGCAGAAAATGAAATGTTTTAAGTAGGTGTCGGGAGCTGAACACTTTTCACTGTCCCTCTGGCTGCCACCCTAGTCTACGGCATCGCTGACCCTTTGCCCGAAGAGCTGTTACACACCCCTCATGTACCCCCCACCGACTGATCCCACTTTCCCCCCCACAGAGTTAATGTCATTTTAAAAATCCTATCTGTCCCTGGCACTGTCCCTCTTAAAACTCTCCAATGATGTGCTACTGTACTCTGAAAAAACTCCAGACTCCTTGGTGGTCTCCCTCGACCTCGGGTGGTCTAGCCTTGCTCGTTTACCTGACCCCCCCCTTCTGTGTGACGACAGAGCCACACAGCCTCTCCTGGTGACGCCAAGCTCAGTCCTCTGGATCCGCCTCCCTTTTCCTTTTGCAACTGCCTGGAGCTCTCTTTCCTTGGATTTTGCGCATCTTTTCCCTCCCTTAGTCCTCCCCTTGAAGATCTCGGCCTCATGACTCTTTCTTCGTAGCAGCCATTGCCATGTGCAAGCCCTGTATTAATGTGTTCACTTATTTGGTATCTGTTTTCACAGAAGCCTGTTCACCTAGTAAAGATCCTCGACTTCGGGTCGAACCTGACACGTTGCAGAGGTTCAGTTCATAGCCATGCTTGTAAGTGAATCGATTGAGCAATATTTTTACCCTCCATTATTTTTGCACATCACATTCGGTCACGTTAGTGTTTTGCACTAAAATATAGACCCACCTCTTGAATTAAATAAAAAATCAGAAGCATTCCTCCTAAATGGGAATGTTTTTTCCTTTGGTAACACCTTTAAATATTATATATGTTATCTTACAAGTACTGGAAAACACTGACACTTGTTATTGACAAAAAGAGTTCAAGAAAACACATAGGTAATTATGTCTAATTACCTGTCACCATTCCACAGAAGGATATATCTATAGGAACCACATGACACATGCTGTTTTATGAGTCGCTTTTTTCATTGACCATAATATTTTCAAGGTTCACCTGTGCTACACAGCATGTATAACTTATTTCTCATTGTTGAATAATATTCATTGAATGGACTTGCCACATTGTATTTATACATTCATTAGTTGATGGGTATCGGGCTCTTTATATTTTTTGGCTGCTGTGAAAAATGCCGCTATGAACATGCATGCAAAAGTTTCTCTGCTTATGTATAAGTTTTGTAAGGATGTATGTTTTCAGGTATTTTGCATGTATGATAACTCTATGTGTAGTTTTGTGAGGACCTGGCAGACTGTTTTGTAAAGTGATTACATGTATTGCACTCCAGGTAATGTATTTATTTCTAATTATTTTATTCTCCTGATGCCAACAAATAAAATCTTCAAAAGAGGAGTAGAGCAACCATCTCCAGATTTTTATTTTTAATTGAGGACTTAGCTTTCATACTTTGAAAACAGTCAAGTGAAAACGGAGCTGCCCATAAGGCTGCTCAAGGGGGTCTGTCCTTTCCGGTCACTGCTTTACACCTTTTTTTCCCCCTTCAATTATGAAAGGGCAGCTAAGGGTGTTGGAGATACACAGCTGTGCTGTTCCTTGAAACAGCTGGTGCCAACTTGTCAAAATAAAGGCTCACCTTTCCAAATACGGGCAGGCCTGTGTAAGCAGGGACGGTGTCGGCCACGTACCCGCAGTCCCTGGTGCCCCCCATCGACGGCCCAGGCATTTAATACATCCATCCTCTCTGGGACGTCCTTTTGCACCTCTTCGAGGATCAAGAAGGCCGTGTGTCCCAAAGACATTCTTCCTCGAGCAAAGGCCAACTAGCCGTGCCGTGGCCAGGGCTCTGACAGAAGCCCAGGTGAGGAAAATGCAGCAGAGAAGGTTCTAACCTGCCACAAATAATGATTTTTAAAAAGCCCCAGAAGAATGTGCTTTGCTACTTTACATAATGCTATAATGCATTAACTCATGTAATATGACTGGCGAAAGTTTATTTATTCATTTCTGTCTGCCGCAGGCAAATGCTGGGTAAATGCTTACAATAGCAGGTGTTTCGGCTACAGACACGGGTACCTCCTTGATGTGCGGTAACTATTTAACTGCTTCCCAGGTTCTGGCCTGCGTGGAAATTGTCAAAGCCTTTAGCAATGTGCAGAAAACGAACAGACCAAAATAGCCTCCTATAGCATTGAGATCAACAGAGAATCTGGTACCTCCACGCTTTGATAATTAGTACACAATAGATTATGTCATACGCATAGTACATGTAATCTACACACCAGGGGCTTCTTAATCATGTTCGCGATCCAGTCCTCTTCTCATGTATTTACTTATCTGAAACGATATTCTGAGGTGATGTTCCATGGCCTCGCTGACTGCACCCCAGGTGAACACATTTTGAGAGACTTCCTTAGCAGTTCGCTTTTATTGTTTTGCGTGATAGACCTTCAGGCTACAGAGTGCATCTGCAGGTTTCCTTCTCTTCACGATCTGTCGTCCTGTGTGCTTAGCAGCTCGCTGAACTGAGCTGATGTAAATGAGGCCTGAAATGTTAAACACAACTTGTAATATCAAAGGTTTCCGTATCAAATAATGCTGTCCCTAGACCATCCGAGGGAGATTAAAAATGCGCGTGGTGTCTAAACTGCCCACCAGTTACAAGAAGTATCCCAGCAGTAGATGGATAATCACCAGCTCACACTAGGAATATAAAGAAAACAGCCAGTTTATCCTGTCCATGGAAACAGCCCAGCGAGTTTTCCTGCGAATTAGGCCCGTAGAAAACTTACTGAACACAGAACCAGAAATAACCACAGAGATCCATCTGACGAGCATTTAGGATGGGGCCTGGAGGGAGCATTTTCCTCACAACTACCGTCACCACAATTTCCAAGCCCAGCTGAGAAGCAAAAAGTGTGGGTCTGAGTTTTCAAACCAGTCTCTGTCAACTCATCTTAAAACCCCATGAAAGAAGTTTTTCATAACCTGTAATGCTAAACTGAGTTTCAGGATATGTTTACACTGAGGTTTTGCACTCGCTGTGAAGTAATTCCTGACACGGGGCTCTGGGGCAAGTAGGGAGGGAATATGTCACCCTCCGTGACTTGAAATGAAGGGTTTTCCAAATCGAGACATTGGGGTTTCCTCGTTAGAGGGAATCAAACTGAAATGACGCGCCTGAAATTCACTTCCCAAGGAGGCCGTGCTGCTGGGACACATGCATAGTGTCGAGCAATGGAAGACGATGGCTAGTCCCTGGCAAAGTGCACGCTGCCCATTCTCAACTCGGGGCAACGTGGCTCAGCTGAGAACAGCCGCGATGTCTGCAGCCACGGTTAGTTTTGATGAGTAGGGATTGGCGGGGGCGCTGGGGAGTGTTGGCGGCATTTAGTGGATAGGAGACAAGGATGCTGCCGACCATCCGACAATACACACAGGACAGCCTGAACAGCAAAGACTGCTTCAGTCCCAAATGTCAGTACTGCTGAGTTTGAGAAACCCCGGTGGAGAGTATGGAGGCCACCACCTCTGAATGTGTCAAGATCTGGGAATGAATCTCCCTGCACTTGGCTGTCAATCAATGGAGGGCTGGTCCGAGGCCACCCAGAAAGAAGCCTTCACTTGAGTTAATCAGGATAAACATCCAAAGGCGATGCAGGTTCTTTCAGAGTGCAGGCCGGGATCAACCAATCAATTGTATCCGGCTTTCATCCATCACGAGGGGGCCATCGCTCCCGCAGGAGCAGACACTGTGAGGTGACATTTCGGAGGACTAACGTTACAGCAGGGGACATGCTAATTCATTGGTGTTGTCACCTCCTTCTCGCAAGTCGCATTATTTAGTGAGGGTTTAGAAAGTGTTGTACAGACAGCGAGTGCTGTGTCATTGCTACGTATGACCATTGTCGTTACCATCTTTCCGAAGAACTGCTTCTGCAAGTGGTGTCTCGGGCCACATACACACATGGGTGTCCCTTTGTACCCATGCGTAGTTTCGAGGAGCAGTTCCTATAACGAGTAATTCACGTTGTGTCATCTCCTTTGCACTCTGAGTTAAAACAAATTAAATAAAGCTTAATTAGAGAGTGTTTTATGCACTACCAAAATGTAGCTGATTGATATTCTGAGTAACTGCAGGTTAGTTCCTGAGGAAAGAATACTGAAAAGGCTCCAGGATTATAAAAGCGAGACTGAGTTTCCATGATATTAAACATATGGATGAAACAGATAAAAATCCTTCAGTATACTTTAATGTTTTTAATTGTCTCTGTTTGGGGTGTTACATTGAAAACACAACAAAATTGAACGTGTTCCCATTTTTAGTGCGTATTTGCCATCCTAGGATTTCCACCTCACTAAAATTTCTTTTTGATTCTCATTGCACAGAGTGTCTTAACACACACTGTGAAAAGAAATAACACAATAAAACTCCTTTTAACAAGGCCTACTACAATGCTAATTGTAGAGTGATTGCTTAATACGTAACTACTGATCTATTTGTAAGTTATTTGAGATTTAATTTTGCCACGGTGGTTACTTTCCGAAATGACAAGTTGGTCGTAGGATTTTGATTCCGGTGGAAACTGTCAAACTGCCAATGGATGTCATAGTCACCTTCTGAATGCCGTGCCCAAGGCAGCGTGGGAAATATCAATACAATATGGCACACTGTTGATGACTCAATCAGCGCGAGACACAGGCAGACGCGGTGTATGTGTACATGCGTACCCTGATTCTGCTTTTCTGTCAGCCTCCTTCATCTTTACTGCCATACACACGCACACAAAAACCCCAGGTTTATCAATTTAATAAATTCCTGCCCTCACCCGGTCCAACTTTTTTGACCCACTCCTTCCCGATTCCCGCAGATATCCTTGACAGCAGAGACAGGGAGACTTAAGTTGAGAGTTCATAGCGGAAAGTTATTAATTTCTAAAAGAAAAGAAAGAACATGTCTTCTACGTAAATGCTAAAACCACAGCACAGTTATACTCTTGCACTTCTCTATATGCTAATGTTTCTACTCAAAGCCAAAGTTAGATACGTCCTGGTGCTCACCATCTGCCTGCTCCCACTTCGCACGCTAGGCCACCCAACAGGCAGGCAGAGTATTACTGAGGGCATTATCATCAGCACAAAATGCACCACCTGAGCGAAAAGAGAAAGAGGGCCAAGGAGGCAGTTCTGATGAACTTACCTAGAGTTTTGGAATTAAAAAAAAAAAAAAGCTGGAAAGCTATTTTCATTCCCACCCACATGGAAGTTTTGTGTTCAGTTTGTTTCTTCTTATTGTGAACAAAGTATAGAATCGGCAGCATAGTCATTCTCTGATGGCAAACACCAAGATCTTTATCTTGCCTCCACATTATGACAGTCACACATGGCCAAGGGACAAGGGGCCAGGTGACAAGCAGGTAGGGATGGAGATCAAAACTAGTGAGGATGATCGAGGTGCAAAGAGCTGGGAATAGAATGAACTAGAATTCATCAACCTTCACATGGGCCCATTATTTTATTCCGACATCTAACCAAGCCATTAAACATTTTTCGTTTTGGGAGAGGGCCCTCATTTTCCCCAAAAGGATATTTCTAAGAAATGTTTGGGCCTAGTGTGAACATGCACACTTCTAAATCTGGAGTTGAAATAATCAAATGTCTAATTATTAGTTAAGTTACGCATGCCTATTTAAGATGAGATGTTTTTCCACACTCTAGGTGTAATTCATATACATACCACTCACTTGTTCAAAATGCGCAATTCACTGGGTTTTAGTATATTCACAGCTTCAGTAAGAGGTTTGTACCCTTAGCCTGTGATTTCCCTGTCTTCCCATCACATCCCCCGGTCCCAGGCAACCACTCACAGGCCTTCTTTTCACTATATGTTTCCTATTGCTGTCATTTTACATGAATGGACTCATGTAATAGGTGGTCTTCTGTGACTGGCTTATTTCACTTAGCATAATGTTTTCAAAGTTCATCTATGTCATGGCACATGTCAGTACTGCCGTCCTTTTCATGGCTGCATGATATTCCATTGTGCCAACATTCCACTTCTGATTGTCATGGTCAGTTATGGACATTTTAATTGTGTCCACCTTTTAGCTATGATGTATAATGTTGCTATGAACATTCAGGTACAGTTTTTTAAAATCAGCATGTATACCCAGGATTAGTTATTTTAAAAGTATGAATTTAGGATTTCCTTTGTCTGTTCACATATTTTCTGAAACAACTTTATTTAAACCCTTCATCGGCATTTTCAACGTCAAACTTCATCAGCAACAAAGTTACTTTTTGATCTAACAGTTCTCCAGAGGACATTATTTTCACTTTATTCCAATTACTAGGATATAGAGAAGTTTTAAAATCTCACTAGACTTTATCCAAAGCCACAAGAGCTCTATCATATAACATTGAAATCCTTTGTTTGCTCGTCTTCCCATTCATGGGCCAAGTTCACGTACATCATCTTGGAGATGTGTCCACTTCGTCCCTTAGAGTTTTTTGAGGTTTTTGTTTACAATGACATTGGACACAAAGGCACGGTCAGACCACAGAAATACTAATTTTGTGTTAAATTCACTTCCTTCATTATCCTGGTTCGGTAGGTTGATTTCTATAAGAATGAAAGTCACTCTGATTGAGCTCATTCCTGGATAGTGTGTTTTCCATTCTTTTTTGTACTTCCTGTGTCCCTGGCTGGGAGGATTTTCCCCCAACTACCCATGCGACTGGGTCGCTCACTCACTGAATGGTCATTTTATTCCACAGAGATTATAAGATCTACAATCGTAAAGTCACTTGCCATTTACTAAAAAAAAAAAAAAAATCGGTTTCTGCTTTATTTGTCTCCTTAGCCTTTGTGATCACTGACCATTGAGACAGTGTCTTATTTAGTTGGGTGTCTTATTTCTCTCTCCCACCGGATTGCAAATGCCATGAGAAGCAGGGATTCCTGGGCTGGACCCAGGGCGGGGAAGCAGCATCTAGATCAGGGCCTCGCGCTTCCCAAGCACTAAATATTGGCTGCATGAGGGGAATGGTTGTTGAGTCAATTAGCCTACTGCTTAAAACTCAAATAACTGAGAGAGCTCTTCGTGATGTGAATGAATCAGATATGTCGACTCCCTCTTGGAGAACAATTTAGGGGACTAATAGTCCCTTTATAACTTGGCATATAGGTTTATTATAGTAAATTATTCACCTACAGAGATCAAAATAAAAACATAAAGCTCAGTGATCTATGACAAAGCGGACCTGGATGAGCGCCTCCTGGGGGAAGCAGGAGATCATTGCCTGGAAGTGTCCTCTGCACTCTGGCCCAGGCTCCCTCCCTCCCTCCCCGTTCAGATATTTTTGGTAATCATTTCCTTGATTTTAGTTGTGGTTTTCCCACCTAGCATGCCCTGCACATCATGATTTTCCCTGTTTTAATTTTACCTTAGTGAAATAAAGGATGGTTTCCTGTATCCATCTTATTGTGTGTATCTGTAATGTACTTATTTCCCTTACTATATTGCATTGCATTGGGAAGATTGACCACAGAGATGGAGCGGGGAGAAGAAGGGAGAGAGGGAGAAAGAGAGACCCTTATAGGTTGCCTCCCATAAGCAGCTGCAACCTAGGTGTGCGCCCTGACTGAGAATTGCACCTGCAACCCTTTTGTTGTGTGGAATGACATTCCGACACACTGTGCCCCGCCCCTGCCAGGGCTCTAGTTACTATATAGTTAACTTTATAAAGTCAAAGAACACATTCTGCATGACTTTAGTCCTTTGTTGAGATGTGCTCTATGACCCAGTAAATAGGTCAATCATAAATGTTCAACAGGCATCCAAAAGAACATGCATTCTGGAGTTTTATTGGGAATAATACAGTTTATTGGGAATAATACAGTATTCCCATTAGATCAAGTTTGCTTATTCAACTTTTTAGCATTCTTACTGATATTTAATATTACATTTAATATTTGGGTTTATCTATAAACCACACTAAGTGTTCTGTGATGCTATTCTATTTTCATTTGTCTTATTTTTCTTGCCTTCTTTTCAATTTATTGACAATTCTTTATTTTATTTTGCTCTGTTATTTGAGGAGTTACTTTTTTTTTCTAATGATCTCTTCATTGGTTACCCTAGAACTTATAACTTGTATCTTTGGTTTATCAAAGTTTAATGTTAATTGGCTATTGATTTGCTCTTTAACTTTATATACTATTTAACACCATTTTATTTTATGTGTGCCTATTTGTTCAAACTTAATAAGGCATGACATGTTAATATTATTTTACTTATAGTACATAGGATTTTGTTATCCATTACTGTTACCATTATTATAGTCAATGCCCGTTTACATTTATTTACCCCTGTTTACCATTTTATTGCTCTTATTCTTTTCTACTTATATGACCTATCTGGGATTATTTTTGGTTGTCCCAGATGAATGCATTTTAAGATTTACTTTGGCATGGGAATATTACTAACACATTTGCTCAGTTTTTATTTGCCTGAAAATATCTGTTTCTGGTTCTAGAATCTTGAATAATGTTTATTTTTCATTTTTATAAAACTCCTGTTTGATAACCATTTTCTTTTGATGCTTTATAGTTTATCTTCTAGCTTTGTCATAACGTAGAGGAGTCAGCTGTGAGTCTTATGTTTGCTTTTTTGAAGGCAATCTGTCCTTCTCATGGTGACTGCTTGAACTTTTTTTCTCTTTGTCTATGGTTTGAGAGTTCTATGTTATGTGCCTAAACCTGGAATAAATTTTATACACTCGTCTTGTAGTTCATAAGGATTTAAAAGTCAGATTTTTGATGTCTTTCATCAGTTTTAAAAAGTTCTTAGTCATCTATTTTAAATACTGCTTCTCTCCATGCTCTTTTCTTGTTGGGGATAAAACTGAATGCATATAAGAACTTCTCATCATAAACTCTCTGATTCTATATTCTCATAATTTTCTATATTTCTCTGTCATTATGATTTATATTGAATACTTTCTTATCTGTCTTCCAGTTCACTAAGTCTCCCTTCATCAGTGTCTCATCTACTGAGAAATGTATCCACTGAACTCTTAAACTTGGACATGGCATTTTTTCAGTTCTCATTTCTACTTTTTTATAATTAATCTTTTATTTCTTTGTTCATAGCAAACTTAGTTACTTTAAAATATATATATATATATACATATATATATATATATATATATATATATATATAACTTTGGTGTTGAAGTCTCAATGAATCTATGTTTATTATCTATTTGTGTTGGTTTTCATCCACGTTGTAAGTTGTTTGTGCTTGTTTTCATTTATGTTATAACTTTGTGTGATGTTTTCTAAGTAACTAGTCTTAAAAGATGAAGGGGAACAATATTTTAAATATCCATAGCCCTAGAGTCATGACCTGTATTACATGTAATTTAGAAAGTCATCTCATAAGTTAATGAATATGACTCAGTGAGAGTAAATGACTGACGAATAAATTTTGGGTCACACCTTGCTCAGAAAGTGGGTACTCCCTCATAAATATACATTTAAATGGATATCCTTTTCGTATGTTGTGGTCTTCTCGTTGCCTAAATGAGTGCAGCTTGACTTCTCTAGGGCACTCAATACGTCTGTCAACTTTCATAATAAAGAAGGTCATTGACAAACATTTTCCGAAAAGCACAGGTGGCAAACGCAAGGCCCTGGGGTCAAATCCCACCCTCCACCCTGTTTTATCTGGTCTGGCACCTTGTTTCTACCTGGCAGCAGGGCCGAGCTCTCAATTCGCTGTGAAGGAGTCGTTACATTTATGCCATCCTAAAATTACATTCGGCCCTTTGAAGGCAACCGCGAGGCTGATGTGGCCCCCGGTGAACATGAGTTTGACACCCCTGCTGTAAAGAGTCAGATAGTAAATACGGGAACTGTACCAGCCACATGGTCTGCATCGCAACTACTCCCGCCTAGTGCCGAAGCACAAAAGTCACTATAGGCCATGTATAAACACATGGGCACTGCAGTGTTATAACAATATTTTACTTACAAATACAGGATTTCACCTGTGAGCCATAGTTTGCCAACCCCTGGAGAGGAACTGAAAGTTGAAGCTCTTCCAGCTCAGCCTAGAGGCTTCTTTAGCTGTACCATCGCTCTGATCTACAGCTGTAACAAACAGACACTTATTTAGCCTATATAACGTGACGCCTGCGCCTCTGTGCCTCCTAGAAAGGGGGTGCGTTCATTTCAGTTAGCCGTCATCTGAGATCTTCGTCTGGCTTTCTTTTGCAGCTAGCACTGTGGGATCTTTATTATATTTTTTCGAGAATGCAATCTTGTGACAAAAGGACGTATGCATTATTCAAATTCCTATATATTTTTTTGTCTCTGGTATAGAAAGACACCTTGAGTGTAAGTGTATTTGAAAAGAATTCTTCCTCTCACATTGTTATGCAGACATTCTTGAGCTGTAACAAATAGTTTCCGCATCTGATTCTTTTCAGGATTTCCTCAACGCCACTTTTATGAAAGCTACTCTGTTAAAGAGTAATTTGAAAACTACCATATTTCATATTGCAAGGATGACTGCTTGACATTATTGAGACGATAAAGCTATTTTATCAATAGGGAGAGAGGGGAATCGCTACCCATTTTTGTCTTTCTTTCCTTTTACTTTTTTTGCTTTCTGTGAAAAAGCATGCGAGTCTTGAAAAATTGAAATTACCCTTTCAACTTTGGTTCTTGGGCATGTGAATTTTTTTTCCCATTTTCTTAAAAGACATGATATCATGGCATTTGACGATACTGAGGTTGGTATGCTTGTCTTAATGACTGTGACAAAGGGCAGAAGTCAAAACCCTAAGCATATTTGTAAATTTTGGCATTGGCTGTCCATCTGGACTGAAAACAATACATTTTAAGGTTTCCCTTTAACTTATCTTGTTACCTATCGTGTTACAACATAATGAAAATTAATTAATCAGTGTTAGCAACACACTTGGAAGACGAGAATGCCTGAAAGTGCTAGATGTCATTAAAAGTTGTCCCTGTTGAAATGAAGGATTCCCGTCATAATACTTTTAGGTAGACTATTGCCTTGCATTTAAAACCCTAATTTCCCTGTGAGTAAAATGTTATTGCTTTTTGGTTAAATAGATGGAATAACTATAAAGCCTTTTATCAAATAAATGTTGCCATAGATACATTATTGTCACATTTTGGTTGAAACACACACTAGATATTGATCAGTGATGTTTTATTCATATTAGAAATTATATCAATACAAGCCATTTGGACAGATGGAGAGTTATATACTTAACTACAGAATTTAACTACCTGTCTTGTTTCCCTAATCTCCCCAATTCATTAGAGCACCACTTTTATTCGTAAGTCCAAGAATTAATGAGCTTGATGTTAGCTTACATCACTGGGCCTTCCAGGGCCATTTTTTGTACCACCCGAAGATTAACTCCTGGGTGCACAAACTCACTCTCCTTCTCTCCCCGGACTGTTTACGGGAAACCTGCTTTGACATTAGTAATAGCTGACCCAAATTTAATAATTTTTGAGTAAAATGTGACGGGTAAACAAAAGTGCACAGACTGCCTCCAATCCGTGCAGAGTGCTAAAACAAACAGAATTAACATAATTAATAGAGAGTTTTTTTCACTGTCTTTCTTTCACATATACCCTGGCTCATCTCTATTTAAAATAAAAACGCTGTATTGGTATGTTGTAACCAATTTTTCACTTCTCTTAACACGCAAAGTGATAAAGGAGGTTCTCTACGACCTTAACTATTTTTAGTTTGGGTTTTGTGTTTGTTGTTTGTTTACTCTTCTAAAATTTAGAGGCTAAAATTGAGACTATGCCCCCTTTCACCCTAATAAAACATAGAACATATAAATTGCTACTTTGGGCCTGGTGCCATTTTCTTGTGTGAATATTGGTTTTAACTCACACGACTTCACTCTAAGAAGACAACTAACCCAATTAAAAAATGGGGAAAGGGCTTGAACAGACACTTCTCCAAGGAGGACATACAGAGGATCCAGAGACACATGAAAAGATGCTCAATATCGCTAGCTATCAGAGAGATGCAAATTAAAACCACAATGAGATACCACTTTACACCAGTCAGAATGGCTATCATAAACAAAGAAACAAACAAGTGTTGGAGAGGTTGTGGGGAAAAGGGGACTCTGGTCCACTGTTGGTGGGATTGCAGACTGGTACAACCACTATGGAAAACAGTGTGGAATTTTCTCAGAAAGCTAAAATTGGACCTGCCTTTTGACCCAGCAATTCCACTGCTGGGATTGTATCCTAAGAATCCTAAAACACCAATCCCAAAGAACATATGCACCCCAATGTTCACAGCAGCACAATTTACAATAGCCAAGAGTTGGAAGCAACCTAGGTGCCCGTCAGTAAATGAATGGATCAAAAAACTATGGTACATATACACAATGGAATTCTATGCAGCAGAAAGAAAGAAGGAGCTCCTACCTTTTGCAACAGCATGGATGGAACTGGAAAGCATTATGCTGAGCGACATAAGCCAGGAGGTGAAAGACAAATACCATATGATATCACTGTTAACAGGAAGCTAAACAACAAAACAAACAAGCAAGCAAAATATAACCAAAGACACTGAGATAGAGAACTGACAGTGACCAGAGAGGGGGAGGGAATTTCAGGGGAAATAGGGGAGGGATTTAGAGGAACAAATATAAAGGATACATAGACAACAACTAAGAAGGGTGGAAATGGGAGGGAGGGGGATAGCAAGGAGGGAAGGGTGGGATGGTATGGGATTAAGAGACAGAAAACTGTACTTGAAAAATAATTTTTAAAAAATTTAAAAAAATAAATCCTATCCTGATCCAGTTTTAAGACCCTGGCTGGAAGATGGTCCATTTTTTTGTTTTTGATCAGCTAGGGCCACAGCCCACCCACCTCCCTTATCAGTCTCTCATGCTTTTGGCCTTTACACACCCATCCTAATCTCCCTGGCAGGGAACGATAACCAGGGAAAACCCCTATGCCCCAGAGCTCCCTGAATTGATTCACGCTAGCTAATGCTAGGCCTGCTTTCCCCGCCTTGCTGTTCCTCTTCTTGGAAAAAATGATGGGGCGTGCTTATCCATGGTTCCCCACTTCCTCTGCCTTGTGATAGACCCAGTGACCAGCTACATGCCACCCTCTGACCTCAGGTGTGACTTGTAGGCTCAACCTTGGGAGCCACGAGTAGAAGGAACTCTCTTTTCAATGGCCATCATCGCCTGATCTGCACCCCCGTTCTTAAAGCCCTACTTTACAGCTTACAGATATACTTAAGTGTCCCCTCGCCTGGTAACATTTTATATTTTTTCTTCCTCTTCCCTTAAGTTATCACCTGACCTCTCCTTTTATCTCTTTCTTAAAAATATTTATTTATTTATTTTTAGACAAAGGGGAACGGAAAGAGAAACATCAATGTGTGGTTGCCTCTCATGTGCTCCCTACTGGGGACCTGGCCCATAACCCAGGCATGTGCCCTGACTGGGAATCGAACCAGCAACCCTTTAGTTCGCAGGCTGTGCTCAATCCACAGAGCTACACCAGCCAGGGCATCCTTTTATCTCTTTTACTGTTACTTGCCAAGGATATTCGTTTAGTATTCTTACATTTAAAATTCAAGATTATACCACAGATAATAAGACTGCCATAACTGAGATTAAGTGAATATTAATCATATTTACTTAAAAATATTTGATAGCAGAAACTAATAAATTATAGATCTAAAAGACCTACTGTCCAAACCCTCCCTTCCCCTTCCCCGAAGTCTGTCATTCTCCTGAAATGAGCATTTCCCTTCCCATGCATTTTTTGTGTATTTTGAATTTTTTTGCATTATATATAAAAGATTGTTTTTTGTGCCTTTAAAAATTCAAATCAAGTTACACACTATATATATTTTTTCAAGATGTTTTTATTCCACATTTGGTTTCAAAAAATAATATATATATATATTTCTGTTTTATTAATTTAAACAACTCTATAAACCACATTGTATGAATAAAGCACAGTATTTTCCCTATTAGTGGATGGATATGGTTTTTCCATTTTTTTGACTATTACCAGCAGTGTTGTCTACATTTTCTTGTCCGTGTGGGAGCTTATTTGGGGAATGCATCTCATAGTAAAGGTGCTGGGTTGAAGAGTGTGGATAACTGTATTCAGTACCACTAAATTAAACTTCAAAAGTTTGTTGAAATCTACATTCAAAGCAGATGTTGTAGCACTGCTTGTTACCATCACCAGTTTGTTTTGCCAGTCAGATGCGAATGAAATACTATCTTGATTTCATTTTTTCATTGTATTAATTTTTGTTAGGGTAAGGAATTACCCTGCCTTTGTTGGTCATTTGAGCATTCTGATCAATGAATTGCCTGTTTATATCTCTTGCCAACTATTTTTCTTTTTTATTATAGATTTTTACTCATTCATTGACTCATTCACGTATTCAGCAGAATAAGTAAATATTGATTATGTCTCAGGGTATTCTGGTAAACCAGCTCTCCATTAAATAAATGCTCTGATAATTAGCATTTGCCAATTTCCATGGTATAAATACTCCCACCATGGTCAATTGCAAGGTTTTAATGTTTTAACAATCACCTAGCAAAATTCCCCCTAAAGTTAATAATTGGCTCTTATGAGCAAGCATTGCTACATCAAATAGTGTTAAATGCTAGGAAGAACTATAGAGCAAGCGTATATGGGAGGGAAGTGATCCTAGTTCACATAAAGTGGTGAAGTGACATTTGAACAGAGACCTAAAGGAACTGGGGGACCACATTTTAGAGGAAATCCTTACTGGAGGATATGCTCATTGATTTTAAGGAGAGAGGGGAAGAGGGAGGGAGAAAGGGAATGGAAGGAAAGGAAGGAGAGGGTGGGAGTAATGTAAACATCAATGATTGGTTACCTTCCATACGTGCCCCGGCCGGGGATTGAACCCACAACCCCCAATTTGGTGTATGGGTGGGACGACATTCCAAAGGACTGAGCAATGCAGCCAGGGCCAAGAGAGCAATCCTGTGAGTGACTGAAGAGCATTTGAATAAAGGGAACAGTAAATTGCAAAGGTCTGGAGGCAGGAACAAGAAGGATGATGTGATTGGCAAAGTGAGCAAGTAGAAAAATAGAATGGGGACAGATGTGGTTAGAGGACCTCTAGCCCATTTCAGCGATTTTTACTTGTACTCTAAATATGATGGGACACCTTGGGATTGAAGCAGAGAAATCACGAGGTTAACCATATATAATCATATAAATTATTTATTAAAACATCTATTGTCATGTTCTGCCTCCAAAATAAATAATAATCCCCCAACACATAGCATTGAAATCTTCCTGATGTCATGATCAACTCAATTGCATATGTAGCAAAATCTTTTTATCAACCCGCAGTGATATTTTCCCTTTGTGAAAGTCGGTTACAGATGTGTGAGCAGCAAATCTACGGAGACAACCTGAAGTACCCGCTGGTAGCTCTAACCGTGGCTTGCAAACCAGGCAAACACAAACGCCTGTTTGGCCGTTGTTGGCTTGAGCGGAGGGTAAACATCGATCCCTCATGTCATACTACAGATTTCATTGGGAGGTTCTTTGTGACAGTCATTTTGGTGTTTAGGGGGTCAGGTGTCCCTGCACAGCCTTAGTAACCACGTAAAGAATATTCCCAGACTTTTGCAGAAAACTGATTTTTAACGTTCAGATGAGTTTTAATATGAGTGATTTTTGTGCTAATAGCGTTTTAAAGTGCCACTTAACAGCACATTACAGCGAAAGGAGAATGTGGGCAACACCGCAAGTACTACTTCTGCATTTTGTATTCACGAAACTCTGGTCTTGGTTTGTGAATTGCTCTAATGAGGTCTATGAAGGAGATGGTTAACACCCACTCAGTCTCCTTACAAATGCCTGTCCTGACAAGAAGAGGGCTCTCTGAGAGAGTGTGAATGGTTCTGCACAGGCTCATGCAGGAGAAGCACCAGGAAAAAAAAGAAGTGTAGCGGTTGCCTCTCACAGAGAACTTACTATTTGCCAGCCCCATGCGAAGCTCTTTGCTTACATTATCGCCGTAACTTTTGTGGCTCAAAGTACTATTTATAGATCAAGTCCAGAGATTTGGAGTCATACAAAGCCATGTAATTTGTTAAGTGATTCCACAGCCTATGATTCCACCTGCCACGATCTGCTGCCCACAGTTCATTGTATGGGTAAGAAACATGACCCTTTACAGCCTTACAAATTGCCCTAAAGGTCTCTAGAGGTTATGAAATCTACATCTATACACCAGAACGTCACCTTCCCCCTTATCCCGAGCCACTTAAAGTTCCTAAGCTGTTCTTTCACAAAGAATATGTGTTCCATGGATCATTAATTCCATGGATTTTTGATGATGTCTTGTAGCCAAATTAGTTTGGGGTACACTGGATAAACAAAGTTAAATAGGTTGTTGTTGTTTGTTTTTGAAGGACCCCTAATATTGGTCTTTGCTTTATTTCCTGAACACATTTGAGTAAGGAATTCTCTCTGTCCACACAGTGTTCTGCAAGAGCACTTTTTAGGGGGTATTGTGGGGGAACCTTCTCTAACTCGCCATTAAGTTCAGGTTTATAATACAACTAGAAGCATCATCTGTTCTCAGGAGAGTGCCTACGAGTTGGTTATTATTTCTGAAAATGATGGTTCGGAGTCACACACTTGTTTGTTTCCGTCCTGAAGACTCTGGCACTCACTCAGCTTCTGACAGAGATGTGTAGATCTTGCTAAAATCAAAGAACACAACTGTCCTTACTCCTTAAAGGTAACTATTATCACATTCTCACAAAACACGTGGGTATTTTCTGTGTAATGGGTACAATACTGAATAGCACCCGAAAGAAGCTGGCTTGGTCACAGACACTGACTGAGGGCAAAAGCTGGAACTCTCTGTGTTCCATGTTCCCATTCGCAGTTACACGTGTGTGTTTGCATGCACATATGTGTGGGGGAGCATGCATTCCCTGAGGGGGACACCTTGGAGAAAGTTTTGGTCTTATCAAAATAGCATGATTATCAGACCTTTGTCCTCCGAGCAGCTTGATTTTCTCAGGAGACACAGTCACTCCCCAGGAAAAGGGAAGGGAGAAATCTCTGGCTGAAGGCTCGGACTTCCTGGGTATATCATTTCTCCCCCTGGCACAAACTCTCCTTAGAGTTCTCGATCAGGAAATCAAACCGATCATGTCCTGAGTGAGGAAGGCACTGTTATATATGTAGCGTGGGCTTCAAAGGTGGTAAGGATTGAATTCAATCATAGCTCTACCCACTGACTTCCAGGCTGAGAGGCTGTTTTTTTTAACCAACCATGCATTTATCCAACACATAGTTATTGATTGCCTTTTATGTTTCTAGATCTTGTTCTCATCCCAGGCCCACATTATGGAATAAGGCAGGTAAATCTTTGAACCTCACTTTCTCCATCCACAGAGTGGGAATGTATAGGATTGGTAGAATTAAATGGAATGCTGTGTAGATAGTATCTAACATAGTACCCGGCACACAACAGGGGCTTAATAAATCACAGTGATCATAAAAGCAAGGATGGTAATAACTCTTACTGATTTACAGCCCACTGAACTGAAGATTTCACACAATCAAGAACATTCCTTTGTGTGGAGGGAGAAAAGCAGCTGTTTAAATTGTGTGTTTTTTTCCCTTAGTAAATAGCTATAATTTCCAAAGTATTTACTCTTTGAAGTCTAGATAATACAGGATGTTTTAGAGAAAAGATATTATCTTAGAAGGCTATCATTTTAAACCACAATTACTATGAATACTCTAATTTATATTGGTTTATCAGATTAGTTTACAAATCGCCTGGCAGGTAGAGAGTCAGAAGTTGAGAGGTGAATTTTACCAGAAGAGATCATAAAAGATATTAGACAGAGGGGCTATCATGAAAACTATAATAGCAGAAGAATGAATAGTAGGAGATTCTCAAAAACAAGGGAATAGAAATTATAAGAGAGAAGGGAGAAAGAAGACAGATACTTACTAAAACTCTGCAATAGGTCCCCATCAGGTTGAAAATAGGATTTCTCTTAAGCTCACTAGGACCTCCATGAGCAAGAAGCCCCTGTCTGGCTCTCTTGCCTTATCTTGCACTGTTCTTTGTTTATTACACTTCAGTTACACAGATCTTCTTCCTGTCCATCCAACTCCATGGTTGCTTGTGGTCTCAGATGCATAGGCTTGGGGTTCTACATTTGCCAGACTCCTTCTATCTGTAATGGAGCTCCCCAACATTTTTGCATGGTTGGCTCAAAGGTCTCAGTTTTCCAAAGAGGCCTTTCCTAATGACCAGACCTCAGGGGTCCCCAGATGATCTTCAGCACGTCATTCTGTTTTATTTTGGTCGCCGCATGTTTTGTTATCCAAAGTTTCCTTTTTATTAACTTCGTTCTTATAATCTGACTCCATCTTAGTTTCTAGAATGTAAGTTCTGTATACACAGGGCAGTTGACTGTCCTTTGCTCGGCTGTGTCTCTAGCACTGAGAATTGTGCCTGCCATTTGGTAGGTGATCAATACAAAAATAGTTGAATGAACAAGTGATTGAATACCAGTATAAATACAATTCTTCAAAAGGATCTTGAGAAATGACAAAGAATAACTTCACCAAACTGACAATTATGCCTAGGGCTGAGGCTGAACACAACATTAATAACGTTCACTGAAATTTTCTGGACTAATTTTGATGTCTCTAAGGAAAGAACTGTTCCTCATATATGCAATCCTGGGAAATCATTTATTATTCTAACCAATATCCAGCTATTTGAGCAGTGGTTATCTTATAGCACCGCAGAGGTGTGTCTGGCCATTTGTCACAGGCGGAATTTTCTATCTTTACATTTCTAATTATTATAATGGAGAGGTGACTCTAATCTATATATGGAGGATTAATAATTCTGAAGAAAGGTCTTGTTTATTAGGTACTCGGAGGAAGAACAATAACAGCTTTTATTCAAGCAGATGCTCAGCAGAGTATCACTACCATTATCTTCCCCATCAAAAATGAGCAAATAAGCCCTGGCTGGCGTAGCTCAGTGGATTGAGCGCGGGCCTGCGAACCACACGATCGCGGTTCAATTCCCAGTCAGGGCACATGCCTGGGTTGCAGGCCAGTTCCCAGCAGGGGACTCACGAGAGGCAACCACACATTGATATTTCTCTCCCTCTCTCCTTCCCTTCCTCTCTAAAGATAAATAAATAAAATCTTTAAAAAAATAAGCGAATAATTACCTCTTTTGTTTAATTTTTTCAGTGACAGATTCCCTTCGTTGAAGACATTTTTTACATTCCACATTGCCTAACGTATTATTTTTAAGAACATCACCCTCCTGCTAAGCCACAAATAAGACACTCAGTGTCAGTATGTCAAACACAGGTTTCTACCTAGAGCTCAGAAACACCTTGCGCTAGTAACAGAATGGCAATTACTCATGCACAAAACGTATAGCTCCCTCAAGACTTTTCAGAAATCTTGATTATTTAATCAGCGCTCTTGATTTGTAAGGCTAGGTAGTTGATGGCTCCCCAAATGTGTCACGTTGGACGTTATCCAGATGGAGTGCCAGTTTTCATTTGAGATGAAAGAGGTGAAACTCAACCAGAAAGGTTTTCTCCCATCTTGGTCTATGGCTCAAGTTATATCAGATGACAAATACAACTTGGCAGTCCGCCTTGCCCGTGATTTTAAAACAGAAACTACATTGAACTGTCAGTTACCAAATGAGGGGATTAGCTCTGATGTTGATTAAAGTTTTAATACCATGTTTTTATTACGGTCAAGTTCTTTTTTTCTCCCTTCTTTTTTTGGCTGGGGGGGAGAACCAGTTCTCTCAACATAACTCTTAGCTTCTGTCTAAGATTTTAGGATGCCAGTTTGCTTTGCTATATGAAGTTACTAGTGCTGTTTTCAAGGACCCTCTGTTGTATGCTTACAAAATTAATGTATGAAACATTTTCTATACAAAGAACCGAAATCAGGCATATTCCTTCTGGAGTGATACACAGAGGTACTATCGCTACATTCATCTTGACTCTTCACCGATCTCTCTCTTTCATAGTTCTTCTATTTTATATGAACAGTGTTTCATTTTTTTTGAAACTGGACGCCTGACTACACCAACAACATCTCCAAGACTGACAGCCGTATTAAAAAAATAGGCAATAACCGCAAGGAAAGTCAGATAGGGGATTGGACAATAGCAAGCAGCCGGATCAAAAAAAGAAGTGTTTATTAGAATCAATACTAAGAAACTCACAAGGGGTTAAAAGGCCAGGATCCCAGGTGTGAGGTTCATTAAGTGACCAATGAATAGGTCAGGGGGCTAAGCCAGATCAAGGAACAGAGTGAGATTGTGTTGGAAGTATCCTTTCATACATTTCCCCCTTTCTTCAGCTTCGGTTCTGTGAAACGTCTTTCAATTTCCTTAAAGACCTTGCTCACTTCATTGTGAGGCATTGACAATAAGTTGCCTTTTTCTAGAACATTCTTTCTATTTTTCTTTCTCCTTTTCTCCCGTATTTCTCCCGTATTGCTCCCACACCCTGGTTACCAGACTGCCTCTTTCTCAGTTTTCATTTAGATATCACTTCTAGCAGGAAAACTTTGCTGACTGCTTATGTGTGTGCTGTGCTTCCCCCCAGGGTCCTGTACATCTTCCATCATAGCAGCTGGGGCTGTCACAGGGCTGCAGTTACCAGTCTGGGTTACTCACCAAATACTAAATACCTTGAAGGTAAGCACCATATTGATTTTTATACAGCCTTGCATCTCCAGCACCCAGTACAGCACCTTCCGACTGTTCAATAAATATTTGTTAAAGGAATAGACACTGCTTATGAGTGAGGGTGGCTGTGAGCAGTTGGGTATAAGCAGGAAATGGATTGCTCCCTTTAAAGAGAGAGCATTATTGCAGTAGAAACACTGATATCTGCAGGGACAGGGACTGAGATTCTTGACAATGATATAGGATGAAGGTATAACTCTATGCTACTCTATTCAGCAGCCAGTGGTATGGGGGCTTAGATATTTAAAAAGTAGCTAATAGTAATAATGCTTTCCAATCTCACTACATTTCATATCCAAAGGATTTATTGAGTTTTATAAACACTGATTAATCATCCCTGCCCCAGTGAGGTGGGTAAGAGTGATTACGCTCATATTATGGAGAGGAACCCCAAGGCAGAGAGGGATTCAGTGGTTAACCCAAGGTCAGGCAGTGTGTGAGTCACGGAGAGCTGGCACTTAGATATGGAGTTTTAAACTTGAAGCTCTGTGCTTAGTCTATCAAGCACTGAACTAGGTCCTTCCTGATGCCCCAGAAAGGGTGAGTAGCTCCCCTTTCTATGCCCCCCAAAGCCACTTGAACCCCCAATCCTCTTATCTTGCTATATGCTAGGCTAATGCCTAGCACATTTCATAAGTTAAGTTAAAACCCGAACAAAAATAAGAGTTGATATAAATTTCCTTTTTGTCACTTTAAACATAAGAAAGTTGTGCATCAGCAATCTTCATTAACTATTACATGGGAGACTTGGGATATAGACCCCCGGCCCTCAGAAGTGAAAACCCATGCTGTTTTCCAACACCCTGTAACTTCAATGCCTATGTACCTGTTAGTACCTGGTGGGTCAGGCAGGAGGTATGGGCAGGTGGCCTAATTCAAAAAGGACAGCAGAGTACTAGGGTATAATGGATTCTCGATGAACATTGGTGAAGTAAATAAAAGAAAAGGCTCACAGTCCTCCCAAGATCCTAAAAAGCAGAAGCTAGAGTCCGGCATTTGAATGGCTCAGGGTCACAGGGAATAAGGGATGTCAAGTTTATTGCTATGACTCCTACCCAGAGACACTGGTAGGGGTCTCTGGATGTCCACCCATGAAGGGGAAGTGGAGGCATCCCGAAGAGCCATTTTCATCACAACCTCACGCCCACATCCTTTCCATCCCAACAAGACATAAGAATCTACCTTCACCTTTTCTCACTTAAATGTATATACAGAAAGTGTATTCAAAGGTTAGCCTATCACACAATTACAGAGATTTATTACAATTGTGCATCAATGAAGGAAAAATCTAGATGTCCGACAAATGAGTACTGATTCAATTTAGCAATGACTAAGAATATCTTACCATTTTGCAGCCATTAGACACAACGTTTTAGAAGTGAACTTTCAACATGTCAGCAGTATTGGTACACGGTTAAATAAAATGTAAAAACCAGGTTACATACGGAATAATAAATAGGGGTGGCCTTGTTTTGTAAAATAAAGCATGTATATCAACACATAAAACTAAAAGAATACACTCAGCTGGTAACAGTGATTATCTGCAGAGATTGGGACTATGAACACCTTTCTTATCTTGGGTCTATTTTCTGATTCTTCTGAAACGATCATGTATTGCTCTTATAAGGACGACAACAAAAGCTATCTTCAATTTTGAAAAAAAAATTACAACAGGTGCCTCTTGGGAAAGAGTGGATTCGGCACCGCTGGAATCATAAACCAGGCGCCAGCTGCCACGTGAATTTCTCAGCTTTAGATAAGCCACAGACTCCTGACCGTACCCAGGCTTGTGCTGTCCTTCCCCCGCCGTCTGATATAAGGCATCAAATGATTCACCCTGTTCCCCTCCACCTTACCCTGACATAGCAAAGACAGAATGTGCACTATTTTCAAATTGAAATAGGCACGGTACAGCAAGAGGCACTTCCCAATGATGAAATTAGATTAGAAGTTAAGACAAAATACGGTTAACTGGCTTTTAAAGAAATTTGATGGAACACATTACTATAAACAGTACATTTGGGCAGCCAAACAAACTTTGCCCAGAGAAAATCAATTTTGCTCCCCAGACAATGAGAAAAATTACTTTAGATTTGACATTAAATATTGTTGTAAGTATTTTTTAAGAAGCATTTCTATAACTCTGTGTAGAAATAGGAGTCAAAGGATGCCTTCGTTACCATGGTAACAGTCTCCTTCAGAAGAGCAAAGGATGAAGTAGCATACATTCGCCCTGCATATATTTGGCCAATCAATAAACAAAAGACTTAATTTCGCATGCATCACACAGGAAGGTGGCCAAGGTGTCCATGATTAGTAAAAGGGTAGGGGGTATTCTGGTATTCTGGGTTCAATCACTCAGCCTAATTTTCAACGGAGTGTTAACGCTGTTTTCATTAGAACCCCATTACGAGGTAAACCAGTGCTAAAAGGCCCGTAGATCCTTGAAACATGGAAATCTTTATTACAAATTTTTAGCATATCAGTAATAATGGGCAAGGTGGTCAACTGTGACTGGAGATGCAAAACAAGATGTGTATTAAAGTGAGAAATGCATGTGTCCTGCAAAAGCAAGAGCAAGGCCAGTAGGAAAACAGCCAATACTTCTGAGTGGTTACTACAGGACAAGCATCAACTGTACTGCGAGAATTGTTCACTGCTTCTTTCAAACGACCTGAAGAATAACTACTCTGAGTTCCCCCCACCCCCATTTTACACATGATGTGAAAACTATTACTATTCCTGATTTGCTGGTGCAGGAACTTAGAGATTCGAGTAAAAACGCACAGAGCTTTCATCCTGGCAGCATTGGAGCCTGGGGTTCAAACCCCAGTGGTGAGCTATAGAGGCACACTCTACCCCCTGCACCATCCTGCCAACTCTGTCAGCAACACAGTATGGTTTTACGAGAGCCACCCCACTACTCAGAGTTCCAGATGCAGGCTTTTGTGAGTCTACCGTTCCAGAATGCATGTTAAGAGAAAGCACATAATAGGCCTTCAGTAAATGTTCCTTCCTTCCCCTCAAAAGCCTTCTGTTCCTCAGAATCAATGTAGGTTACTGTGGATATTACCAATTGTTGACTCCATCAGCATGACAGCGAGTTGAGAACTATTAGAATGGTAAAATCTTCCCTTTAAGCCTTGGCTGAATAGCTCTGTTGGTTAGAGGATCATCCCCACACACCAAGGTTAGGGGTTCGATCCTTGGTCAGGGCACATACAAGAGTCAACTAATGAAGGCTTAAACAAATGGAACAACAGATGCAGCTCTCTTTCTCTCTTGCTCTTGTGTCCCCTTCCTCTCTGTCTAAAATCAGTCCATGGAAAATAAATAAATAAAATCTCATTTTATTTTTTGGTGCTGCTTCCCCTTCCTTAAACATATGAATAGAAATACCAACAAATAGCACAGTCACGCGTGTGTGCAGGTGCACAGACCAGTGGGTCTCTTCTCCCACTTTCCTTCCCGGGTCATATGAAATGGCCACAGGAAACACGGCAGCAGGAACGGGACCAGAGGGAGATACAGCAAAACACACAGTCATGAGAAAACAAGCTCTGTGACGCCAGAGCTTCTGTCACATCAGCTTTTGAGGCCTCAGCTGCCTCTGCTGTGGCAGAAAGGGCCGAAGGTGAATACTTCTAAAGAAGCCTCCAGGAGTAACTTCTCACGGTGAGACCGTCTCTGTGAACGCAGTGGCCCTTACTCATATGAATACTCCCGCTTCACATTTTTTTTTTGAATTTTCATACCTGGCTAGAGGGAATGAGTCTTTTTTTAACCCCAGTGCTTGTTGCCTACCTGCCGGGTAGTTTTCCTGTCCCATCACCAGCTCACCTTCATCACGGGTCTTCTACGGCTCAGTCCTATGTGAAACAGTTGATGACTTACGTCTCCTTCAGTGTTTTCACGGAAATCTCTGTCCTCAGTCCTGTAATTATACAAGTTTTGACCATGGGTTAAAGACCCTCAAGTTGGGGGAGGAGACAACAAATCCAACCCACCCAAGCATAGCATAAAGCTCCTATTTAAGTGGTCGACAGCAAATACCTGCAAGATGCACTCCCAATTTGGGAGGGCAATGGGGGTGTATCTTACAGTCAGAATGTAGCTTACCTGGCTCGCTGTGTGGGGGTGAAGGCCTATGTTATTTATGTTATGAAATATTTTACCACATTTTTTGCTTCAAAGACTTTTTCCCTATTTTCCTCCTGTAAAACCTAGGTGTGTCTTATGATCCAGTGCACGTTACAGTCTGAAAAATTTGGTATTTTCCTGCCAACTCAACAAGTGAGTGCAAGGTTGGTCACGAGGAGACAGGCGCTCTATGCCTTAAAAGGCACAATCAAAAGTGTCAATTGTCCGGCTCTTTGTCAGGCGGGCTCATTGTTGTCCCAACTCCCAGCTGCGGTTTGAATTCACCTGCAATGGTGTTTCAGAGCCATTCCTTTTCGTGCTGGCGAGAGGCGGCCTGTAGTCTGAGGAAGGATTCCAGGTTGACCTGGAGAGCCAAAGCATTCCTCTCATCATGCCTCTAAAGCAGAATTTACCACCTGCTGGCCCTCGGGTTATCCCCAGAAGGGATTATATAGGCCGCGGGGGGAGCTGAATGGTGTTTTACATTTGAATTAATGGCCAATGTTTAAAAATCATTAGATTTCACTGCTTCTCTTGAAAAAGCTGGCAGCTTGGGATCCGCGTTCCCACATGGCGGCCATCTGTTGGGGCTGGGTAGGGGCTACGCACACTAGAGGGGCCTGTGTCATCCAGTGCCCTACAGTCCCCACCACTCCTGCGTCTTTTCTCTTCCCGTGAGGCTCAAGGTCACCATCCCTGCCGCGTCTTACACCTGGGCCACTTCGCCTGGACTGATCCATATTTAACAGCAGGGGTCCCTTGGGCACCAACCAAACAGAACTACTGGAGGCCCTGTTCTCACACCTAGAGCCAGTGGCCTGGGTCTCCCTGCTCCGCTAAGAGTTTACCCTTTGGTTGTAGGACTGCATAGAGAGTAGGTGAGGGGTCCCGGGAAAAAACCCATGACAGCTGGGGCCATTTGGGGAGTTTGAAGGGACGGCGAGGACCTATGTCACCATGCATAATGCGTACTCATGTTTTAGACCCAAACTTCCAGGGGAAAAGATCTTTTAATTTTTAAATGCAATTATTTATTTAGATTTAGAAAGAACACCGATTCTTGTATTCCAGGGTGTTCTTTTGCACACAGACGCTGTTATTGCTTTCTAGAGTTACACCTTTAATGCACAAGCATAAATAAAAGAACTAAAAACATTAATACAGATACAGAATTGGTGGTGCCAGTGTACAACGCACATTCTTATTATTCCTTCAAAAATTTGGGCAAAAAAAGTGGATACTCTACACAGCAAACAATACGGCATTTTCTAACTGATGTGGAAGTGACTGTACCTGGCGCTGAATATTGGCCTTGTCTTAAGCATTTAAGTTTGTGAACCTAGTTCCAAGGTTAAGTTCACCTTCCTGAGCGGATATATATAAACAGGCCTGCCAGAGGGTGTCACTCCCAAGACGACTGCCATGCCAGTCCCCTCAGTGTTCTGTTTTCCCTGATGTTACCACCGCACCTTGTTTTTTAAAAGCCAATTTCCCAGAGAAATTGCTAAATGGCGTATGAATGACTTCGCTAGAATTGGCCCTATGAGCAAGGAAAACAGGCTTGTTGACAGACAGTAAGAAGTCACAAAGACTTTATATTCCCATCTTTCATCTGCGTCTCAGAGAGCTTCATTCATGACTTGCCCCGCTTGATTACGTCTTAATTTAAAACATTAAACAACCCTCGGTAAGCCATGACAGCACCTCTTGGCGAATCCCGAGATGCTGCATGCGTGGTCTATGCCAGGATTTCTCAACCTGAGCACTGCTGACGTCTTTGGAGCAGATCACTTTTTGTCGGTGGTGGGAGCAACTTTCCTACACGTTGTAACATTGTTGCAGCACCCCTGATGTCTAGCTACAAGGAACCAGCACTCATCTCCAGGTATGACCATCAAAAATGGCCAAATCTCCCCTAGTGGACAAGGAGCGTCCCTGGTCTCTATTTCCGCAATCCAAATAGCTCATGTGGCCGAGAATGTATTGCTTACAAGCCAAACTGAAATATCGCGATCCATGGTCAGGAAGATAATGATGACTTATTTTTATATTGCTACAAACAGAGATTTGACAATTTGTAATTTTGCTGAACTTGACCCTTTAGGCAACATTTTTAAAAGGATAGTTTTAAATGGTAATTTAAATTTGGTAATGGAAATTACCCAAATTTGGGGGGGGGTGCAGAAAGGGGGTGAGAAAAAACACTGTTTTGTTTTATGTTCCCCAGTCTCATTAAAATTCTAACTAACTTCTGGAAGGTTGTTCCTCCAGAATACTCACTATGCCTGATTTCTAAAACACACATGTGCTTAATTAGTAAGTTTCCTCCAAGTTCCAGACTTTTAAAGAAGGATCAGACGTAGGGAAGTTAAGTGCCTTCTTAGCCAAAGACTGTACGAAGGTTTGATCCTTGCGTGTGTCTTTGATCTCTTCAGAGCGAAGGTTCTGTTATTTGCAGAGACAGTATATCAAATAGTTCTTCTCACTCCGTATCCATAGTGTTTTCCACAACATTACCATAAACTACGTCTCAACAAATTGACAGGGAATGTAACCAAATTCCAAAAGTGCCTTTGAAAGAAGGAAAAATGATTAAACGAAGGCCAGGCAAGTTTTGATATTTAATAATACGAGCCTTTGCCCTGGTACAGCTGCTGGAACTGTACTTGATGTCTTTCTTTTACCGCCTACCTTTAACAAGCCCCATGGCATCTGCCTTAGAAATGGGTTCCACATCCTTCTTCCCTTCACATCTACCCCACCTCGCTTCCTCGGACACGTGGCTATCACAGTGTCCTACAATCACAGTCTTGCTTTATCAAACCATCCCCCACTTCTACATCACCATTATTGCACGTAAAACCAAAATCTCATGTTCTATCTTTACCTAAAATCCTTTGATCACTTCCCAGTGCTTACAAAACAAAGGCCACATTCTACATGAGATATACGCATAGGTATCTGTCCATTCTCAGATTCTGCTGCTACTTATTCTTTAGATTCTGCCACTTGCTAATTTTTCAGCTCACAGGCTGCTCGTAGAAGATCCCACTACGTGCTCCCTCATCCCCACTTCTTCTGAGCTCATCTGGAATACTACCTGCCCCGGGGTTTCTGCTATGTCCTGGAATACTGAACCTTCCTTGCTGTTTTGCACCTACAGAAGCACTTTATAATCTGCTGGAATCATTTGATGTCTGATTCACCAATTAAACTCTGAGTTCCTATCATGTGAAGAAATGTGTTTATTTTTTAATATCTCTACCTTTCACCTGGTAGAGTCCGTCACATAGAAATACTACTTTTTAGTTTTTTAAATATTTATTTCAGTCCCTTTTAAAACAGTCTCTCACATGGAAAGCACTCAGGAGATGTTCTCAACTGCCTTCCTTGAAAACTTACCATGTACTTTAATATTTTTCAACACAAGCATATTGCATGCTTTCGGAGTTCCAGCTCCTGTCCTAGGTCATTTAAATCAATAATATGCATTCATTTATACAGAAAATAAAGAACTCTATGAAGTTTCTTAGTGTTTACAAAGGAGAAAGCTTTCTTAGAGACAGAATCTGAGGTCTTGCTTATCAGTCTCAGGATTCATACACATCCATGTACGATTCTATTATATAACATTGTTAGCATGGAACCTGGCACTTAGTAGAAGCTAAATATAATTTGGTTGACATCATTACTACTGTTGTTACTATTATTTTTCTATTACAGAAAATACCTCAAATTGAAAAAAAATCCAGATAGTTTGAGATGATACAGGAGCTGAAAGATCAATCTCTCTAATCCTAAACAAAATATTTTTCTATCATTTAATGCATTTTTTAATTTAATAACTATTTTTGAGTCCAGGTAAGACCAGAAAAATGGGATCAGCTAACACAGAATACGATGATGTACGAAAGGAGGGGCATCACTGTCTCTTCGATTTAAAGGTGTCCACTTAACACACACATTTAAGAAATAAGGTACATAACAAAATAAAAGACTCCTTTTAAATGGTACTTTTCTTCTACATGGTACAGAGAGCACTTTTATATTGAACGCAATATCTGATCCACTCGAAGGTCAGCATCACCAACCACGTTGCTGAGGGTTGCGTGAGCTACAAGTGCACGTTATCACTGACAACTGGGAATTTAATAGAGCACTTTTCTCTCTGCTTGGGTCTTCTCATTTTATAACACATCCTGGGAAGTGGATGTGCTTCAAGGTGATTGTCCCCTTTACCAAATATCCTATTCATTCAGATATATTCTATTGCCCATGGACAATTCAAGTTTTGTGATTTATTTATTTCTTGGACAGTTATCTTGGGTTTCAAAGTCAGTAAAAAGTTACACATTGGGCAAATTTTTGGTTAAGTGATTTAGTCTAATTTGACAAATATATGACATATACTTGTATTATTCTTATATTTGTTAACATTGAAATTGTACTGTCCAATATCATGGTCACCAGTCACAGGTGGATTTTTTGAACTGAGCTGAGAAGTGCTCTAAGATCACAAAGATTTAGTAGAAGAAATAACATAAAATAGGTCATACGTAAAATAGATCACATGACCACGTGTGTATATACGTATAGAGTATAAACATATATGTATACACATATGTGCAAGGATACACATATATGATTATATTTGAAATTATATTTCATATGTTTTGGGTTAAATAAAACATTAAAATTAATTCCATTTTATGTGCCTATTAGAAAATTTTAAATTTCATATACAGATCACCTTATAATTCTACTTTAGACACTTAGCTCTTAGAATGATTCATACCTTGTTTTCTTTTTATGTGTGAAATATTATTGAAATGGGATTTCAGGATCAATTGTTCCAGGAACCAAACTTTACAGATGAAGAAATAGAGGCTCACAGGCACTCTTGCTTAGGGTCAGAAGGCTAACTAGACACACCACAGAACCGGAACACCCATCTCTGGAATTCCAGTCCTGAGCTAAGTTACTAGCAAATCAGCATAGAGCAATAAATAGCTGTTGGAATAACAAATAAATAAATACTGTAATCATGCTACATTGCATTCACCTACGAGATTCTGACATGAACATACTTTGTGTGCAAGGTGGGGGAGGCAAAACCACAGTGTTTAATAACAATAGAGACCAAGTTGGCTTCATAAAAAAAACTGCTAAATTCTGATATGGGGTATTTAAATAGTAAGACATATGACCTATGAAACAAGCCTGTTAAAATACTTCTGATCACCCCTATACTTTGGTGATTTTGTTTACGCAATAGGAAGAATGGACTGTGTCAATGAATAAAAAATAAAACCCACATTTCTCAGGAAGGAGGCATCTGTCTTTTTCTATTTGTAAATGCTGACGACCAGAGTTTAAGGAGGGCTAATGTCACCCATTCATCTTAATTAAAGAGTTAATTGCTCGTGTATCCTGATTTAGTTGGCCCAGCCTGGTAGCGTAGGAAGCCCTTCCTTCTATGTATTTTATTGACCAATGTAATGACATCATCAGTACGTCTCAGGATTTATTCATGCTTCAGCCTATCCTTATAATGTTAATAGCCTTGTACATGATAAAACTTTCAAGAGGAAAGGAGTCCTCGTGCTTTGCACAGAATACAAAAAAGAAGGGAGCTGTGAAATGTCTCACTTCAGCTGTCATTGAAGCATTCCTTCAAAGTCTGGAGTCGGGAAAATAGTAAAGAGTAATTTTAAATGCTAGTTTTCAGAGAATGTGAAATCCCGTGTCAGGTTGCTACAATTGCACATTAAATATTTGAAAGCTAGCAGTTTTCATTCAAGGTTATCCAATAGGAAGGGTAAGATTCTGCTGCTGGCATTTTTAAGACAATCGAGTTAGGTCTGGTGAAGAATATCTTTGAAACACACATATGCACATACACCCAACAAAACCTCAAGACCAAATAATGACCCATAAATTGGATGAAAAAAAAATTTTAAAACAAGGTGTTTCAACCTTTAAAATGTAGTTTTCCTCGAAATCTCTACCACTTCCCCAGAAATAGTGTGTTTAGATGAACTAAAAGGCTACAGCCAATACACGACTAATTTTAGATTCACACCCTTTGCTAATACATTTTTTAAAACGGCAAAAGAGAAGCAAAAATCAAAGAACAGCAGGGAAAAAGTACCATCTTGAGGGCATACAGAGGCAAAACCACGGAAATGATGTTGCGAGTTAATGGGCCTTTTTGTGTCTCTTCTCACACGGTGCCATAAGCCGTCCTAGTTAAAGTTAATTAAAGTTAGTGCCTCGCCTCTGCAAACATACTGTTTCAAGAATCACCCACCATTTTCCAGCTGCTGATTACATAGTAAATGCCAGGCTATGGCCAAGGTAAGTACACTGTGGTAGTACTAGGAAAAAATGCATACAAAACACTAAAAAGTATAAGGTATATATAGATCGATACACACACTCACATTTTTATATTTAGTTATATGTTATTACAAATAATACATAAAATCATATTTTCTATAGATAATGCAAGACTCTCTTGTAGGATGAGGTGTGCCCATTGTCTTAGGTTGATTACTTAACTCATCTGCTCCTCAGTTCGCACATGTGTAAAATGGTGAGAAATGCAGTTCTCCCATAGAGTCATTGTGAGGGTGAAATGCGTCAAGGTATAGGATGCTTATACTTAGCTTTGCCAGTGGTGATAAGCGTCATACAGGTGTGAACAATAACTCTTATGAGTAAGTCTGCCTTTTTAAGATAATGATTCACAGGAGCCCCTTTAATAGAGAGTCTGAGTTTTTCATCTTAGGAGTTTCATGTTTTAATTTTTTTTTCTTAAAGTTTGTTTTCTTAGGAGAAAAAATAATTTGTGTTGTGGTTATACAGAATGGGAGCTCATATCCAGTTTCTGCCTCTTTGTAGCCGTGTGACCTTGGAAAGTTGGCCTCACATTTCTAAGCACTAGGTTTCTTTTCTATCACATAAAGATAAAATAAAATAGCCCTTATTATATTTGGGAAGATTACAGAATACAATAGTTGTAAAATCTTTAAAAAGATTATGATACATAATAAAGTAAGGATAGCATTTCTGCTTTTCTCCTTTGAATTGTGAAAAAAGATGATGCGTGAGGAAAAATAACCAAGAAAGACCTATTATTGAATATTAATAGTTGTTCTCTCTAGGGGTGAGATAATGAGTTATTTTTTTTCTTTGTTTCCTGCATTGCTCAGTTTTTCACAGGGAGCATGGTGGAGATTCGTGATGAAAATGTGTTGGAAGCCATTACAGTTTAGCAGAAGAAGACCTCATTTCCTGCCGTGGGCGATGGACCGAAAGTTACCAGATAGGAACTCCCCAGGTGGAGATGAAGGGAAATGATTGCAGACAAAAAGGACTGGGCCGAGCTTCCAAAGCAGACGCACCGTCTGCAAAAGGAAAGAGTGAACAGGCCTGATGCGACGTGCTTGGAGCTCTGTGGAAGGAAAAAATGGGGGGTTGAGGCATTGGTTGATGAAGGATCGGGTAAGAAATAAAAGACTTGAAATTTATTCTGCAGTTGGTAAATGGCCACCAGCATTGGTGAGAAATAGGACTCTGGAGTCCCAAACTAGGCAGTGCTTAGATTTTAAGGCAGCGTGTAAGGCAAAAATCAGATATAAGCAAAATGATTCATGAAAATCATGTAAAGTTCTCATAACCTACTGCATGATGCGGAGAAGGTGCATCTTATGTGGTGGTCTGTGTACAGTGCTAAAGAATACATTCCTTAATAGACAAAAGTTTTAGAACTACAGAGATATGCTAGGAAGGGACAAAGGAAAGTCTATGTGAAGATGTCTATAGACTTCCAAAACATTTTTTTTTCTTTAAGAAAACTGTTTAAGGAGTCTCTAGAGTTAGGTGAGGGAGGATAATGTTAGGTTTTTGCATAATTGGGGGTTTGATGGAATTCTACATAAATATCAAACAGTTCTAGTTTTAATTTTTTCCAAGATTTTATTTATTTTTAGAGAAAGAGAGGGAGAGAAACATCCATGTGTGGTTTGCCTTTTGTGCCCCCTGACCTGGGGAACCTGGCCTGCAATCTGGGAATGAGTCCTGATTGGGAATTGAACTGGCGACTCCTTGGTTCGAAGGCCAGCACTCAAACCACTGAGCCCCACCCTCCAGGGCCGGCCAAATAACTCTAGTTTTTAAACATCAATAAATTTGGTTTTGACTTTCAGCGTTAGATCCCATACTTTATCTGAACACACTTAGCAGAGTTTTACTGGTGGTAATGCAAGTGGAATGGGAAATGCGCTTGTAAGATTGTCAGTTAAGAGTCTAAAGTAGAAGTCAAGAGGACTAGAATACAAGGTTGGAAAGACTGCCTGAATGACAGGATTAAGGGTGACTGAAAGGACTTAGTGAGACAGATAATGGAGCCATTGGCACACATTAGATGGTGTATTAGGAGATGGCTTCAGTAGGTGGGCGGTCAAAAAGGATGGGGATGCTCTGACTTGCTGAAGTTGAGGTGAGAGGAAATATCAGATTTCAGTCATCCAGCTGGTGAGTAGTGTGACAACTCTCAGGAGGTCAGGCCAGAGAAGTGAGATGTAAATGGAATTGCCTGGGAAGACAAACACTTTCAGCAACTGAATTGAATTCTTTTTTTTCATAAAACTTTGACTTATGAGAAAGGAACTCTTATTTGGGTCATACCCTTCACTAGCTAATTTTAACTGGAATTATTGATGCCATCTGCAGAGGGCTCCTATACGCACTAAGGAACTGTGTCTTATCTTCGTAGTTAAAAACTCTGTGAGGTTGTGTAATCTCCTAGTTCATGAGATTTCTTACATCAGTTCTTAAGGCACATTTATTCTAAAGGGTTATTCAGACTTCCCTTAATTATGATTTTTCCTCCTTTGTGACAATATAATCCAGACATATTTAACCATTTTTAAGATTTTTTTTCCAAAGGCAAAATCTACTTGACACTTATAGCTATCAAATCTTCTGTAGGCTACTTTTCCTATCGGGACAAGTATGTATTTAAATTATAATTATAAAATAATGAATTCTTAATACAAAGAAGAGAGATGTTCTTGGACTGAAGATAAGGGAGAAAGTTCATGACTACTTCTGGAAATAATTTCAAGTTTTAAAAACAGACTAGAAATGTTGACATTTTATATAAAGTAATAATAGCAATGCCTAGAAGTTATTGAGCATCTCTAACATATTTGCCCCCCCAATTAAAACATTATATATGGCATTGCATTTAATCTTCTATCAATCCATAGAGAAGATACAATTATTCTAATTTTAAGAAAAAAATAGAAACATGAGGCTGAAAAGATTTAATTTGCCTGAAGGCCACACCCTGGAAGGAGGTGAACCATGATTCAAAATCAAATCTGTTTAACTCTTTTTGTTCTTTAAAGATGTTATTTATTTATTCTTAGAGAGAAGTGAAGGGAGGGGGAAAGAGAACGTAAGAAACACTGATGTGAGAGAGAAACATCGATCAGGTGTCTCTCAAATGCACCCTGGCTAGGGACTGAACCAGCAACCCAGGCATGTGCCCCGACCCGGAATTGAATCACTGACCTTTTGTTTCACGAAAAGATGCTAAACCAAATAAGGCATAGCAGTCAGAACTTTTTAATTCTTTCTTAAGCTCAGGCTTTGTCCACCATACCCAACTAGTCCCCCAATTTTATTAATACTTTTCAGTAAAGTAAAATATAAACTGTAAAAAGGGTCATGTTTATAGTCACACTTTTTATTTTAAAATATTAATCAAAACTTAAAGTAACTCAATATGAAGTAATAACCCAGAAAAAAAATTTCGTGGGTTGCCAAGACCACTTGGATTACAGTAGCATTTTATAAAGCTGAATTTTATTTTAAGACATATATTTTTTTTAGAGTGAAGTACTTTATGAATAAAAATAACTCTTGACAAAACAACTATAAGAATACAATCTCGTCCAGTACTATCAACTTACTAATAACACATACAGAGAGCGAAACACAAGGCTTAAAACTCTTTGAATGTACCTGATAACAATGATTTCTGATATTATCACATGAAAAAAAAGAAGAAGATAGCCCTGGCTGGTGTAACTCAGTGGATTGAGCGCAGGCCTGTGACTCAGACGATCGTGGTTCGATTCTCAGTCAGGGCACATGCCTAGGTTGCAGGCCAGTTCCCTGAAGGCCAACTCCCAGCAGGGGACGCACGAAAGGCAACCATACATTGATGTTTCTCTCCCTCTCTCCTTCCCTTCCCCTCTAAAGATAAATAAATAAAATCTTTTTAAAAAATAAAAAATAAAAATAAATAAAAAAAGAAGAAAACCTCCCCAGAAGCTGATGTAGGAAAATAGGACACACCAAAATTGAGTTGGAGAACAGGCCACGAGGAAGTCTGACAACAACAGAACCACAGAGACAGAACAAAATAAAAATGGCTGAGAGAAAATGTGCAAGAGCCTCAGAGCCACAGCATAAAGATGTTAATCTCATGATAAGCGTAACGTGGCGAAGGAAAAAAAAGCAAGCGAACTCTCATTGCATGGAACTGAAATGATTCATTTGGTAGAAATAAAGCTTTAAAGGATTCAAAAGAAATGGGATCAGAGAAATGAAGGGAAAGACAATTGAATACAAAAAATAAATGGCAGAGTAGGTGAAGAAACATCGTATCGACAAGAGAGATTGATTCTCTACCATAGATTAACAGAACCTGAGGAAAGAGAGACAAGTTTCTTATTTCGAAATAAAAGAAGTTTGGGTTCAGGGAGGAAGCAATAAAAAACATTCAATAAAATCAAGTAAAAATCATTAGAATAGATGATACCAGAAGAAAATGGTACCACAATTAGGGGTTAAGTTGTGCAGAAATGTTTAAACAGGTACTGTTAGGTTGTCCCCCCCAAATTCAACTTTATAATCAATAACTATAGGTGTTCAGTGCATTTATGTATATTGGTGAATGAAGGCAATCAATGACTTGTACGAACCTTTGCAAAAGGGTAAAGGTGAGATATTTTTCATTTGGATCATCTGTACTCTTGCTACACTTCACTCAGAGTGGTGGTGAGGAAGCTCAGACTTACTTCCAGCAGATTGAGAGTCCAATCTCACTTCTGCTTTTTTTTCTAAAGATTTTATTTATTTATCTTTAGAGGGGAAGGGAAGGAGAGAAGGAGAGAAACATCAATGTATGGTTGCCTCTTGTGAGTGCCCCACTGGGAACTGGCCTGCAACCCAGGCATGTGCCCTGACTGGGAATTGAACCACAATCGTGTGGTTCACAGGCCCGCGCTCAATCCACTGAGCTACACCAGCCAGGGCTCACTTCTGCATTTAGATGTTGTGGAGCTGGCCCGGGTTACTTAGCGTCACTTGTTCTTTCTATTCAACAGGAATAAGCCATGAGCACTGTCTACCTATCTTACAGGATTCTGATAAGCTTTCAAAACTTTTTTGGGGGGTGACTGCACCTACTTGTTGCTTTGGAAAGAGGCTGGTAAAATGGGAAAAGTGTAGATTTTGGAGTGAGACAAATCTGGACTGCAACCCAGGCTCTGGTCATCATTTGAGACCTTGGAGAATTCACACCTCTAATAAGAGTGAACTGAGGTCATGGAGGTAACAAACCTGCCCGAGGAAATGACACCTCAAAGACACGCGGTGGGCTCACCTGCATTGCCAGTATCTCTAAAATCCATCGATGCTTACGCATTCGGCTAGCTCTAGCCCTGCAGTTTCCCACCCCTCCATATTGACATTAAGTACTGAAGGCAGACAGCAGTAGAGTTCCACTGGCTGGTCCAAGTAAACAATCAAATTTTGTACAAACTGTTGAAGAATCGCCGCTTGTGTATTTGTCCTAATCACCTGATTACTGAAAAGTAACCAGAATTAATGCAAAGATGGTCAAGTGGTTGAGAAACTGGCTGTCTCAACAGATGTCATTAAAGGAAGTTAGCAGGGCTCTGTCACCACTCCACGGCTCTTGATTGCAGTGGTCTCTAAAAAGCCCCTCCAGGGAGTCCTGAGAGGAGACCAGTGGCCATCTGCCTTTCAGGGTTGTCATTACCCTTGCACTCGGAGGACATCAAAGTCCAGGAAGTCCAGCTGAGGTGTGGATGCTGCTAATACTGGGATTACTCACTTGGATTTCTTCTCCGTGCCTTACGTATGTGCTCATAAAAGATCAGGGCTAAGTTGTCAGTGTTATCTGATACAATGGCTGTTTGCAGGCACACGCTCGCACACACAGACACATTTAGGAGAGAAAACCCAAAAGCCTGCCGTGTCTATCTATTTATCATACATTATAGCTGGATACTTTTATAGAGTCATATAAATATATAAATATGAAATAATGCCTTGATCAAGTTATTTTATGCTAGCGTATATTCATATGCATAAATGTAAATTTATGCTCCCTGTATATTACTTATGTAGTATGCATTAGCTGTTTATGGATTTAAATGTATATATACCTTTATCATTCTGTGAAAACTTTTCTGAGAGACAAAATAACAAAGGCATAAGCTGGGAGCCCCTCCAAGTGCTTCCTTTCCAATCATCTTTGTCTTCAACACTGACTTTTTACCCTTAAGAGGCAACACGGGGCTCTTCCTATTTCTTGAAAAGCATGAAATTAAATTCACTTTAATTTGAAAGAGTTATTGCGTGGTTGTATGAATGCACAATAAACTGAGGAAACATGAAAGAATAGGGACTATCTGCCCCCAAGAAGGTTCATTAACTAGGATGTCACAGGCTAAAACAGACACTAGGTAAGAGTAAAACCCACAAGAAATATGTGTAATTATGAAAAATAAGAAGTGAAAACACAGGTGGAACAGTGAGGCATATTCTCACCATATTGATGGAATTTTAACTTAGGAGAAATTTTATTTACATGCATATATTTAAATTCTCTATGAACTAAAGTATCACACTAAGCCTCCCAAATTTAATTTTTGGAATGTCTAGACTCAAGTATAGTACTGTAATGTTAGAATCGCATTTAGGGTCCTATGAAATTGATGAAAGAAAAAAAAAGTAGAATCCTGGATCCTCCTTGACCTGAAGCAGATGGTATCTGCTCAAAGGGCAGGAGAAATTGAGGCTTTCCCTTCCCCTGTGACAGAAACACTGAATGAAATCTTGCAAAACAGTCCTGGGTGGTATGGCTCAGTGGATTGAGCACCAGCTTGCAAACCGAAGGGTCTCTGGGTTCCCAGTCAGGGCACATGCCTGGGTGGCAGGCCAGGTGCCCAATAGGGGGCGCATGAGAGGCAACCACACACTGATGTTTCCCCTTCGCTTTCTCTTTCCCTTACCCCTTCTCTAAAAATAAAGAAATAAAAACTAAAAAAAAAATAAATAAATCCTGCAAAATAATGATCATTCACGGCCTCCTTTTACTTCTAGAGGCACCGACTGCTTTGTTAATGCTTCCGTTTTAAATCAGTGAGGCTAGCTTTCAGGAGATTTCCTTCTTTCGCAACAGCCAAAGTGACAGGAAGGGTCACAGTCCTTTGCAAAAAGCATTAATGTAGAAAAGAAAATCCATTAAGGTGAGAAAACCAACAGAACAGAATCTTATCCCGTCGTATCCCACTACCATGAATTATACATAACAACATTTGGTGAAATATGAAATTCTAAAAATACACTGAAAGACTGGAGTCGTCTTAATGGTTTATTATGATAGGTGTTCCTGGTTTTGAAATATCTTCTTTCATAGAAGAAAAATGGGGGCGACATTATTTTAGAAAGTCCACATCTTTTAAAAAGATGGATTAAAAGTTCTTTGAGGCAGCTTTGCTGTTTTATTAGCACAACATTTTCTTCCTAAATAGTCCTTGAGGGCAACCGTCTGGAATAACCAGGGGATGCACTGGGCCCCATTGAAAGCTCAAGGAAATGTCACGTGGAAGAAGATGGCAGGATAGTGACTTCCGCCGTGATTGTAACATGCGAATGGGGACAGTAAAGGAGATCACACTTAAATCGAAGTAATGATGTTGTGTTTTCACATCCGGAGGACAGAGGTTTTCTCAAGCGCGGCTTCACTGTGGTTAACACCTGGGCTTCGGAGTCAAAGAAAACTTGGTGTGAGCACCTTCTCTGTTGCGTAATGGCATGTGACCCTGGTCAAGTTCATCAAACTCTTGTAGCACCTATATCTTCATCTGTGAAATGGGGACAGTAATAGGTACTACCTCTCTTGGTGGTTGGGAGGATCAAGTGAGATAACGCTGGTGATGGGCTTAGCACAGTGACCGTGCCTTCGAGAGCTGAACAAGCCTGGTACTTGGAAACTGTAGGGCTTAGTAGTAGGGAAGCCCGTGAGCTCTGACACTAGATCGTGAAGATCTCTTCTCTCACTTCCTGTGTAACTGTGAGAGACTGACTCCAACTTCCCGAGTGTCAGTAGGCTGATCTAAAACACAAAGATGCTGTAGGTACTCACCTAGAAAGTTGTGCAGAGTAATCACAGAATGCAAAGTGCTTATAAGAGCTAATGGTGACAGGCACGCGTGTCACCTTAAATAACAACACAATTACTACACATGTAACCTAATATTCACAACTTCCATGCCTTTTTTTTTTTTTTACTATTTTAAGGGTCTTCTGGATTTTTTCCTTGTCTATTTTTGTATCTCTGAAGTGCCTTAGGGGAAAAAACCTAAATATATAACAGAGACACAAGGAACATGGGTACTGCACCTGTCATTATGTCACTCATAATCACTTTTCCCGGCTCAAATGTGCACACCTGGCGAAGCTTGAAACTGTAGTCTCCGACATTATCCCCCATTACGGTTGGGTAGGGAACATCTGGCCAATTAATTTTCAGTGGTCTAGGAGGTTGGATCACCAATTACGGCATTCAGGGTTTCTTATTTTCATCACCTTCCTATCCTCAGTGCGCGCTAGACTCGGGTGGCTGCCCACTCTGAGAGCTTGCATTGCTAACATTCCACAAAAAGATATGAGAGAGGACCACAAATCATGAGAGTCAGAACTGTAATTGGATATGATGTTCTCTTTAGATTTCTCTTAGACACACACGAAGTGCCTGCCTATATATAAGCCAAGTTAACCAAGTTATGAATCTAAATACTCTGCCAAAGGGAGTAATGCATTTCCATTTAAACTAACCATGTGCTCAGGCAACAGTCCTCAAAACATCCTCCCTCATTCTGATTCCTAATAAAGAAAAGGAAATAGAGTTTTCAGGATATGCCAGCATAAGATGTAAGGATAGGAGTCCCCCACATTTATCTTGAAGAGGGTGGTTCGTTCTTAGATAACAAATTCCTATTATGCACAAAGAATTATTTTTATAGTAAAAACACTCGCTTAAAATCTCAGTTTGGGCCTGTCATTATTAAAGCAGAACTTCAGGGGTGGAAGATGTTTACATAGCCAGCTTCTCTTCTGGGGCTCTGTGTTCATTGTAACCACGATTTGTCTAAAAAATTTAAATCTCTGACAGTCCTATGGGGAACTCAGCAGAGTCCAGGCTATTATTTAAAGCTTTTTAAAAAAAACAAATATCAAATAATCTGTAAAAGAATCTTTAAAAAAGCTATTTTTAGGGTTGCTAGCTGTGGGGAATCAAAGGAGAATTCTCTTCAGCGGAAGGCAGACTTCCACTCTGGCTACCAGAGACTATGCACTTGAACAAGGTCTGACGCAGCACAGCGTTTGGCCATGCCTGCTCAACTCCTCATCAAGCAGAAGCACTTACGAGGTATCGATGCCGGAATATTGGAAGAAAATTTGGTAACTAAAATTATGCAACAGTGAGTGTCTACCTAGGCATGCATAGACTGTACGCTGTCTGTGTGTTTACGCACATACATAAAGTTTTTGAGTAGATCCGAAGCACCTGGAATATTTTGTTTGATGAACTAGGTCTGCCTCACCATGGATCCTCTGGGTAGAACGGAAGTGTCTCCCCTGCCCTGTCCGTGGGTGGGCATGGGGTGCATATCAGGCATCGCTGATTTGGTCCTGATTCCTGTAGTTACTGTTCCAACAAATCCCTGGAGAGACCCTCCACTAGTTCTGGCTCCCAGCCTAGCAGAGGCCCTCTGCTTCCTGTCCATTTGTGAGCCTTGACTGCTCCACCTTACCGTTGAGTCTGAGAGACAGCCAATGAGCTTTCCATTTATTGTTTTGTTTTTCTCTTTACATTCATCACGACTGGTCTGTGACCTGCAACCATGGTGGCTGATGCATGATGAATGCACCTTTCAAGTTTCCTGCAACTTCCTACTCTACAAAATTAGAAACAGAAAATGTGTCCTCGCCTGCCCTGATAAATTGTATAGTTAACTTTTAAAACATCCTCACATTGAATTACATTAATAAAATACTCTTTTAAGTCCAATGAAAGTGATTTAAATGTGTCTTGTTTCATTTTTTTTTTTTTACTTTCCTGAATATGAAAACCTTTTTTTAAAAAAAAATGGACTTCACTGATCCTGAAACATTCATCTGTTATCAGCATTCGGACAGAACCTTACTACATGCAAATAGGTCAGTTTCTGTACTTGGACATCAGTGGCAATATTTTTCCAAGGTTTAAATCATCCACATAGCATGTTAAATGATAGTGCCTCTCTTTCTTCTCTGGCAGAATCCAACCTTTTGATTCTCTGCCTTCTTTCTTTGCAGCAGTAAATGGATCCTTCAAAACATCCAGGTGCAAATGAATTAATGGCCTTCTATTGTGAGAGAGACTGACGGAGCCCCTCCCCCCTCCTCCACATTGAGGTCCTTTCCCTTCTGAGAAACCCACGTATCAATTAAACTCACCTGCTAATCAAAAGCTTGTTTGGAAAAATCCTTGATAGTCAGAAGCAAAAGAAAGTGTAAAGGTGTCTAAAAATAGAGGCTTTCAATGTCAATTACTTCCTTCCTCCTCGGTTCCTGGTTCCTTGGGTTGAATTGAACACAGGTAAAGAGCTGGGAGAGGGGGAAAAAGAAAAAAAAAGTATCTTTTTCACCTATATTTCCCTGAGGGTATATCACTGGTTTAGTAACTTCAGCTCTTTGTCAGCAACATCTTTGTATTAAAGACTTTGTCGACACAGTCTTTATTCGAGAGAGGGAAACACCATTTCTTACTGCTCTTATACAGCGTCACTGATTTCCTGTATAAAGGCAGTAGAAACCACAGTTCTTCCATGTTGACTGTCAACAGTCAAGCCAGAGCTTTTGCAGGCGAGGCTATCAGAGGAATACAAGTGAATGTGCAAACAATGATCCCCTGTCCTTTTTCTTAATGACTTGCTCGTGCCTGCTCTTACATCCTCCAGGACTTTTCCTTGCTGTCTGCCTTTCCTGGAAAACGTGTCCTAAGGGCGGGTAGATAGCAATACTAGGTTGTCTTCTCATTTTTTGCCGTATCAGACCTAAGAACTATATTGCTCTAGAGTAACAGGCTAAGTATCAAACTACGCAAAAGAAAATTATAAAAGCAGAACTCAGGAGACCGGGAAATACACACAACAGGAGCAAAGCTTTTTAATGTACTAGACAATGAGTATACACTATGGTCTGCCTTAGAAAATGGCAGTTAATGTATCCATTTCTGTAGTCACTAAGTAGGTCTTTGTTGAAGGTCTATTTGGTAGTCACTGAGTTAGGAGGTGGGGTGAGACCAGCTTTTAAGACCTAGTCTTAGCCCTCAGGGAGTTTACAGTCTGAGGAAAGAAACAGAGCAAATTGAAATCACATAGCTGGTAATAGGAGAAACATAGGCTGCTATCCCAGATATGGGAGGTCAAACAAAGGCTAAAAAAATAAAGTTAAGCTAAGGCCTGAAGGTTGAAAATAAGTTAGTAACAAAGAGAAGAAGAGAGAAAAGACATTCCAATGTTGCTGAATGAAGCCAGTGAAAGAGACAGACATTTCTAGGGACCTGTCCACAGTTCCTTGGACCTGGAACCTAGACAGGGAAGGGAAAGCCCAGAGAAAGATCAAAAGACAACTCAGTAAACATTTTAATAAAGGGTATATATAAATGGAAATAGAAAATGATGAAGCTTTTCCATTTCATTATTTTCTTTATCAAGCGCAAAAAGTAAAACTAGGTGACTATGAATAACTTTGTGGACAAAAAAAATTGGGGTTTAATAGACTTCCCGTAATTTAAATCCTAAATAGAGATGGGGCACAGAGATTTAAAATCCACAGGAGCAAGGCAGAGTGTATGACACAGAAGAAGGACACTATCGTGACCAACATAGCACAGCCTTGTAAAAACATAAAGCCTTTCTGGAAAACAAAAATCATTTCCCAATGTGTTTAGTTTAAAAAAAATAGGACATGGTTTTGAAATAAAAAAAGAGACAATGCATTCACACAATGTACACCGAAGAGATGAAAGCTAACAGGACAATTTCCCATTCAATTCAGTTTAGTTAGGAACCACTGAGGACCTACTATGTGTCAAAGCATTTCAACAGGCTCTAGGGCAATCACAATTGACAGGCAATGCAGTCAATTCCCACAGCTTAAAGACTAACACAGAAGAAAGATTATTAAAAGAAACCCTCAGTAAGTGGTCAGGTTTATAATATGTTCCCTGTATTCTATTACCTAGAATACAAGGAGAAAAAAAATTCTGTATGCATAGCTGTATCCCTGTCACCTGAAATAGTGCCTGACACAGTGAGTGAGTTCAACATATAAACTGTATCTCAGTGAGTGGTCTCTGGATGTAAGGGCGTAAGCTCTAGTTCCGAGGGAGCATTACAGCTTCTAGCCCTCTTCATCTTTTTCCATATTTTGTTCTTGTTTCAGGCAGACAGGAACTGTACTTGGAGCTGCGAAATCAAAAGTTCATAGATACATCATGTAGCTCCAAGTTGCAAATCACCTTCCAATGATTTTCTTACTGCAATGACAATAAAATCTCCACTTTGTATCAAGGCCTGTTATCCCTTGCTTATCCCTCCTACAACATTTCAACGTGTGGGGGACATTTTCTACACTCTAGGCATACTGACTTTCTTACTGTTCCTTAGACACACCATGTGTGCTTTCATTGTATGACCTTTGCCCTTTCACCTCTTCCTGGAACACTCTTCCCCCCAAACTTTGCATGTCTCACTCTTGTCATAAAGGTCTCAGATTAAATGGCACATCTTCGGTGAGGCCTTCTTTGACCACACCTCCAAAATGGCCATTCATCAGTATTATTCTACTGTGTCATCCTGCTTATATACTTCACGGCTGTTTGTACTACTTAAAAATATCCTACTGAGTGTCTACCCCCATCCTCCACAACCAGACCATAAGCTCTAGAAAGAAAGTGAAATTATACTATTTATCATTAAAGGAGTGTTTTACACATAACGTGTACTTAATATTTGTTTATTGCATAAATGGGTAAATTATCCAATGATAAGCAGTCCTTTATTTAAGAGAAACTAAAGACTTTGCTATCTGTAACATAAAATTAAAGGCAATAGTTCTAATATAATTTATCCTATTTTTTATCAGTATTGACTTAAATGATCAGGCTAAAATTGAAATCTTTCCTTAAAAAATATTTTGTCCCTCTCCAACCCCCCCCCACCCCCAAATGTGCTTCCTTTTAAGATGAATTTTATTCTGAAAAAAAGTGCTGGTCTGACAAACGAGCCAACAGGCACAGGCTATAGTGGGTAAAAACTTCCACTGTAATTTCCCTCAATATTTTAAACTTAAAGTAGTTTTTTGATTAAACATAAAATACCTCCACTCATACAGGTCATAAAGAAAAAATACAGCACAAAGAATGTCATTCTACAGGATGTATGGATTACTCTCTTATTTTTTTATAAGGACTAAATCCTAGGCAGTACCAGGGATCACACCATTGCACGACATCTAGACACAAGAGAAAACAAAGTATAGAATTTTTTTCCTACATTAGCATTGTGACCTGGGGCAAATACTATTCTGAAGTAGCCCCCCCCCAAAAAAAAAGATTCTCCAAAGATTAATATTATACAAAATCACGAGTGGGCTGTACAGTATACGTGACCATAGTCCTTTATCAGTAAGACATAGGAGCAGATTTTAGATTAAGTAATTGTTCATGTCATTTCCATGGACATGGTTTAATTTAAATGAGGGAGAAAGAATAGGATAGTGATTAAAAACATGGGTATTAGAGCCCTGGCTGGTGTAGCTCAGTGGATTGAGTGTGGGCCTGTGAACTAGAGGATCGCGGTTCGATTCCCAGTGAGGGCACATGCCTGGGTTGCAGGCCAGTTCCCAGCAGGGGACTCATGAGAGGCAACCATACATTGATGTTTCTCTCCCTCTCTCCTTCCCTTCCCCTCCAAAGATAAAGAAATAAAATCTTTAAAAATAAAACCATGGGTATTAGAATCGTAAACCCGTAGATTCATAACTCACCCTCTTGCTATCTATAAATTCTTGGGCCTGTTTACTGCATGCTTGTGGGTCACAGTTTCCTCATCTATAAACTAGTACTTCTCACTTCCCTGGAGCCATGAATATAAATGGAATAATGAATGTATCCAACACAGTACCAGACATGTGGTGGAAACTCAATAAATATTAACTATCATTATTCTATTAGTATTACTTTAGGGGAACATTCAAAAGTGAAGCGACACTGTAAAATGTAAAATTAACCCTTAAACAAAGATATTTTCATTAACCTCTGAAATTTAGATACCTGAAAATGCCAACTTTCATTATATTGTCCCATTGTTAATATTTTAACTCCGGAAGCAATCACTTGCCCACTCCACGTCTCAGCTTTTGTAATTTGCCCACATTTTATGATGGTTTGTGAAGGAGCAACACCAGATTTCACTTTATTTTTTACTTTAGGGACAGAGCCTATAATCTCAAATTTTTTCTAGGATATGCACAGTGCCATCTCAGACCCTACGTCTCTCTTGCAAGTTTCCTATGACATTTTGTATCTATTTAGCAGGAATTAAAGTAATTTTTGTTGATGTCATCATTCTCTTTCTTTAGCAAGTCTGTGGTACATCCAAGTTGCATTCCAGGGTGCTAACCTACACTCTTGGTGGCGAAGGGCTATCTTGAGAAAGCAATCAGTGAGTCAGATTTAATTATACACTTGCATATAGCATTGTTTTCGTCTTATCTCCTATCTTTTTCATTTACCTGGTGTAGTCCTAAATGCCCAAGTCAGGATATGTGCAGTGCATAACAATGAAATGCAAGACTTGTTAATCCTTTATTGTCTTTGAAATATGAAAATTCACCTATTTTTCTCCTGTTCAGTGAGGATATCCCTGGTTTTGCAAAAATGTATAATGTATTCTCAGCCTTGGCACCTGAGAAAAACCAACCAGAGCAGGGTTTTGTATTTCTTATTTGTGGCTATTTGTACATTATATAATTTTTTAAATTCACCATCAGCCGGAGACCCAGAGAGCTGAATTATGTGCTGACTACTCTGGTTAATTAGAGTGCTGTTTAATTTTCGTAATTCAGCCCGAATAGTGCAAAATCCATTTGACCTGTGTCTCACCGTCATCGGCCTGCCGCAAGCCGCAGACCTTTTTAATGATGAACTGCTCTGACTGGTAATCACCTTTGGGCCTCCGGTTCCTTCTCTTTACAAATTAAAAAGGAGCCTGAAAACAACATCCCGGTGCAAGGTGCACAGGTAATGTGGTGAGGTTGCAAAAGTAGAAAACTAAGAGCATTCCTGAATACTGATGACTAAACAATGTAGTGAAGCCATGCCCAGCCCTCATCCACACTACTCGTGCATTTAGTGGGGGTGGGAGGAGATAACAGAGAAGCACACTGAGCTGAGAGTGACAGGGGATGAACTGGACGAGTAGACGTGGGCCACACCCTGTACGGTATGTGTTTCCGGGGGTGGGGGGGGGGCTGCCCTGATCAGAGTGCAGTCTCAAAAGCTCCTAGGAACAAGGTGAATGAGAAAGGCAGCACATTAAAGTGAAGCAAATAGCAAGCTTCTTGTATTCCAAGCAAAAGCGAATTGTTGAGTTGGATACAGGAGGGTGGTGTTCACGAGTCATAGATTTCAATTATTTATTAAGCAACTACTATGTATTAGGCTCCTTTTAGATATTGGGGAGAGTTTTAAATACTGATGACCAGACTCCCACTCCAAGGAAGCTTACTTTCACGCCACTGCCAGAACTAACTCCCTAAAACCGAAGTTGGAATGTCCCTTCAAAAATCTTTAGCAGCCTCCCTTTGTCTGGGCTTCCATTAAAATTCCCCCTTCAATGCTCAGCTTTAATGCATCTGACCTATTCAATGGTCTCTGATCGCTCCTGCAGAATTATTCATTCTTCTGCTCTTTCCACAGTACCCTGCTCGTACCTATATACAGTACTTTTTAAATTCGGCCTTGCGATGTCTATATTTCTGTTTTCCCCACTACACTGAAAATACCTTCAGAGAAATGACTAAAAGTTTGGGCTGAAACAACCACGGCAGCAACAACAAAACAAAACAACAGTAGCAGGAGCCCCAGGCAGAACATAACCATTAATATTTAAGTGCTAGGTAGGTGCCACGCACAATACTTAGCACCCCAAATAGATTGCTTTATTTAATCTTTAACTTTTGGGGGCAAGTACTACTATCCTTCTGACTTTACAGATGAAGAAAGAGGGAGAAAAAGGTAAGTGACACTGTGAGCATCTACACATCGAGTAGGATTTGAAGACGATCTTCTCCCAAGTTCCCATGCATGACCACGCGTAGCATTCCATTTGTAATACGCAGAAAGAATCACTGCGCTGAGAACCAAAGCGCCTCGTTTCAGAAAGGTTAGAGCCATTTTTAACTTCATGGCCTTGTATCTTTAGTTAAGGGCTTCTTCAGCTTCCAAGTCAATCAAGACGTTCTAATGAGTGTCTATGGGGCTGGAGAGGGGGTTTGGGGGTTCTTCAAATTGGCCATGACCCACATACGCCTTTAATTGAGGTCTGTTCGTGAGGACAGTTCATTTAATTACCAGGATCCAACTCACACGTGTGTCCAGAGCATGGCAAATAAGGCCAAAGCTGGCAGCCTTCGAGCCGGAAACCAAAGAAATGCACGCACCAGACCAATGGGTGACAGGAGCGGGAACTTAGGGAGCACTTGCTTTAGGACCCCTGAACACAGCACAGCATGAAAAGCTGCTGGGTTTGGCCAGTTTCCTATTGCTCAATGAAAGGAGATTTCACTTCTAATTACGGGTGAGCTATTTTTATCGTATTCCCCTACAGGGTCACTGCCTCCAGTTCTGCTCTTATTAATTTGGGAAACATTTTGGAAAATAGTTGTGATTAAGACTGATGGGTGCTATTTTAAACTATCCTCCAAAGAGAAGCCCTGAAATAAGCAAGTCAGTGCATCCTTTGGTAAGTTGACAGGCAGTGAATTTTAGCAAAAAGAATTAAGCTCCCGGCCAAAATCAAGTCCTATGCAGCACAGCGTTATTATCATCACTACTGCGGCCGGGAAACACGGTTCCGTTAGCACAAGGAGGTTAGAGAAATTTCGTTGAATGCCGCTGCGTTAGGAAGCCATGGAGTGAAGCGCTGTAATCACTTGTCTGTTTTTACTTTCATTTTTTTGTGTGGACTTCTATCTCTTCCTTCCCCTTGGTCTTTCCTTCAGACCCCAGTCACAGCAGTCTGTGCACTGGCCTCTTCAGTGGTCATTCCTCGGTCTACCCCATTGTGCAATCTGTGGGCAGTTTTTCTTTGTGAAGCACCACTTGGACCGTGTGTGTCACTCGCTGTCCTCAGCTACTTAAAAGACTGCCATGTCTCCCTGCTGTCCACTGAGTAAATTCTACGTAATTCAACTTGACAGTCCACTGGCCCTACCCTGTATATTGAACCCGAAAATAAATCCTCTCAGTCTTGCTGATTCCAAATTGCTCCTTACCACATAGGCATACGTTCTCAGCTTTTCCTGCTACCTCTTCTTTCACAATCCACACGTTTTGGTTGTCAATGTGTAGCACTAAGTAAATAAATAAACCAATAAGTCACTCCCTTCATGAACTTTTTCCAGAAAACTGCCTCCCCTTTTACTTTGCTGCTTATTAACTCAACACCTGTTTGCCGGGCAGCACAGACTCCATGTCTGTAACAACCTTAACTAGTTGCCTTGCAATTGCACCGCATTTTTTTTTCCTGTATGTGTATTGTCTTCTCAATTAAATAATAAATTCCTCGAGGGGAACACTCAGATTTTTGTTGCTGCTGTTGTGGTAATGTGATTCCTTACATCCCAACACAGTATCAGTCAAGCAGAGGGAACTCAATAAGGATGTGTTGACAGAAGTACGCATTTTTTCCACAAGGCAGAGTGGAAAGCGCACCGGATTAAGAATTTGTAAAGCAGGTTCCGGTCTGGCTCTAGCACTTATCCACTGTGAGCTATTGCACCGATCCCTTAACTGCGCTGAAACCCAGTTTACAAATTTGCGAGCTAATGATAATGATAGCCTCTTTCCTACCTATATAAAAGCATGATATGAAAAAGCAAGGAAACAATGCACGTAGAAGCCTTATTTTTCAAAGGATGGCATTTCTATATTTTAGTATATTTCCACATGCAGCGTGGCAAGCAATCTTCCTACATCCTGGAGAGATTACTGAAATTGATTTTCACTTGGTTGACACAGTGAACGAGGGTGAACAAATGGTATAAAATGATATGAAAACGGAATTACATTATGATAAAACAAAAGTCTTATAAGCAAGAGTTCATACTAGCTTTATTTAGAATAGCATATTATGAATAGCATAACGACACATTTGTCCAATGAAGTACTACTTAGGAATAAAGAAGGAATATGTTAAGAGGATTGGATCTTTAAAGTATAATGCTGAGCAAAGGAAGTCAGACCCAAGAGAATACAACACATGTCGTACACTTCCATTTAAATAACAAAGACAAATTTAATCTATCCCATCAGACAGACACACAGATCAATGGCTGCCTAGTGCCCAGGGTGAAAGTGGGCCTCCACTGGGTGGGGGAACAAGGACCTTTTTGGGGGGACAGATCTTGATTGTCACAGGGGTCCCATGGGTCTATATATCTGTGAAAAGTCATGGTCATACATCTTAAGTAGGTGCATTCTATTGTGTATAAATTATATTTAAAAATAGGAATTGCATTTGAAATTGATACATGACTGTGTATAAATTGTACTTTCTGCAGAGAAATGAATACTGATATGAGTATTGATACGGCCTTATTTTGCAAATGGAGAGTGAATTACTTCGACTTTCAAGGAGCGCTGAGGATTTTGGCCAGTGAGTCACTACCTTGGGGATGGAGAAAGAAAAGTGAGATGGTATTTGTTCGTGGGCCTTTGAGATCTAATATATGTACCAAATTTAGAAGCATTACTTTCTTCTTATTGATGAATTAAAATCCCTTATTTTTCCCAGGACTAAGAGAAGACTATTATTTTATCAAAAACACAAGTATTTATTTTAAGACACATTTCAACAGTCCACAAAATGACCAACCCCCACACTGTAGAATTTACATTTTTAGACTCTTAAAAATCAGCAAAAGCTGATAACTATACAGCTTCTGTACTCTCCAATTATCTCCTTTCAGAGCCAGAACACACAAACACTTTCTTGCATTTAATTAAGTATTGCGATTCCAGATTATCTTTGATTAATGAAGAGCAATACAGCATATAGCTAGAATTATGTGATTATTTCACAATTGATCTTTAATTATTCCATCTGATAATTTCAGTAATTTTTCATAATGTTCTCATCTAACTTCTTGTAAGTGAGCTATAACAATTAATAATTTTTATTAATTTTCCTTGAAAATGATGTGAAGTTTCAGATGGAACTCTTAACCTTCAAAGACTGTTTTTAAGATTCTAATTAAAGGATAAGCCTCACTATCACATCAAAAAAAAAACACTGCATGATTTCTCCAGATAAAGTTGAGTAAACACTCCAATATTTCCTTCTTTGGTTGAGTTTGGAAGTTGGTACTTGGGTCACTGGTACAACATCATTTGCTTTTTATCCCCTCTCCCTCCTGCATTTTTAATAGCTTAGAATTCAGTGTCGGACAGATGTTGGTTTTATGCCAATTTGACCCTTTCTATGTGACTTTGACCAACTTGCTTAACCTCCCTAAGTTATGGCTGCAGTGTAAATTACCAGGAAGTTACAGGTTTCACTGGGAACAAAGTGGTGTTTTAGGACATGCCTTGGATGAGGCCACCTAGGGAAGACAGGGACCAGGTAAGAGCCATCAGTCACTCCATGCTAGTCAAGCAGGGCTGAGGACTGCCAGAGACCGAGAAGGAGAAGACAGTGAGGCTGGAGAAAACAGAATATCATGAGAGGTGAAAGAAGGAAGAGAGTCAAGAAGCTTATAGTGTACTAAATACCGTTAACATTCAATATTCCTTTTAACCCTCTCAAGAGCCCTCTGAAGTGCATATAAGGTCATTAACATTTTAAACAAAGAGGGAAGGAACGCACACCAAAATCATCAACCTAATGAGGCCAGAGCCAAGACTTCAACCTAAAGCTATCTTATTGACAACCCATTTATAAACACCATGCTAACGACACCTGCACCCATAACACTCATCCTGGTGCCCAGTCCATAGTATGTGTTCATTAAATGGAGGATTTTTGTTATTCACTCACTGGTTCTAACACAGAAGGTCCTCCAGGGTGTTGTTGCTTGCTGTGTGGATTGAGGCTGTGTATACACAACTCTGACCTGGCCTAGGCAGATGACAGCGTGGTGACTTGGACATCATTTCATCTTCTAGCAGATGGGATTTTTGGAGACTGAACTGCTGGAGATCATGAAGGGACAGAGGAGTGTTAATGATGACAGATGACCTTAAACCTTTGTGCTGATAATTTCATCCTAACTATATTTAGAGGACCTGACTTAAAAGTTGTTGGAAAATATATTGCCACTAACTAATGCTTAGAAACTCATGGGTTGCTTCCAAATACATTTAAGGCAAAATATGTAAGGTAAGAAATTCTCCCATTTATTACAAATGTCCAATGTGTCAGGAACTATGCTAAATTTTCAATGCGCATTCCTCAACAGTGTGAGATTATCATTATTATCCCCATTTTTTTTTACATAAGGAAAATGAGATTTAGATTTGAGTAACTTGCTGAATGTCACATGACTTCAAAATGGCAGAACTAGCAATGAAACTCTGAAACTTCTAGATAGATGTCCAGAATGGACTGTGTCCTTGGGGAGCAGTAGACTGGCTTATTGGGCCTTGAAAATTGTTTTAGATAACTGGATTTTCCCAAGTAGTTCATTAATAATTCTTTAGGGAATCAAATTTTAAAATTGTTAATTGTTGGGGGGGGGGTAGAGATCTTCCTAAAATTGTTGCATGCCTTTCTGCCTGCTCTGGTGGGGAACACTAGGCAAGAATTTACACTTTCTTGACACTGGGCATTCATCATTATCATCAGTCATGGTCCTGTTTCACAGGTGTAAGACCCAGGGGGTTGCAGAGTTGAATGAATAAAACCTCTATGCTAAGAACTTATTTTCTTGAAAAAAAAATCTTTTAGTGTAGTGCAGTTTATTTAGGACATTTGCCTCTCCCTTTAAAAAGTGGAGAGAAGGGTATTCATGTGTTAGACTTCTGAAATGACATAACACAGCCAACTTTGTATAAACTATACTAAGAAGCAAAACTCAAGTATCAATCTCTCAGGCCATACCCTCCTCCTCTAGAAAGTGATCTAGTTCCTTGTTTCCCTTTGTCTTATCAACAAGAGCCAGGAGATGGTGTAGGACTCCTGAACTCACCACACAAGGAGTGAAATCCTCTCCTTACAAGTCTACACCTACAGGTCTTTCAGACTCACAGTGAACCCACAAGTGGAGACAGAGTGTGAAAAATTCCAGCACCATTCAAGAATGTTTTAATGAGGTGAATCATTTAAAACCTGCATATTGTTCCTACCCCAAAGTTGATAACATAGAGCTAGAATGTACGGTTACAGCTTTTTAAAAGGACTCCTGAACACTCAAAGAGATGTGAGCATAAGAAACATCATCATTTGACCTTTGAAGTTACAATGGGCCTCCACATTCTTTCAATTTAGTACCTCGACGTTCTGATTATGATTCTGGTGCTGTGGTTAGATCGAATGCATAGGAATATCAATACCAATCAAGAAGGTTTTAAAAAACGTGCAGGGCATCATCCCTGCTCCCACTATGTTGGATGACAGTGTATTAGCTTTACTCTCTTCAGATAAGTCTGCCGTTCTGAAAGGATCATTTATTAAATGCACTGAAAGGTCAATGAATTGGCCAGAAAAGTATATTCTAACTCAATTTGTTAAATACCTGGCATATCAGAAAGCTCAGGGATAATAATAACTCCCAATTACTTGTTATTTTTATAGAAATCTGGGGTTTATGGAAGATTAACTGAGGTTCAATTGGACCAGTGTAACATAAAATAGATGGGCTTAATCGGCCATGCAAAACTGTTCAAGTGTTGTTTCGTTCAGCGGTCTTTGCTCGGAAACACCCATTGAATGGCTTGGTGACTCTTACTGGTTTAGTTCTACCACTTGTATCTGACTTCTATCATGTCTCAGGTAACAGCACCAAAGTTAATGGGAATACAATGCTCACCTAAGTAGTTATTTACACGTTTGGCTCTTCTTTCTACACTCCCCCCCCCGCCCACTTTCTTCCTTGCCACTTTCTGTTCCTCTTTATCTCCTCCTTCTTTGTTTCCCTCACCTATTGAGCATCAATTATATACCAGGTACCCTGCCTGGATTTGTTCAAAGATAACATTAAAAGTAATTTCCTTAGAAGGAAGCCCTATGTGTTTCCTTCAAGTTTGGTACTACATGCTTAGGGATGTATTTTAAACCACAGATTGTATAGGTTCCCAGTTATAACTTGCATATTCTACGATAAACATAGTTCAGTTTTCCACTGCAGTGGAATGAAAGATTTCACGTCATTCCCAATGAAGCCTTCCCATCATGTGTCCCGATTAACGTAAAGTGGGATTGGGTAAAAATGATGAGTCATGCTGCCTAAGGCTCAGGCAGAAAGGGGGACCTGACGGGCCCTTTCACTAGATGTCCCAGCAACTGTTCCCACTGCAGAGCTGTTGGATGACAGGCTTATCTTTAAGGAGGCGTCTGGTGCCCTGGGTGAGGATGGGGTTGAAGCGATTGTTACAGAGCTGTCCTTTCTCCTCTTTCCTTGTAGCTAACATCTCTCTCTACTCTTCAGACTGGCCAGCTCCTCTGTACCCCTGTTGCTGCTTCTCTTCCCTGTAGCCTCTCTTTCCCATTCTCTTATAACCTCCTCACTCCTGGGTTTTCCTCGCTTCTCCCGTGACTCCCAGCTTCCCAGCTCAGTGACTCGATTGTCAAAACAGTTAAAGGGTACCCCTGTATTTCCCTTTTAGTCAGGTAAGCAATAGCACTTTATGTCTGGCAGGCGGATATTTGGACACCTGACCTGTAGGTTTGCCCATCTCGGAAGCTGTGACTGGGGCAGGGAGGATGAGCTCAGGCCGTGGTGAAATCAAGATTTCAGGTGAAATCTTGACTTCCCCATTTCCAGCTGGATAACCACGGATATGCTGCCTAATATCTCTAAGACTCAGGGTTTTCTTTTTCTTTCCTTTTTTCATCTGAGAAATGACAGTAGCAATAGCAGTACCTATCTCATCCGCGCGCTGCAATGAGTACGTGAAATGAGCACTAAGAACGGTGACGGTGGCGTGGTAAGCCCTCACGCAGTCTTCCCTCTTTTCAAACTTTTATATTGTAGGTGCTCAAGCCTTGGCTCCTCTATTAAGGGATACTTTAAAAAAGATGAGCATTTGTAGGTTTTCATTTCCCAGTGATGCCTCAAGTCAGATCTTCAGACACTCTCAGTGTCTGCTTTACATTTTCCCAATGATTTTTGATCATATGTCTTATTTTTAAGGGGGGGATGCCCTCAAAGAACAGGGAATGCCTGCATACACGCACTCATGCCCAGTGAGTGGTGTTCTAAGCCAGTAGATGCTGCCTTGTTACTTTAGGTCAGAATGGACACGCACATCTTCTGTGAAGATGACAAGCCGGTTGATGGAACAAGGAAAATATTCATTTAGATTGCTGTTTAGCAGCAGAGTGAGTTTAAATGTATGGGGTTTTTTTTTGTTATTGTTTTTCATGCCATACAATTTTTCACCTGCCATTTAATAATATTGGGAAATTTGATCACAACTTAGGCTTTAGTGCAGATGAATGCTAATAAAACGCACGCAATCCCTTATAAGTGCTAAAAATGAACTCAGGGCAAAGGCATGTCAGGAAAAGCACACGGCATGGGGGTAATAATGTTAAGAGTGGCTTGAAAGCCCCCATTGCACTGCGTGACGGGGTGGGGGTGGGGGGCTGGTGCCAAACACTTGGCTGAGATGAAAATTGTTTAAACTACAAAAGGCACGCCAGCTCCTTGTGGACATCTTCAAGCCCCAAGGCCACTTACAAAGGAGGACCAGGTGGTGAGACACAGCGGAGGCAGAAATTATAGCTCGGCCATGACTCCAGTTACCTTTAAAGAAGGTATATATTTTTTTAAATTTAATTGTTGTTCAAGTACATTTTTCTGTCTTTTACTCCCATCCCAGCCCACCTCCTCAGTGCTCCCCACCTCCCTCCCATTCCCACCTGCCTTAGTTGTTGTCCATGTGTTTTTTATACTAGTTCCTGTAAATCCTTCCCCGTTTCCCCTGAAATTCCTTCCCCTCTCTACTCTGGTCACTGTCTGCCTGTTCTCTAATCAGCCAAGTTCTGGAAGCAACCTAGATGCCCATCAGTAAATGAATGGATCCAAAAACTATGGTACATTTACACAATGGAATTCTATGCAGCAGAAAGAAAGAAGGAGCTTCTACCCTTTGCAACAGCATAGATGGAACTGGAAAGCATTATGCTGAGCGAAATAAGCCAGGCATTGAAAGACAAATACCATATGAACTCACCTTTAACAGGAAGCTAAACAATAATATAAACAAGCAAGCAAGATAGAAATTTTACCATTTTCAAAAAAACAGATTTTCCTCTGCATCTGGATTCATGTAAAATGTCAGAAAACAGAAGGTTAAGAAGGTTTGGTTGGTCAGTGAGACTTTTTCTACCTTGATCACCTCTCTTCCTCTGCCTCAGAATGCCATTTGCGTCTGAATAATCCAAGACCCCAAATAAATAAATGCTACCCAGTGGGAATCTTCCCACACCTGGGTCCAGCCTTGCTCAGTTTGGAGATATTCTCCATGTGTTTCTAAGGGTCACCTCCTTTAAGTCACTCATAGAATCACATCTGTTTTTATAGCCAAAGTAAGTAAAGGCCTAGAGAATTGGGGGCAAAGGAGAATCAACCATTTTTGATCACCTACATCAGGGGTGTAGAACTCATTTTCACTGGGGGCCACACCAGCCTCATGCTTGCCTTCAAAGGGCGGAATATAATTTCAATGCCTTAACAGTTAAGGAATAGTGACATTTAGGCAGTCCTAAAATTATTTCGGCCCTTTGAAGGCAACTGTGAGGCTGATGTGGCCCCCAGGGAAAATGAGTTCAACACTCCTGATCTGTATATTACATGGAGAGCCAAAATGGAGCAGTCATTAAGAACACACGTGCAAATCCTACAGTCACTAATTACTCCCTCCACCTCCTCAGCAAAGTGACCCTTTTTCCACCTTCGTTTTCCCATCTGAGCAGTGGGTTATACGTCTAGTTGGCATGTAAAGTCCTTAGGACAATGAGCTGAGTACAATGTGAGAAGCAGAGCCTGACAAAGAGAGAGTACTCAACCAACCACAGCTGAGTTTATTAGGTGACGATCCTTTGCTGACATTTTACATTACACTGTTTTATTCTCACATACACCACTAGGGTATGTTATCTCTGTTTTACCAGAGCCCACCCACCAGGGAGTGATGAGGTAGCTGTTCAAGCCCATTTCTTCATGACTCTGAAAAGCCGATGCCATGACACAGCAGCTAGCTCCTTTGTCCCATAAGCCACACAAATGGTTCGATTGCTGTTTTGGTATCTGAAGAAATGAAAATGACCCAGTCTTTAAAAGACTGGTGTTATGGGGTACCCTTTCTTCCCTGCAAGCTAGAAGGGGCCATTTTATACTTTGCATTTTATTTTCAAAGGGATAATGCTGAAGCAACTGCACCCAACAGGACTGCACTCTCTTGGGCACACAGAAATGTCACCGGCAGGAACTGCATGAGTAACTGTGATTATTCCGGGGAAGAGATGGAGAAGAAGAAATAAATGAACACCAAACCCACAAGTGTAATCCGTGTGTCGCCATCTGCCTTTAGGTGAAATTCTGTAAGATTACTCGGCGCTCCCATCAGTGCCGATTTCTGCATGTGCTGAGAAAACTGCCAGACCCCCATCACCCATCCAGACCAGAACTGACCCCATGGGCTCCACCCAATCTCAAAGGGACCAGGAGGGCTGACGAAGCTTCAGGTATGTTCCTCTGCATCAACGCTACTTGAATGGACTCCCTCCTTACCCGTCACAAACGCCAAAGACAATGGGTGTACAGGTGAAGCAGTGTGAGAATTTTATCAAACCAAAGTCAAAGACTAGCTGTGCATGAATTTCTTAAGTCCAAAGGGAAATTTCATCCTGTGGAAACAAGCCACCCATGCAAGCCATCTGTAGAAGAACCGCACAACAGACCCAGTGGTGATTTCACAGTTGCCAATAAAACAAGCTCAGAAGCCTTCCAATGAGACAAATGCGTCTGAAAAATATCTTCCACCGCTCAGCATATGGGTCTGTGATTGCTGCCCAAACAAAAGGATAAAGCAAAGTAGGGTAAGGCTGTCACCGAAAAATGTTTTCCTTCTCGCTTCTGGTATCACAAGGAGATGCTTTCCTTCTTGTGTCTTCCTCCTTTTCAGAGCTCCCACAAAAGATGCCCAGTCTTTCTGACCAGTGTTGGGGTTTAACGCCATTCTCTCTAGGGCTCCAGGTAACTAGACTTATTTAGGGAGACGCATGCCACGGTTTTCCTATCTTTTAAAACTCCAGCAGCTTGCTATCTTTTCCTGCTGAAGGAGATAAGACAAAGCCAACAGAGGAGCTGGCAAATAATTATTGCATTTGAGTCTCTTCCTATTGTCTCTCCTCTACAACGTGATACCAAGGCTACTTGTCTCTCCTCTTTGCACAGGGCTGTGGAATTGGGGAACCAGAAGGTCTAGCCCGCAGGGCAGAACAGCCTCGTGTATTACCCTGCCGAGCACGCTGTGGCTGATGGGCAGAGAAAATCACAGCCTTGGAAGGGCATTTAATTGGAACCTCCTCGGCCAAAGGCATTGAGAAGAAACGTCTCACTGGCAAGAGTAGCAATGCCATCCTATCCTTACCCTTCTTCCATCTCCTACCCTTTGGCTTTTTCCTCTCCCTCTGAATATAAAAAAAAAAAAATGCATATGCAATAATTGAGTTAGAAAGGCGAGGTGAGGAAAAGAAGATTCGCTTCTCCCCTATCTTCAATGCAACAAAAGATGATGCGTCCATCAGCGCAAACTCTGTTTGAATGACCTCATCTAGCTTTGCCAAATGCTACTCAATGAATCGCAATTAATTGGGCTCCTAGTAAATTTCAGTGAAGAAAATCAGGTACCATGTGATGAATAATTGAGGATTCTCAAGAGACACGCAAAAGGGAAACCAAGGACTCAACATATTTATCAGGATACATTTTAACATTAAATTTTGGTTTAATGTTCTGAACAAAATAAACTGATGTTGACAGTAAAGTGTGTCCCTATCACGAAGAGTAGCAGAAACAGCAAGCTCAAGCACTGATATCACAGGTAATAAGCAATTGTTAAAACAGGCAGCACAGGACAACCTCCCCTGGATGGAGAATACTCCATGGCACTGAAGTCTTTACTAAAAGATCAAGATCAGGAGAGGACCTGGGATCAGGAACAGTGTCAATTTTGTCTGCTGAAGTGACTATATCAGCCAGCAGATAGGTGTTCAAAGCAATGGACCATATTTTAGAGAAAGGTGGTATGTAACAACTAGGTTCCACCATTCCTCCCTTTCTGGGTGATCCAAGTCTGGTTCCCCAGACAAAACTTTTAACAAGGAGATAATTTAAAAATGCAACCAAATCGCATAGAGCTAGGTGCAAAATTATATTAGATATTACAAAAATGGTATTGATACCAAAATGGAAGGAAACATCTGTGGGGTCTACCTACAGCTTTTAGTGAAGGCCCCATAGAGTCTACCTACAGCTTTTAGTGAAGGCCCCATAGAGGTGAAAATTGAGAAGACTCTAGAAGTTCTCATGGCATATCACTAAAGAAAGTGAGGAAAAGGTTCTTGGATCAGAGACACTCATAAGCAAAGACCTGGAAGTGGGAATGAGCCAGTGGAGAGTAGGATACAGTGAAATGTATGGTGCACCAAAGGGGAATTCTGAAAGATTAGGGAAGGCCAGTTGCTCAGACAGTGGGCATATAGTTGTGTAACTTCATCTTTTAGGTTCTCCAAAGCCACTTCATATTATGAAGGTCAGTGTTAGTATTAACCATTTTTATTTATTGAGTAATCCTTAATGGATAGGCACTGTCTAAGTATTTTACATGCATCATTTCACATTTTTCACAACAATGCTATATGGCAGGAATCATTATTATTTCCATATTAGGATGAAGTATTAGAAAGTCAAAGAATTTCAGAAAACTCTCCAGGTCCATCCAGTGAATTTGATTCAAAGCTGTTTTACCTTATGAGAGTAGAGAGATGGAATCTAGTATTTTCCTCACCAGCAGCAACTATTGGGTGCATATTACTTGATGATGCTCTTCACATTCCACATGGGAAACATGTTGTCTGATTTCCCCAGCAGAGGCATGTCATAGTTCTTGAGTCCCTATAAGACCACATTACTTGTTTACCTTATCACTCATCAAATGTGACATACTCCTGCAAGTAGGTATTTTTTTTCTCTCTCTCTCTGTCTCTGTCTTTCTCTCACATACAAGCACGCACACACAATTAAACAATTAAACTAATTTCCAGAGATGCTACATTACCTGTACCCACTATATGGGGTACGGCTCTGATTCATGTCCAAATCAATCTCTTTCATAAACAAGGGGTTGGCAAACCACAGCCTGCTAGCCAAGTCTGGCCCACAGCCTGTTTCTGTATGACTTATGAGCTAAGAATATTTTTACATTTTCCAATGGCTTAAAAAATCAGAAGAAGAATATGCCATGAGACATGGAAATTATAGAAATTCCAATTACTGTGTCCATAAATAAAATTGTATTGGAACACCATGCACATTTGTTTAGGTATTGTCTATGACTGCTTTCATACTACAATGGCAGAGTTGAGTAGTTGTGACAGAGACTATCTGGCCGGCAAAGCCTAAAATATTTTCTATCTGGCTCTTTACAGATAAACTTTTCCAACACTGTCCTGAATCATGATCTTTCTACTCAGTCAACCTGCCTCTCATTATGTTGTGCTATGGCTAAAATATACACGTCTGACAGCGTGAAGACAGAAGGTCAGGCTAGGTACAAGAACACCAAAAAACAAGGGACATCCCTCCATCACTTTTAATTTCCAATTTGCAATAACTGGCATATTGAAGGCTAGTTCCCCCTAGACTGTAGACCTGAAATGCAACTGCAGAGTGACAGAAAGAAAATGTGTTATATGAGTGTCTTATGAAGACTTTTCTGGAAAAACAAAGTAGCAAAGTGGACCAGAGACAAGGAGAAAGCTTGGGGGATGGGTCCAGTGATTCAGGCATCGGTGTCAAAGTCTCAAGCAGCTGGGATATTTGTGGGATGATAGTTGTACTCATAACCTGAGTCACACGACCAAATGCTTCTCAAGAAGACTATTCGGGAAAAAATAAAAAGGGGCTGGCATTATGTGTTGAGTGTTCTTTATCACTGAAAACTATACATTTGCCTACCTGAGTTTGGAACAACTGGCCACTTACAAAGATGCTGTAACCCAGATATGGAAGCTCTTCAGCTTTTCATGTTAACCCAGACATTAAGAGAACCACTCTCTGAAATCCTTCAACTTCCTGTGCTGTACCTCTTATAATGTGACTCAGAACTATGCAGTACAAAACTCTTCATTCAAGTAGTTTATGCTTTGGCATTTTGGAGGAAATCTCCGCCAAGATTTCAAATGTTAGCAACATGGAGACATTAGATACGAATCTCAGTTTTGTATGTCTACTGTGTACAATGTTCTCAAAAATCAACACACAGACCGGACAGAGCTGTACCTCACTACTGCATGGGGAGCAAAAAGCAAAGCTTAACATCCAAGGTGCTGATTACCAACCACGATGAACAGAGTGTCAGAGTTTCCCCTGAAACCTATAGAGAGCACCTCCTAACAACAGCAACATGGGTTTAAAGGAAAAGAATTGTGCCTGGTATTTAGGGATTCTGAAAAATCCCTGGTATGTAGGGATTCTCTGATTCTGAGAAAGCTTCTCCTCGTTCTCCTTTTCTTTCTCCTTCTTTGAGCTATGTATCACATTGTCAAGACTGTGTCAACTGTAAAGGTGATATGACAAAATGACAATCAGCTTACTGAGGCAAAACTAAGCATGTTTTCCCTCAAACTTCAGTTTGCTTAACTTCATTTGAAGAATAAACCACCCTAAGCAGACAGAAAGAACATTTGGGCATTGTCAGTTGTCCACATGTGAGAACCACTATCTACAAAACCACATACTGGCTCTGGCTTGGTGGCTCAGTTGGTTTAATCATTGTCCCATACACCAAACTTTGTGGGTTTGATCCCTGGTAGGGTGTGTATGGGAGGCAACCAACTGAAGTTTCTCCCTCTTTCTCCCTCCTCCTTTCTCTAAAATCAATACACATCCTCCAGCAAGGATTACACACACACACACACACACACACACTGCAAAGCTTGTAAGAGGGTGCTTTTTCATTAGATAATTACCCCCTGAGAGGATGGTGTGATAGTCTCCCTTTCTTTCTGTGCTAGAAAAAGCCAATGGAACCACCTCATGGCCAACCCTACTTTCTGTTTCTAAGCAAAGTTTTTCCAGTGTCAGCTTATGCTCCAGCTTCTTTGTGGGTTTGAGAGCCCAAACACTCTTCCCCATCAGGTCCTCACTTTTCAGCTCAAGACTCCTACTGAGCAGAGTCAAAAGAGCAGCCTCCACAGAGGCTGGCAGGAAAGAGTGAAGAGGGTTTTAGAATAAAGGGACCAAAGAATCTTGCATTTGTTGGAAAAGGGCCAGAGGTCAAATTTTAGGCATCACAAGACAAATATGCTATAGCAAGACTTCCTCATCTGGCCCACGTATACCTGGGGCGAGACTGATAAGGATTAAGTCATTTATACATAGATCTATACAAGGATTGCCTAAGTAATAGTTTCCATATGTATGTAGATTAATTTATCAAATGTTTAGAGATGCTATGATAAATAAAATGGAATTTTATTTAAAATGACAGATTCACAGTAATTTTACCCTTATATATTATAAATGTTTTTATTATTATTTAATTACAGTTTTTCCCATTCTCCCCCATTAGTCTTCCGTGGCCTACCCACCCCCCCCACCTCTCATATTCAATCCTCCCCCAGTTGTCTTTGTGCATGAGACATTCATACATGTTCCTTGACCACACTTCCTCTTCTTTTCCCTCTTATCTCCTTCCCCCTCTCATCTGGTTACTGCCCATTTTTTCTTTATTTCCATGCCTTTACATATTTTCTAAATATAAAATAACTACAAAAGTACAACCATAAGCCCTTGGAGGTTTGAGATAAATATTGGTATTTTAAAAAGGTACCTGTACTAAAAAAATCTTGGGAATTGTGTGCCTAAAACTTTAGAAAGAAAACATATAAAAGATGAGAGGGAAAAACACAAATTATTCCATGGTTAAGGATGCAAAAAGCAAATGAAATTTGTCTTCTAAACTAGTCAAGCTTCTATCATGGATTATTAACCAGATGGTTTTACAAAAGAGATGATCACTGTGAACCAGAATAAATTTACTACAAACAAACAAATCTAATTTCCTTTGACAAAAGGATTACTAGAGTGACTGGCCAATAAACTATTCTAGAAATTCTATACAGAGATTTCAATAAAACAGATGACAAAGGCTCCCATGATGTTCTTGTCGCCAAAAGGAAAATGTGGACTTGATGATAATGTGATAAATCAGTTGGAACACTTGGCAAATGACAGAAACTGAATGCCAACTGGCTGAAGTTGAAGAGTTCATATTATAGTATTTGTAACGGAAAAGTCTAGACCTGGCTTTGACTCTGGAACAGCTGGGTAAGGGTCTGGCCTCTTTCTCTTTATCTCTTGGCTCACTTTCACCCATTACTTGAATGTTTAGCTAGAGCTTCCCTACGTGATGACTCCCAACAACTCCACTCTTGAGTCTTCCCAGCTTCAATTTTCAGAAAGACAGTCTCTCCTTCCAACTCTGCCATAAAAGGTCAAGAATTTAATATTACTAGAGGGACTTAGGTCATGGTTCCAATTCTGTAGCCAGCAGAAGTCAATATGTTCAATGACCAAGTCTGGTAACATGAGACTCTGGGATAGACTGAGTCCTCAAAATCATGTAGAGCAAAAAAAAGCAAATGCATGGTTCCCTGGGGAAAATATATTGCCTGAAGAAGGAGAAATGGATATTAGCACAAAAGACAATTGTATGCTACATATGTTTCTACATATGTTTAGGTACTGAAGTATTTTATATATGAAGCAGTGTACCAACATTGAGAAGTCTTCAATGAACTCCTCTGGTCTTGTGCTTTACTGAATTCACTGAATGATGTATATCATATTTTCAGCTCATACAAAAGTTTACTTAATATGTTGGATGCCTTAATTATGGTTCAAAAGTAGACTTTGACATGTTAAATTCCTGAGCCAAAACCCATATGAGGGAATTTTACATGCATAAGTGTATGGTTTTGTGTTGATGTTCAAAAATCAATTACATGAGCAGAAAGTAGAAAGAAAATATTATAACAGAAGTTCATTCAAAAAAGACACAGAGGTCTGAGTTAACCACAAACTCAAATGCTAAATAAATTTTCTGGCTTCAGTATTATTTAATCATATCAAAGTCAGTAATAGCTTTTCTACTTCTTCAGGGGTCGCATCAGATCCAAAATTGATGCAGTATTTTGCATAATCCATTGCAATTTTAGATGCTTTCCTTTTTACACTTACCCAGTCCATAACTCTGCATTTGTGGTATTCTTTGATACATGTTTACTTGCCCCTTTAAATATAAATTTCTTAAAGACAAGGTCCACTGATGTATGTGTGTGTGTGTGTGTGTGTGTGTGTTTTCGGATCACGATGTGACAGCCTAAGTAATATGTTTTATAGAAAAAAAAAAGAAACTTGAAGGTGCCCTGAAGAAGATGAGAATGATGGAAGATAAGAAGGTGAAAAGAAGAGATGAAGGAACAGACATGCTGACCTTGGGGGAGGACACTGTAAAATGGCATCTGTCTCTAAAATTCTGAAATGCTTGCATTTGAGTAAGTAGTGCTCACAGACTAAGACCCTCTTTTTCTTTACTCACTCAGATTGAGCGTAGATGACTGTCACCTAAGGATGTTGTGCAAGGAGTCTCTGCAGAGTGGGAAGAGACATGACTAGTTTTTAGGGTCCCTTGCAGTTTTGATAGGATAAGATAGTCTAATTTTACTAATACTATTCAACTTGTGGGATGCTCTCTCAGTGCCTTCTCCAGCTAGGTCAGATTAGTATTGTTCTTTGGAGGCAGGGTTGTACCGAGCCATGCAAAAGAAGTCAGAAATTCCTATCTGACTGTGCTAAAGGACATCATTGATAACAGGTTTGCCTGCAGTGCTATGCAACAGAACCTCACTCTCTTAAATATTTAGGATTGAGACAGTCACGGCTTGACCCATATGGAATGAAGCATCAGGCACTGATATACAGCACTTACAGCAAATTCTGCTTCAATTTTCTTCCTAGCTCCTTTTCTTCCCAATAATAGAGCTCTAAAACACCTTTTGGAATAAGTGAGCCATTGTCTGGCTTTTGAAACACTTCCTCATCTATCTACGTATTGTTAGAGTTGCATATGGCTTGAAGTAATTATTTATATAACTGGTTTTACATTTGCATGTGGACTAAAGTATGTATAAATGTATATGTAAATGCACATTTTAAATTATTTATCTTGTGAACAGAATTAGGCTTTGGTATATTCCATATAGTCTAAAGAAGACAACGCTAATCTTTCATTCAGATTCTTCTCCCATTTAGATGGGAGGCTGTATCTCTTTTATAGATGAAAGGCTATGTCATCTGTTTAAAAATCTGCAGAGGGCCAGGGAGGGGGGAGAGATTGATCAAAAAAGAGAAAAAGGAGAAAGAACTTGCGGACATTGGCCACAGTGTGGCAACTGTGAGGGGGTGGGGAGTCCGTGGAGGAAGAAGAGGGTATAGGGAGACAAAATGGTGATGGAAAAACAAACAAATGCAAATCACCTACCAATAAACATAAATAAATAAATACAACAAAAAGCTAGATTATATTCCTCTCGCTCAAGTTAAGCCGCACCATGTTTAGAGCTCTTGCCCAATTATACTGTCTTATCTTCCTTTGTTTTACTTTTTGGACTGTGTAAACCCAGTATCCCGGGCAGCCCTGTGGGCCCAACACTGTGCTACAGTTGTCCTAGGTGATGGAAGGAAGGAGAGGTGACCAGAGTGCTGTCCTCTTTGTCAGTCCAGGAGTAGCCCAACACAGTTTGGGGCACATAATGATTGTTTAATTTTTAAAACCAAAGCTGAGGTTTTGGGCGAGAAAAGAATCCTCTTTTCTTGATAATTTTCATCATTTCTTCAAATGCATCTGTGGAAACCCCGTGGGCTTCAAGACAGTGCTTAAATTCTTTTAAAAGTGTTTTTACAAAGGAAGTCATCTATAATCAAAGCAGCAATAATGAGTCAACCTGGGAAACATAATAATTTCTCCTAAGGGTTAAATTGTTTCAAATCAAAAGTCAAAATTATATTTATACTAATGACAACCTTAAAAATGTAACACAGCATTCAATTTTTGCATAAAAATTACACATTTTAAATACCAAAGCTTGATGTGAATTTTACACTCTGTTTATGTTAAACCAAAAAAGTGAACTTAAAAGTAATCATGTAAATTGAATGATAATAAGAGTTCTTTTATATTTTTAGACTACTTCAAATGAATAATTTAAAAGGCATCAAGCAAAATATTTTATTAACATAAAGTTAATGGTATATTTTTATAGTACCTGATTTTCAAAAATTTGCACTAAGACATTATCATAATCAGCTCATGTCAGTTGTATGCCATTTTACATACACTATTTTTGAATAAAGTTAATGCACTCATTGGCACAGAAGAAGTTCAGCTTAAATCTCATTCCTGAACTATCACTGCTAGCCTTATTAAAATACTTTTAATTTGCCAACTACTATGTAAATCTGAGGTGAAGATGGCTCTACTCCTTGAAATGTAATTTCTATCAGCAGTGTTTCTGACTACAGAGCAAGGTCACATGAAATATTTGAATCGTTTGGTTAAAACAGGAGGGAAATCAGCAAGTTACACACCATGAAATGGAGCAGAAAGTATTTTTACTCAGAAACAACGTCACGGTACAAATAAAACTTTATGGTGGTTACTCTCCTGAAAATTAGACATTTATTCCTTTCCCATTAACGTGACTTTTCTCAATATGTTGGCTTGAACTGTAATATAAATCTGTAAATTACATGTGCCAAAGGAAATTGGCTTATTTTCACATATAAATTCTCATGTACAATAATTTCAGAAAAGATTTCATTTTTGATACAAAGTGGGCAATTATTCAGTAGTTCCCCTTTTATATAGTAAAAAGGATGGAAGAAAGAGCCTTTGACACCACAGACGGTCCGCCCTCCTGACATCTGGCATGTAATACTGTAATTTTACAGATCTTACACTAAGGAATAAAAGACACTTACGTTACAAAGCCAGTTTGGAATTTGATTTATGAGATTGGTCCCTTTCTCTTGAAATCAGTTAGTTCACCAAGCTTCAAAGCATCCAACAATTCATTCCCTAAATGTATCCCAGTAATGGACCCTATGATCTATGGATATTTTACTGTGCAAGCATCGGGCACATTTTCTCGAGTGCCCGGGAAAGAAAAGAGCATTCTACTGGAGATTTCTAAACACCCTTGGGGTCCACTGATAGCTTCGTTATTATTATATAACCTTTTTGCTTTTGTTTTTGTCTTCTACCCAGAGCGCCAGAACAAGTGTCATATCGCATTCTTGATTTGCCACATCAAGGCTCATGGTGTTTTGTACCAGAATCAAAGGCCTAGGATAATCCTTTAGAAGTCTTTAAATAAGTGGACTGAGAAAGAATACACACACACACACACACACACACATGTATACACATGCATGCACATATACCACACATACACATATTCCTATTGGTTCCTTGTGAACAAAGAACATTTTTCTATTGCTCTGATATTTTAAACTTTGCTTTCTTAGCATCTAGTTGTTTTCCCCCTCCAGCGTATGTGTTTTAGTTTAATAGTGCTTCTGAGTGCCCAGGTACTGCTGTGATAAGTGCCACCGAAATACTTATGTAGAAAGATAGATTACTCTGAACTGGTTTCCATTTTTCAAACAAACTTCCAGTGATGGAATAAAAAAACAACCCAAATGTGACTACTTTATAAAAATCAGTGGTGTTTCTGTCTGCATAAGGAGTGTGCGATTATGTCAAAAGGAATAATTCAATCAATACCTGGGTTCTAGAAGACAGGCTCTCCTCTTTAGAAGAAAAACTGTAAAACAAAACAAAAAAAAAAAAGAGGAAAAAAAGAAGAACAAAATCAAAAACCTCAGAAGCAGGGTATGTCTTTGGGAATTTCATCCACATAATTTATAAGTGACGGGGGTTCCTTTTTCTCTGGGTTTAGTGCTGAACTTACAATAATTAAAAGTGAAAAATGTCTCAAACACTCTAAGACTAATAATACACAGAAAGCAGCAAACAAAGGAACATAACCAATGGATGAGAGGCGGTACTGCAGACTCAGAGCTCTAGCAACAAATGTGGCATGTATAATGACCCTTATCAAAAGACTGGGATAATATAATATGTAAAATTGCAGTAACAGTTGAGAATAGCCAGAATTAAAAATTCCAATTGATGATGCGTCAAAATAAAACCTAAAAGACGATGAGGGTGAATATGGGGTCCCGAGAGCTTTCAATCAGTACTTCGATGTGTTCATAATCGCCCGGTAAACACTTGAGACCCCGACATGGCAAATGATTAATTTAAAAAGAAACAAAGCAAGAGGAATCTGGTATGTGCAGGCCAGTGACCAGCTTCAAAGATGCCATGAGAAGACAAGACTTTGTGATGGAAATTCTCTTCCTCTGGGGTTTCCCACTGCCAGTGGGTATTTCAAGATGCCTTCCCCATATTTTTCCTGCCACAGCAAAGCTTTTTCCTCTAAAAAAGGGCAGACAATTCTTGAAGAAAAGAGAGAAGATGAGAGAAACCATTACAGAGTTTCAGTTTCATGGAAACCACATCACCTTGGGGAACAAACTCTACGTCTATGCTGTAGCGATCGGCATCGTGGTACGTTGCTTTGCATAATGTGTGTGTGCTTTGAAACCGAAGAGGAACATTTCAATTAATCTCAAGTTCTGTTTTGCTCATTCTAGTCACCCACAGACTATTTATGAACCTGCTTTAAAAGCCAGCTTATCCTAGGAACAGATCTAGTCTTCCCAACTGGATTTGAAAGTTGACCCCAAATCCCCAAGACTCCCTTGGAAACTCTCAGTGTGTTTTTTGTCACTTCAACATTATGCGGCTACATCCAGACCCAGTGACAGCTGTGCATTGCCTGCCTTGACTCCTCTGCTAGATTCCGAGCCTTCAATAACTGCGATCTTCGCCCCCTGCAATCCCTGTCACTCCGAACGACTCACTGGCTCAGACCTCAGTGATTTGCTTCTTGACGGTAGCAGAGTAGACCACTCCCTTCCTTGAGAGCATTTTCCTCCTTGTTCACGTGGAAGTTCCAATGATTTGGGGGAACTCGCTCCAGTCCCACTCCATCCCAGCCAATTCTGCAGGATGCCACGTGTCATTGGGAATGCCGTGGCTGCACTTTGCATGTATCTTCCATTCTGCACACTTCGCAGGATAATCTCAGTAGCCCTCTCTCCACCGTTCCTTAAGCTTGCTGCTTTTTGCAACTTTATAACCAAGCCTTCAGCAGAGTTCTTGGCAGAAAAACAGGTGCTGGATAACTGTTTGTTGTTTGCCTTTGTATCCTTCACGTGGCCTCACATAATTCTTTGTTTCCAACAGATACCGAGTAAGACTGGCTAAGAAGATGATACATTTTTTCTAAAATTATCTCTACAGTTGTGGAATAAGCATCATGGAATATATGTATTAGGCTGTCAGTTTGGTTTATAACGATCTCTCCTTCCCTGGCTAGCTCTGGGCTCTCTACAATGGGTCCAAGGCACCTAACCAAAGCTGGCCCCGTGGGAATTGCTTTGCCATAAATGAGGACGGGGAAGGGGAAGGTAGAGAAAAAGAGAGAGAAGTTTCCATTACAATTCTGCCTTTGGGTGACTAGACTCGTCGCGCATTCCTGATCTGCCAATAATTACATTCACCTGGGCAGACTGAGCGACTCAGGCAGATAGTTTGGAAAGATATTGAGAAAAGAAGAGAAAAAAACTGTGGACGGGAAAATTCTGCACAGTCCCCCTTCTCATGGTTCAGGATCTGTTTTAAGGAACTAGCTATATTGCCCCCCCCCACCCCCACCCCTTGCGTTTTGTGAGATAACACCATATCCCTATAAGGACTCTCCCTGTTTTGTTTTATTTGTCTCAGCTTGGTCTGTTACTCATGACAAACAAAATATTCCAAATCGTTTCCGGAGAAAAAGGATTTCTTAGGTGCATAAAATATCTCAGGGAAGACGACTGTCAGTATGATCCTGGTCACTCCCCTCAGGGCCTGTCCTGTGCCAGGTGTCTATTGCCACGCTAACACATTCTCTCACATTGAGTGGCTTTCATTAACACAGATTTGTTATTGTCATACAGTTCTGGAGGTCAGAAGTCTGGCACAGGTCTCCAAGGGCTAAAATCATGGTATTACCAGGGCTGTGGTCCTTTCTGGAGTCTCTAGAGGCTGCCCCCATTCCTCGAGTCCTTCCTCCACCTTCAAAGGCGGCACCAATGGGTTGAGTCTTTCTCCCATCACACGGCGCTGCCGGCCCCTTCCACCCCACTCTTCCAATTTTAAGGACTATGTGATACTGGGCTGTCCCAGGCAACCCAGGAAAATTGCCCTATCTCCAACTCCTAACTTAATCACCTCTGCAAAGCCAGTTTCTGAGGGAAGGAAATGTATTCAAAGGTTCTAGGGGTTACAAAGTTGACATTTTTTAGGGAGATCCATTACACTACTTCTTAACTCCCCCCCCCAAGCTATACACTCTTATTACTTGCTGTGTTGTGTACCCCAGCTCCTCACACCCTCAAAACAACCAACTAGAATGTAAGTTCTGTAAAACTTACAATCGCTCTTGCTTATTGCCATTTTCCACAGAGCCTTCAGCAAGAGCTGGGATGGTGTAGATATTCCATAAATATCTAATAAAAACAAATGTAATCAGTCCCTCCATAAACTCAGATACTTTTCCTACCCTTCATTAGAAAAGTTTCATAGCAATAGCACATCAGTAGATGATTTCTGCTACTTAAGGTCTCACCTTGTTGGAAGCTTATAATGTCTATATGAATGGGCTTTGGGGTCAGGCAGAGTAGAGTTTACATCCTTTCTCCAAGGGCTCATTATTTCCCTGCATAAGACAGAAAGTGAAAAACACCCAGCACAGCTTCACGAATGTCAAACGTAGTTTTAACCACTTTGAGTGTGTGTTCTCATTTCATTCTCGTAAAGGAGAGGAATATCTCCAAAGTGGAATCCTGGAAGACTTCCCATGGGAGGCAAAATAGGATGTGAGCACATCCTTAAGCCAACTCCATGGGGGGCAGAATAATGCCTGGCTCCAGAGATGCCCACGTCCTAATCCCCATAAATGTCCTCAGGACCTGTGAATAAACTGGGTTACATGGCAAAGGGCAGTAAAACAGCAGGTGGGTATTAAGGCTCATAACCAACTGGCTTTATGAGACTGACGCGGTACCTACTGCGCTAATGAGGCACCTTCCACTGACTTTAAATAAGGAGATTATTGTGGATTATTCAGGTGGGCTCAATGTAATTGCACAGATCCATAAAGAAGAAGAAGGAAGAAGCAAAGAGAGTCAAAGGGTGATGTTAGGATGAAAGACTGACCAGGGAAATTCAACATTGCTGCTGTGAAGATGGAGAAAGGAGACCATGAGACAACAAATGTAGGCAGGGTTTCGAATCTAAGCAAAGGCAATGGATTCAGCCCTTTGGACCTCTAGAAAGGAACAAAGGTCTGCCAACACCTTGATCTTTATCTCAGGGAGACCCATGTTGAGACTTCGGACGTACAGAACTGTTACGAAATAAATTTGTTTTAAGCCACTGAGCTTGTGGCAACTTATTACAGCAGCAAATAGAAACCTAATATTAAGCCATTTCTAATTTCCCCTTGAGCATATTCAGTACATTATCCCCCTTTTAAAAAATTATCCTTTTTCATCTTCTCATTTTAAGTGAAACCAAACTCCTCCTAATATGATTTTCTTTGAAGCAGTCATTGCTGAAGTCCCCTTCGCTCATTTCTCTTGATTCATGAGACAAGGAGGGGTTGGCACACACATTTCTTAGATGCATCACCCGTCTTTCCTGTATGAATTAAAATCCTATCATTCTTCTAACACTTTGGCTTCACAGTCAAAATGCACACTATACAGTTGCTTCAACAGTTCCTCTCTCTTTCAGAAACTGACACCAATGAATTAATTTGGACTCAGAAACCTTACAGTTTAGTTGAGGGTGGGGAGAGGGTAGCTAGAATATTGACTGCAAGAACGTATATGCTATGGGTGTTTCCTGTTCTCATCCAGTTTCTTTCCTGGTCACAGAGCTTGATTGAAAATGAGGTAAAATGACTCTTTTCTCTTCTCCCTAGAAATCCCTCAATAGTATTATCTACAATAGTAGTCTTTAACCAGTTTCTTCAACTGATTTACCTCAATCTGTGCTCTCTCTTCCCTCCTCTCCCTCTCTCTTTGCTGCCTTCTACTACAGATATGGGTTCCCAGCTCAATGGGAAAGGGGAAAAACAACCTTGTCTGAAACGTCATTGATGTTTCAGGACCATGGACAGTATTATATTTTGTTCAGGAAACCACAACTTAAGGTACAGTTATTTTGAAATTAATTAACAACTATTTTGAAATTAATTTCTACATTTTACTTTCTCTCTTCAAACCTCCTTTTGTCAAACCTCATTTCTTCACATGTGTTCTGCTCGCTCACAACAACCCTCTTTGGCTTCAAATACTGCATTACCCTCATTGGCGCCACAGGTTGCTTGAGACTTAATATTTTGATCTGTTGTCTCGCCAGGCTCATTTCCTGGTTTCTCCTTTCTGCTCTCGTTCACTGTTTTGGCCTCAGAGAATTTGAGAGAATATGCATAGACCAAAAATTCATGCAATTCAGCCTCAGTTAGAACCCTTTTGTGAGTCCTTTATAATGTTTTTTAGAGATTTTATTTATTCATTTTTAGAGAGAGGGGAAGGGAAGGAGAAAGAGAGGGAAAGAAACATCAATGTTGTTTCTTTCAACGTTGGTTGCCTCTTGTGCGCCGCCTACTGGGGACCTGGCGCACAACCCAGGCCTGTGCCCTGACTGGAAATGCAACTGGCAGCCCTTTGGGTCTCAGCCTGAGCTCAATCCACTGAGTTACATCAGTCGGGGCAGTCCTTTATATTATTAAATTAAACCATATAACACTTTTACATGTAAAATAATACATACTTAAAATAATCAAATTATAAACAATTTTATAAGGTTTGACTCAACTGGCCTTTAAGTTTCATATGATATTTCCAATAGAGTTTTTACAAGTATTTTTCACTACCCTCAAATTAACTCCTTACATAAAGTTATTTTATTTTTATTCATTGGATGGTTTGGGTGATCACATGAAAGCAAGTCACTCAATTTTTCTTCTTCCTTCTTCATAAGTTCTCTGTTTTTCTCCTCATACGTACTTCTTCTATGATCTCAGGGGAGTTTAACTGGTCTCAAATCCAAGAAAAACTACCTTTAACTCTCAAGCTCTAAAATATCAGCTGGAATGTCGGTATTTCACTACCCTTCATATTTACCGTCGATACTTGACTACATCCTGAATTTCTACCTTCAATTCTACTCAGATCCTTGATACTGCTACTGCTTACTGAGCTATCCGCCAACTTGAAGGTTACAAGAGGAAAGAATATTTTACATTCTCCACCTTCACTTTTTTAAACCCTACCTAACAGGGCTTCACCCTTCACCACTCAAACGAAGCACTATCTCAAGGTTCATGGGAGATTCTTTAATTGACAGGCTTGATGGTATTTTTTCCTCCAGAGTCATCCCCACTCTTGCCACTTCCACAACCATTTCAATGTCTATTCACTCAAGGCTTCCCACTCTCTCTTTTGTGTCTCCACTCCTCCTCCTGCCTTCAGCTGAGATGGAATCCACACCTTTGCTCTTGTCATTACAGCATTCACTTTGAGTTTATGCTTAGCTTTTCTTCTTCACTGCATACTCTCATTTTCCTTTTAAATTTCTGCATTTTCCACAGGTGGACTTGAAAATTCAGCATTCACTTTGCTCTTCCTCACCATTACCTTCTTTACATTTATCTCCCTAGTGTTTCTTATGCCTCGTCTCTCTTTTTAAAACATCACCTATTGGGTGGAATAGGCCTGGGGAAAGTATACTCGAGGATCAATACTATTATACTATGCTCTGTGTATGCATTGGAATGACTGTGGGTTTTAGTAATTAAAAATGCAAGGTCAACATTTATACTATGTTTTTTGGGGGGGACTTTTTGGCATATTAGCACACTAAAGACCCTAAAAAGTCCTTTAGGTAATAAAACTGCTTAACTCTGTCCAACCCAATGTTCCCAAACTGACTTGACCTTGTAAACATTTTTTGTCATTTTTAATAACATCTCGTTGAACACACAGGGAAATGTTATCAGAATAGAATAGGCATTTTCTTTGCCATCTGACAAGCATGTTCAAATTCTGATTTTGCTACTTATTAGCTCTGTGGGCAAGCTACTTATCCCTTCTGAGCTTCTACTCCTTCAGAATTAATAACAACTATCTTGAAACCATCTTGTAAGGATTAGAGAGAGTGCACATAATATACATCCCATAGTATCTGGCACTCAGTAAGTGCAGCATTAATGTTTGCCTCATTGTTATTATTTATGCATGTGTCTTATATATACTTCGTCCCAGCACATGTTGAAGTCTCAATGACTCATATATTCCTGGCACAATGTCTCACACATTGTTTCCCTCCATAAATACTGGGATGATTGCATGGTATGTATATTAGAAGGGTGAGATAAAGCAAAGGGATGAGGTATTTAAATTATTCTCTGTTACGCCATTCACATAATGACCCAACCTGAGTTGAAGAGGTGAAATTTCTCCACCAATAAGTTAAAACTCAAGCCTGTGTCTAAAAAATCACACTGATTTTTCAGTGGTGAACTTTCATCATTAATAGATGGTTTATAAGCTGTGTGGAAAATAACTCAAAATTAAAAGGTATTATTTTTAGCATAAACTGCTGTTTGCAAAATAGTTACTGAATTAATTCATTCCCCTTTCTTTCATTGCATGCTATTGTATTTGGTATCCTTTTTACAAAAGATTTTATGTAATTTTAGAGAGAGGGTAAGGGAGGGAGAGAGGGAGAGAAACATCAGTGTGAGAGAGAAACATCAATTGGTTGCCTCCTACACGCACCCTGACACAGTACCAAAACCACAACCCAGGCAGGTGCCCTGACTGGGAATTGAACTGGCAGCCTTTTGGTTTGTGGGATGATGCCCAACCAACTGAGTCACAGTAGTTAGGGCTGTGTTTGGAATTCTTATCAAAGCAGTGTACATCAGTGGCCAGAACAATGGAGTTCCTACTATGACTTTCACCAACATTTAAGATATTTCAATTGGATTACATCCGCTTTTGACAATGAAGTGATCCATATACCTTCAACACAAAAAGGGAGAGTCCTACCACCTCTTTATTTTTTTGTGTTAATTTAATAGAACCTTTGTGGTTTAGGTACCTAGAATATGATCCCATACCAGGAAAATAATATAAAGTTTTAATAATACTGCCTACTTCATAGGATGATTTTGTGGATTAAATGAGTCGGTGTGTGTAATACAGACAGAACAACATCTGCAAATAATAGCTTTACAGGTGTGTGCTTCTATCATCATACTTATTGACACCATCACCATCATCACTATTTTTGCATAATTGTCCCCCTCGCATCCTGAAAGCCATGGCTGAAATGTTTCCTCCCCAGAGAGGCCTGCACAGACCAATGTATTTCAAGAAGTCCCCGAACCATTTTCTAACACTTATCACTTTTCATGTTTTCCTTTGTTTCCCTTCACAGAGCAGGGTCTTGTTGCTTTGTTCAATGATATATCTCAGTGCCTAAAAGAGAAACTTGCATATAGTAGGTCCTTGAATATAGTAGGTCCTCAATAGATATTGAGCCGGTGTCCCATGATATGGCCTGGTTTACAGATCTCTAACTAATAGTACATTTAGCAGTAGACATGACTCTTTCTGAGATGCGGTCTAATTAATATTGGGCACTGGTTGGTTGTGAATGAGGAAGGAATTCAGTGGGCACTAAGACAAAACAAGGTGTGATGAACCACGCCCTCTTAGAAGCCTGAGCTTTTCAGCTACAGGACCCTCTCATGTACATCTTTACAGTAAATCCCCATTTAAATTACATTTGTCTGATTGAGTATCTGTTCCTATCAAAGATGTTCAGAGAACACAACACAAATTGCTTGTTCCAGAACCCCAGTTTGACTGAGACTGAATTAGTGTAAGCTGATCAAAAATAAAATAAAATACCTAATGTGTTCTATTTACCCAAACACGAAAGTCCATTTAGAAATTTGAAATTTGTAACCAGCACAGGTGAACAACTAAAATATGGAAGAGGAGTCAATTGTTTCCCACATTCTCATTGGCTCTTACATTTGTCAGTTAATTAAAATGACCTAGAGTATTGAACTTTCTTTCACTAGGGGATATTTTAAAATTTGTACATTTCCCAGAGGAATGGCAATATTGTTTCACTCCCATTTTTTCGTGGGAAAATAGAGACATGAGCAAGCCATCAACATTCCTGGGTTCAGGGCCTCTAGAATTTTAGAGTGGACCTGGCCTTCCACCAACTTTATTTTAAGGGTGAAGAATATTAGACCCAGAGAGAAAAAGGCTTTACTCAAATTTACAAGCAACCAGTCTTGCTCCTGAAATAGACTGTATTATCTTTCACTACAAGCTCAAACATTAAGTTCAAAGTGGGATTTATCTCAAGGTCACTCACCTAGAATGTTGTAGCACCAGTTGATAAAAACAAAAACTAGCAATGGTACCAGTGGCCAGTAACTGAGACCTTCTTTGATTCAGAAACTGAGTAGCCCTTTGTGCATACTAAACTGAGGCCATCTTCATAAAGTAGTTCCCATTATCACCATTTGCAGCTGGGGAAAAAGAGGCTTAGAGGGGTTGCCTCAAATGATCACTCAGCTAGTAAATTGTTCGATCTGCACTTGCCTCCCAGTTTGACTGTGAACCCCACATTCCTAACCACAAGGCAAACTACAACCCCAGGAATCAATCGGACCCACTGCCTATTTTTGTTTGACCCAGAGTTAAGAAGAGGCTTTATACTTTTAAATAATTGGAAAAAGTATTTCACAACACTTGAAATTCCATTGAAGTCAAATGTCAGTGTCCATTCCTAAAGATGTATCAAAGCCACTCCTAACATCTGATTATCCTTTTCATTCCCTTACACCTGCGCAGTGGAGTTTCCTGGAGGCTGCATGAGTGATGTCACAACACATTGAATGCGGAAGCAGACACTGAGCCACATATTGAAGAGAGTTGCAAAAATGTAAAGCAATGTCAGTCTTTTTGCTTGTTGAGTTTTATTTTAGAAAATAGTCATAAAACTATCTCAACATGTAATGTTTTTTTATTTTTGATATATTAATAACTTATTTGTAAATGCCTAGGTTTTAATTGTCTAGTTCAGTAAATATTGATAATAAACCTCAGGTACAGAAAAGTTTTTAACTACCTTCAAAGAGATTGTGAGCCTAAAAAGTTTGAGAACTCATGCTATCTAAATTATTTCACCCTCCCGTGTGCAGTCCAAGCCTGACCATGTAACTATGTTCTTCCAACTATTCTTGACTATGTACTAGGGGTTCCTAAACCCGAATTTACAACAAAATCATCTAGAAAGCTTAAAATCATTTCTCTGTGTTCCAATTCTCTAGGAGTAGAGCCCAGATTGCTATGTTTTATCTTCAAATGGTTCTGGTCCAACTAGTCTTGGACCAGTGCTAGGAAACCCTGCCAGAGATAATGCTGATGTCTTGTGTTATGGACTGAATTGCATCTCCCCCAATTCGTATGCTGACATCCTAATCCCCTAGTATCTCAGAATGTGAGTGTATTTGGAGATAGGGTGTTTAAAGAGGTAACTGAGTAAAAATGAGGTAATTAGGATGAACCCTAAACCAATATGACCTGTGTCCTTATACAAAAAGGAAGTTAGAGCACAGTTGCACAAAGAGAGGAAAGACCACAGGAAGACATGGAAGGGAAACGGCCATCTACAGTCCAAAGAGGGAGGCCTCAGGAGGAATCAACCCTGGGAACATCTTGATCTTGCACTTCTCCTCTCCAGAACTGGGAGGAAATCAGTTTCTGTTGTTTAAGCCAAAGAGTCTGCAGTATTTTGTAATGGCAGCCCCAGCAGACAAATACAATTCCCTTCTCTGAAATTCTACTCTTCTAGTCTACGCTCACTTTTTACATAATGGTTTTTATAATCTTTCCTTATTGTTATGTATGTTCTCATCTCCTCCACCATGATACAAGGTCCATGAGTGCTGAATGTACATGTTTAATCCATCACAGTGTTCTTAACTCTGAGCACTGTGCTGGTTCATAGGAGCTAGTCAGTGAATGTCTGGTGCCTGAATATCTGAGTGAATGTTAACATTTACACATCTATTGACTTAACTACTGTGATGTTTCTATTACACGTGTGTCCTTTATGCAAAGAAATTATAAGCTTCTGGATTTCAAGTACTGTGGCTTATCCTCTTCTTTATTTTCTTATAAACTTTGCAGGTTATGTTTCAAAGGGAAAACTTCTGAATCAATGACTTACACTTGATTGGAGAGCCGACGTTCAAGTATCTACTTCCTGACGTAATAGTAAATGAGAAAATGAATGCCTGCCTATTTTGTGTCTATCTGGCTGAATATAAAAATAGTTGATATTTATCTGAATAAGTCCACGACTAGTTGAAACCACAGGAATGTGTGTATATTTACATACATTGATTCGCCCGAAGCCTATTGGTTTTTGCCTGAATGCTGAGTAAGAAGGTTTGTGCATATGAGAACATGCCCTGGGGATCTCAGGAGACCACTGACAGGAAAGAAGCAACATCTTTATCTTTCCTTTATTGCTAACGCGGGGTCTCCTGACCTTCTGCAAAGTTGCCCCTGCCCCACTGGTATTTATGGAGTTTCTCCTGTATGCCTCACAGGACCTGGGTGGACTCCTGAGGTGATGTGTGTGGCAGAACACAGGAAATACAAATTGCTGATCAGAATGTATCTATAGTCTCTCTAGTTGTGGGAACATCTTTCTCCTGGTCACATAATTCTAACATAATTCTCTCATTCAGCCTAGAGGGTAGGTATCATTACTCTATGTTCTATATTATAAAGTGTGGTTTAGAAAAGCTCAGTTTGTTGAGACGTAGCATTGTAAGAGAGTCAGTGGTTAACCACTCTTGGTAAGGGTGAGGGCTGGATTCAGTTCCAGCTTTGTCACTAACTAGCTGGGCAAGTTAGTAAGACTCTCTGGGTCTTACTTCCTCCCTCACCACGTGGGGATAATAATCATGGTTGTGCTATGAACCCATATCTCATAGAATTGTTCTGAGGATTAAATAAGCTTATGTGCATAAATCCCTTAAACAGTCCCTGGAACAAAAGGAAAGCTCAATAACAGTCCCCCACCCTATTATATTGGGCCGCAAGGCAAGAAAACCATAGTATGGGTTTAACACCCTGATCTGTCTGACCCTAAAAGTCTGTGTTCCTAAGAGTTATGATATTATATTTTCAAAAACAACTTCAATGACTACTACTCCTTCTTCTCCTTTTTTCTCTTCTTGCTCTTTTCCTCCTCTTCCTTTGTTTTTTTTTTCTATTTGTACATTCCTTTCATATTCACCTATATAGTACTTGGTAAAGGACTCAGAGGTCAACGGCTGTAGCTAAGACATGTTTTGCTAAATGACTACATACACTTTCATTTATGTCATTCATTTATGCATTTCCTACAAAATACAAGCTATGGAGCTCTCAAAATAAATAAGTTGCAATCATCATGTTAGAACACAGCTAGTCCTTAGAAAAATCTTTTTATCCTACACACTTGAAGGCAGGAGGGGGCCATTGCCTCTCCTGTATATCTCCTTCATATCTAATGGGAAGAAGCACCTGACAAGGCGATATTCAGGTAATCTCCAGCTTCAATGCAATAAATGTGTAGGTACTGAACTTGAAAGCGTGTGACATTTGACAGAATATCAATGAAATGTTATACACGGCTATAGTTTGGATGATGTAAAATTACATCACAGAAGATGAATGGCAACATTTCGACAGCTATGAAATGATAACCTTGATGGCAATGTTTAAGTCTGTGAGGCACAGAAAAGGGGAAAATGCCCCTTGGAACCACTCAGAAATGCAAGCAAGCATATTTGCAATTGCATGCATGTGACTTCCCTTAAAACAGTATTAAAATAGAAAAGCAAGGGAATAGAATAAAATATGAAGAAGCAAACATGTATCAATTTGTTAGCTATGCATGATAATCATTTTGTTCCTGCTTTACTAATTGAATTGTCATCTAATTCATTACCCTACAGGGAACCCCCAAAATTGTATGACCACAGATCTTAAAGGTGGTACAGAGAGAATGTAATCATGTTAAATCAATGGATCAAGTCCCTTTACATATTCTAAGATACAAAAAATAAATAAATAAAACCAAAACCAAAGCCATTCACTTCTGAACCTGATTTTCCAAACTTTGTCCTATCAACACAAATCACTTACTTAAAGCCCTAAAGTGGACCTTTGGACTTTGATAGTTAGGAATCCTTGATTAATCCTAGTTTTTTTCCCGAAGATTTTATTTATTTATCTTTAGAGGGGAAGGGAAGGAGACAGGGAGAGAAATATCAATGTATGGTTGCCTCTTGTGCATCCCCTGCTGGAAACTGGCCTGCAGCCCAGGCATGTGCCCTGACTGGGAATTGAACTCTGATCCTTTGGTTCACAGGCCTGTGCTCAATCCACTGAGCTACACCAGCCAGGGCCCTAGGTTGTGTGTGTGTGTGTGTGTGTGTGTGTGTGTGTCTGGCTGCAACTGACAACTTATAAACCTGAGTTCTTCCTCGGAACAGTGTCAAATCAATAGTATTCATTTCTAGGAAGGTATGCAAGAAAGACAGTTTCCATGAGAGATTTCTGCTGCACACTCTGTAGAAAATATAGAGTCACCCAGCATAACTGGCAGGAAGATTGTTCCCAAAGAACCTCGATGCAGAAAGTCACCATTAGGAAGTGAAAAGGTTACTGGAGGCACATGCACCTGGGAACTTGGGAATATGAACCAATGAATCTCTTAAACCAAGCCACGCCTCTGCCTGGGTGAAACTGAGCATATTTACTCAAATGGGCGTGGCACTATGTGGGCTATTTTGTGAATCAAGGGGAAGATAGAGAAGTGGATCATCCGCAATCATCTTATTTTAGGAAGAAAATGTCAAGTTTATTGTAAATAAACACGAGGAAGGAATATGTTCAGTTCTCTGTATCATCCAGAGCCTCTGAAAGAAAAATACGATTTTGTTTTGTGGGGGTTTGGGGATTTTTTTTAAAGGAAAATTTTAAGGCAGAATGTAGGAAAGAACAGTTTCAGATGAGCAATTAGAATGGGTAATTAACAAAAAATATGGATTTTCTTTCTATAATAGAAGAACTTTTATTAATGTGTATCTCATTTCTGGGGAAGGGGGGAGATAAGCAGAGCAGGTGTGGAGGGTTAAATTCAGGGATTCTTTTTATGAAAACAGCACCGCCGTGTCATGACCAGCTTTGCGACGAATCTGTCATTAATGCCTTCACATAGCAGATAAAAATTCAAGTTACTGGGAATTCAGGAGAACCCAAATGATGCCAATAAAATACTGACACTAAGAAAGCACAATTACATAATTTCCTGGCTGATATTAGACTAGAGGCCCCCAGTGAGTCTCTCACCATAACATTTACTTTAGGGTGCTATGGTTGTGTTTTGTGACTATTGTTTTGGACATTGGGTGTCTGGCCTGTGAACAGCCCTTGTCTCAGTCCTGTGAGAGACATTTTACTTTTTCTGGGATAAGTACTGAGAAATACACCTCTGAGATATAAAATATAGAGAAGCTTAAATTCACTAGTTGCTGCCAGCTTTCTCCACCTAGAATTTGCTCAAACACGTACGAGGCAGGAGATGAAGGGTTCTGTTTAACAACAACCTGTCTAACATTTTTTATTTCAAACCTTCTAACTTTTTCCAATCTGATGGGTGTAAAATGATATTTAATTTTTATTTTAATTGATAACTTCTCGTAGGTAACGATATTGACATTTCTCCCCATACAGCCAGTATGGTTTCCCCATATGTGAGTTGTCTCTTTTTATCCTTTGCTCAATTTTTCATTGATTTTCTTTTCTTTGTCAATTCTCATGACTATTCCTACAGGTATTGAAACAGTTAGCAACACTAAATACAAATGATGCGGAAGAAATAAAAACTGTTAAATCAGTATTTTTTGATAAAAATAGAAATGCAGAAAATGAAATCTTTATTGTCAAGACCAAAATAAACAATAAAGACAGCTAGAGGCATATTTTTGGCCAGGGATTAACAAACTTTTTGTATAAAGGGCAAGACAATAAATATTTTATGCTTTCCAGGTCAAGATCTCTATCACAACTATTCAACTCCGCTGTTATAACCTGAATGCAGCATTTCCATACACGAATTGCAAAGGAAGTGACCTGGCTGAATTCCAATGAAACTTTACATACAAGAACAACCAGAGTTGGTTGGCCCCTGGGCTATAGTTTGTCAACATGTGATTTAGACAGAATAAGAGGCTTTTCTTGCTCTGTTTTCTTTTGTTTGATGTGACCTATGTGCCTGTGTGGTCTAATTCCATATATTATTTTTTACAGTCATGCAGAATATGACTTATACTGTCATAATTAAGTTGTCAGCATCCACTCCAGCCCCATTTTATTTGGTGGCATAGAGGGAGCCTGTCTGGATGTATATCTTTTTCTTTTTGTTGATGATGCCCATATGGTCACATGGTTATGATTAAGATTTAATATTCTTTTAATTTCTAATTTAATCTAGTTTTTCCCAAAATTATATACATTACTTATGAACAATTATCCACACACATTAGAGAGCATAATTTTCAACTACAAGTTAAAAACTTCCCATGATATAATGACTTGACATTTATTATACTTTTTTCCCATAATTACTAGTAATTTTAAACTATATCAAGCATTATACTTTATTTGCTTAGTATTGCTAAAACTAAAGTTCTATGTGCATTTAAGGGCCCAAAAGTTTATTAAAAATTTAAACCTACATTGCTAAGTGACATATTTACATAATCTCCTTTTGTTGGTGAATAATGTATGAAACTAAGTTTATGAACAATTACTTCTGAACTATATTACTAAGAATTTTTATTATTCCTATAATTATAAATTATAAGGCACAATGAGTCATTATCCAAATAAAAAAAGAACTCCATCTACATTTCCCTTTAGATTCTTAATTTTATGTCACTTGTTCATATCCTTCTATTAGAGTATAAAACCTTGAGGCCAGGAGATTTAATTGACAAGCAATTAGGAAGTCTTTTGTAATAATCTGAAATGCTTGACTAAAACAAACAATTTTGGCAAGCTGTTTATTTGTGTATCCTCATACACTGAAATTAAATGGTTTCACAAAAGTAAATTTGAAAAGTAGAAATTCCTTATATTCCTTATATTCTACTCCAAGAATGTCCAATGATGTAAAATTGTATCCACAAACACCAGTCAAAATGTATGCACTGAAGAAAAAAGACAAGACCCATGGAATGTCTATCTACCTACATTTCTCTATACTTCAGATAGGAATATGTGCATAATTTTCCTACACATTTAAGAAAAATGCAAGCTAATGCCTGTACTCCAATGGACACTGGCTCTTGCATCAGTCACACCACAAAGGTGCCAATGGACATGACCTCTGAGTCTCCTCCCTGTCCAACATTCACACTGTATTAGCTTATACACACTTCATATGGGGCCCACTTCATGTCTCACAACATAAGTACTTTCCATGTCAAGCTCGAGTCCTTGACACAGAAAACCAAGGGTGTCCAAAGCTCAGGGAATTAGACCCCTTTTACTTGGAAACAGAGACAGAGAATCTCTGTTTTAGTTTCTGCTTAGCATGTGCTAACAGTGTGGAACTACATCGCTTTTGGAAAAAATTCGTCTCTTCCTCACTGCCTGAGGAACAGAAGTTCCAGGTAGACTAAATTAGATGTCATGCATTCTAACCTGGGCACTGTCTGCTGTCTCCCTCAATTTCTATAGTTCTATGACAATAAAACAAATGGCAGGGATGTTTTAAATTGATGGTTTAAATAATGGAGAGTTATTTGTAAAAATAAGTCACTTTTACCAAGCAGTTTATTTTAAACTATAAGAATAGTATGGCATGCATCCAGATCTTTAGCTTTATCCATTATTCTCTTAAAAATCTCCTTTCTCTGGATCAGGGGTTGACAAAGTTTTTCTATGAAAGGCCAGGTAGTAAATATTTTAGGCTGCAATCCATAGGTCCCTGTCACCATTATTCAACTCTGCCTTTGTATCATGAACACATAGACCAATATGTAAGTAAGTGAGCTATGTTCCAATAAACTACTTGGTTTATTGGTTTATGGACATTGAAATTTGAATGTCACAGTTCTCATGGATCATGAAATGCTATTTTTCTTGTGAATCTTTCAAACATTTAAAAATGTAAAAAATATTCTTGTCCCATGGGCTGTACAAACAAACAAACAACAAAAAGAAAATAGGTGACAAGGCAATGTCATGAAATGTTGTTTGCCAACCTCTGCTCTAGACTGTGTTCTCCATGTGTCACCCCATCTGATTCCTTTTTTCTATTGTTGTTCAAGTATGGCTGTCTCCCTATTCCTACCAGCATTTTCCCCTGCCCCACTCACCCTTACCTCCCACGCTCAATCCTACACCCCCTTGGCTGTGTCCTTTATATGTGTTCCTTGATGATCCTTCCTGTTCTTTCCTCTGTTATCTTCCCTCTGCTTACTGTCAGTTGATTCTTTATTTCAATGTCTCTGATTATATTTTGCTTGTTTGTTTTGTTGATTAGGTTCCATTTGTAGGTGAAGTCATATGGTAGGATTGTTTTTCACTGCCTGGCTTATTTCACTTAGCATAATGCTCTCCAGCTCCATCCATGCTGTCACACAGGGTAGGAGCTCCATCTTTCTTTCTGCTGGGTAATATTACATTGTATAAATATACCATAATTTTTTGATCCTCTCATTTGCTAATGGGCACTTAGGTTGCTTCCAGGACTTGGCTATTGTAAATTGTGATCCTTTTATTTTAGCTGATTGCTGTTACCAGCTTCCATTCTAATCCTGAAGATAAGGTAATATGCACCTTCTTTTCATCTTCTGTTCCTCTCCCCCACCTCTTTCCTTTCCTCACTCTCTCTTCCTCTTTGCCATTTTTCTATTCCACCCCAGATCTGGTAGTTATTGTGGCAAGATTGACCTATACCATGATCTGTGGTCCAATAGTCTCTATTTCTGAATCTTTCCAAATGGTAAAAAGGACTATTCATTCACTGCCAGGACATCAACATTTTAGAGGAAAAAATCTGGCTTCCAAGAAGTACTTCCAGGAATGCAAAGATCTAGGAAACAAGAGTGTTCCCTCTNTCCATTCTAATCCTGAAGATAAGGTAATATGCACTTTCTTTTCATCTTCTGTTCCTCTCCCCCGCCTCTTTCCTTTCCTCACTCTCTCTTCCTCTTTGCCATTTTTCTATTCCACCCCAGATCTGGTAGTTATTGCGGCAAGATTGACCTATACCATGATCTGTGGTCCAATAGTCTCTATTTCTGAATCTTTCCAAATGGTAAAAAGGACTATTCATTCACTGCCAGGACATCAACATTTTAGAGGAAAAAATCTGGCTTCCAAGAAGTACTTCCAGGAATGCAAAGATCTAGGAAACAAGAGTGTTCCCTCTATGGTGCTTCTGTTCCTTTGATTTAAAACATCTTCCGCCACAGTAGAGTGGCAGTACTTCAAACAGACTCTGCTGGATATTGGATGCTTTCATACCTAACCCTGTGCAGTCCACTTCCTATAGGTTACACTTGCAAATAGCCTCCTAAATAGAAGATAGGAAAGCTGACTCTGAAAATTATAGAGGATGGGAGTGCTCACCTGGCGGGGATTTTAAAAAACTGTAATCTGTAAAAAATATAAAATTACTAGCATTGTTATGAGGATGTAATTAATCATGATATAGAAACATAAGAGAATAAGAATGTGAGACAAACTAACACTGTGTTGGAAATAGATGCCACCCAACTAATCAATCTGCAGAAAGAAATTCCACAGGCTCTTCTATTTGTATTATTTGAAATCAGTGGTTTTCATCAGACATGGAATAAAAATTTCTTCTTTTCTTTCCCCACTCCACCCCCATGACAATTCCTGTGTGGCACTGGAATAATGTGCCTTATTGAGCAGAAATGGCAAGGATTAGTTAAACTATTAGAAGCTAATATAGTTCATCTTATGAAGTGCTTCATTATTAAATCTTTAGATCTTTTATTTAAAATGTTTTCTCAGATTACATACTAATTGATAAATGACTTATCTTCTTGTCTTATTATCTTGTATTACCCATGTTACCCTTTTATATTTGAATAATTTGTTGAACTTTTAAAATATCACATATAAAAGCTACAGTATTTTATTTTGCCTATTCTTTTCCTTCTTTTTGGGGGGTGGGTGGGTGAGTGGGTGGTACCTCTGTGGTTTCTTCAAATTTTTTCTCAGGCAATTTTCAGATTATCTTTTGAGTAGCCAGAGTATATATTGCTAACTTCTTTTACACAGTGTTTACAGCAGGTAATGGGTTTTGCATTGTTTGATATTTGTGTTCACCTAAATCTCCACCTTCCAGACAGTTCACCAGTTCAAAAGCTGTGCTAACACTGTGCATAGGGGTTAAATTGATAACAGGCATGGCCAATACACTTCTGTTGTTTGGGCCACTCACCACCATTCACTATATCCCCAGCAATAACTCCTCCTCATCATGAAGGGTCCACTTCTGTGTGGCTGGGTGGGGGGAATCCAGAACTTCGGGGTGCTAGTAAGACCTACATAATAGAAAATGCCATTCAGATGGTCACAGCCATTGAATGGTTCGCGAATGGTCACGTGACCAAAGCTGTCCAGTGAAATGGAATGTCAGGACATTTGCGTGTGTCATTAGAAAAAAGATTTGTGTGTTTCTTCTTGAGAAAAATATTCCCAGGGCAGCTACTACTCATTATTATCACCTCAAGAGAAAATCCTGCCAGAAATTGAAGCCAATCCGTAGGAAGCAGAGTGGGGCCAAGACATCAGAGATCGAAAGAGAACAGACCTTTCTAATGGGAGAGCCCGGGATACTTGAAGCTGAACATCCTGTATGATTCTTCAGTTGAATTACTCAGTAAATTCTGTTTGCCTGCTTGTCAGTTTACGTTGGGTTTCTCTTGACTTTCAACACCTATGACCACCATGCTTCACACTTACAATCATTGGTTATAATCTTCCATGTTTCTACTCTATCATTTGACCAGGCAAGAGTATTTCAGAGCATTTCAGGGTCATTTTAAGAGCATCATATGCTGAAAGCTGTGTGCTGATGAGACTAGTCTGGCAAAGGTGGGCAGCCTGGTAGAGGCCAGAAGCAGCAGAACACAGATTCAGCAATCTGAATGGGATGTGTTGAAGATCAAGTAAGACAGAAAACATGACTGTTATTCCTCTCAGCTCAGAGAAAGAAATCCAAGATGTTGCCTGAGGATACACAGCAGTACAAACCTGAAAAAAGAACACAGAATTGTCCTACCTTCTGCCTTTGTGAACACCCAGTATTTTCTCATAGTGAACAAGCACTGACCAGGCACCACTAAGGACCTACATAGAATATGTGACATTTCAGACTGCAGGAATTAGAGTTACAGTGCATCTTCCATTCCCCAAGTTGTCTCATGTCATTTCTTCCAATTTAGTATCTTCTGCTAATATGCACAAGACACAAAGAAACTGGAGAGTTATTTAAAATTTTATTCTATAGAGAACCATGCATGCTGACCTAGCTGCATATTTACAGGACACTTTTTGATTCTTTACAGTAGCAAAATTATGAGTTTTCTGTTATTCAATTAGTTCACACTGACTCCTAGGAGCCAGAGTTCAGAGCTAAAAATGTGGTCACATTCATGAGATATTTACATAGATTCATCACAGCACACCCTTTAAGATGACAGTAATTAGAGTAAAATATCTTCATCTCACTGTGCTATGATTAGAGACACCAAATAATGTAGACTCTGGCGCAAGGGTGGAGATATCTGTAGCCTGGTAATATTCTGAGCACTTAGAGAAGGCCAGGGTGGGCTCCCTGAGAGGATCATTAGAAAACTGATGACTTTTTCTTGTCTCTGCTGCTGCAAAGGGGTCAGCATCATTAATAGTAACTTCGGTGCCCACAATGTGGTGCTCGGTGAGAACCTCTTGTCTGAATGATGGGAAGAAATGAAATACAATGAAGATCACTCCTGTCTATGCTTGTTTAACTTCCTTATGAGCTCTCCTACAATTTCTGATAACTGGAATGAATTCCTTAAAAACTGACTCAAGCCTATATGCTGTTTTGTTGTAGTATCATCATTTAGTAACATTAACAACAACATTTTCATTGAGTCCTTAAACTTTGCATATGAATATACTATAAGTACTTCTATAATTCTTACGGGCTTAATTTTACAGGTGAGGAAACCAAATCTCAGAGGGGTTAAGTTACTTGCCAGAATTTGCAGAGCTAGTAATGGTAGAACAAGAAATTACTCAGGCAGATCAATGTTTAAGTCTAAAGTGTGCCAGTGTGTGAACTTAACGCATGGTTGTAAATCCCAGATGGAGCATCCGGCTTGGTGTACTACACTCAGGGTGAGACCTCCATCAGGGTGGGGTCCTCGGGGGGAAAGGTATACTGGTGATCCCAGAGTCATCACCACACAGCAAGCACATTATCTTCCTCGTTGTATATAACCACATTACAGGGTAGATGCTAGTATTCCCATAAAAATTGATCAAAGAGGCTAACAAGTTTGCTCATGGTTACAAAGTCCATGAGTGATGGTTTGAATTCAGGATGGTCACACTCCAAAGCCAAGGTTTTCCACTCCAGCAGAAACATTTTTGAATGAGTCTGTGACAGTGATTCTAACTTGCATCACATCAATCACTTGGCGTCTTCAAGTCTGGTGACCTTGACTCTAATTTTGGCAGGATTTCACTCTCTCTCTAGTGGGGAGGAGAGATACGTGATTACACACACACCCCCCTCCCACACACACAATGTGTGTTTGTTCATTTACACTGCATCACATTTCAGATATGATTCTAACTAGAAGCTAAAATTAGACTCTGCATTTTAAACGATGCCCTGTGCTCCTCATACTCTTCAAAATAACTTCACCTAGACTGTTAACAAAGTCATTGAGCAAGGTATTCTTCAATGACGGAATACCTCCAAATTGTTAAAAGGGAATCTTTTAAAATTTAAAATCAATGCCCTATTGGTTTGCTATACAGAACAGGAGCTGAATAATGCTTCATCAGCTGAAATGAGAGAAGATTCTGATGGTAGCCCCTGCCAGATTCAAATTATACTTGACGATTAAGCACACGTCTGTTTTGCTGAAATTAAATGTTAAAATAAATTTTGCCTTTTGATTTGCTAACTGAAAGACAAACTTTTAAAACAAAACAGGGAAGTGATAATTATCAGAGTCCACGTTTATGGGGTCCTTTTATCCTAGAGGTACATGTTTTCTCTTCCCTGCCATTCTACAAAGTTAGCGGTCTGCTCATTACACAAATGAGGAAGCTGAGGCTCCCTGTGGTGAAGTGAATTGCCCAAGCTGATAGAGCTAGTAATAAAGAGTGGTTAATAGGAACCCAAGTATGCCTGTGTCCAACGTCCATTTTTTATATCATTACCCCTCACTGGAGAGTATATTTTAGTAGAACGGGCAAAAGTACTTTCTTCTTTTCTTTTAAACAAAACCAAACAAAATCAAAACAGAAAGTAGTAGAAGTGACAGCTAGCTTCCACCTGGAGATTGTAACTATAGTATAAGCCAAGATGAACAGAAAAAAAAAACAACACTGTCCACACAGAATCTGGTTATTAAAAAAAATAAAATCTTTCAGAAAAAGAGACCGTCCCTTGGGGTAGGGGAGGGAAATTAGGGATGACATGAGAAGATGAGGGAAAATGAGATAGATTTCTGCCTATTGCTTGGCAAATAGAGACCAGGGGAAAAGCCAAAAAAAATAGATTTTAGAGATATAAGCAACAAATCAGCAAATACTAGCAGATCAACTCAAAAACAGCAAATCAATATTGATTATGCAGAATGTACGAAATGTACCACTGAGCATGGAAACTGAGGTGTACTTAAGATAGTTTCCTTCTAAAACAATTGGAAAAGCCTATGGAAATGAAAAGATCAGAACTAATTTATCCACCAGCTTATAATAACCTTATAATTATAATAAATAACATTCACTGAGCCTCTCTGTGTGTCTAGTGTATGCTAAGAACTTTACATTCGCTCATTTATGTATTACAACAATCATAAAGAGGAAGTAATGGCATTTTCCCAATTTGACAGACATGAACTTGCCCAGGATTACAGAATTAGTATGTGGTTAACCTGCAATTTGAACCCAATTACACTTTCTCTCCCATTGCAATGTACCTGCGACATATACAGGAGTCTCTGCTCTTAAGATGTATTCATATTCATTTTTAAAAAGTTTTCTGCATCCTACTTTATGGTCACTGTTTAGTGATGATGATCCCCCACTTCAAAGAAAATGCTCCACTTTTATCTGTTCTGATTTATTGGGTTCCTTTACACATAGAAACCTTTTCTGGAATAGAATTTTTTTCCAAAAAAATGTCTGAAAATGAAAGTAATATGTAGTTGTTAGGGTTGCTTACTCAGATGAGGAGTACTTTATACACTTCACAGAACTCGGCTACACAATAGGAAATATATTTTCATTTAAAATGCTAAACTGTTGATTTATGATCTAAGTCACATTAATTCACATTCTGCCAATTTGAAATTCATTGACTTACAGAATTTTAGAAATGAGCAAATGAAAACGACTAGTAGGAGTGGAGTGTGAATATTTATCCTTCTCTGGAAAATACATGGAGGCACTTAAAAGAAGAAAGAAACAGAAATCCTGTAGCTGTTTACAAACAGTATGCCAAGCTTAGATGTTTTTCACATCATTATTAAAAGTAGTCTAGTGGTATCTCTTCTTCCCCATGCATTTGTGTCTCATGAGTATCCAAGAAAGATGAACATATATTTTACCAGCAGCATACTTTAGCTGAGACTTTTTGTCTCCATAGATTTGTCTGAAAGTGAAGAGTCTAGGATGCAGTTTAAATAATTTAAAATAAGTAGTTTAATTGTAAGAACACACAAGATCCAGTAAGTCCTAGGAAGCACAGTGGCAAAAGTGGTATCAAATATATTATTAATCCTGAATAGTCTCAGAAATTCTACCTCTGACTTCTTAGGGCAATGGTTCTCACACTCTATTCTTCTGCAACACACCCATGCATATGCTTTGGAACATATTCTGCGTCACAATTAAGTTTGGGAAACAGGAGGTTAAAAGAAGCCAAACAACTTTCTTTCAGGAGTTCTGGGAACATCTAATATGCTAATGTGCATGCTGAACATCCAAGAAGTGAATTTTATAGGCAGTCTTTCCCAAGCTTAAATGTCATTGTGCACATCTACTATTATAATCTGAAATTATTTTCCACAAAATACTATTTTGGCAAAGGCTGCTCTAAGCTAATCATGACTTGAGGGAGAATTACAGTTTTTATTTTCACTTCTCTCCATTTTCTGGAGAAACAACTATTTTCCTGGAACAATCACAGAGTTGCTTGTGATCACCTCCTTCCCAAGTTGCCAGTCTGATGTTTTCCATTGGCCACCATTGATTTGATAAGAAAAAATAACTAACTGCATTTAATTGGTTTTTAAAAACCTTTGGTATTTCTCCTTTTAGCTTTGAGAGTTCCGGAGGAGCTTATAGATTAAGATTTTAATGCTAAACTATTTTTAACATTCTCGTCCGCCTCCGAGACACTGCACGAAAGACACTCCGACTCTCTAGCCTCAGTTCCAACTGTCTACTTGCAGGTCAGTACATTCTAACAACACTGGTCTGTTGGTTGCATTTCGTTCATTTATTCATCTGTTCATTAAAACATTCATCGGTGTCCACAATTTCCAAGCCCTGAATTACACCCTAATGATATGAGTGATGCATATGATGGGCACAGCCACTATACACATATGGTATCACCCTTGAATGGAAGGAAGCAGGCAATTAAAATAAGGTATTTAAAGCCAATGAAACCAAGACCCTATTAGTGGCCAGATGGATGCAAATAGAGTAATTCATCTGGGTGATTCGGGGAGGGCTTTCCTAGTGTGAGTAACACCGGGAACTAGGCATAAGATGAGCACCACTGGTACACATTTCTCAGTCAAGTGAAAGATGGTGTTTTAGGGAGAGAGGAATGGAAGGGAGAGGGGTGCTCCAGACATAGAGCAAAGGAAATGACACAAGCAGGGATAGGTGAGAGCTTCCTCTGCTTGAGAGATTGAAAGACAATCCCTAGATGGGGAAGAGATCAGGAAGGGATATGGAGAGATGTCTGGAGAAGTAAATGGGGAAAGATCTTAAGCAAAAAGATTGTAATCATTTTTCTCTTCTTTTCTCCCCAAATGCCAAGCACATTCCATTTACTATCCTCACTGTTCTTCCGTTTTTCCTTTCAAAAGTGCTCTACCTAAGTTCCATCCTTCTTTTAATGTCTGGGGAGAAATCAACCAATTCACAGCAGCTGTGCATTTCATGGATCTACCATAAGAATTTCTATCATCCCCACCCATTAATAAGAGTCCATGACAACTCAAACATCAACATAAAAACTGCATTGGGTGCTCTCTCCCTCCAACCAAGCAAGGTTTGAGGCTGAGGGTGGCAGAGTCTTTGAAGGTGAAAGGGGAAGCCATAAATATTTAATGCAAAATGACTAAAACTAAAAGAGGGGTCTGGCATATGTTGGGAAAATGTTGTATCTTATCCACAAATAGTTATTTTAAGAATGTCTCCAGATTCTAGGAATTTATCCAAGAAAATAATAGGACCAGTGCATAATAGTACACTGTCAGGTTCACTAAAGTCTGCTTATAACAGCAAAAAAGTCAGAGACAACTCCAAGGTCCTTCAAAATGTTAAAAAAAATTTTGGGTTATCCACACAAAGGAGTACCATGCAGCCATTAAAACTAATGAAGGAGACCCAAATGCGTTACTGTCTAAAGGAATCCATGATCTATCATTAAATGACAAAAGCAGGTGACCCATAAGCTGCTACGATATGATTTCAACTATGTAAAATTTTATAAATACCTAGTCATGGAAAGATGTTGAAAATAATTATCACCAATAGGATACAATGCTTAATTCGGGGTGGAAGATTTTCAGGTGATTGTTGTTTTATGCTTTATATTCTACTGCATTGTTTGATTTCTTTTAAACAATGTGCATAGTTTTACATGGAGAAAAAATTTAGAATCTAGTTCGATTTTGACTTTAAAAAGGAAAACTCCATTTTCAATGGACAGAATAGTTTAATAAGTTAGGAGCATGCAGCTCATTAGGCAAGCAGTTCTCAGACACTTTTTCTCCCTGCGTGTGTCTGGCTGCCACCTCACCTGGGACCTCTGTAGACACGAGACAACCTGTGTGTCCCGGGCCACATGAAGGGGGCACTGGCTATTGTTTCACTTTCTTCTCATGGCTCATCTTGGACATGAGATGCTATGTCAGACCACTGGTCTGATATGCCCCTAGGGAAGGAAGGATTTTCCACAGGATCTGAGTCCTAGGATTTGGAGTCACTGGGGGACTGCACAGTAACAGATTTGACCAGTATTAGATGGCATAATAGAAGAGATTTTTCCCCACTCAGGAAACAAGACTCAAACATCATACAAATTTTATTTTAACAAACACTTCAATAAATGTTTCCTAAATCAGTGGTAGGGTTTTACACATCAAACCGAGTTCCATGAAGGAAGACCTGAAGTGACTCCAATAAATAGAACCCATTTTCATTTCTATCCCATCCATTTATCTCTGGCTGACATCCTTGGTCTGTGTACTTAACCTCCCTCTCTCAGGTGATGTCCTCCATCTTCCAGAAAATGCACGATCTTCAACCCCTTCAAAATCAACAACCAAATATCCTGAATCAGAAAACCTTCCTTTGGGATCCCTCTTGGCTCAGGGTGTGGCCCTGAACTGCATCACCTCAGCACTTATCCATTCGCTCTGCTATCTCCTCATTTGTACATCTGGGTCATGTTGTTTTCTGGGCTTTCCATGGCTACTCAGTTTCTCAAACCTTCCATGACAATGGCAGGAATGCAGATTGTTGGACAAACTATCTGCTTTCTAATCTAGGGCTTCTCTTTATCAAACTCTCCTAAAGACACATCAGTGATGGTTGTGGGCTGAATGGTGTCTCCCTCAAAACCCATATGTTGAAGATTTAACCTCCCGACACCCCTCCATGTGTTTAGACTATATTTAGAGAAGGTAATTAAGTTTACAATGAAGCTATTAGGATGGGTCCTCAGCCAGTCTGACTGATGTCCTTACAAGAAGAGAAAATTTAAACACACAGAGAGATACCAGGGCTGGGTGAGCACAGAGGAAAGACTGTGTGATGTCATAGTGAGAGGGCAGCCACCTGCAAGCCAAGCAAAGAGACCTCAGAAGAAACCAAGCCTGCTGACACTTTGACTTTGAACCTTCAGCTTCCAGGATGGTGGGAAAACTAATTTCCATTGTTTAGGTCAGCCAGTCTGTGCTATTTTCTTATGGCAGCCCTCACAAACTAATATAATGATCTAAATCCCAATCCTCCATTATCACTGAAAGGTAAGCTATAAGAAAAAATAATATCATTAGGTAAATTAATTTAAACTTATTTATTAAGCAATCAATTTTGAGTCCTTCTCAATAGAGTAGGGAGAAATTTGCCCCAGGTATGTCATATAACTTAAAAGGAAGTTGAACTTGGAGGCACAAGAGTCCTGTAATTTCTGTCCTGGTGAAAATAAAATTAAAATGAGGCAGAGCCCTTCTGATCACAGATGTTCTTCCCCAAACATTTAGAAAACTTTGGAGGATGGAAGTAAAGGACAGATGCTCAATAATGTAATACATAGCCAACTGTGGGCCAACTCAATTTTAGAATAAACGCACTTACTTAACGAACATAAAAAAGACAGAGCCTTTATCCCCCTCCTATAGCTGAAAATGTCTCCAGTTACTCTGGGTGCATCTCAGCCATGGGCTGTGGGCTGTAGAAAGGCCCATTGAGACTAGTCCTGTAGAAAAGGTATGTGAAGACCAGTCCAGAGTTGTTGAGTGAGCAATCCAGACTTAAAAGTTTGAGCTGTGCCAATACTTAAATTCAAGGATAGTGAACAGTAGTGATAAGTTCTAATATACTTCAGATACATCTTTTGATTGGGACTAACACGTATGTACAAACTTTTGACAGGTGTTTAATCAGTGGGGTTCCAAAAGAACCATCTCAAAAGAATCGATACATCAGCTGAGCTACTTGGATAAGCTAAGTTTCCTTAAGTCCACAAAAAAAAAACCATTAAACATTTCATAAATTGAAATTCAATAAAATTAAAATTTTCCTTTTCAAGGCACCATTGAGAGAGTGAAAAGACAAGCCTTAGACCAATAAAGACACTCTCAATTGCTTCTAGAAATAAGAAAGCAAATCCAAAGGAGAAGGCAATTAACCAAGTAACCAGTTTTTTAAAAAAATGAGCTAGAGAGATGAACAAGTATTTCAGAAAGGAGTGGGGGAATATCCAAATGACCACTGAATGCAAGACAGTATTAACCTTTCTACTCCCCTTACACATAAAACAAATCAAATCATCAGTGGGTACTAATATATCCTTCCCAGGATGTCTACATTTAAAAAGTGGGAATATTAAATGTTGGTGAGAATGTGAAGCAATAGGAACTCTCTCATACCTTGTTTATGGATGACTATCACAGGAAAAGAAGTGTTGAATGAAAGAAGCCGGGTACAACAGAGTACATAACGAACAATTCCATTTACATACAGTTAAGAAAAGGCAAAACTAGTCTTCGATGATTGAAATCAGCACAGTAAAGTGGGAATGGAGGTCAAGAGACATAGACAAGAAAAAATGGGGGAAAATAAATTTCTAGTATGACAGTGGATGGCAAGAAACTATGTATTTGTGTTTTGGGATCACCTATTATAAGCCAGGACTGCACGTCAGCTGCTGAATAAACAGTATTTGTTTTCATCCTCACCTACCTGGGAGGTAAAGAACTCTATGCAATTTTTGTAGTTAATCCTATCTTTCTATTTGCAAGGCAGTACTTTTCAGTATACTATATGGACTACTATTTCATACTATATACATACTATATATAATACTATAGAGGATATCACACATTGCTATTGTTTAATGTTTTACATTCTCCTCTAGATGTTAAGCTCCTCCCAGGCCATGACTGCATGCTCTATTTCTGTTTTATTGCTTCTCTCCTTGAATGGGAAATCAGATGCAATGGGCCTTAAATCAATGATGTGGACAATGGCAGGAACCTGGTACCCAGAAGCAGGGATGTGGCCAGCTTGTGCAGTGAAGGGAGCTTCCAGGTGCATGCCACAGTATAGGTCATGACCAAAATCAAAGGCAGACTTTTGTGAAACGTGTAACAAGACCATGATCAAAGACAAGAGCAGCAAGCTTAGGCAGAAGAAAAATGTGCTCAGCAAGTGGTTCAAAGAGAGAACGATCAGTTTCCCCAAATGTCTCCCCCCATGAGAAAGCGCTGAGGGATCTGTGTGTCTCAGAAACAAGCATGAGTGGATGGAGCCAAGTGGCAGACAACACTGTCTTTCTAAGAGGGAGGTTTTAAAACTGACCGCCCCACACTTTTCATGTCAACTGGAAAACAGAACTTTTAGTTTTTTTTCATCTTTTCCAAGGACTCTTACTTTGAAATATTCCCTTAAACTCTCCCTTCATGGCCACTCAAAAATAGCATCCCATTTCCCTCTCGTTCTCTGTATTCTGACCAGTTGTGGCTGAAATGGTGGAGTAAGCAGGTTTGGCCTCTGGCTTCCTCCCCTCTCTCCTTTTATCTCTCCTCCCCCAGATGTTTTTAGGCCCCTCTCCCAGTCCTCTCTCTAGTGACACTTGCTGATGGTGGTGCTGTTAGGAGCTATGCATTCCAGTGGGATTTGCATTTTAATAGATCACTCTCCCACCTAGAGTCCTATTCCTGGATCATCAGTGTATGGTCACAGAATAGCCAGCAAGCATGCCCAGTGTTGAAAAGACAAGCAATGACTACAAACATCGAGGCGACGTGTAAAGAAAAATACTGAGTTTCCAGGTTTTTCTAAAAAAAGTCAGAGTCAGCAACACTAGGCTTGTATCCTCAAATGCAACAATCAGTTGGACTGGTGGAGAGGCTGTCTGCTCTACAAGCTTACGGGGTTCCCAAGGTGCCACAGTCCCCACTCCTCCCTAACGCTTCCTTGACACAGAAGAGTAGGCAGTTGCCATTGATCAGTGTTTGAGCTGACATATTATGGAGAGTACAGAAATATTTCTGAGCCTAGATGTACAGCCAGAGTGAGAAAATAAGAGGCAGTCCAAAAAGACTGATTGCTTTTTGCTTAATGTACACTGAGTACGCATGACTCATTTCCATGCCTTGACGGACTGAAGCATGCAGGTACTGAGCATGTGGCCCAGTTTTAGCCCCCCAGGGTAAAATGAACTTCATTCATTCAGTCAGGTGTTGCATATTTACCTCCTGTCTGCCATGTGCCCGATATTGTAATAGGTGCCAGAAATGGTGGTGGTGATGAAATAATAATGAATATTTATAGGCCAGATATTGTTCTAAGCATTGTCTGATTTGATCCCTTTAACAACTTATACGGTGGATTCTATTACTTTCCTCATTTCACAGACGAGAAAACAGGGTTCAGAGAGGCAAAGTAATTTGTCAAAGACCTGCTCACAAGTGGTCTGGCTGGGTCATGCACACCGCAATCTAACTACAGAGTACAGCAGTCTGAACCTACACTGCACAGCCTCTGACGTCACAGACCCCCATTGCTGGTGCCTCCGCCTCCTGGGATTTGGTAAGACCTCCTGCCCTGTCCACGTCCTTTTGAGTAGACCGTAAAGATAATGAGCCTTCTTGCCTTACCATATTTTTAAATTTTATGTTTGTTCTCTGAATGCCTTCCCTGTCTGTTCAAACTTGCAATCTGGATCATGGACCAAATCCCTTGTTTTCCCATATTTTAATTATTTTTTTTTTCAGATCACACACTGCTGTATCCCGCCTTCTATCCGTGGCTGAAGTTATAAATCCCAATAAGGAAATATAAACAAACAAACAAATAAAACCCACACTAATCCTCCTTGGCAATTCCTGTGTTCTATCTAATGAGCACTAATACGTTAGGATAAACAACCGTTTCAGACTATTTGGTCAGAATTTAGAGAATCAATTTTTTTTTAAAAGCTTGATTTTATTAGACCCTCATAAGAACAGACTGTCTTGCACAGATCTGCATGCTAGAGAATTGTCGAGGCTTGGCCACCCCACCTCGCCCCGTTGAAACAGACGGCCCAGTAACCATTCCACACAGACATTTTGGAGGCTGTTTCTGGTTAACTCCAATGTAGATCCCTAAGCAAATTTTATATTGTGTAACAATGATAACACCCATTTAATCCAAATTCTAGTCTGTTTTTCATGTAGATGGAAAAATTAGCTTTCTCAGCCCTTCTGCTTGCCGCCATTTTCCGATTTCTCTGCCTGTTTTCAACTTTAACGTTGCGAAAGGAATGTACCCCATAGAGCCTTATTTTCTCCCTCTTCTTCACTATTGGAAACCGATATGCAAATGAAATTATTTTGTGAGCACTCATTTACCATATCCTTCTCCAATCGTAGTTTTCTTTATTAAAGAAACACAATTTTTTATGGAATAACATCAACATTTCACTTTATGTTAGCTGAAAAAAAAACCCAGAATCATTTAAGGAGTTTTAACATAAATATGATAAATAAAAAAAGGAATGGGAAAAAATAAGAGCTCCTATTCAGTGACCTCATTACCTTCTCCAGTGTCCTCATCACCTTCTTCAACAGTCACAGCTGATGTTAGGAAGTCATTGGTGGTGAAGAATCCACAACTCACCCAAGTCCCAAAGACATCTTTGGAATATTGAACCCGATCATCTGATTACTTTCTGGTTGCTTCTTGGCTGTCTAACGCCACCATTCAAGGCATTTCCATGTACCAGTGAAAGTTAAACTTGTCTAGTTGGGAGTATTTTATATTTTGCTAAACACTCTCTCCATCTGGCTCAGACCCATTCTTCTCAAATTGACCATCGTTCCTGCTTCTTCTCTTTGCTACTTTGATTATACTCTCTCAAAGCTGGAACATACTCTCAAGATTTTTCTCATTCATTCCACTTCACGCATTTACCTAACCCAGATTTACTGAGCATCTACTATGGGCCAGGCCCTATTTTCTATGATAAAACTATAGGGGACAACAAATCAAAGTTTCTGCCCCCAGGTTCACATGTGAGTGATGGCTAAAGTATTCAACAACTGCATGGTTTTATGTAATCATAAGCAACATGAAGAAAAGAAAGGACGTTAGCGTGATGGAGAAGGATTAACGGAGGGAGTTACTTTAGAGTAGGTGGCAAGGAAAGGTCTCACTGGGGAAGAGAAAGTATAGAGAATGGTCTTCTTTCTCTCCTTGAAAACCACACATCCCACTCAATTTCTTCTAAAGGTAACTCCTTTTCTCATACCTTAGAATGAGGACTCAGTATTGGCACTGTGTTTATTCTTAGTATAAATTCCACTCCTAATTCCTGGTTCTTTTTGCTATTCATTTCATTTAACAACTTCGGCTTGTTACGAGGACGGCACATGTTGCCTACATCCATGGCATTTCCCTGTTCTTTGACATCTTTATTCCCTAGATCGGGGGTCCCCACCCTCCAGGCCATAGACCAATACCAGTCCAGGCCTGTTGGGAACTGACTCCACACAACAGGAGATGAGCTTAAATGTAATGTACTTGGATCATCCCTAAACCCCCCCCCCCAACAAATGGTCCGATGTGTGGAAAAATATTCTTCCCCAAAACCAGTCCCTGGGACTAAAAAGTTGGGGACCACTGCTATATCACATATTCTCTCTTTTGTTCCTTACGCTCCGTGTTCAGCTAGAATGGATACATCACAAGAATCAAGTACACAACACCCTAGTGAATCAGTCCTTAGATTTATTTCTACTCCAGTGACTTTCAGCTCCACTCCACTAAGCAACCGTGCACCTCATTAGTACTCTCTGAGTATAACTTTAAACTCCTTTTCTTGATTTACAGGCTTCCATCATTTCACTTGACACTAACCACACCCTTCTTTTCATTTGGATCTATATACACATGCACCTCCAAGTCTACTTGTACTTCTCTGATTCGCCCCCAAGTACTGACTCTATGTGCAACAGACCTGAGTTCAAACTCCACATTCTACTCGAAGCTGTAGGACTTGAAGGCAAAGTTACTTAAGTCAAAGAGTCTGAAAACGCCCTTCTTTTCCCTGTAAAACAAGGATAATATCACATAAGTGTATGTATGTAAAGACTTTAGCAACTCCTTGGCACCTAGGAACTGTTAATTCAAAGGTGAAGGTTACTGTCATTCTCTTTCTACCTCGTCTGGTTTCTCTTGCAGGTCTTAACTATTGATTAGTACCACCTTCTGCTGCAAACTGTTTGCCAGTCATCACCATTGGAATCAAATTCTCTATTTCATTTACTGGTTTACAACAGCAAAATTCCCATAATTGCACTGATGGCTTGGAGTTTATATTCATGTTATTGAACCTCCTGATTGTATTCACCAAATCTTTCTCCTCATTGTTAATTGACTGTCTGCTTCATTTATTGTGGTCCCTATTTCTCTTTTATTAACCACAAAGATCCCTAAATGCCCCTGTTCAGACTCAACAAATGATCTAATCTCCCATTTTACTAATGTATCAGGATGTAAAATTCATCTCTTCCTGTTGTCTTGAATTTTCTCCATGGTCCTTGGCTGACTATAACAAAACAGTTGCCAAACACTCCCCCATTCTAAAGAGTGTTGCTAAACCAGCTACATAGGACTTGCAAAGGAGATGGCTCAAAACCAATTCTGCTAGCATAGGCCCATCATTCCTTTTGAATGTATAAGATGTTAAGGCTTAAGGGTTCCTGAGGGAATTTCACTGGGGAGAAGAGTTGAAGTACCATTACATCTTGTCCTCGCTCCTCACCCTATTCCAAGTGAAAAACCTTTTAAGAGGAGACCTAAATATATATCCTTGGAGGTAGAGAACCTAGGATCTTCCCTGCCTCTTGCTGGGAAAAGCTGGGGGTGTCTGGAGTAGCCAGGGAAGAAACTGTCCCTCTACCAGTAGCTGGAAACACTGTCACAATCTCCTGGTGAATGAAAGGCCCTCGAGACAGAGTACCAGCTAGGATTGTCCTAAGAACTGCATAGTGGCATGAAGTGATCCAGCAAGAGATGGACAGCCAGAAGGAGAGGATGAAGGTGGAACTGAAAGTAGTTGAGCAGACTAAGAAGCTTTGCTTGGATTACCAAAGTTGTAAATGGTGCTTCCCAGTGGGAGAATGTTTGAAACACTCACCAAAAGATTCTCTTTTGAGAAACTCAATGAAACAAATATGGAACCAGACATTGTACATTCATCTCAAGAGAATAAGGACAATAGAGTGCCACTGTTCCAGTCATATAGACAGCAATGTTCCCTTTAGTCCACTCTCTATGTAACTAGGTCCTGGGGGAACGAGGAAAAAAAAAAGATAGAGAGTAGGGAATCGGGTGAGGAAGGGAGAGAGAAGAATAAATCCATGCATCCTTTCCCACTGCAAGCTTCTAGGCCTAAAGTAAGCCTGAGCTGAGGGAATAGAGAAGGTTTTCATTTGAGTGCATTAATTTAATCTGAATGCATTTGAGACGAAACATTACACTGGTTGGGAATATTCATTTAGCAAAAGAAGGCTGTTCTTGGGAATTAAAGAGGCCAGAAAAGCTGTAGTACTTGGCTGGGATTTTGTTCAGATTATGAAAGGAGTCTAGCGATCCAGTGTAAGGGGCAGTGAGCGAAAGAATGAACTCACTACTAACTTCACCACACCCAGATCGATCGATGAAATAATAACACTGAGACCCTTTCATATGGACTTCTTCAACGTCTTTTCTAGTCTCGTTAAAATTTTATTCTTTGCTCACTTGTTCTTTCTTTGTGTTCTCATGACTCATAAGAAAAATCCTCTCTCCGGTAAGATAATGAATTTTCACCAACTTCATCTTCATTGTCCTCATTTATTCTACGATTGATTTTTCTTTTGCATTTCAGACTCCCTCATTTTCCATGACACTGCACTCCCTTTATTGTAATAACTTCTTTGTCTCCACTGCTGTTTTCTTTTTCTGTCCATAATTGATGATTCTTCATGTTTCTCATTCCTTCTGTCCATAGTGTCTCTCTATGGCTCTCTATATATACGGTTTCACAAAAATATCATTATTCTTAAACTTCCATAGCTCCACTTCCAGCCTTGGTCCTTTGCCCAAATTAACACACAAAGTTTGAAACGCCTGCAAGACATCTCTGTGTTTTTGTTTGTACAGTACTTCTATCTTTATGTTTTCTTAACAAAGTCTTCATCATCAGTTAAGAACAGCTCAAATGTCACTTACTTTGTGACTTCTTCCCTTCGAAGAAGGAACACAGAAAATTTCATTAGATATACCAAACAGATAGTTTTTTAATACGACTCCCTCATGTGCTAGGATCTCTCAACAACCATGGTGACCTTTCATTTCCCACTTTCCAAAGCATCTAACACAGTCCTTCCACAATTAGAACATTGTTGATCACTGCTAATTGAACTGAAATAAAGGAGAATGAATAAGGATGGCGCCTTTGAAGAAAGTCTGCTAAAATACTTAAAGTTAAAAACATGGAGGAGGTGTACCAGAATGCATAGGAAGACAGATACAGGACATGAGGGAGTCTAATTCCTTCTATAGAACCTTACACATTTTCTAGAACATTTATTTTTGAATGTTTTTTTTTTTATTTCCTCAAATACATTGGAAACTCCTTGAGAGCAGAGATTTTACCCAAGGACAAAGAAAACTCGAATATAAAGAATCCTTGAGTTTGAGTTTAGTCTCAATATCTAGGATAACAGGAAAATTCTAAACTTAGCCAAGTCAATGAGGGAATAATATAATTAGCCATAACTGAAATGCACAAATATGTGTAAAATGCATATAGATGTCAACTATATATATCAAACACATGTGCATCTGTATTTAGACACTTATAGAACTATATTTGCTTAATAAATTTTCTTTGAAACCACAAAAGGAAGACAAGTTCCCTTACAAGTGACTTATTGTAAAGGAAAAAAAATACATTGTAAAAATGAGCCATGGTCAGGAGCCTATATTCTTCTGAGTTTTGATTCCTGATTCTTAATTGCTTCCATGACAACGACATCAATTTATTGACAGAATAGCCTATAAGTGGTCAGAATAAATATAAATATATGCATCTTCTTCTGAAATTAATTGATAACAAACAAAGGAGAGAAAGAACTAAAGTTACTTATTCGGTGCCCAACATTCTACGTAGATGGAGACGATTTTCCTAACTAAACCCTCTCCATGTGGATCAAATTTTACACACTATTTTCTCTTATTCTGTTCTTACCTATAATCATTCCCTAGTTGTTTCTCATAGGGATGTCTTGCTTCTGTCATGAGAACATGAATTCTCACAGCTCTAGTCTTGTAATTTCTTTCTTTACTGAGTTCTTGCTGTGGACCAGACACTGGTATTCACTTCCATGATGGGATCAGATTTAATCTTTACAAAAACCATTGTTATGATGAAGAAACTGAGGTGCCAAAAAGTTAAATAACAAATTCATATTTTATAAGAGGAAGAGATGGGTTTACAGTAAGATCTAATGGTCCATGGCTCATTCTTCTTCTTCACTGATGTCTCTTAGGGACTTTACCATATTCTGTTACTTATTATAAATTCTATTATTGTTCTCAATCTCAAAGGGCAGAGAATATACCTTTCTCTGTATCTTCTTCTAGGTGACTTTATAGTTCTTCCATTAAAGGCAGAGTCTATTTTATCAACCCAATAATGTTGACACCGACTGTGACTTCTGTTGTCAATATAATATGGGTTAAGTGGTCATTTCTCTGCTATTCATTTCTTCTGGAAGTGGAACTTAATTTTCTTTTCCTTGAGTATGATCTTTCTGGGCACCTTTGGGGTCAGTAACTTATCTCTACTAAATTATAGCAAGAGTGATGGGTTGTCACTATCGAGATTAGGTTATAAAAAGGACTGTGGCTTCTGTGTCTAGTGCTTTCTCTTGTTCTTGAGCTCTCACTCTTTTCTTCTCAGATCACTCCTTCTGGGAGAAGCCCTCTGCTAGGGAGTGGACCACAGGATGAGGAATACTGCAGTCTCAGGCCAAATGCCTGGAGGAAATTGGAACTCCCTAGCAACCACGTGAGTGAGCTCAGAAGGCTGGCTATCTCCAGCCTCCATGGATGCTACAGATGACTACAGCTGTGACTGGTATCCAGTTGTGATTGCACAAGAGATCCTTAGCCAGAATCACCCAGCTAAACTGCTCTGAGCCCTCACCATCAGAACCTGTGTGAGATAACAAATGTTTGCTTATTAAGGCTGCTAAATGTCAGGCACCATTTGTTACTCGGCAATAGGTGAGGGATGCAAACAATCCTGTATAGGTAAACTTTAGTATACTCATTCTATACATAAGAAGGCTGAGGTGTCGACATGTCAACAGATTTTTTTTTTCAAATCACACAGCTAATGAATGGCAGGATAAAGATTTGAATTCACGTCCATGTGTCTTGGGGGGGGAATACTTCATATAAATAAAAATCAAAATATAACGAAGCCTCAATCTTATAAGAATGTTTGGGTTAAAGCAGACGTTCAATAATGACATACAAAACCACCATCTGCTTAAGGAGTAACTGAGGTGTTGGACAGGCAGGGGAATGTGCCTGAGATGCTTAAATCTGCACACCACAGGGGCCAGGACATCTGGTGAAAAGGAGGTGAGCCATTTCTTCTTGATTCCAGCTTTCCCAATTATGTTAATTGTAACAGAACTTGGTTTCCTGGCAGTGCAGAGCTAGTGAGGCATTTGACACACTGTAGAATTTAAGTTCAAAAGTAAAATTGTTTAATGAATGCACACCCTACTCCTTATTCATTATGCAAAGTCGGTTGTAGAGTTTTTCAATATGTACTCTAATTCCCTTTAAGAAACGTGATTCCACATCCCTCATATTAGTGCAGGGGGGAAAAAGATATCCTGCTGGAAGAGGCTTTGGGGTCAGTTAGAGACTCTCAGTTCTGTTTTTGAAAGGAAGATATAATCCCCTTTTCTCGGCTATTGTGTTTTCTTCTGTTGAGGGCTGATGGCTGTAAAACACAGCACCGCCCCTTCAACTTTTCCATATAACTTGATTAGACAGGAATAATCTCTTATGCTTTCATGCACAAATTTAGGAGTGACCCAGAACAAATGAGTTTCCTTCATCACCATAGCAACCAGGACTATGGAAAAATGCCACTCACTAGGCAATGCAAGTCAGATTCCATTCCTTTGATGTTAATTAACAAATTGCTTTCAGAAAATCAATGAGTTCCCCTGCTCCCCTCTAAATGTTTGTGATATATTTTTTTAATACCTCCTAAAGGGATGGGCTGTAGGAAAAGAGGGGAGAGACAGTGAGCAAGGCAGTGCTCCCTTCATCTGGTATAACACACAGGTGATTAGGAATGCAAGAGTGCATTTGGCCAACACTAGAATCCACTTGGTCCTCTTGGGCATTGAGAGACAAACCTGAGTTCATATTTCCCAACTATACAAGGTTCCTTCCCCCCAGCNCTCCCCTCTAAATGTTTGTGATATATTTTTTTTAATACCTCCTAAAGGGATGGGCTATAGGAAAAGAGGGGAGAGACAGTGAGCAAGGCAGTGCTCCCTTCATCTGGTATAACACACAGGTGATTAGGAATGCAAGAGTGCATTTGGCCAACACTAGAATTCACTTGGTCCTCTTGGGCATTGAGAGACAAACCTGAGTTCATATTTCCCAACTACACAAGGTTCCTTCCCCCCAGCCAATGGAGGCTGCTTTCTGCCCACAGTGAGAGATGTGAAAAGCTAAGCAAGAGGGCTGTTGCAAAGAAAGGTTGTTTTAATGACAAATATTTATTATTTGTAGTCTAGATGCTTGAAGTGCTTCTATAACCTAGCTCATTCCATCTCGGATGCCATATATAAAAAAAGGAATATCAATTGCTATCACCATTTATCCGTCAGCATTATTGTGAAGATCAAAAGGAAATATTGATAGCGAAGCACGTTGGGAGCTGTAAACATAAACCCGAAAGCAAGTCTATTTTCTTCCCTTCATTCGCCTGGATCTCACGCCAGGCCCTTTCATCTCCCCCTTGGCACACGCTGCGTCGTCCGTCTGACCTGCTTTTCCCATCCGCTTCTGCAGGCTCCTCTTGTCCTTCAGGATTCGGCTCACAAACTGATTGTAAGGGGAACAGATTTTCCCGTCTACATGGGTTTCCCTCTTGAGCCAAAATGCAACTTCTTTTGGCTTCTTGGGAAAGGGAAAAGTGCTCACCCTTTTTTTCCAGCCCCATTTCTCACGTCTGTTCACACGAGGCAGAATGACAACTTTCGTGGTGGGAGGAAAAGTGCCACCACACATTCATTTCCCTCTTGGAGGCTCTCGTCCCCTTGGTGAGCCACCACGGAGATCCGCCGGAGCCAGGGAGAGCAGGGCAGGAATCAGTTCACTGGGCTGGCCAATGGGACGCGGCGGGCTGGGAGAAACCCACGAGGGCCCTAAATCCTAGCCACAGTCTCCAACCCAGCTTTCCTGTGACCAAGTTAACCACGTTATTCATCTCTTACTTCTGGACTCATTTCTGCACTGCTTTGGAAGCCAAAGAGAAGAAGAAAGCAAAGAACAGGTATGTCCTGAAAAAACTCACCCTGGCCATTGCTACCTCCTTCCGCAACACAGGGGTAGACAAAAGTAGGTTCATAGCTGTTCATGTGGAAAAGACTGTAAAAATTAATAAATAATAATATAAGAACACACTCTGGGTTTCATGTACTCACGGCTGCAAGCCTCTTTTTGCCCACCCCAACATTGTCAGAGAACAAGGAGGGCACCCCCTGTCCAGTTTACCTGCCTGCTTTTCTCATGCAAATGAGCGGGAAGGGAGTCCGTTGCTCTCCATGTTGTTTGGTATCTCGCGGCGTTTGGTACACTGTACAGAGCACTGTGTGCTGGGCATTTTGCGTTGAGCGGTAGTAACTACTTAGCAAGTGAAAGAACACCAGGTACTCTCGGAGATTGCTTTGCACCTTCTTAGTTGATCACTGCAGTGGTAATATTGGAATCTTCGCCCCAGCCCAGATGAGGTGTCACACGTGACAGGTCTACACCAAAAACAGTGCGAGAAGATCCCATTTCGCTGGGGAGACTCTGTGGTTTTCTGTGTCCCTCTTCCATAAACACCAAGTCACCAGGAGGGCATTTTGGGCTGTCAGCCAATGGCTTCCGAGTCACGCCATGAAATGCTAAAAAACGAAAAGCCAATTTCTCACCAGCGATGCGTCCTTTTATGATATCAACGGTGTCTGAGTCATAAAGGAAATCCAGATGTCAACGAGGAGCAAGTCCCCCGTCTCCAAGAACATCAGTACACCAAAACATCACCGAGGTGGGCGAAGGAGGGCACCCTTCATGATGTAGCTGATGGGCAACCCTGGTTCCATGTTCTGCTGTTCCAGTTTTTCCCCTTGAAGACTAGAGCCACGTCCTCCCATATGTTGCCAGAAACATGGAAGTGGGCTTTGGTGCTCAGAGCTTAACACCGAGCACTGTCCTTCGACACGTAGGAACAAGCCTGAGCCCTGACATTGGAAGGTAAACTGTGACCACAATTTCCGAACTCCACTTGGACGGTGCGAGTGTTGGCGTTTAGCGGCTATGTATCCCAAGTTGCCACATGCCAGGTGTTTTACGGGTTGCATCTCATTCATTCCTCATAGCCCCCTGGGAGGCAGATAGTATGACCGCCAGCGTATAGATGGAGAAACTGAATGAACTCACCCTGGTTAAATTACTCAGTAGAGTGGCCAGGATGAAAACACATATTTTGCCGATCTGTAAGGACAACTTGCCTCTCCCAGGCTAATTTCTTGAGTACCATATGCCACGTGCCAACTTTTCAGGGGTCCATCTTGGCAGATCCTTGAACTGGTTAGCTGAAAAACCGTTCCAAACATTTAAGCTAACACCAGTGACTTGGACCGTGTGTCCATGGGAGGGGGGGTCACATAGCAGGATGGGTACGTGCATGGATTCTGTGACCTGGCTGGCCTGGGTTCGAATGATCTAGCTCGAATGACTTCCTCCCAAGAAACTGAAGTTGTTTCAGCTGTTAAAATGGGAATAGTAATAGTATTTCCTTTATAGGATTTTTTTTTTGGTGTGAAAATTAAAGGCAATGAAGAGTTTAGAAAAAGGATCGCTCCCCTGAAAAAGATGTCAACAGATATTAGAAATTCAAACTGTGGGTTTTAAAATGAAGAAATTCCACTGTAATTCTGGTGGTTTCCACATAAACTCTCCTATGGATGGGTGCATTTTTAACAATATCTCAACTGGTAAAATGTATTTGAGGAATACTATAAAAGACAGACCAAGAGCGTTTTGGAACTTTGTATAGAATAACAGTCCCCACAAAAAGACCTCACCTATTTTCCTGAACCCTGCATCGATATACAAAGAAACCACAATACCCAAGCTCATGCCTTCTTAAATAGTGGCATTTGGATATTCCTATGGATCCTAGACAGTGTAACTTCTGGCCTTGCAATTTGGAGAGTGATCAGCTCCTAACCTTGTTGATCAGCTGCTATCGAGGTTAGAAAGTGCCTTGTGGAGAAGGAGAAAAATATCTTTTCTTAAAGGCTCAGAAAAAATTATCCCGACACATGGAGACAAGCACACTTGTTATTTACCAGATTTCTCCACACCTGCATGCATATAACACATCGCTTTAAAAATTCACCAGCAACATTTGAAATTGGATTCATTTTAACTTGGGAAAAAATACCAAGAAAACTGCTAGTTACCAATGGCCAAAAAGGAAGACTTTTCCATACAAGGAACAATTCTGGAGTTCTGTGAAAAGCTAATTTTGTTCTCCTTCTTCTTTTATTTATATTACAGATATTTTGCAAGTTACCATAAGACTTCATCCCATACAAGACACCGAACGTAACTGTCACAGAACAGTGAATTTCCTCAGGATTTCACAGTTATTGAAACACCTGTGCTAAATACTTTTCTGTGTATCAGCTGTGAAAACTCACTCTTCAATAGCCCTCTAAATGTCTCATCTAGTCCCCGCGGTGGGGGGTTCTGGGCGCCTCACAATGGGTTATTGTTAAACGCTTGGAAAAAATAGTGGTTCAAGAGCTTCATAATGGATTTTAAAAATATCAGCAAATTTCACCTACACTCCTTACAGACACCAGCTTCTACCTCTTCTGAGATGCTGCCTTATCTGGAAATTAATTAAGCAGAAACTAGATGGGTACAAACACCGTAACATTCTGAAGCTTAATTAGCAAATGCTTTTTAACTTCACAACAAGTCTTAGCCTTGTTGGTTACTTTGTCTCTTAAGAGAGGAGAAAGCCAAGCCGTATTATTCTTTGCTTCTTTTCAGAGAGGAAACAAGCGTGGAAATTTAAAAATAGATCAAGGGAGGCACAGAGGACAGCTCCCTAGCAACCCGGCATTGCTGGTATGCTAACACAAGTGGCCTGCAATTCTGCCAGGTATGTGAGCGAGCCACTCCCATTGACAGGAAAGGCTTGGAGGGAATGGCATGGAGACAGCCAGGGAGGGGACACACACAGGTGCCAGGAAGAGCCACACACATCCTCCCAAGGCTCCTGCCTGCCTGTCTGATCAGTGGAAAGGCCAGTGACTGTGCCCAGCACGCAGTGACTCTCCCTAGGGAATGAAGCTTCCAACCCATCCCCTGGGGTCGAGCCCAGGGGCTGGAGGTAGGAGAGCTCCTGGCCAACAAAGACGCGAAGAGAAGTCATTTCTGAAATGTTTACTGTTTGACAGTTAAAAATCATGGCTCTGCCTTTTCTTTCTAAAATAACAAAGGGAAAGATGAAAAGATGGAATGTTTATTGATAGTCTTTGTGCCTGGTGCTGGGGAGCTGGTTTTGGAGCCTCTGATGTGAAGGGGGAGAGAAAAAAATTGCCTGCATGTCGTACAGCTGCAGAGCGCCGGCGCCCTGCTATGCACCGTGAAAATATCAGAGACATGTGACATCAAACTGTCTGCCTGCGATGATACCATTTCTTATTAAAATAAAAAGAAGAAAGGTAGAGAAACTAACAATGCACTTCCTTTTCTCACTCAGACTTCACACAAGGAGAGTTACCTGGATGCTGAAGATGTTAAAACATGTCCTTTGTCAAAAGGGGAATAATTAAGTACCAAATGCCAACCCGGCAACCAGATATGCTGCCCCCCAACTTTTGGGGGGCTTACTTATTCAACATGCCTTTTATTTTAAAAAAGCAGCAACATATTTTTCAAGATGCCTTTTGAAGGAAAATATCAAACAAATCATTTGTATTCAAAATTTCCTTCCTTCCTTCCTTCCTTCCTTCCTTCCTTCCTTCCTTCCTTCCTTCCTTCCTTCCTTCGTTGCTTCCTCCCTCCCTCCCTCCCTCCCTCCTACACAGCAGTCTCAAATCTTGACTGTTCACTACTTTATATACAAGTGTTTTTCTTTCTTTGACTTTTCTTAAGAGTGAAAACTATGGCAATAGCAAAGTACAAATGGGAATAAAATGACCTTTCATGTTTCGACCATTAAGGTTAAAGAATAAAACCTTACAAACACTGTGAAGAGGCATGTTTTTACCTCTGTCTACATTCCTTCTCCGCACACTGTGAGGGGACCCCCCAAATTTGGTATACAACCTCCCTGATCATTTCTCCATGCCTTCATTCCATGGGTGCCTATCTGTAAACGATTTTGTTTTTTATGTTCCTGAAGTTTTTGTGTGTTGTTATATAACTCGCTTTTTTAAAAAAAATCCTACAATTTTAGCCAGAGGGACCTGGGGTTGGGAAGTAGGTGGAGGCGGGCAAAGGTGGGAAAAATGGGGACGGAAAGAGACTTTGTTTTGGACAATGGGTGCACAATGCGGTGTGCAGGTGAGGTTCCACTGAGTGACACACTTGAAGCCTGTATGGTTTCGTGAACCAGTGCCATCCCAATAAATTCAATTAAAACCACCTCAGAATTGTGTGTCTGAGATCTACCCACGTCGGTGCATTTGTTTTCATTTCATAGACTGTCTACTTGAAGAGATATAATGCAATTTAATCATGCACTCTTTTCAACTGAGTGCCAGATTCTATTTTTGGTACAATCACAAGCCATGCTGCTATGACACGTGGGCATTATCGTTCTTTTGCAGGTTTACAGATAAATTACCATCTACTTGGGATAACTATGTGGCCGCCTCCTCACATGTTTCGGGACAACCTACAAAGGTGTTTTTTAAAGATATGTTCACGTGCGCTGCACTCTTACTAGTGATGAGCACTGGGCTCGGTTTTACAGAGCAGGCCATCACCGTGCCACTCTGAAGGAGGTAATTTCGCCTCCACTGTGCAGAAAAGGGAACTGAGGTCGGGAGAGTGGGAAAAACTGGCAAGGCTGGAGCAGGCCTCATCTTGAAACCCAGGCACCTCTGACTCGAAATGCTCTTTTCTACCCACTATCCATTGCCGCAGCCCACACACGGGAAACTCACTCCAGTGGCCTCATTCTTGTAAACTGAGCATGCGTCCCCGCAGCAATTTGTTGGGTGTGAGCATAATACTCTTCTTTACATGCACATTATATGTATTTAATGCTCCACCAATTAACATACATGATGAGGTATATGAAAAGCAATATTTAAAAGGAGGTAAGCATAAAACGCAATTTTATGGTACGTAGTTTGTGTTATTTAATTGCATTACTTAATTTATTAGAAAGAACATCACGTTCTTCCTAAACTATACTCCTAACAGTTATCATTCTTGTCACTTACACTGCAGACGATAGTGGTATTTTGACACATAGACATTTTATTGCTTCAGTGTTTTTATGAGAAGTTTACAAATGAGGCAATGGTTATACTCAGAGATTAGGAAAACAAAGGCACGTAGTGGTGGATTGATTCATTCAGTATCTATTCTATGCACTGCTCCTTCCTGTAAATATTATTTAGAGTATTTTAAAATAGGATCGAAAATGGCACAGCCAGGTTTTCAACGGCTCAGATGACGAGTTATTGCTGTTTTTAAGTGGGACACACGTTGTTTTCAGCAACAAAATTGCCTTTCAGTGTAAATTTCATCAAACATTGTATTTCAAAATGTATTCCCAGAGTGCAGTATTTTAAAAATACATCCTTCTTTCCTACCCATTGTGAATATGTCACCAAAGAGACTGCGTAAGTGGGCCTTTTAAAAATGTGTATCTTCTGGGCAGCACACTAACACATAAGTCACCTTTGAATTCAACAACATTTTTAAGAAATTTGCAACGATAAAATCTGAGCATCTCTGAGGGACAAAAGTCTTTATAATCTATCTCCATTTCATTATAACCTGTATGGAGAGACTTCTATGTTTTCATAGTCTTGCTTTATGAAATTAGCCACCTTGCTTGTAATGTGTATTCACATGAGCATTTCTAGTTTACACCTGGATGCAGTGGTGAATACATTTCATTTCTGGTGCTCTTTTCATAGACTTAACACTAGAATCTTTTTTGTAAGTAATTCCAGCCAATGAAGCTATATCATCAATAATTTCAGTTACTGATAAAGTCCCACTCTTTTTCATAAAATATGGTTTGTATTAGAGAAACCCTACCATAGTGAAAAATATTTTCTTGGGAACATTTCCCCTAGTGGCTCAAAAAAGAAGTTATGTAATACATTGTTGAATAAAAATTCAGCAAATATTATAAATTAGGATAGTTTATAACAGCTGTATATTTATTAAACAGTGTAGATCTGTTCCACATTGCATAATTCAAGACGATGATTATTTCTTCAAATATTTGCTGATACTTTATGCATTATTTTACACGATTTATTAATAAATGTAAGTATTTTAGCTTATACTCTACATTATTTCCTGTATGTTATTTCAGCAATTTCTGCAGTAGCAGGAAGAACAAGTATGTGGCTCTTTTTATTTCTTGCTATTAAGAAACCTCTAAATAGTCTTCTAGACATTAATCATTCAGTGCAGTTACTGTGTAAGGTACTGAATTGAACAGTAGATGCCTTTTCATATTCCTGAAACAACTTTAGGGTTTGCCTTCAAGCAACTCTAAGGTTTGCCCTTAAGCTCCCAGAGTTCCAATGGTGATCTGCTAAATGTCTTGTTAATTGTAATGACTTCACTCTAGCTGGTATCTCGAGGTACCACACACAGGGCCAAGGTGATCCTCGACAACAGTAGACAAGCCCTTACATCTGATATCCTTCTTGCTAAATTAAACCTGTGGACATCGACTTTTCAATCAGACAAATGTGACTATATACCAAATCTTTTGGACAAGTTGTTAGCAGAGAAAAATAGGGAAATTTTTTTGAAGCAAAAAATGTGGTAAAATATTTAATAACATAAGAAACATAGGCCACTGCCCCCCACTACAGGGCACCAGATAAGCTACATTCAGGCTATAAAATGCACCCCCATTTCCTTCCCAAATTTGGGGGCTGTCTTATAGTCTGAATAATATGGTGGACATTGTTTGATTTTTCACCTAGTTTCTTGTTTTTGAAGATTTCATTCTAGCCCTAAACGTGCTGGTTCTTTCATTTTCAGGGGTTCACTTATGCTTCCATTATTAGTATTTTATCATGTCCAATCTACAGTTTCTTTGCAAGTGTCTATTTAAGCTGTGTGTCCATCTTAGTTAGTTTAGTTAAAACCTGGTAATACAGTCTGCACATCCGCTGGACAAAGCAGATATAAACGGCAATGTGCCTCAATATATTCAATGAAGACGGAGGAGTGAGGGGACCCCTGTCAACACCTCATCTTATGGACTTCCCATGCTTCCCCAAGAATATTTCAGGTTAACTTGTAGATAAAATGTAATTCAGTTCATTCCATCCTTTACATTCATATGCATGGTAAATAAATGTATAGTTTATAATATCTTCTTCCTATACCTTGGGGTGCATGCAGCTACCTTTAGATGTTGACTGCAATAAATCCTATGCCAAGTTTAAGGGGTTCAAACCCAGGTTAAAGTTCACTCTCACCTTCAACAGGCATTTGTCGAGTCCTTACCCAATGCCAGATGCAATGCTAATCATTAGGAACCATGAAGAGTGAAGTAGAAAAAAACCATGGTCATGGAATTCACCATCCAGTCAATGAAAAACAACTAAGCAAAGTGACAAACCCATAATCACATTGGGAATGGTGATCTGGCAGAAATGAACCTGAGTGGGAGTATAGATGTCATTTGGGTGATGACATCAAAGATCTTTGAAGAGAGTTGCAAGATGAGGGGACCGCATTGTGAAGAGTAGGAAGAAGAGGAATTCAGCCAATGGCTACTATAGTCAGATCACAGTGGGAAAGAGCCAGCATCAGTGTTTCTATGGATACGGCATTGGTACATGGGTACAGAGGCCTGAGAATGGTGGGACGCCTGGGAGCCAGCGAAGGACCCAACTTGGGCATCTGGAGATGGCACTGCAGTGGGGTCAGTGGAGACCCTCTTCTAGTTCCATGGAAAAAAGAAGGGAGGGGAAAGCCTCCACGCCATACAGTGGCAATAAAAATGATCTCAGGTGCCCTGGGAGAAATGCCTGGGAATTTCTAAAAAGATTCTGAGTAGCTTTGGCGAGTGAGAATGGTGGTCTAATGAGACTGTCAAAGCAGAGAGAGAAACATAAAAAAAAAAAAGTTAACCAAAAGGTTAGAAGCAACAGCTGTTTCCTATTTACTTAGAGCAGAATGGGTAAGACATTGGCCTTGATGTTGGACACCTCAAGTGCATCAAGGTTTAAACGCTAGCGCTGCCACTTGCAGCCTAAATTATCCTGAGTAATGTACGTTGCCTCTCAGCATGTCAGTTTAATATACCCCTAAATAGGAATAAAACCAGTATCTGCCCACATTAGTTGCGTGGTTAACATGAGACTAACTAATGCATGTATAGGGCTTAACACAATACTTGGCACCTAGAAGGACCTGATGAATTTCAGCTATTGGTATTACTAATTTTTTTTGTCACTTGGGAACCTAAGAGATAGGGAGCCTCTTAAGTGCAAGAGTCCATTCTTCCAGTACTAGCTGCGCGACTCTTCGAGTAAGGAGACGTGGTTTTACAGGCTGAGTCACCTCTTTTGAAAGTAGAACCTCGTCATCATAGAACAAAGAGCACCATGTCACTGAGGACAAAAAGAACACCCACAGTTACTATTTACCGTTTGTTAGGGGAACTGCTGCCCTCATTTACTCATACTTAATAAATGGCTAATTCAGGTTCTCCTTCACATGGCGATGCTGTATACCAGTGACTCCAGCTCTATGAATGATAGTCTTAAAGACCACGTGTTTCATAGACAATAAAGAAGCGTAAGATGGACGCGACATTATAAATGAGCATTTACACATGAGCTTTAACTTTGGAGGAATGGGATTGCCTTTAATTCAGAATGTTTCCTTCATTACCAACTACCTACCATGTCTGAAATTCTCCTATTGGATGTCATCCTTTCAACCCTGCTATTCTTCAGTAGTTTACCATTATAAGAGGTGTGATAGAGTTTTCAGACAAAACTTCAATAAGAAATCACTTATCATCTTGTTGGCTTACAAAAAAACAATATACCTTATAGAAATGGGAAAGGTGAACAATGAGGTGCCAATATGGGCAAGAAGTATTTCAAGAAAACCTATTTCCTGTCGTATTCACCTTTCCACTTAGGAAAAAAATAAGAAGGCTGCCTGCAACACCTTATATTCTGAGTACCCCCAAAGCTCTTGCTTCAGTTTTTTCTTACAAAGAACTTTCACCTAAAGCACCAATTAAAATGGATCACTGTCTCGAGTATCTTAAAGGTACTCTCTGTTGCCTGGGGCAGAACTACTTAACATGCCATTATTTGTACAGAATTCAAATATATAGAACAGTTTTATAGAATGACTGGTTTGTTTGCGGGGTTGTTTTTATTTTATTTTTTCACACAAACTGATATCCTGAGAGTATCTTGATGAACAACATATTCCCCTATGTCCTGTTCCCCATTTTTAATAATTGGATAGTATATTATAGCTTTGTTTCAAAGTAATATTTGTCTGTTAACATACAGTAAAATAGATGATCCATAATCACACAGTACAGTTCTCCGTTGAAAGTACTTCGTGTAGGTGCTGTGAAAGTTCACTGAAGACAATGCGTGGGTTTGAAGAAGAGATAAACTTTTGCGATTGCTACTCACTCAATGGACAATATTAAAAACACCTATTCATGTTTAAAATTCCTAATACATCGGTATAGTCCTTTCTTTTGGTAGTAATCCTAAAGCTGAAATAGTGGCACTGACGTTATAAATTCCAAAATCTTTCTTTGTTAAGTATTTTTAAACCTTTACACGAAACTGGCTATATTTTTACTAACACTTTAGTGCTCAGCAAACTGGTCCCAGGAGCAGAAGAGATGGTGCATGCTTAGCCCACCTTCCCTCGCACTGTATTCAGCTATAAACACCAGACAGAATGCATGAAGCAACTATTTGAGGATTCTGAAATAGAAATAGCAACAAGCAGGCTGGGAAAGGACATGAGAAATCACGGTTCCCCTGAACTGGCAATGAGTTTACCAACTTTTGGGTTCCCTCTCTGAGCCCGATCTGAGTGTACCCTGAAACCCCCAAGCAGTGGGGCAGTGAAACACAGACTGATTCTTCTCATTCTGGCTGAAAGAGCAGAAGAGGAGCTCCCAGCTTTAAGAAAGCAGACAGAACTCCCCATTTTTCTTCTCTCTCGATTTTCTACCCTTGCTCACACTCCAGGCCCCAGGCTACCCTGGTCTAGCCACAGTTGTGGTGGAAATGGGAGCCTGCAGGAGTCAAACACCTGAGAAGGCTACACCTTCCTCTCTATTGTGTGGAGCTCTGGTTCCAAGACAGTGAGGAGAATGTTGGTTTGTGTGTGTGTGATGTGTGTGTGCGTGTGTGCAGAGAGGGATTTGTGTTGCTGTTTGGTCTGTGTCTCTACACTCTTGTAACCTGACCCTGGATGCAGGCTTGAGCAAGGTCGTCCACAGCAGAGCTGTGTGCTGCTGGGTCACCAAAGCTCCCTCCGGTGCTTTGGATGAAAATCACGGATGAAGAACTGAAAAGGGCACTCCAAGGATATGAAAAATATTGGGCTGATTGTGGAGAAGCTTGGGACAGTAACCCCATGCAATTCTTTATGTACTATTGGACCACAGGCAAAGATCTGATTCTAATAAGCACAGTAAATAAGTCCAAAGCTGAACGAACAAATATACCAAGACCCAGATCCTCACTAGCCACTGTGGCACGCAGGTGGGACACATCTGAATACTACCAAAAAGGACATGAACACTGAAGGGACACTGAGGCAATAGCCCCCAAATGGCACATTGTGATGTGCAGCTTGGACCTGACCTGCTAAACCCAAGATGTACACATCCTCCTTAGGATGTGACAAGTCTCCCAGTCCTGGCACTTAATACTCCAAGTGTCCACAATTAAAACCAAAATTACCAGATATTCAAAGAACTAGGAAACTCTCAACTTGTATAGCAAAAGACAACAAGCAGATGTTGATCGCCAGATGACAGAATTGTTGGAATTATTTTATAAAGAATTTAGAATATGAATGTTCTTTCACAAATAATTGCAAGTACGCTGGAAGCAAATGGAAAAATAGAATGCCTTCTCACAGAAAAAAAGATGTTATGAGGAATTAATTGAACTAATGAATTGAAAAATATAATAAATAGCATTGAGAATTCATTTAATGGGCTCAGTAGCAGCATGGAGATAAAAGAGAAAATAGTCAGTGAATCTAAGGATAGAACAATAAAAATTGTCCAATCTGAACATCAAAAAGAAAAACAATAAACAGAGTCTTAGGAGCTTGTTGGATAGTAACAGATTATCTTTCACTGCCTTGTAGAGAGGAGAAAGAGTACAGTATTAACAAATATATATATTGAATAAATAATGGCTGAAAACATTTCAACTTTAAGAAAGACCAAATGGCTGAACAAATTCCAAGCAGGAAAAAGTTCAAAGACCTCTATGCCCCAAAATACAATTAAACTTCTATAAACAAAAGAAAAGGGAAAATCTTAAGAAGTGATATGTTACCACACAGAGAAATAATTATTCGAATGATTGTAGATTTCTTTTCAGAAATCATGGGAGCCAGAAGGAAGGGTCATGGCGCTTTTAAAATATAAAAAAAGAAAAATATTGTCAACCTAGAAGTGGGTACCGATGAAAATATCCTTCAGGAATGAAGGACAAAAAAAGAGCAAAATAAAACCCCTCAAAAACCAGATGATGAAAGACAAAACAAAAGGACAAATTTCCAACTAATCTGCAGTCAGGCCAATACAGGGACACTTCGATACCCATTCATTCATTCCAGAACTTGTGACAAGTGCCCAAAACTGACAAGTACCGAACAGGCAACGAGTGATGAAGCATTTTCTTTTGTGGCGGGGGAGGTGGCAGGGGGCACTGGTGTTACTCATATAAGTTCTAGCAAGTGACGAGTGCTGAAACATTGTTTTCTCATCAAAAGGTGGCAAGTACAGGGTCTGACGAGTTCCGAGGTATGACTGTATATGAGAATGGCAAGGTGCTTTCATTTCGATCAGTTGGTAATCCAGTTTCTTTGCACCTGGCCTATTACAATGGTTTGTAATTTCGCGGTAGCTCAGTAAACACTAGTCTGATATGGTTAAGAAAAAAAATATATACTTTTCCCCTCGGGTGGATGTTTTAGCTGATACCATGTTCACATGCCTTTTTCTTATATGGCCATGGACAGTGAATGGTCTCTTTTTGTGGTACCCAGTTTTGAGTTTCTGGGTACAACAATGATGACGATGACACTAACGAATAATACCTAGAGGGTAGGTACTCTTTGAGTTTTTGCCATAGAAAAGGATATGAATACATTTGGAGGAGCATAAAGAAAGCAGAATATCTAGGAATTTGTTTTGTTATTAATCAAAAGCACAGCAATGCCATCACAATGGCTAAAAAAAGCTAAACTGGCTAATTCTAAATCCCACCCAAGGCCCCCACGTTCCTTCATTTCTCTGACATAAGGAAATCTAGGGGGTCTCTTTTGGGCTAGGCTTGCTTGTCTTGCTGAGATATTGCTAGTTTTAAGGTTTCTACATTTACTTGAGTGTCTTCAGCCATGGTAAAGACAAAGATCATGACGAAAGAGAGATCTGGAATTATCTTCGGGATGTCTCACCCACACACATAGACCCTCCATTAGATTAACATCTCTGGGGAACTCAACTTTGGAACTTCCTCAACCGAGGAACTCAACTTTGGCAATAGCAGTCTCTTAAATAAAGCCTCCTACCTCTGGGTGGCTCTCTTCTGTGTTAAAGCACGTGTCTGAAAATAGGTTATTTTTCTTCATTCACTTGCAGTCTGCTTAAGAGGTTCTTCTCCATCTGCTTCTAGTCCTTGTTTTAGTTGAAGGGGAAGAGCCGCCTAAACTCGGTGAATCGATAGTCAGCAGCTAACGCTAACGCATTCATTACAATGTTCAAATCTTGTTTCCTGTTAGTCAGAATGGCTCACCTGTGCTTTCACACTGGCTATGAGGACGTGAGAGGGCTCATCTTTCTCTGAGACGCCTGCCTTATTGGGAACTTCGCAAAGATGAAAGCACAAAGTGACGTGGTCATGTTCCTCCCAAGCTCTGGAGCGCTCAATTTGGTTCTCCCCCATTCAGCAGGATTAACAATAGGAAGGTATCTCCTTGCATATTAAGTGCCTAATCAAAATCCTGTTTCGGCACAGACTTCTCAGCCCAATGGGGCAGTGAGAAATGAAGTTGCAAATAGATGTTGAGACTTGGTTGCTTTCTAGCAAAACTGAAGCGTTGGCTGTTTTACTTTAGAAAGGTTTGTAATGATCAAGACCTTCCGGAGTGATTTAAAACGGCTTATTAAAATCCCACTGAGGAGAGCTACTTTTGCTTTTTTCTATGTGACACAATGGGCTGCCTTCTCCATGACTTGTTGGGGCGGGGGACCCAGCAAGGAGAGCTGAGCACAGCCCGTGCCACCCTGGGCGGGCAGCCGGCCAAGAGATGGACTTTTAGCGCTGGTCTCCTCGGCGGCTCCCAGTGGCGAGTGTCTTTTTAGCCGTATTCAGATCAAGTGGGACATTAGAAACACATTAATGCCCTCCCGTTAGATACTTGCCAAGATAACAGATGGCCAATACCGCAAAGCAACCTTGACCCTGTGGTCAGTTGCTCTGTCAATCAGACACAGGACCACTTCTCTGGGGAAAACACTGTCTTCTGAGCAACACGGCGTGTTCAGCCGTCATTGCAGATTGAATAAAACGCACAGTCCATGCCGCAGACATGGGCGCAGCATTTTCCCTCGTGCGAACTAAACTACTGGCATGCTACATAAATTCCTTGAAGACTTCAACGACTTCCACATAAATACAGAAAATGGAACACTGCTGAGCCAACAGTTATACTCAACATCTGCAATCAGAAAGCTCCATTTGGGGGTAGACAGAACACTGAGTGTCATATACCACACAAGAAGGCGCCTGTCTACATAACAGGAAATAGCTATGTCTCTAGATTATGTTATTAATCAATGTGCTCGGATGCATCCATTAGGTGTGAAAATCCAACAAATATTTCAGAGAGCATTTACCATTTGTTGATAAGAGAGATTACCTCTCCCAACGTTAAAACTGCACAGTCCCAGATGCTAACAGAAAGAGGGTGTCTAAATAGACGCATGGGTGTTGACACACGGGGCCCAGCCATGAAGCTCTATCAAGAGTCCGGTAAGGACTTTGTGTGGCTGTTTCTGCTTAAAAAGCCCTTCTCTCTGTGAGGAGCTATACACCTGTGAGCTATGTGGACAGACATGTCAGAGCCTAGGTGAGTGTATCACAAAGTGTTCCTGCTCCGGAAGCTAGAGGTAGGGTTCCAGGGCCCAGTCTGGACCATACTCATAACTGGCTACTATTGGGGGAACTCAGTTTAGTATAATGGGCAAGAACGTGGACTCTCAACCTAAGATGGGCTTGAACCCTAACACTGGCACTCACCACCTCGTGTCCTTGAGTGATCAATAATCTTTCTGCCTCCATTTCCTCATCAATGAAATGAGGACAGTGACACCCCTCCAAGGTGGTGTTGTGACCCTTTCAGGAGCTGACATGTGTGAATCCCCTAGCATAATGGCTGGTATAAACCGGGACTCATTAAATGTTAGTTATTATTAATACATGTTCAGCGTTACTCTTAATACTTCAGTAAATCTTGGGAAAATGACTTAGGCCCTCTGAACCTATTTTCTCATTTTTAGAAAGAGAAGTTGGCATAGATCATGATGATAAAATGCTTCTAGCTCTAGTAATTTGTACATTTGTAACTCCTCTTTATTGATGGTAAATATGGATGCCTGCCACAGACATAAAATGGGATGCTAACACACTTTTGGAACATAGAATTGTCGAAGCTGTCATTTCATTTCCTAAAAGGCCCAAGGAAATACTTCATTAAATTCTTACCACAATCCTGTGAGCCATTAAGAGAGGAGGAAACTGAGGCCCCAGTGAGGAGCTGTCCATGGTCACACAACTTTCAGAACTGAAAACTGAGGTGACGGGAGACCGGGTTGGAGACATGAGTGTGGGATCACAGTGCTGAGAGGCAAACCTGTCTGAGGACCTGGCAGAACACACATCGATGACGGGGCTGTGCCTGGGCCTGAAACTGCGGGATGTCATCCTTGGAGATGACGGAGGCTCGTGCTCCACACGCAGCCAAGGGGATGGAGAGGAGAAGTGGTGTCAGGTTAATTTATTTAACATAAATAATGTATTCCTTAATTATCTGCCACATGATTAAGTAATTCTGATGTAAATAATTGAAATCAAGGGGAGGAGAAGCCATCCAGCATCAGAAACTTTGTTGTTAAAAATGTACTTGCAAGGTGGTGGTCAATTTGGATTTCAAATAAAGGCTTCCCTGGATCATTCATTCGTTGACACTCCTGAGTGCTGGGCATTGTGGAAGGTACTGGGAAGATCACGATGAATAAACTGAGTTCTAAACTTAGAGCTACACACAGTCTACTGAGGATGGCTATGCGACCAGAAATGACATTAGAACTATAATCAGACCCTACGGGGAGAGCACAGAAAGGAGAAACCAATCGTCAGGGAGGTGAACTAAGGATGGACTCCAGTTGATGCTTAAAACAGACCAAAATAGCTGACCAGCTGGATGCTTACAGGTAGGGTGGGAAGGAGGACTCTCTCACACACAGTACCTTTTGGTTTGGGCGCTGTTATTAATTCAAGAAAAAAAAAGAGGATTTAATTTGACTTGTTCTCTATTGTTCTGAAAGAAACAAGTGTACTCTTCTCAGTACACATACACATATGGTATAGTGTAATTTATAAAATGTATGGAATTGGAAATTTATTTCAAACTATAAGAAGTGTAGAAGTTCTGAGTGTTGAGAGCAACAACTTAATTAGGTATTTCTACTTACTAGCTTTCTTATTTTGAATAAATAGTTTGCCAAAGGCACTGATTTTTCTCATCTGAAAAATGAGCTCATTTTACCTCCCTAATTCATTAAAGAAATTCCCAGAGATGGATTCCCTGAAATAAATAAAAAAATGAGAAGCATGGGTCTCAGGACAGGACACTGTGCATCCAAAACAGAGCAACTTGCCCTTCAGAAAATGTTGATTACTTTTTCTCTCTAAGCTTATTTGAAAAACTTTTATGAATTATTCTATGTATATAAACTAGTTGGATGATTGAGTCATCTTCTCTTCTGAGCTTCTTTATGTTCTGGAAAGCCAGACTGTGGACAAAGTCTACTGTCGCCTTTGGCTCAATAAATCCTACCATTGGGTGGATCATTGGTATGGGTGGATCATTCTCCTTTCTCTGGTGCTACTTTACTGCAATAACCAACTGGACTACAGGCTTGTATGATTCACCAAGGATCTTCCTCCCATGCACCCTGAAACTCAACATGAATCAGTTCAGTAGTCTACTGGAAGGTGCCTAGAGGGTGAAGATTCTGGTGAAAAGTACAGAATTTAGCCCTAGACAATGTTCATGTTTAGGTCGCTGTGCTTCCAAATGATACTCAGTGATCAACTGGGAAATGTGAAGTATACAAGCTAGCTGTCTGCATGGCACTTGCACCACGTGGCATGAAGATCAGTTAGAGTTTGCTCTCAAGGAACAGAAAATAAGTTAAGCTTATTAAGCTAACTTAAGCTAATTTGAAAAAAATGAAAAAAATTGAAAAATTGGCTAACTTAAGCTAATTTGAAAAAGTCTACATGCAAAATATAACCAGACATTGAAATTAAAAACAATCTGACAGTAACCAGGGGTGGGGTGGGAGGAGATAATGGGGGGAAGAGAGGAAAGGTTTTCAGGAACAACTATACAGGACTCATAGACAAAAGCAAGGGGGGTTGGAATCAGGGGAGGGAGGTTGGGATGGCTGGCATGGGGGAGAGTCATAGGGGGTAAATGTTCAAGACAACTGTACTTGAACAACGATAAAATAATTTTTAAAATCTGAATGCAAAGAAACCCTGAGCAATCAGGCCTCTGGAAAAAAAAAACAGTAATGGGGATGCTCTGAGTATCAAATAGCAAGAAGCGACTGGGAAATCTCTTCATGGCGCTACAGTTGAGATGGATCACCGCCAACTACTGCCTGCCCATATATCATTCAGGAAAGATTTAGATGCCCAAGGGAGAGTTTGGATGGCCTACTGGGGCCGGGTGCCTATCCTCTGGCCAGGGGACAGCAAGACACCTTGAAAGAATATTACACAAAGATTATATGTGTTGGGCAAATTGTAGTTTTTGAAAGGAAAATTGAAATGCTGTTACCAAAAGGAGGAAGAGCGGATGCTGGGCAGGCAAAAACAACAGATGTCCACTGCAGCAGGCCTCTTTGGCAGATCTTTGATGAGCCAAAAGACCAGAAACCACACAAAGACATACGCGGCACACACGCACACACACACACACACACGCACACACACAATTTTGTGTCAGTTCCTTCAGAAAGTCCACCTCGAATCTGACTTTGTTCCCCTTTGATTTTCCTCTTCCGTTTTAAAGAAAAGCCTTCTTCCCAATCTCGTTTCTTTTGCCCAGTTTCCCACGTAAATTTTTTGCCAAAACTAAGGTATTTTTCAATAAATATAGTCTGCTAACTATGCAATCCTCCCCCATTCCTGTTTTGAATAATTATCAAGCAATGCTAAAGACAGAAGTATTATACCTTGTGTTATTTTTAATTGGGAGAAAAATGGAAGTATTTTTGTGAAGTGATGATCTACTCATGTTGTCATATTCCACCCTGAAGACATATATCTTTTCTCTAATGAAGGGTTTTCTAGAAAGTAGAGCATGGTCCTCTGCTTCTAATCTTTAGATGCCACAGATTGCTATGGTAACCTTGGGTTTCTCGATTTATAAAGTTCCTCCTTTGTGAAAGAAGTTTGGTTTAATTTACTAATAGATTTTGACTCAGTCTACAATAACAAATAAGAATGGCTACACCTCCTTTTATTAAAAATCTGTAATTAGAATTTTGCAAATGAAAAGGTTCTTTCTTAAAGCTGATGAAATGTAATATATAGTAGAAAAAAAAACAAGAAAATGTGAATAAAGCAACATATGAAAGCCATAATACAGTGGCAACCTCAAAAGCAATTTTAAAAAATAGCATTTATCTTGGAAGATCAAAAGATACACTTGGAATAGTAATCAGGGTACCAAAAATAAAAATAAAAATCACCAAAAAGAACCCCCCTAACTCATGATGCATGTGCTCAAGAATGTATGTATTTATTTATTCTTTGTTGTGAAAAACCCTGGAATGCAGATTTAAACAGACAGATCCAAATGGTATTTATGACACGTAACATCAGGGTTAAATACGCCCCAGTTTATTTCACTTCCTGCTTTTCTTATGCTGGATTCAAGGGGGGATCTGAAAAGCTACGGAAAATTTGAACTTGAAACAAAGTGGAACGTCCCTAGAAATCTAGCTGTCTGTCATCTGGTTCTGGGTCTATCCTCTTTGCAAAATCAACAAGAAGGCTTATTGGAAAGCAAGCTGTGACAAAAAATCAGATTTCAACTTCTCTTGCAAATTGTACCATGCATGGGCTACGCGTCCTTAGGCAAGTCATGTAAACACTGGCTTGTGTCTTTTAAGTCCCTGCCCAGCTTACATCTAAGGATGTTGGTAGGATTAAATGAGAGGATACTAAAGGCTTTTGAAACTATTTAGAGTTGGACTCAAATGCAGGATATTATAACAAACAGGGCGAAATCAGGACCTTAGCTTCCTAAGCAGAAGGGGAGTGATATTCTGAGACTCTGGTCCTTCAAAGAGTCTTGCATATCTCATGACTTTTCCACATGATTCCAAGAAGGACAAGGGAGGTCAGAGGGTGCAATTTCTTCAATTTGAGCACAATATTGAGAACGACGTAAGAGTCCATGTTGTCGAAACAAAGCATGAGTTACGCGGGGAGATGGTGGGGATCCAGCACAGACCATGTGATTTACTTTCTAAGGTTTATTTGATCTATACTTCCTCTTTATTTGCCTCAGTTTGAATGAAATAGGTCTCATTTCTGTTCTTCAAAGAAGAATAATTAACCTCTATTTTGTGAGGCCACCCAGTTCTTAGAGAAAAAAATCTTCCCTCCTCCCAAACTATGAGCATCTTTACATTTCAAGAGGTGCGACACACCCCTTTGGATAATGTTTGCTAAAATTAAATCACTATAAATTCTGAATTCTTTCTCTTAATGTGACGTTACACATTAAGAGAAAAAAATACTTCCCACATTTGTTACTACTCTTATGAAACAAATTTAATAGCTACTTAATACTCCACCCTATGACCCCACCAAGTGTATTTTATCCCACTCTGGATTTCATGTTCTTAAAAACAATTATTTTAGAAATACAATTTTAGTTTTCTAAAGATTGAGTAAAACAGAAGTTTTAAAAAAATGTAGTGACTGTCCTGTTTACTCCCTATCGTCCTGCTCCCCTACCCTGAGATTGGTTCTGTATAACTTTTTATAGTACTTTTGTAGTTTTTCTGTGTGCGCACAAAAATAACTTCTGTATTCTTGCAACTCCAGATCTGCAACATCAGCACGCAGCTGGCATTTGTTGGAAGGACAGAATCGCAGGTCCAGTTGGAACCTGCATGTTAACAAGATCTCAAGTAATCTGCACACATACAAACGTTTGAGAACTTGGTCTAGGCCAGGGAACTTTGGGGCCAAATCTACCTGCTGCTTGTTCTAAATGGCATGCCAAATATGAATACATTTTACATTTGTATGTACTTGAAAACCAATCAAGAGATTAATATTTAGCGACAGGCAATGACTGCAGTTCAAAGTCGTGTCCTTAAATAAAGTTTGAATTGAATACAGCCACGTGTGTTTGTTAGTGTGTTGTTCAAGGCTGTTGCCAAGCTGCAAGGACAGAGGTGAGCAGCTGTGACAGACACCTACCTGATGGCTTGCACAGTCTAAAATATTTATTAGGTGTCTCTACAGGAAAAGTGTGCCAACCCTGATTTATCTGGCCGAGTACCTAGCACAGTGAACATATAACTCAATTTCTTTCATTTAGAAGTCAATGATTGAATAAACTAAAAGCAATCCAAATATTTCTGGATCTGTATGCTTTTTATATTTTGTAATAAATCATTTATCTTTTGCTGATATTTATTGTGTTTACTATTTGCACACTTGCTTGTTATCTGTCTCCCCGGTGAGAATAAAATTTGAAGAGATCACCTTGTTTCCTGAAGGCACATATTACAGACTTTCAGTAAACAGTTATTGAATTTGTAATGTTCACAATAATATCATCAAGTAGTGATAAGTATTCATATATTATATATAATATAGCACATATTATATATATATGTGCTATATTATATATAATATGTATAATGCATGCATATATTTAAATATATATATATTATTCACATATATTGTGTATGTTATGTGTGTACATGAAATTAGATGACCAAGACCACGAGTAAATTAAGTGATACAGACCTTAAATATAGTCTGCTTTGGCTAGAAGTTAGTTTGGGGCTTTGCTTTTGCTTTGAACAATGGCTATTCCTTGATTTGTATTAAGAAATAAAGATTAAATTTGGTTGGTACATCAGAAAAGGCTGCTTAGAGAAGTTACAACTTGACATATTTGCGCAGCCATTCACCCAAACTTGGATTTGAAAGCATTCAGGGTAACTTCAGACCACACACTACATCACCAGGTTCTGAGAGGTGAATACTATGCATCAAATCACAGAGGGCCCTTTCATGGTTTATTATGGAAATATGAAATTGCCTCAAAACTCTTTGTTCTCAGAAATACCCTGCCAGTTTGTGATAAATCCAGGACTGTAAACAAAAGCAAGACTCTCGAGTTGGAGAATCCAACTGGGTGAAAGGTGGGAGTACAGATGGACCATGAAGAGCCTGCAAACTGTACTCTAAACTAAGAAAGAGTGATGTACCCATCTCGGCTGATCTGACTTGGGAGGACAAAGGGATAGAGAGTGAAGAACAACTAGTAAGATAGAGGGTAGATGAAGAGAAATAACTCAGAGGAAGGAAACTGGGGATCCCTGAGCCTAAGGGATTTAGCAGCCTGGGGTCTCTAGGTCTAAGGTTGTTCTCTCATTTCCATCCAATGTCAACCTCTCAAGTTGCTGAAAGTGGGAGGAGAATTTCCACACCCAGAAACGGTTTTAATTATGAAAAGAAGAATCCAGCAAGGAACCCATTTCCCCTGGATAGCCCCATGACTAAGCTCACTCGTAAGAAATGGGCTATGTGGAAGAACTTGGAAACGCCACAATTTGATCTGTACCTAATTTCAGATCTGCAAGGTACTAATCCCAGGGTTTTGATTGCCATGGGGGGGGGGGGCCTCAGCAAACAATTTATACATGGCTGAGGGCCAATGAGATTGTAGGATGGAGGTGCTGCTAACATACACCGACGTATGACAGATTAGGGGCCCCGTGCTCCAAGAGTCCCGTCTACATGGCTGGGATCGGGAGAAGACCAGAACAGGTTAGGATCTAACTCCCATTGCTGCTCAAGTAATTATTTTTTGATGCATTTTACCCATGTGTGTTAAAACATGGTCTGGTATCTCAAAATATGTTTTTATCACACTATAACCCTGTACTTATCATTTTAATACACTGGACATTCATTAAACATTTTTAGTCACTAAAGATGACAATTTCAGAAAGAACAAAACAAAGTGTTTTGCCTATATAAAAATAATTAATTCATGTCAAACCTCAAAGTACATTTTTTTTTAAAAGTGACTCGAGAATCCCACTTACAAGTCAGTTCTACACCATAGTCTCCATACCTCTTTGATAACAAAGCTCCTAAAAATTGCAGAAGATTCCTTTTTCCTTCAATAGTTACTGTGCCTTTCTTTCACTCTCAGTTTTAGAAAGATCTAACCATACCCAGGACATGGCACTTTATCACCATTGATCTACGCAATGCCCTCTTCTGTGTGAATTGTTTCTGTTTATCTATTACTCCCTCCATTCTAATGCGCTTACATCTTCTGTTTGTTTCAGGGTTGGCAGTTAAAATACAGGCCTGCCAGTTACGTATCAATTTCATGTAAACTACACATATTTTTAATATACATATGTACCAAATATTGTATGGGACTTACTCGTACTAAATATTTGGCATATACTTATACTAAAAATTATTCCATTTATATGAAATTCAAAAAAAACTCACAATCCTGCATTTTTATTTGGTAAGTCTGGTAATCATAGTTTGGTATAACCTGTATGATATTTGTTTGTTATTCTGTTGCATGTTATTTATTATATTTAAACAAAGAATGGGTAACTCTCTCTTTTGCACTGTTTCTCATATTTTATACTCAGAAAAATATATTCCCATTTTGCCTATCTGCCTTTTCCTCTCCCCCTCCACTATTTCCTCCCCTCTCCCTTGAAAAAAAAATTTCAAGGACCCAATTTCTGTTTCCACTAGTCTTGAAGGTGCTTGACACGTGGGTGTATTATCATTCTTCCTACAAGTTCGTAGTGTCCTTTTTTTCTTCTTACACTATTCTTCTAGAGGTGACATTTCCTATTGGCTGGTCCCCTATCGCAGCTCAGTACTGAGGATGAATTCTACATTATTATGTGATACAGGGGAAGGAGAAGGGAGCATCTTACAGAGCCAAGAGTCAACAAGAGAAAAAGATGGGAAGAGGATTCCCATCCTCACATCCTCCCACAGAGGGGGCCATGGACCCAGAGCACGAGTCTGTTTTTAGGGGGCAGAAGTGAATCCCTTATTGAGCTCTTTTATAGACACAAGCCTGCAGGCAAATTTATCAAAAAAAAATTGCTGTTTGTCCCGGGCACTGTGAACATGGAGAAACAGACAGGAGCTGTCTGTCATTACATCTCTTCCAGCTGTCGGGCCAGGGCCACTGATGCTGTGGTAATCTGAGCTCACAAGCACTCTCTCCTTTGGGGAGAAAAGAGTAAGTTGAGACTGAATGCGGCTGGTTTCTTTTTAAGGTAACAGGAGCAAAATTCTGAACAAAGCTGCTCATTCCACCATTTATTTTCCTTCTAACTATATTTTGTCAAATATTAAAAGCACTATTCCATTTTAATTTTTGTTCATATCGGCCTGGTCTATATTTTCTACTTTTCTTTTTAGTAGTTCTAAAATTTTTGTGTTAAATGTCTTCTTTTTTTACAAAGAGTGTTTTCAAGTGTACTTTTTTGTTATTGTTATAAATATAGTCTGAGACTCTGTTATATCTCATTTATAAGTATTTAAATTATTGCTATGGTAACACAGTTTTGCTGATTTATTTTATATTTTTCATTTTTTCCTTTTTCCCTGAATTTTTTCCTTTCTTGCATTCCTGTATGAAAACAAGTCTTTCACTTCCAATTTAAAAATAAGTACATATTGCATATTTGTACTTATTTTTTCCGCCTTTAAGACCAAAGCCTATACAAAGCCTACATCTATTTACCCTCATGAATTTCTCAAACTCATCAATATTTCTATCATCTCCTTTATTGTTTACTTTCATTATGGATTGTTCTGGTTATAAATATACCTTTTATTTTGTGCTCAAGCTTTTTTTTAAAAAAGAAAGTCTAAGCTTCATCAAGTTATTTGATTTTTCTCATTTCCCATATCACTTACAAAATTCTTCTTTGAATTGTTTTCTTTTATGTGTACACTTTCAAGAGTATTTTTAGTGTGTGCCTTTGTACAGAAAAAGCCTGTAGGCTTTGTATATCTGGGAATATTTTTTATTATGTTCTCAGGTTGAATGACGATTTGGCTATATAATAAGTGTACTTTATATGTACATGTTTACATTATATATGCTTAAATTACCTTATTTAACTATACTTGTGCAACCTCTCATGTCCACTGTTATTTTGAAAAAGGCCAATATTTTCAGGTGATTGTTCTTTCTTCCTGGAGCTTTTTCCTTTTCTGTCCTTAAACTTTACCAAAATATTTAAATATGACATTATCCATATCTTTCCTGTTTGCCTTGTCATTATCTCTCCCAGTCTGAGTCCTAATTTTCATGATATCTTTCAACATTGTTTTAATTCTAGAAAATTCATCTTAATTATTTTCTCAGTATTTCCTTTTTCCTGTTTTCTTGTTTCTTGTTTATTCTGTGATTTCTATTGCCTAGATTTTGGTATTTTTCTTTGTTGACATTTTCATCTGCTGAACTTTTTATATTTCTCACCTCCTTTACAACTTTTTCCAAAGTCTGTCCATCTGATCTTCAATTTTTAATCTGATGGGCCTGTATTACAGATGTAGGCTTTGGTCTTAAAGGCAGAAAAAATAAGTACAAATATGCAATATAGACTTATTTTTAAATTGGAAGAGAAAGACTTGTTCGTATAGAGGAATATAAGAAAGGAAGATGTCCTGCTACTTATCCTAACTACTGAGTTCTTTATTTGTCACAATTTTGTTCCTCTTTTCCCACTTGGATTTTTTAAGTGATTTTATTTTCTTCCATCATATTGTAAACATCATCCTTTATCTTTATTTATCATGGTATTTTAAACACTTCCTCTGTGTTCCAGTCAGTCTACATCAGGGGTATGTGTTTGTCCCTTGTGACCTTTTTTTGTTAGAAGCTGTCCTCTTCAAGTGTCTAGTTATTTTCCTGTGAATTCATGTCATGGGGTACTGACTGCTCGGTGTGGAATTTGTAACAGGAAGAGGTGAAGGGCTTGGTTGTTAGGTTGGTTTACCTACGGGTAAATACGAGGTCTGTCTAAATGGCATCCAGCCATGTAAAAGGAACAATAGAGACATTTATTGAAGAAGGTACAAGATACAAGAAACATTCCACATAGGACAATGATGCTTCAGTTCCCTTCAAAGAAGGCACTTTGGGACCTCACACAGTTCTCCCAGTTGCCATCAGCTGCCCCATATTATTTTCTTGAATCTTATCTGCTGAAATCTCTTCCTTCTCAAAGGTGATTGTAGTGTTGGGACAAGCCAGAAGTTGCAAGGCACCAAATCTGGGCCTCTGTGGGGGCTATTGATACACGTGGGTGATGTGATGTTTTGCCAAAAACTGCATGAGACATGATGCATGAGGGAGCGTGTTGTCATGATGAAGCTGCCAATCACCAGTTGCCCAAAGCTATGGCCTTCTGAATCATCCAAATAGTTTCTGTGGAGGAATGTTCAAGTTTAATGCAAAATTTGATTCAGATTCAGTGCTCTACTTGCTGAGTCATTTGGAATATGAGGGCCACCCAGTACGCATGCTCACTCAACTGCATCTACTGCCCCCACCAACTAGTGCAGTGAAGTCATCACTGTTCTCACATGGGCATTGCAGTCCACTCTCCTTGGCTGCCAGGTTACATCAATGCGCACAAACCATACTCATTATATTAACAATCTCTAGACCTTTTCCAGACAGACCTTATATGAGGGGGAAAGCTCCAGAAACAACAGCAAGACTTCTAAGCACTTCCTTTTAGTTCCAGTCCACCAGGCAATACTCAACATCATCATTTCACCTTTAAACATTCACAAACTAGTGTCAATAAGAGGAGGAGAGGCCCTGGGTCCTAATTATTTATTACCGGGGATTGGAAGAATGAAGATGTGAAAACCTGAGTACATCTGCCCAGCCTGCCGGTCTTTATCCAGTCACACCCATATGGCTTTGACACATAGCCTTGATCTCATCCCTGCTCTTACCTGACACCGGGGGCCTGGAGTATTGCATCCAGTTTCTGCAATAGAAGAGCAGGAGCAAAACCTTGTAGGATCATCCAACCTGTGCCCTCAGGGCTGCCTCCTTTTGTCCTCAGCTCCTTGCTTTAAACACCACCCACTGGAAAGTCTCAAACACCCAAGGCAGATATCAGATTCCTCAGGGGTCTTCTGGTTTCTCATTTTTCATTCCACAGAGTCATGGTTTCCATCTAGCTTCTATAGGTTCCTTAGGGGTGACTTTAGGGGAGGAACCAACATCCCATACCAGTCCACCTTAACAAGAACCTGTTAATATTCTAAGCGTTCTGCCTAAAACTCAACTCTGTATCATTAACTACCTTCGGTCTCTTCTTTAGTCAAGTCAAACTTGTGGAGTGAATATTTTTCACATCTCTTATTAAATGTTCTTCAGTCATTCTCTCATATGTTCTTCCAACAGATATTATTGAGCATCAAGATATGCTGGCACTCTGATACATTCGAGGGACAACAAAAATGAGTTAAAACATGATATAGACCTTGAAACATTTAGCTCACCTGTGTAAAAGGACTTTTTGTAAAGTGCAACAAGAATCCTTTCAAACTACCACATTAGTCATGTGAATTATGTTGGTGATTACACTGTATTTTCTCCCAGCCCACATAACTCAAAAATTAGTTTTAATGAGCTATTATTTCATTTTCCAGGCATTATTTCACATTGTTTAATTCTTTTAAAATAGCATTTCACATTATTGAGGGGAGGGTGAGTTCATCTGCTGATTGCCATACCTTCTGGGATCCCTTCTGTTCCCTAAGGCTGAGGCAAAACCCAAATTTACTAATGAACTGCCAAAAATTTCATTTCACAAATTCTTACTGATGTGCCATTATTGTAAAGGTGTTGTAGTTATTACAGTGCCGAGTTTATAGCCTGGAAACTAGGACAATGCTATTTTAACTATTCATTACACTTTACACATTTTGAAGGGGGAAAAATATGTGCTGAGTGAGTGCATATGTGTGTATGTGATGGAGAGAGAGTGCAACAGGGAGAGGAAGAGACAGACAGACAGACAGAGACAGAGAGTTGTACGTGTTTTCTCATCTGTCATTGTATGACCCCATTCTGCAACATAATGAAAAATGATTAAACATGTATTTCATCTTTGCTCTTTGAACTCATGTTAGCATTTAGTAAACCCTCCCCTTTCTATAGGTCATTCATTGATTTATTTTTTCATTCAGTAAATGTTAATTTAGTGCCTATTCTGTGATAGGCACCATTAAGGCACTAAAAATAGAACTGCTGTGGTACCTTTGTAGTGTTATCAATTTAGCTAGGCTGAACTACATTTCCGAGAATTCCCTGTCCTGCATATTTCCAGTTTGGTTGGGTCACAAGAGGCATTTCTTGTGGGAGCTTTAGAGGGTGGAAAGAAAGCAAGAGCCTTTGTATTTCAAACACATTGTCAGTGACCTACCGGCTCACCTCATTGATACGAGTTAGAGGCTAGACCTGTAGGCTCCAACCTCTCCTGGCTCCTCCTTAAACTTCTTCAACTCCTGGCCCATAAGTAGGTGTCTCACTCCATCAAATTGGGGCCTGGTTTCTGCAGGACCCCCCAGAGCACCATAATCAGAGGGAGTAAAAGTGGTGCCGTTTCAGTCCATGGCTGGGGATCCAGCCTAGGCTTGTTGGTTCCAGCTTATTCTTAACTCCCCACGTTACACTCATCTTCAGTTCTTATCTGCCTGCTCGGGGACTTGAAGCTTCAGCATGATACACGAAGATGACAGTCTTACAGAAACTGCTTCCCAACTCCCAAATCCCACATCACAAATCCCTGCAGCGAACCCCTTAATATTACATGGGTGTATCTGCTGGTGGTCCCACTGACTGATGGAACACAGAGCGATAGAGCCATAAGTAAGGTAATTATAATTTCTTCCCAGTGGACTTTAGATAGAGAAGAATATATTTTCAAGATATCACATGATACTTAATTCATTACATCCATGAAAAACACCATGCACAAAAACTCAGAGTGAAAGGCAGGGGTCATCTGGAGAGTTCAATCCTCAAAGGCTTATGAAGCAGAGACCGTGTTCTAGTCAATCCAGGTCCCCTTGCATTGGATTAGAGGTTAGAACAGTAATCTCTGTTGTAAATGTGCCCCAGCTTCAGCACATTTCTGTTTCCAGACACAGCAAGTATTATGTGGAGGACCACTCTCTAGCGGCTGAAGCCTGCTCTGTCCCCATGAGGAGCACCTTGCATTTAATCCACACAATGTGTCGGTCTCTAAAGTTATTTGCTTCCATGATCCCCCCCCCCCCCCAAAAAGGGTCTCCCCCAACTGTCTCCTATCTAGCACCTTTCCTTGCTCAGGGAATCTCTTGGAAAGAATTAAAGCAGGTGATAAACCAATTATTCACTTAGCATGTGACATTCAGAAGTTACTATGTTGAGTGCTAATAAAGGTCTGATCAAGTTTAGGGGTGCTTATTCTAGTCAATGTTTTCAAAAGTAATCTTATTAACTTCCAAAGCTATACTGGGAACCTAAAAGAAATTGCCTCTCCTCTTTATTGGAATCAATTGACCCAGCTGCCAACTTAATTGTTATCTTAGACTCTTTATTTCTCAACCCTCACACTACGTTAGGTGTCAAGTCATTTAAAATATATTTATTTTTCCTCTGCAATCTATTCCCTTCTTCATCTCTTCCTTTTAATCTTCCTTACTATGAGTCTAGATGAGAAGCAAATCACCTCCTGTCTAGATTTTTTCAGTTGTTTTTCTTTAAAGACTTTCACAATTGCTTTTATTTCTAGAGAGAGAGGAAGGGGGGGAGTAAGGGAGAGAGAAAAACATCAGTGTCACAGAGAAACATTGGTCAGTTGCCTCTCACACGCACCCTGACCAGGGACTGAACTCCAACTCAGGCACGTGCCCTGACCTGGAATCTAACTGGCAACCGTTTGCTTCACAGGACGATGACCAACTGAGGCACACTGGCCAGGGCTTTCAGTTTTTTCTTAACTGTCTGGTCTGGGCCCCTTTATCTTCTGCTCTTGCTTTAGAGGAAACTTAAATGCTATCATGACCACGTAAACATCCACCTTAAAACACTTTGTGTTTCCAAACATCAATAATGAATGCATTTCAACTTGGGTAACGTCCACGTGTAAAGTGTGTCAAAATGCAGAGCAATGGTCCCCTACGAGTCCCCTATGAATCCCCCATTAAAAAAATCTCTATTTCTCAGCACGAAAGTCAAGATTTAGTTGGGCCACTGGTCGGCCGCTCAGCTCTTCCCTCACATTCCTTCTACTCTGAGAAAAATGTAGCCATTTACGGAACATTCTCTTTATGGTACATCCTGACTTTGCGTGATTTTTTCCTACTGCTCAGAACACAAAGCCTTCCCTTGTTAAGCTTCTATTGTCTTGTCAGTTCACATGTTATTCTCTGATGCTTTCTCGGATGCCCTCGGGCACAACAAGCTTTGGCTTTCTCTAGGCTTCCGCTATGCGATGTATCTTTAAAAGAGTACTCTGCCATGGTGTGTTCTTGTTTGCATATCTCTTTTCCAAACAGTAGACTTTAAATCCTTGAGAGCAAAAAACTGTCTCTTTAATTTTCTTAATTCACAAACGCATCTGAGATGGTTCCAATATATTTAGGGAATGAATAACGGTCATTAACGTGGACTGCTGCCCCCTAAGGAACTGGAAGGATTCTGGAAATGACTTCGGCCAAGAGACTCAGTTCTGCCCCTCCCAACTCTCATCACCCACTCAACAAAATAAATTTCCTTCCGGTCACCAGACTTCTCCTTTCTAGGAACAAAATTGGAGTTACTCAAGCATTTACTATGCAGACCTCACCTGCCGCCAACCTCAACCCACAGTAGTTAATCATGTTAATCCTTTCAACCACAGACGAGTTCTGAAAAATACAATTTCCTCTACCTTATTATAGTTGAAGCACTATCTTAGTGCCCCTTTTAGATTAGTGCTCTGGACAGATTGCTCAACTAACCTGCCCTGAAGCTACCCCTGGATCCGATAAAGGCTTGAACTTTCGAAAAATAGACTCCCATCATAAATCCTCTACAATGCGTTCAAGAACTTTGAGGAACTGGACAAAACCTACAACATTGATAGTGAGGCTTCTAGTATTGCCAACCCCACTGAGCGAATATTTCAATCACATCCGATTCAGCAGCTGTAACATAGTGGTTAACTTCAACAAGGGTGAAATTATAGAGAACACGAATTTTGTTTGTTCCTGGGTGATATTTCTCAAGCTGTGGACTTTGGACCACCGACATGTGAATCAACACCAATGTCTGTTTAAAAAAATGAACCTTCTCTAGACCTGCCTACTGGACACTTTATCAGAATTCCCAGAGGCAGGACTCAGGAGTCCCAGCTGATTTGTTGCTATGGTTGTTGTCGTTGTGATTGTGGTTGTCAGTTTTTGTTTGCAATGAAGAGTAATGTTAGAGCTCAAGATGAAATGCAAATTGAACAAAAATTTTATGTGGCATCCTTTTACCTCTCTCTCTGGATACCCAGCCACTGCCATGGTATTCTTAGTCCAAAATCTTTATGCGGGGTTTTTATATTTTAATAAATGTTACTTAAATGTCAACATCACCTGCCAAATGATTTTGCAATAAGAATTTCAGATGTTAGCTAGGAAAAAAAGCCTCTGACTTTCTTTTGAGTCTAATAAGAGACCCATTATTATTAAAAATAGTCATTTAAACTTATTAGATGAATAAAAATAACACCAAGTATCTGAAATCCTGCTGGTGTAGAGGGAAAATTACTTTTAAAAAGATATAAAGGAACCAAGGCATGTTGAGTGTCTGAAGTTGCTTGATTTATTCCAGGCCATGTCTACAAGGGTAAATGGAGCACCACAAATTATTTAGAAAATTTGAACATTATAGATTACAAAAAATCTGATTAATTGATAATATAGATTCTCTTTGCCTCCAAAAATGAGTTGCTTCTAATGATGCATATAATTGCATATACCTTTACTTCTTTGGACTTTTTAGATAATTTCTTGAGGATAACACCCACTTCCATACTTATTTTGTACAATTTGCATATCCTAGTTTGGGACTTTGAATCTTTAGAGGTGTTAGCTGACAAATACACCAAGTCTTAATCATATTAGGCAAGAACTCAACAGGTAATGCTCTAAAATTTTTTTTAAATGTTTCCAGTAGCCACTATTTATCTGAATGTCTCCATTTCATGCCTTTTTTTGAAGATTCTAAGTCTCTAAAGAGAGGGTAGTATTAAATTTGTGAATGAGAATCTTAGTTACAGGTCTAAAATGAACAACATTCACTTCCTATCTTAAGTGCCTGTGTTTTCATGGCAGTTGTCACTATGTAAAAATATTGGATAAAAATGTCCCTTCTCATCAACACAAATAGCAAGCACTCTAGCTGTGTATGTTTGTATGCAAGTGTGTGTTTTCTGTAAAGACAGAGTGACTAAAATAAACTAAGGAGTCTTCAGAACAAAGAAGCAAATGACAAGAAATGTAAGGAAGAAGGATAGCATGACCTCCCTTTAATGAATGACCTTGACAGTTATTCCTTGCCGTCAAGGGACATTAGTCAAGGTTAAAGTCTTTAGTCCAGGCATTTAGCACTCAATACGGCACAGCCAGAGTGAAGAACTTTTCCATGTCAATTATCTACTACAAAGAAACCGCCAAGTCACTTTGAAACAGTTAAACAAATCTATACATCGTATTTGCTGGTATCTTTTCATGCTGCATGAGCCAACTTGAGGTTTATGCAGTATAAACTTCTGTGCAATATTCCTGAGATCTCAAAATTGGACAACTCTCAGAGGAGATGAAGATTCTGACATCCTGCAGAAATGTTGGGTTTTCCCAGCGAAACAGCGAAAAACAGAGAAGTAGATTTCCAGTGTCCCAAATTAAGGGTGTTTTTTAAGCCCCATTTCATTAAATTGCATGGCTAGGTAGGAGAGTCTTGCTAAAATATTGTGATTAACACAAAGGAAGCTTAACAGACAATGCAATTATAGGTGAAAGACTGCTAATTGCCATCTTCCCAATAACTTATTGATTTTAATCAAATCTTCCTAGAGCAGCATGCCAGCGGCAAATGGATAACTAGATAGAGGGAAAACACAGCAATGGAGGTAGTGATATGGAAGAAATTATTCATGTTTGATTTGTATAAAATTGAACAAATATTCTTGATCAGCATTTATACAAATATAGATTTGTCAGGAAGGTGCTATCTAAATTGCTTCTCTCACAGTGTATTAAAAATTACCATAACTGTTAGCATTTTTAATTATTTTGATCTGCTGACAATAGATTAAACTGAATGGGAAATTGGCTTATTAAGGCTTATATATCTGAGTTAATATGAACTGTTCTCAGCCACTGTGCCTTGAGAATCTTTTAGTCTAAAAGACATTTCACTATCTCAGGTTGACAATGGAAGGGGGAAGGCTGGTGGACTGACTCTTCAGAAAGTCAAGTTTTGTTTTGAGGGGGGGGAGCGGCGTAAGGCAATAACCTTCTCACTCCCATCACTTCATTAGAGAACCTTGGTCACATCGGGTAATGGCAGGATTTCATAACTGAGCAACTGGTCTCTTGGACAGCACCGAGTTTTCATAGGGTAAAAAAAACAAAAAACAAAAAACCAAAAAAACCTCTTGCTAAACTAAATACAACACTCATAACATGGAGAACCCTCGAAATCCATCTTGTACTATAAGAGCAGTTTCTCAGCATGTGGTTCAATATGGTGTGAAGCACTGGACAACTTGCACACTGGTCATTCACTGATGCTGGAAAAGAAGTACAATGGCGACTTTCCATTGCAGTCTCCAGGCAGTTCCCTTGGCACCCCACCGAGTGTGCGTCTTTGGGGGATGCTTTATTCAACACATCGGTGACGGGACCCAAAGGTAGGTTTCATATATGGACATGACTACACTCGGGATCTTTATGCTATTAGTTTGACTTTCCAGGGAAACTACTTCAATACCAACAGCATAAAAATTTCCATTACAAAATTTTCTCCTTCCGTGTCTATGCTAGAACTGAGTGTTTAAACAGGTTAGGGCAGGATTTGTCAACTTCAGCATGCCTAACATTTTGGGTCTGGATAACCCTTGGTTGTAGATATCCTTTGTCTGGATAACCCTATCTTGTGTATTGTACGGTATTTAGCAGCACCCCTGACCTCCACCCAGGAGGTACCATTAGCACGCCCCTCTCACACTTGGGACAATGAAATACATGTATAGACACTGCCAAGTGTCCCCCGACAGGCAAAATTGCTCCTGATTGAAAACCACTGGATTAGAAGAGGTGGCTGTAGTTCTCTTAATAATGGTGCGTCTCAAATCATTCTGTAGAAAATGTCTATGTCACTGTAATAAAGCAGAACAATGAAATTTGCATCGGAGCTCTGAAGTCAGAGAAGCTGCTCTTTAAATATATTCTTTCCACAATATACCGCATCTCAGTCAGCATTTTATTTGATGAGATTACTCGACTATAGGAAATAAGCAGTAGAACATAATCACAACGGTAGTGTGGAAGGCAAGTCTCCTGATGACCCAGTGCTACCTTCTGCTTAAGGTTTTAGCGAAATGCAGTCCAGTCCAATGGCGAATAGGTTTCTCTAACTATTCATCAAAGAGTTGCCAACTCCAGCTGACTGGTAGTAGCGGATGGGAGCCCTGTGCCGAAAAGGGATTTGAAGTTGCGTCCAGGCTCAGCAGGAAACAAAGGCTGTCACCCATTGGCAGCATCTGCCTTGGACAAGGCCAGGATGGGATCAGCATGTATTTCACACACCGCCCCAGCCATTCCCAGTCACGTCGTTAACTGGCTGGCTTCCCAGGTCATTGTAAACACATGATGAGACTGTGGTATGCTGTTTTTGTGTTGCACAAATAATAATAATACACAAAAGAAAAAATGAATAAGATAAAGGTCACTTCTATGTATGATGAAGCATCTCCTCACCCCTGGGCACTATCTGAGGCTTTGTGAACATAATATCAAATAAAAAAGAGTCTTTTATGTCAGAAGGAATGGTCTAGTTGCCTAGTCTCTAGTGTAAAGGAAACAAACCACTTTCTTTTCTAAAAAAAATGTATATAGAGAGCCACAAAATATTTTTCAGATTTTCACTGTATTTTTCCCATCACCACTTGTCCCCCTCTCTCCCGTTTCACCTCCAAAGCCCCACCCCCACAGTCACGCACCACTGTGCCCCGAGTGTGTCTATGAGCTCTTCGTTTCCCTTGATCCAGATCCCTCCCCCCTTAACCCCCTCCTCCCTCGCCCCCCAGAGCTATCATCTGTTCTCCATCTGTCAGCCTGCCTCTATTTTGTTTGTTCATTAGATTCCACATGTGAGTGAAATCTATGGTATTCATCTTTCCCTGACTGGCTTATTTCACTTAGTATAATGTTCCCCAGGTTCATCCATGCTGTGTCTGAAAGGATTTTTTTTCATTTTTCCAGCCAAGTAGAATTCCACCATGTAAAGGTACCATAGTTGTTTTATCCACTCATGTACTGATGGGCACTTGGGCTGTTTCCAAATCTTGGCTATTGTAAATAACACTGCAATGAACATAGGAACGTTTATGTACCTTCAAATTTGACTTTTAGATTTCTTTGGATAAATTCCCAGGAGTGGAATCACTGGATCATAAGACAGTTCCATTTTTAATTTTTTGAGGTAGCTCCATATTGCTTTCCATAGCGGCTGCACCAATCTGCATTCCCACCGTCAATGCAAAAGTGTTCTCCTTTCTACACATCCTCGCCATCACTTGTTTTTTGTTGATTTTTGATGATAGCCATTCTGTCTGGTATGAGGTATTAACTCACTGTGGTTTTAATTTCCAAAATTTATAAAGAGTTTATAAAACTCAATACTCAAAAACCAAACAATTCAATTTAACAATGGGCAAAGGACAGTTCTCCAAAGAGGACAAAGAGATGGCCGATAGACACAGTTCAATGTCACTAATCATCAGACAAAATATTGACTTCCTAGGGGCACGGTGTCTTCTAAAACCTGTTTGATTATTTTCTAGAGTTTTTCTGTATTTCTCTTACTTTCTGGGTGGTGAAGATCAAATATTAGGCCAATTTTCCTTGAAAGTGGTCTGATTTTAGTCCTTAGGGATGCTTGGTAAGAAGTTTAAAGGCACCGCAACTTCTGTGTTTCTTCAGGGCTAAAAGATGCCTAATGGATGATGAATCAGTACTGAATGCATAATAATCATAACAATAATTTACAAAATGATTTTCTACTTACGAACCATCCCTTATTTTAAACCTTCCCATTTCAATGGCTAGAACATATAATGAGAATCAATTAGTAAGCCCATCGGAGATGAGCGGTCTAGGTTCACTGTTCAATGGGATGACTGTTAGGTAACCCAACTTTAAAGAGCTCAATTGAATTTGTATCTTAGCACAAAAAAATTGCAAGTATCACCTTGATAACAGAAACCACACACATTAAATCCTTAACTGCTAAGGGTCGCTATAGATAAGGATGACCTGGTTGACTTGATGGGTTTGCATTATGGTAGGCGTAGTTTTTCTGGCCCAGTAAAATAAAGACTGTGACAAAAAGAGTTTGAACCTGCGTTATCTGTCCCCAAGACTAGGAAAACCTTTCCCAATGTAGAGATGAGACCTAATGGGTTGGGATTTTCAAAGGGATATTCACTTGGAGGTTAAAGCCCTGGGAACTGATTTACATGTGGATATGAAAGGGCAGGAACAACGCCTTGTGATGGGAGTCTCCCAAAGCAGAGGTAAGGCTGCTTCAGGCAAGAGCCCTTAAAAGTTCACTGTGAATGTGACTGACCAGTTCAAACATCTCATTGGTTTTTGACCAGCTGTGGGGTGACTGGCAGAGAAATTCGGCACAAACCAATGATTGAGTCATTGGCTCAAGTCTCTTGGCTGAGGAGTCACAAGTTTTCTGTTGGGCTGTTTTCTGCCCACTCTGACAACTTTTCTGAGAGGAGGAGGCTTTTCTTTCTGACCACACTGCCAGGGCTCAGGTTCATGTAAAAGTCAAGTTCACCTGCACAAGTTCAACATCCTTGGGAGACATCCATTGTCATCCTCATGTTAACCTGATGTCTACGGCAACTTCAAAGAAAAGGATGTACTTTCCTGAGAAAGAAAAAAAAGGTGTTCTTTACACTTAGTGAAAAAGAAATATCAGAAATAATAAATGGTTTCCTTCATTTGAGCCATATTCAGAAGTTGTATGGGTAGCTACAAAACAAATCCACAGAAAAGGCAGAGCAGACAGAAGACAACCACCTAAGTTCCTTGGTCAAACATCTTGGGGCACAGAATGGGCTCCTTTCCAACTCGGAGCTGGAATCAAGTCAAGGACAGAGCCACCATGGGAATCTTAGGTATATTTAGATGCACACTGCAACTGAACTACTAATTTTAGGTAAATGAGGGAGTAAGACAAATACGACCGTTCGTTATCAGCTGGAAAGAGTGGGAGAGAAAAGACTCCCATTTAAAAGAACACTTTTGGGGCTTTTCCTTCCACTAGAAACATGTTTCATGTCATCCAGACACTAAGTAGATTTCTTTCACAAAACTGTTACATTATCTGGGTAAACATGTCAATCAAAGACTACAACTAGCAATTTACAGCAATGATGCTAGATTTAACATCTAGAGAGTGAGATTCCAGTGGGAAATAGTGTTTTTATTTACCTCTTTGTTACTAGAACTATTTTTTTAAAAAAACATGTTTTTTATATAAGGAGCTTTGAAAAGAGAGTTTATGTTATATCCAAAACAAACCTTTAAAACTTTGAGATCTTTTTATTGGATTGCTTTCTCTTTCAATTGTAGAGACAATTTCTCCAAAATACTATTTACTAAATATTGGAGGGTATCTGAGAACAGGCACTTCTTACAATAAAGCATTAGGAGAGTGGGGACATGGAATCTTATTCTGCTTGCATGTTACAGGTCTAATAATTACTTATTAATTTTCCTATTTTCATGAGATTTTTCTCAAACTTAATATTCTAATAAGGTAGCATCTGTTAGAGGAATTATCTTGGTTTTTTAAAGCAAATTTTAGCTGATTACCATGAATCTACATAATTAGAATTAACTCTAATTATGTAGTGTAAATATATGTAATATATTTATAATATATAATGACATAATTATGATTCACAATAATGTTGAAAAACTCCTCCTTAAAATTAGTAAGAAAAATATGTCGCAAAATCCCTCTACAATTAATTAGCAATTTTACAATGTATGTTTTTCTGTAGTTTCTAAAATAGAGCTTGGTAAGAAAATATAATTTAAAAAATATGTTTTGAAGTTATTACCCAGAAAAATACCACTAAATCTTTATTAGATTTCAAAACTATAAATATTTTGGAATCTGTGTCAAGAAGAACATGTTTGAAAGTGTTAAGCCTAATAAGCACACTTTCCTGATGTACCCTGAACCAAATTCCTAATGTTTGGAATGTCTAGGAAGAGCTAATGCGAGATGGCTCGAACTTTGTCTTATAAATCATTCATCAACATAATAGAAAATATAACAACTGACGATGGGCTATACGCTGATCACAAATATGAAGAAAATGGGGTTGGGGGACTATTCATGTTTATATACTAGAGTAAGTGTAACACTTATAGCAAAATTATAGGAAAACTGTTCATTCAATCCATAAAGTTGAATGATATATTTGATATGCTGTGGGAAGATGGACAGCTTTTCTCCGTAGAACACAGGTGGCAAATACAAGGCCCGAGGGCCAAATCCCGCCCTCCGCCTGGTTTTATCTGGCCTGGTACCTTGTTTCTACCCAGCGGCAGTGCCCAGCTCCTTGCCTCTAGTTAAGGGGTAGTTACATTTCTACAGTCTTAAAGTTACATTCGGCCCTTTGAAGGGGCTGGTTTGGCTCCTGGTGAAAATGAGTTTGACACCCCTGCTGTGAAGAATCAGATAGGAACTATTTTAAGTGCAGAAGGACGTACAGGCTCCTGGACAACAATTCAGCTCTGCCAATGATCTGTACGGCAGCCACCAAGCAAGTGGCTGTGGGGCTGTTACCTTAGAACTTCAACTACAAAACCGGCAACTACCGGGTTGGGCCCGGAACAGGCGCTTCCTTTGCCAACCCGGGCCCTGTCCCTTGGAGGGTGAAAGAACAGATTCTGGGGTTCCTTCTCTACATCCACATCCTGCTTTCACCATTGCATAACTTTGGGACCTTGGCTACCTTACTGTAGCTTTCTCATTTGTAAAATGGTGGCACAATCGTTTCCTATGTCCTAAGATCAGGGTGAGGATAAAAATTAAATAATTTATGTAAAGTATTTACTATAATAGGGTATGTCTTCTTTGGAAGAGGAATAAATTGGTGTTTATAGAGAATACATATGCAAAATGTTTTCTATTCAACATTAGTTTTCAAATTTTGAGAACATCATTTTGCACATTGAAGTCTCAGAAGCATTGGTTTAGTTATAGAAGCAGCAATGTCCATACTGATAAATTATTTTTCCAAAATGGAAAAGGGCACAATATCCTAATGAGTCTGATCTTATACAGAAAGCATAAACTACATAAATTATGTATACTTAGATAATAAACTTTATAAATATAGCAAACGTATCATATACCATAGATAGAAAGCATATGATTATGTATTCATACATATTCAATCAACAATAAGTATTCAATGATTAATATGCATAGTTATCATGCTAGGCAATGGTTAACCTCTGCCTTCTTGCTGTTTTTTTGTAATTTGGTGAGAGATGCAAACAAATAGCAGACAATTAAAATTCAGTGTGATACACTATTTTATTAGGGTGCATATGTTATATACTTTAACAAGAGATTCGATAAAATTCTTCTTGGCAAATCACTGAATATTTTCCAAAAGATTTTCATAAATATATGTCTCACCACTAAAAATACAAGCTTTTTAAGTACAGAGTTTATGTTTACATATAGTGTTTCCTAGGACATTTCTCGTGTTATTATGCACAATTTGTTAAATAAACATTTTTGAATAAATTAATCTTGCTGCTAAGTGGATAGGGTAGCGCAAATTCATCAAGCTTTCTTTGAGGTCATACAAATCAATAGCTCAGGCACTCTTTGGAGGATAAGCGAGCTCCTTAAAATTAAAATATGTGAATCCTATCTGCTACCTATCTTTCCAAAAAAGGTGTGATGCATAACTATACGACATTGAAAAAAGTGAACACATAATCAGAACACAGTCCACACAATGCCAGTGAGCTTCCAGCAAAATGCTCCACCAGCAGGAACTGTATTCCAGTGAAACCAGCTTGAGTGTCGAGTTCCAAGGGTGAGGACTAACTATCCAAGAATAACTTAGCTAAGCTTTGGCAAATCAACTGTCTACCTTGGGTTTCTCATAGATAAAATAAGTAAGTTTTATGGATTCTCAGAACAGTGTTGTCTATCACACATGAGAATCCCCAAGTCCCTCCCTGAGATTCTGATAATATGCCTGTGTGGCGTTGGGTGTGGAAAGGAGATAGAAGGCATGAGTCGGTGCCCATACGTCGTGAATGGCCTGCTGGTGGCCCACGGTCACTGATGGGAAGTACCCCTTAGGAGCATGGGACCGGAGAGGTGAGAAGCAAAGAACAAGATCATTCCTCAGATGCCTTTACCAGTGAAGTGGGTACAATACCAGTCTCTCCCTGCCCACATTTCCTCTGGACCTTTTTCTCCCCACCTTGTCCTTTCAGTTCTCGGTTTGGGGTCCCTTTGTGTTGCCACACCTATTCCATCAATCTCAGTGCAGCCTGTAGCTACCTTAGGCAGCTTCTGGGAACCCAAATGCCCAGAATCCTGTATCTCCCCACCCAACTTCCCCTTCCTTTCATCTCATCCTCTCATGTTTCGACTTGAAGGCCCACACTTATATAAGAAGCTTTTTCCACCCAGAGTGTAATATTAAAGTTTAGCACAAAATGTGAACCCCCTCAGACAATCCACTTGTTTTTTCACAGCAGACTTCACATTCTAAAAATGAGTAAACCATACATGGAGAATGTATATACTTCCTATCAGGGAAGGAAATGGAGAAGAGAGTTTAAGGAAGTGGAGTCATTTTGCTGTTCAACATTGACTCTTTGAAATTCTTCTAGGGGAAAATATACATTTATTTATATGTATGGTATGTTGGGTTTCTCATGTAATGTGGGTGCCATTTGTAGTCTTGCCCAAGAGACCATAGATTTTGTCACTCGGTGTAAGTTGTGGTGACCTACAGTAGTGAGTGACACTACTGTGTCACTTGTGGCCTGTCCCAGTCCTACTAAACCAGACTCTGTGTTTTACCTGGAGGCCCAGGTGTTGATTCTTAGTGACCTTAAGATTTGAGAAGTGATAGATTGGTCAGGCGAAAGCCTTAAAATGAATGCCAATCCAAAAAAGAGGATGAGGTAGATACCGTCTAATCACAACGGGCTGAATTTTATACATGGATACAGAATTACTGTAGTCAACTCTGGGCTTCCAGAGGATTCTTTACCATCCATAGACCACCCAGGGACTTGGCTGCTGATGCACTAGACTTACTTCCACTCCTTGACTTGTCCTATTTTCCTACATCCCCGTGTTCCTTAGCAAGATTTAAACTACCTTGTGAGGGTGGGGGTGGGATGAAACATGACATCATCCATTTCCTTTTCTTCCTATCCCAAGCTGCACCCTGATTCCCTAGTAACTAGTACTCATATGGTGTAGTCCACACAGTTGGTGCTAAAGAAACGCTGATTCAAATTTTAACAGAGAATTGCTAGGAACATGGCTGCTGTGAAAGATGGTTCTTTTACCCACAGGAAATCGAGCAAGGCAAAGAGTTACTACCTTCTCCGGACAGGGGTGGGGGCGGGGGAGGGGAAGCACAGCCCCCTCCCCCACTTGCTTTCATAAACAAAGACGCCTTGGCTGGTGTGTATCTTCCCACTCATTCCTACCCAGGTCGTGGCTGCTTCTTGGTACCATGGGGCACTTGAGTATTGTGACACAGTCCAGATGGCCCACAGTGACTAAAATCCATACTATCTGGCCTTCTACTGAAAGTTTGCCAACCCCTTTAAAGCCATTCTATGCTCCTTTATACATGGGACCACCCCTGACCTGTCTGGGCTGCCCAACTCAGCAAGCATGGCCTGGATTGCACGAGGCCCGGATTTACTTGAGGAATGAAAAGGCCTTTCAGCAGAAGCAAAAGTAACCAGCGGCGAGTCTCCTTCCTGGTCTTTCAAGCCCAGAAACTTTTTCATGGAACGTTTCATGCAACTTTGAGTAGGACCAAAGTTTAACTGACACTTTGATGATCAAAACACATTATCCTTCCCCTTCTCGTTTAAACTTCATGTAATTGAGTAAATTTTGGAAGAGCGTTCATAGGACTTGTTCTGTGAACCTTAAAATTTCTCAATCTCCTCACTGTTCTGCCCTCAAATCTTCTGAATCCCCAGAGAAAAGGCAAAACTCTCGGGGGGCCGTCTCTCTCAAGCTCTGTTTAAACCAGACTTTGTATTCTCAACAGTCACTGAAAAAGCCTTGTAGCATCTTACAAGGCAAAACCTCCTGATGTTTTAGTGAATATGATCTTTGGACCTTAGAACACCATTTGAAAGGTATTCCCCATTTTCTTACCTTCGCACACACTGTCCCAAATATCACCCAATTTATTGCTCATGGTTCAACCACAAAAGTGGATGTCTAATATCTAATAAAATGTGTTAGTGACACTTCACCTTATGTTTCAGAACTTAAGTGACCATCATTGACATTGTTGTTATTACTACTGTCCCTTTGCTTTGAATACACTGCTGCTGCAGCTTGAGGGATTCCCAGAATGCACTTTCCCAGACACGAATTTTTATTTGCAAGGACATGGGCTGTTTGTCAATTGGATGGAGATGGCAGGACTGGTGGGAACCGAGCTCCCCTGGCTGCATCAGCTCACTGCTCTTACCATTGCCTCCCTGTCTGGGAGTGAGGATGAGGCCCGGGGCTGCCCGTTGCACAATCTCCAGCTGTAGGAAGACACTGAACTAGCGCCTTTTGCTCCTGCCTGCCCAGATTTCAAATGTCCTGAGAAGAGACCTTCTAAATGTAAACTTTCGGTCTGTGGCAAATCATTTACTTTTCTGTGTCAAGGACTTGCTGAAGACAGAAAGAGAGTTATATAGATGCAGATTTCAATGAACATGGCCCGTGTTGGTTGTGTAGCTCTTTGCAAGTCACTTTAATGATTTTAAATGTATGTGAACTGGTCCGCTATAACAATGACAGCGGATTGGCCCCCAGCTACTTCCTGGTGCCTGCCAACCCAATCCAGGGAGATTAATTACTGTTGTCAGAGTTAGATGTGAGCTACAGGCCTCTTTTTTATACACCCAATAACAGGTTATGGAGAAAACAAGTTGTCGGGGGGAATTCAGTTCCATACACAGGCATTTATCTGAATGCAGGCAGAGGACAATCACGTATCTGAATGCCAGGCCATGCCCATTGAGGTGCTCCAAGAGTGCTTTGCATAGACTGTATCATTAAGATAGGTGCTTTTGGCAGCGTGTGGCCAAGCACAGAGTAAGGAGACCTAACTCATCAGTAGCCTAGTTAGCTGGGAAGAGAGTTGACTATTTTCTCTCCATTTTTAATTTCCTGAAAGATCAGGGAAGACCTCTACACTATTTTATCAAAGAAGCTGTCTTGAACATCACAGATTTCCCAATGACATCTTTTTACTTCTTCCTCTTCTTTGTTTTTGTTCTTGTTATTTAACAAAACCTTGGTGTGGTTTGCAGACAAAGACAGCTAGCTGCTTCTGGAATGGCTGCCTCTGGAGTGTGGCATTTTGTGCGGAATGTATATACCTGACTGGGGCGACTAATCACCCCTCGGTCCTACGTTAAAAGAAACACACTCACATTTCACCGTCTGCTGAAATGTTTTCCCTGTTAGTTAGACCAAATGACAGGCTCTGCTTCGCTGATACGGCATTCATTCATTTCTTCAGAAAACCACACATTAGACTCAAGCCCCATACCCCCTACTGGGATTATAAAGATGAATGACAGAGCCTTGCCCTGTGAGTGTCCTATAGGAGGTCCTTGCTGACCTCCTTAAACATTCAAAGTGCTGTCCACAGAGCAGCAACCTCATCTTATCAGAAATGCAGTCCCTCTCTCAGACCCAAGTTCAGAGCTTCCCAATCAGAGCTACATCTTACCTTGATGTCACGTGCCTCCTGGACATGGGGCTGTCTCAGAGGCATGGTCTTTCACAGTAGAGGTCCTCAAATATTAGAATGGCCCCAAATTCCCTGGGGGGCAACCCTTCAAAAATTGCATGTGTCCAAGCACTCTGTTTTAGGGCAGGATAGGGTCCAGGAGTCTACAATTTAACAAGCAGAAAACTGTTCTACAGGGGCATGGTGGGGGGGCGGGTCCTGAGAAGTCTTCAACACACACGAGATGGTTGGAGGGCCATGAAAGCAATTTTTGGGTAAAATGTTGGGGGAAGTGTATATGAGTCAATTTGGAAATAAGAATATCTTGAGTTTGAAACTACTGGGCTTTGTGTTGCTGGCATTGAACACTTTCTCTCAGGGGTCTGAACAGAACAGACAGCCCGTCTAATTGCTGCTCTAGCTCAGAAGGGTCACGGACGTGAATATCCAATGTTGCAAGAGGTCTTTTTCACAGCTAATTTAGGCCATTTCCATATCTGATAAAATGGATTTTTGACAGAAACAAGGAGGTCGAAACGTTAGACATTACTGGGTGTTAATCATAGAGTATTAAGATACTTATTTATTATTATTAAGCATCTCACTCACTTATCATTTTTCTAAAGCAGACCACTTTGCACTCACGTAAAGGGAGCGTGATAGAGCGTGTCTGCCCCATCGAGGCCTCTCAGTCCGTGCACTGAAGCCTGACACGCAAATTGTACCCCTATTTTTTAACAGATAAACCAAAGAAGAAAAGTTAACGATATGTGCAAGAGGGGCTTTATATAGCCAGGGCTGAGCTACTGCCTTCCAATTCTCTCTCTAGTCTCTTAGCTTTTTTGAGCCGAGGTAACAAGGGACAGGTTTGCAGGTAACCTAGATTGCTGCTTTTATAAGTGCCTGTTAGAAATAAAAGGAAGTGCCTGGTGGGAGAAACACATTATCACCCATAAAAATGAGCCAGAGAGGAATCATTGTAGGCCTGCATGTCGGATAAAAAATAAAAAGTACCATGTGCGGCTCTAGAAACCGGTGTATGCTGGAACCATCCCGTAGGGAGGGCATTCGCAAAGAGATCTGGTTTGAGGCGGTGGCCCGGGGGGACATACATCTTAAGCAATGCTGGCAAGGACCTTGGGTGCTTGGCTCTGGGATTCTTTCCCAAAGGATTTATTCTGCAGAAACACAGAGACAAGACTGCCAAGGTGTGTCCAGGGAGGTGTCTACTCAGTTGTGTTTGCACTGATGGATAACTGGAAACCACCCAAATAGAGGTTGGCAAAAGTCTGGGCAAATAAGTTATGAAATACCATACAATGGAATACTATTTGGCTGTTAAAAGGAAAATCTAGATTATTGATGTGAAAGTATGCCCATTGCTAAGCAAAAAGAGCCAGTTGCAGAATAGTATATATGAATAATAATGAGTAAAGTGTTACTATGTAAACATGAAATAAAGTCTCAGAGAATATACAATCACATACTGATAGTTATATTTGAGTAAGGTAGAATTATGACTAGTTTTCATAGTCAAATGTATACATTGTATACACATCTGTTTAGTAATCATGTATTATTCTAACATCAGAAAATAAAAGATTATATAAAGAATCCTGAGAGATCATCCCTCCTATCCTATTTATTCCGATCTTTCATGTCCTTTAAAGACGAGCAGTCTGGGGTCTAGGAATCGACTGGCCTGAATTCTACAAGTGAGGTAACGCTGCAGAAAGACACATAAATACTCCGGACCCACTGGAAAATTCAGAGCAAATGCCGGCCTTGCTCTTCTCTGCCTTCGGAATCTCTCCTGGCAAGGACTTCCAGAGTCTCAAGTGTTGTGATAGGGAGCTGGAGGAAGCAGGGAGATCAGATCAACCAATGAGAAAGCTCAGCCAGAGACCTAGAAGGGGAAAACTATGCTGTGCACACTTCTTTCAAATTACTAATCTGGCAGCTAATTTTCCAACTAACTGTGATTTGTCCGTGGCACCTTCTGTCGAAGCTGTCAACATGGAGTTGCTTTCGGTTCACTCTGGCTCATAGCTGGAAGGGTTGGGGTCCCTCCAGGTGTTCGCCCTATTAACACAGGCTGCCATTGACTTGTGCTCTTTGGTGGAAACCATTGGGTAATTTCATGAGCAAGAGCAGGCGGCTATCAATGTGACTTCTATTTAAAGAGACAGGGATTCCTCACCCCACCTCCACCCATATACTTCACCCTCTTATGCAACAGATATAACCAAAGTTTTAATTCTCAGAGAAGAGTTCATTAGAAATATGGCAGATGGACTAGTTCTAGAAATTAGTGTATCTAGATTTTAGTAATTCTGCACTATCAGCTGGTCATGGGATTCTGAGTAGAGGATTGGAGATGTTGCCTCAGCTTCCTCCCCTGTCACATTTCAATGAAAATACTAACTTGACCTGACCGGTAAACATTAAATGAAACTTTAGGTTGTGAGGTAGGGGTTCCATGTTGAGAAACGAGATTTTGTGTGAATTAAATAGAAAACCCTAACACTCCAACCCCACTGCCTTTCACAGGACACTACTTACACAACCCTAAGCCACAGCCTGCCCAGCAAAGAGCCTCTCCCATCCTCTTTCCCATGGATGCAGTGTGTTATTTGCCTTATCCTTAGGGAGAGCATGTCTTCAGGGTGGTAGATTGGTCTGGTTTAATCATGTGCTCTCTCCTCCTCACTAGCAATGTCTTTAAAACGTGAGTACCGTCTCTCTGGCTGACAAAACCAAAGGCATGTCTTCTCAATGAATCTACAACGTGTTTTTCTTCACGTTAACGAGACTTTTAAGAAAACACCTCACTCTTTCTGCAACCAGCCATTGTCAACCACAAATGCTGCCTGATGGCACAGAAATCTGACAGGCATGAGCAGAGAACTGGGCATAGGCTGTGAGGAACCAGAACAATGTCACCCTTGCCCCAGGAGCATGGGCTCCTACAATCATGACAAGGTTCTCTATCTGCCCAGGTCACCAGCCATGGTTTTTGATGGAGGTCACTTTTACCCATTTTTGTTGTTGTTGTTGTTGTTGTTGTTGTTGTTTTGCGTTATTGCATGCCATGGGGCCCAAGAGTACAGCGAGAAGATTTCCTGGCTGGAGAACTCCTGGGAAGTTCAAGTTTCTAGAACCGAGATTTACAGGTGAAAATAGAAATTTAATCTGTAAAGTGTGTGCAGGTATCAAGGAACCTGAAGGGTAGCTGTATTTCTTAAAATACATTCTGTTTCACAGACACTCTATGAAATGTTAATTAATTTTTAGCAGATTAAGAGAGGTATAACTTTTTTAAAAAGGTAGGTGAGAAAAGTTAAACAGGTCACTTGTTTTTTTTTCCCCCGTTAATTTTACTGATTATTTTATAGTAGAAATTCTAAGAGTTCTGAAGATGTCAGTGTACATTATATATCTATGAAGGAAGTAATGTTTAATGTTTTCTGATTATTTTGATGACATTGCTATCTTTAACTTGAGTAATTTATAGGTGTAGTACTCACCAGAAAAACAAGATAAAACCACAAAACAACAAGAAAACCCCCCTCAAGTTTGGGAACTACTGTCCCATTGATGTACATATAACAACTTATTCTGCTCAGACACATTTTGGAGCGAATTTGGCTGGCAGACATTTGCTTCATCATGTCTATGGTTTCTCTTGAGTGTTTGTTCCATAAGTTTCCCAAAAGACTAATTTCCTTCTGAACACTGAGGGTAAAATCATCATCTCCATCATTTTCAAAACACATTCATCGCACAAATATTGATCGAACACTTATCACATGCCCAACGCTAGTGGAGGCATTTGGAATAGAACAACACTCTGCTTTCATGGGCTTACAACCTAACTGGAGTTTATCCTGCTGGGAGATATTTTTCCATGAATCTGTGACATTCTTACACACTCAGTATTGGACATCCCATGTACACTGAGCCTAGCATTTGGGAAATGCTTATAGAAGCAGGCAGCCCCCCAAAAAGAAAGAGGAAGAGATCCCCTAAGGCACAAATGCATATACTTTCCTGGAAAAGAAAAGTCAGAAGAGTGAATTTTTCCTGAAAGACTTAGGGACATGACATAGCTCTCCTTGAAGATTATTTGCTTACATTCCACAGGAATAAAAATGATCTCTCTCTTCAGAGGGAGAATGGGCAGATTTGCAAGCAACAATTAGATTACATACAACTCTTATATTAGATTATCCTTCTATGAGCTCAGATTCTCCTCTCTTGTAAAATATTTACTGCATGAACATGAACCACCTAGTCCTCACTGCATCACCCTGAGGGGCTGGGTCCCAGGGGACAGGGGTTATAATCTCACTCTGGTTGCTGTTAGTACAGTGAATAATAAACTCTTTGTCTCTGATCCACGGGTCTCCTAGTTTCTTGTACTTTGCATACTCCCTGATTTAATATACATACATAAGAACCAAGTTAGCACACCTTGGACTGAGTGGCCAGAAAAAAATCTCGCAAAGTTGTAAGCCACTATAACTTCCATTTTTTTTTAAAGCAGAGTTACGAGAAACCTTGTGAGTTTCTTTGGCAGTCCTGTGGGGGGAACGTAGTAATACAAGGCCACTAGAACAAAAGCTCCATGAGGGTGGGGATTTTTGTCTGTTTCATATTTATTTCTGCATCCCCAATACCTAGAGCAATGCCTCCTACACAGTTGCCACGCACTATCTTTCCACGGAGTGAATGAATGGTGGGTACCGACAGCTTTCCTCTGCTTTGCCTCTATCCACACAAAACCACCACAGAAAACAAAGAATAATACACACTTCTGTTGCATGGTGGTCGCAGATTTGAAGAGAAAAACTGCTGTATTGCCTTTGGGTGAGGGAAAAAGAAAAGAAAGATTCTTAATACCTGGGTAATGAGTCTGTATTAAAAATAATTTCCTCTGGATGCTGGTTTCCATTGAGACCCATCATACCAAATGTACTACATAAATTATGCTAAAAAGTAAGTTCCAAACCAAATAAATATACATGCACCTGTAGGCATTCCGATTGGATTTTTTTTTTTTCCAACTCAAAAAGTAATTACGTCATTATCTATTACCGGGCCTAGTGAGCTGCGAAGAGATAATGGAATTCGTGCCTCCTATTACTGGGTCCATTTTTTCTTGCTAAAAACCAATATGTCAGAAAAGTAGCCAAGAATAGGAAAAACATTAGAAATATTGAGATTAATAACTATTGTGGTCAAATAGTAGAAACAAGGAAACGGGGATATTGATAGTAAGTGGAAATCTGCATAAACTGTCACTTTGTGCTTAGATTCTGAGAATCACCCCAGCCTACAGGGATACACTCACGGATTATATTTTGTTTTAACCTGGGGAATACAGGTCGTCCGATAGGGGAACTGATGCAAAGGAGAGTTCAAGGTAACAGCAACTTTTTACTGACTCAACAGTAACAGCACTGATTGTTTTGTAAGGTTTCTGACCATGGCAAAATATGTAAAAAAAAAAAAAAAAAGTTACGAATTTGCCTGGGATAAAACAATTCCATTCATTTCCTTTTTCATATTGCTGCAAGACTCTCCAGTCTGGGATTTTGGGAGTAGGAAGAAGACTGGTGTATTCTTTGGAGCAGTTGGGGGTGACCACAAACACAAAGTTACAGCTGGCAGGTACCACGCACTGACCCCGTGCCAGGGGCTGTGCTGAGAAACCCATGAATCCTCAGCACCCGGATGGGGAAGAAGTGCAATGTGCCCATTTTCCAGATGAAAGTATGAGATTAGAAGAAGTCAAGTAACTTGCCCAAGATGATGAGACTTGTTTCAGATATACTAGGATCCAAATCGGAGTCACTGAAACAGTATCGGTGGTCTCAGTCACTGCACCGTTGATTCCATGTTAAAGAAATATGTTGTCAAGAAGTGGGGGAGCATGTTGGGGGGCGTCTGCTGAGTGACTGCGGCCAGTGGGAGTCACGCGCAGCCCCCTCTGTGTCTGGCGACAGCGTGCTTGAAACCGGGCTTCTTGGCACCGGTGACGTAAAACCCGAAGGTGCTTAATGACAGCGAAAAGTTTATGATTTGTCCCTGAACTAATCTGCAATCCAAATGCATCTTATTGGCTGCGATTTTTTCCTTTTTGCCCTATATCCGAGTCTTTTGAGTCCCACTTGAAAGACTCACAGCTGAGTGATCGAGGCAAACAAACAACTTCATTTCACGTCACATTTTGCTGGCCTGTGCTGATTCCTTCTCTTAAGGAAAGCAATAGAAACAAGGAGTCCATCTTGCACTGGCATTATCAAGTCAGAGAAATATCTGTATGCTTTTCAGTGGCATACCCAGCACGCACGTATTTAAAACTATTCTGAAAGCACTTGTGTTTAGTTCCCATCTAACTTTCCTACCTGACTTTGTCTTTGAATCCCAACTACACACCTCAGTCAGGTTAGAGCCGAGTTTGCTCTTTACCTAGACACTTCTGATTCTCGGTGGAGGGTCCTGCTCCAGCTCTGCCCCTCCCTAGCACCCTCCCCAGAGGCTCACCAATGCCTCTTTCTTATCTGGGACTCAAGAAGTATTCACTCCAGCCCACGGCCTAATTCTTCTGTGATGAATTCCTCTGACTGTTCACACCAGAAAAAGCCCCCATTTCTCACTGTAATGCATAGTGACAGACCGCTATATACAGATGGTTTAGAATTGTATAACCCGTGACTGTAAAAATCTCCCCAACCACAGGGTAAAATAGGGAATCATGGCCATTAAAGAACCTCTCTAATAGGAGTTAACTGTGGACCATATTTTAAGCCAGTCAAAAACATCCTTACATATCAGTATGAGCTATGGGGGTTCTGAGAAGCCATCCGAGTGCTCTGTTGACTGATAGATTATTTCCAGGGTTCCTACACTCTTCTAGGGGACACCAGTAAGACGGAAAATAGAAGTTATAGTCAGACTAGGGAGTCCCTGCTGGAAAGTCTCAATGCCCAGCACACAGAAAGTCTGAGAAGCTTTTCAGTAAAAAAAGGAAGCCCGCTTAAGTTTTAAAAGTCTGCCCTGCCCCACTTCCAAACCGGCTTTGACCGCAGAGCCCCTCCTTCACAGAAAAAGGTGTAGCAGCGTATGGAATAATGTTTTCATGGAATATACGCAACCAGGATGGAGTCCAAGGGAAAAGATTATTAGAGAAACCAGAGCTCAATCCAATTCTGATTCTGTTTATGAAACTCCTGTATACATGCAGAAGTTCAGACTGCTGCTTTGAACAACCTGGGAGCAGGTGAGGATTCTAGGGGTCTAAAATTACAACCATGCTTCCCTAATTATAGTTTCCATCTGGTTTGGAAGTTAAAACTCCCGGAGAAGATTCTACTGTCCGTGAGTATGTGGCCACCAAGATGACTGGTCAAGGGCCCTCTTTCCTGGAACATTCGGCTCACTCTTGAAGAGTTTCTTCAGTCGAGGGCATGGCCCACTTTAAACTAACTAAGCCATGGTTCGAACCCTTTTAGGTGAAGTGGTCAAGAGTTTGGAGGGTGGCAGAACTGAGGGTCAGACTTGAATGGGTAGTCAGTCCTTCAGCCAAAGACGTGCCCACAGAATGGATTCTTGTCAAGAGGGCAAGCGTGAATTCTCTGCATACGTTGGTCCTATCACTGGGCACTGAAGATTTGTTTTTCAGTGTTAGAGCTCAGCACGAATGTTTAAAATGATTTGCATAGGAGTAGCCTTTATCATTTGCCCAGGGTAGTACAGAAGTTAGGACCACAGCTTTTGAGTCAAATAAACCTTGGGTACAATCCCAGCCCTGTTTTCACTGCCTTGCAACCTTGGGCTAATTATTTCACCTCTAAGGAACATCGGCTTTTTAGAGGAAGGTAGTTACAAAGTTTAACAGAGACATTCTGTGTGACAATAAATAAATATTAGTATGATTTCTATTGTTAGCACTATGAATTCTAGGACTACTGTTTCCTTCAACTGTCATGCTAAAGAAAATCATTTGTTAAATGAAATGATTATCATCAATCTGTTAGGTCCAGGGCTGTGCCAAGCTCGAATGAAATAGTGATGAATAACATGGGGTCACTACATTTAAGAGGTCAAGGTCTTAGGAGGAAGGCAGATAGATAAGCCACAGATCATGCCTAGCTTGTGTTGCAAACGGAGAGCAAGTCAACTCAGCCAAGGTGGGGTCAGGGCAGTCTTCCAAGAGGTGGAAGCAGTTAAGAGAAATATAAAGGTATGGAGTGATTAGTCAGGCAAAACTAAGAATTGGCAGGTGGGGGAGAGGAGAAAACAAATTTCAGCTGGCGGAGGGGGCTGAAAACATTTGAAAGGTTTGCAAATCATAGTTTTAAACACAGTTGTCCTGGAGGAGTCCTCTGAAAAGGAAATCAGTAGAAATACCCACGTTCACAGGAGTGGGTCTCCTTCATCCTAGTAAGGGGTTTATGCTTTATCATGTGGGCAAAGGAGACTGCGCTATTGAATGCCTCTCATCCAAAGAATGACAATTTGATTTTGACAGATGAAAGGGACAGTAATGGGAGGGCACCTAGTAGCCCCTTCTGAAATTGGAAAGGTCAGTCGTATTTGCATTCCACATTTTGTGCGTAAAGTGATAAAGACTTCTATATAATTTGGGGGCAGTCCCCAGTGCCGCAGAAACAGAGATGGAGAAATGAATCGTGTCTAGTTTTTCCTTCATTATAGGTTCCCTACAAGGAAATAAAATCTCCCCACTCCCAATTTACCTGAGGCAGCCTCACTTTGAGGTCTTGATAGACTAGGCTCCCCTATTCCTAAAGAAAAAAACAGCGCTTCCCCTACCTTTAAAAAAATGTTCCCTTTGTGTTTTAAGCCTAGGCTCTAGAATGGAAAGAAAAGTTTGAATTGATTTCCAGAGAGAGGGCTCCTGGGTTATGCCAAACAGCCAGACTCCTGGGCACTTCTGAGTAATTTGTAGAGTATTCAGGAGCTGCTCGTGCCCAGGCACTGAAAACAATCCCCTCGACCCTGAGTGTCCAGCAGGAGATGCGGGTCCAATTATGGCCTGCGTGAATGGCTTTCCATTTCCTAAGTGCCCCATAGTATTTAGGACTTGGAACCTCCGAGGTTACTACTGAAGATGAAAGAACAGAAGCCCCTCCCAAGCCTTCAGCTTCTTAAGGAAGAGCCCCCTCCCACGGAAAGGATTTTGCCTGGAAAATCCCAGGTACAGAGAGAGGAAAGTAGATGTGGGGAGCTAGGGAAAGAGAGAGACAGAGAGGACAGAGAGAACAAAAAACTTTAATTTGCATAATAAATGAATGAAGGGTTACCAAAATTTGGTGTTTGCTAGCTAAAATGAGCAGGCTAACAAACTCTATCTGGGGAAGAGTCTAGCGTTAAGTTGGGCAGCCAGGCAGGACTTGCCTGTCGGGTGGCAGAGAACACACTGCCCACGTCAATATGCTTATCTGTGGTTGGAATTTGTGGGCACAGCATCTTATTTGCAATCTATTATCAGAGCTGACTTGATCTGGTTGTGATTTTCACCTGCTGTTCCTTTCTGAAAATTACCGATTCCTCTTGGTTTAATTGTTATCGATTTAATTTGTTGGGGGTTGGCTGGTTAACCCTAAAGTCTACAGATTGTATTACCAGTGCTTTCTACCTATAATTCTTCAACAACCAGACTTAAAACTCGTATAGGTTCAAAGATGAAGCACTCACATCCTATCGCTAACGCATCTGTATTGCAGGGGCCATGGCTGCCTACACATTTGTGGCCCTTGAAAAGCTTGTGCAGTAAGACTGAGTAATCGTTTATCAGACACCTGTTTATAACCGCTATATTCTACTATACTGCTGGACAATGCATTTGTAAAGAAGCTTGCACTTTTTAAAAATCAAGTAAGTAAATGACACCCAATTCACCTATATCACTGGCTCAACTTTATTGCTGTTGTTTATTGTGTCCCTTTGAGCCAAGTGCTCATCAAGACGCTTATTTTCCACTGGAAAGTACCCTGGGGTAGGGATGGAAGGAGCTGACTCTTGCTGTTCCTAGCCCTGTCTAAAAATGGGCTGTGATGGGCGAAGTCTGAGAATTTCTAGTGCAAATGCGAAGCAAGGAGAGGCAGGATCTCCTCTGAGCAAGAGGTGGTAAATTTCATCATCACCCGCAAGCTGTCGGCGATCACATTAACCTTTCGGGTTAACCTGCAGTCTAGGCAGAAATGAGGAATGTTGCGAAGAACGGCATAATCCTCACGATCACTCATTTAGCTTCCCAACCTTTTCTGTGTCTGCATTTAATGGATATAATTCTTCCCAATGTGCCCCCTGTTTCCCAAAATGCACCTACTTGGATTGCAGCCAATATTCAAAGTAAAGCCCCTTTTATTTTTTTTTCTTAAAAATCTAATGACTCACTGGTCAATAATAATAATAATTTATAGGTCAGAAATAGGAGAAACCAGAAAGTGTGCTCTGGATAAAACAGATCTTAAGTATAGCATTAAGTGCCCCGAAAGTTTAATCTGGGGAGATATATAAACCAAATTATTAACAGTGGATAATATTGGCAAGGATTATGGGGAATCTTGACAAGGACTCAGTTCCTATGCTACATACTTTTAACAATATTTGAATTTGAAAACAGGCAGCACATATGACTTTTTTACCAAGGTGTACTAAAGTGTGTTTCTTTTGGTTTGGTTTTAAGATGTTGATGTAATGATAACCTATCCCTCACAACTGCAAAATAGAAAAGAAAGACCTTGAACTAGAATCTGCATATGGTAGACTATATTCCTTCACGAAGCCCCTTCAAACTTCCTAACATATCCATGACCATTCGCACGGCTGTTTACTTACGACTTTAGCTTCATCCCAAGCAATAAAATCCGGGAAAGTATGTGTTTGACACGGTAGTTATATTAAACTAAAAACCTGTTCTTCCAAGTACAGCTGCAGTTATTTTGCACAATCTCATATGGGAATTGCATCTTAGAAAGCTTTGCTTCAGAACCGCCTAGATTCCCGAGATTCTACAAATTTGGGGAAGAAAACCCCGGCCCCTCGGATGCTTTTTTAGCTCTTCGGAGAGGAGTCGGCATTCGTACGCCTATTTTCTTCTCCTTGTCGACAGATGCACTGAGAGCTGTATGGTTGAGAAAGGCGAATGTGAAATGTCTCTGTTTCCCACAGATTTTAATTATCTGGGTCATTTCTGCGTTTCCCCCCTGAACACCAGTATGACAGCTTCCTCAAAACTCTTTGTGGTTCACTCCTTCCGCCGGTGCCCAGAAGTTCAGAATCCCTTCATGAGGCCCAGTGGGGGAGTGGAGGAGACACGCCTTTACAGAGGCCACAGCTGGCTTTTAAAATGCATTTGAGTTTTCAACAATTTCACATTCATTTCTGCTAATGATTGGGGAAGTGCGGCTTTCCTCTGAGTCACCTTTTCGCTTCTGAAAGAGCATCGGCGTTTCGCCTTTATGGGAAGCCCCGAGTTTCCCCGCTTCATCCCACATCAAAACTCACCCCTGGGATCTCCACCTTCAAACAAGTGAAACAAATGTGCTCCCTCAGGGGGGTGTGCTGCGTGCCGTCTGAGAGGAGTGGAGTTATCCAGGGATCTGAGCGAGTCAGGCAGGATTGCCCACGCAGAGGAAATCAGTGGCTGGGAGAGAACACCTTCAGTGGGGGACCACTTTAGAGCCTCCAACCTCTTTAGAGCCAGCTGGGCCTAAAAAGCCCCTCCTCATTAACATGAGCCAAGAGAAGTGTCTGTTATACGCTACCACATAGCAGACACCAACCAACAGATTCTGATCACCTATGCCTCAACCTTCCCAAATAAATGTGGACTCTCTCCCATAAACAAGCCTCCCTTTCTCATAGAAATCCCGTGGAACAAAGCCTTCCTTTTCCCTTTATCGTTTCCATTTTACCATCTACCTAAAATAAAAGAGAGATAAGGATAGATGCTTCATATTAACAGAGAGAGAGAGAGAGAGAGAGAGAGAAGAAAAGAAAAGAAAGGAAAAAGTAGTTCCATTAGCAACTTTGGTAAGAAATGGCTCCGCATTGTTCCTCTGACAAGGAATTTTTCCCAGCATGCGTGCATCTTTAAAGTATTGCAAAACAATATCTTAAAATGAACTGATTAGTATGCATGCTCTGTGGTCACATTTAAGTTCTATTTATAAAATCTATTCTGTTCCAGGCTCAGACAAACAAAACTGAAATGCAGCTGTGTAACACATTGATAATTTTCATTAGTTCTAAAAGCCTCAATAGAATTTGCAATTTTATTCATTACATCTAAATAATCCTAGAAAACCTGTTGTGAAGGTGACCTTTCATTCCCCATACCCCTCCCCCCACCCCGGATGCTTCAGTGACTTGTCTGGGTGTGCGTTATCTGCGTGTGTTTGCGTGTGTGGTGTGTGTGAACCAGGAAGGGCTGGGCAAAGAGAAAATGATTTCTGAAAGAGGGAGGCACACGACAGAACAAGAAATCGAGGCAGGCAGAAGAAAAATGAGGTATTGGGAATCCGAATCACCCACGTGGATTCTGAAAGTGCTTCTAACAAGGGCCATCCAGCCATCATTGGCCAGATATGAAGGAGTTCAGGTTTCTGAAATCGCTGTGCGATCCACGTGGACTGCGTCCTAATTCATTGGGAGGCAGTTCAAATTTTTGACCACGCAGGGATGAGGATTCTCCCAGAGTGAGCCAAAGGACAGGCCCCCAAGAAATAAACAGGGCTGTTTCTGTCCCCTCCAACTTGTTCTTGCAAGGTCCAGCAATGCCAACTCTGGAGGTGGGGTTTCTTACTGGGAACTTGTGTGGGAGTGTGCATGTGTGCGTATCTCTGAAAACTAATTTGAAAGCACATACTTCCCAGAATGCTGGCAGCCAGCCACAAAACCACGAGAAAGGTCTTTAGGAAATTAAGAGAACAAAACAATGAAATCACAGTATAGGAAAGGTAGACGATAAAGACAAACACTTGAAATTTAGCAGCAACAGAGATGGTGCTTCAACGCCAACCAGGCAGTTAAAATGGTAAAACTGCATGTGCAGAAAATGGGAAGCACAGGTCTTAGATAAACAGACATGTGGGTACGAATGCTCTCATGCAAGGGCTTATCTGAAAATTGCTCATTTGGGACTAAAGATAATGACGATTATGAATGACCTATGACAGGCAAGTGCCACCTTGCACATTTCATCTTCCTCAGTAGGGCTAACCAGGCCTCAACAAGGACTCTTCTATCTCACGTGTCTATGAAGGTGTCATTTGAAATATAAAGAGCAGTGGGGATGGACAGTGGCAAGGTGAAATTCTTGGAAACATGAAGTTCAGTAAAGCTGACGATACCGATTACATAATAAGTTTCTGTGGTCATGTTACTCTCTGGGGCTGGTGGAGCTGTTAAAGTTCAGTCACTTTGGATAAATATTTGAAAAGATATTTTTAAATAAGTCATATCTTACACACACCTTTAGAGACAAATTAATATTCTACCACATTTTTAAAATGTCAATTATTAAGCCCTGGCTGGTAGCTCATTGGATTGAGCGCGGGCTGAGAACCAAAGGGTCACCGGTTCGATTCCCAGTCAGGGCACATACCTGGTTGAGGGCCAGGTCCCCAGTGGGGGGCGCACAAGAGGCAACCACACATTGATGTTTCTTTCCCTCTCTTTCTCCCTCCCTTCCCCCTCTCTAAAAATAAACAAATAAAATCTTAAAAGATAATGTCAATTATTACATCATTTAAAAATATTAGGTCAAGCGGCTTGTAAATTATATGACTGCTGTTGATTGTGGTTGCCTGATAAAATTATGTGGTTGGCCGACTGTTCTGCAACATCATGGGACCCATGCTGCTCTTCACAAGCAGCAGAACTGCTGACTAACTGGACGTATCACTGTACCATTATTTCAGCATTCACTCTTGTTATAACTTTAAATCTGTTTCAACCATATCCGGGAAATGTTCCTTTTCTAACAAGGATAGTGCTTCAGCTGAAAGTAGTGACTTTGGGGAGAATTTAGGTGTGATAAGAGCTATGAGAGTCAAACAACTACTGTGCTAGGCCATGCTATGGATTTAGAGCAAACTACTCTGCAAAACATTGCAGATGGTGCTGACAAAATAAGAAGCAACTTTAATCGAGCTGCACTTTGAGTTTGCAAACACTGCCTTGTATAACAGGGTGAATACGATGGAAACAATGCCGGAGACACAGCCACCGAATTGGCCCCTAAGCTACCGTGATTACAGATTTAAGCACCTTGCGAATTCACTCCAATTACTCTCTATTTGTTCCTGTGGCAAAATTAATGTTGAATTATGTCACTTTTGAATTATGAGATCTTTTCAGGAGTATACCTTTGGCATAAAATGAGCCTTCCCTGCACCAACATTTCATTTCTTTTCAAAGTCATTAACTATCAAGCCAGCTCAACAAAGATGTACTTGAGTGCTATTCTGTACAATGAGAAAACTATAAGAATAGCTGACATTTATTGCTTATCATGTACTCAGCATATGCTAAGATTATAGCCACTCTTTCATGTAATTCCTAATGACTATCCATTGATGTGTCTACTGGTATTATGCATATTTATTTCACAGTGAGTTTTCTGGAGTTCAGTGGGCTGATACACTTGCCTAAGATCACAGTCTCAAACCCAGGTTCTGTATGTCCACAGCCTCTGCTCTTAGCCACCCACTATATTAGGGCAGAGTTAGAATGGCAATACCTGAGAGTTTGTCTACATTACCTTTGTCTCTTGAACTTGCCTTGATTCCACAAAGCTTGCATTTGATGTGTTTATAATGCTAAGAAAAACTGCAAATTACTGTGTACACCATTATTCCTTTATCTCCCAAAGAGGAAGATGAGGATAATGTGGACTATGTCTTTGTAACAGCAGTGCGATATTTCTGTGGGTGGTTTTCCAAGCACTTGGTATGTAATTAGCGATAATTTGGATGTCTCCTTGGTGTCTAGGCGCATGCCATCTGCTGGGCATTTGCTGAGAGTGCCCAACGTGTGCGCCACAGAGGCAGAATGGGACATTTCGTTTGCCTCTCAAATCTGAGAGGCCTCCATGGGCAAAGGTGCAAGTCCTTGGATGACTTGTAATGAAGACCTACAAAGAGAAGTCGGTGCGGCAGTTTACAGTTTACACGTCATTTTTGATTCCAACATGACTTCTTCCTTCCCTGGGACTTCTCCCCTATACTCAAAATTGCCACAGCAATCACGAAAGTGCCTCTTGAAACGGTGGTCCCCTGGCTCACTCTGCTTCTCCTCGTCCTATGACTTTCATCAAACTTTTCAGAAGGCGCCGGGCAAAGGAGAACTGTTCTCCCTGCCAAGACATTTCAGCTCAGCAGCAGATGCCCAGCAGTGTAATTTCTGCCTGAGTGTCACTGATATATTGTGGAGGCAAATTTAAGGCAGATGAGTACTGGAAAAAATTAAAGCCTCTTCCCAAGTCTCTCGGCTTGACCTGTACTCCTGAAGTTAGATTTATATTAACCTTCAGCCCTCGTCTCCCCTAACCTTTACCCATGTGTTATGGTGGGGGAAACTACTTTTTCCGTGTATCTGGTCAATATACTTTTACTTTTCATGTTTTTTTTAAAAACTGTTTTATTTGTCCCTCTCTCTTGTTTTTCCTATGCCATGTTCTAGCCAAAGTAACCTGACATATATCCTTCCATATTTTTCTCTGTAGCAGAAGTTTTAGTTGTTACTTACCAAAGGAAAAAATGACATCCTGTTTTACACACTGCTCTGTAGATGTAGACACCAGCTTTTATTACTTATTATTAAGTGTTGCTTATCTCAGTTGTTCTTTTGCTCTTCCTCTCAGACGTGCATTGCTTCACTAGGTAATGAACTTGGATGGCAATATTCCATACAGCTGAGTTTACTCATGACATTCCACTAGCTACCTTGGCCTGCTCTCAACTAATACTGGCTGAGTGGGAAGGAAAACTTGCACAGGTAATAAATTTGCTCTTAAAACACATTATAATCTAACAGTTAATTTATTCAGCCATCCACTCATTCAGTGTCTGCCATGTTCCTAATACTTTTCTGCAGTTACACATTAGAAAAAAGCATCTGTTTTTATGGGCTTTATTTTCTAGCAATGTTGCAGAAAAGCTGGTGACAAACTAGAAAATAAATAAATAAGATAGTCTCAGAGATAATACATGCTCTTAATAAAAAGAGAATAATGGTTAGAGAGCAAATGGTGTAGTCAAAGGAGATACCAATTTCAGCTAAGAGCCAATTGATAAAATGAGTTAGCCATGTTGAGCCCTGGCTGGTGTGGCTCAGTTGGTTGGAGCATTCTCCCATGGACCAAAAGGTTGTGGGTTTGATTCCCAGTCAGGGCACATACCCAGGTTGCCAGTTTGTCCCCAATTGGGGCATGTATAGAAGGCAATCAATTGATGTTTCACTCACATCGATGTTTCTCTCCTTCCCTCTCTTTCTCCCTCCCTCTCTCTAAAATCAATAAGCATATATATATATATATTTTTTTTAAAATTAAAAAGGTATTAGCCATGTTGAGGTTTAGACTTGAGGGACAATATTCAAGGTAGAGAGGCCCCAAGTCAGAAGTCAGTTGAGACCATTTGAGGAACCAGTAGAGGCCAGGAAAGAGAGAACACAATAGGAGAGGGGAGGGCTGTAAGAGGTAATGCTGCTGAGCTGACAAGAAGGCTGATCATGACAAGTCACCAAAGAAACAGCTCAGAAAAGCAATGGTGGTTAGTTACCACGAGGACAGTTCAAAAGGCTATGAGGGAATAAAGTAGTGTGTGCATGTGCATGTGTGTGTGCGTGTGCATGTGTGTGCATGTTTGTGATGCACTGAAAAGAGCACAGTGCACTCCTGTGGGATTCCTAGCAAAAAGCTGAACCACGAGAAACATCAGATTCCAAACTAAGGGCCAGTTGACAAAGTAACTGGCCTGCATTCTTCAGAAGTGTCAAGGGCCGAGGAGAAACAAAGAGGAACCATTCTAGATTGAAGAGGACCAACAAGACACAAGACTAAACATGTCCCTGGACCAGATCTTCCGTCTGTGAAGTGCGTTATTAGGACAAGTAGCGAAACGTAAGTAGTATATTGGAATGAATGGCAACACTACACCAATGTGAACTTTTTGATCTTGAGGTACACGCTGTGATTATTCTTTTACCCGAGAAATATGCACTGACGTATTAAGAGGTAATGGGGCATCATGTCCCAATTTACTCCCAAGTGGTTGAGAAAAATGAATTCGGAGTAAAGACTATATTGGATTTCGGTATACATTTTCTGTAACTTTTACAGAAATCAGTGTAAAGTTAAACTTGTTTCAAAATAATTGAACTAAATCATTCTCTTATCCTAAGACACAACTGCAAACTACAATTGGGAGGAGAAATCTGCAGCCCAAACCTGAGAAAGAATGAACAACCAGAGAAGGAATTCCTGACAGTTAGCACAACAACAACAACAAAAAGATGGAGGCATTCATCTAATCCAATAGAAAAGAGCCAACATGATGGATCGGAAACACCACAGAATTTTTTAAATGCCCATAACCTATGAACCAAGCTTCAACCTCATTTGCATTCTGAGAATGCAAATGAAAACAATGAGACTCCACTCACTCCTGCCGGAATGATAAACATTGGGAAGTCAGATGACACGGGGCATGGGTGAGGATGCGGATGCCAGAATTTTGGTCCTGTTGGGGGCACGTGATTGTATGCAACCACTCTGAAAACAGCCAGATGTCACCAGCCAAGTGTAACACCCACTAGGGCACACTGTGTTACTGCCACCCAGTGTGACTGCTCATTTCTCGGCAGTGGCCCTCCCTGCACAACTCAGACATGGCGGTACAACTGACTTCAGCATAACAAGTATGAATGGAGATTATGTGCATCGATTCCCAGTGGAGGTTTTTACTTGCCAGTCGTACATTTTTCCCTCCTGCACACCCCAGCCACGGAGACTGGTCCCAGGTGAAAGAAAACATAGAGTAGATCCCCAGCTCACAAAGGAAGCACGTGTAACAGGAGGCAGCAATAAACTTGTGCGAGTGTAAGCTGCTGAGAATTGTTATCTAATTACATATTCAGCGCATTCTTACTCTCCCACACACATATCCTGTAAACCCTACAATTCTATTACCAAATATGTATCCTAGACAAACTGTTGCAAATATATACCAGAATATATATTTTTTCAAAATATTTATAGCAACACTTGTTTGTAAAAAAGAAAAATAGAAACAATTAAAATCTTCATGGAGAGTGAAATGAATAAATAAGTTGTGGTACATTCACACAATGGAATAAAAGATTATGCAGCTACATGCCTCAACTGGGACGAGTCTCAAAGACTCAAGGCTGAGACAGAAGGAAATGCACTATTTGGCTCCATATATTTTTTAAAAGCAGACAACACTAAATAATAGGCTGTTTGTTGATACACAGAGGGAGTAAAACTTACAGGAAAAGGAGTAACCCAGAACTCAGGATTGCAGTTACTACAGAAAGGGGTGAGAGAAGAAATAGGTGAATACGAGAAGCAGCACATAACAACATCTCAGATACGGTCATGTCCGTCTCTTAGTCTCGCCCTGGGTATAGAGTTGCTCATTTATTCTGTCCTTTAAATGATGCACATACATTTTCACGCAGCAGTTCATGTACGAGAGTATGGAACATCTCATAATAAATAGGGGGGTAAATCATGATGGATAAAGGGAGTATAAATTTGCTAAGATATCAAAACTCCAACCTTTTCCTTCATTTAAAAATGTATCTTCAATGCAATTAATTCATACTTTGTCAATCTAGACCTAAGGTTCTGTGGAGGACAGTTTTTTTCTTGACTTTTTACTTAGCAGTAAGAATTTCAAGTCATCCAAAGTGTTCCTGGTGATTTCTTTATTTCCAGGGAAAAAGGGTGTGTGTGTGTGTGTGTGTGTGTGCATGCACAATACTGTTTTTTATTTAAACTTTTAATCCCAAAATGAATAAAGATTTTTTTGTTGCTTTAAAAGTAGAGCCATCGTGAAAGAAAGGGTAGCAACTCAAGTACTGGTAATGCTGTGTTCACTGACCAGAGCCAGCTCTTCAGTGAGCATGTGCAGACAAGGAAACCAGTTCAGAAGCCTGACAGAACGTCTCATGGGCTCACATTCTCTTCGACTTAAATCCACGGGGGACTTGCTGTGGCCGATGCAGAAATAACACAAGTGGAAAAGAAGCAGGTGGGAAAATGTCATAATATGTGGATAGCTTTTGCTTGAGGGACCTTCTCAAACTAAGTACTATTTTCTCATCCCTAGATATGTTCAATTACTTTTAAAATACAAACAAAAATACAAGGCAGTTGATTGAAAGATAAGCTGGTGAGACTGACCGAAAGAAAATGCATTTGTTTTCTTACCTTGTGGATTAAAACCAAAGCTGATTGCCTGGGGAAATCCAGAGAGCAGACCCTTCCAAGGGTTTTTAAGTGAGAGTCACATCAGATTCCTCCAGTCTCAGGGAAGAATGCATTTCCGCAGTAACCTAGATGGTAATATGGGGAAACGTGACCAGCACAAAGGGAGAGTATACACATGACTGAACAGCCAAGCAAAGGGCTGTTGATGTTTGCAGAGAATAAATGTCTCAAGATCTACGGTCAAGAACATGCTCAAAATGAGAGCAGGTCGGGTCAACATCTTGTTGGCGGCTTGATTACTCAGTAAATCGGATAATAAATAGCAATTCTGACTTAAAAAGGAAATGCTGCCAAGGATTGAAAAGGCTGGAAAAATGGTCCTAGATTGATTGATCGATTCGTCCATCTACCCATCCATCCATCCATCCATCCAGCAACCAATCAGTCATTCATTTATTTACTTAATTATTTGTTTATCATACTTGATCTGAATGTAGATAAGCCTTGGGTTAAACTCTGGAAATTCACAAAATCTAGCAGTGAATTGAGACACATTCCCTGCCTTCAAAGAGTCCATAGTCTACTGCAGAATTTTCCAACCTCACCACTACTGGCATTATAAGATGGATGACCCTCAGTTGTGGGAGGCAGGCCTATGGGTTGTAGGATGGTTACCAGCATTCCTGGCCTCTGCTCACTACACTACAGAAGCATTTCTTCCTTCTCCCTGGTTGTGATGACCAGAAATGTCTCCAGACTCTGTTAAATGTCCCTGGCGGGATAATCAATCCTGGTTGAGAATCACTGGTTTAGCAGAGGCGGCAAATGTGTTCATAAATGTTTGCAATGCAGTCTAAAATGTTTGATAGTTAAGAAACATTAAGTAAACAGGGATAACACAACAGAGAGAGAGAGAGAGAGAGAGGGATGGTGAGGGAATGAGGGAAGGAAAGCCAGAGAGAGAAAGTGCTTATGAGCACCCTGCTGCCCCCCAGGGACACGGGGAGGGCACACCGAGGTGCCTTTGAAGTGAGTCTTAGAGAAAAGCAGACTTTATCATTTGAGGAGAAGACACAGTCCTATAAATATGTGAAAATGCAAAGAATGCATTCTCTATTCCATGTTAACCCATTTCTAGTCTCTATAACCTCTGGTTCTAAGGAACATAATGTATTTGAGTATCTTCTGGCTGGTACGATAGTGCCATTAAAATACTGTCAGCTAGAAAGTGGCAACCCTTCATTCATTCATTCATTGAACAGACAGTTACCAAACACTGTTCCCGATATGGCACTAGGGTTCTAGAATAAGAGCTGAAAAACATACAATGACTGCACTGTAAGACATGAAAGTCTAATACAGAACAAATTAGCCAAAAATAAATTTACCAATTCTTTGTAAACTAGCTTTCTTGCTAAATAGCACAAAAATCTTAGAAAGCAACTGCCTAATCCTGTCCTTCGCTGGCCTTCTGGCTGACTTTGGAACTTGAAGTCTGTAAGTGAGGCAGATGTGTAAACCAATGGTTGTGAAAGTCAGTATAAAGCGCTTTGATAGTGGTGTTTAAAATCTCATCAGAGACACTGAAGAGAAGGCGGCCGTGTATGCCTGGGGATCTAGAAATCTTTTCTGAAGTCATGGCACTTAAACTGGCCTTAAAAAAAACAAGCAGAAGGTGTTCATTATTAGCAGAAGAGGTAACCAGGAGATGGAACAGCCCATGAAAGGATACAGAAGCTAGAATGCTCAAGAAATAGTGAGACTGTGCTATTGACCTATGGCCAAAGTGGTAGGGTTATTATTCTTATAACTTATATTCCAACACTCTCTTAATAGATGGGAGCAGACAGCTCGGGGAAATAAACTTTAATAGGTAAGTAACAACATTGGTGCACTGGGGAAGTGCAAGCCCCACCCTCCTAACACACACACACACACCCCACATACTCCCATGGTTGAGGAAATGACGTAAGCATGCCCTTTCCTCGAATGTGATGGATGGCTACCATAACAATGTCAGGTCTTTTACATAAACCGGAGACCTCAATGTTTAGTCAAGGCCCCCAGCATCCCCACCACCCCAATTTTGACACTTATTTTGAAAGTCCCTTTGCCTACTTTTACCGGCACAAGTCAAGCTGGTAGATGAAACTTCAGCTTCTCCCCTGCTACATTTTCATCTGGCCTGCAGAACATGTTCCAGAAAAGATACAGTATTGAGATCAAAGAGGGCGCCTGGCTCACCTTAGCACAGCAGAGGGCATGCCACAGGGATACGGGAAGACTTGTTGACACTCACTATGCAAAGGACTTCAAGAAAACGAGTGGCCCTGGTAGGTCCACATAGCGCTGTGTGTGGCTCACTCAATTCCGGCATAGTTGCCTGTCTCTCACTGCACTGTCACCAAAACAGTGGGATCCCTCTTGTTCATTAGAGACTAACTAGATAGGCTCTCAGCATATTCCACCATATGTCACACAAGCAAAGAAGGACCCCCAGAGCTGCTGATGACGTTTGCAATGAAACGAAGCCCGGGCAGCTGGGTTCTGCTACTGACCTCACTTTTCACCTGCACCCTGCTCTCCAGCCCAAACACTGCAGGAGGCTCAGGGCCCCCAGAGGCTTTCAGACCCAACATCCCTGGGTTCCCACAAGTTTCTGCCTGTTAAGAAAATGAAGGGAGAAGCAAGAAACCAGAGCCTTTAAAATGTGCACCTCTCTGTAGGCTAAGGAAGAGCAAGGCCAAGGATTCAAGGTTTGAGTCATCCTTGACTCTTCTGATCCCATTAAAGAAAAGAACACATTCTTTTCATGTGAAGAAACCTCCATGAGGCTTGGATTGGACTTGCCTTTGTTCACCAGACCATAAGACCTGCAGGAGGAGCACAATCTTATGTTTATTCATCACCGCCAGATGCCAATACATTTGTGGATCGACATTTGGCTGAAGTATGAATAAACACAGAGAATTCACAAGCAGATATCAGAGCTACAAAGCTGAATACTACTGATGGATGGATGATGGTTTTGTGCTATTTAGATAATTGGACATACTAAGTACAGAGCTTTCTGCAATGATAATGGACCTGTCGTGTTGGGGTCTATTTAACAAACACTTGGACTATTTTTTAAAGCTTGTTTACTTTCCTGTACATCCTGACTTTATTGATATTCTATCCTTTGAATTACAGTGTCACCCTAGCAACGCTCCAGAGAAAGTTGAGGAGGGCATTATCACTGTTAACCCACGTTTTCAAAGACAAAGAAGGCAAAGCCCTTCCAGGCTGAATGCAGAGCTGGTCTTTCTTGCATTGCCCCCACATGAACACTCCCATCTGATGGCTGGTCAAAGAAGGTGGATGGAGGCAGGGAGAAGGGTGTCTGTATCTCCTGTTTCTCAGCCGAAGTGTCTTTCTGTGTCAGTTTTTTACTGCAGATCACTCTGCCCCACAGGCTCTTCTCCACATCTTTCCACGCCTCCCTTCTTGCCATCTGAGTCTCAGCTCGGATGTCCCTTCTATTTCAAGCAGGTCCCCAGTGATACGCCTTATTGAATTCCCCCTGTAGCACTTACTATCTCAATCAGTGTTTCGTGGTTGTCCATTTTCCCCAACATTAAGAAAACTTCTTCAGAGCAGAGACCATGGCTATGTTCCAGAACATTCTGTCCCCTCAGTCTAACACTGTGCCTAGTTGCTGGCTGGTATACAACAATGATGTGCACATTTCAGGCACTTTTAGGACCGCAGACTCTTAAGTAGACCCCATCCTTTGCTGTGAAACATGCCCGTCCAAGTTGAGTGTACCCAGTTCAGGGGGTGACTTCCATCTTTGCTGCAACATGGCGTCTGGTCCTATAAGCAGCAGGCACGTTGGGCCACATTTGGACAGTGCACTTCCTTATAGGAAAGTATGCCCAGCTTGGAGTCGATCTTTATGGTTCCCATTAAAAACACTGCATAGCTCGTCCAACTTCCTAAGACGTTCCTGCTGACCACTTGAGTACATCTTGCCTGAGAAAGAAGTGCTAGTACCGACGACTGAAGTTCTCCCGTGAAGTGCACTGTAACCCGCAGAAGACAGTGTTTATACTCAGTGCTTTCATTCCCATAGGTTTGTGGGGCTCAGTTCTTAACTAAGCAAAACGTTCTCCTTGAAATATAGTTCAGGTAAACCACGTCTCCCCTAAAATGTTACCCAGGTACCCTGTGAACTACAGACATACTTTTGTGGGTTTTCTATGAAGAATAGATAAAATACTGCATTGGGGATGTATCAGTAGCATTATTTACTTCAAAATGATAGAGCTTGACACGCCAATGTTTATAGAAGAGAAGGGTCCCTTTCATTATTATAGAGTCCTAGGCAACTGTGGCTCCTAGGGTGTTTGTGTAACAGTTTAATACACATTCTGGGTGATTTCCCTGTAATTCACAAACTGCTTTATGAACTTGATAATGACTTACAGTTTATATTTTTGAGATGGTAAATAATGAAGATTGGTGAGGTGATTCAGACTTGATTTCCTGATTAATCTGTAACGTTTCTTTAGTCTTTTCATCTCCTGAAACTTTCAGGTGGCCCCTCCTCCCCAGTAGGAGCACCATCACCATTTTTTATGGACTCAACGGGGGTGGCACACCATTACCATCTTCTTAAACAGCAGGGAGGGAGGGGGTGGCCTCGCTCATGCCGCTGCACTTTGCTCCTCTGGCCCTTAGGGCACTTTCAGAGTTTAGTTTATTTCTCAATCTATACATAAAAATAAAATAGTGGGAGAGTGCAGGAAGCTATAAACATGGTTTGAAGCCATTGGAAAGATTCCCTGAACATTTATATGTTTTGGTTTGACACAGTCCATTTATGAAAACCACCTGGGTTTGGGGAGTTGTAGGGTGGGCCCCCTCTTACTCCCAATGCTCCTTAGAACTCAGACATTGTGTCACAGCTTGGGTCCACCTTTGCTATAGTATTAAGAGGTGAGTTCCAGAATATTCTTTTTTTTTTTTTCTTAGTAGAAGGCGAAAAAAGACTAAAATCCCTACCAGTTATTTAACATAAAAAAACTGGAAGTTGACCCTGTGGAAGACATGGCACTGTGGTTGCCTTACTAATTGAGAAACCTTAGACCCAGGCCTCTTTAGTACTGGCTCCTGAATCTGACCATGGCAGGGGCGTCAATGGAAGCTTGCTGGAAGGTAGATGGGGGGGTGGGAACCCCAAAGTGCAGGAGTTTGGAAACAGAGAGAACAGGCTGTTTCTACTTACATTGTATGTTTACTTGAATTGATTTGTTAGAAACTTAGCTGGGATCTGAACTGATGGACCCTGGGAGAAAGTCTGTGTGAAAATATAGAGCACAGTCCCATGGCAAACCTCAATTACTATGGATGGAGGACAAATTGATTTAATATGCATAGAGTCCTCAGGGCCTGGCACATCGAAGAACTCACTGTTACCTATTATAATCATCACGTTATGGAAGACTGATCTGCAACCCGCAGGCTAACATTTAGAATTAGCACTGCTCATGTGCTCAATTAGGTGACTCCTCCTTTATGACAAATTTATTATTTCATGTGCCCCGACAAGGAACCAAACTGGCGACCTTCCGGTTCTCAGGATGATGCCGAATCCAATGAGCCACACTGGTCAGGGTGAACTGTCCCATATTAAGTGGAAATAGAATCCCCAAAGAAATTATGGATTTCATCATTGTGTTATTTTCCTTAAAAATGCGTTTTACTCCGAGGGAAAAAAAACAATTAAAAAAAGAAAAAATCGTAAGTCACACCCCAAAGATGCTCAAATGAGAATATCTGAGTTAAACTTTGAGTCATCCTGACTTATTTCATTCAATCAGGCTTTTTTTTCTCTTTCCCCTAAACATCTGAACTTTACACTGGGTTTAAATATGAATCAATAGAAGATGAATGAAATATTAGTTTCATCTTTTCACCAAACTTTCTCATTTAACAGTATTTTCAAATAATCATTTCTAAAATTACATTTTAAGGCAATTTTCCCACTTGTATTATGTTTTTGAAGTTCATTGTTCTGGGGAGGTGAAAGATTCCAAATGCTATAAAGCAAAATGTCACACTGCAAGTTGTAGGCAAGGGTAATAAACTTGACTTTTCCTTGTAGTGCATTTCAATTAGGTACTTCGGTTCCTGGAGCACAAGGGTTATTGCATTTCCTTTGCCAGGGAGTCAGATCAATGTTGAACCTTGGGAATATGAATATCAATGGATAATACAAATAAACAAACACAAAATGGTGTCTTCGAGGAAGCAAATTGGTGGGGGGGTGAATGACTTTTTAACTTTGATCGTAGCAGCCTCATGGAAAATCCAAAATTTTAAATTTTCTCCATGTATTTTCCCTCTGTCCTCATTGCGTGACTGAAGTCTGCTTTATTCCACTGCCATCACAAGAAGCCTGCTGTGACATACTGGTATCTGCAAAGTCACCAGCTATTATACACACACACACACACACACACACACACACACACACATGCTGAAGCAAATAAATGATGGCTTACTAGTAACGTTTCCTTATTTAGTGATAATTTTGCTTTCAGACCCAAATACATCTATCTACTTGCCAAAGAGCAGAATAGCTCAATAGCGGGAATTGGGTCCCGAGAAAGAACTGAAAGAGCCTGCGAGGCTTCCCTGGGGAAGGATCCCTCCGTGATGCCCTGGGCACAGAACATGGACTCGCTATCTGATAAGGATGCATTGTGTATAAACTAACTTGTAAAGCACAAAAATCAATAAGCAAAGCAGCTTAAGTTGAAAGTGAAAAAGAAAAAAAAAGAGTTCATTTCATGATTTGCACGAGGGATTAATAATAAAAAATCTCTTTTCAAAAGATGAGACATCTGATGTAATTTTGTATCTCAGGATTATAAGATAAACTACACAATGAAAATTCATCTAAAATTTGCTTATATGAGGTGCTTCACAATGATGTAATCCTTTCCAACCCATATAATTGAAACATTGGAAATATTAAGCTTATAAGTCTCAAATATTAAAACTATAGAAGGATCGGGGGCCTCCTATATACTTCTCTAATAAGTTACAAAAGGAAAAATCCTCAAGTTGCAGAAACTTTTGGAAATATACATTATTGTGTGTGCAAATGAAAATATTAAGTCATTTCTCTGGCCTAGCCAAGTGACGAAAATCATACACTCTACCTGTACAGAGAGGCCAAAATTTCCCATGACTTGATTTTGCCTTTGCGTGCAGTAACATAAGCATGTTTATCAGAGTCTCCAAATACCTATCGACAGGTCAGAGAAGCTGACTCATGATAACTAAGGGGAGTGAGATTTACATGGCACTTTCTCCATTTCATTTTTAAACAACTGGATTTCAAATGTAAAACACCCTTATAAGTCAGCTGGCATTAGTATTACCAGCACCATTTAAATGACCAAGGGAATGAAATGGGTCAAGGGCACAGTGACTTGTCTCAGGCCATGAGGCAAGCAAGGGTCAGGTTTCCAGGTGGCATCACTGTGCCAGAAAGATAAATAGAGACACATAGGCACACGACATTAAGTAAGATGTATGAAATGCTGATGTGAGCACCTTCTCCCTTTTTCCGAGCTTCCGTTTGGAATGTTGTTGCCTTGGGTGTGTGTGTGTATGTGTGTGTGTACACACACATACATGTGGGCATTTTAAAGTGCTTGCATTTTATACTAAATTAATTTCTTTTTGTGTAAAACTTTCAATGAATATTGTATGAACCCGAGGCAAAGATGCAGAATCAGTTACAAGAATATTTTGCATAACACATTTGCACAATGTAAGTAACACTACCCAGAAGGGAAGACAGCATTTGATAACAGAGCAGGCTACCTTTCAGGATTTCCGTGTCTGCCTGTTCTTGGTGCCACGTACAACAAGCAAGACCATCTTGAAGACTTAAACATCTCATACACATTAACTGAGAGAATGATGAATTCTCTTTTGAAAAAAGTGTACTGGGTTTCAAACGCCACTTCGGAGCCATTCCTTAATTGCCTGTCTAAGAAAAGATTCAATGGAAAAAAAAGATAAATTTAACATCGAACAGCTGGAGAATACTTAGATAGGTAGGTGATGCTGAATAACTTTTAAAAAATCTTTGTACAAATATAAATGTGCTAGTTGTATTAACTATGAATTTTTATTTAAAAAAGAGATATAATACATTATCAATTTTTGGCTTTAAGAGAATATGCCTTGTGGCAGATTCTGCATTTCTTAGTAAAAATGGGAGGGCTGGAGGGAACAGTAGGTGGAAGGCTTTCCTGACTGCACCAGTCCATCGCTCATTCTTCTCCTCCTCCGCCTGAAGAACTAATGTTGTCTACCTGGATATCTCGAGCGTCATTGCTAACAGAAGGAGAGGCAGGCAGCTGAGTACCGTGTGGCTGGCCCAGGTTCCCCCAGCACCTTCAGTGTTTCTTCAAAGAACGAAGTGAACACAATTTTCACCACATAACTGTTAGTCCAGCTGTTCCCAGTTGGGATGTTACGTCCTACCGTCGTAGACCCAGTAAAGGAGGCGCTTGACATCTACTCATTGAATACTGTGGATGCTTCTACACATCTGCTTCCTACTACTATGTTGTTAACTGAAGTGTCTCTCTAACTTTTAACCGTCTTGTTCCAGTCACCATTACCACCATTGATGGCATTCTCTATATCTCATCTTTTTATACTGGCCTATGGTAAAACTCATAAATATGGGGTAAATGGCAATTCTTTGTATAGATTCTAAATGTTACTTACGAGTCCTTAAACAGAGTGTTTGAAGTCTCACATTCTCCTTGCCAAGAGTAGGGTTGATTTTCAAAAATCCTGGATGGTTAAGACCCATCTGAACCAAGCCTTTGCCCCCAAACAGAGCTGGTTTTACAATATCCCAAGTATCATTGGCACAGCCAAGAACGCTGTTTAAAAGCAGCCCACACCCCTTATAACATGGTCCACGGGGACCTTAGCTTCTAATTCCCATTCATCACATTCTCCATCATTAAGTCAGAACGAAGTCTGTAGTAAATTGTGCACAAAGGAGACCTAAAGAGGTGATTATTTCATTTTATGTACTTTCTCAATTACTGTCTTCCCACCCACTCAGGGGTGCAGTTCTCTGAAATGAAAATGGCAATGCCTTTATTTCCAACAATTTAGGAACCTGTTGGACCATCACGTCAGTTTGCATCAGCTTTCTGCCCGGGAAGAAATTCTCCTTCTTCACCAGCTTGGTGGTTTAGCCCTCAGTCAGTGAGATGGGCAAAGTCCAGCATTGTCTTCGGGGGAGGTGGGAAGGAAGGGGGGAGAAGCCTTTTCAATTAATTTCACTTCACCCAGCACTGAAAATTTGGAGAGAGCGGCCTTGAAGTTGCATTAAGCTGCAAAGGGACCAGATTTTGTCATGCATAACGTGCACTTTTTGCCCACATTTTTTAGGGCAAAATAAAGGTGTGCATTATACATGGGTATAATGATTCCATACCATGGCTATAATCATCCCATGTATACTGCGCCCCAAAATGTGGTTGTGCACCATACATGGCAAAATATAGATATTTAGAATAATATCCCCACAAGGAAAATCAGAAGTTTGGTTAAACACACAGACATCATTACTTGGCATCATTTAAAGCCCCAGGTATCAGGCTCCTACTGTAAGCCAGTGATACTCTGTATGTAATGCCTCTTTCAATTTAATCCTTTCAAAGAAGCCTAAGAGGGAGTGTTCTAAAGACTGGTGAAGTTAAGTAAATTTCTGGAACTCACCTAGATAGAAAATGCCAGTGTCAAGAGAGCGGGGAATGAAACCTATGTCTGAATTACGCCAGAGCTTATATTTCTTCCTACTTCACTCCGACGCTTCACTCCCAGCAGCAGTTATTTCTACAGATACTACACTCCCTTCCTCCCAGTCCCCAGGGGTGACTTATGGAGCACGAACGAGTATCACTGCTCCTTAGAGTCTATAGTCCAGGACTCTTTAAGCCGTGTTTCGCTTTGTGAATCCTTAGGCCCAGGGGAAGAATGCTGTTGGTAGATGGGAGGTGGGTGGGTGGTGCAGTTCATAGTAACAGTCACTAGCATTTCTCAAGCATTTACTCTGTGTCCCACAAGAATATAAATGCCTCTCTGCACTATTTCAACTAATTTGCAATATACATCTATGAGATGCCAGTTCATCCATTCATTCATTCCTTAACGGAACCAAAATTGATTGAGGGCCTACTATGCTCCAGAGAGTCCTCTTAAAGTTGGGGAAACAGGAAGCAAGTCAGAAACCAGTCTTGTTTACCTCCCATGTGGGAGAGACAGACAATTAACACATAGACAAATAAGTGAGTGACATAATTTAAGATAGTGATGCATGCTCTAGTAGTAATTAAGCAAGGTGATGTACCAGACATTAAACGAGAGGGAACTGTTTAGATGGATGGTCCGAAGAAGGTGTCGTGGTACCTAAGTTCAAGTCTCCAAGTAACAAATAAGGAGGGGAATAAAGAGAAGATGGTTCCAGGCAATCATTCATATGGGAAGGTGAGTTTAGTGTGTTGGAAAACATAAGGAAACCCAGCACAGTCGGAGGTGGATCAGTGTGGGACCACGTCCAAATAAATCATTCTGCAGCCTTATAGGCCTGGATGAGGATTTCGTTCATTCTGAGTAAAATGGGAAACCACCAGAGTCCTAGGTATATGAGTGACTTTATCCGATTTTACTATTTAAAGATCATTTTGGCTTCAGTAGTGCCCAAAGCTGGAGGTGGAGGGGGGGGCTGCAGAAAGAGCAGGGTAAGAGAAAGGGCCGAGAAGCACGATTGCCATGGGATGATGACTCGCTTGTTTCTGAAATCTACCCCAAGTCCCACGGCTATGAGGCTGGGGTGCTGAGATCAGACCCTCATCCGTCTGACTCCAGAACCTCAGCTCTTACATACTGTGTGGTCCCCCCTAGGGGAGCAGGGAGAGAGCCATTCCTGCTTCTTAGATTACCTACTCTACTGAGCATCCCATCAAATCATAGAAAGGAGGGCATGGCCACAGCCATGACCTTAGCATCTACCATGTGTGACGTTAACAGGACTGCTACAACGTCATGCCCGCTTATTGCTTAAATCAACCTAAAACAATTCTAATCGTACAAAAATTGCTTTTCTCGTTTTTCCCCTTTCACACAACACTACCATTGTCAGAGACAAAGGGTGGCCTTATCTCTGAGGTCAGCGCATGTGTTTGTTAGGTCTGTGGTCCATTATGATGACAAGAAAGTGGGGCACTATACATGTATCACCAGCAGGACTATAGAGAAAGTAGCAAAAAGCTGACTCTGAGAAGCATTAGGTGTATAGAGAAAAAAAAAATGAATTGAGTATGAAAAAAAGCACCACTTACCACATGACTTAACTCTCATCATTCACACTGATCAAAGCTTATGACCTCTAGATTTGTAGTCTTCATTTCCCGTGCAGTGGTCCGTCAATTTCCCAGCTTCTAGACCTTCTGGGTCATACCCTCCTAAACCTCGGTATCCAGCGCTGGCTGCGGGAGCCATTGACCTCGATGGTTCTCTTCACCAATCTTCCTAGTGTTCTCCTCTGTGAACGATTCTTTTCTGCAAATGCAGTGCTTCCTCTAAGCCTCCAAGAAACAGTTAATGCTGGTGATTAATTCCACTTTCCTATATGCTCACTTCAAAGACACTCACCCTTAGTGGGTTCCATAGTTTATTATCTTTTCTTTTGAAGCTAGCAAACTTTAGTTTGCTTTAAGATAACAGCTCCCTCTCTTGAATATTAATGAAGAAGCTCAAGTTTGAAATACATCAGGGTAAGTGCCATAAAAAGCAATCAAGGATGCATAATATCCCCAAACTCTATACTAACACATTGTTTGAATCAGGACGCCTTTACTGAGTGCCTACTGTGTGCTAATCGATTTGAAGTACATGAAATGAATAATTCCTGACCTAATTAAAAATGCATTCAGTGTTAAAATACATATACAGGGTAGGATACATAATTTATGGTAATTAAATGCATTGTACACTAAGTGCCAAGTAAAGAATATAACTTATTGCTGAAACCGTCAAGGAGAGCCCTTGATGGAGTTGAGACCACACTGGGACTGTCCAAGTGTGCAGGAGATAAGCAGGTGCTACTAACTGTTCCCTGGAACCAGTACTTCCTTTTTTCCATTTAGAAATAAAATCCCCACTTAGAAATGTATTTCCCTTAGAGCTAGGTCAGGTGACTATATTTGAGTCGCCAAGAAGATATGAGTGCAACTCCCAGATTTGAGCTTTAAAAGAAAGTTGTTTCCCTTCCATGCTGTCTCTTTCTTAACCCCAAATTCTGGAGTGTGGACATGGTGTTGAGAAGCTGGTCTAAATGCACAGAAAAAAAAAAACAGTAGCTCTAAGAGGTGGAAGAGCCGTCTCATAACAGTAACCCATGTCCCTGAACGTATGACTTCCAGAACCACAGCCTCCTGAACCCTCCCCCCCCCATCTCCAGACTGCTACAGGACAGATACATAAAACTTCTATGTTGTTAGAACCACCCATTTGTTTGCCTCAGGTTTATATTGATCCAAGCTGTATCATAACTAATAAAGCAATGGGGGACTTGGCGGGGAGTATGAGGCACACAGCGAGTGCTCACTGACTTCTATTTCGATAAGTAAAGAGGAAAGCATTAGAGTGAATTAATGTCAGGAGTGGATTAATGTCAGGAGTTAGGAGCACTCAAGCTGAGACACAAACGCAAGAGCCCAAGAAGCTGTTGAACAGGAACAATGAATTGGCCACAGGAGCTAGAGATTTTTATTTGGGATGAAGAAAAAGCAAAAGGGAGAACAGAGAAGAGGAGGAAGTGGAGAGAATAAAAGAACGGGAAGAAGAGCAGGAATCGGTAGTAGCAGAGAATCATCTAGAAGACCACTGTGTCCACCTTGTTGTGTTGATAGCCTGAGTTTGCAGTAGGGTACACTAGATCGTGGAACAAGCAGAACATGGTAAAGTCATTCTTCCCTGGTAGTTCTCTATGGCACTGCTACCACCAGACTCCACGGCACAGTGTGTTCAAGTTCTGTGCATACAGGATTTCTGCAAGCAGAAGCGCCTCAACCTGCTTGGTTTGGACAGCGGGATAATAGCCAAGAGTTCAGGGAAGATGGTGGAAGATGAGCTTGCAAAGAGATTTAAATGTCAGAAAAGTGACCCGAGCCTCTATTAAAAATGAAGAGCTCTGGACCAGTTTCTTGCTTGGGGACTGGAAGAATCCAAGCAATTTCTTAGAGTGGTTTATTAATCCAAAAAAAAATCTTTACTCAAGTTTCACTATATGGCAAGCATGTGGAGAGAAATCTGATTGTGGTCATACAGAATAGAGAGAGACTTTTCCAATAAAATCATCTTCATGTCAGGAAATAGGGAATGAGCCCCCTGAGTAAGGAAAAACACTGAAGCCCTAGTAATTAAAAATGAAAAATTTTAAATGTTTGAAAAGTACTCAGATTTCATTTAACTAAAAATATTATGCTCAATAATGTTCAATTGAATAACCGGACACTCCAAGAGGATGTGCTGTGTTTTTACAGTGTCTTCCAGTCCATGCTCCTGAGCCTTGGCTCATGGGGAGGCCAGAGACCCTATTGGAACAAGCGTGAAATGCAGCCAAGCCTTTGGTTGGGGGAGTAGAAAACTCTCCAGAGAAGACTTGCAGACCACTTTCTGGGTCTCTCCCAGTCCTCTGTTTGCATTATTCATTTCACACGCCTTCACTGTGGTTTCCACATCTGTCAGGTTTCACCAGCTATCTTTAATAGAAAAGGTAGGCCACTGCCCCTGCTCTCTTCCTAGGTACGTTAGTCCCCCAGTAGGTCACTTGGAGAGACATTGAGATGGCACACTGTGTTAAAGCGTTCTCCCAAAGTTTAAGTCTATGCAGAACCTCAGAGTGTGACCTTGTTTGAAAATAGGAGTTTTGCAGATGTTGTTAGTAAAGATGAGGTCATGCTGAACTAGGGTAGATCCTAAAATCAATGACCGATTCATGTGAAAGCAGAGGACATGCAGACAGACAGACAGATGAACAGGAGACAGAGGCGTGGAGGAGACATGAAGACAAAGGGACAGATTGAAGTGACGCATCTACCAGCCCAGGCACACCAATGACTGCTCAAAGCCACCGAGAGCCTTCAGAGGGAACAGGGCCCCACTGACACTGTGAATTCATACTCCTAGTGGGCAGGACTGTGAGAAAGTACATCCCTGTTGTTTCAAGCCTCCAGTTTGGGACACTTTATTATGATATGCCTAGGAAATGAAAACGGATGGGTAAAAAGAAGGACTTGCCTGGATACTGTGAAGAAAAAACAGTGGTTGGGTAAAAGTCCTTCAGGTGGTGAGCAATGAGGGCTTGTCTATGGTAGCACAAATAGAAATAAAGGGGGTAAATCCAGGTAAAATCAATGTATCTTGAATTTAAAAATAATAAAAGATTGATGAGTTCTCAGATCTTGGAAGGGAGCAAAACCAAAAACCTAATGGATAGGGTTTGGGATGGAAAAGTAAAGTCAATTAAAAAGTAACTAGAGATCAAGACATGGAGTAACAGGGAGATGGGTTCATTCTAAGCTTTGAGGTCCAAGGGGACCTCTGAGACCTATAACCTTGGGGGGTGCTTTAGCTTTGCTTTAAACCGATCTTAAAGACTAAATCTTTCCAAGGACTCTGGCAGATGCCACTGAAGAAAATGTAAGGTAACTAAGTATATTAAATATAAAGGCAAAACAACATTTTAAAAAGTAGTAGTTGCTTTTTGATGTTTGACAGACTACGTGTATGTGTAACTAAGAATGTATTTGCACAACTGCACAAATGGCATCATACTTCTAACTATGAAGTGTTAAAGAATGTTACATTCAGCCCTGGCCAGTGTGGCTTGGTTGGTTGGAGTGTCGTTCTGTAAACTGAAAGGTTGTCAGTTTGATTCCTGGTGGGGGCACAAGCCTCGGTTGCAGGTTTGGTCCCCAGTTGGGGCATGTGTAAGAGACAAATGATCAATGTTCGCCTCTCTCTATACTCAATAAAAATGTCCTCAGGTGAGGACATGGTTCTCAGCACATGCTCGATCCAGCGAGCTACACCAGCCAGGGCTACCTACTATTTTTGTATGTAAAGAACTGGCTCACTGTTCTGGTTCACATGGCAGAAATGGAACCTTCGCTGGCAGGTAGAGGTCAGGCCACAGTGACCTTAAATAAGGGTTTCCGTTGTTTGTTTGTTTGTTTTCTTAATGACTTCAACGCGACCAAAATTTGTTTTTGTGCCACAAGGTGACGGCAGTGTTTTCTCAGGATGCGTCTGCGTTTTTAGCCAATAGTTGATGGGGAACGTGCCTTAGCAGATAAAGTACCCACCTCCTCAACTCCAGGACAGCTGTTCTCGGGGAAGGCACATTCCTAAATAAACAGAGTTCAGCGGTGGACTCACAAATAGTCTATTCATATGAGAAATCCAATCACAAGAGATCATTCAGGGAAATTGGCAGTGTCTGGCTAAGCGAGTTCCAGGCCTCTGCCTACCTGCAGAGTGAATCATCTGTTATCCCCTGAGAAGCTCCAATCTTCAGCACAGGCCAGGGGTCAATAGCGGTGCCGTGTGATGGAGGTGCGTGTTTACGGCTCCGTGCACTCTCTACCTGGTCTATGAATAAAACGCCACAGTTCCCTCAGCATTCTCATTCCCCTGACCTTCACGACTGGAGCCATCCCAGCAGGGGGAAAAAACACAGCGGGGGATGCAAAGGGAAAATTAAAATGTTAAAAACTATATTAGAGCTCGTTTGTGACCTTTAAAAAAATTAGACTTGAGAATATTAGGCTGGAGTGGATACAGCAAAGTCTGACAGCTGTAAAGTTATAGATTTTTTTTTTTTTATGAGTGGCTTTCTACCAAAATCTTTGTGCAATAAGCAGATCCTGTGTGTTTCTTCCTGGCTGACAGCCAGAGAAAACTCAGAATTTTGATCAGTGCTTAACTACTGAAAGAAATCTGCCTTGAATTTCAGAGTATTCCTCTCTTCTATAAGCTATTTGCAGGGTTTGTCCACGAGTCAGTTCCTATTAATAAGGCAATGCAAAATGCCGCAGATTGAAAGTTATGCCACAATATTCTTTTCCCTTGAACTTGCATGTTCGCTGGTCTGCTAAGTGAATTCAGCATGACTAGCAAACAGTTGAAGGCACCAGTGTTAGCATAAGAATACTTCGAGAGAATCTGTGTTAGGAGTGATGGCAAGTGTCAATATATTCCAACCACCTAGGGCATTCAAATTGAAAAAGCAAAATGCTGTCGTTGTCAGAGCCCTGCTGAAGCCTGAAGACAGAGCGCTGCTATGCACCAGATGAAAGGGACCCTAAGAAAAGGAGCCCTTAGGTTTTGCAGGTGTCTTTACCCTTGACAACAAACAAGCAAAGAAACAAATCCACCCAGGATTTGATAGCAATTAAGTATTTTTCCTCTTGTAAGAAAACTGATTTTCTACTTGGTAGATGAGGGGAGGGGAACAATATCGCGTTTTTTTTTTTCTTTCACTTCTTTGACATCTTTGGGTAACTAAGATGGCTCATGCTGTTAACTTTAATTTTCAAACATTTTATGTGCTCTCTCTTTACTCTCGAAAGGGTGGGTGTTTTATTAGGTTACTGACTTTTCCAAAGGCCATTTAATTTCTACCTTTTTTATGGTCTGGATAATCACAAAAAAATCTATTTAAACTCGAGGTAAAAACAAACTTAAAATAATATTCATGAATAACGTGGTGACCACACATAAGAAACACCATAAAAGGTCAGTAAAAATTAATAGGAAGACTACCAAGTGTCAGAAGTTATTTTGAAGAGGCAGCGGAATATGTTTGCAATCTGATTCTGTAGAATATCTATTACAAATGAAAAGAAAACCTCAGATGTTTTTACAGAATCCCATTTTCGTAATAGGAAATTGATGAATGACAGCATCTGGCAGGAAGAAAAAAGCATATGGTCTGCCTAACTGTTTCTATAGAGGTTAAAAACAGCTTTGGAATTTCTCCGGTTGCCATTATGATTGACGGACCATCAAATAAATCACTCCCTTGCCTTCCCCTCTCCATCGGTCCCAGGCACCAACAAAGACACCGGGGGAAAGTCGGCAGTGCAGTGCATGAGAAATTAGACGTGCAATGGCCATTAACATAAATAGATTTTTTTGCACCTAATTCCCTACGCACCAGGCAAAAAAAAAAAAAAATCTACCCGCAGGACACAGAGGAAGCATGTTTTCTTGTTCTTTCTATTTATAATTTTTAATTATTAATTTTGTATATAATTGGTTTCTTGAAAGAATCCAATGCCTGGTAGGTTATCTAAAACACTGTTTTGGAGTCTTGGGGTTTGATGCCGTGAAAAGATGGGCTGATACGGAAGGATGTTATGGTATGTAATACAAACAATGAAAATTAGGCTGAGAGGTCTTGAATCAAGTTAGGCTAATTAAACAATTCTCCGTGTTTAAATTCTTGCTGTCTCCTCCAGGGTACACTGCCAATCATCTCCCTCCCGGGGGACCATGCTGGTCTGCTCTCACCTTGAGGCTCATTTCCTTCTTCAGCAGAACCAACCCTCCAATAACTTGTCAAATAGTTTTACTATAAAAATGAAAACTGTTTTGGTGTTTTCAACTCAATTTCTCTTTCTTTGCTATCTTTTTTTGCCAAGCCAGTTGAAATAATCATAAGAGGACAGGGTGAAGACGGGGAAGCCTGTCTGGTCACATGCTCTCAAAGCCCTTCTTCCTCATTTGCCTCCTTCAATCCAGGCTTCTTCGTGTCTCTTCAGTGACCAGAAGCTTCCCACCTGCAAAGCAGCTTAGCCTGACACCGGACAGTTCTACTAGGATGGCTGACCACATGATGTCCCTCCCCCGCAAAGGTCCTTGTCTCCTGGTATTTGTGTTCTTGCCTAGTAGCTTCCATGTTCTCGCACAGAATAGAGTTCACCCCTGTAACCAACAGGATATTGTGGACGTGATGGTGTGTGACTTCCAAGACGGGGTCATAGAAGATAGCACAGCTTCCTCTCGGGGATCATAGCTTCTTAGAGAAGCCAGCTTCCACGGCCCGAAGACACTCAGCCTTGTGGATTGGCCCATATGTGGGGAGGTGCCAGTGAAGACTCCTGCCAACAACCAGCAGCCACTTGCCAGGCACGTGAGCTGGCCACATTAAGGTTGGAGGTTGGCAATTCACCTTAGTGAGGCTCTGAGATGACTCCCATCTTGTCAACAACTTGAGGGCAACGGTGTGAGAGGCTCAGAGCCAACACTGCCCATCTAAGACACTCCTGCCCCCCCCCCCCCCGACTCATGGGAACTGTAAGATAAGTGCTTACTGTTGTTTTAAGGTACTAAGTCTGGGATAAATTTTTACATGGAATATGTGGATGACTGATACAGATTGCATGAAAGTCTTGTTTTATTATTTCTAGCTCACCCACTGAAGACTTAGGGAATCAATGAAATCCACTTTGCACTTTTCATAGGATAGCAAATTCTGGCTACTAGTAGATGTTTCAAATTCTTGTCTTCTGCAGGTAAAAACATGTCTAGTCCCACAGTGCTTTGATCTTCTGCTCTGCTTCCACTCTCTAGATGTTTTTCTAGAGTCATGTCACTCACAAGCTTCCAAGCTTTATTCTGCTGGGGTCCCTCACTCTACACACAGATATTTCTGGTTGCCTCTTGCTCAGATTTCTCGAATGGCACCAAAGCACCTCAAACTCAGGATCAGAATAAACACCTCATTTATCATTTGAATCCAGATTTGTTCTCTGAAGTATCTGTTCTACCTGGCCAATTAAATTTCCAAATCATAAACCCAACATACTCCACAGCTCTCTTTGTAACACAGAATTCTGAACACCTCACTCTCTTGCTTAAGATTCCTTTGGAACTTTCTACTGCCTCCAGGATAGAATGAATCCAACCGTCTAAGCACAGCAATGAATGACTTTATAATCTGGCCAGTGCCTACTTTTCTAGCCTTTTCTATCACTTTCTGTGACTCATTCCAGTCCTGCTGAATTATCTCCTAGCTGTTTCACATTCCAGGCCCTTTGCACATGGTGTTCTTTTTGCTTTGAGTGTTGTTTTTTTCTCACACTGACTCCCCACCCCCGGGCTCTTCTACCACCTAAAAGAGAAGGAAGGCTAAATGATTCTTTAAAACTTCCGACCCATGAAAGCCTTCCCCCCTTTCCCTCTCCCCTGCATCACTTCCTAGGTATCTCTGTCCAGGCCTTCTCATGTTTTATGCTGTGTTTGTTCACACGGAGATACTCCTCTAACCTCTGCTTTTTCTGGAGAGTGTATGACATTCATATTTAGACGTACTCCGTCATGCAACTATTCAGAAGTGTTTATTAAGTAATCTTTCTGCTGTACGCTGGTGACTACTGTGGATGCTAGAGATACAGCAGTGAACAGAACAGACAAAAGCCCTGTCCTGAGAAAGCTCCTATCTTACTGAAAGACACACACACATACACACACAGACAGCAAATGTGCTTGTAAATAGATGGTAGACCAGATGGTAATAAGAATACTAAAGCAGGAAAACAAGTTTAGGGAGTTATGCATGTCAGTGCAAATGAGATGGTGGAGTTTTATACTTGGTGATCGGGGAAGGCCTTGAAGATAAGAAGACTTTTGAGCAGAAGAAAGAGAGAGGAGCAAGCTCTTTGATACTTGGGGTATGGGTATCCCAGAGGGAAGGAGGTCCTGAGGCTGGAGAACACTCACAGGATCCAAGGAATTCCAGGAGCCTGGTGTGTCTAGAGCAGGGAAGGAGAGGGAGAAGGGAAGCCAAACGCTCAGAAAACATCACGGGAGGGAGCTTGAAGGGTCCTATAGCTATGGTGTGGGATTTGATCTTGCAGCTGTATAAGATAGAAGGCAAAGGAAGGTGTTGCATAGAGAGGGGGTTAAGAGTAGACTGTAGGGAGGAATTTTGCTGCCTTCAACAGCTTCCCTGAGTAACTGACCCAGCCAAGTGTTCATAAATATCAGTTAAATAATTACCCATTATCAAGGCCATTGGCCAATCTAAATACCATTCTCAAAACATATTTTAGTTAGACTATGTCCCTTTTCATTTGCCCTATTTAGAACTAGATCAAAGCACACAAGCTCAATTTGACAAGCAAAGTGAATATATATATATATATATATATATATATATATATATATATTCCATATTTCAATCGGTGACTTTCATAGTTTTTCCTGGCAGCTTTGGGACACTCCTGACGTACCTGTATTATATAATTAATGAATACTTCTTGTAGTTCTTGGGCACGTCAGTGAAGGAAGAACCCAAATAGAGGAACTTACATCTACCTTTATCAAGTTTATTTTATTTAATATGATCATCAGGAATTGAGGATATACAGTGTTCTAGCTCAGTTCAATACACATCTGGTGAGCATCCGATACAAACCAGTTCTTTTCTATGGTCGCCAGGCAAATTTAGCATAGTGTACCAGATTCCCCACTGAGGTGCTTTCTTCATACTTCTTTCTTACATTGTTAGCTTTTAAAACATTTTTTAAGTTGCTGTAAAAATATGCTGACTGACTTATGTTTTATAATTTACATGGAAACCCCTCCTATTTAGAAATTTTGGAGCTGCCTCTTCCTATGTTTGCTAACTTATTAAGTTTAAAAACAACTTGTAATTTGTGGCTATCCATTTTTCATTTTAGTGATTTCTATCAAGCTGATGATAGATTGTGAGCAAGCAGAAACAGGGCAGCAAACGCCACAAGGTCTGGAGCTGGTATGGGACAAAGACCAAAAAAAAAAAAAAAAAAAAGTAGAATGTAAGGAAAGGCTAAAAATTCAATGCAATGTACACTTTGTTAAAAATAATAAATCATACCATGGAAAAATACTTATAACCAAATGTATTAGTTTCTCTTTAATAGCTCACATATTTCATGTAAGGTGGTTTTTCTTATTCTAAAAAATTATAAAAATATTATCCCTTTTTTTCTAATATGTTCATGGTCTTCTGTTTTTCTGTTTGGTTTTCTTAATTCCCAAGGAATTTTGTTTCATATCTTGTGAGTGAGCAGTTGACCCTTGCCCCTGTGCTGCAGCTATCAAACAAATGCTATTTATTTATTGAAGAATTCACCATTCCTTATTCCTGCAAAAGGAAATGATTTCAAATGTTACATTGATCATGTAAGATTTTTAAAATGTTGCAGATCTATTTCTGAAATCTCTCCTGCCATTGTTTCCTATTTATCTGCCATTGTACCAAGGCGGCAATGTTTTAATCGTCATAGATTTTATGGCTTGTTTTGCTATTGGAGAGATCAAGGTTCACTATTTTCTTCTTTGATTTCTACTCTTGAACATTTCTTTTTTTTTAAGATTTTATTTATTTATCTTTAGAGAGGAAAGGAAGGAGAGAAGGAGAGAAACATCAATGTATGGTTGCCTCTCGTGAGTCCCCTGCTGGGAACTGGCCCACAACCCAGGCATGTGCCCTAAATGGGAACCGAACTGTGATCCTCTGGTTCGCGGGCCCATGCCCAATCCACTGAGCTACACCAGCCAGGGCTTGAACATTTCTTTTTTGAGTAAATTCTCATATCATCTTTTCAAGTTCTGTTGACATATTGATATAGTTGGGATGTCTACTAGCATTGCACCGAGTTTACAAATTCCTACTGATACCGAATCTTCACGTCCAAGAAAACAATGCCTCTCCGCTTATTTGTAGTGTAGTGGTGAAGAAGTCAGGCTCTGTCTCTGTCTTCTTGTGTAATTTGGGGAAATTAACTTAAATACTCTGTTGGGTGGTGACTCAATAATTTAATCCATATATAGCTTTTAGAGAAATGCCTAGCACACTGTAAACACCTTGTTAAAGTCCTTTTAAATTTTCTAACAGAATGCACTTTTGCAGTATTTGTTTACAGAAAATAAAATGGAGAAAAAATCAAGCTGGTGACCAATCAAGCGCTTTCCCAACAAAGCACTAAATGCCCATTTGGGGAACGGTGCTGGCAAGTCTCCTATTTTCTAGGCTCTGGTTGTGTGTTATGCAGGAGTATCAGGCATTTGTATATCATCAAAGTCTGGATTTGAGACCCTGCCATGGGTCCTAACTATGTCGCCTAATCCCCTTCCTAACAGTGACCACCTTTCACTGTGTAAGAATTAAGATAATCATAGCATAATAATGACACTTACAAGGATCTCAGAATATGGCCTAGGCACCTTATTATTTATTATCCCAACAATCTAAACTGTTAAAAATCCCTAATTTTCAGTGGAGGAAACTGAGGTGCAGAGGGGTTCTAAGATACTATTTAGATGACGAGACTAGCCAATAGTCTTTAAGACTATGTTACATAGTTTTTCATCTTTCCGCAGAAACCAAATGACATCAAGTAGGTGTTTTATGAGTGACAAATCTTTGTTTTTTCATTTGTTGCTGTTGTTCTTTTTCTTATTGTTAGGGAGTGACCTCAAACCTGAGAGAAATTAAATATATACCAAAGAGCAATAAAACTGAATGAAGAAGAGAGTTTGCTCTGGCCCTGGCTATGCAGATGTACACTGGATCACTGGGTCCTTTTGAGTGACTTTATGGCGAAGAAACTGGTATGGGTAAATGTCCAAGGAGGGTAGGTCCTAACTCGGTTGGTCTATGAACTCTGGGGCAAAACACATGTGTGGCTAATGCCAGTCGATACCAGTATTTTCAGTCTGTGACATCATTCATTAATGAATTTGAAACACTCAATTTAACAAATCTACCTCTATAATATAGGTCTATTACATATTGGGTATTTTTAGGTTCTTGTTGCCATGGTAGCAATACATGGAAGCAAGGACATAAACTAAGACATTAGTGTTATGATCTACCATAAATGTAAGATTTGATTACATTTTGCCATGTATCTACTTGCACGGTTACTAGTCTTGTTAGTGGACTTAGAATTACACCCTCATTAAAAATATAGCAACATAATTTATCCCATTGACCTTTTACAGGGAACAATTTATTACTCATGGAAAAGCTCCAGATTGATATCTGGTAATGGTAAAGTCCATACATACAGACTGTGGGTGTCCAATGCCAAGTATGCAGATGAAGTCAGAGAAATCCATTCAATTATCTAAATGTCATGTCAACAAAATCTTCAGATAGTCAACAAATTTATACTATTTCATCTTGATGCTTACATACCATTTAGACATGCATCTGAGACGAGGAGTTCTTCAAAAACGAAATCCAAAATCTCTCTACATTTAAATGACTAAAAATGCCACTCAACTCAATTCTAGTTTAAACTAAGGGCAATTTTATTAGAGACTATGCTTATTCACACACTCAAACTTGGGAACGTAGGATTGAAATCACTCAGAAAGTAGTGACTAAAACATTTTACATCTTAAAATAAAAAGCACCCCCTAAAAAAGTCTGCACTAAGATATACATTATACAAAATAAGGGCAATCACTCTAATGGTATTTGAACCTTAATGGACTCATTTTACGTGTAAAATTGGGATTTCTGGCCAGAAAATTCAAAGGTTCAGAAAACGTAAATCTCTTTTTAAAAATATAAGTAGTGGGTCTTTTGTTTGAAATAGCACTCTCCAAAAGCGAAGAAAATTTGACCAGTACATTATGCTTTACCGAGTTTAAATACCAGAGGCAACTTCTGAAGTTTTTCTTTTGTCTCAAAGACTACACATGCTTATAGAAACTAAATATACATCTTAGGCAGCTATAAACTGAAGGCCACATTCCAGATAGTGCAGCTTGCTACAGTTCGATCATGTCATTAATTTATAATATTTTAAGTATTTCCTATCCCTTTCTTAATGCGCCTGGCATCTTATTTCTGGCCTTAACTGCTGACAGGCACTGGGCATAGAGTCCAAAGAGCCCACGACAGACAGGATGACTCCTAAACATTTTTCCTCAAAGGAGCTTTCAAAATCAAAGCCCATCAGGGCACAGAATGGTTTCAAAACTATTTTTGCCAATATCCATTATTTTTCACATGATTCTGGGTTCTATTTCATGTACTACCCAATTCTCTAAAGTGCTTACATCCACTTGGAGTTTTTCCAGAATCCCAAGTTTCCATCAACCCAAATAACTCAGCAACATGTGCCGAGATCACTGGCTGGCTCTCCTTGGCGTCTTTCAAGAAAGCAATGAAATAAGCCAGTCGGAGAAAGGCACCATTTGATTTCACTCATATGGAGAATCTAATGAATAAACTGAACTGACCAGCAAAATAGACACAGACTCATAGACTCATCTCATAAAGAGATGACAGCTAGTCGGGGAAAGGGTAGGGGGTGGACATTTCCTAAAAAGGAAAATGGACTCGTGGACATGGGCAATAATTGGTGATTGCTGGGGAGAGGGGGGGTATAAAAGGGACTAAAAGGTGATGGAAAAATACAATACAGATCAGGAAAAGAAAGCAATGACTAATGAAGAGAAAACTGCTTCCTCTCTCCTCCCCCTGTTCCACGGTTCCCTCCGCCCTCACCTCTGTAGGACTTACGCAGTACAAATAATCTTATTGTTAAATATTTGCAGAAAATATTAGAAATTTCTCTGTGCTTGAGAACACACCTAACCAGCCACCTCTCACACTTTTGAAAATCTCATGCAGATTAAACACATTCTATTAAGTCCTTTGCATGAGACTTCAAAAGCACATTGAGCCAGGTTTGGGGTTATTTTACCTTTTCTTTCCCTCCCAAATGTGGGGCCGACAATCATTCACAGGGCCTAGAGTACATTATTTTTTAGTAACTGACATCATTTTAGATTTCTGTTAATCACAAAGCTTCTTTTTGAATCCTGGATCTAACACCTGTTTGGGCAAATTATTCATCTTCCTTAAGTCTTGTATGCAAAAATGGGGAAAAATACCCACCCTCATAAGGTTGTTAGAAAAAAATTCAATCTGTGTACAGAACTTGGCTTCTGGAATGTAACTCTAAATGTTAACTACTATTCTTATTTCTAAAAATGTCAGGAAAAAATATCTTTAACCCCCAAATAATAAAAAACTGCATGAATGTCTACGCTTGATGTATAATTTGGACTTAATATTACTCCCCCAAAACTATAGCTTGGATCATGTAACATGAGAATGTGATTTCCTTGCAAGCAGGAACAAGAGTTCATTCATGCCTGATCTGTCCTTATAGCCTTTGCATATGCAATATTTTCCTCATATATAAAATACCTTCTAAATTCTTTAAGGTGGCCCTCAAGGCCCTCATTGCTATGACTCTAGTGTGCACGTGACGCTCATTTCGGCAGCACCCTACTTCACCTTCCCAATTGTATAGCCACCTGGCCTGTTGGCTTGACTCTGAGCACAACTCCAGGGAGGAGGCCTTTATTGGCCTTAGGCAATCAGTGCAATTCTACCTTCCGGAACACATCTTTGGTTCCAGAATGGGAAAGTCTATGAAGCCTAAGCCGAGAAAAGAGTTCTCAAGCTAAGGTGTCAATTTCAGGTATGAGTATGTAACTTAAGTCAACTCAACCAAGATGAAACACATAACGGTGGTTGATCATTGAATTAAGAGAATGTTTTCCTCATGAGGCAAACATTAAGAAAGCATGGAAACTTGTCGCTCTAGATGGCCATTTTTTGACGAAAAGGGAGCTGATACCCTAGAAGATGGAGTGCAGAAGTGTAAAGAAACTGTAACTGAAAGACACTTGTTTTCATTGTTATTTCTTTGTTGGTGCTGTTGAATCATTGGATCGACCCTTGCCCGCAGTGTATTTAGCCCCTAGATTTTTTTTAGTCCACCTGAGCATTCTTTTACTTGTAGTCAAAAGTTTATGCACCAACCAGTTCTCTAGAGCAATGTCTATTAGAGCTTTCATAAGTATTACGGTCCAGCTACAGTCCTTAAAGACCTCATACATGGCCCTGCCTCTGTATGCTTTTTGAAATTGTTTCCCTGCATCAAAAATTATTTCTCCCATTATGTTACTTGCTCTTCCAATTCCAGCTCTTGTGTATTTGAACTTGCAAATCATTTCATAGATTATGCCACAAGGATAATGATTTGTCTTTCTCTCATCGCCCTTTGTCCCCACCTGCTGGTTGTTTTAGTCACTTGTGGGGACAGCTGGTGCCACGTTGGTCTTTCTGTCTCACCACTGTGCTCAGCACTAGCTTTACATTCAAGTACTATGGACTACTGACAAGTCAAAATAGGTGGCTGGAGAATATATTAACCTATTTCGGAAAATATGTTAACAATGCATCTATCTAATTGCTGGTGGTGAGGAAATGGTCATGCTTTGGACATCGACATGTTAGGCACAATACAGGGTTTGACATACTTATACATTACATCATTTAATACTCATCACAGGCTAGGGGTTCTTATCCTTATTTTAAGATCAGAAAGCTGCGACTCAGAAAGGTAAGTACTTGACCTCCAATGACACAGTTTGCAAATGAAGAAGCCAGAATGAGAATGAAGCGTCCATGTCTGCACTGGGATAAGGTCGCCCAGTGTGTGTGTGCGATCATGGAAAATCAGAATGTGCTATTGGACTGTTAGGCCCAAAGATCAGTGCAAAATAACACTGAGCTTTATGCAGTCCTCTGTAGTTTAACTGATCCTGATTTCAAGAACTGAACATTTAAGAGAGGAAATTTATTAGAGCAACTGCATTAATTGCTCTATGAGAAAAACACAAGATCTGTCCAGAAGGTATCCAGCCACGTGCTGTGAAAAAGAGAGACATTTACTGAAGAAGATACAAGAAACTTTGAACACAGGGCAATAACGACTCTTACTGGATGACTGGGCCTTCATTTCCAGATCATAGACATAGACTTCCTTCATGTCTGGCCATGTATGACCTTCTCAAGGAAACCTGGCTCATTGGTAGCAGTTTGAATGATATCATTAGCAACTGCAGCACGATGTTCCTTCTGCTCTGGTAGCAGAAGCCACAGAATGAATTTTTCCACGGCATGTTTCACGCCAAGATTCTGCATCAAAATCTGGACACAGTAGTTTTTGGAATCCCCCGATCAGCTTCTAGTTCTCACACTGGAAGTTGCCAATCTTTGTTGATTGCAGCCCGTACACGTTCAACTCTCTCAGCTGTTCTGCTTGTTGTAGGCCTTCCAGAGTGTGGATCACTTTCAACAGATTCTCAACCATCTTTGAAGCCTCTGTGCCACAATTTTATTTGCGCCGCATTCATTGCATCATCCCCCAAAGCCTTCTGAATCATCTGAATAGTTTCATGGAGGAATGTTCAAGCTTCATGTAAAATTTGGTGCAGATTCGTTGCTCTGCTCATTCAGTCATTTGGCATGTGATGACCACACAGTACCTAGGCTCACTCAGTGGTGTCTACCACCCCCACGAGCAGGACAGTGAAGTCGGCATTGTCTGCACATGCACATTCCAGTCCACTCTCCTTGGCTGCCAGGCTACATTGATGCCATGTAAACTATTCTTACGGTTTCACAAAGGCTGGACTTTTTCTGGACAGACCTCACATTTCAAACTGCTATCCTGATTCCACTTATTAAACAAATATTTATTCAGCGCCTTTTATGTGTCATGCTGTATTCTAGATGCTTGGCTACTGCCCCTCCCCCCAAATTATTATCCTCTCAAAAGAATTTGGTCAGTGCAGGGTTGTGAGAGACTTGTCCACACACAAAGTGCTAATACATTACAAGTTAAATAGTAACACAGTATTTTAAATGTGAATTATGTTCTTTGACATTTGAGGCATCTTCATATTTGTCAATAATGGAAATATCAATAAAATGGCAGTTTTACGTAAAGATTCTTTACATTAATTTAGGAGAAGTAGTTCACGGGCGTTACAGTTAGAATCACTTGCCACTGTCTTTCCCCACGTGCTAGGAGTCAGCAGACTGAGCTACCCACAGAGGGTGCTTTCCAGGAGTGTGGAGGGCAGGTTAAGGGAAAATTTCAATGTAATGAGGAAAGCAGGACAGCAAGACCTATAATCTCATTTTAATTTTTACCTGGGGAAAGGTCTAATCTGATTGCTTCTGCATACTCTCTTTCTCATTTCCCACCCCCGTAAGATTTCTAAGAAGGGCAAAGAAAAAAACAATCAGCATTTATTTCAAATTCTCTTTCCTTAGAGAATTGATTATTTAGACCCTCTTGAAAATCAGGCTCAAAGTTACAAGAAAAAAGTTAATAAATACAAATTTCAGGATATAGTTAAATCTCACAGGGAAGAATTAAAGACAAAATATTTAAAATGCAAAATGCAAGCCTAGTGATATATTTGAAAAAAACAGCAACAACATTTCTAAGATTCTACTATGTCCTAAACATTAATTCATCATCAGCAGATTTTTCCCCTTCTAGCTCTAATAAAAATGCTAAGCATTTATTTTGAATGATACTGATTGCAAAGCAGCCTTTTGATTAAATGATTTCCTCTGGAAAGATGCCATTTACTTAACAAGGGTCAAAGTATGACAGGGGGAAGCAGAAGGTAAATCTAACCAGAAAAATAGATGCCAGCAGCACGTTGCAATTGAATTTTATATTTGTAGACTTAAAGTTGATCAAAATCTATATCTCTTGAAACTAGATTTGTATGAACAATATGCTCCCAGTAAAAGCCCAAGGTTTGGAATTCTCCTTTTGATGATGCTATCCAAGGAACTGTGGATTCATTGGTCATAGCTAAATAGTATTCCCTGGAGGTAAATATAATCAGACAGCCTCAACATCGTGCCCCAATCCCTGAGTGCATCATTTTCTTGTGGAAAATACCATCCATATTGTAATAAACTGATTCCCAATGAACTGGCTTTGGGTTTCAACGCGAAAAAATGAGCAAGAATGCAAAAAATCACATTGTTGATGAGAAGAAAGAGAGATGGAGATTCTCAGAAGCAGCTGGCAATAATTTTAACTGGAATACAATACTTGGAGAACCAGTTTTTCACATATATAACACGATCTTTAAAACAAGCCTACCTTTGACCTAATGATGTCACTTCTAGAAATTTATCCTAAAGAAAAAACATCACTGGGGGGGGGGGGCGGGCACGGCTGGGAATACAAGACAGAAAACTGTACTTGAACAAGAATTAAATTAAAAAATAAAAACAAAACAAAACAAAAAAAGAAAAAAACATCAGAAAAGTTCTTAGACATGTATATATTTTCATCTAGTGAAATACTATACAGCAGTAAAGACAAACCAACTATATACCTAGAAATGAATCAATCTTGGACATACTCCTTGGAGAAAAAAAAAGCAAGTCATAAAACATTACATACAGGTAATTTTTTTAAAAAATCAAAACAGGCAGTACCAAACAATACATTAATTTAGGGTACCTAGATGTCAAAAGTATAAATGAAAGCAAAGGGACATTCGAAAAACATTGAAGATAGTAGTTAAATCTGAGGAGGTCAGGGGCTCAAGGAGGAAAAATGCACACAGCTCAGACTTAGGAAACTAAGGTGCAAAAAATGTAATTTTGTGAAATTCTGATTCCTTTTCTACAAACAACATAACAGCCCTGGAAATATACACTCAGTAAAGTGGTTTTGAAATCAAAAGTTGTCCTCCCAAAGTTTGAGGAAAAGGACACCCTCCCGATGAAAACATTCCAGGGGAATAGACACATTTTTTTCTAATTCTCATGTTGAAAATATCTGTTGATGCTACAAATGTTATTTCTTGCTCAACAGATTTGCTCTGCCAGCTTGTTACAGGAATGTTAAGTCATGTGCAGGGTTATTCTTGTTACAGGGAAAGGGATCGGAAGATACATGTAAACCATAACGGCACATGTAAGGCAAAGGGCTATCTTGGGGACACGTTTTTGATGACACCAGGAGTCTGAGTATGTATTGTACCGTATTGGAGATGAAAGAGGTCTAGGCACCATCAAGCCTAAAATATGTCTGCTCTCATTAGTATTGTACGTCATTTGAGAGACCATAGTAGACAGAATAAAAGCAGAAAGATACAAAACCACATTAAGATCAAGGGTTAAGTGCTCCACGTTAAAAGGAAGATATATAAATGACATGGGGATTTCTCCGGATTGTACAATTAGTTTAAAATAGCCATAGAAAAAATATAGAACACATATGAAATGGTAAATGATAGCAGAGAAAATATAGGGAGATAAAATTTGACATTAAGATATAGGTGGGAAATTCAAGTGCAAGTAAGTGAAGTTCTAACTAGTATTATGTATGACTTCACAAAAATCATACATTATAATGGCAGGAAGGAAAGCAGCAGTGTAACTCCCATCAAGAAGAAAGAGGAGGGTTACAAAAAGGCAACAAAAACCTACACAATGCTGAAAATGTCCATGCAGCTTTGGAATGGTGTAAGATGAAAAGCTGAAAATAGAACAGGAATAGATAAAGGAAAGTAAATAGGGACCAAAGAAAAGGGACTCAAGAAGAGCCACAACTTCAGTGTAGCATGAAATTGAAACACGGCAAGAGGATAATATGAAATTCTGAAAGGCAAATGACAAAAGCGAAAAAAAAAAAAAAAGAAAACCCAAAGTGGTTAAAAAACAAGGCAAAGATGAAAAGATTTTGGGTGACTCTGAAGAATTAACAGAACAATATGTCATTATAAGTTGAAACACACAAATGGGAACCAATGTTTGAGTTCTACAGAGAAAAAGAATAATGAAAAGCTTCAGGAAGATTTTTTAAAAGCTGAATAAGATAAACATCTCACTCAACACCCCCCTCCCAAAAAAACCCCACGTGGGAACAAATGTGTTTGCTTTAATGGTAGGTCAAAGAGCAATAGAGAAATTGCAGAAATGCTTTTGAAAAGATGAAAGTCCAGCAGGAGGCTGAAATGAACTAGGGAGGGGAAAAAAGGAATCCTGAGAAAAGGAACTCCTGGAGAAGGGCACCTTTCTCCATTGTTTATCTCCTTCCCGAAATTAAGTTGTTATCAGATGCTGATACAAAAAATGCTACTAAATTGGAAACAATATCAAACACAATTAAACAGCTTAGGATATTGTCACTCATATTTTTAAAGATGAGCAATAAACACATTCAAAGAAAATCAGATGCTAAAGAGAATCCTACAAATATGGATGGCTGAAATATCACTGAACATCACAATTTAAGACGAGAAGAAGTTTGGACCCATCGTTCCCTGGAAGTCAGTACGTGATGCTTTTTGCAGTATATGAGTACACTGTACATTAAAAACATAAAATACAATGAATGGCCACTACCACTGGACACGGAGCCCTCTAAGCCAATTTGTAGGACTTTATATGTTCCCACCCTTGAACGTATGACTGGACTTTATATTCCCATGTTTTTATAACTATATTATGAGGTGATCTAAATATAGTAACATAAGAAATTTAGGTAAACCAAAACAGATAACATAAAAGGCACACTGGAAATTTAAAGAAACAGACATACCAATGTGTTTTTATTGGATAAAAGAGTCGCTGAGAAGAAGTATTAGTAAATAAGAGAAGAAATTGAAGCTGAGCAATAATGACTATGGAAAAAATCAGGAAAATTGCTGTATAGGAAAGCATCCCTTTCAAAGGGGGTAAAATTTTGTTGAATTCAAACCTTGTCAACAACCTTGTTAAATTCAAGAGAGAGTTCTCTGAGAAATCGCTTGGAAAATACTAAAGTCAGTTTGGAAAGTTAACATTTTGAGATCCTGGAATTCAATCACTGAAAAACTGCCTACGGAAAGAGAGCACAACATCTGAAGGCAAAGCGAAGCAAAAGATCAAAAGAAATATTGTACGTCAGTCTGATGATAAGAAAGCTTTATTGAGCAAACCCAGGAGTTGCCATTCAAAATTCGCCCGAGTTAAGTCAAACCACATAATCATTACCATTCAGTCTGAGTTATTTGGATTTCCACCAGGCTGTTTGGCACTCTGGACTTAGCACGGGCCGGCTGGGACTAGAATCCAAGAGGTCTGACTCTCCTCCCCTGACTGGTTCGGCTTTACCATGAATAAATCAGACACCGAGTGGATAGCTAGCTCATTGTTGAGCCCTAGGTCTAGAAAACCGTATGTATGAGCAAACGGGATTTTAGAGACTCGTGACGCTAATAACTTATTTTAAAAGTTGTCTCGTTTTAAGTTATTAAAATGGTCTTTATAACAACCTTATGAAATAGAGAAAAGGAATGTTATTATCACACTACCTCCAAAGAGTAAATAGGTTCCGAAAAGTAAGAAAGCTTTTCAAGTTTATAAAGTGCATGACGATGAATATTAAAACCTACATTTTCTCTAGAACTTTAAGCTACTCCAAAATAATGGATTCCCCATATTTACCCACTCCTATGTCTCAAAGCAGCATATTCAATTCTTAACCAGAGAGTGAACATCTTAATCTAAAGAATTTGCATTTACAGTATTTTAAAATAACACAAAATGACTCCAAGCAGATAGGCTATTTAAATCGGCATTACTAATAAGTTTATTTATGTACCTGGCATTTAACCATTTTTCTTTCTGTTTGCTCAAGAAACTAAAATCCGAGGTGGACATATTTGTTGAAACCTGGATGGTCCTTTTATCTACGCTCAGCTCCAGGCCCTTCCCCCTCCCTTGGCTATTTGAGTTGTAACTCACATGCTTCCCAATTTGTACACATCGCCACACTCTTGAAAGCAATGTTCTCATAGCACAAGGAATTTCTTAAAATGTTGTAGTATAATCTAACAGTGTTACACACTGTTTAAGAAATATAGAAAAGGGCAGCTTGCCCTCATTGCTCTCATTTGCTTCTTAAATGCCAAACCCATATACAGTAATATAGTTTCATAGAGTGTGGGGTTTTTTTTCCCTTGGCATTAGACATAACATTACTTCTCAGTGGCATAAATTGAAAACAAAATCACATTACCTGACAAATTTTCAGCAATTTTCTAATACTAAATGTTACTAAGTCCATTAGTAGTTGTATATTGAATTTGTTTTATATGATTTTTCTTCTCCCCTATAGCCATTGGTAGAAGAGAAATGCCAAGTGAAAGGAAACTAGTTTAATCAGTTAATACCGAATGTAGCTTGCTGTATTAAAAAAAAAGTCTTGCTCTACATTAGTAATTTTGTAAAAACCTCATAGAACAAGTTTAGCAATAGGTTCCCAAATTACCTCTCTGGACATTTGAAGGATTTCTAGAAAACTGAACATACACATAGGACTTTTGGAGGCTTTTTAAAGACAGGAGTCCTCCATCTTTCTTCTTTTTTTATTATTTGAACACAGGTTTTATTCTCACAGGTTGGACTGTCTTTAGGAATTACCAAGAACAGTTTTTACAGTGGAATGGTGGCATCATTAATAGAAACAGTTTAAAATTACATTTGGGTGAGGACAGGGGAGGGGAGGGGATAGTTTTGGATGCAGAAGCTTGGCGCTAGAATATAGAGAAAATGGCTGGGAAGATGGCTGACGTATGTCGTGTGAGTTTCGCATATCACCGAGAATTGGCTGGTAACACAGTGGATAGAGTGGACGTACCAGTGCACAGACAAATATGGGGATGTGTTACAGCACTTTCTTCTTTTTTATTACAAAGAGCTGGGTCAAACCTAGGGATGGTCGACTGCCAGTCTTACAGTAATTCCGCCCCCAGCCTGAGAAGCGGGCCAATGGAATAGCTCTGAGGGTGATGTTCTGGGGACCACCGTCACTAGGCAGGAATGCAATCGTTTAACCTGTGATATTTACCCAGGCCAAGAGCCAGTCCTAGAGAGGGGAAGCTAGGTAGTTTAATGGAGAAATCACGAAACTTGTCCTGCATATACAGAACGAATCCATTGCATTTTCTCATTGGTTCTATAAAAAAGCGTTAATTACCCTCAGGAGAAAAAAGTTCAGGCAGGACATCATGTGTTAAGAGGACTCACGGGTCCTTTCCAAGACTATGTGTTTTTGGATTGGTATGGGGCTTAGTCTAGTCTTTGTGTTTGTGTTTTTTTAAATACTATGATAAGTGCAATATCACCTTCTTTATATACAGTTGATGATATAAATCCAAAATACAAGGGCATGAGACATGTATGTGATATTTTTTAATTGTTCAGGAAAAAGTTATACCTTTATGCAATTAATTAGCAAGTGGGCAAAGCTCGATATAAACGTGAGTCTATCTAATGCTTCAGGAATGGATACTAAGAAACTGTGATATTTTGTCCTGGATGGTATAGCTAAGTGGATTGAGCTCTGGCCTTTGAACCAAAGGGTCACTGGTTCAATTCCCAGTCAGGACACATGCCTGGATTGCAGGCCAGGTCCCCAGTAGGGGGTGCATGAAAGGAAATTGCACATTGATGTTTCTCTCCCTCTCTTTCTCCCTCCCTTCCCCTTTCTCTAAGAATAAATAAAATCTTTAAAAAAACTAAAATAAAATGCATTAAAAACATTGCAGAGAATATATGTATATAAAATAAACTGTGATATTTCAATAATCTATAATACACGGTTTATATTCCAGTTGTATATCAGAAATACATTTAAAAACAGCAAATAAACTCTTCCAGGGATAGAATCTGTAAATTCATCTGTTTAGCAAGGCTGTTGCTACTAAGATGTAAAGTGCAATTTAAAACTGTTTTAAACAATGGCATCTGTATATTTTCTTTTAAAAAATGTCAAATTAAATAACCAATTATAGGCTTTTGGGGGATGTTTGTCTCTTTGTGCTCGAGAAGTTACTTTCTCCACTTCAGGGAGATCTGATACTTCCTCTTAGTGTCCACTTCCCAAAGCGGCTGATGAATCTTCAAGGTGAGAAACTGAACCACAACAAATCTTCAGAGAGTTCTACCAGGTGGGGGGTGGGGGGGGGTGGGGTGTGTGTGTGTGTGTGTGTGTGTGTGTGTGTGTGTGTTTTGGGGTTGGGGGAAGAATGTGGCATGTATTTCAGGAGGTGCTTTTGTTTCTAACAAGGTTATCACGGACCTGGCTAAGTTAATCAGGTTTGGGGAGAGGCATGAATGCTAGAGTATTTTAAAATTGTCTTGTTAAGGCCACAGAGTCACACACTAACACCCTTCTGAGTAAGAGGAAATTTCCTTTGGAAGGAAAGAATCCCCAACCATGGATCATCTCGGGGAAAGTTTAAACCCTAAACTGAATTGATGACAATGAGTCAGGCCTGAAACAATAACAGTGGACGAAGAGCCAGCTGGAATGGGAAGGCACATGGAGCAATCCTGTGGTTGGAAGAAAACAGTAGCTATTGAAGGAGAGACTAAAATTCTGCTACCACAAAATATGCTTTTTGGATAGTGATTTTAACCTAGTTATTGAGAAACAAAAGACTCAGAAAACACCTTTCACCTCTCCCCTTACCTCCTAAAGGAATTTAGATAGAAAAACCTGCTAAGAAAGGGAACATTAGTTTAGCACCATACTGTAAATTAAATGTGGCAGAGAGGGAGAAACCTAGCAAAACCTGTTCCTGCCCTCTGTGTCCCATTCTTTTGGGATGGCCAGCAAGAATGTGTCTACCACATGATTGGTCTTTCTTGTCTACCTGTCAATTACTTGCTTGCCCTTTAAAATTCCAGATCCCTGTCCTCATTACCTAATCTCCCTGTGCCTCCTTTTGCTTAACCCTTAAAAAAAAACAAAACAGTAATTGTCCTTATCTCGACATTTACATGAGAGCTGGCCTGAAGATTATTTTAGGAAGTAAATACAATGACACTTGTGAAGTGCTCAAAATAGAACCTGGCACACAGTAAGCACATATACTAGCTAAATAACTACTGGAAAAAAAGTAAGTCTCCAATTTCCAAATACCTATGTTCATTATCTAAGCAGCCTGTAGAGCTCACTTAACTTAAATACTCATAATTGTTTCTACCTATTCTTTGTCATGATTGAGGAGAACTTGGACACTTTCAGAAAATGCTGTCTTGTATTCCCTCTCCACATTGGATATTCTTCACTGTTTTTTCATGGTGATTTTTGAGAGCTGATTGGAAACAGTGGGCTATCAATATAGGTATGTTCATATTTTATTTAGAAGGCAAAACTTCATTCTTGAAAATATGTGTATATGTATTTCAACAATATAATTTTTGCACACTGAAAAGAATTTCAAACACACACACACACACACACACACACAAAGTAGAAGAGTTAAAAAGACACGTTTTTTTTTAAGAGTACATTCCTCGCACCTCCATATGACTCTGGTCCCCAGGGCTGCCTGTTCATGGGCATGAAATACCACCACCTATGGCGAGACTGAGCGTTAATGAATGCCCCTCTTTGTCCAGGCATTTTTATTCAAAAAGTTGCCTTTGAGATTTTATCCCTGGAGACATGCCTTTAGGCAAGTCATTGCTTCTGGAACGTTCTTCTAAAAGTGCTAATATGTCACCCATTAACTCTTAAAAAACACTATCATTAGGGCTTAGTTGATCGAATAAAGCACTGACCATCTGGCACAGCCTTCGGATGCTGAAGGAATAGGGTGTACCCGAGCAGATTCATCAGTGAAGTGCCCAGGACACAGTGTGCACCTGCAGCAGGCAGGAAAGCACAGGCATTCCCCAGGATAGTGACGGGGGGCGGGGGGGTGGCATTTCAGTGTGGGTATGTGACCATATATACAACTCACTGCAGACAGTTTTTCTCTGGACTGGACCCCTCCTTTCCAGCAATCTCTCTCCCCAAATCCTGCACCTTTCTTTTCTGAATTGGTACCTACTTAAAAGGAAGCGGAGGGAAAGAAATCTCAGTTTCTCTCTGCTTTTATATTCTCATGATGAGGTTTTTGCCAGCACCTGTGGAAGAGAGGCCATGGCTGGGACCCGGAACTTTAATACAATTATGGGTTTCAACCCACACGTCACAGTTTTCTAAGGAAGTTAAAAATGGCTGAAGAATATTCAGTGGCTCTAAAAAAAAAAGATAAAGTGTAGAAAAAGAATCATAGTTTCAAAAAATGCATTTCTAAAAATATTTCTGAAATTGCAACCTTCACTGATTTTTAAGCAGCTTTACTTCTTCAGAATGCTGAGGGAAGAGTCTATTGGTTTTCTCTGTTTTATTTTACTTTGCAGAATAACGCTGATTTGAAAAAAAAGTCATCCCAATTGCCTAAAGTTCTGTGAAATAATGATGTGGTATGGCTTCTAGCTAATGGTCCCAGTTTATTTGTAAATCAGAAGATTTATTCTAGAAGTTGTTACATAAATATCAGCAGGGTAGATTTCTTTCATTTATTTTGCATAATTACATTGAAAATAAATAGTCCTAGCATTTTAAAACCAATGCAGCTGCCTGCAGGAGAATGTCTTTTTATATTCATGGAAACATCAGTATACTGCAAAGACATGTCTTGGTAGGTCAACATTATTTTGGATATCCACTTACCATCACAAATGAGAATTAGGGAAAATAAAACCTAGTGTGGATAGAAAATCAAAATGGCACTTGAATAATGGGGAGTGTCCTCTAAATGTCTAAAGTTCATATTTGTACCTGCTTTCATTACCCACTCTCAAGGAAAATATAAAGATTCACCCTTTGGAAGAAATATACATAGACATTTAAAGATGAAAAAGTATAGGCAACTTATAACCACAAAAAATGTTTTCAAAACTGCTTTCTATTTTTCACCTCACTTTACCTCATTAGCTCTCACTTACATAGATGTATAGACCCCTTACAGTCTGATCTCAGCAATCTATCTCATAATTAATTTATAGAAATGCAAGTACTGTCAACCTACATGTGCAAAGATCAACTTTAAGTGAATCAACAGTCTTCCCTTATTCTAAGTGAGGTTTTCCTTGAAAGGTGAAGTCAATCTTTTGGACCCTTTCTTAAGATTTATAAATATTATTCTATGTCTAAAGGCAAATTCCTATAATCCAACACTTCACTTAGTTTCTGTCCATTCTCCTCTTCATATTTTACAGAGGACTGCAGACCACCCAATCTAAATTTATGTCGTTTATGAAAAGAAAGCATAACATGTCTCTAAAAGTCTACAGGAGTCGGGGGGGGGGGGGGGGGGGGGGAGTGTTGCTAATCTTTGCCTTCTTGAGGCCAACATTTGCTCACTGATTTGCTGTTGACAGAGATGGTCATATATTTCTAAAGTTGTTAAGCTTTCATAGTTTAAAACAATTATCAGAACTTCTTTCTTTCTTTGACTTGTCTGTTGAATGATCCAGAATTTTCGGTGAGCATATTTTCAATTCATAGGCTGAAATACATTTAACCACTGAGTGTACAATGCTTGGGATGCCTTTCAGTAAAAATAGTGGCATAGGCAAACTCTGTGATGGCCTCTTCCCATCCTCACATCAAAATTACAACTAAACTATATAGAACAGTCATCATCAAAGCCACCTAAAGACTAGTTGAACAGAAGTCCTATAAACAAAGAATTAAAAAAAAGAAGTCATATTGAGACTGCTAAGAAGGATGGAGATGAGGAATGGGCAGGTCCTGAACCCATGGTGTAGTGATTAAGAATCGGGAGAACAATCTTAGCTGTGGAGTTTCCCGAGGAGTAAAGGGTTAGAGCCACACACCAGGCTCCCCAGTGCTGAGCCCTTGGGACACCAGTGCTGAGAAGAGGAGCACCTGTGACATCTGGCTGGAAAAACTGGCAGGGATTGTGCCCAAGAAAGACCACAGGCTGCAGGAAACTGAGACACACTGTTCAGTTAATCCTAACATTTATATGGGACTTCAACGGACCCCAAGTAACCAAAGCAATTATTGAGAAGGAAGAATGAAGCTGGAGGTACCACACGGCCTGATAGCAAACTGTACTACCAGGCTGCAGTAATGAAAATAGCAGGAACCTGGCATAAAACAGACACAGATCGATGGAATGGGATAGAAAGCCCAGACATAAACCCATGCCTTGGTGGCCAATTAATCTATGAAAAAGAGGGCAGGACTATACAATGGGATAAACACAACCTCTTCAATAATTGGTACTGGGAAGACTGGAGATTTGCACTCCAAAAATTAAATTCAGCCACTTTTTTTCACCATATATAACAATAAACTACAATTGGATTAAAGACTTAAATATAAGACTGAAAACCATAAAACTCCTAGAAGAAAACATAGGTAGTAAACTCTTCGACATTCCACTTAACAATAGCTTTTTGGGCCGTCTCCTTGGGAAAGGAAACAAACCGAAAGATATACAAATGGGACTACATCAAACTAAAATGCTTTTGCACTATAAAGGAGACTATCAAAACAAAAAAATTAACCTCCTGACTGAGAAGAGATACCTGCTAACCATACACCTGATAAGGGGTTACCATACAAAATATCTATGATACTCATGCAACTGAACACCAAAAACCATCCCCAAATAATCTGATTAATACATCAGCAGAGGATCTGAACAGACATTTCTCCAAAGAGGACATACACATGGCCAATGGATATTTGTAAAGATGCTCAACATCACTAATCATCCGGGAAGTGCAAATTAATACCACAACGAGGCATCACCTTACCCTTGCCAAAATGGTTATCATCAGTAAAGCACCAAACAGGTCTTCGTTAGCAAGGATATGGAGAAAAGGGAACCCTAGTGCATGCTGGTGGGAAGACAGGTGCAACCACTATGGAAAACAATATGAAGTTTCCGCAAAAATTAAAAAAGAATAGAACTGTCATATCGCCAATCAATTTCACTTTGGAGTAGTTATCTGAAGAAATCCAAAATACTTATTCTAAAGGATACATGTACACCCCTATGGTCATTACAGCATTATTTACAATGGCCAAGTAGGAAAGCTGTCAAAGGGTCCACTGATAGAGAAATAAATAAAGAAAATATGGTTCATATATACAATGGAACATCACTCAGTCATAAAAAGAATAAAATTTTACCATTTACAACAACATGGGTGGACCTAAAGGGCATTATGCTAAGTGAAATAAGTCAGAAAGAGAAAGAAAAATACCATATTATTTCGCTTACATGTGGACTCCTCGCATACAAAATAAATGAACAAAAGAAACGGAAATAAAATCACGGGTACAGAGAACACATGGATGGTTGCCAGATAGGAGGGGAGTTGGGGAGATGGGTGGAAAAGGTGTAAGAGGTCAAGAAGTTCCACTTGCCAGTTATAAAAAACAGTTGTGGTGGTTAAGTACAGCATAGGGAATATAATCAATAATATTGTAACTATGTAGGGCATCGGGTGGGGGTGGGTCCTAGACTTAGTGGGGTGATCACTTCATAAATTATATAAATGTATAATCACACTATTGTACACTGGGAACTAATATAATATTGTATGTCAACTGTAACTGAAAATTAAATTTTTAAACAAGTCCACAGTGCCTGGTTCTATGGCTAGGGACTTCATGAAAGTAGGTAGCATCAAACGTTTGCGAAACAGCTGCAAGTTTCCCCAGTGTTTACTTGCTAAAAGACATCTTAGAAAATGGGAAGCCAGATGTTGAACATGAGTTCTTTGTTAAGAGAAAAGTTAGTGAGAAAATAAATGGTGTTTTTCATTACCCCAAAGAAAACATGCACAGCACAGCCTCAGCAGTCTCCCAGTTCAGTGGAATCTCTCTGCAGATTTCTCCCTACCCTAGTGCATTGCTGTCTGACATACTCCTGGGGATGTGCACAGGCAGTAGCTCACCGTTGTGAAACACTAAGATGCAGCAATCAAAGCAGAGACTTGGCAATAAGAGTCAGTGGAGGGTTCCTTAATTATTACTGAATGTAAATGGTTGGTTTCGGATTGCATACTGGAATAAGCTCTCTCAAGCCTGCTTCTAAAACTTTCCATTTAATAACATTTACTGGTGGTTTATAATTTCCTGGCATATCACAATGGCATTTGCATATTAGTTGGTATAAAGTATGTGAAATTTTTTAGGAAGTTTATTCAAACAGAAGGCAGAGATTATTTTATTTCACAAATTGGTATAGGAAGTGTGAGCATGTTTGATAATTTCTGGATTGGCTTTTTTTTTTCTGATTGAAATGACGGTAGTCTGCTATCTCGATCCCTGATTAAATTACAATATAAAAATTAACAATGGCAGCTGAATTCAGGTGACTGGTCTTTGCTTCAATAATCTACTGGCAGGACATTTCCCCTGTAATGGTTAGAGCACGTATACAAAATTGGGTTTCAGAATATAGCTCGCATTAATAACCGGAATATCTAGTTTTCTTCCAATGAATGCAGGTGACTTCATCTTAAAAGAAGATACTAATAATGCTTTTGTTGTTTAGCTTTCAGTTAAAGATGTTCATCGTAATGGAAAACTCAGGAAATAAGGAGAAACTGACAACTGCTGTGATTTTGTGCTAAAAACCAGTTTCGAGATACTTCCTGATGGGGATTCAGCTTTAGTATAATTGTTACCTACTGATATTTGGACAGAATACTGGCAGAAGGAAACTAGTCCCTAACATAAGGAAGAACAGGAACCTCAACACTTTAGGCAATCTTTTATTAAGGCAATCCTAGGGTAAAAAAAAAAAAAATCCCAAGAGAGATAAGTTTTATCATGTACAACTTAGGTTTCCAGAATTTTTCACGCTAATTCTGCAGACCAAAGTTTAGTATCATCTCAAATCAGCTTCTGAACAAAAGATCTTGTTGATGATTTCATGACAAGTTTCCTCTTAAGTAGCACTTGGAAAGGATACATATATAGGCTGACAATACAAGTGTATCAGGCAGAAAGAAGAACTAAAGTTTAATATGTCCTCATTATGAGGACATGATCTATTTAACCGCATATGCCATTGCTAGGAACACTCACTGTTTAAAATGCAGGCTGGTGGGTCATTTCATTTGGTGCCCATAGGAAGCATTATTGCAACATGCCCAATAAATTGCAACAACCCTATCTTCTTCAGATGGTTATGTGTATTACTGCTGACAATACTCTGAAAGGGAGCAAATGGGCCTATTCTCATCTCTCTCCATTTGCTGTTTGGATGATCCGCAATCAGGGTAACAGATGCAAATAAAGATGTGGGAAAGGTTACATACAGAATCCACCTACCTGTACGCCAGAGCTCCCCAAGTGGAGAGAATTGCTGATGATGTTGGTTCTTCACACAAAACTGGAAGTAATGGAGTACTTGCTACACATCATTGACACACAAATCTATTTATGAAGGTAAATAGTCTCATTTGGTCCCTTAAGACATTGACACGGAAGATTCATACATCTATTTTGTAATAAGCTAATTACATATAATTATGGATTCTAAATGGGTAGCTATTATTTAGACTATCAATTTAGTTGAGTACTTCTAAATAAGTAATTGACACCTTATCATTAAATATTATTAATAATCATAAACAGCTGGGAAGTTTATAGATTATGTTTAACAGTTTGGCTCTATCTCAAGTGGATATTTTTAATATGAAGCCTGACAGATCAAAGGGACAAGCATTATTATTATTACTTTTGACATACATTGTAACATAAACGAAGAACAATTATTTTACGGAAGTCAGTGTGGCAGTTTCTATCAGAGTAAAACTGCATACATTCTGTGTCTCCTAAAAAACTAATTCATAGAAATAGTTTTGTAAAGATACATGAATGAGAATGTACATTAAAGCATTAACTGTAGAGGAGAAAAAATATATAAAATTACATATATATATATATGTTATCAATGAATATTGTGAAAGAAATTATGGGCTACCTAGATATTGCAACACTATATGGGAATGTAGGGATGGATAGGAAGAGGTATATGTACTCCAAAATTTATACACATATATTTTTATTTTCTGAATAAGGCAGATATATATATGTAGACACACACATATATCATTAAGATTGTAACTAATGCTACCGTAAGTCCTACCAGTTTAAGTTAACATATTCCAAATAAGATGTCAATAAAAGTATTTTAGTAACATTTTTAAAATGAAGTTTCTAGCTGACATTAATGTAGTTTTCCTAATTTTATATTTTTTCAGGAAATTATATTCAATTGTCTGCCAGATTTTCACCTTCTGAAATCACATGGTATTTCCATTTTGTCAATATTCTGCCAGTACCTAGTAGAGCAAAATGAATCTGAAACAAACATTCCTTACTTGTACCTTAAATCAACTACACAACAGGTTAGAAGACAATTCAGCCAATTCCAAAAATCAGCAGAGCACCAGGCATCACAATACCAGCTGAGATTCCAAGAATGTGTACTATGCGTGGTAAGGAGCAAGCTCATACAAGTCACCAAATATCATGCTACTGCTGTCTTCTTCAGAGTCTACCAAAATTATAAGATTTCCCTCTCCAAGGATACTTAGTCTGAGAACCTGAACAGGATATATTCTTTGTCTTCCTGAGAATATAAAACACAAAATTGAATCCTGTATTGTCCTAAGAGTAAGCATGTTTCAGTATTTAAAAATTACCCATAGGGGATGTTTGCCGATAGCAAAGATAGATTAATAGGAGACTGTAATTACCTTCCATCTAGAAACATTAAAAATGGACAAAATATATGAAACAATACTTTTCAAGACACTGGATATCAGGTAATGAAGGGCAATGCTTCCTGAGAGCATGTTGAACCTGGACCTTCCTGAGAGCATGCTTAACAGTGTCTTTTTAAAAATGAATGTATGTATTTATGTATTTATCCATTTTTAGAGAGAGGGGAAGAGAGAAAGAGAGAGAGAGAGAGAGAAACATTGATTGACTGCCTCTTGCATGTGCCCTGACAGTAAAATTTCCCCAGTTTACTGTTTGAGAAAGTCACAGGACTGCAGCACAGGAAGACAGAAACCAGGCCAAGACTTGCAGAACCCCTGATTTGAGGAGATTGTATTGAGAATATGGGAAGACAATGGAAGACGGAATTTGCAGGCCAGCGTATTAGGGAAGAGAGAGATCACAAAGAGGTAACTGTATGAACCTATGGCCAGGACTTCTCATTTTTGGCAGAGTATGATCTGTGTGTGCATGCAAGTTGTGATCAGGAAAAATACAGCCTAAAAGGATTAGAGTAAAAAAAATACCCAGCACTGAGACAGGAACAGAAAAGTACCTGTTCCCAAGTGGCAAACTGGAGAACCTCAAAATTCATAATGAATTAGGTAGAGTATTCAAAGTAGCTTTCTTCTTTAGTGGAGAATAATTAGCTCTAGATTAGCAAGAATATAGCCTAATCAATAAATTTTAAAATCAAGATCTAAAAGGACCAAGCTACTCCTGAGTAACTTAGCTCCATCTCAGAAGAAACCTCAAGAATATTTTATAGGCATACAAAAATATCCAGCTTGCACCAAAGTAAAATTCAAAATGTTTGACATCCAAAAAACAAACAAACAAACAGTAACAGGCATGAAAAGAAGCAGAAAATACGACTCACAATGAGGAGAAAAATCAATCAATTAGAACTGATCCAGACTGACACAGTTGTTAGAATTAGCAGATTGGGGGGTTAAAATAATTATTATACACTGTGTCTGAGAAGTGAAGTGTAGATACAACTGATGTAAAAACTCTAGAGATAATAACAGTTTCTGAGATCAAAAGTACACTGGGTGATAATGACAACAGATTGGATATTGTAGGAAAAAAATTAGTAAACTTCAAAATAGAGCAATAAGGCTATAAAAATCACATAGAGTAAAAAATAAAATAAAAAGTGAGCCAAAAATCTATGAGCAATGAAACAACTTTAAGTAGACTAATATAAGTAAAATTGGAGTCCGTGATAAGAAAAAGGATTGAAAAATAGTGGAAGAATTTGATGAAAACTATGGGCTCGCAGATCCAAAATGTTCAACGCTGTCCCGGTACAAGAAACATAAAGAAAGATACATCAAGGTAAGTCATAATACCATTTCCCAAATCCACTGATAAATAGAAACCCTTAGGATCAGCAAATGAAAAACACACATTACCAACAGAGAAACAAAGATAAGGAGGACAGAAGATTTCTTGTTGGAAACAATGTAAGCTAGAAGACAGTGGGATAATAGTGTTAAAGTATTGAAAAACAAATGTCAATTGAGTTCTATACCCAGCAAATCTACCTTTACAAAATTAAATTTTAAAAATGTATACATTCTAATCAAATAACTCATCACCAGCAGATCCACAATAGGCTAATGTTAAAGGAATTCCTCAGGCAAAATGAAAACAAAACTAGATTGCTATACAGCTCTACACAGAGAACATTTGAAATGCCCTATATAATAAACTTCACTGTCCTTTCAGAAAAGAGGAAACTGAGGTTTAGAAAGGTTCATTGACAGCGTAACTGCCATTAGGACTGATAGAGCCTTTTCAATTCATAGAAGTGTATCAAAGGGTTATGGTAAGCACGCATGTTTCAGCTTGCTTTCCTTCAAGAAACTGATGTTTCTATGCTGCTATCCTTTGAAATGATCATTTCTGGGTGGCAACCCCAGTGTGGGAGACACTTCAGAATTCACGTTGTTATTTACCCTTTCACTGATTAATTTCTCCATTTTCTGATGTTTGTCTGATTAATAACTATTTGAGTCACTCATTTAACATATCTCTAAATGTATTTATAAAGAAGATGTTCAAGTCACCTACAAATGTAAAGTTCCACCTCAACCCCCCCACCATGTCTAGCAGAATGGGAAATACCGATATGCCACTCATTGACTATATCTGAATTTCTCCACCAGACTGTGAGCTATTTGAAGACAGTATTCTGCGTAGTCATGTTCTTCTTTCTAGTGCAATGCCTGAAACATAGCTAGCATTCCATAAATATTAACTGACAAAATTAGTGAATTAAATAAAATTAACAAAAGCAACTTTCTAGAAAGCATTTTCTACATTTTCAGTAGATTTGATGGTTAATGTAATGAACACTTATGGGCTGCCTTTATTCATCCTCAACTCATTTTTCTCTCCTGCCTGTTTTCCTTTTCCTTTTTTTTTTTTTGAAGTAAAAAAATAAAGGTTTTTAAACTCTTATTTGGACCATAAAATTATTATTTTTTATTTAGTTGAACAAGAAATGTGTTAGCTTACCTGAGTATTGTGGTTCATTTAAAGTTTTAATTGTTAGTAAATAATGTACTCTTCAAAATTATAACAAAATTAATAGCCTTTAAAGTCTTAGGTTATTTTAAATTAAATTAAAAGTACAGGTAATTTCTATAATTTATGGTATAGCTACTGACATTAAAAAAAAAATTCAAGGTCCTGTGGGCAAGATGATGCTATCTCAAATAAAGAAGTGAAATCTGAAGGGTAAATGACTAGGGTACGTAAATTTAAGTTACTTTTTATTTTGGTATCATTATTAGTCTAAAAGATTCCCCTGACATAACTTTTGGACAATTCTGAAAAAGGAAACAGGTCATCACTATGTTATTTTTCCCATATATAGCACACAGAATGTCAGTATTCAAGTAATTGAAGCCATTTCTTAAAATGTAGAACCCAGTGTATTTTTTCCAATGTCCCCACCTCCCACCTCCCACAACTGAATAAACATCTCTATGGTTGAGTACTGACTCTATGTTTTAAACAAGATCCTCAGAACCTCTGACATGTTGCAAGACTATACATCCCATGAGTAACTACCTACTACTTATATACCAGTGTGGATTCCTTTCATTGTAAAGCAACAGAAAATCAAATATCCATTGGCTCATAGAACTGAAAATTCAATGTGTTTTGGCTGCTGCAGAATGAAATGATACCGTGGGGTTCAAATAGATCCTGGTTTTTGTTCCTCTGTCTCAGTTCTCCTGATGTTGAACTTGTTCTTTGCAGTCGAACTCCTGCCCTGTGGTGGCAAGCTGGGTGCATGAAATCGTCTCCTCGAGACTGATCGTATTGTCACTAATTGGAATGAAAAAAACATCCCACTGGAGTTAGGCAATTTTTATGATGTACATTGCTTACTGTGGCCATGCCTGAGTCACCTGCGTCATCCTGCAGAGAGAGATGGATTTTCACTGGGATCACACAATGGGGGTAATGGGGATAGAAATATAGAAATAGTGACAGATTTATATGATGTGTGAGAGAAACACATATATACACAAATGCATGTGAGTGACAGAGAGAGAAAATATGGCAGAGACTGTCAATTTCTAAAATAATAATTGCACAGTGTTCTGTGCTAAAACTTTTTCCCAAGAAAAAGAATTAAGCCCACTTTTCCTACCACATTCCCTTTAGGAGGTCACAAATGATTTCAGTATCATTTTGGGAAGTAGTTTCAGATCGTGGGGCAATTCTAGTGTCCAAATTTTAACTTGGGACCTTCTGCTGAAAGAAAGTAAGTTCATTGGCATGTAGACTATTTCTGGGATTTCACTGAGCCCTGGAGGTAATTTTTAAAGGAAAATGGAGCTCAGAAAAAAATGGATAACTCAAGAAGAATGAAAAATACAAAACAGAAATAGGATATACTGAATCAGGGAAGATGCATCAACTTAATAATTTCCTCTCTACAACCTAATTACAATTCCCAAACATTTGTTTCTCCTGCCAATATCAATACAATGCTTTCTTTGAAACTGAAAAATTATTCTGTAAACTGAATCAAAGCAATAATAAACCATTTTGATTAAAGGAGAACCATAGAATTCATTTACCTAATCTCAATTGCTCCTGTTAGCAGAACACTTGGGTTTCCTTAGTCAGCCTCCAAGGAACCTTGGTTCTAAATCTCATTCGTGTTCAGATATTTTCTGGCCACTATCCCAATGAAAAATATGTCCACCTTTTCTCTTTTATAAGCTATATACCTAGTCAATTATGTTTAACTGGTTCAAACTATCAGTTAGGTTCAGTGAGCAATTCAGTTTTAAACTGGAAAACAGGCAAAGATATAAATATAATGGGGTGAATTTTAAATAGCTCATATATGGCCATCCATTTTACAACTTTAAATTATATAAGTGATCACTGAAATGGGTTTATTCTGCACACAGTGACGTCAGAGACGCCTGAAATTTTAGATTGCTAGCAGCACACTCCATGCCACTTTCATTCGAGATAAAATTAGTCTACATCTCAAGATTTTAGAAATAATAAAGCCTAGAGTCCTATCTTCAGGGAGTTCAGCTCCACTGGTGAAACAGATAGGAGACCCGACAGTTACACAACACCAGCAGTGACAGACGTGTATATACCGTGTTCAGGAGTATGACATTAGGACCGCTAAGGTCTGATAGCACTCACAAACAGCTCTCCAAAAGAGCATCCCTTAATATGAATCCAGAAGGAAATCAGACATTATTGGGGTTGGGGAAAGAAAAAAAACATTTAACTTAAAGAGAACAGAATACGGAAAGTCCTGAAGGAATGAGAATTCCTTGTTCATTCAGGAAAACACGCCTCTCTCCACGTCTGGGGCCTCTGGTCCCTAACACCACAGGAGAAAGAACAGAAAAGACCTTGATTGTCATGCTGGATTTTCTGGAGATGACGATGCGGAGCTAGAAGGAATTCAATGAAGATAATAGCAACACTGTTGAGCATTTATTGTGTACCATGCATTGTTCTAAGTGTTATTTAATCCCCAACTTTTCTATGAAGGAAACTGAGACACAAAGACTAATGTTGTCTTTAGACTCTCAGGTAGCAAGTGCTGTGCTTGCTAATTTAGACCCATTGGATGACTCCAAAAGATGAAAACCAATGTATTTACACAAGAATGATATATTTTAGGTAGAAATAGTATTATGGTAGATTGTTGAAGAATGAATTAAGAGGAGGGAAGACCAGAGACATTTCAAGGAAGCCAAATGCCCACATAAAATCTCAACCAGCCAGTCCATTCTTAAGAGACCACTATTGCTCTGTCAGTGATATGAGATGACGCTCTCTGTAGAGCACACAATAGAAGCCACTTGAATGACACTAAAGTTGGGAATTGGCATGAATAATTGGATAACACCATTTGTGCCTAGAGAGGTAAGTTTCTCACAAAGATATTTTAATGACCTGAATTCTCTTGCAAAGATTAAATTCTAGCAGCAAAATGCCACCATCAAATGTGTTCCTATGCATGCACCTGCTATCAAGACCAGAGGATGTGGTGTCTTGTGTCTAGGGAGACGATCTTCTTTACATTAAAAAACACTACATTGGTCAAATGACGGTAAATGAATAAACATAAGGATGGATCAAAAAAAGAATAGAAGCTGAAGGTAATAAGGAATTAAATAGAGGAGGTTGTGTGCAGTGAGTAAAAGTGGAATGGATGACATTCCACACTGAATGCAAGGAAACACTTAAAAACACTGAAGCAAGGAAATTTGGCAAAAGAATTTGGGAGAGAGAAGATTGTAGATTCCCAGGGTTCTATTTTCAGCAACCAGGATGGAGTGTGGATGGGGAAAAGGAATGTCATTTACTAAAAGTGAAATTCAGAAAATACTGAGAGAGCAACGATATTTGAGGGGGGGTGGGGGAGTTTATGGGTTTATGTTGTAAAATGATGAACTTAAATTCTTTGTGGATCTCCAGGAATTTAGGCTAGAAATCTGTTATTAATGACTGCTTCAACTCTAAATGATGGCCTCTCCTGTCCAAAGCACAAGTGAGAGTGTTTCTCTCAGCTGCTCTCTTTCCCATTCAGTTTGTAACCAGAATCAATCTATTATGACCCCCACCTAAATTCCTGTGTCTGCATTTTGTTTGCGACTGGGCTTCTCACGAAAAGATAGATCTTCTCACTTCTATTCCTGAAGGAAGCATGGATCAGACTCCATGGGAAAAACACAGCACTGGGAGTTTTGCTTACAAATTTGTATTGAATTGATTGAGGTAACATTGGTCACTAAAATTATATAGATTTCAGATGTACAATTCTATAATACATTGTCCATATACTGTATTGTATATCCATGACCCGAAGTCAAATCTCCTTCCTTCACCATTTATTTCTCCTTTCCCCTCTTCTTTCCCCCAACCCTTTTATCTCTTAGTATCATCATTCTGTTGTCTGCGTCTATGAGGTTTTTTTTTTTCATTTTTGCTTAGTCCCTTCACTATTTTCACCCAGACCCTCCCCTTGAACAACTGTCAGTTGGTTCTTTGTATCTATGAGTCTATTTCTATTTTGTTTGTTAGCTTATTTTGTTCATTAAGTCTATATATAAGTTAAATCATATGGTATTTGTCTTTCTCTGACTGGCTTATTTCACTTAGCATAATATTCTCGTCATTCATCCATGCTGTCATAAAAGGTAAGATTTCCTTCCTTTTTATAGCTGAGTAATATTCCACTGTGTAAATGTACCACCACTTTTAAATTCAATCATCTACTGATGGGCATTTAGGCTACTTGCAAATCTTGGCTATTGTAAATAATGCTGCAACGAGCGTAGTGGTGCGTGCATTCTTCTGGGTCAGTATTAACAGGTTTCTTTGTACATCTTCCCAGTGGAATAGTTGGGTCTTGCAGCATCTCCATTTTTAATATTTTTAGGACCCTTTATACTGTTTTCTGTAGTGGCTACACCAGTCTGCATTCCCACCAACAGTGCACGAGGGTTCCCTTTTCTCCACATCCTCACAACAGTTCATGAACTTATTGATGGTAACCATTCTGACAGGTGTGAGGTGATATCTCACTGAGGTTTTATTTGCATTTCTTTAATGATTAGTGATGTTGAGTATCTTTCACATATCTGTTGGCCATCTGTATGTCCTGTGTGTAGAAGTGTTTATTCAGATATTTTGTCTGTTTTTAAATAGGATTGTGTGTTTTTTGTGTGTTGTATTGTATAAGTTCTTTATAAATTTCAAATATTAACCCCTTATCAGATATACCATTGGTAAATATGCTCTCCTATTCAGTGGGTTGTCTTTTCATTTTGTTGATGGTTTGCTTTTCTTTCTGCAAAAAAACTATTAGTTTGATGTAGTCCATTTGTTCATTTTTTTGTTTCCCTTGCCCAAGGAAATGTATCAGAATATACATTGCTATGAGAAACGTCTGAGATATATCTTACTGCCTATATTTTCTTCTAGGATTTTTATGGTTTCAAGTCTTAGATTTAAGTTTTTAATCCATTTGAGTTTATTCTTGTACATGGTGTAAGAAGGTGGTCTAGTTCCCTTTTTTTTTTTTGCATAAATCTGTCCAATTTTCCTGACACCATTTATTTAGTAAACTAACTTTACACCACAGTATGGTCTTACCTTGTTTGTTAAATATTGACCATCAAGTTGTGGGTTTATTTCTGGTCTCTCTATTTTGTTCCATTGATCTATATGTCTATTTTTATGCTACTACCATACTGTTTTTGGTTAATGCAGCCTTGTAGTATAGTTTGACATTAGGTAGCATGATTTCTCCAACTTAATTCTTCTTTCTAAAGATTGCTGTGGCTATTTAGCGTCTTTTATGGTTCCATAAAATTTTTTGCTATATTTGTTTAAGTTCTGTGAAATACAACATTGGTATCTTGATGGGGATTGCATTAAATCTGTATGTTGCTGTGGGTAGTACAGATATTTTAATGATGTTACTTCTTCCTATCCATGAACATGATATATACTTTCACTTATTGGCAACTGCTTCAGTTTCTGACTTCGGTGTCTTATAATTTTCTGCGTACAGGTCTTTCATAACTTTGATTAAATTTATTCCTATATATTTTTATGCAATTGCAAATGGAATTATTTTCTAAAATTCTCAACAAAATATTAGCAAACTGAATCCAGCAATATATTTAAAAGATTATATATAAACCATGATTAAGTCAGATCTATTCTGGGAATGCAAGGTTGGTACAACATCCACAAATCAATAAATACAATATACTGCATAAAAAACAAAAAATAAAAAACCACATGGTCATATCAACAGATGCAGAAAAGGCATTTGAAAAAAATCCAGCACTCATTTATAACAAAAATTCTCAGCAAAGGGGGAATAAAGGGAACATACCTCAACATAATAAGGCCATATATGACAAGCCTATAGCCAACATTATACTCAGTGGGCAAAATCTAATAGCATTTCCTTTAAGATTGGGAACAAGACAGGCATGTCCACTTTCACCATTCTTACTCAGTGTAGTACTGGAGGTCCTGACCACAGCAATCAGACACAAAGAAGAAATGAAGGACATCCAAATTGGAATGGAAGTAGTAAAGGTGTCATTATTTGCAGATGACTTGACACTGGATATAGAGAACCCTAACAATTCCACCAAAAAAACTACTAGAATAAAATAATTCCATCAAGTAGCAAGGTACACAATAAATATCCAGAAATAGATTACATTTTTTACACCAATAATAAACTTTCAGAAAGGGAATCCAAGCATTGGGAGTCTTAAAATGTTGGGCTCCTCATCTCTCCCACATCAAAAATATTTATAAATATGACATGACTTTCTTCTAGTCCTTTTAGTCTGCACTTCAGCTTATTTATGGTGTACTTACTGTATTTCAAAAGTTGGATAATAGCCATCTACATGTTTGTTTTGTAACTTCGATCCCTCCTTAAGGAAAAAAGTGTTTTTCATCATATCCTCAACATTAAACAGATGACCTGCCTTTAAGTAAACTTATCTTCAGCCTTGACACGTCTTTTAGGTTTACCTGCAACACCCAGGGGCAGTTATTATTTCCTTTACTACAAAACCTGTCCGATGCAGTTCTTTCTCTGTATACTTTTAAACTCAAATATGATCAACGTTTCCTTGGTAATTTAATAGTCTTTGATTGTGCCATATTGCTCTGAAGTAAAGTTACAAATTCTTGAATATGACATCAAAAACCTTCATACTTGGCCTGCTGTTCAGTACCCTCTCAGCTACTCTTCCAAATCTACTACAGGTTGCTTCCTTGGATATACTACACTCTCTCTCATATCTTGGCCTTTGCTACATTTATTGCCTGTGCTGAAATTCCCTGCTGTGGCAACACACAAACACCTATACCGCGAGCACTTCATACTTAACTAACAAAGTCCAACTTAAATGTTAATTGACACCTCTTTGAAGCCACCCTTGATTCCCTATAGTAGATAATAAATTACCCCTCTCACAATATCATATTGCATACTATCGATATGATATCTTCTTAAATTGGTAGTATAACTCAGGTCTCCCCAAACTGAGAAACTTTTATGCTCAAAGGATGTCTTGGAATTCTTTCTGAAAATGATGTATATTTTCATTTCAATGATAAACAAATAAATATGAGCATTTATAAATGATCAGGCCGAGCATTTATAACTAAGTACCATGGCACTGTTAAATGCTGACATTTGCCTTGCCTTGTTAACCGTGTTGGAGATCTCCCAGTACTTCTATTGTCCTGTGCTGACAGGGACAGAGCAGGAGGCAGACAGTGCAAAAAGGAAGCAACGTGGACATTCTTCCTCCCAAGTTAAGGGCCTGATGAATGCATCTACATTGCCACGCAGAGAAGAATCCACATGTTTAATGGAAACAAAGGGAATAGGAGAACAGTGGCATTTCTTCATTTTGTTGGCTCTCTAATTGCCCCAAAGTTAAACACTATTTGTCCATTAAGGTTTTACTTACGTACATATTTTATTAGCCTTCTAATGAAATTAATTTACATCATACCACTCACTTATTTTTCCACATAAGTGAAATTCTCTACTTGAATTTAAAAGGGGTTTAAATTACTCAAGTTTGAGAAACGATAAGTTAGTTGTGTGTGTGTGTGTGTGTGTGTGTGTGTGTATGGTTTTCTTTTCCAGTGTATTGGTACAAGTGATTGCATAAGAGAAGTTTTGTGTATATCAAACTATTTCCCTATACAGCATAATCCTAGAATAAAGGACTCAGTAACTTACCATACAACTGATTTAAGTTATGGTAAAAACCATGTAATGTAAAACCTACCATCTTAAGCATTTGTAAGTACACAGTTCAGTGGTATTAAGCACATTCACTCCGTTGTGCAACAGATCTCCGTAACTTCTGTGCCTCGTGAAACTGAAACTGTGTACCCACAAAACGGTCACTCCTGAAGTCCTGTACCCCTAGCCCTAGGAACCATCATTTTATTTTCTGTCCCTATGAATTTGGCTACTTTAGATATTTCTTATAAGTAGATATCATATATAGTATCTGTCCTTTTTTTTTTTTTTGGCCTGGTTCTTTTCCCTTAGCAAAATGTACCAAGGTTCACCCATTTTGTAGCATGTAACAGTATTTCTTTCTTTTAAAAGCTGAATACTACTCCATTTCATGCATATGCCATGATTTGTTTACTCACTCAGTCATCAACAGACATTCAGATTGCTTCCGTCTCTTGCCTAATGTGAATGATGCTATTATGAACCTAAGTGTGCAAATATCTCTTCAGGATCCTGCCTTCAACTCTTAATATGTTTTCTGATGAAAGGTGAGTAGAAAACACCTCCCTTTGCTGAGGGTTAAGAGGACTCCTTCTAGTGTTTCTTAGACGTTCACGGCACTCTTATTTTCTGTGACAATATCTCACACCACACTGGAAAATTAACATGCAACCATGTTGGGCATGCACTGATTTTAAGTTTGTGAAGAATTATGATTTACAACTTTGCTTTAGAAATTATATGGCCATATGTCGCTAACTCAATTTACGGTGGCTGGGATTTCTCAACACTCATTGCACATACACGGGAATTCTTATAAAACAAGGCTACCAAAGATGCAAATTATTTTTAAATATTATGAGGCTTAACATTGAATAGAATCGATACATTTGTAATGTTATGAAACAATGATGAATAGAACTGATATACTATATTCCTAGCGTTGAATTAAACATGACCTGATTTCAAAGCCAGGGTTGTTTTTTCCATATTTGAAATTTTTTATGTCTCAAGCATTTTCTAAGTCCCTTGGTAGGGTCACAGAGCTTATGTACTCAGTACCTAATGGATAAAAGGTACCTGAGGACCAAATATTCCACCTCTAAAACCACATAAAAACTAAGCCTCTAGAGGTTTTATTTAGGGATATGAGAAAACAAATGAATTTAGTGGTGGTCCTTTCTGAGGACTGTGTGTTTAGAGTGTTACCTTGGGGAATCAAAATAGTTTAAAGTTAAAAATACATTGGGAAATGAGCAGAGAAACTATCTCTTTTAATAGATTAAAGTCATTCATAAAGTTAGGAGAAGCAGTGCAGGAAAGAGAAGACAGGGGGCTTCCTGGGGCCAGAAGCTTCAAGAAAGCCACTCACTTCCCAGACATCTGCATGCCAAGATTTCACAAAGATCCCTCTCACCATTATTTGTCCTCCAAACTCCAAGTTTCACTACTTACTCTTTAGCAACAGAGGAGGGACCCTTTATTTCCAGACAAGAAAAAAAAAAGACAACAGAAATATTGCTTTGTGGAATTTCAATTAAATGTGTGTCTTCAGAAGGCATTTAACTTTCAAAACACGCTGACTCAAGTAGATACTTGTTTAAGGTGCCATGAAAACATGACCTGAACTTCATATCCTGAAAGAATGATTGTCCAGTAATTAGTGCTGTAACTGCTACTTGCAACTGTTCTCCATAGATAACTGTGAGGCTCGTGTGTAAACTAAACTCACTTTCCATGGGAGTTCTTTAATGCATACAACAAGCAATCACACCGAAATATTAATTTGCAAACACTTGATGCCACAAGACACTCCAATTATCTTGCGCTGTTTAAGCCAGAAGACTTTCCCAGGCTTTAAACTAGTCTCTGAAGAGATTTAATTCAATATTACTTTACCCAAAAGCAGCCAGCATGCTCTTTTTATGACCTTCGGGTCAATGAGAGTGACCCAACCGAGACCCAATCAAATCTGAATATGTACCCCCCTAAAGAACTATTCACAAGGTTAATTGTATCTTGCTTCTATTTGCTGAATAAGGAATCAATTAAAGGGAATAGCAAAAAAAGAAAAAGCCATAAATGTCTACAGGAACTGTAGAGAAGTGAACCATAGAGAGACGCAGGCTTTCCGTTTCTTCCGTTCTTTATAGATCGCTACATGGAAAGAAAGAAAACGGCCGCAAAGGTACGCTTGTGCTTCCCATTGTCACTGCAATCAGCATCTACTTTACTCTTCTGTTAATTGTGTTATCTGAGAATACAAAGGGGCCAAACAGATACCTACGATGATTTAGTGATTGGTCCTATGGCAAAGTTTGTTGGGCTTGAATGCGTTAATTCGCGGATTTGTCAAGAAGCAATACTAATAGGTTTGACTTAACAACCTGGTGTGGGAGGAGAAAGTTATAGCAAGGATACTGGTATGTTTTAACTTTCAAAATGTATGTGTGGGCATTGAGGGGGGGAAAATGTATCAAAAGGGTATAATTTATAAAGAAGATAATAGGAAAAAATGCTTTCTATGGGAAATACAAAAAGAGCTGGAACATTATGCTCAGTTACAAAATATAATAATGCAAAAAAGGAGGTATAAATAGACTTTAAAACTTTAAAATAATGACACCAGCTGTTTGAACGCTTACTGTTGCCAAACATCATCCTAATAGTTCTATGAGCATCTTTTCATTCCTCGCATGAATCCACGAAGCTCAGAGAACTTAACCTCCTCACACAGGGTCACAACACAAGGAAAATAAGGGAGCTTAAATCTGAAATATGACAGCCAATTCTTCATATTTCCCTGTATCTTCTATCCATCTATTACCAAAGGTAAGAAATGCAAACACACCAACCATCCAAAATAAAAACAGGGAGTGTGGAATCTTGTAACAAAACGAAGCCTGGTGTGGAGCAGGAAGTGATGGAGGGTGAGCACTGAGACTTCAGAGGCACAGCCAGCAGGGATCTAGAGCCAACAATCCAGGCCTTAGTCAACCAAAGGCCTCTAAATTGGAGCCAAGTTCCTCCAGGCAGGCGATGTGCGTTGATTATCCAGAGTGTCCAGTATTAGCAGTTCCCTGGATTACTCTGGACCAAGCAAACGTGACATTTCACCACACTGCTGGGGAAGAGATGAGTTTAGAGGCCTCTGGCATAAACCTTTGTTTCCCGCATCTGGCGGCAACGATGAAATGGAATTCTGACTTTCATCTCTAAAATGTACCAGTAATGATATTTTAAGGTAAAAAACTGTGTTCACTCATTCTAGTATGAGGGCTTCCCTCCACCCCCATACTTACCAATCCATCTGTCCTTCCATCAGTCAGTCCTTTAGGAGCTGAGCCTTGCATAGAGGCCCAACACTTGAATGCGACTTGTCTGGGTACATTGGTAGAATACTGACAAACACAAGCTTGTTTGCTGCAAGTCTTGTTCTGACAGTTTTCTAATTTTAAAACCATATCAAGAATTCTCCCTAAATCCTTTACTCTTGCTCAGGTTAGCTAGCTAGTTCCATCTAAAAATGTAAACGCCATGTTCAGTGCAAACATTTCCTGACAAGGGATTGCGCTCTTTTCCCATCTTTCAACAACAGGCTCTCCTTTCCGCCATTTTCACCTTTGCTCCCAAACCCCACTGTGTTTGCATTCAAGGAGGCCAGAACTTCTGGCCTTCTACACTGTGTGGCACCTCCGAAGTGCCCTGCCTTACAGCAGCTCCGCTGCTTTCCCTTTCAGCAGCTACTGCTCCCAGGGAGGCTAAACCAAGACTTAGCTACCAGCACCAACATGTAATTCAGGATAAACGATCAAGGGAAGGTAACCAGTTATGGGACCTCATGAGATGGAGTCATTTTCAGAACAATTCTTCCCTGCCTCCTCCCCCCGAAAAAAAGCATGACAAATGAATAGAAGGGGAGAAACAAAGAGGCACAGAGCACGCTAGGCTCGTTAGGTAGTAGCAGTTTACTGTGCTCAACTATTGCAGGAGGGCAAGACAAAAAGATGCAGTGTTAAGTCAGGGGGACTAAACCAGGGGCTCACCTGCGCCTCATCATCATAGTCTCTTGAACTCCAAGGAACCAACTAAAACTATAGCACCTCCTTTAGGGCAGATTACAACCCTTTCAGCTTTTTGCCTTCTTAAGTTTCCCACTTAAGACAAAATGGGTTTTATAAGAGAAATCATAATGCAATCAGAAATTGTTCAAGCTAAAATATGTAGGTACAATTTACCCTAAGAGTCCAGTGAAAACTTTTCAAAGGGGATACATACCCAAGTCGTGTGGGTATTAATGCATCTTTGGATTGGATACGGCTGAAGCAAGCAGAGTGAGAGGATGCTTCCTGTTCTTGGTACCCTGGGAACCTTCTAATGGGTTTGCTCTCTCCTGTACAGGTGCCCTCGTCATCTCCGAGTTGTTTTTGCTAAGTACCAATTGTATCTGACTGTATTTGGGGCCAAGCAGAAAGTCCGTGACCTATTCTTTCCTGAGCTTGATTAAATAGGCTCTTCAAAAAGGTCCCTCATTTGTTGTCCCTTCCATGAAGTATGTGTTCCCTGGAAGCAGTTAGCAGAAATCAGCTTCGATGAATGAATTCTCTGGAGGAGTGGACTGGAAGCTGGCCCCCTGCTGAGTGACTTTCTCAAAGGAAAACTACCCTCAGCCTGGACCTGGCTTCCAGGTTCCTTATCGTATCTTGGAGTGTGTCTGAATTTAAATCAGTCTTATATGCCTGGTAGGGAGCACATCACTGCTTTGTGTCATAAATAATGGAGCGTAATTCAGAGAACAGGCCACAGGCTCAGCCTGGTCCCCATGAAGTCTTCCTCCAACTCTTGACAAATTAGACAAGGCAGGCATTTCTAACTGTGCACAGACTTCTTTTCTGCTGGGTGATCCTAAATCATGGAAAGAACTTTGATATTACTTTAAATGCAATGAAATTATCTTTAGATAAATTTCTTTTCACAGGAGCGACATAATCTGACTTTAATTTTCAATACAATCACCGTGTGTCCTAATTTTGTGGAGGAGGAATCTTTCTCCCACTCAAATCCTAATTTAAATGAACATAAACTAACGCTCAGATCAAGTCATGCCTCCACTTTTTCCCTTAACCACCGGCATATTGATTTTTCCCAGCACTTTATTATGAAAATTTTCAAACATATAGAGATGTTGAATGAATTATATTGTAAAACCCTATAAACTCACCACCTACATCCTATAAATAATGTTTATATTGATTTTGAGTATCTCTAAGTTAGAGCACTCATGCCATTCCCCAAATGAACACATTCCTATTATACTTAGAACAACATCTAATTCTTTATCATAGCCTACTCAGCCCTGTCTGACCTGATTTCTAGATTATACACCATCTCAGTTCTTATCCCTCCTCCCCTCCATCATTTGCAGCCAAGAACATTGCCATTCTCCGTATTCTTCAAATACATCAAGATTTTCTCTGATTTGGGCCTTCATCATCACCAGAGCTTCTCCCAACCAGCTCTGCCTCCTGACTTCTGATCTCAGTTTACACATACCTCCTCAGAGGCCCTTTCCTTGACTTCCCATCTGAAGGACATCTTCTGCCCCTGCAATACCATTGCTGATTGCTTTTATAGCCCCTACCACTCTCTGAAATGTCCATATTTATTTGTGTTTGTTTCCTTTCTCTCTTGTTTCATAAAAATGTGAGCTCTCTGAGATCAAGGATCACACCTGCTTTATTCATGTCAAAATCTCAGTGGCTTGAGCACAGCCTAGTTCATTGTAGGAGTTGAGTAAATGTGGGTAGAGTTAACTTATGAATATCATACGGTTAAGTAAAATCTATTGGGTTGGGGACGATGAACAAAATGAAAACAGAAAAACTCTAGGACTTAAGAACACAGAGCCAGTCATGTTAAGTACTTCATGGGGCCACTTCCTAGGCCACAGCAAAGGAGGCACCAGTGAATGAAGGTGACTCATGAACGTGGCACCCTGACAACTGCAGACAGTTGCAGAGGACCTACACCTCGGACATTTGTCAGCAATGCAGGGGAAATATCTTGACGCGCAGGTGGGAAAACACTTGACTTTACTGCATGAACTAAAAACTATGAAACGTGTAAAGAGACTGAACTGGTAACACTGCATTTTCTGTGAAATATGTCTAACCTATCTCAACTATTTCGAGTATGTTCTTTGAGGTACAATATGACATTTCTTCCAAATATTTTGGAAGATATTTTTTTCTTCATCATAACCTTCTTCCTAGCACCATGGAAAGCTTCAGGATAAAAAGAGAACTGTAGTGATTTTCCTACTAATTAGTTGCTCTTATTAAAAAGAGCAAGATAATTGATTTTAGGATGCACTACCCCTTATTAAGACCTAATTAAGCTGTATATCAAAGACTAATTAAATGGCATTATTCCATCTCACTGATGAGTCTTGATGCTTGGTGAATAGATTTGGGTGGTAGATGAATACACTTGGAATAGATTTCACAGCCAGACAGATAAATATAGCCTAAGAAGCTGAGTAAAGGGAATTTTCGATTATCTAAACCTAACAAACTTATTGGTATTTCTTCAGCCTGACAATTTGAAATGCACAAGATGAAACATTTAAATACAAACTCAGCACTGTGGTGGGGAACAAGGAAAAAGTGCCTTAGGAAAATGGAAAGTTTAAATATGCCAGTATGCCTTCTTTGGGAAATGGTGAACTGGAGAATTAGAGGTATTCAATGGTTTTTTACTTCCTGGTTTCTTTTGATGAGTCGAGCTACTCAGGCTTGATGACACCCAGATAAGAGCTCAATTACTCTGGTAAACAATATCTGAGAACCTGAGACCATTTTTAAAGTTGCCAGTCATCATCCTTGCCAAGGTAGTCTACGGATCTCAGGCAGAGAAAAGGGGAGTGGCGAGAGGATATCACCATGGTAAGGAATTTGAATATAGTAAGAGGCCAGAGATTGATGGAGTCATAGTCCAGCCAAATAGGAACATGCTCTTAAACAGCAACAACAACAACAACATTTGGAGAATAAGAGCTATTGATAAGAAAAATGATTGTCAGAATTTTATTCTACACAGGAAATGGATGTTTTCAACCACTGGTCAATCTCTGATAAGTCAATATTTTACTTGACAAAGAATATCATATACCAGTATTTCCAATGCTATGTAGATCCATTCAATGCTTTAATTCCATCTTATAGTGACCCGACAGTGTCACTGTGAAAAGAGAAAGTCATCACTCCATTTAATCTACAGGGTCAGGGCATCCTTGGGTTATGGTGGGTAGTCTCTCAAATGTTTTGGCGCTTCATAATGCAGAAGCTTTTGAATAAATTACGAGACATTTGCAGAAAGCAATGATTTCACTATACAGCTGGGCTATATTTGATTGTCTTTAATAGGTACCTTCACTGGCAATATAATCATTTACAAACAATAACATCAGTCATATGTCACTTTTGCACTCATTACCGGCCAAGGTATAACCCCCAGAACCAATAATCTATACCACTGAACATCTAAATTAAATGTCACTCTGTACTAAGTGCTGGTTATTCATTTGAGATTGAACTTTTGCAACTATAACATGTATTTTGAATTATCTGAAGGACATCTACCCTTGAACTGTTTTGTATTAATACACACAGAAGTGGAAATAGCTGCAACTTCACTAAGAAAAAAGCTGTTCAAATAGAGAACCGAAATCTCTATCTCCACCAAATGAGTAAACAGCTTATTTTTAGCTATCTTTACAGAACTCATGGTCAGAAGATAAAGCGTTTAAGTCAAGTGTTTCAAGACTGTTGTTCTAGGATCTTTGATTTAATAGAGTTTATAATGTTCCTATTCCCTTTTTCATTTCATATGAAATTATGGATTTTAACATAATTTGGGGTAATTATACACTGCACATGATTGCTGAAAAACAATCAATTAGTGACAACTATAATTTTTTCTTTTGTTTTGCATGTCATGCTTATTTTTTGTAATAGAGGTGGAACAGGAAGAAAGAGGGAAGATGGGCTTTAATTAATCTCTCGAGTTTTGTGTGCCAATGGGAGCAGATTTTTCGTGAACCCAAATTATGCATCCATAAATCTAATCAACGACATTAATAAAATACTACTGAGACATATTCATTAAGTTCTTGGAGAACCTTACAAGGAAAACCCTGTCACTAGTATGAGACAACTATTCAGGGTCTAAGAAAGATAACACCTGATGGAAATTCTTTTAAAGATTGGGTTCATTTACCTTTAGAGGGGAAGGGAAGGAGAGAGGGAGAGAAACATCAGTGTATGTTGATGTGTGTTCCCCACTGGGACCTGGCCTGCAATCCAGGCATGTGCCCTGACTGGGAATCGAACCGCGATCCCTCAGTTCACAGGCCCGTGCTCAATCCACTGAGCTACACCAGCCAGGGCCACCTGATGAAAATTCTCAGGCAACAGGAAATAAAGGACACTTTATGACAATTGCAGTTTTCTGCCAATTGGTTCACAATCATTAACCTGAATATATCCCCATCTAACTGCCCAGGAAATGATTGTTGTGCATGGACCTTGAATCTGAGCTCATTTGAAAACAAAGTCTCAAGGCACTAAGAAGTAACAGTTCTTTGCACAGCTCACAATACCTCAGCGTTAAAGACAAAGCAGCCCTTTTCCCAGAGATGATGCGTCAGGAGATGAGATGGAGGCTTTATGACTCTGACCTAAGCTTAGAAGTACAATGGTATTCCAGCGTATTAACAACAGATAGTGTCAAATCAAATTAGCTCATCAAAATACGCTTTGGTTTAGGAAAATCGACATTCATTTATGGGCAATTTGTGAAGTCTGCAGGTCCAAATAACAATCAAAGTGTAATATGTATGATCTCCTGTTTGCCACTGCCTCCCGCTTGGTGGCAGAGACAGATGAGAACAAAATTTGTGTTTGATTTGCGGGGTTTTTTTCACAGTTTGTGCCAAATCGATTGTCAACACAGCCAGCACAAAAACTAGTAAGCCTTATCGACAGTAACTTGAGTGGGTGCTTGCACCCACCCGAGACTTGAAGTGACTTGAGGCAAGTAATAAAACTATAAAAGATATGATATTAGAAATGTACTTTAATTTCTCTATTTTATTTTATTTATTTTTAAAAAGATTTTATTTATTTATCTTTAGAGGGGAAGGGAAGGAAAGAAGGAGAGAAATATCAATGTATGGTTGCCTCTCGTGAGTCCCCTGCAGGGAACTGGCCTGCAACCAAGGCATGTGCCCTGACTGGGAATCAAACTGCGATCCTGTAGTTCGCTGGCCCGCACTCAATCCACTGAGCTACACCAGCCAGGGCGCTATTTTAATTGCAGAGTAGAATAATATTATTTTTTTATAATTAGTGAGAGGTATATTTTAGGCAGTGGATCCTTTGTAAATTCTCCTTTAATCTTTTTCTCTATTCTCTTTTAAATTATTTATTCTATTATTGAACTATAAAGTTGAGTTTTAGAAAGATGGAAAAGAAACATGGTTCTTTGGCAGAATTATCATACTAAAGCCTCTTTAAAATATGATTTTTTACCTTTGTTTTCCTTCCAAAACTGTTGGACAGTATCCTCCCTGTTTTCTACCCAGTATCATAATAATTGTTTATTTAGAGTCTTCCATAATGAATGTTGGTCTCAAGGAATTAATGCTCTTCGCTACTTAATGAAATGCCTTGCATTACTGGGTTGGCCAAGGAGTCCATTCAGTTTTTTCCATAAAATAAAAGACATAGTTTTCATTTTCACCAGTTAACTTTATTGATTCAGATATTTTGAGTATGTCAGCTCTGTCCCACCTAGTATAAAGTTGATTGTTCTCAATTAATGTCTTGATTGGATCACTCTCAACTCCAACTGGTCTACCCAACCTTGGAGCATCATCCAGTGAGAAATCTCCAGCACAAAACTTGGCAAACCACTTTTGACACGTTTGATCAGTCACAGCACCTTCTCCCTGCACTGCACAAATCTTTTGTGTCTCAGTTGCATTTTTATCTTTCTTGAAATAGTAAAGCATAATATACCAAAACTGTTGCATATTTTCTTCCATCTTCAATATTAAAATGACTACATAAAAATTCACCAATTTTGATAGTTCTCTTTAAAAATACAGGCTGATATGACAGCTGTCACAACACAATCTAATGAAATTGTTTCTAATGAAGTTAAAGACAACTAAGTGCTACTAGGGCCATCTTACAGAAATAACAAAATAAACTATTTGGCCAACTCAATAGTATGTGCTTAATAATCATTGATTGATTGAATTCATGAGTGAATGAAATAATGAATACTAAGATATGGATTTCTAAAGCTGCTTATTATTGTCCATAACTGGACTAAACATTTTCTAACTTTTGGAGTATAAGAAGCATTTTAAGGTTATTCTATAACTCAGATAATCTTAAATTTTTTTGCATGTGACTCACAGTGCAAACTAAATTTTGCATTATGACCACTACAGGCATACACATATATCTAAACATGTGAGACTACACAGGTACACACACATATTATCAATGCAATATGGTTAGGTGGAAAAACGCTACAAGGATTCCTGATGAGTCATGCTCTTGCATAATTCCCTACCCTTGGTAGGGAGCAATGCTTGTAAATATGATAGGATGCTACTCCTTGATTATGTTACATTATATGGAGAAGAGAAAAGAAAATCTCAGATGCAATTAAAGTCTCCACCTCCTAATCAGTTGAATTCAAGTTAATCAAAAGCAAGACTGTCCTGGATGGACCTAACCTAATCAGGGGATCCCTTTGGAAGAGGCTTCAGAGTTCACAGACTTAAATAAGTAGCAAGCCCTCTTCTGCTGCCTTTAATTCATTGAGGAAATGAATTCTTCTACCAGCCACATACTCTTAGAACACAAAGGGGTTATGGTACCAGTTCCATTGTAGGGGAATTCCCCCAACCAATTTTCCAGACACCATCTGTGTATCCTATAATTCAACTCAATTCCGACACTGTCCAGAGGTGTCCAACCCATGGCCTGCAGGCCACATGTAGCCCAGGATGGCTGTGAATGTGGCCCAACACAAAATCATAAATTTACTCAAAACTCTTTTTTTTACTCACCAGTTTTCATTTTTATATTTAATGTATGGCCCAAGTGTTTTTGTTTGTGTGTTTAATGTGTTACCCAAGACAACTCTTCTTCTTCCAGCATGGTCCAGAGATGCCAGAAGGTTGGACACCCCTGACTCAGATTCTATAGGTTAACGGGTCAGTCCTACAAGACTGACATGTCACACAAAGATACTTCAATGTCAAGCACAAGTCAGGGTCGTCACCTGTCCTTCTGGCCAACTGGCTACAAATTGGAGGCTCCCATGAACTCCTTCTTAAACTTCAGATACCAATCAAAAGTCCAGGTTCTTACCTATACTTCCCTAGTGGTTATAAATCAAAAGTTCCCATTACCCCCTCCTTGGATTTGCTTAATTTCATACAGAAGTCAAGATGTCCATTTACTCACTAGACTGCTGGCTAATGTAAAATAACTCAGGATTAGCTAGATGGAAGAGATGCATGAGGCCAGGGATGGGGAAAGGGCCAGGTCCTTTCATGAAACAGGTGCACCACTTTCCGGGAATCTACCTGTTCACCAACCCGGAGACTCAGAATCCAGGCATTTTGGGTTTTAGGAAAGCTCCACGGTATAGGCATAATTGATGAAATCATTCACCACTGGCAACTGAATCAGCCTCCAGCAGCTCTGCCATCCCTGTAGGTGAGGCATTTAGGGGGTGAAGGGAGAAGCAGGTGGGGCAGGAGCCCAAGTTCCAGCCCTCTAATCTCATTGCCGATGCTCCTGACAACCAGTTCCCATCCTCAGGTGCAGTTCCAAAGTCACCCCCATTAACATAACAAATACATCTTTGTCACTCTCATCACTTAGGAAATTCCCAGGTTTTGGGAGCAATGTGTTGGGGAAAAGAGGACCAAATATATATTTCCCATTATGCATCACAGTATCACAGGAAGGAACACTATGATAAAAAGACAATGGTAAGACCCAGCACCCTCTGCCACACCTTTTCTGAAGCCTATAGGACCCTGAACAGAGGGTTCAGCAAACATGTGTCCCGATGCTCAACCTGGGGCAACTGTGAGATAATTAATATTGTTTTAAGCCTCTAAGCTCATGATAATTTGTTGCACAGCAATAGAAAATTAATGCAATCCAACCTACCTTTAATTTTTTTTGAAAAGTGCTCTTCATAGCCAACTAAATTGATAGCACGCCAAATAAGTATGGGTCACAACCCACATTTTAAAAATCACGGCTATACTGTATCTTAAAATCCTGTTTTTCATGATGTCGGGACATTCATCATTAGAGGTACATTCTTTTGAGTTGGAGAATTTTGTTTCCAGAAGTTCTGCCAAACATTAAACGCTATTGTCAACAGCCAACATTCTAAATTATCAACGTATTTGCTCATTTTAAAATACTTATTGTATGACAACTATATACCAGGTATGTACTTGGCACTGGTCCATGGTGGTGAAGAAAATATATATGATTCTCACCATTCAGAAATTAAAGTCTGAAGATTGGAGATAACTATAAAAACTAGTTTACAAAACCAAGCATATAATTATAATCACTCGACAAATATTTCTTAAGCACTATTGCAACTACTGAACATGTATTTATTTGTGGGGCTAATCGTGGGAGAAATAAAGGTGGTCATTACATAGTCCATATTTTGAAGGGCTACAGTATCTGGTGGAAAATATAATATTTATAAATAAATAAGTATTCTATGATAATTACGTACTTGGTGTTAAGACAATAAAAGACATGGCATAAAGTGACAAACTCTACCCAGGGAATTAAGGGAGGGCTTCATAGCAGAGGTGACATTTAGGTGGAAGCAGTGGATGGGACTGCAAAACACTCTCAGGTGTGAAAGAACTTTCCATGTTTCTTGTGACACTTAAAAGAATCCTCACCTGAGGATATGTTTATAGATTTTTTTTAAACATTTTATTTATTTATCTTTAGAGGGGAAGGAAAGGAGAGAGGAAGAGAAACTTCAATGTATGGTTGCTTCTCCTGCATCCCCTGCTGGGAACTGGCCCCTGCCGAGAACTGGCCTTCAACCCAGGCATGTGCCCTGACTGGGAATCGAACCGCGATTGTCTGGTTCGCAGGCCCGTGCTCAATCCATTGAGCTACGCCAGCCAGGGCAATATGTTTATAGATTTTAGAGAGAAAGACAAAGGGGAGAGGGAGAGAGAGAGAGAGGGAGGAGGAGGGAGGGGGAGAAAGAGAGAGAGACAGACAGACATCGATTGACTGCCTCCTACCTGTGCCCCAGTTGGGGATTGAACCCAGCAACTAGGTATGCATGCTGACCAGGACTCAAACCCACAACCTTTTGGTGTAGGGGATGATGCTCCAACCAACCGAACCATCTGGCTAAAGCATGACACTTTTTGAAAGAAGGTCATGCTAAGAAATTAGGACTCTGAGGCAATTAAAATTATTGGAGATTTTTTAAAAAGAAGTGTGATTGATACAACATTATATTCCTGAAACACAAGCTGAATTACATAAACTTGCTACTACCAGCACCAACAGATAAATCAGTAACAAGTCAGTTAAGTTCTGTAGGGGTAGATGTAGGGAGAGACGGGGAATTAGTCCTGACATTTTGGATATTTGCTAAGGAAGGACTGAAGTGGAAAACTTTAACCAAATGGAATGAAATGACAGTGAATAACCGGATGGGAGGAATCCAAACTGGGCTTTATATAAAGAACTTTATATGAAGGACTGTCCTAAATCTAACATTCACACTCAACTTTACGAAACAACCTACTCCAGAGCACAGTCTGAATGGGTCCATCTACTGATGAAAGAGTTTCTACCCTCCTTCTCTGATGCTCTACTAAATATGTGAACATACCAAATGCCAAAATAAACATCACACAACTTACGCAATTGATTCACAGGGATCTGTTTCTGGGGTCCCTTTCAGAGCCGCTGCATCCTTGTTTTAGACACAATTCTAACAAACTAACTTGTTTGCTTTCCTAACCTAGGGAAAGTTAGAAGCAAGTCACTTTGCCTTTCAACAATGTCACTGTCAGCGTCCAAAGGCTTTGCATTTTATTCTGTAAGGAAGAATAAAGAATCTTTGATGTGGGGAGAAATTAGCTTTATCTATGCTCCAGAGAAAAATTCTCAAAAGGAAAAAAAAAATCAATGTCTCTTCCAAATGAATATCATGATTTATTCTCAATACACAGAAAAATGTGAACTAGTTGCTTTGCATTTGGTTAGGACACTGTTCTTCTGATGGTACTTTGCCTTTTTTGCAACAGAAAATGGGGTTTCGTGAAGAATTTCATAATTATGTTCACCTCTAAAAGTGATTACGTTTGATGCTATCGATATGCTTTTGTCCAGGTTTTAATAATGTTTAGAGGGGTTTCTATGTCTATCTCATTGCTTTTTTAAAAAGAAGGACTACTCTTCAGAAAAGGTAGAAGAATATCAGTTCAAAGGAATCAGTGTGTAAATCATTCACATCATAAAAATAGCCCTGTTAAAAGCTTAACTGAGGCTGCAGTTTCTCCTCTGCAGACCAAAGGCAATTCTAAATAGAACAGCTAGATGCTTATAGGGTTCAAGTATAATGATTAGCTAACATTCAAACAAGTTAGAAACCAAGGACGGCTAAATTAGACCTCTAACATCCCAATGGCCAGAATTTTGACCTTGATCAAGAGATGTGTGGCCAAACCTGAAATTCTCTTTTAAAATAATCTTCAATGGTTCATGGTCTCAAGATCATGACTCATTTGATTTTGTTAGCAGATTTTCACTATTAAGAAATGCAAATATTGATTGTGAGAAAATGAAAGCATTGATATTTCAATTTACACAGTGTTCTGGCCAGATGGAATTAATCAATCAGACCATCTTATTCTATTTCACCATATTATCTTCATTATAAATGTAAAATTTTTATTATCTTAATCTGAATTCAAATAAATGTAGGCCATGTCAAAACAGTTACAGAAACATTTTTCCCCTCAAGTCTTTAAGTGTAAGTAAGTTCATGGACCAAGGCAAAACAGGATACATCTGGATCCAAAGATTTAATTATAACTCAATATGAAGCTGGCTTAATTTTGTTTTAGTGCAAGAAAATGTAAGGATTTGAGATTGTTAGAGATGTTTTGTATACTTTAATATGAGTTTGTCTTTATCATATAAATTATATATGACATTTATTCATTCAATCCTAATTTACTAAGCATTCAAAGCTTTGGTGGAAAAAAATACAAACAAACAAAAAAGAAAAACCTGAGAGGTGGGTATTATATATGCATAGAGATGGTAGTTGTCTCTCCAAGATACAATCTATAGTCTGCTTTTATTTTACAATAGATTACACTTATAAAAATGAATAATTTGTGATTTTTTTCAGTGATGAGTATCAAATAGAATTGACATTTATTTTCCTTAATTATTGCATTGGTATAATTTTTTGCTATAGTTTTCTGAGAAACATTTTTTTTTCCTTTGGAAACCTTCCTTGGGGCAGTTGACAGAATTAGAGTCCCATTCCCGAGAACCACGGCAGTCCGACCCTCACTGCGCACTCACAGAGTCGGCATCAGGGCTAGCTACCGGGGAGAGAAGGGGTGTGAATTGATCCTGTGATTACATTTCTCTGTGCTTTAATTTTCTCTCTGTGAAAAGAGGATTCTATTACTTGAGATTGCTCTTTGGAGGATTAAACAGAATAATATTGCACTATGCTTAGCACAGAGTACGGCACCTGATAACCGCCTTGTAAATCCTGTTTACTGTTAGTGGATAGCAACTAGCTGAATCAGTAGATTGATAAATAAATGGTTTCGTTGTTGCTTATAGCCATTTGCAATGGTTCAAGGGCTCGCTTACCTTCTCCTTATATTCTTATCCTCTTCTTGGAATTGGGAATAACACGCCCTCCTGTAGCACATTCCAGGGGACACCAAGTTAAGTATCTCCCTTGAGCCCGATTACACCCTCTTCCAAATAGGAGCCCTGTTACTCTCATGAAGTCACAGCATCTCCAGGGAAAAGCAGCTGCAGCAGCAGCTGTGATGCTGAATAGAACCTTAAGTAAGTAGCCTAGAAGGCCAATGAACAATGAATTATAATAAACCACTACAATTAGTAATAAAAGCCCTAAAATAACTGTACTCATGAGATAGTAGTGGTCATATCCTTGCTGTGTTCTGAAAATAATAGAATCATTTTTTGCACCAATGTAACTACAATGGTAATTAAAAGCTGATTTAGGATCAAAGGCAACCTCAAGGTTATAAATGTAAGTAGCAAGCTCGGAAAGTGTAAGTATCTTCCTCATTACATGTCTTCATCTGTTTAAATAAAGTGAGATGGGACTTTTTGGAGCCTGTTGGAGGAAGGGAGTAGGAGACAGAGGGAGGGAGAGGAAAAGAGAGGGAGGGAGGGAGGGAGGGGGGAGAGAGGGAGGGGGGAGGGAGGGAAGGAAGGAAGGAAGGAAGGAAGGAAGGAAACCAAGCAAGGTCAGCTGGCAAGCGAAGTAAATCACTCTGCCAATACAAGGCACAAGGCAGCATAAGAAAAAAAAAGCCTGTTCATACTGTGCTTTCCACCTAAAAAGGGGACATTTTTATTGCTAATCGCCATGAAATGATATGTGAAAGAAATGTGGAAATGGTGGTGAATAATGATGCTCAGTGGAAGAGTTGTGAACCTTGGTTAAGTCCAGACAGTTTCTCTTTCTTTCCATGTGGTACAAATCTCTACTTATCGTTGCAGCTTTGTCACTTTCATAATTATTTATTGTCATAGATTTAAAAATTGTTTGCTTGGAGAAATCATCATCTCTAGATATACGCACCAAACAGACTCAGTGAAAATGTATAAAAATCAAGAAGAGTGATGTTAAAAAAAAGTCATATTAGAGTCAGTGCTTTGGAATTAGCACGCTATTACATGAACAGGGAGTTCCCAAGAGAAACACTGTGTAATCCCATGTAGTTGGTGTTTAAAAATAGTGACCAGAACAAAGATGGACCTGTCCTCATGGAGTCCAAAGTCCACCTTTGAGAGACAGACATTGATCCAATAATGACACAGATCCCTGACAAGAACCATGACAATGCTAAGTGCTGGGAAGGGCAGTCTAGAGGGCCGTGAAACATATAGAACAGAACTAGTCTAGCCAGGTAAGGGTGGAGAGGCAGCCAGAGCACAGATCCCTGAAAAAAAAAAGCCCTTTTGTTGAGGCCTGAAGGATGATAGCCCAGCAGATGAAGGGACCAGGGACCCTGAGTGGGAGGGGAGGAGAGGGAGGAGGGGCAAGGGGAGTGGTTTTTGCTGTGCAAAAAAAGTTCCACAGCTAGAGGTAGCATGGCATGTTGAGGGATTTACAAAAAGTCTTTTTTTTTTCTACAAGGAAGATATTTTGAAAATGTGTCTATTCTGTTACATAGTTAAGTAGGAAAGGCAAATCTGTGACCTGAGCATTTTCTCTTCTCTCCTGTGCGCGGCTGGAATCCTCTTACAGGTTGAGACTCAGACCCGTACTTCTATGAGAGTACCCTAGGAATTCCCCAATGCAGGTAGCAACATGCTTGTTAGCCTCATCACAGAGGGAAAAAACACACCTCCATGTTCATCTGTAGGTCCCTATGATACAATGAATCACTCAAACAATGAGGGATGATCACAAACTTTGATAGTAACAAGGTAAGAAGCCTGTGCTTTATTCATTTGTTAAAAATATTATTCAGCCCTGGCTGGTGTGGCTCAGTGGATTGAGAGCCAGCCTGTGAACCAAAGGGTTGCAGGTTCCATTCCCAGGCAAGGCACATGACTGGGTTGCGGGCCAGGTCTCCAGTTGGAGGTGTGCTAGAGGCAACCACACATCAATATTTTTCTCCCTCACTTTCTTCTTCTCTCCCCCTCTCTCTAAAAATAAATAAATAAAAATTGTAAAAATATATTATTGAGCAGCTAAAAATTGCTCAGCATTTTTTTTCAGGCTCTGGAGGATAGAGTCACAGTGAAGATAGAAAAAGCCTTTAATCTTAAGGAGTAGGCATGTTAACAGACTTGAAAGAGCCCATGACAGTAGATTCTGATAAATGCTATGAAATAACAATGGAGTGATGACAGATGAACATATGCCGGTCTGAAAAAGCTCTCTCTTGTTAGGTGACATCTGAACTGCAACATGGATGAAGGATGAGAGCAAGTGCACTTTGGGGAGTGGAGGTAAAGAGCAGAAATCTCAGGTGAGAAAGACCGTGCTCCTGCTGGCTGGAGAGTGGTGAGCAGGTGAGCAAACACGTGTCAAGGGGATGGAGCGTTAAAGCAAGAGCAAACTTAGACAAGACATTTGAGATCCAGGTCAAGAGTTTCAACTGTCTTCTGGACCAAAGGGAAGTGTACAGAGGGATCTAGGCAGGGGAGTGCCACCTTGGAATGGGTTTTACAGAGGTCTTTCTGAAGGGCTAGTGGAGAACTGTATAATACACAGAGGAGGGGCAAGCCTGAGAGCAGGGTGGTACAGCCAGCACCAGGGAGCCTCTGGCTCTTTCTGTGCTGGCTGCAAGGGAAAGAGGAAGTAAAGTAGAACAAACATGTCTACTTACTGTGGTAAAAATGTAACATTTTTAAAAGACTTTATTTATCTCTTGTTTAGAGAGGGGAAGGGAGGGAGAAAGAGGAGAGACACATGAGTGTGAGAGAGAAACATCAGTTGATTGCATTGTGTGCCCCTACAGGGGACTGGAATAGAACTCTCAGCCCAGGCATGTGCCCTGACCAGGAATCGAACTGTGACCCTTCGCTTTGCAGACCAATGCTCAACCAACTGAGCCACACCAGTCAGGGCAAACAGGAAGCATTCGACAGAACACAATTATGACACAATTATGCTATTTAATAGAGACAAAATAAATTAAAAAGTGAAAGAGTGAGTGAGTCACCCTCCAACATGAACTGAGGTATTTATTTGTATAAGGCTTGCAAGCATTATGAGTAAATTACAGAACAACTATCCCCAAATAAGATCCTTTAATTTTAGCTATGGCATGCAACACCACCCTATCCCTAATTCCCATTCCATCAGATGAATATTTTTATATTATACAGGCACATTGCTTAGAAAGCAATGGTTTTCTATTATCTGGCACCCAAATCATTTTATATTTCAGATTTTGCCTAAACTCCAAAGGAAACACCTTTAGTGCTACTGTGATCAAAGTCAAAGAAAACACTGTTTTAATTCATTCTAACTCAGTCTGTGTTCATTTCTCTCCTCCATAAGGACACCTGCGGTGGCCACAGATTCTCAGCACCGGGTTATCTCCTGTCATGGTTTGACTTGGATCTCTGGTTTTCTGATCTCTGCCTATTGACCTCTCTTATTTCTTACCTTGAGAGTGTTCTCCCTGGCTTCTGACCTACGCTTTCCTCATTAGCAGGCACTCATGAGTACCCAGGTCAAAGCAGAAAGACCTTGTCATGCCCCTACCTCCCTTAGGTACTGCCAGCCTGACATCCAACCCAAAGAATAGGAGGATCAACATATATTTAGAGAGTCACCATCACACACATAAAAGGTTCTACTTTGGATATATCTTACTGAGCAAGTGCCCAAAGCATTTGAGTCAAGTTTCTACCCTGTTTTACTGGATCCTGCACAGAGTTCCTAGGATACTATGAATAGCCGCACAGTAAAGTGTTTGTTGTGTTTCCGTTTTAACCTTGAACACAAGCTCATAAGACAGCTTCCATTATCATTCCCATTTTGCGGGCTGCAAAACTGGATCTTAAAGATGTCAAACACCTTGCCAGAGTCACACAGTTAGGAAAATGGCGAACAGAATCCATTTGAAGTCAGAAAAATGGTAAAGACAGAAATCAACCGAAGCTGGCATTGTTCTGAAACATCCTCACCGACTAGCTGGCTTGTTGCTCAGGAAAGAAGCAAGTGAAACACTTATTTCTCCATGCGATCTACTATGCTTTATTCTTATGTTTAAAAGGAGATGTAATTAGTATTATAAATAAAAATAGGATTTTTAAGAAAAATGTTTTATATATGAGTTGAAAATTTAATTATTAGTATATCACTGGCTTAAACTATGGAAAATACATTAATTTTCCCCACAGATTACCTTGGGATAAATCTCCAACAGAAGGCCAGCTGTTCAAATCCTAAATGACCAATTCTTAGGACAAGTGTCTAGCACCCAAGCTGCACCTTTGATACAGTCAGCTGAATGTTAGTGTCACAGCTAACTTTTCTTACTCCTGAGTGAATTCTCTCTGTCTCTAAACATGAAGGGAAGATGTGTATTTCCAAACAAGCTATTGTAAAATTTTCAGAATATTGAAAATTCTGCTTCAAGGCTAGAAAACTCAGTTTCTTTAATAATTCAAACCTCTGTCTTCCTAGGTGGGCTTCTCAATCGCACTGAAAAGTTAGGAGGCATGAGGCTGCCTGCCTTCCGCAGCAAGCAAACTCTTCTTAGCATACCAATCAGGATGTTTTCTTCTTTGTCTTCTGATAGATCAATAATACTGTGACTACCAAAGTATCTATCCAACAGAGGCCTCTATTTCAATTCACCCATGAGACGCCTTCAAACACAGCAGCCAGTGTTCTCTGCAGCTCATCAATTTCTTTACTCCTCTGACCATAGCTTCCGTGTATCTAATATCCAAAGGTCTGATACTGAGCCTTTGACACTTGAGCAATTTTCTTGGGGATTTTATTTCGGTAAGTAAAATGCTTCCGGGGGACTCTTTAATTTCCCCTCACTTTTCCCTTGCAACCTCCATCCTAATCCCACAGACTCATCATATTTAGGGTTGAAGCATCCGCTTTATCATAAAGTTTATTTTCCACAGGCATGAACAAGCAACACCCAAATGAAAGGAATGAACTAAACCATAAAAACAAACAAGAAACCCTGGAAACCTCTAGAAAGCATATATACGCACACAAATACACAAGCAACCCATTTTGCTTTAAAGATAAAAGACCAGAAAAGCCCATGAAAACCCCGCTGAAAAATACAAAAGTATCTCATGTCACAGGGGCAAAAGTCAGACTTCCCAATTGTTTATTAAAAGCAGAATGAATGATGGTAGAAGATGATAAATTCCTTCTAGTTATAGGGTTCTTGATAGTTTTCTTTGTGCCGTTACATATGCTATCACAGTGCATTTTTAAAACCTGTGAAGAAATCTAATGCAGTGTGCGGTTTGCCTTGGTACGATGCCGTGTTTTTATTTTACAGAAGACAACTGTGCATAAGGTTCGACGTTCAAGCAAGCAAAACAAACCACTGACTAAAAAGAGAAAAAAGCATCCATCAAGACAGTAGAGGACTTGAGTTTCAAAAAAAGACATCATTACCTACAGCCTGGAACTCTTCCAAAATCTCCTTCACCCACTGGCTCATATTTAGGCTGAAACACACTCCGCGACAAAGAGAACTCCCAGGGTGAGTGAGAATCACCAATCCATCGTCAGACTCACTAACACATCAGGTCTGCCTCCGGCATAGACACTCTTTCTCCAGAGCAAAGGTGTGCGTGTGACACACGGTCAGGGGCTCACTTAACCAAACAGCCAAGGCAGGATGGTTGCTCGGGTTGGAAAACAAGACCCCGCTAGGAAAACTGCGAACACGTACCATTTAAACTTGATGGAGTCATAGACATTAGATTTTATATCTAGGTCTGTATCAATACAATTATTTTAAAAGTTTGCTGCTATCCTTCATTCACTTAAACAACTTTCTTTAAACACCTCCACGTTCGGCACTAGGGGTTAAAAGACACTGTCTTTATCAGCAAGTAGCTCCTGGTCTCCACGTAATCAATGAGTAGAATTATGATAAGTGGTAAATTGAGAGTGTGAAGAGGGCCCCTGATAACTCACTCAGCCTGGGAGGAAGGAAAAGCCGCTACTTGTTTTTTTCTGATAAACACGTACCACCCCCCACCCTGCCCATATGCAAACAGCAAGAAAGGTTAGAATCCTAGAACAAGAAAAATACCAAATGAGGCTACTGCTGATTTGCATATTCACTTAGGAACAGACTTCACAGGCGCTTTGATTGGTGGAGCACAGTAGCAAGTCTTTTGATTCACGGTACACCTGGTGTCATTCCAGGGCATTACCTTTAGAAGGGCCTCAACAGGGGCTGCTCTTGAAGCACCACACAGAGTCATCTGGATGTCTTCATTGAATCTGGAAGGCAAGAAAAGCATCGGTTAAAGCTATCAGCTTATGACACAAGGTGGCTCTGAGGATAAGTGATAGGAAATAATTCACACCACTGAGATCTGCCCACCAGAACACAGAGAATGCCAAGGACAGGGGTGGATTAGGGGGTTTATCTCCGAAGTGACAGGTTTCTGCATTTCAGAAGCACCACGCTGGAGTGGGTGATGAAAGTGCTTTATATGAATAAAACCAAGATCCCCATTCACTGGGAAATCTTGGGTTTCTTTTTTGATCTAAACCTGGTTTGGAAATCCTAGATTAACCTGATAGGGCCTGTTTGTCTTCAGTCTCAGTGGTTGCTTTCATGAGGATTTGAGCAGATTCTAAACTGCCACGCCTGTCATTATAACCTTTAACAAACATGATATGGAAAGTCAAGAAAAACTGTTTTAAAAGAGCAAAACACCAACTAGAAAAGGCCACCCTTAACTTTTAATAACTGTGCTTTCCACCCGAAGGTCACACAACCCTATGTATGTCTCCCTGTTGGGTGACTATAAGCACTTCATTGCATCATTTATACAGACATAATCAGGAAGTCATTATTCATCTGTGATGTGGACTTAATTTAATTCAGTGTGAAGAAATGCAATGGGCAAGCATAAAAGCTACAAAACAGAATGTCAAATATTGTGTCAACATACTGTGAGCATGACTTTCTATTGGGTTCAATCTTCCACGAGAATCTTAGAGAATTTTCAACAAGCAGTAACAACACACGTGTGCATCTTCTTTAATATCAATAGCATGAGTTAAAAACAACAAAAAAAATATATTTGGGCCCTCTGCTAATATTCCAAAATAGTCCCGAGAAGAAGGCAGGTGACAGGGCAATAATTAGAAATACGTGGAAGTACAGAGAGTCCTGATGGTGTTTACCAGGTTTCTGCATTGCTTTAGGACCTTTCTGTGAGTTCCGATAGGCAAGCAGATAGATAAAAACTGTAATTGCAATAATTAGGAAATGCTTAGCAAAATCTCATATTGGAGCTCTACAAACACCTCTCACTACATTAGAATTTCTGAAACTACAACCCTAAAATAAACAGTGGAAATGTAAAGGCAGATGTATCCGTCTAAGGTAACCATGCTCACTGCTAATGTTTAATGGATGTCAGCTCTAGAGGGCTTTATTCCTTAGGCCTCCTGTTTTTTAAGAAGGAACCTAAAAAACCCTCTGCACTGAACTCTGTTTTGATGGAATTGATGCTTAGTTGCCTTTGAAAGGAACATAATTAAGCCCTTAAAGCTTCCAAGAGAGGAGGGGTGTTTTTCTCATATTTTTAAAATAACCAGGCCCTTTGTAAACATGACCTAATTAATATAACTAGCTTCATCATAATTATCAAACTCGAAGGACACATTTTGTACTCTTGCTGTACAATCTGCTCAGAATCCCCTGAATCGTAACTATAAAGAAAATGACTAGCCACTGGAATTTACCAAATGGCGCCGTAAAGAAACACTAAGCCCACTAGAATGACAGGTTTCATTTACCAGAAGATATTAAAATCATGTCAATGTGATTTCCATCCAGAAGGTTTTCACTGAAACAATAAAAAATGAATGAAGAAAATCAGATGTAGTCATCTAGTTAAATATTCATTTTCTAATCTTTAGGGAGCTGTTGATTGTACTTCGGACACCTGGCCTTCAGTAGAACATCGTCTGGTTTGAAACATGCTATCACACCACAGAAAATTCCAAGAGGGCTGTAAGTGAAACCCATTCATTATTATGAAAGAGCTGGGATAACAAAGTGCCCTTCTCAATCTGGGAATTCTTTAAGGAAACTGTAAGAAAAAAAAATTTCCTGGGTGGTCTACCGTTAAGGGCCCAGACAAGGGCAGTGCCTATGGCACAACATTTAAGGAGGTACTCGCTTGGAGGTGCTGACTGGGCACTCCCATGGAGCTGAGAGAAAGGGCCTCCTTAAAGTCTGGCACCCTGGGCACCTCGTTGACTTCACACTGGCCCTGGCCCTGATTCTTTGGTGCCTCTGGCAACGGTATTTAATTTAAAAGTCTTACTGAAAAACATTTAGACAACAATAAAAATAATGCTGATATGCTTGACTGTGAGACAGTATGTTCTCTGCAATTGCAACTTACATAAAACACGCACTTGGACGTATCATTGAGAAAAACAATGCAGAGATCTACACTGGGCAGAAGAGGTGAGAAATGAGGTACGGTGTAAAAGCCAGTGCCTGGCAGGGTATTTCCTAACCTCCCTCCTCCCCAAGCAGGTGCATTAGAGAGAAGCACAGCCAGCAGGACTGGGGGCGGGGGGGGGGGGGGCGTAGAATGGAGTAAGAAAACAAACAAACAAACATAGCAAGCATGGTGCCGAGAACTTAATCAAGAAGGCACATGACTTGGTGGAACCAGACAAAACCATAGCCAAACACACAGGATCCCTAGGTGGGAGGAAGACATCAGAATGCTTACATACACTGGCCTTGCAGACCTTAATTCAAATCTGAGCCTTGCCAGGGTAGGTACATTTTTGAAGCAAGTTCATTTCTATGAAACACATTCCTCGTCTGCTGAGTAAGAATAACAGAAATAAAAATCCTGGCAATAGAAACAGGCTACAGTGAAGACTACCTCTGTGGTGTGCAAGGCGCTTCACACCAGCATTGCCTCGACACTGTGACAGAAGCCCTGGGTGGAGGTATTGCCCTGTATTTTACTGAAATGGAAATGCTGATGATAATATAATGTATTAAATTATATACACACATGTGTATATATATATATATATCATGTATGTTATATGTTATATATACATACACACATGACAGGATGACAGTATATTAAGTTGTATATGTATATATGTGTGTATATATATTTCACACCTTACTAGGATTTATTTATTTATTTATTTATTTATTTCAAGGCATGAAATTTTAAGGAAGTACTTATTATTATGGTAAATGAAAAACCTATTTACGAAATGCTATTTTAATATAAAGTTTTTTAAGTGTTTTATTTGGACCATCTTATTAGTTTGTCCTTTTCCAGATAGCATTAATGTGAAAAGCAGCAGCAGAAGGTAAGTAAAGGCATGCCCAGAGGGCTTTGGAAGGCCCGGCGAGCTCACTCATACTTACGAGAAGAGAACACCAGTGGAGTATTAGATGCACGGGGTGAGCAGGGCGGAACTGGAGGCCACGGTTTTTTCATAACATGGCAAGTGAAATGCTAAGAAGCTAACCAGGATGGGAGCCGTTGCACTGACAGAGCCCAGGCACCCTCTCCTCTCAGGGGCAAATCTGTATTTCCAGGGGGGAGCTCGACAACAGCCTCAGTAATTAAGATAGACCCCAGGGCCTGCCTGGGCTAGACAGCCATCTTTGTGGGGAGCAACACATTGCTTAGGGGCCTGTGAGCTGACACACAGAAACGGAGCTCCTCAGAGGCTGTTTCTGGTTGTGCAATGCCGGTATCTCACCCTGCAGCAAATACTCTCATTTCACAGGAGCTTCGGGTTTCAGCTGTGAGTGTACTGCTAAATACGACTTAGAAATGTTTCTTCCTTCATTTGTCTCCCGTTTAGCATCGCTTAGCAGAGTGTGATGATCTTGCTACTCAAAAGAAAAGCCATAGAGACCCAAAGTTTGTTATCTCTACGTAGAGGTCAGGAAAACTGAAAAAAAATGTTTTGAAAAAGAAAAACAAGCAAACAAACAGGACATAATTTGATGTAGGAAGCATCATGGCTAAGCAATCTCAACCTGCCCTCCCATTCTAGGCACACATTGGAGAAAACCCATCACCTTTTCTGTGCTGGCTCACATAGAAAGCAGGATGCTGGGCAGATAGAGCTGATTTGAAGTCATATACCCATATTCTTCATTACCAATCATGTCTGAAAACAAAGAATGTAACTCAAGCCAGAACTCCAGAGCAAATGTAAGGCAACCCTCTTGTCATCTTAGTCCGTAGGTATTGCCAGATTAGAAAGTTCAGAGGGTGAAGTCTAGACTACAGAACCTAGATTCTTCATGGGTCATGGAGATTTTGCCTTTGGAGGGAGAAAAATCTCCCAAGTACAATTCCTGGCTCCTTGATGAAGCTGTTGTCCTTTCTTTTACTACAGAGAATGTGTATGGGACAGGCAGCATTTGGTTTCATAGAATGTGTGACTCTGGAACCTCACCAATCACAGCTGAGAAGGCAGATGGCTGTGTATCTAACGACAGTGAGACACAATCCCAAGAAATTGGAAGTCTCCTGATTCAAATCCTCTGAGTGGAGCTGGGTAGATGGTGGGTATGGATGGATTGGGAGCAGGGCTGTCAGGGACCGGGGTGGCCGAAGACACAGACTATCTTTTTTGGAAGAGGAACAGGAGTGGGGACAGTTGGAATATATTTCAAGGAGCCCACCAGGGTCCCTTTAGAGATCACTGCAGATGTCTCAGGCCTTCTACCCTAACTGGGACTGAAGGCCAAACGCAGTCACCTCCATCGCATTACTCTGATTCTCTCTCTCTCCTAGTCTTTAGCAGTTAAAAATATCTTGTTTGCTTGTTTGTTGTTTGAAGTGCAGGCCTAGACCCTGTGAGAGACAAAGATCCCATATACAATCTTTTCTTTCTTTCTTGACTGAGCAAATCCTCAAAAGAAAAAATATGTATTGAATAACATGGTATATTGGCCAGAGATGTGGGTCCAAAAATTTCTGATTATAAGCCCCATCCATAAATCTTTTTGTGGTATGCATTTGTTACATAAATATTTATGTATTTATAAACTATATATATATATATTTACTATGGTAATATGCACTATATTTTATATAGTATAAAACCTATATGATAATAAAATGTACAAAATATCCTTTTAGAAAGGATGAAATTAAAATATTTCATAAATTATATTTCTGTAATATTAATTGCACGAATTTGTATTTTTCTCATTATTTTTCACTAAAACCAAAGTTAGATATTATCATATTATTAGTGTGATATTTCATTAGGTATAACATGTATTATTATTTCATGTACCACTAAGGAAGAAAAAATACTTCTCCTTTAACTACCACATGCTACCCATCAATTGTAAGGTGTACCTATAATTTCAGAGATGTTAAAATGCACACTTAATAACCAATGAAATACAGTGCTTGTTTAAGGGGAAATCCACTAAAAATGGTTCATCAGATTGGAAGATTATGTTTTAAAATTATAATATGGCCCTGGCTGGTGTAGCTCAGTGGATTGAGCATGGCCTGGGAACCAAAGGGTCACTAGTTCGATTCCCAGTCAAGGCACATGCCTGGGTTGCAGGTCAGATCCCCAGTGGGGAGCACGTGAGAGGCAACCACAGAGTGACGATTCTCTACCTCTCTTTCTCCTTCTCTTCCCTTCTCTCTAAAAATAAATAAATAAAATCCTTAAAAAAATAAAAAATAAAAATAAATTATAATACAACATTTTAACTTCCTGGTTATATGCTATTTTAATTCTAATCTTGGGTGTCATGGAAGAAGACACTTTTTAAATAAATATATTGCCAAATATAAGAACTAAAACATTGGATTACTTTTCAATAATAAAATTTTTTAAATCAAATCTACCATTTATGAGAAAGGTTTTATTATTGTTCTTGCAAATTCTCGGGATGGGGTATATTTAAAATATTTTTAAGTGACTTAAAATGCTCAGAAACTTTACATTTGGTAATTTTAATACAGGTTAAATAATTCTGCCCTTAGCCTGTGTATTCGTGGATATAAGAAAGAGGAGAGGGGTAGAACTTAGACATTTTTCTTCAGGGTAAACACACATTTTCAGTGTAAGCCTCCATTTTCTAATATTTTCTTCATAGTACAAAAACTGTCACCATTACTTTGAAAGTTCATATTTCGTGGACAATTTCTGGTCCACCCTTATCCAATCATCATGGTTCTAGCTCACAATGTGGCTGGTGAAGACTGCACTAGCAGTTGGAGCAAAGCTGGGTCTGTCCTGTTCACTCGTGTTCATACCATCAATGCGATTTACTACCTCTATATCTTTACAGACGTCTTTTAACATCCGCCGCCCGTTCTCTGGGAATTTATCATGTAATTACTTGTAGTTAAACTTCTAACATCATATTGAAAGTGACCTAAAAACGACGGTGCAACTGTCAACTGCTCCACAATGTGGAAAGCCGACTGTTCTCCCAAAAGCCCATGTGCCACATAAGACACGTCAGCACCTGCTATTGATACCTGCAATGAATGTGGGTACTTGGTCAATGGGTGTACTGAATCGTAGCAAAGCACCATTTCTTCCTCGTTTTCATATAATGATGACTGCAAGCACAAGTTTTAATATTGTTAACTAGTTAATATGCAACAAAATTTAATAATTCTGGACCCTAGCCAATGGTCCTCTGTGTCCCTGAGCTGGGCACACCCTTGGCTGGATACCATGTGACCAACCGTGATTTTGAAATGGGTTCCTAGAAGTTGCCAACTTAAAAGCCTATGGTTCCAGTCTTACAAGGTAAATATGAAAACCAGCCTGCATTTTGGCAAAATAGATAGTGCATGGGTCCTCTAAGGAAGTGATTCCTAGAGCTCCCATATTCCTAGAACTGAATTTAAAGGGAATCTTTATAGCCACATGCATATATGAAATATGTCCATTTCAAAGTGCTGAACATAATTCAAACTTTTTCTAAAATGCTAGTGGACCATACTATGGTGCTTTGGGCTGGATTTATCCATGGGGCTACCAGCTCACATTTTTGTAACTATTTTATAACTAGAAATAAAAAAACATGTAGAAAATAAGAAACATAAAGGATAAAAACATGAAAAAGTAGGAGTAGGAGGAGTGTATTCTGAGGCTCATACTAAATTAATAATTTAAGATATTATCTTGAAGTAAATATATCTTTTCCCATTGTAATTAAGACATTTCCCTGAAAACTGTAAATTCAAAGGAAAATTTCAAGGGCTCTGAAAAGGAGGCCCTCTTCTTCATATTGGACACTATTTTATTGAAAGCTGATCCAGGATATATATCATACAAAACCTTTTCTAGGACTTCCATAGAGACAACAATTGTCCAATATTAATCACTTATTAGATTAGGAAAAAAGTTTCTTCCCCCATCCCCCTTACCCGACTCCCTCACTCATTCCTTCCTTCACTCCTTTCTTCCTTCCCTCCCTCCATTCCTCCCTAGTTCTTTCTCTCCTTAGTAATCTGAGTGTCCTCTTTCTCTCTTTTTCTAGATAAAGGGGAAAGGTCATCTCTTAAAAGATATTATTACATACAATGAGATTCACCCACAGTTTCTTGAAACTGCCAAAAGTATACTTTTTGCCAGTTAGTATGCTGAAGGTAAAATCATATAAAAAGATAATTACAAATAAGCTATTTTAGTCAAGCAAACTACTATGAATATATACCAGACAGACAATTGAGTTTCAAAGCATGTACTCTTTTTTTCTTTTTTCTTTTGGTGCTGATATTGTAAACTGCTACTTTATAAAAAGCACTCTTGGTAATAAGTAATTGGTTCATATTTTAATGTTATCTTTGTGACACATTCATCATAAAGGATTTGGTTTTTTGGCCAAGGTGTATTGGAGCATTGCCAACAAGAACTCTTTGTAAAAATATGACCTTCCTCACTTTCTTCCCCAATGAGATGATGTAAAGAGGAAAATCCAAATAATCCAAGTGGTGTTTAACACCTTTAGCATCTACTGGAGGGCCAAAATGAAGACTAATGTTCTCCCAGATAGCTCATTCAATGTTTACCTCAAGGACTAGAAAAGAAACAACCGAAAAACCATTGAACTGAATTACAATAAAATATACGTTTTTCAGAGAGAGAGGCACAAAATCAGTTTTCATTTGGCATGCTAAGTATGCTATATTTGAACAGAATGTTACATATTCATTTCATTCATCATTTAAAGGCAGATAATCAGGAAGTCATTACGCGGCCTGCATTGGGCAGCTATTCGATTAGAGCATAATTGAGCGCTCTGTAATTCAGCCAAAGCTGACAGGTTGGGCATGCATAATCCATCCTAGGTATTTCCAATGTGGGTAAGAGAACTGGGGCACACACTATTTGGAGTCGGAGCTGGCCACTGGGATAAGAGAGAAGGCTTAAAAAGATTTTTAAACAATGCCTTTATTTACATTTCTTTCCTCTTGTTAGTCTCTATTGTTCTGTTAATTTTGCAAACAAGCAATTCGTTGGTGTTAGTAACTCATTCAGGAAATCCTTTTCTGTGGCTTTAGGGCATGTGACGTGGCATGATGAGTCACCCTGGCATTGTTCTGGGGCGTTCCAGACTGACTCCTCATAGACTCTTAGACGTGAAGTTGGTCAAGTAAGGGGCGATTTTACCCAGGAGTTTGGTAAGTGGAGCGTTGAGATTGGAAGTCAGAGTACAGAAGTGGATGATACGGCCAAGCAAAAACTGGATAATAGGGCAAATTAGAGAGCCTCTTACCATGGCTGTGGCTGGTGAGGACAGTTCTTTCTTCCCCTGACATTAAGATTATGGCAAATAGAGACTGTCAGGACACCTACTTGTTTTCAGCACTGTCGATCCATGGCAGACGCGGTTTTCCATGGTCACTCACTGTCCCCTGCTTGCCAAGTTCTTCCTCCCACCCTTAGCCTTCCTATCCAAATCCAAGGTGAAGTTTCAAACAGAAGGACATCTATCACACCCCAGTACAGAACTTTATTAAGTTAGGAAAGAAAATGCATTTGGCTGAAGAACTTGTAAACATTGAGTAATATATATTTTTATTTTTGTGATGTTAGTGACTAAACTGGTGATTTTTAAGAGACAGAGGAAGCAGTATTTTATCATTAGTATGTGCATGAGTTTCCTAGCACGACCGAGATAAGTACCGTGCACTGAGTGGATTAAAGCAACAGGCACCCATCCTCTCTCAGATCTGAGATTGCATGTATGCAATGAATACGTGGGCGGGGGAGGGTCCTCCTCCAGGGGTGAGAGACCGTCAGTTCCACACCTCTGCCCCAGCTGCTGGTGCAGGGACTCCGCCCTTGGCGTTCCTTGGTTTGTTAAGGCAGCACTTTGACCTCCACCCACATCTTCACAGGCTATTTATTGTCCCTGTGTCTGTGCGTTCTCCTCGCTGTCCTCTTCTAAGGACCTCACTCCTGTTGGACGAGGGGCGGACCTTTCGCTAGTACGACCTCCTCTTAATTACGTCTGCAACAATCTTATTTCCAACTCAAGTCACCTTCTGAGGGACTAGGCGTTAGGACTTCAGTATATCTTTTTGGGAAGACACAATTCAACTCGCTGTCTAGAATTGTTGGAAGATGGTAATAGTAAAAAACCATCGACTGTCCGTCGGTCTTACTCTCTTATTTTTAAATTCTCATTAGCAATGCACTTGTTTATCGCTGGCACCTGAGGCAGATCATGTCTGCTGCCCACTCAGATCACCCCCCTGCCATGACTTGATCAAAAGACATATTAGGACCCAGGAAATACATGAGGAGACTCTGTAGAAACTAAACTCTTGGGATCACAAGAGTAGAGTCAGCCAAGGACAGAGTGACAGATGTCTCAACTCAGAGAAAAGAGGACTTCACCATTGCCCTTGTTAAAGGATCCTCTCTCCGTCCTACTGACGTTATAAGGCACATGCCCACATTCAAATAAGCATTAACAGATTCTGACTCAAGGTGGCGTGTACGGGACTCGTAAACTCACCTCCTCCCGTGAACACACTGGATGGACGGCCACACACCGAACACCTTCCTCTAGGGAGAAAAACTCCTGCAAACCAACTGAATGGCTCTTCCGCCGGGCTGGGAGTGGGCAGAGAGAAAGCTGCAGGGAAACAGGTGGGCGTGGCTGGGACTTGATCATAAACCTCACCTGTGGCGAGGGCCCCACCTGTTGTGGCCACACATGGTCCGAAGAGAACAATAAACTCGGAGCTACTCCCTAAAGAGCAAGGGGTTTGAATTCCACATTTTAAAGACTTGCACCAGAGAGGGGATCTCTCAGAACCTCTGGCTTTGAACAGTCAGGAGACTCTTGTGCCCAAGGTCCACAGGCGCTAATGTTTGAGTACCAGGTTAGAGGGCACAGACTCACCTTCCTCCGGGGCCCAGCGCAGAAGCACCAGTGGAGAGGCTCCTGGGGCCTGGGTGTGGAAGACACCGGTTTGCTTGCCTTGGAGCTCCAGCAAGAATCTGTTTTGACACCTGCTTGGGGCTTGCTGAGCACTTTCTGGGACCGCGACCAGCAGCACGACCTCTGCTTGCTCCCTCTGCCTTCTCGGAGAATTGCACGTTTGGGAGGAATTTTAAGTAGGAGCAAAGCATTGAAATCACATGCGGAAGGTGTGGATGGTGGAGAAAGGGAAAGGATGAGACTACAAGCCCAAGACCTGCTTTGCCCGGGTTCCTATCGGTCTTCTCCTATTGATACGGTTCCCATAGCACAGAGGCTGTGACACTCTGTCAGGACACTAAGATAGAAGTTTCAGCCAAGAAGCGAGGGCAATCAGTATCAGTTCCCCAAGTGATATAGAGGTGCATATTTTTCAAAGTAGATTTGTGTGAATCTATAAGCTAGCCTAAAAGCCTGTGACTGTATCAAGGATCTGAAAGTGCCCAGAGAAGAAGGGTATTTGTGACCAGTTTTTGTCTGTGGTGAGTCCCACGTGTGCAAATTAGAAGGCTGGATGAAACGACTCTCACATCCACCTCACTTGGGAGATGCACCAGTAGAACCACTTCAGGGGGTCTGATATGGACCCCTCCATGCTCAGGGTCTGTGAGGACTAGGCTCAGACTTGCACCTGAGAAAATACAGAGATGGGGAAGTGCATGGCTGCTCTGAATGGTGGGTCAGGAAGAGGCACTGGCAGCCTGCCTTCCCCATCTGTTGGGGTGCAGGATGTGTGACTAGCCCCGCAGAGGAGAAAGGACACCTCCCCCACCGTGTGACAGGACTGGCATGGTGATCTTCCATCTTGTCCATGGGACCGTGTAGAGTGGCGGGCGTTGCCCTGTTCACAGAAGATGTAGCAAGAGCGATAAAAGATGAGCTGGGTAAAAGGGTATTTCTGGCCTGGAGAGATCCACCAGAGAAAGGAGGCAGCTCACGGGAGAGGAAGGCTTTTAGGAAAAGTCTATACAAGCACCACTTCGTAAGAGGGAAAAAAACACAAATTTAAGTTTCTGCCAGAAACAGGAGCCCTGGAGCCCTTCCCAAGTGCATCAGTAAACTAAGAACACCCCTGTCTTTGCCTACCCTCCTTTCCCCTCTGCATCGCACCCAGTACACTTCACTGGAGGCATTTCCACCCTAAAGGACTCAACCTGGAGGAGAGGAAATGAGATTGAACTCTCATCACATGAAACAACTTGTTATGGTCAGAGAATATTCAGTCTAATTTCTGAATGAAAACTGCATTTGAAACGTGAAGTGGCCCTCTGGGCGTGGGCACGCGCCCGTGTGTGTGTGTGTGTGTGTGTGTGTGTGTGTATGTGTGCGTTTTCTTTTCACTAACCCAGAATAGGGAGAAAACACATGGTGTCTGCCCAGGTTTTCGTACAGAGGCAGAAGCAGCAGCAAACTCATTGAACAAAGGTAAAGAGAAAGAAGCCAGGCTCCAAAATAAAGTTGCCACATCACTGTAAACCCTAGTTGTTCAATACACTGGTTACATTTGTGTTTATACATTTGTTTGACTTTACCTCCCCTGCTTGCCAGTGCTCAGTGGAAGAGACTGTGTGTGAACTAGAAGTTAGCCACGCTCCTCCTCATGGACACCTTTATAAGCCGTGGCTGCTGCTAGTAATTGAGGCTAGAATGGTGGACTCTTGAGTAGATGGGCAAGAGGACTCACTTCCTATCTTTTGACTTTCCTTTGAGCTAATTTAATTTTACCAACACTCACTCGGCCGGTAAGAGTGCTTATGAAGGCAATGGCCAGAATCCAGGTAAGTTGCGCTGAGTAACCACCTTAAAAAGTAGAAAATGGCCCTGGCTGGCATAGCTCAGTGGATTGAGCGCGGGCCTGCAAACCAGACGATCCCGGTTCGATTCCCAGTCAGGGCACATGCCTGGGTTGCAGGCTGGTTCCTTGCAGGCTAACTACCAGCAGGGGATGCACAAAAGGCAACCATACATTGGTGTTTCTCTCCCTCTCTCCTTCCCCTCTAAAGATAAATAAACAAATAAAATCTTAAAAAAAAAGTAGAAAATGTTTTAAAATCTGCCTAGATCCCTCTCTTTGAGTTCTAGCTGCAGTCCTTCGTGATCAGCAATGAATGCTTCCCCTGTGCCAATTCTCCTACCTTTCTCTGGGCAGAACTTTGAGGGGGGGCACTATCTGTAAGGCACATGTTAGCCCTTCGACTCTTTGCTTATGGTTGTAGAGGTGAGTTTATGGTGAAGACGTATGTCAAGTACAAAAGCATACATTGTTTTTACTTCTCTTGTTATTTTTGATTGACATAGTATTTTTATAAATGCCTGCTGGTTCTGGGGCAAGGGACACCTTGAATTTTAGTGGCTTAGCAAATGACAAGAAAGTAGTACCTGGAAAAATTGGGAGTATTTAAATTCCATATTTAGGTGGGAAAATATCACCTATTTTTTTATTTTATTATTTCTACTTCTTTTCATACATTTCAGACTCCCAAAATTAATGACATGTTTCTGGGATCAAAGAACAATGTTCTATACTTCCTCTAATAAATAGGGATTTTTTTCTTGCACACCATAGGTGCCTAATAAACTTTAAATTCATTTAAAATTCAGAATAAAATAAGAATATCAGAGTGGTGCAAGATTGTTTGGGGGTCTCACACACACTTAAATCGGTCTATATAGGCAGTTATATTCTCATTTTCAAAAGACCAACTTGATGCTATATTTTTAATCCACTGCACTTTAATTAGCTTTGATTAACAGTGCAAAGAGCTAGAGGAAAACAGGATCTATTTCTTTTCTTTTCTTTTGCTTTTTTAAGTCAATATGCGGGGGATTTACATTCCCTAGTCTCTCACATATCACCAGCTGAATTGGGCCCTAAGCAATTTATTCATTTGCAGCCATAATAAATGACTCGGGGGATTGAAATGGTGAAAGAGTCTGTCATTTGAATATTTGTTGTGATTGGTTACAATAGGAAAATGAATTCCACAAAGCCAAGAAGGCTATGTATAATAAATTCATTGCTGCGGTTACCACAAAAACAAAATACCAGAAGATTTCCTTTCCACATATAAAACAAAAATCACTGGTAATATCATGTGGAAAGTGAAAATGCTGGGGCACCTGAGTCTAGTGGTAGCTGCATGTATAGAAAAGTAGGAGCTATTTCAGCCAATCTCATGTAGCCAGGGATGGTCCATGATTAAGATTCTCTGTAATTCTAGATATTCTCTGTTGTCCCCTGGCTTCACCCTTAGGTTTGGGTACAAGGGCTTCCCCCTATGCTGCAGTTTTGCTTTCTGTGATTTCAGTTGCCCGAAGTCAGCTCCAGTCCAAAAATACATAGACAATTCCAGAGGTAAACAATAAACATTTTAGATTGCCCTCTGTTCTAGCAGTGTGGTGACATCTTGGGTAGTGCCCCTCCTGCCTGTCTGGGATCTGAGTCTGCGTCTGCGCACTCTGCACGCTCCCTGCCCTTAGCATAGCCCTTTGTAGTCTTCTCAGTTATCCAGTCGACAGTCGAAGAGAAGCCACAAAGCGCTCCCTTTCCATGAAAAGTGGAAAGTTTTTGATTTAATAAGGAAAGAAAAAAACCTGTATGTTAAGGTCGCTAAGATCTACAGTGAGAAAGAATCTCCTATTTGTGAACTTGTAGGGAAGGAAAATAAATGGGTTCTAGTTTTGCTGGTTAGACCTCAGACGGCAATAGTTACATCCACAGCTTGTAGTAAGTGCTTAGTTCCGAGGGAAAAGGCTTTAAATTTGTGGGAGGAGGACATGGACAGAAAGCGTGTTTCAATTCGCAGCAATGTGTTGCCCTGGAAAGCGCTGAGCCGATATAGAAGAGTTCAGCATGGGATCCCCCGAAACCCATGACACCAAGCTACTTGCTGCAAATGGTTACACAGGTTCAGGGACAGGTTTGGACTGAAAAATCGAAAAATTACTGGAGGATAGGAGGAAGGGAGGGGTGGAAGGACAGAGAGAGGGAGAGAGAGAGAAAGTCACCTAACTTGTATTGCAGTGTACTGGAATAATTGTTCTATGTTCTGGTTAGTTGTTACTCTCTTACTGTGCCTGATTTATAAACTGTATCATACATATATATGCATAGAAAACACATAGTATATATAGGATATGGTACCATCCATGGTCTCAGGCATCTCCTAGGGGTCTTAGAATGTACCCACACAGATAAGATGGAACTACAATAGCGTCCTTTCTATTCTTGGGTCTGGAAGCTGGGAAACCGTTTCAGATCCTCTTTCCAAACTGGTTTCCTGTTAGGTTTTTGCCAATGTAAGGTACCAGTTGGAGATTAGCAAATGAGAGCCGAAAAGAGGTTGTTTCCTTCTCTCTGCCTTTGCCCTCCCTCCCTTCCCTCTCCTTTCCTCCCTCCCTCCCTCCCTCCTTCCCTCCCTCCCCCTCTTCCTTCTGCAGTGCCTCCAGCAGTGAAGCAGAGCAGGGACCAGGAGTGTGGCCACAGCAGCGGTTGTACAGGCCCTTAGCAGCACTGTTATGGCTCCCCGTGCTCTGCCAGCAGCTCCTCCAGCCCCTCAGCAGAAATCGCAGCCAGACACGGAGCAGCTCCGTGGCCTTTGGCAGTAACGATCCGCCCCTTTGCTCCTCCCGTCCTTCTTTCTTCATTGCTCTTCTAGCTCTTTATCACGTGCTACTCTTCGCATTAACCATCTCCTGTTCTGAAATGTCTAAAATGGCTTGTTTTCCTTCCTGAACACCCATGGCTGGAGCATTCCACTAGGAATGTTCCCAGAAGAAAAAAGAAATCTGGAATTAGTGACTTAATCTGCCTGGGTCTAAGGACAGTTGTGATTTTTATTGCCCGTAGAAAATGGGAAGCTGGTAATCCGCGCTATGCGGTGACAACACAGCAAATGAAATCATTCCCTGTCGTCATCTGGAATGATGTGCCTATTACCGCCAAGTTTGAAGATGCCACCTGACTGCCACATGGTGGACATGATGACAAGGACTGAGGAGCAGTTAGGTAGCTTCTGATTATACAGGAGAACTTAAAGAAAAAATAATAATAAATCTCCTGGCTTTGGATTCTCAGCTTGAATGGTGGACAGAGAAGTTGTGTGCAGACCCTTCCGGAGTCTCTCCTGAGGTCCCAGAATGGAGCCACTGAAAAGGAGACCCCAAATTTGATCCTGTAAGTCGTAGGATAACAACATACATTCAATATACAGCTTCAGCATGCCTCTTATGGAAATGTCAGGGCATCGGTTAACAAGGAGTAGAACTCTTAAAAATTGTAATGAGGACCTGTGAGTGGATTCAAATTAATCTGAAAGCTTTGCATCTCCAACTCCCTGTGAGCCTCCTTTCCCGGAGGAAGCAATTCTTGTTCCCCAAGGAAGAGGAAACTTGCTTTCTGTTGCATTAAAAACCTATAATAAGCTCAACAGAGGCAGTTACTTTGCAAGAGGATGCCAATTATTTTCATCCCAACTTATAAAGTTCATGCCCAAAACCGGAGTCAGATCCACGTAGGTCCAGGATTTGGAGAGCAAAATTTGGCCTAGAAGGAGACGGCTTATCCGCCTAAGGAACTGTAAGACCCAGCTAATGTACATTGGCAGAATCTGGGTCATGTGGGTAAGAAAGAATCCTGAGATGATCAAGCCAAGGAGGGAAGGACAGACACAACTGCAGACTAATGTGTCAGACTAATGATGGGGAGGCGGCTCTAGCAGTTTGCTTGCTTCATTGAGTGAAACATTTACGGAACAGCAATAGATATTTAATGCGCCTGTGATGACACAGCTTCCCTGGGATCATGTTTAAGAAGGAATACAATGAGTTAGGAGTCAGGAGTCCCATAGTATACTTCTCATACGCCACCCGCTCCCTTTTCAATGCCTTCCGTGTCCCCTGGCAGAGTTCAGACAGTTCTTCACTCACAGGAAGCCTTCAGGACAGGACAACTAGGACCCCTGAGACGCTCCATGGTGGCTGATGCCTGCAGGTGATTATTATGGAAGGTGGCATCGTTGAGGGTGCTGTCTGATTTCACTGGGAATCACCAGGTAGCCAAGGTCAAATGGCAAGAGTTCAGTTACAGTTACGGGCAGCAAGTCCAAAGTGGCTGTTAGACTATTTTTTTTAAGAAGGGTTTTGGGTAATAGCTAATAGATCAGAGGTCTTTTGGAAGGAATAAGAGGTTGGGGAATGGTGGGCCATGAACCAAATTTGGCATGTCAGCCATTTTGTAGATAGTTTTATCGAAATACTATGTTCCTCTTCCACATGTGTATTTTCTTTGGTTGCTTTCGCACCCCAGTGCCAACAGGGATCATTTGGCCTGTGATGCCTAAAACAATTACTATCCGACCTATTGTAGATGAATATTTACAGATCCTGAATTAGAGAATAACTAAGTGTTGCACTGATTTAGATGTATAATCAGTCAACCAGCTAGATTTGGGATAAGAGACTTAAGTCACTATCTGGAGACGAATGGTCTCTTACCCAGTTTCCACGCCTGAACAGATGAGCCAATCTGGTACCTTTAGGTGAAGGGAACCTAGGTTTTGACTGGAAGACCCCTCTACTCCAAGAGACCCTGCCATCGCCTATACTGAAAATATTCCACGGGGCCTTCCGTAACATAACCTATATCCTTTGGCCAGGTAACTGTGCACTGGGGGAGAGGAAACTCACACCTTTGGAAACTGTTAGATACGGGCTCTGAGTTGACGCTAATCATTGAGGATCCCAAAGGCTGTGGTGACCAGTGAGATGGGAGCGTGGTTCCTAAACGGAGTGCGGCATGTTTGCAGATTGCGGTTAGCCTGGCGCAGCCACAGACCACCCTGTGTTGTTCCCTGGTTCTTGCATTCCTACTGGGGTAGACCGACCAAGTAACGGCTTTGACTCTCTGGTTTCTGGAGGGACTGTGTTGTTTTGGGCCCTGGAGGGGCAGCAGCTTCCAGGCCATTGTTTAACAACCTTCCTCACCACTTGGCTTTTTTTAAACCTCTTTTCTTAGTTGTTTTAGTCTTTTACTCTTCCTGCTCTTCTCATACCTTTGTATTTAATGCCCTGCTTTTAATTCCTCTTTGCTAGAAATATATTACTGACACACTTGCTTACAATCCGCTTGGAGCTTAGACACCAGGAGATGATATTAGGTTCAGATCTTAATGGCACCTTTTCCTCAGTTTCCCCATGTGACTACGTTATACCCAGAGGGACCCAATGACCGTTCAGGCCGGATATCTAAATAGTTACCAAACATGAGTATTACAGATGCCTAGGTCCTGGCCCAGGAGGCTAGAGATTCTAAACGTAGGTCTTAATTGCTCTTACCTACCTTTAAAAGGATGTATCACCCCCTTGCTCAAACTGAGACCCTGTGAAGTTGAATCTTGGAGAAAAGATCCCGGGGATATGTCTTTCAAAAGCTTTGCCTTTCCTGGAACTGCCTCTGGGAACCACAGCACTACGTGTAATAAGCTGTGGAGGAATGGTACCACAAGTGAGTTTATCTGATGAGAACTCAACTTCATGTGAAGAGGGAGGTGGGAGGAAAGAAGTAATAGAAAATAAATAAAGCAGGTGATTTTTAAAAAATATTTTTAAAGACTTTATTTATTTATCTTTAGAGGGGAAGGGAAGGAGAGAGGGAGAAAAATATCAACGTATGGTTGCCTCTGGTGCGTCCCCTACTGGAAACTGGCCTGCAACCCAGGCATGTGCCCTGACTGGGAATTGAACCTCAATCCTCTGGTTTGCAGGCCTGTGCTCAATCCACTGAGCTACACTAGCCAGGGCTAAAGCAGGTCATTTTCCCCCATTATACCAATGGCTACCTGCCCCAGCACGCCCCTCAAAGTGAGAATGGCTTTTCTGTCTCTGTTAAGACCATCAAGATGTGTGATCCACGGACTCAGTCAAAGTTTCTGTAGTATTTTTAAAAGTTATGTGGCCCCACTAGACAGGAAGAATGTTTGTGTGCAAGTTTCCATCATTGCAAATGCATTTTTTGCTACTGTATAGAAAAATTGTTCAAAATCTTAAGAGGCACAGTCAAGTAATGGGGTGGTCTGGGAGGGGTAGTAAATTTCTGCGAGATGATTAGGTTAATTAAGTGGTAATATTTCTCACGCTGAAGGATGTGGAGTTTATGAACATCTTCTAAGTTACTGAGTTGAAGGTACAGTGGCTGTATGAATGGCTTCGCCCTGGCGACTGGGGCAAAGAGAAATTATCCTGGAGGTCTTCGCATCTAGACACATCTATTGCTTAAGACCTTTATTCTTTATTTAATTTCAACTAGCTAAGGAGATACCTCCTAAATTGCATTAGGTGACATAATTATTTACTTAATGGGTAACCCTGGTGCATTTACAATGGAGTACAGAAAAATCCTTAAGGGAATAAAATTCTAGTATTAATATTTTAATGTTAAAGAAACTATATATATTCAGTTTTTCAGGTACTTAAAATGTATTCAATATTTTGACCTAACAGAGTAACTGGATAGTGTTGTAATTCCATTTGAAAATATAAAATTGATGAATTAATTTAGATGCATTTTAAGTTGAAAGTTCATTGTGCTTATATTCAGTATTGGAACATATAAGGGAACTTTAACATTGCTATACCTGTAAGGTTTATTTTTAAATATATGAGCATTATTTAACTTCTCAATAAGACTCATTGAACAATTGTAGTAATTAAAAGAAAATCAAATATATTAAATTTATACATGCAATTTAAAAGTTTAAAGTTGTTTAATTAACTAAATTTGTAAATGGAATCAAACAGTAATCAAAGGCTTCCTTAAAGGTAATTGCTAAAATTTGTTATACTTATAAATAAATTAGTAATTTTTGTATAGTGAATTAAAAAACTTAAGGAAGAACCAAGTTTATAAATTTATTATTAATGCATTAAGTTTTAATTTGAATAAAATAAACACCTGGATAATCTTTTGTGTAGCCCAAATCTGCACACTAAGACAACAAAAATCAGCATTTCTGGACCAAGTGTATAAAGATTAGTATTTTTTTCCATGGTCCTTAAACATAAGCCAACTACCCCAATTTGTGTTCAGCTATAGACCTCACCCCCCAAAATTAATATTGAAAAACAAAAAAGAACACAAAACTTAGCTGTGTTGAAATTATTAAAAAAAAGGATAGATGTTAAATTAGTCTCCAACATGTTTTCAAGGTTAATTTTGATCTTTCATCACAAACCATTTTTGCTTTCTATAAAACTCCCCAGGTGTAAAGTAACTTTCACATGAAGAAAATTCAAAACATTCACTCATAAAGTTTTAGCTGGAAAAGAGCATGGCCCTCATCCATTTCAATGCCTACTTTTGTGAGGACGGGGGAGGAGAGAGACGTAGGAGGTCTGTTAAATAAAACACCTGTGGGCACTGAGACAGGCCATGGGAGGATTGAGACAGAGAGCCAACCCTCCCTGGGGGGCCAGCGCCAGCCATCATCTCAATTCAGATGAAGCCCGTAACTGAGCAAGTCTCTCAACATTTCACCCCTGGGCCACATCACCATTTGAACCTCCAGTTTTGAAATAGGGATCAGAAACTGAATGCCACATTATGCAGTGATGTCATCATTCCCGCCACCCGAGCTGAGGTCCTAGAGAACTTTGGCTTTCACAAGGCCCTGTTGCTTTCCTTTTTCAACCTGACACCTTCTATTTCCGCGGAGTCTTCATTTGGATTTCTTTTAAGAGGAAAGTTTCACACACTTCCAATGGCCTCTATTCCCTCACAGAAGAAGTGACATTTGAGAATTCTGACGGCAAGACATCCCTGACTTCAATCACAGAGTGCAAAAATGAATATTTTCCCCTCTAACTTTGAAGGTTAGTGCTCTTTTAACACAGCTTCTCGGTTTTCCTGGAGATTGACTGCGGGGGGAATTGGACGGCAGTTCAAGCAGCAGGATGGAGGGTGTTTGATGAGCAGTGCCCAGTGTAAGGGCCGGATGATGAGACCAACAAAGCAAGGCACAGCCCGTGGCTCGGGGAGAGAGAATGGATCCAAAGAAATTTAGCGCTTCCCTAGAAAACTTGTACTGCAAATCGTGTGTGCTCAAATTTTGCTCCATAGCTGGTGTGGATGTGGCGTCCATACTTTTTCTCCATTTCCTGTTGGTTAGGGAACGCTGTACAGTATTAGTTGGTATCAACTCAAAAAGTAAATTTATGCCTGTGTATATTCTAAAATGTAATGTAATATATATGTGTATATATTATATAGAGAGCTTAAGAAAGAAGACACGTTTTAAAAACAAATAAAGAAGTGAAAGACGAATACATTTTTTCTTCCTGGTTAGTTTTGGTTAATCTCTTGATATATGCTCAGCAGTATTTCAGGTTTTGCAATAAAAGTTTTCTTATAGAAACTATGATAGCTCTGGCTGGTGTGGTTCGCTGGATTGAGTGCTGGCCTGGGAAGGGAAAGGTAACTGGTTTGATTCCCAGTCAGGGCACATGCCTGGGTTGCAGACCAGGGTGAGAGGCAACCTATCTCTGTGTCTCTCGCACATCAATGTTTCTCTCCCTCTCTTTCTCCCTCCCTACCCCTCCTTCTAAAATGAAATACATATTTTTTAACAAAAAGAAACTATGATGGGTAGGTATTAAAGACAGTAACCACCTAAATGCTAGATAACTCTTTTTTTGCTAGTTTGTACATGTGTTTTAAACCACACAATGCATTGTTACCATTTTTGCTTTCACAGTAGTCTTTTAGACCTATTCCCATATTTACTATTTTTGATGCTTTTCATTCCTCCATTTACTATCATTTCACTTCAACCTAGAGAATTTATTGTAACATTGATTGTAGTACAGTGTTCTAAAGACAAATTCTTCCATCCATTGGTGTCTAAAGGTGTTTCCTCTCAACTTCATGTTTGAAACCTAGTTTTGGTGACTATGGGAGTCTAAGCTGACAGTTCCCACCACCCCCACTCCTCCCTCAGCCCGTTAGCAATTGAGTTTCACTGTTTCCTGGTCTTCCATTAGAGTTAAATGTACTCATCATTTGTCACTCATATAAAACACCCCGCTTTATACAATGCATCTCTCCCTACCTTACTGAGGCTTTATTTTTTTCTCTCTTTTAACAGCTCGACTATGGCCTGTCTGGGTGTATTTATCCAGATCGGGGTTTTCTGTGCTTGTGTCTGAAGACCTAGAATGACTCAGTGATAATTCCTCAAGTCTCTGACCCCCTTTCTGCCTTGGGAAGCCCCTGGGTCCCCCTCAGTATGAACCTGGAGGTCCTAAGAAGCCTCCTCTCAGTCGACATGCTTTTCCCCAGCTTTTCTTCAGTTGCTGTCTGGCCCTCCACGAAACCCTATGTGCTTCCAGGGAAGGGGAGGGTTCTTTTGTTTATAAGTTCTTCCCTCTTAGGAATGACTTTCTACTGTTCAGATTTTAGTTCAGTTAAGCACCTTTGTGTCCATGGCTCTCAGATGGGCTTTCAAAACTCTATGCTCTTGTAGCTCATCTGGATAATCATCATTGTTAGGGGGATGAGAATCACATCTTGAAACTTTCTACTTGCTATCTAAAGTGGCAGTGTCTCTCAAGTAATTCTCAGATAAGAAACTCAACCATCTTTAAAGAAAGAATTCAGCCAAGTATGATGAGGAACATAAATAGTGCACGCAGTTGTCAAGCTAGGCAGCGACTCTACAGAATGTTAACTTGTTTGGTTTGGTTAAAAGTATTTGGTATGTGAAGGGGAGTTGCAGAAAATGAGTAGGGATTGCTTTCGCTGTCTGTTGGTTTCCACAGCATGGCGTGTCATCCCTGGAAAACATCCTCTGCTTTCACTTAGGGAGCTGACCCCCCACCTGATCCGTCCGCTGCTCTTTTTCTTAATGGAGTTAATACAAAGACAGGCATGGGGACTCCATCTAGGTAATCGTAATACCCCGTCTTTCAGTCTTTCAGACCCAGGCCAAGTTAGTTGGCGTCCTTCCTTGGAATTCACATACACAAAAACATGAAAGAGAAGAAAAAGAAATAAAAACAAATCCCCCTATGTGTGAATAAAACACATCTGGAGGAGAAAACCAGGGGGCAAATGATGTAGAAAGATGACCCGCTGGCCAGCTCCCTAGCCCCCTCTGGTTTGTAAGCCTTTTTTTTTTTTCTTTCTCAAACTTGTCTGAGTTAGGTTCTGTCATCCGCAGTCTCGAGTCCTGACTATTACTAGACTCTATCTGTAATAACACATTTAGATTTTAGTTACGCTATTATAGCTGTCAAACTGGCTCATGACATAGGTCCCGGAGACTTCTTCTCAGTTGATTATCTGTAGAACCCCAAAAAGGAAATAGCCACATTGAGGAATTTCACGGTACTGTTACATAAACCACTTCATTTAATCATACTCTTGAAAGATCTTCATCTGTTATGATCAGCCTCATTCTACAGATGAGGATATTATGACATAAAAAACTTGATATGACTGAGGTTATATAAAAGTTCTGGAATATTACAGTGTTTTCTCATTAGTTGATTTAGCAATTTTGTTCTTTATTTGCTCTGCAAATATATTTACTCGTAGGTCATTTGTCTACATTACTACTCTCTTGCTGACTCTAGAATTCCAGTGTGAACTGTTCTGTACCTTGCTTTATAGTCATCAAATTACACCAAAAATTAGTTTACCAGTAATGATTTAGTAATTTAATTCTGAACAAAACAAAATATTTCACTAGGTAGAAATGACCAAAAGATGGTTCTAAGATTAAGCTACTATGTTGCCTTTACTCATTTCTTATGTTTCTTCAGCCAAATAAGACAAAAAATGATTTCTACGATCTGAATACCATTACTATGTGTGGCCTGCCTTCAAGTGAATTATAATCTAGTTTAGGAAAATAAAATGAATGAATCAATTGACCTAAAAATAAAGAATACCGTATAGTAGCTGTCATAAATTGAGGCCATATTCTGATTTCTAAACGTATTTAATATATGTCTCTCTGAGCACAGCTCATAAGAGAGGAGCCACGTCTGATTTCTTTACCACTGTTTCCAAGTCCCTTATTTAGTGTGCAACATATAATATAAGCAGCATTCAATAAATACTTGGGAGATTAATGGATACAGGAGAGGGCACTACTCAATTTCAAATCGCAACAAGGAAACTTGTGGCTGGAGGGATTAAGGAAGCCTTTTTTAGCAGACAACCTTGCACCTGGGCCTGCCAGCCGGGTCAGGGTGTGAGTGACATTGGGTTTAAGGCAGAGAAGCAGCATCGACAAGAGCAAGCAAGCATCAAAATAGGGAGCAATGTATGAAGAATGGCAACCAGCTCCGTCTGGGAGAAGCATTTGCTGTAAGAAGGTGAATTATAGGAAACAAGGTCGGAACGGTGGTTTGGGACAAGAGTGCCTTTTATTTCAATCTAAGAAGTTTTACCTTTATTTGTGGACAGTGGGGACTCAGTGAAGGATGGTGCCCTGGGGAGTGAATGGAGCTGTGGTCCAGGATAATTAATCTGGGAGATGTCTGCAGACTGGATCGGATGTGGGGAAACCGGAGTAAGGGGATGTGTGAGCTGTAAATTGCAAGTGAATTACAATGATGTCTGAAACCAGAGTCAAGGAAGTGAGAATGCAGATACAGTGACATAGAGAAATTATTCTATTAACAATTATTTCTGGCTAAATAACCATATACTGTTCTAGGCGCTGTACTAAGAATACTGTTGCATCATTGCATTTGTTTAGCAAGCATATTACATTAACACCATTTTATGCTTGAGGTCATAAAGCACCAATGTCACACCTAGCAATTGGTAGAGCCAGAGTATGAACCCAGGTAATGTGACTCCCGAATCTCAGCTCATAGCAGCTCCTAGTTACGTAGAAGTTAAATCTAAAGTCTTGAGGAATTCTCTAGATGCAAAGTAAACAGGGAGTGACTGTCCCCCTATTTGACCTATAGGATTTCAAAATTATACTAATAACCTCTGGGAATGTTTATATTTAGGACATAATGAGTCTGCGATGCATCGAGAGCAGCCAAATGGGGCGGTCCAGCAGACAACTTGAAATCTGAGATTCAAGTTCAAAAGGCGGGTCTGGAAATGGAGTCCAGTGTGAAGACTAGAGACTAGAGACTAGAGAGCGTGAGCACAGAGGAAATGTTTAAAATCACACTATTGTCAAGACAGAGAGCAGAGAAAACCAGAAGAGAGGGGGTCAAGGACCAACTTTTGAGAATGCTTTCGTAGACCAGGAAGAGAAAGGGCAAGCAGAGGCTGAAGCCAGGGAGGATCAAAGAGACAGAAGGTGTAATGTGTTGAATGGCATCCCATGAAAAGCTGAGTTGAAGTGCTAACTCCCAGTACCTCAGAATGCAACTTGTTTGGGAAGTGGGTTTTAACAGATTTAACCAGGCTGAGATAAGGGTGGGCTCTAGTCCAATATGACTAATGTCCTTACAAAAAGGGGATATTTGGACACAGGCACAGAGGGAAAATGATTTGAAGATACATACGGGAAAACGGTTGTGCTGGACAAGAGGCATTTATAAGCCAAAGAAGGCCAAAGATTGCCCGCAAATAGCAGAAGCCACCGGAGGCAAGGGATGGTGTTTGCCTAGAGTTGTGAGAGAAAGCATGGTCTTCCCAGAAACTTGATTTCATAGTTAGTCTAGATGCCGGAACTGCGAGAATAAACTTCTAGTGCTTTAAGTTTGGTACTTTATTATATTGGTCCCAGAAAAATAATGCAGAAGACAAAATGCACATGTATATATATATATAAATACACATGTATCTACACATACAAATGAACAGACTGTTTCAAAAGGATGGTCAATAGTGCTGAATGCAGTAGAGATGCCTGTATTGTAGTATGGAGCCTGAGACCTGAGCAAATTTTATTTTATTTGATAACTGGGTACTGATTGGTGATCAGTGTGGGGTCAGTTTCAGTGCAGTGGTGACAGAGTTGCACATTTCAGTTTAAATATCTAAAGATAGCAGATAATAAAGTACGTGAAGCAAGGGCTATAAGATAACAACAATGGAGAGGACTATGACAAGCAGAAGATGGCATGCTCCGTGAAGGCATTGTTTTATTTTTGTTTGCTTTTTTTAATTACTAGGATGGCAAAGAAAAACACATCTGCAGTCCATGAATGCACATCCTTTGTTTCAAAGAATAAGTGTGTTATCACTAATTCTCCAAGTCTGATGATAAAGGGAAAGCAGAGAGAGAAATTTAGGGGGTTGGGGATCCAAAAGAAGCAGCATTTATTTTAAAGACACTATAGAGAATATTTGAAGATTGAAACTGAATGTATTCAATGCAAAAATAGAAAGAAACTGGTATATGTTTTATGGCTAGAAAATTATGAGTAATTTTTATAAAAATGTATACATAAATAATGTCATGGCCCAGCATCTAAAAATATTGAAAAGCTATATTCTTTCTTAGATGATGCTATTGTCCAAAGTACTTTTTGAACAGTTTTGTTGCAATGAGAAATTACTAATTACCTTGTGACTCTCATAGAAGTTCAACATGATTATTGAATAGGCATTATACCACTTTGAGATAAAATATTATTAAACTTCATAATTATCCTGATTCTTCTGACTTGCTTTTGAATAACGGTCAAATATTATCTTAAAGATATTCATCTTCGCCATGACTGAGAAGAACCACGAATCACTTGGGGAAAAGTGTATTTTCAAGAAATTTGTCAACTTCCTCTACCTTGTCAAATTTATTGATATTGGTTTGTTCCTAATTCTTCTTTATTATCTTTTATTGTCAATAAGATCTAAAGTGAGTTCCTCCCTTTAATGACTGATATTGGTTATTTGCAATTTTTGTCCTTTCTTGATAACTTTGCTAGGGGCTTATCAATTTTATAAATATTTTCAGAAGACCAATTTTGGTTTGTAAATTGCATCAATTGCTTGGTTTTTTTTTATTTGATCAATATCTGCTTTTATTTTTTAAGCCCAAAATTCTATTTAACTTGTTCTTTTCCCTAACTTCTTACAATGAAAACTTACTCAGTGACATTAGACCTTTTTAAAAACATTTAAAGCTGTATATTCATTTCTAAGCCCCGATTTAGCATTGTTCCACAGATGCCAATATATTGCTTTTATTCAGTTAAAATAGTTTCTAATTTGCAACTTCTTCTGTGTCCCACAGGTTATTTAAAAATAAATTAGTTGATTTTTCAAATGTTTGGGTTTTTTTCTCTTTTTTTTTAAGATTTTATTTATTTATTTACCTTTAGAGGGGAAGGAGGGAGGGAGAGAAACATCAATGTATGGTTGCTTTTTGTGCATCCCCTGCTGGGAGTTGGCCTGCAGGGAACTGGTCTGCAACCCATGGGTTTTTTTCTCTTGATATCTTACCATTATTGCTGATGTAGTTGTGGTAAAAAAACATATACTTTGATAAATTTTACCTTTAAAATTTATTGAGACTTATTTTATGACTTAGCATGAAGGCATTCTTGGGAAAGTCTCTACATGAAGTATTCCATTTCAAAATATAGTCGGTAGTTTGGGGAGTTAATATGGGTTTGGGGGTTTACAAATTGTCAATTAGGTTCAGTTGATGGATAATGGTATTTAAATTTATATTCCCTGATTTTTTGTCTGCTTGTTTTACCAATTACTGAGAAATGGATATTATAATCTCTGACTGCAAATTTTTCTATTTCTCTTATTGGCTCTATTAGTTTTGCTTTTTGAATTTTAATGTTCACTTATTAGGTGCACATGTATTGAGAATTGCCACATCTTTCAGATGAAGTGCTTCTTTTACCATTATTTAATATCTTGCTTTATATCTTGTAATATTCTTTGTTTTGATATTCACTTTGTTGAATATTAATTTAGCTGTGCCATCTTGGTTATGCTTATGGTTCGCACAGCATAATTTTCCCATTACTTTACTTTCAGTCTATCTCTACCTTTGTACTTACCGTACCTACGGTTGGGTTTTGTTGTATTACTTTTCCCTGCAAATGAGAGACTTAGAATCATTCCTACAGACTTTTGAAAGGCTACGATAAAGGCATTAGACACAAACAAACAAAAAAGAATTTCAGACATATGTGAGCAACAGTAACTTTATCGGAATAAACATGACTATTTTAAAGGAGACCATATTGATATTGAAATAAGTCCTTTAAATGAATCCAATTACAAGTGTTCTCCATTAAATCTGCAGATGAAATGCTTTGCTCCTTGACTTAAATTTTTCTTTGTTTTCCTTTTTTAAAATATTTTATTTATTCTTGGAGAGAGGAGAAGGGAAGGAGAAAGAAAGGGATAAAAACATCAGTATGTGGCTGCTTCTCACATACCCCTTGACTGGGGACCTGGCCTGCAACCCAGGCATGTGCCCCGACTGGGAATTCAACTGGCGACCCTCTGATTCGCACACCAGTGCTCAATCCACTGAGTTACACCAGCCAGGGCTGTTTGTTTTTCATAACTTTTCATTCTACCCTATTTCCCTACTGTCTTTTATGGCTTTCCAGTTTATGTTGGAGAACCTTCCCAACATCTTATCACATATTTGATTATATCGTACATTTTGAGTTCAGATGGTAGCTTTTAGTTTATGAGAAGCCAAGAAAAGACACATTTTTCATATTTTTATTCAATTAATTTTGGCAGGGTTGCTTTTTGCCAGCTTATTCACTTCACATGTGATCAAAAAAGAAAACAATAAATATTTTTAAAAATAACAGTCTCCATGGAGTCACATTACATTTGGCTTCTGTGGAATACATCTGATTGTCGATTTGACAGATGTAAATTAATATGGTAGTACCAATGAACTTAGTTAATGACATATTTTTCTAAGTATTTTTATTTCTGCAGCATTTGTTAAAGTTTTTGAATAGTTTTACTTGCTACTCTCACATTAAAAGTCTGCAATTGCTCGGCTATTCTACTGTAGATGGTAGTGAGTAGGGCCATAATATTTCAGCTACTTGCCATGTTTTCTGTGCAAATATCCCAACTGTTCTTTAATTGCAAGACCATAATAAGCAGGGAAAACATAATATAAGAATTCATAAATTTGGTAGCTTGATGGATATGTACAAACAATTTCTTGTCCTTATACATTTGATCGTGATCATGTAGCTATTGCCAGAACCACGAGTAAACACCAACTACCTGGCAATAATTTTAATGGGTTTTTTCCACTGTAACACATTCAACAAATGTTACATTTATACTATTTTTTTTCTTCTTTTTGTTAGTATGTAGGTTAGCCTTTGTCATTTTTTTTGCTAGAATACTGCAAGTGTTCTAATTTGCTTTGCTACCTGTCATCTCTTCTTAGTGTAATTAATCTTTAACTGTTTTCTCCAGAATGATTTTTCTGAAACCAAACTTGGAGAGTGTCGGCAACACTCCATTGTCCAATTAGCATAGACTGTTCTAAATGTTTCTATTATGTCTACATCCAAAACTGTCACTATCCAAATTTATAACAGGTCAGCAGCAGAATTCTGGCTAGAATCCCTCTAGACTTTGTCTTCTGCTGGTTTATTTTCAGTGTGTCCTTTGTTCACGTGGCAATGAAATTCAAGTATGAATTCCTGTCAGGCCTCAAATGCTTTGGTTTCCTGTCCTGGGTCTAGCATCATCAATTTTCCCTGTTGGAGTTTGAAAACTCAACTCTGGTTTCTAAACTTGTGGTAAATTTTCCCCATTGCTCTATCACACATTAGTATGAAGGCCTAGCCTCTACTCTACTTTTTGAAAATCACAACCAGGTCTCAATATTATAGCAGAAACTCGAACTTCACCATGATGTGATTTCCATTATGACTGTCTCTAAAGTCAAGATGCGAGAACCCAGTCTGGGGGAGGATGTGATTTCTTTTGAGTTTGAAACCTTGTATGCATTAGAAATGATTTGGGTGGGAGGAGTTACGGATGGCAGAAACCCAATTCAAACAGGGTCAAGGACAAAAGATCATTCATTCTGTCAAATATCTGGAAGTCCAGATTTAGAGCTGGCGTCAGGCCTGGCTGTCTTCAAAACTCAAATGAGGTCAAGATGACTCTCCCCATTTTTTCCCTCTGTCTCCTTCTATTGCCTGCTCTGCTATATCCACAATGGGGTGAGGCAGAGAAGTTACAGGTTCCTCTTAAGAAAATATTAACTCTTATTTGCAACATTTCAGACCAAAAGCTCATTACTGATTTGTGGTATGGAATAAAATTCATTTATTGCCTTTTCTCTTGCCCTAAATGTAGAACACTGCCAGTTACCTAAGTAAAACGTATTCCCTTTCTCTGGCCAACTCTTACGTGAACCTCGAATTTGTTAAAATATGTATCCTTTCTTCACATGATTCAGGGAATGATGATACCATTCTTTGCCCAGGAGCAAATCCTCACAGGTCTAGGCCAAATATTATAAGCCCATTGCTTTCAGTAGCAAAAGGTTCAGGAATAGGGGTGTGGAATGAATTTGGCCGAGGAGACGTGAGGTGCAGTCAGTATAGAGCTCTGGGAGTAAAGATGGGGTCCTGAAAGAGGTTTCCTGCTACTAGGAATCGTAAGCAAGAAAAATAACCCCTTTCCTTCCCGTTGGACATTCTCACGCCTGAAGGTGTTTAATTCCACCGAGGTAGTCCCCTAAGGAACGACCTATGTGTGATGCCATCACAGGAGGAGACCAAAGCCAAGAACATTACAGAGGAGGAGTTTAGATCCTAGGGTATCTGTCTAAAGCCAGAACCACCTCTCTCCTTCCACGTACTCAGGCTACAAACACCTTTATTCTTTAAGCAAGCTTGACCCGAGATAGTCTTCTGTAAGTAAAAGCCTCTTAACTGATATGCCTGTGAAGTTTAGCTCAGTGTGTGGGTGTGGATGTGCACACCCACACACACACGCATTTTTGAGCTGTGTGACTCAGAAAATTTAGCTGGTACCAGGTGAGATTCCCAGATTTGTGACTTCAAGTTGACTCCAACTATTTCTTCTTTAAAGGGCAATAACTGTGAGTTCCTATTAAAATACAGGCTTTGCTCAGCTAATCATGTATTGGATATAAAACCACAGTTATAAAAAAAATAAAAAAAACCTGACTCCCATAAAACACAGAAATAGAGGAGAAAAATAAATTGTACAGATACTATTCAGCAATAACAGATACAAATTCCTGTTCAAGTTTCTTCTACTGGGAATAGGAATGAACTGCGAGGAGTTGTGTTTCAGTATTAATTAAAAAGAAGAGGTGGCATTGTTTTATTGAATTCTCTCTTAGGGACTAATAATTTAACTATATCTTTAAGACTCACAATATCTTACTGAAAGTGAAATAATTAAAACACATTGTATATAATGTGGTAAAAAATATACCCATGGTATAAAATGATGCAAAAAATATTTAAAAAAATCAAAGACTCTTCATAAGAATGAATATGGTGCAAAACTCTCAAACATTCACTTAGTGTGGCTCATTTCAACTAATGGGAGTATGGTGGAATCAGAAAGGAGACCCATACGGAAGACAGAGAAAATTGGAGAGAGAGAAAGAAATGAAAAGGAAGGAGAGAACCCATGAGCTTCTTTATTTTTTAAAGTGTTTTTAAAATGTTAATTACCTTACTAGGTTCTTACAGTCAACACAGTTAGGAGACTTAATAGTGGCAAGAAGACCTGTAGAGGTGATAGATAGATGGACAGGCAGACAGATAGACAGATAAATAAACTTGGTCCTTTCTGCAATTGCACAGAACACCCCAAGACCCACAGTTAACTCTTCCGAAGCTCAATAAGTGGAGCAACACCCTGCTGCGGTGATCTGTCACCTGGCAGAAGAGACTGTCACCGACTGTGATGGAAACTCTGGCGGTGTTCAGCAGCTTTCCCTGGCACACAAGTGTTGGGCCATGCAGCACTGTTTCCCAGCTCACTCTGTCTTGCAAGGCCCTCCCCACTTCCCTTTTTGAATGGCATGCTGTCTTGAAATGTCAAGTCTCGCTGTGCAATTATGTGATTCAACTCACACTAATCAAGTGATTATGCAATTAGGAGAATTCTAAGGTTTCAGATGTTTGTTTCTTAATCTTTCCCTGGTAGCCGTGACCAGGGAACTCTGCATTATGTTCTCTTTCCAGAACTGGGCAGCGTCTCACAGAAAATCTCTTATCCAGTCCCTCACTTCTGCAATCTTATTTGGACCCTGTTTCTTTTTTGGCCTGTGAAGAATAACAGACCATTTGCTCACTAAAATGATGGTTTAATCATATGCCAATACAGGTTTTCCCTACAGATGGCCTTCTTGGTCACTTTCTTCTCTCAAGAGGGGCTTTTGCATCGTTCCTGCTTGTGTTATTTCAGGCCTTTTACCTGACACTATATATAAGTGCTAATTAGATAAATGAACTTTATTTACAGAGAAAAGAACTGTGTGCTCTCATAGGAATCTGTGGTCTTCAAAGCCTTCACCCTCCAGGAGAAAGAGGTGCCCTGCCCTTCACATCTGCCGCCCATTCCTTTATTTGTGCTTTCAGAGGTAAACCATTTTCCTTTCACTCCTTTTTTAGTTTTAAAGTAAACAATATGTTGCTGCGGATACATGAACTAATTTATATTCAACCTGGCCTTCCAAAACGGCTGTCAGTGCCAATATTGAAATTCAGGGAGGGAAAAAAATATGTGTGTATGTGTGTGTGTGTGTGTGTGTATAATGATACTAGTAGTGCATTGAGTTATTGTCTACAACAGACAGTTTAATATCATATTTCCTGATCTTTTTTTAAAATACCACATTATTGTCATCTGATGAAGCTTACACCACATACACCATTTCTACTCCAAGGGTAGTACATAATCCGGTGCCAGTCCCCAAACTGTTTGCTGCTACTGGTTTACAGAGAAGTAAAATAAATAAATAAATAAATAAATAAATAAATAAATAAATAAATAAACAAAAGAGACAGAGAATAAAAACATACAGCCAAGATTATAAACTGGGCAAAATATGGACATACTCTTATCGCTCTCCCCAGTTTGTTTTTCTCCGTTTTTCTGGGTTCCCGTTTGTTTACTAGAAGGAAGCCTTCCTTCCGCCAGCCCCTGGGCAGATCAGCTCGGGACCTGACAGCCTTTCCTCCTCGTGTCTTTTTTATACCCGGCGTGTTGCTCCACGCACTCCAGAGAATCCTGCCGGGCAGCACTCCCAAGGAACAGTCTCCTCCAGAGTGGATCGCCTAGCCCGTGCAGCAGGGCAGAGGGGAATGTTTGGCTCTGTTGATGGTAAGCCTCCCCAAGCATTTCTCATACTGCATCATGTAGCTCACTGATTTCTTTACATAAAGTTGCCAGTAAGTGTGGTAATTAAGGGAATACTGTGGTCTTGTAGGAAATGTAGTATCTTCGGAGGCAGAAGACCTGAACTGCGGTCTCTGCTTTAGCAGTGAATGCTAGGGGGCCCAGAACAATTTGCTCAGTCTATCAGACTCAGCGTGCTCACCCTGCAGAGTGGGATTAGTCAAACCCGGCTCAGAGGTATGCTGCCAAAGAAATAGAACACGTTTGTGAATGCCCCGTCTAAACCATGGGTATTTAACCCAATAGAAGCAATTCATATTACAGTGCTATTATGAATTCATATTACAGTGCTATTACAGTGCTATCATATTTTCTATTTATAGAAAATATAAAAGACAGGTGTTGAGAGACAGTTCTTCATGGGTGTCACGTTCTGCCATATCTTGATGCATGCTTTCATTATTTAGACTATATCAGAAATACTGAGAAACAATGTTTTCTTCTGTAACAAAGGACGGGATTCCTTGGAACGATGGTGCATAAAGATGGCACCTCCTGTGGACGAAAGGACAGACCCACTTTCTTGCCATTATGAAATATCTGCGTTCCCTAAAACCTGAGTTGCTCTCCTGCAACATAGCACACAGTATACACAGGTGATACCTGGTACCCACTGTGGAACTCGAAACTTTGGTAACTGGCATAAGAAATATTATTTTCCTCTGCCCAGGAGTTTTATGTGAAGGATAAATGGACGTTTTTCAGCACTAGGCAGATATCTTTCTAGAATAATTTGTGTTTATTCTAGTCAGAGAGCTACATTTCCCATGACCCTGGCTTTTTTGTGGATATACTGAAATGATCTCTCAACATATTTAAGTCTTGTGATCAAAGGAATAGCATATTCAAGATTCTAATTTTGGTATGTTTTGTATTTATATTCTATCAAACAATAGATTGAGAAGCAATGATGAGGATGGTGTGTTAAGCCTGTACTCTTTCAAAAACATACTCCTACAAAATTCTGTTTTTACCAAGTAAAAGGGGATTTAGACCTTCATTCTACTACATCAGTTATGTAAATAAAAATCAGCACATTTTTCAAATAAATGCAGCTTGCATTTATTTTTAAATAAACAAATACGAAATGAAAATGAGGTAGTCAATGACCTTAAAATTAATTCAGATTTCCCTACAGCTTCTACTATGTCCCCACTTAAATGTTTTTCCTTCTTTTTTGGAAACAAAAGGAAGAAATAATATTTATCTATCCTATCTAATTTTGCAAACTGCATGCTTACAAGATTCGTGTTAGAGTTTCCAAATCAAGAATGCTGAGATGCACTTAATTAATTAGTGAACTCATTTAATCAGTGCCCTTAGAGACATTTTTTTTTCTTGTTTTTTACTCTCCAAAAAGGACTGGAGACAGTTAACCAATAAGAAGGCAGTTACAATCGTAGGAATGGAAGCATTTTGTAGCCATATGCAGAGTTCTTCACCATAAAGTAAATTTAATTTTGGTGTAAATATAAACACATAGGAAGGACAGAACCTCTTAAGTGATCCTCAGTGGTCTTTGAGGTACCAATCCTTTACACCTGGAGCTACCAATCACCCCAAAGCCAAAGACTGTCGCTTTGCTCCAATTAAATGAGACACAACACACTTTATTTTGATCTTGAGGCTGAATTTTAGATCAGTTCCTCAAATATGTAAACTAAGGTAAGAAAAAAAAATTAGAAACCTATTTTGGAAATTCTACTTTAAAAGACCTCATTTTTCTTACTTTTTTCTGGTAATTTTTTATACAAATGAAGCACAGCATGGCAGAAATTTGTCCCAGTTTACAAGCTATATAACGAGGGCTACTATGGGAACTTTTCAGATGCCCAAACAACATTCTGTAAGCCTCATTGTGACATGCAAAATTAATACATGTAGGTCTTCTCTCTTGTCTGAATCTTACATAGGGCTTAATCATTATACAGGATTTAAAGAGTTGGGAAGGGGATTGGGTTTTAAAAAGGCTTTTATAACCAAAAGTCCAATGTGTTCTATTTAAGGGAATAAACTGCGAGGCTGTACTTTAAGGCAGATTTGCGAGTGTTCCATTATAAAGCTTTATTGGATTTTCAATTATAATTAACAGAATAATAACTAAAGATGTAAACAGAAACAGAAATGACTGTACTATCAAACACCTGCTTCATAATTATTTGAGCAACAAAATGTTTTTGAGTCTCCCACTTATTTATAATCCTGGCAGGTTTTCTTAAATGCCCCTGTATGTGTCAATATGCTTCATTATTTTACAGCTCTCCATGAGACAAAAACAGCTCAAAAAATAATCTGGTCCAGGTGACAAACTTGACGCACTAGGACTATCACTGGGAGGTCAGTTCACATAATTAGAGCTGAAAGACGAGGCAAGTGCAGAAGTATTTGCAAGTTCTTACGAATTAAAGCCTTAATCACAGGGTATTACCATGACCCCAAAGTGTCAGTTTAGGACTTAGAGTCAATGAACTCATGGTCATCTTATAACTGAAAGGTGGGAATGACTCGAAAACCTATCTTTGGGGAGCTATTGCTGAAAAAATGCAGGCCTCTGCCATTCTCCCATAAAGGAGGCTATGTACCATTTTCATTTGGCATCCTAACAATCTTATATTTGGTTTGAGCAGTACATTTTCGTTTCATTCATCATTTAAAGACAGATAATCAGAAAGTCATTACACTGGCCGACACCAGACCCTTCGCTCGATTGTATCGTAATTGAGCACTGCAGAGCGTGTGCCAGATCTAATGGGTAATGAATATATTATGTCAGCAGAACCGCCTCAGTGAAGCTCCGGGGGAACAGACAAGAGGGGGTTGTGGTGCTGACATATAGGGTCACAGATGCTGCGCTGATTTACTGATGGAGTGATTGTGTAATTAGGTAATCAATGGTGGGTACTGCGCTGTTTGTGGGCATCTCACTCTGAAAATGTAAAGAGTGTATGCATGGGTAAGTCGCCATTTATTCAACACAGTTTAGAAAGACGAGACTCAGCTTGGGACTGAGCATATAGTTATTGTTAACAATCGCAGGAAAAGCGTCTTGGGATAGAAAGATTAAGATGTAGGCATGAGCCTGGTTATGTTATAACAAGAATAAGTGGGGTAGTTCTTATATTACCTTTTCATCACAGCCTGGTCAGGATTCTTTTCTTTAGAATAATGAGATCAATGCAGCAGTATATAGATACCCTCACTCCATGATGGTCCCCTTCAGAAATCTCCTTTTCTTTTATAATTAATTATAATCAAGAGTTTTTTTAAGCCTAAGGAATACATAGGCACAGAATAATAATACCATTGATAATAATAACAATATTGATAACAATAGCAATGTTGTTCTATAAAATTATTGAGCTCCGATTTGGAAACTCTAGCATACATTAATCTAATAATTTGTCAAGACCACAGTATGGCAGAGGGCCAAATCGGCACTCAAAATGAACGGCCTAACTCAAAAATCCATACTTGCAACCAAACTGCTTTAGTATCTTCTTGAGCCTGATTCCACTGATGCACCGTTCTTATCTCATTTTCTTTTATACAATTAGTTTCTCACACTACCATTTATGAAAGGCGTGCCAGACAACGTCCAGTGTTATCAACTAACAAAGAACACCCGTTTGTATATTAACGCAAAGACACAAACCAAAAAGTGTCAGAGGTATGACGAGGATGCAGATCTTTTGAGGAAAAAAACATTCTTTCTGCTACACTGAGTACTTTGATGAATTCGTATTTAACATTTAAAGTGCCATCCATTTTATTATTACCACTACTAGTGATAAGCCAATGGGGTCCATGACGGTTTACAGAAACCTCAAGTGCATTGCATCTCTTGTGCAGAAGAGGATTATGGCATTTGACTGCATTTGCATAGATAGTGCCAATCTAGACACACTACGCCAATCTGGGTATACTATAATTTTGGTTTTCCAAAACTAAAAGTTTTATAAAATAGTTTAATTATCAATACTCAAGGAGTTCATTTCTTACTTAAATCCATGAGTAATGATAGTCTGAAGGAGCATTTTATTCATGAGAGACAAACATGCCATAAAAAATTACCAATCACATCATGTATAGAACAAGTGATCAGGTTGGGGATGGACAAGAGAAATGGGACCACAAGTGATCTAGATATTGGAGTAATCAAGAATTGAGTTTTAAGTTACTAGTATTAATATGCATCAAAAAAAAGATGAAAAAATGGAGATTTTTACTTGGTGACTAGACCCTATATAAAATAGTCAAACATAAATTGGAGCATTCAAACATAAAATATCTAGAATTAGATAAAATACTGCAGAAAAGAGGATTAGTAAACAGATTAATAAAAATGTCTATATTAGCACATGAGTAAAATTTAAGGGGATTAAAAGCAAGAAACATATGCAACATACTGGAAGCCATATCCTCTGAATAAGTAACACTCCTAAAAAGAAGAAAGAGGGTGTATCGGTTCTCTGTTGTTATGTAACAAGTCATTGCAATATTTAGTGGCTTAATACAACAAGTATTTATCATCTCATAGTTTCTATGGATCAGAAACCTGGGCAAGTATTAGCCTGATGCTTCTATTACAACGTCCTTAATTATATTTTATTCATATTAATCAGTAGGGTTGCAGTATCATCTGAAAGTTTGAGTGGAAGGAAGTCTGCTTTCAGACATAGTCGTTGGCAGCTTTTTATTCTTCATGGGCTTTTAAGTAAAATATTTATCTATTTTACAGTTACTGGCTAGAGGTCACTCAGTTTCTTGCCCCATGGTCCTCTTCCTGGGGCAACTCATACTTTACACCGCGACAACTGACTCCCTTAAAGAGAAGTGAGGGAGAGTCACAATCCATTTGGAATCAAATCTTCAAAGTGACCTGCCATTAGTTTGACCACATTCTACTCATTAGAAAAAAGTCATTATGTCCCTACCCACATTCAGAGAAAGGGAATTATATAAGATTTTGAATACCAAAGGAAGGTATTGTTGAGGCTATCTTAGAGGCTGCTTATGAGGAGTGAGAATGAACATAAGGAGTATTTGAAAAGATACCAGGGTGGGCAAGAGGATGAGCCTCTCAGATCTCTGACTTCAGAACACATAGTGTCAGAAAATACCACTTTGTTGGTGCCAAGGCCCCATGTCCAATAGGCTGCTGCCAGCAGTGACCACATCCTGCATGGAAACTAAGATGGGAATGTTTTTGGAAGAGACAAAAACATGGGTGACTTTGGCTTAAGCAGTATTCAATGACTGCAGACACTTTCTTTAGGATTTTGTTGTAATATAAGATGGTTTTTATTCAGAATGTCTCCTCTTTCTCCTTCACTGAGCACAAACACAAATTGTGATCCAATAGCTCTTTTACCTTCTGGCTCCTCACTAATTTCTCTCAACATTTTTCCTAGTAAGTGTCTTGTGCATAGTCCTGTCTTGGACTTTGCTTCTTGAAAGACCTAGACTAACATAGATGTTGGCTAACATTATTCCCAAACTGACGTACATAAAGCTGTAGTTTGAAGAAGTTTAATAAATGCAAAGCAAAATTTAAAAAATTGAACTCTAACACAAAGAATAAATACTTAAAGCAGCAAAAGAGAGAAAAGCTCTTTCCTTTCAAAGAAGAACAAAGTCTTTGGGGCAACATTTCAGAAGAAACTGTGAGAGCTAGCTAATAATGGAATGACTACTTAAAAACAATGATATGTTAGGATTCTGTAACTGAACAAAAACGTTCTTCAACAAGTATGATAAAACACTAAATTTTTCACACAAACAAAAATAAGAATTTGTCAGCAATAAAATGATACTCAAAAATACTAGTTATTTAGAGTGGAAGAGAAAACAAGATAAAAAGACAGACTAGCAATGGTTAAGTCATTTACACTACCAGAATACACATGATCCCCAAATTCTGGAATAAATGAAAAAAATCTCAAAAAATGGTATGGATGAGTTAAATCAAAATGAATATTGATTTGTATGTATTGTAAAATGATCACCACAGTAAGTCTAGTTCATATCTATCCCCATATATAATTACAAATTATTTTTCTTATGATGAGACCTTTAAGACTGCTGATACTATTTTTTTAAGTAAGAAAGATTACAAAAAATGGGGATACAAATGACAGAAATCTCTTGTTTCATACTACAGCAGAGTAAATTAGTCAATCTGTGTCTAAATGCTAGCTTAGAACTTTGCTATTTTCACTAAAATAAACTATTGCCTTTGTTTCCTTAAGATCTTGATTTAGGTGGCCAACAACCATGTCATTTACTGATGATGCAGCTTTATTTTTCTCCTTAGTGCTTGCTGCCTTTCTGCATTTGCTGTTCATTCACACACCATGCTGCAAGCTCTCTGCAGGCAGGGCCTTTCCCTGCTACTTTGCCAAAAGTATAATAGTGCTTGGCATTCACTCAGCATTCAATAAATCATTTTGAAGACATGAACAAGTAAATGAGGTCAGTGAAAAGGAAGAAAAGATCATTTAAAAGAATGAAACACAGCATAATATGTGATGGTAAAAATAACCTTTATAAGCAATCATAAAAACTATAAATGGAACTCGAATAACCGAACTAAAACAGATTGTCAAAAAACAAAAATAAATAAATACACAAATAAACTCTATGTATTATCTAATTTATATAAGCAAAACAGAGATATGGAAAAAACTAAAGATAAATGAGAAAAGACTTTCTCCTCAAATACTAGTCAATTGACTCTTTGTAGGTATTTTAATATCAGAGCATTAAATCATCAGTTTTAAACATTATTAAAAATAAAGAGGGTTACTGTCTAATGATAAAAGGTTCAATTCACCAGGAAGGTTATATAATTCCTAAGTGTATAACCCTAGTAAGATGGCCTCAAAGTAAATAAAAATGTACAGAATTTAACAAATTCACAACCACACTGGGAGACACATCTCTACCATTAATTCATTTATCAAACACAAACAAAAAACTAACCTGGTAAGGTCAGACAACGTATCAATGGCTTATTTATAAACCAGCTCAAACAAGTGGAGTTATAACAGAGCCCTACCCTCAACATTTACACAGCAGACATGCTGCTAAAACCTCCAGAGGACACTTCATTTAAAAAGCAAATGCATTGTGAGCTATGAAACAAATGATCAGCTCATGTAAACGAATCACAACCATGCCCACAACATTCTATATTTGGGAGAAATCAAGGTATGAAAAAAAAACTAAATCTCCAAAATTCTTTTGGAAATTTCAACACATTTTAAAAAATATATCATGGGTTCAGGGGAAAATCAAAACAAGAATTATAAAATAGTTAGATGTGAATAATATTGTAAATAATTCTGGGATGAAGCTAGGTAGCTGTTAGGAAAAAAACAGCATTAATGTTCACATTACACTCTGAAAAATAATGATCTAAGCATTTATCCAGTTGAAAAATTTTACAAAACAAACCACAAGTCCAAAGGAAAATAATGAAAGGCAACTGTAAAGAAAATGGTAAAAAATTATAAAAGGTAAAAGGAAGATAGACCAGTATTGATCAATCGAAACAAACATCTGTAGCAGATTATGAAACTTTAGCACCATCATTTCATGTAAAATCTAGTCTACATGGTAGTAGCAATCTCTGCTTAAAGTGAAAAATAGGAAAAAATGTTATAAAAATTGAAATAAAAAATCCAACATTAAACTCATTCTCAAAGACTAAGATTGTCTACATTGGGAACTTAAGGGATTTTATAAAACAATAGAAGTTTAATAAGAATTCCATGACTTTAAAAAATAATTCAGTAAGGTTGCTGGATATAAGATCAATATATAAAATTAATTGTATTAATATACAGCAATGAAGAGGTGAGATTAAAAATTTATAATTTATAATAGTAACAAAAATTAAGGTACTTAAGATTAAAGTTATTAAAATGTATTATACATGAAAACTGTGAAATTTAAAATGACTGGCTCAAAAAACTGTGGTACATTTACACAATGGAATACTATGCAGCAGAAAGAAAGAAGGAGCTCCTACCCTTTGCAGCAGCGTGGATGGAACTAGAGAGTATTACACAAAGTGAAATAAGCCAGGTGGTAAAACACAAATACTGTATGGTCTCACCTATAAGTGGAACCTAATCAGCAAAACAAACAAGTGAGTAAAATAGAACCAGAGACAGTGAAATGAAGAACAAACTGACAGTAACCAGAGGGGAAGGGGAGGTAGGTAATGGGGGAAAATTGGGGAAGGGTCATTAAGGAACACATGTAAAGAACCCATGGCCGAAGCCAACCTGGAGTGTGGCTTTGTGTGGGAGGTGGGGTGGGTGGGGCAGGAAAGAATAATGGGGAGAAAATGGGGACAACTGTAGTTGAATGTGAATTTTTTAAAAAGTAAAATACGATAAAACAAGTGCTAAAGAAAAGTTAGGACTTTAGAGTATTTATGGTTTTTAAAATTTAATCAGAATAAAACTGATGAATCAGACTAATAATAATTTAAAATAAACTCTAAATGAACAGATCAGTATACACTCTCCATGGATTGGAAATGCAATAATAAAAACATATAAATCAACCCTAGATTTTGGTATAAACTCAATGAAATTTTAAATGTTGTGAGTGTCAAAAATAAACATAAGCTAAATGACAAAGATAAACTATGGACAGAGAGATGGCATTTTTAATGAAGGTAACCAAGAAGGTTTTTGTGCCCCAAAGAGATAAAGATTCCATTTAATCAAGAGATAACAAAACAGAAGCAAGCAATTCACTGAGGTTTCTAAGTAAATTCTCAATATGCACATGGACGATGTAACATCTCACTAAACATCAGGAAATACAAAAGCAGCCAAATTGGAATTTCCAAACCATCAAATGAACACAGCTGGAAAGAAATGACAACTCCAGGGACTGGCAGGGATGTAGATTTACAGGAATTTTTACAGATTGCAGGTAGAAAAACAAGCTAGTATAATAACTTTGGAGAGAAAATAGCAAGATCTAATCAACTTGAAAATGCATATATTTTGTCACCTACCAATTCCATTCCTAAGTCATCTCAATCAATAATTTTTATAGCCATTGATGAGAGAAGCATTGCTTATAATAGTCAAAAATTAAAAAAAAAAACATTAAATGCCTAAAACAAAAGAATACAGTGTGGGTAGCCTTCCAGTGGCACATTATACAACCACGAAAACAAGGGATTTACAGCTACATCTATTAAGATTGCTGTATGCTGCAAATACGCTTAAAAAAAAAAGAGTTCTATCGAAGAACAATGCAGTGGTGATTTGTCTTAGGGTGTTTTATTTTTTAGAGTGCATGTGTGTATCTTTATGTATATGCATCATTATATATTGTGTATATTGAAAGTATAAAGAGAATTTTGGCGTGATGGACATACATTCGTGATGTCACTTCTCAGGAGAAGGAAAAGTAATGTACTTAATGTGTGGAAGCACGCATAAGCACGCTCACAAAAGTTTAATATGGGGCTGAAGTTCGAGTGAGGATATGTAAATTCTGAATTTTATGTTTTTTAATTTCTAAGTTATACTAATATTCTTCCTATGGCAATACATTTGCTCCTGTGAATTAGAACTCATTTGTCTCTCAAAAAACATCTCTATTATCATGGACAAAGAAATATTTTCAAATGAAGAGAGGGTGAGAGGCAGAGGAACTATAAGCTATTTGCCACAATTTCCATCTATCACCATCTTATTCTGAATTTTTTTTCCTATTTCATCTCTGCCCACTTAGTACTATTTACTAATAGGTGTGTAGTTTTAGGTCCCAAACTGTCTGATACCCCTCTTATTTGCATTTGACTGTTTGATTAAGAGTCTTTCCTTTTTAAAATACGGAGACTGATGTGAGGAGGTTATCAGACATCATTGAATTCACTCTATTAGTCCAAGAAGTCAGATGTGAGGTATCGCTTGGTGAGTGGCAAGCCTGCTTTGGCAATTTGTCTTTAAAACACCACTCACTATCCTTTTCAGTGGAGGGGAAAAAACACCCATCATGCCTCCAATTGCTGCATTACAATTTTAATTTCAGTATTACATGGCCGTCTAAAAGCATTTCACAGGTGTTTGCTGGAACTCATTAGACTATTTGGAACTCCTTCATGCTCCCTAAAAGGCAATTAAAATGTGTCTGCAAATTACCTCGTGTGGCCCAAAGCACAGCTGCCTCTTCCCCCAGTTACTACACAGTGTTTCCAAACACCAGAAAACTGCTTGGAAACCATCAGTTAGCAAAGGCAAAAAAAGGGCCTTTGGGTGGCTTCCTTTCTTCTCATCCCCAGAGAGGCCCGTTTACTTGGGGTGTGTTGCCAAAAACACAAAACAAGGCTGTTAAATGACAAAAGTGGATGATTACAGAGAAAGCTTTAAGGGTCTACAGATATAATAAAGACTTAACTGATCCAATGCACTGATGGGTTCTACTTTTAAAATTCTTTCTTCTATATTCAAGAGTCACAGGGAAGTGTGGGTTGGCCTTTAAGGTAACAGAATGGAAAATTCTGTGACTTGTTTAAGGGTGGAGCCCTGGCTTTCTCAGCTGTGAATATCATCGTGTCTAAGTATTATCCACTTATTTCCCCAAGTAAGAACCTCACCATGAGTACATGCTACTAAAATACGGTTGGCATAGGTAATCCTATGCTACAAAAAAGTCTTCCCTATTCTTGGAGAATTTTTCCTCTGCAAGTATGCAAGTCACATTTATTGGGCAGTCAGGAACATCCTTTTGGCATCCTTCTCGTGAACTGCTCTATTTAAGCTCACCGTCCAGATCCTGATGCCAAAACTTAGAAAGGGCACAGACAGAGAGTGAATCAATGCTTGTTAGAGTGGGGTATGAATAAGCTGATTCCAAACCACAAGGAGTAAATCAAACATTCGCTGAAAGTAACACAATATTCATCTCTAATAATTCCACTTCCACCAACACTTTCCTTTGTACGATTTTTAATTAGAATTATTTCACCTGAACTGGAAATCCATCAACTGATTGCACTTAATGGCTGTGTTTGTTGATTTCAATTGAATTGTGATGTCATGTTTTTAATTTAATCGTCATTGTATTTTTCCCCATTGAGTTATATTTTAAAAGGGTATAATGAGAAATAAAAATAAAAATTAAGGAATAGGAAACTATGTGTTTCTTCAAAACTTTGTGCCTTTATACTGGTATCTAAATGTTGAATGTCACCAAAAGGAATTATCTTAATACTTTGAAAAGTTCCATTTGTCTAATCAAAGATTAAGCTCCAAACTGGTATTTTTGAAGCAGGAAGATTTGCTCGTTCAAAGAAGATGTTAGGTCTAAATCAAGAGAAGTGAGAGATCAAGTTAAGGATACCCTTCAAAATGATGAAACAGTCTGAAAGAATTTTAATATTTTTCCTGATAGATGCAAGGCACAGATTTCCAATAATTTAATTGGAATCCTGTTAGGAATAACTAAATGATGACTGCAAGCTATTTTGTAATTACAAAATGCTGAATAATAAAAGTTGGCTAATTACCATTCAAAAATCCATGGATGATTACTGGAAAGGGAAGAATGAGATGGCACTGATGGGTGTAATGTCTAAATTAGTAATCATCAGAACGACTTTATTGCTGACCAATTAAGGAGATAAATGAAATCTTAAAAGAAGATGCTCTGGTGCGTTGCTGTACCTTAGTTTGCAGCGTAACATGTCACTTGGTAGAGGGCGAGTCAGGCAAGAAGAACTTGCTATGGCCTCAAAGCGTGAATGACAGTTAATATATGGTGGCTAAAATTAAACGGTTTCTGATGTTTAGGTCTCGTAAAAGTGTAATTTTAGCTCCCCATCTATCAGATCAACAGAATTCATGCAAGCATCCTTCTTCGTGAGGTCCTCCCCGACTACGGCAATTTCCAATGACCTTTCCCGTGTTAGGATAAGGACAGGCCTTGTTTATCTTGCTCTTGTTTCCTTTAGAGCGTTCATCGCCACAGCATGTGTGGGAGGGGCATTACTCTGCATGGCCACCGCTCCACCAGACTCCACACGAGAACACGAGTTCCTTGAAGACGGGAATCTGGTTTCTTTTCTCCCACAGGAATCTCAGGACGGACCCTACCAGGTCATCAGTGATGTGGCGCACTGGGGAGGAAATCAGAGACCTCCTGTACATCCCCCCAAATAGTTACTAGTAGCACTGGCTGACGTGATCCGTCCTCATCCTTTGGTAAGTCCAGCAGTTGAGTCTTCTGTGAGGATTTATAATTAATCAAGATCCAGGAGAAATGACTCATGTTAATTAAAATGATAAGATACAGGTGCATAAACTAGCATATCAAAGGTTTCGATGGCTAGGTGGTATTTAAAGGAAACATCAGGTAGGCACTTGGAATTCTAAATGTAGAAATCAGACTGGGCTGGACACACACACACACGCGCGTCACCAACATACAGATCATATTTAAAGCTACTGTTGAGCCCTTACCTAAGTATTTCATATTAATATCTTTTAAATTCCGCTCTGGCCACACTGTATTCTTTGTTTCCTTTGGTTATTGGGGATATGCCACATTCACCTACATGTACTTCACCTCCTTCCTTCTTAACCTCCCATACCTGCCAGGCCCCGCACATTCTGTAGCGGCAGTTAGACAGGCATGAGCGGAGCATGGACAGGGGGCCAAGCTCTGCCTTGTCCTCCAAGCATGGACAGGGCAGAAAGCCCCAGGTACCTGGCAATAGACAGTTGCAGGGTGGGACCTCGCTCCCAGGGTGACCTTTTCTACCCCAGAAGATCACTGGTCATATTCTTTTTTTTTTTTTTTTAGAGATTTTATTTATTTATTTATTTTTAGAGGGGAAGGAGAGAGGGAGAGAAACATCAATGTATGGTTGCCTTTTGTGTGTCCCCTGCTGGGAGTTGGCCTGCAGGGAACTGGTCTGCAACCCAGGTATGTGCCCTGACTGGGAATCGAACCGCGATCCTCTGGTTTGCAGGCCCGTGATCAATCCACTGAGCTACACAAGCCAGGGCCTGGTCATATTCTTTATAGCCTCTGACCTTTCATATGCCAGGCATGCAGTTCAAACTCTCTCCTGACTTTTCCTCCCCTAGCATGCCATTAGTCATGTGGTAGACCCCCTTAAAGGAGAAACAAGGAGGCCAGAGAATAGCCACATAAGTCTCCCATACAAACCCTTGCCCTGACCACTCCCTTAAGCATTAAGCCCTCCGAACAATGAGGTTCTGACCCTCCTCAGACAATCGTTGGAACATAGCCTTAGGTCTGCTGACCATGGAGACAGAGTATTGGTCAAACTAAAGAAAACAGCTTGGAGTCAGTTCGTTGTGTTTTGGCTCTAGGCCCAGAAAAGCATCCAGGCCGGGCTGGATGATGCCAAGGCTGACTCCAGGGCAGTCTGGATGACTGATGACCCCCTGCCCTGGCGCTGACCAGTCCGTGGAGGCCACTTCTTGCACTGCTCGCTTCTTCTGCCTCTGTGACTTTCTAAGTAAACGTTGTATTTCCGTCTTGGATCTGATTTTTTTCTTATGAGGTACCAAGGTTGCTGAACTGAGGTGCAATCGCCAAGGAACATTTTTGTGCCATTTTGCCATCAAGGGCTCCCTGCCCTATCTTTTGAGTCATTTGAACACAGTTAAAAAAATTTATTTCTGTATTTATTGTCTTCTTTCCATCTCACCTGCCCTGAAGGAATGTAAGCCCACAAACTTAGGTAACTTTGACTTGCTTTTTAAATCCTGAAATTGTCTAGCACAAAACAAATATTTGTGGAATGTCTGAAGTAATGTTGTTTTATAACAGTGTTTTTCCTAAAATTGAGATAATACTAATCCGGGCTTGCAAAGAGAATTGAATAATTCTAGGTAAAGGACCTGGGATATAGGTTCTCAGTAAACGACAGGTATAATTATAAGCACCAAATACTAAGTAATTTGCTAATGTTTCCAGATCATTTTGATGAAGAATATAATTATAGCCAAATATTTTAGGTACAGTGTTTTCCAAAACCCTTATCTGAAATCTGCCACAGAAGCCCAAAATAAACATTATTTTAAGCATTCAGAAAAACCTCCCTTTTGAGTTTTTCCCTTTAAGTGGTATTGTGTAAAATATATTCATCATTGTGAAATATTGATTAATTGCCCCGATTCCTTAACTTCCTAATTTAGTGTTTTGAAAAATGGTTTCCATTTTTGGCATTTATTTTGCAATACTTTATCTTCCACTGAACTTTACTTAGGTTGTCGTCAGGAGTTTTATGTGATGGAGTTAGCAAGCAAAGTCAATATTTGGCAACACTAGTATGTACTACGTACAAATACACTTTCCAACATCATTTTGGCAGCCCACAACAAAAGACGGATGGTGCCAAACTCCACTGTTTCATTACACTCACATGAGCGTGGCAAGCTTTCCCACAAGCAATACACACATTTAATGCCTTAACCCAACGATTTTCAGCTGGGATGCTTGCAAGAGGCACAACGGTGTGCCACAAGAATTTTTAAAACACACAATACCTAATTGTTTAGTCAGGGGCACTGACCTTTCTTCCCTTAAACCGTCAAGAAGAAGAAGAAAAAGAAGACAATACCCAACACAGTAATAGTCGCCCAATGTGAATGAATCAAAATTCTACCTTTTTTTTTTTCAGATCGGCAAACAAATAAGTTTGGGCCATGCCACAGAATTTTAGTAATTAGTTTGTGTGTGCCATGAGAGGTAAAAGACTGAAAATCCCTGCCTGAAACCAAAACTAAAGTAAATATCTCCAATAAAGCCCACTGATGTCACTCAGCATGTATCGAAGAATGATACAAAGGAAAAAATGAAAGCCACCTCAATACTCTCATTCACTCCCAGGGTGAGATTTTAAAATTGATTCTTTGTCAGGTAAAGCACCAGGATCTGATGACATATATAAAGATAACTTGATATCCAGAACACTGCTCTCTTGAGTTCTAAAACCAAAAAGCTAAAATGACCTGCTGCCCATTCAGGGTTTCCACAGTAGTTTCTGGCATCTAAGCGTAGGTTCCTATTGCTCAATCCTAACCACTGTATGTGTTGTTAATATGCAGATACCATGCAGACTGGAAAAACCTATGGATGCCATTATTTTCCTCCTTTGTTGATTTGATCTTGGTGCCCCCTGTGAAGCTTCATTTAATATAAGTACCCAAAGTAAGATTTGATAAGATTATGTCCTCGGATTTCCAATGGTGAAATTAGATACCATCTTCAGAGTTGGGATGGTAATTTGATGGCTCAAGTGAAGGTCCAACAATATCTCTGAGCTAAGCTAAAACACCATTTCTGGTGCTGTTTCCAGAGGAGATTAGCATTTGTATCAGTAAAGAAGAGTGAAAGGTCACTCTTCACCCACTCCAGGTGGGTGAGCATCATCCAATACATCGAGGGCTTAAAGAGAACACAAAGGCAGAGGAAGGAGGAATTTGGTCTTTTTGCTTGAGCTGGGACACCTAGCTTCTGCTTGCCAGACATTGGAGGTCCTAGTTCTCAGGTACTTGGACGTGGAATAAACCATCACCGCCCTGGATCTCCAGCTTGCATGCAATGGATCATGGGATTTCTCAACCTTCATAATTTTGGAAGCCAATTTTTATAATAAATTGCCTCTTGTATATACTATTGGTCTCTTTCTCTAGAGAACTCTGATTAATACAGAGAGCCCTATGCCACATTAGAAACAATTACCTTCAAAATACTGAAATGTTCATTTTTCGCCACAAACCTGCTTTGACGAATACCTAATCATCTCTGACCATTAAAATGATTGCTACAAATTTAAAACCAGTCTCTCCTTATTCAGTCAATTATCTATGAGTTTTTTTATGTTTACATCCCCATGGGAATATTTTGAGTGAATCCAATATTGAACCCATTCCCTTTCCTATCCTTGAAAGGCAGCATCACTGGTTCAAATTCCTGAATGGACATCAATATCACTTTAAAGAGCTTTAAAATAGATTGAGTCTCAAGACCCTTTCTAGTTCTGCCGAATCAGAATTCCGAGGTTGAAGTACAGTAAGTAGATATTTCAAACAAGCAAATAATAACAGCAACTCCCCATACTGAAATACAAATTAAAGCTACTGCATGATACACCTACGTACCCACCAGAGTAGCTTCAACAAAAGAGATAGAAAATGACAAGTGTGCCAATGAGGATGTGGAGCCACAGGAACACTCGTGGACTGACAGAGGGACATTCAAGGCCATCACTTTGGAAAACTACTTCACTGTGTCTGCTACAGCTGATCTTATACATACACTCTGACTCAATAATTCGACATCAGAGTATTATGCGGCCAAAGTGTGTACATATATCTACTGAAAAACATATGTGTGAGAACGTTCATTCATGTGAACACAGTCTAAAATGAAAAATTACCAAAATACCCATCCATACCCATCCATGACATATTTATGGCATATTTAATAAAAATACATCATGAATATATCATGGCATTCTTAATAAAAAAGATAGCATGCCTCAATGAGAATGAAAAAGCTACTATTACATGAACAATATGAATGAATCAAATACAATATGCAGGGAAATGGGCCAATTACAGAAGAATTCCTTCTGTTTGATCTCATTTGTATAAAGTTTTAAAAATACAAAAACAATCTATGGTGTTAGAAATCAGGACAGTGGTCCGCCTGGATCAGGGATCGTTATGACAGAAAGGGGGTCACATAGCAGTATGGGGTGGGGGTTCTTGGTTGCTGGAAATGCTCTGATTTTGCATCTGGCAATAGAATGAGTTAATGTGGTAGATTTGTGAGAATTCAGCAAGCTGTACACTTAAGACTTGTATACTTTTCTGTACATGTTAAATCCCAATAAGAAGCTTAAAAAAGGAAATACTTTCCATGTGATTTCACTGATCAATCAATACACTTGTCTAACTTGATATTTTTCCAGATCACGTAACTAACTTAACTATTTTAAATTTCTTCCATATCATCACTCCACTGTAAGAGTGCAAATCCTCTCGGCCACATATGAACATCTAGTTGGGACAGTGATTTTGGTGAGGCAGGGGGTAAGAGAGCTGATATAATCCTTAGTTTGAGAATGTGACTTTGGGAATATTATCATTACCTAATTTTCTCAAACTTTAGTGTAAATAATAGGTTTGGAGTAAATTCCAAGGATTTGCACATGTCTAAACACTTAACACAATTCTGATGCAGATAATCTATCTTTAGGTCACACTTGCAGAAAAACTGACTTTACGTGAAAGAATGAATCTTCAGTGTTGATGATCAGCACACTGTGGCCCGCAGATGCAGAGCTCACTTTGACAATGGAAATGTTTTATCTGGAATCCCTGAAATCCTTATCTTGCAAAGTGACTACTTTTATGCAAACCTGAGACTTTGCCTTTCTCCGATGTCTAAAAATAATGTTTGCATAGCTCATATTTCCAAAATCATGGGGTAGGAGCTGGCAAAATTTCAGTAGGTTAGAAAGAAGTGCTTTAGATTTAAAAATCACACAATTTCATTAACATTGAAAAGTGTTACAAACATCCTTTAGAAGTCTCGCAGGTACCACATACTCTTCGTGAGTGGAAAACGTACATCATGTGTAATACATGGTCCTTGTCTCCATATATGCCCAAGGAAATCTCTTTCATGCTATTTCATTGGAATTATAACCAGTAACTTGCTAAATCCCAGATAATCTTAGGCTAACATCAATCACATGTCATCTTCCCACTTACTCAGTTCACTTCCAGATGTGTTTTGTTTCTTGCTGGTCACAGTTACTCTGAGAATTGGAGAAAGCAAACTACAGTTAATGCTAAACCAGGCCAGATTAAGAAAACATCTCATGAAGCCATAACTGAATACGTGTATTCACACACATACCCTTACGCTCAACTTTTCTCTCTTTTGGTAGATTTGTGCCAATAATTACTTCACTTTTTTAGCACATATAATTTCATAATTGAAAACTACTGGTTCTTGACAAAAGTCCAAATACAGAAGAGGATAACTGAGACATAAGGAAGCGATGCTCAGCTTCGCAAAGTCATTCCTGCTATATTGTAAAGATATTCTTTTTTCTTCCCTCCTGCCTCTAATCCATCCTTCCTTCATCCCTTTCTCTTTTCCATTTAAAAAAATATGTATCATTCCCTTAATATAAAAAAATGACATATATTTATTGTAGGAAGTTTATAAAATAGAGCAAAGCACAGTGAATAGGAAATCATTAATAATGTAATCAACCATAGAGAATGAGAATATACTAATGTTTTCTCTTCATCTCTTTTTACCTTTTTTAGAAATATATGTGCACACACAAATATACTCTATATAATTAAAACTATGTGTATTTTGTAACAAAATGAATAAGACATATATTCTGTTTTGTGAACTGATTTTCCACACAATCATTTGTAATTAAATGCTTTATGTACCCATTTTCAAATCAGTGACTCTCCAATGTTGGCTTAAATTGCCTAGTCTTCGATCCAAATCTGACTACTGTCTTACATGCTGCCCCCACATATAAAAACTTGCAGGACAAAGGGAGAGAGAAGGAAGGGAGGAAGGGAGGTATGAAGGAAGAAAACAATGTGAACAGTACGTGAATGGTAAAGATTTCACTACAATTTAGTCATGTCCTGAATAGCTCATTTGACTAAATTCTAATTTTTAAGCATTTTCTTACAATGAATTGCAATGATTTGAAATTAGACCTATTCTATAACATAGTTCATCTATGCCAAAAAAAAACACTGAAAAAAGAGAAAATTCCTTTTCTTTTCCCCACACATGCAACTAACAAATTGACATGGATACTGAACAGTCAAGGAGAATAATTCAGGAAGATTGTAGATCCCACAATAAAATGTCTGAAAATACGGAGTATTGAAAATAGCTTTGTCAACCTATCTGAATTCTTAACTTTACAGCTTAAATGCAAAGTTTTTGATAGTGCCTGCATATTCAAAATTAGAAAATGATAGTTGATAGAGTTCACAACATCCTAATGTACAGAGCAAACATTGAGTTGAATTGATAAGTTTTTACAAGCATTCTTATTCTCTTGTTTCAGAATATTGTCTTCAATGATTATAATCTCCTAGTTGGATATGGATAGTTGAATATTTAAATACTGCACATGTATACATTTTAACTTTTAGAATAATCTACAGATAATTTCCAGCTTTGGGAGAAGAATAGAGATTTCAAAATAAATTAATTACAGAGGTACCCACCAAATCCCATTTCCAGAGAAAGCAAGTAAATGGAATAATAAATGTGTACAAAACACTTTGCCAAGAGCAGTGAAATTTCAACCATTAGGGATTTAATCAAAGTTTATATTCATAAAACATTTGAATATGAAGAACTCATTTAATGGCAATATTGATGTTAATTTAAATTAAGAAAAACAAATTTAAGGATAGGGATGTTTAGTTCACAGTTATGAAAAGGTGTTTGAGATAGCTTTTAACATGAAATATATATGTATTTCAATGAATCTATAGTAATACATGTATGTGTATGTATGAATGTTAGGGACATGCAATACAACCACTCATTTAATTACCATCAGTTTATGACTTGAGGATAACTAACACAGGAAGTGTGATGATATTTTCTTTTATGTGAATTATTCCTTTTTCTTTTCCCTCACCAGTAAATCCTTTTGGAAAAGCCTCAGCTGAGAAAGCTCTTCTCACTGTCATGCCATCTAATTCATCCATCTTATTCCATTCACACTCAGACTGGTTTTCTTAAAAAAACAAAAACAACAAATTTTTTAAATTATTCAAGCCTTATTATGAATATATGTTTAGCCATTTACAAAAATGAACATAATACTCAATGCTTTTAAAACCTGAACACTGGGTAGTGTGTGTGTGTGAATGAGTGGTGTGTGTGTGTGAATGTTTGTGTGTATTTCTTTAAGGTGGATGGTTGGTAGGCTTCATAAACACACACACAGTTGTAACAACTATAAGGGTAAGTCATTTTCCACGCACATACACACACACACTTAATACCATCAGGAGCTTGCCAAAATGCATATTGAACAAATTCAATCAACAATTCATATGATATCAAAGCACTTAGCAAATGTAGTGCGGAAATAACCAGTCAAAATAGGCCTGTGATGATAAACTATTAAGTTTTCCTGTATTTTAAATACAAGGTGGAAAAGTAGTTTTCTTAACGGAAAGTGGAAAATGTCATGCAAAGAAAGAAGTCGCAACTTGGAGCAAATCTGAAGAGGACTGAATAGGATTCAGGGGAAAATCGGTAGAGAGAAGCAATGAGAGAAGCAAGAGAAACCACACAGAATGAAAATCAAAATGGGTTTGATGGCCTTAATTAAATTTAAAGGAAATAGTGGGAAGAGGGGAGGGAAAACTTCAATACTGAGAACATGAGACTGTCTCAGAAGGGGACAGAACTTAATCCTATCAACATCTCATTTGCATACCCATAGTAAAATATAACAATGGTATTTTTGTGACCAAAAATATATGCAAAGCAGTCATTGTGATAGTTCAGTAGCTATTTTTGAAATGGAAATTTCCTTACAATTTGAAACAGCTCCTTCTTCAAAACACCAAAAGGCATCAGCCCGCTACTTTGGATAGCAGAAGCTTTTTTTCACTGTGATATGCTGGATTTAACCACAGTGTTCCTTTAGAGGCAAAATTAACCCCTGTCTGTAGAAAATTGATAGGGTTTTTTCTGTGGGTTTGAGATTGCTATAAACACCTGAAATGAGTGATTAAAAAAAGAACCGTGTTAGTGCAGTGAAACAACAAAGTTTGCTGTTTATGGTAATAAAAAATTTTTGCAAGCCCTGGAAAAGTAACACCAAATTACATCTCATGTGGAGAAACCAAATAATTATATCATCAGCACCCCTCAACACATGCAGAAATCTGATTGTTTATTAGTTGTGATCTGCTTCTTGAGGGTTGCACAAACTTACATTTCTGCCCCTGATTGTGTGCTTGTACTCAGCACTAACATTTTAATAAGAAAAAAATGTTAAATATCAAAGTAATAGATGAGCATTCCTCTAAAAGCCAATTTCATTAAATACCATCAGTATTAATCTTTCTAAATCTTAATTACAGCTTTTTGACATATTACCCCCCATTTGACCTTTTCTGCTCAATTCCGGTAACGAACTGTAGGACGGACAGGGATACGAGCCTACGTAAACCTACAGGAATGTATCATTTTAATGCGCCCGAGGAAATGGGGCTGGTGACCCAAATTATATTTTTTTCAGGAGTCAATGAGGCCATATTTTTTAAGGGATCAACCAAGTTCAATCTCTTTCAGGATTAACACATCGGAAATGAGATGACCTTCAGTCTGAGCAGATAAAGTTCTAAAACCTGGGGTTGTAAAAAAAAGTCTATTGCTGAAGGACAGAACTTCTTGAACTAGATATGCCCAACGGAATTTGAAAACAATTAGTAATGTCAGGTTGTAATCAAACAACTTGAAGTTCAGTTGAAAATAGTAGGGACTGGCAGTTCCAAGATTAAAAAAGTAATGATCCTGCTATTAAGCCACATTTACACCAATCAATAGCTCAAAAGCATCCTTATGTTGTTAAATCCACTGAATAAGCACAAGCAACATCATTTGGAAAGGCGGACCTAAGAAAACTTTTTTCGAGGACTATGTAAAGACACCAGAATTTGAAGGGCAATTTGTTTAGTACAATTATCTTTCCCCTGTTGTTTCCTTTTTCTTGATATCTTTCTTCATTTTATATACCATATGTTTGATTTAGTTTATTTCTTTTTCTTTTTAAAATCTTCGCACTGTTTTCCTTTTTCTTGACGCACCCCCCCCCCCCCCATTTTCTTCCTGGTCTATTATCTTCTTGGTCTTAAATCCACTAGTCTGTCTCTCTCTTCATTTTTTTTTTTTAGCAGTAAACTGAATGGAAAGTAGAGAGGAGTTTAAAAGCCCAACAATTAACAGCACACATATCAATAACATACAAATTATCCTATATAATGTTTCCCTTCCAACCCCCCTTTAAATTTTGAATGTGGGGTAGATGACTCAGAGCAATAGATGGCCACTATGGTAGAGAGTGTCACAAGTTCACAGCCTTAGAGCACAACAGTAGAGACATTTAAACAATGATACACAGAGACTAGTGACTGGGGGGAGGCCTATGATTCCAGGTGGATGCCACTGGGGATACAACAGGGATATTTAAAAGATGAATGTGATAGTGCCTTTGAAATAAAAGGGGGATTCCTGACCTTGCTATAGATGTGAAATAGGCAAAGAAGTTTTACCAATAAAGACACAACATTCTACAGCCTCTGGAATTTGAAGCTTACACAGTTGTTTCTGCCAGTCTGCCGTAAGAATGCCAAAGGTAGTACTAAAACACTGTGGTGGAAAAATGTTTCTCTTCGTTTTGCAACATCAAATCGGACTAACTCTGATCCACTGTAACTGACAGCGGATCCACTCTGACTTAGGAACTGCTACGGTGAGGAAGGTACATACGTGAATGAGAAGGTAGCTCATAGTCTGCTTTCTGTAATCTGAGAAATCACTCCATTCCCTCTCGTAAAATTGGATTGCTGTCCCCAATGCATGATACAGTTTTTAGGAGTTTTTTTTTTAGCTAAGTTATCTCATTGTCTTTTTTTGAAGGAAACGTTCTATAGATAATACATTAAGTATCCTAAGCTTTAGTATAAAATTGTGTTATGTTACTAAACCTACCATTATTTACTGAGGTATATTTTGCGTGAGCAACCATTGAGCGAAATCTTTGTAAATGCAACCACATCAAATTTGATTATAACTCTAAGAAGAGGAAGAATTTTACTTCTAATATTTGTACTTGGGCTTGAAGAGCAAGTGTTAACATCAGCTCCCCAAGTCACGCAGTTGAGAAGGGACAGTCGACCTCTGAGCCCGGGTGGGCGGGGATCCACAATCCCTGTGGTAATGCTAACCGCTACACTCTACTGACTTTCCTGTTATTTTAGGTTGGTTTCTTTCTGGCCAGAGACCTAATGCCCATGAAACATGTATTTGGGGGTCACCGAACTGCTGACCTGGTTGCCAGGTCTGGTTGGCTTCTGGGATGCTTTGGAAGGGGAGTTCATTACAGAGGAGATTGTTTACAGAGAAAGGGATTGTTGAAGAAGCAGACGGAGCTGAAAATGAGTTTCAGAAAATTCCCCAGATCCGCTGGGATGAAAAGCGCAGGAGGCAATTTTCCATGTGCACACGCAGTGCAAATTCTTCTTGTTAGGTCTGACATGGAGCACTATTTCCATAATGCACATTAATAAGGTAATTTTCTTGGAAACATAAATGGGGCTGCTTGCATGGCCTATTCAACTCAGTTTCCATGGGAATACAGCCGTTTGGTGCCCCGCAAAGGAAGGAGCCCTTCTATAGGAGGGCTCCTAGTTTGGAGTTGCACTGAGGACCTTTAACATACATATTTTTATAGCTTCACTTAAATCTGCAGTGTGGGGAAAACAACCTTCCTGCTCTCCAGCTCTCCAGGGCTCATGTGCTCATGTTGCGCTAGTCATATTGCATTAGATGTTGTAACCAAGGGGAACTTTGCGGCTGCATCATAATGAGATACGCTAGGGGGAGAATTCCAAAGGAGGGAATGACATGTGGAATGCAAAGAACCAGCACCTTGAAATGACAGACAAATGATTTTCATGGAGTTACTGTCCCGTTACCTCGTGGTGCTGAGAGCACATGGTTTTGATTTAATTTGAAACATGTTTACAGGGTAGCTGGAAGGTGCTGTATAAAGCACGGAACGTGTGTAAAGATGAATCCAATGAGGTCCTTGCCCTCTGAGCACTGATATTTGAGAAGAGGAGAGAGACGCGCACACCAAAGGGCAGAGTGATTGTTACACAGTGTTGCAGAGCATGGATTTGGGTTCAGGTGGACTTGGAGTAGAGTCCTGGCCCTACCACTTCTCTGCTGTGAGACCTCAATCACGTTATTCACCCTCCATAAGCATGAGCTTCCTTATCTGTAAATAATACTATTACTTGCAGGGTTGTTTAGACAAGGATGGAACTCAGTGTCTGAGTCATAGTGATAACTCTGTAAACTTCCAGTCATTTCATAAGTGCTGTGAGTGTAGAGAGAACAAGTGACAATTCTTAAACTAGGGAAGTCTGCAAGGACTAGATGGCAACACTTGTAACAGGAGTGAAAGAATGAGGAGGTTTGAAACAAGTAATGATGTGGATGAAATGACAAAGAGGAAAAAAGTCATAGAAGTAGACGTGAAGGATGGAGTCATAAAGGACTAAATCAGTCTGACTTCAGAGGGGCACAGTAACGTGGGAAAGGTGGTGAACTGAGGTAGTGACCAGATCATGGAGGACCATGTAGAAGATACTAAACACCATATTCTTTTGAAGTGTTTGGTGTTTGTGAAGTGGACTTTTTGCAGGATGTCAATGGCAATGTGGCTAAAGTAGGATCCGTCACCAATGAGGGGGAAGGCTGGATTCTGTAAAGTTAGCAGTATTTTTAGCTATAGGACATAACAGAGACAGTGTGCATGGGGTTGGGGATGTAATGTCAACTGACTTATTTTAACATACAGTGAAACATTTTCTTGTGGTATATCTACTTAGGAAAATAATTTGGAAAAACTCTTCCAAAGGCAATTGCAATGCATTGAGATGTTGAAGGCAACAATGGCACTTGTTTGGTTCATGTTTAACAAACTTAATGAGCAATCTTCAAAAAACTGCTCATTTTGAATCCATGGTGTGTAAAAATGAAACGGTACTGTTTTTCTCCAATGGTTGATTGCAACTTTGTCTGTCAGTCCCCCCATCTGGCTCTTTAACAATCTCTGGGGTAGGTTCTGTAACCTTGATGTGAGGACTTCTAACCCTCCCATTTCAAATACTCATTCAAAGCTTGATGGTCCCTCCTCCTTCCTGTAGGCTTCAGAGCATTCTATATGTTTGTGTGTATGTGTGAATATATTGTGTGTACTGAGTTTGGTCCCTGAGAAAGCATGCGGAAGCTGAGGCTCAAACTAAGTCCTCTTGTCTTCTGGGATTTACAGTTATTCGAACATAAAAACGTCTTTACAAAAAGAAACTTCAAATGAGAGAATAAGGCTCTTGGGCTGCAGAAAAATAACACCATGGACATAGATGTGGACATTTAGTCTCAATGTGAAATGACCACTAAAAGCTAAGGGCCCCTTTTTATAATGTATCTCTCATCCCCAGGCAGCTGTGTGGAAGAAAAGGTTGTTTAAATGTGAGCAGAGCGGCTCACACTCCACAGACACTCAATCAATAATTGTAGAATGAACGTTGAAAGCCTGTTTTGCTGCTCCTACTGGTAGACAAGTGTTCTTGTTTTTATTTTGTTCCTAGTTATTTGATTATTGTTTCTTTTTCCTGCCCAAGAACCAGTTTCCCCCTTTTCAATAAGAATATACAGATTTTCTAGGGGAACTGCCTTTGTAGGTGTTGTTGAGTTTCATACAAGAGCCCCAAACTTGGCCCTAGCCAGGCCGCTCTGTTAGTTAGAGCATCATTCCCATATGCCAAGGTTGTGGGTTCAATCTCTAGTCAAGATGCATACAAGAAGCAACTAATGAATGTATAAATAAGGGCAACAACAAATCAATGTTTCTGTCTCTCTCTCTCTCTCTGGAAATCAGTAAACAAGCTATAAAAAGGGCCCCAGTCTTAAGGGCCAGAGGCAAAACCTGCAACCGAATACCAGCCACAGTATGTTGCCTTTGACGTGTGAATTTTGGGGGAAGTGACACAAAAGAGGGATATTGTAGGAGCCCATCCTCTCAGGTGCTGTGGCCCCGCTGTAGCAATCCATTCAATCCTGCTTTCTAGAGACATCGGCCTCCTCCTGGTGCCTCTATTTCCTGGTGCTCAATTGCATGGCATTTTGCAGTTCTTGTAATTCTACCCTGTAGTTACCAACAGAATGAAACAACCAACAAAACTTTAACTTTTTATTCTCCACTTTCTTGCACACAAATGAAGCCTAATGGCTGTACTTTTCAGGAAGAGTATTTAGAATAGCTCAGAGACTATCATATTTTTTGAGGGTCTTGCTTTACCACTCATCAGAGTTCTATACTGCTCTGCCTTGGGGTTCCTGCCACCTGTTATTCTAGTCCTCCCCAGACATCAGGGCCAGCCCCCCTCGGGAGATCTGGGGTTTGCCTGCACTGGCCCACCTCTGCCTCCTGGAATTGAGCAATTCCATTACTGAGAGTCCGTATTGCATTTTCAGTGTACGCATCTTCAGTAAACTTACTGGAATGAAATTCTGATAGTTTATTAAGACATTTGTGTGGCTTTCTTTGAGAGAGGATTACAGAAGGATATTGGAAAACCATTAAACCCTGTTCCCAAATCTAGAGCTGGGTCAGAGGACGCTTGCTTGAGCATCCCGTGTAACATGACAACTCGTCCTTCCTGTCTTCTCTGGGAAGTTTCCAAAGAAAAAGAATGAGATTTGGATCCCTTTAGAAAGTGAAGCACAGATGGTTATTCTTAAAATGATTTCTGTTTTCTTTTTTCTCTAGCATTCCAGTAAAGAAAGCAGATAAAGATGCATTGGCCACTTGAAGTTAGAGGTGGACACGGAGCCATTTCCAATGGTAACTTCGGCAAGTATCGTGATGGGCGAGTTAAGGTACTAGAGAACACACCTAAGAGCTCTTAGTCCTATATTCTTCCCCTCAGAGAGTTACCAGAACCACAGAGTTACAGGAACTTATTACTTAAGCAGCCTGAAAGTTTCCTGGTCCAAATTTCTACCTGTGCATTCTACAGCCTGCCTGTCAGGTGGCCCACCTGCCTGTCACCCTACCTTCCCCTGCTTTTCTCCCCTGGTGGGGACCATCCATCTATGGCAAGCAGCTCATTTCACTTTTCGATGGGTCTATTTTATAATGCTCTACTTTAATTTTTAAACCCTTTATAATGCTCTCTCTCTAAAGTAACAGAGAAGTCCCTACTAAAACCTATTTTAGGTTATATTTAAACAAAATCTACTTGCTTCCATTGAAAGCCTAAATGTAAGTTCCTAATAACCCAAATAAACTAATTAGGAATTGCAATTTAATTACACATTAATTACACACCATTTTCTTTTTAATTAGTGTCACTTGAGGTGAACTGTGACTACAGATTTGTTTCTATTGATTGTGACGGTAATAAAGCCTGACTTAGAGTAATACCTTTTCCTTTCTTTTCTTTTTTTTTAAACATTGCTCAATGGATTAGTGGTTTTATATTTCTTACCTCCTTTCCTAGGGTATTGTACCAAGTAGATTAGAAGTTCAAATGCTACAAAGCTACAAAAGTGTTTTACTGTAAAATCCCAGACATGGATAATTATCACCCAGGTTTTTCAATGATGTTTTTGATGTCTAGGTGGAGCTTTGAACAATAAAAAAAACTGTTAAAGAGAAAAAAAAACTTTTTCAGTGGATGTATAATAGTCTTCAATATTTCATCTATTGATTTTCTCACATGTTAAAACCCCAGTGTGACTTAAATTTTATGAAATGGGGTCACTGGCATCTGAAAAAGTACAACAAAAATATATACTGAATATCCTGTGGACTGAAACACATAATTGCCTAATGAAAAGGTTATCTACTGTGTTAAGTCCATCGCTGGCTGAAAATTTCTATTACTTCTAAGAGCACAGATTTGGCCCTATCTTCAAAGAGCTCAAATTTCATCTGGACTGGAATTTGTCCATGGGTATTACCATGTCCTATTACCAGCTTATGGTATCTAATTTATAAAGTCAATTTACATGCAAAGCTTTCTGTATTCTTTGTGCTACTTAAATTCATCACAATACATTTATATTTCTTTTGTAAAATTACTTCTTGGGTCCCAGCTATTCAAACACATAACTTTTTAAACAAAAGAGTCTAATTTAAGTGGTTTTTCTAATAAACCAATTTTAATTTAGCTACTGGGTCCATAAGACCTTTAAAAACATTCCTTTCTAGTAGAATATATTCACACTAAAGATAATTCTGCTTACTATACAGAGTCCATCTATTTTTAAGAAAGGATTTTATTAAATGCGATTTGAAGTAAAACCACAAAGACTTTAGAAGGCCCTGTAGAATATTTTCCAAGTGCTGATTTTCATTACCAGGAAAACGGATGTCCTTATAAGGGAACCATAAGGTGCAGAGCCACCTGGATTACTGTGGCTCCCGGAGTCAGTTTGACTGAGCAAGTAGTTATCCAACCCTTGCCGCTTTCTTCCTGATGTAATGAATTACAGATAATACCAATTCAACGTATGTTAATGTACTGTAAATACCAAGGCAACTCAGGAAGTACAATCAATCTATTTCAATGAGTATTTTGTGTTTTGCGACAGTGTGTGTGTTACTTTATTGAAAAGCCACATTAATTCCAGGGCACTATGCCAAAGTTCTTAGAAAAATTCTAGGTCCTAGTGGGGATTTCTTGTTCTCTGACCTCAGTAAAGTTTCAGATGTTGACAAGTCAATAGAATATAATTGAGGTATTTACTGGAGTAAAACAACCAATAACATGTTTTCAATTCAACCAAAAATTATATTGTTTAATAGGAAGTTTTTTGTTTATCCACTTTTTGGGATTTTTTGTTGTAAGTAGAATATCAGGGAAATACGATCCACTTGGAAGCAAGTGTTTTGAAATTTCTGATGTTACAACTTTAAGACCAAAAAAATGCCTTTAGTTTATAAGGTGATTTTCAATTGTATGATACGCCTCCCAAACTCACAACAGTTTTGAAAACCTAAATGTGGTTAGTAAAAAAGAACGTCTCTGCAAACCAAATGAACAAACAAAACTGAAACAGATTCATTCAGACACACAGAGAGGATTGAGGGTCACTGGAGTGGGGACGAGGGTTGGGGATCTGGGTGAAGGAGGTGAAGAAATTAAGAAGTATGAATGGTAATTACATCATGGGTATGTAAAGTACATCCTGGGGAATATAGTCAATAATATTATAATAATTATGTATGGTGCCAGGTGGGTACTGGAAACATTAGAGGGACACTTCTGTAAGGTATATGATTGTCTAATTCGTATGCTGGACACCGGAAACGAATGCAAAACATAGTAAATGTGAAATAAAATTGAAAAATAAATTTAAAAAATAGGTTATCTGGTGTGTTATATTTTCAGTTTGGTAATTATCCTCAGAACTCATACTAAAGGGCAGTTTTTCAGCAATTGAATTTTTGTAGAGAAAAGGCAAACCTGTACTGATGTGTTGGGTAACTTTGGAAAAACAGGTCAAGGATGGGGAACGTTAAGGAATGAAATGTTTCCTTTAAAGTGCATTGATAGTACAAAGATAGATTGAGGTTTAAGCTCTGAACATGTCATCTTTACAGGAATCATTTGAAGTTATTTCTTCTGCTTTTTTGTTTAATGATCTGGAGTCTGAAAATGAGAATAGGAACACCAGTTTGGTTTCTCTCTAAACAATTCACATAACGTGCCTGAAAAACAGGAAAATAACTCTGCAGTTTCAGATGACTTGATATGCCTGGTTTAGACCTTATTGAAATGAAATGGATGTGAAACTGAATAGAACTGTAATTAGAAACCTAACACTATCATATGGTGAAACATGCATCAGGCTCTTTGAATCCTGAAAGATATCTTTTCACGGATTCAGTGTTGGCAGGGGATGTTTAGGGTTATTTTAGAAAGTACAGCTCTCTAAGGCCCCGTGATTAACATCTCAGATACTTCCTTTGTTTATAACACAGGGTGTTTTATAGTCAGAAAACAGTGGAGGCTAAATACACTTGTGACTTGGTACAAACTTAGGTAACAAGTAACTCCTTGCTTTTATACTGTATTAGAAAACATCTCTTGCTGGTGTTGAATAACATTGAATTAACAAGATAGAGAGAGTTGTCTGTAGTCACAGCACAAGGAAACACATCAGGAATTTATTAGATTTGGATTTATCAGTGCATAGAAATTCATGATGTTTAACTTAAAGGCAAAAAGAGCAGAACGTTTTGAATAATAGCTTGAAGTGGATGATTAGCTAAGGGGATGCAACATTTAATAGCCAAAATAAATTACTATAATTATTTTATTACCTATGCTAACTGATTCCATTGTTTTTATTGAAATAACAGCTCCCTGAGGAACGGAGCAGAGCTTCAATGCATCTCAGTGTATGCTGTGCTCTTCTACAGTAATCAAAAACAATGAAAAATAGCCTTCGTTGATAACACCCTTAACGTCTGCATTTCAGCACTTGAAGAAAATATCGTGTCCACGTGCAGATGCCTAGAGTTATCTGGAAGCTTCTGGACAGAAGACAAAGCCTCTTAAAGACAATATGGTTATTTTTAGAGATTGAATCTCCTATGTTGATACTCTTTTACTGGATCATGTACGTCTTTTTTCTTTTCTATTTTATTTTCTAGGAAAGGCCTCATCGAGATTCCAATACACCCTCCTCCTAGCAAAAAAATGTGCCCATGTACTGGCATTCTGGTACACGAGTTTCTCAAAGTAGTAGGCAGGAGGTGGGGTGAGTCAGGTTGCCAGAGAGCGTGTGAAGCCATAGAATAAAATATTGCATATTCCTAGAAAAAACCTTTCACTTGAAGCTTTGATAAAATTTTTTATAAAAGAAAAATGATTCATAGGAATTATGTAAACTTTCCCACACATGGGGAAAAGGGATTCCAAAATAAATTGAACTTGTACCAGACCCTCCCTCCTTCCTCCCTCATGGCCTTCTCTTCTTCTGGCTCTCTCTGCCTTTAGGGAGATTGCATGAAAGAGATTAATCAGTTTTCCTAACCTACTTCTTTAGTTCCTTCCAATGCTCTACATCTTCAGGTGAGAAAACAAAGTATTTTTTTTTTTTTGCCAGTGTGAGATGTAAGGTCTCAGAGATGGAACAGAAAATCAACGACAAGAGACCAAATCTTCTTTGAGTAAGTAAACTCGTGGGTAATTATAGAGCAATACTTAATTATTTTTTATATATTATTTTTTTCGAGAGAGAGAAACATCAGTTTGTTGTTTCACTTATTTATGCGTTCATTGGTCAGTTCTTATATGTGCCCTAGCCAGGGTTGGAACCTGCAACCTTGACATATTGGGATGACATATAGAGCAATACTTTCAATTCAAATTTGAAAGTTTCTGACCAAACTGTTTTGTCTATTTCTATTAGTGAAGTAAAGTCAATGTTTATGTTTTTCAATTTAAATATGCCATGTTTCTTAGGTGAATATTTCCTCTCCTTTTCTTTTTTCCCCCTTTCTTTCTTTTGAGAGGAGAAGAGAGGGAGAAAAACATCAGTGTGAGAAACATTGATTAGTTGCACCCTGTACGACCCTGACTAGGGACTTAAGCTGCAATCCAGGCATGTGCCCTGAACAGGAATTGAACTGGTGACCTTTCAGTTTGCAGAATGCCAACCAACTAGCTGAAACACACTAGTCAGGGCTTAGGTGAATATGCGTGTGCGTGTGTATTTGTAATTTGGTTTAGAAAAATATTCTGGGATTCAGTTTTATAACGGTTTACTTCAGCCCTTGCTACTTGTTCATCTTTCACTCTTTACTCAACTATTCACCTCTTAAATAAGCGTTTTCTGAATACCAGTTTAATGCAGACACTCTGCTAGGCTTCGGAGATACAAAGTTGGCTGGCTACACAGAGCTTAAAGATGAACAAATAAACAACTAGTAATGCACTTACTGAGTTGATATTTTGCAAGCCAATGTTGAATATGTCAGACACTTAGGCTGTTCTAAGTGCAGTTGGCACCTGTCTTTTTAGGGTTGCTTGAAGAAAGCTGGGAAACACGATTTCCATAAAAGACAAAAAATCTAAACAATGCCTCCCACCTGTTTGCCAAAGGGTCTACAGTACATTCAAGAATCATTGTATCAAATAATATTAGAAGACAGGCCTTTGTTAAGTATGTTAACTGCAGCATCAATACATTATATAATGAATCAGTGGCCCTCAAGTTATATTAAGTGCCATGGAAACGAGCAAGGTTTTGAGTCAATGGAACACAGTACAGCATTGGAGGGGGCTTGAACTTTTCAGGTGCTTTTGTTTAATTCAAAACATTGCTACACTTTCCCTCCATGCATCCCACCCCAAAATACATACACACACACACACACACACACACACACACCCCAACATAATTACCGCCTATTTTGTGGAACCTCACTTCTACTGAAAATATAGTATTGGTCTCTATTTCACACTCTTTTTCCCCTTACAGCAATACATCCATTTAAATTGTAATTCACTTATTTACTTGTAGTTTTTACTCCCTCACTCGGTTTTAAATATGTCACATGATCACATTTAAAAAGATATATTTTTGTACCCAGAATCCCTAACTACTCAATAAGTAATTGTTAAATAAGGGATTAAATATATCAATGGAAAAATGAATAAATGAACTGAATCCTAGGTTGGAGATCTGAAAGCCCCCCTATGCCAAACAATAGAAGTTTGGGGGCAGTTTGACACAGGGAATCAGACATTGGAATTGGGAGTGGTTCTGGCCTCTCCTACTTACTAAAGCAGTAAGTAACAGTGTGAATTTGAAGCTGTTCTATTCCCTATTTCTTCCTCAGGCTCTTCCAGACTTCTGCATTTCCTTAATGCAGCAACTGCGTTGGAATATTTTGGAATATCTTTGTATTGAGATATTTTGTCTCTCGTTTCCCCTGGAATATGTGGCATCTCTACTTATTTTTAAATATTCATTTATTCTTATTTTTAAATCATTTTTATTGTTATTTTATTACAGTTGTCCCAATTTCCCCCCTTTGCCCTCCTCTGCCCATCCCCCTGCCCCTTCCACCCCCTGCTCCTACAGGCAATCCCCACCCTATTGTCCATGCCTGTGGGTCATTCATACATGTCCTTTGACTGGGTAGCATTAACTGTCATTGCCATATCCATCCGGTCTCTTCGTACTGAATTCTACTGTGAAGGTCCTCTACTGAAGGAAATAGAGTCCCTCAGGGCAAGCATTACTGAATCAAGAAGAAAGGTTTCAGAGGCAAACTAACTTTTCTCCTTTCTACTGATAGTGTTTTGCTCTAACACTCTCAGAGGAAACAGCTTTTGATGATGTTGGCAGCAGATAGAACCAGAAGGAGTCCTTGAAACGAGAGAAGGCATTTTTCTCTCTTTCTTAGTTCTCCATTTTTCAGAATAGGTCTAGATATTCTGATAGTTCCATCATCCAACACTGCTAAATGCTCATCCCTTCAAAACCCCCAGAGACCAAAGCTGCTAAAAAGCAGAACACTGTCACATCATTAAAGTAAATGCCTTTACTTTCATCACCAGATGTAAGTCGAGGTTTTTTTTTAACGAGAACAAACACTCTCTAACATGATAATTTCATGTTAATTTGGAGGATTCAGGGAAAAAATGAGGTTGAGAATATAAAGGGAAGTACAAACCTGTCTTGGGAAAGTCATGCTTGTAAGTATTTGGTTTTTTATGCAGTGGGGATGAAGTTGAGAGAATGTCTTATGTATAATTAGAACTCATGATCGAAGCATGATGCATGTATGTGATGCTTACAAATTTTGATACATAGCTACTACTTGTTGAGCATGAAGCTAGGTGTATATTATATGAATTGTTTTCATTCCTAGGACAGCACTCTTTTACAGAAATGACAGTACAATCTGAAGCAGTATCGAGTTAAGGAAATAAATAGAAGAGATGCAATGGGTGTTGAACTCAAATCTAACTCATTGTCACATTTCTTCTCTTGCATGTAGAGTCTTCCTCTCTCTTATTGGGATGTTAGAAGAGACTGCATGACAAAACCTGAGCTTGCCTTAATTCTGAGAGACACACGCAAGGGTGAAGTGAATCAATAAATCATCATTTCTGTCAATTACCCTACCCATCCAAGGGGATCCTTGTGAAGCTCTGAACACCAGGGATTGACTGAACCAGAGAAGCTCCCACTAGTGTGTGTATCTACCAGTCCAAGGTAATTTGCTAGACAGGTCATGTTGATGGTACCAATGTCCAGAGAATGGGCTAGATCTATAGGCCACCAAAGTGACTGACCTTGGGCATACAAGAAGCACTGTAGGGCCTTGAGTCTACAAGAGATAAAAGTATACATGCTTAGAAGAGAAGGATGAAAAATAATGATAACAATAACATATAACCCTGTCAAAAATCCTAAAAGGTAGGAATTATTCTTATTTTATATGAAAGGGAAATAAGGCACAAAGGGAGCATGTCCCCTCCAAAGGGAGCATGCTATTTATTTATTTTTTATAAGAATCTTAAAGCAGTGTATCTACTTCCAAAGTCTGAGTGTTTTTCACTTTGTAATCTGATCATTTGGGGCCCATATTTCATTGGGTTCAAGTATAAAATTTGGTATCCTTAAATCAGCCTTTTACTTTTTTAATAAGAAAAAGAAGAAACATTGACAGACTTGTGTAAAGCAAGGTTTTTCAATACTGGCATTACTGACATTTCAGGTGGGCACGTGTGTGTGGGGTGGGGTTGTCTTGCTCATAGTAGAATATTTAGCAGCATCCCTAGCTTCTAGTGGCTAGATGATGGTTGCATGATACTCCAAGTGTTGACAACGACTAATGAATGCCTCCAGACATTTTGACATGTTCCATGGGAAGCAAAATACCCCATGTTCCCTTTAAGAATCACCACTGTCAGTTGGGCAGGAGTTAAAGTTCAGGGCTTAGACTCCAGACACCCATCCAGTGGTCCTGCTTTCATTACTGACTGCCTCTGCAAAATTCAGAAATTCTTGGACTTATCTGAGACTCAGAGACCTTCTCTACAAAAACTTAAAAAGTTATGGCTCTTTTACTTAACTTATACAATTATTATACCCTCCCCCAAGCATGAGATTTACTGGAAATAATTTAGCTATGTTAAGAGAACTATTTCCTATGATATCACCATTAACAGGAATCTAAACAACAAAACAAACAAGCAAGCAAAATATGACCAATGACACTCAAATACAGAACAGGCTGACAGGGTCCAGAGGGGAGAGGGGAGAGAATCACAGGGGAAAAGGGGATGGACTCACATGAACAAGTATAAAGGACACATGAACAATAACTAAGGGTGGGGGGTGGAAATGGGAGGAAGGTGGGGAGCACAGGGTGGGGGCCATGCAGGGCTGGGAATATAAGACAGAAAGCTGTACTTGAACAAGAATTAAAGAAAAAAATTATAAAAAAGAGAACTATTTCCTATAAAGAAGCATTATTATTACTCATATGAGGAAAAATAAAGAACATAAAATCATTAAACAAAAATTTAAATTAATTTAAGGAATACATGTGGTTTCTGAAAATCATCAGACATCATTGAGATAGGAGCGCTGATCCATGAGAACGGAGGACAGCCTTGGAAGAAATTCTAGCAACTACAGTGGAAGATGTTTTGATCATCTGAAAGTTGTGAGTCTCTATCAAGAAGTGAGACATGACAGTCCATCCGACTTTTATACCATCTGATGTAGAACAGTAGAGAAAACCTTCTCGTTCTGGAATTGCTAAACAAACATTGGACTAAGTCGAGCTCATTTCTAATTTCAGATCTGTCAAGATTTAGCTTTGTGACCCTAAGCCAGTAGCTTAATCTCCCCAAATTCCATTTTCTTTATCTGTTCAGTGGTAAGTAAATTAATTTAATTGATTTGCAATCTAGGTGGGAACAGTCAGTGAGATAATGCACATTAAATATAAGTAGTAACACTTAAATGTGTAAAGTACAACACCAAATCAAGGCATAGTACTAGAGCTGTTTTTTCAACGTGCAAAAGCAAGCGTATTTCAGAAGCAGCTGCTTCAGTCAATGAGGTACTTCTATATTTTCTAAAAATCTAAAATAGTGCGCTCCATCTAGGCTTAATGAGGCTAGATTTAAAGAGAATAAGGATGAACTAACTCAAGCCATAAATAAGAAACTCATGTCAAACTATCTTCTCATTACTCAAACCATATCTCAAACATCTACAATCTCCAGAAAGTTTGCATTATGAGCATTTTTACTCTCATTTCTCTACCTTCCTTTTGCAAAGTGAAACTTAAAAGATATAGAGAAATATCTTCACCCAACCCCACTTTGAGTTTTAAAGATAATTCTAAGTATTAGTTAGGCTTATAAATTCCACAAGCATTAGCAGATTTTCTCCTCTCCTCCTGTAGAGGAGAATGGGCTCATTAAAATTGCCATAGAGAGAAAAACACCTGTAAAAATCAGAAATATTATAAAAATATCAAAAATTTCAAGAAAAATGAACTTTGGCCAATTTGGAATATAAATACTTTTTACTAGCATATGTTGATTGAAAAACATGTTTTAACATATGAAAGACAGAAATAAACAGGAGTATTCAACTGGAATTTCTATAGTGATATATATGGATGCCTAGAGGAAATGTATTTTCTCTGCATTTTAGAGCTTTCTTAACTGCTGATATCTTTTAGCTGTACTAATTATTACACCATCTTTTACCTCTTCTGAGATACCTTAGTTTGGACAAAAATCAATGGTCGCTTTGTTTCCTTGAAACTGAATGCTTGAATATCACTTTAAAAGAAAAAAAATATTTGTATTTTCTTCTGTTTCAGAAATTCTGTCTAATGACATTATTCATTTCTCTCTTTTACTTCCTCCCTTCCTCGTGTCTCCTGCTTCTCATTTCACCTGAATTCTCGAAATATTGGGCAGACAGCTCTCGTGGGCCAAAGTTGGAATAAAAAATTGACATGGACTCAAGGACGACGGTTCAGCACCATGGACAGCAACCACGGATCTGCTTCTGGGCCTGGGCCTGGGGTGGCTTTGTCCTTCACTGTTTTAAACCCACCAACAATTTTGCTTGCTTGTTTGTTTTGTTGTTTAGAATCCTGTGAAAGGTGATATCATATGGTAATGCAACCAAAGACACTGTAATACAGAAGGTGCTGACAGGGTCCAGAGGGGAGAAGGGAGAGAACTACAGGGGGAAAGGGGAAGGACTCACATGAACAAGTATAAAGGACACATGGACAATAACTAAGGTGGGGGGCAGAGATGGGAGGGAAGTGGGGAGCACTGGGGGTGGGCAGGGCTGGGAATACAAGAAAGAAAACTGTACTTGAACAAGAGTTAAATAAAAATTTTTAAAAAAGAAATTAAAAAATAAATAAATAAACCCACCAACAAAATCCACACTTGCAACCAGTAGTTAACTCACCAGTTTCTCCTGGATCGTATTATTTATTTACTCTTTGGTAGTGGTGGGTCCTTATGCAGTTCTAAAGGAGAATGTAAGACTTAAATGACAACCTCCCCATCAAAAAAAAAAAAAAAACTAAAAAAAACCTCTGCTCTGTGGGCCACAAAGGAAGTTAGATTTGGCCTACAAAGTGTAGTCATGGGCCAGACAAATAATGTGGGCTTGGCCAGGTAAAATCTCACACCACCTTAAATCAGGGGCTAGTGGCTTGCCTAAAGCCTGTTCTTCATATGTTGGGGTACAGATGGTATATATTTTCTGAATCATAACATGATGATAATATCTCTTATTTCATTTCTCACAGCTTTGAACTGTAAGTCAGAAATCTCTTTGGGCTTCCTTTAAATTTGCAGTAGTGTATTTGTCTTTTGCAAGAAGTCTTTACCTGGATTTAGAAACTAAGAAACAGAGTATGCCAGTCATATTAGTTCTCTCCTGTAGGTTGTGGAGTCAGCAATACTTCTGACAGATTTCTTTCAGGTCTAAAGAACCTTCAATATAATCTTCTAAATGTTTATTGAAGGTTTGTACACACATTTTTCCTTTTTATTATAGAACAGATAAAACCTGTTACACAATTGTATTTTACAACAGCCCCTTCTCAGCGTCATAAAACTGAAGTTGTAATTTAGGTCTGATAACCTCAGAAGAGAACAGGGGTTTGAGATTTTTCAAGTTTAAGACAAACACTTTGCACATGCACCAGATAAACCTCCAGCACTTAGCATTCTGTGAAGTAAATTCAGGCCCTGGGGCCTGTCGGGAAAAGCATTCAGGGACTTTGTAACAGCAAGTTGAAAGCATTAATTTAACACTTTTGATACCTGTGCTGCTCAGTTTTTGAAAAGTAGAAGAGAGCCAAAGGAAATGAACATGGCATATGATGCGATTCTAAGCATTTTGAAAATGCACATATAGACTTGAACCGTAATTCATCTTGCAGTTACAGGAACATTCCAAGGGCCTCTATGCAGAGTCAGCAGAGGACCATGTGTTGGCAATCAGCCTGGAGGGAGATGAGGTTACTGACAAGCTTGTAGAAGGGAGATCGGGCATTTCTGTAAATATTTTGTTCAGGAATATGAAGCTGGCATTTCCTACCTTACTGAATGGTAACATTTGGAGAATTAGAATAGTGTATAAACATAACTGTGTGCCCTCTGAAAAACTGACTAATGCCTCATTCTTGTCGGAAGGACAGTATTATCAGCTTAGTTGTTTTTAAGAGCAAAGTTACACCGTACTTAATGCAAGATGGCAGGAAAAAACATCAAGAATCAATCCTGGCTAATTGTTTTATATTGAACATCACCAACTGAGTTGAATGAATGAATGCACATGACATTTATAGAAAGGAAAAATAAGAAATAACCAACTCAAGTGTCCAAATACTTGGTAATAGTAGCACGTGAAAAGCAAGTGTCAGTCAACATTTGTCTTTAGCTTTATCCATGAGTGTGTCATGGGTCCAAAACCATGCAAGGTACTTGGAGTATAAAATAAGCCCTTACTTATTTGTTTAGTCTAATAGGGAAAATAAATTAAGATAGCATGCATGGTAATCAAATGTATAAACTTAAAAATTATCAGAGAATACAGAAAAATTAATATTTGTTGAATCCAACCAATGGGAGAAAAAACAGTGGTAAAGTCAATAGCAAGTTGGAGACTCCAAAGTGTGACTATGTTGGATTGGACAAATGAATAGCTTATGAACTCCGTATGAGGCAGAAACTCAATGACAAAAAGATTGGCTATATGACACAACATTGCAGATTTTGAAACAATAGGTTATGATAATTATAATAAGTGTAAGTCTCACAGAAGTGGGCCAGTTTTTCTGTGTTGGTCACCACTCATGATGTAGGTATCAGTGGGGGTCGGGGGGTGGTATCGGTGGCTAAAAGAAGCTGAACCAGCTAAGTAACTAATGTTTAGTGTAGGAGGTAAGAGAAAAGAGTCTGAACTAAAAGCATGACGTGGAGTAATAGAGAAAAAATATTTGTGAGAAATTAAGAAGATAAATCTAGTAATCCTAACTATAAGAAGCAATATCCAATGGAAAGATAATAATTCATATACTCGATAATTCTTGGGACAATCATCTTCGTGAATGAAAACTTTAAGTTCCATCATGAAAAGTATGGGCTTTCCATGCAAGTGTAACAATCAACATGAACAAAAATTATATATTATAGAAAAATAGACAAAAAAAAGAAATCATATTAAAATGATACCTGATTTCTACCAAAAGTGAACAGAACCCTGCCTGTGCTCCTAAAACTTCACTTTAAGATATACATACCCAAGAAAAATGTATAAATAGTCATCAAAACACATGTACTGGATAATTCTTAGAAACTATTCATAATTGTGTCAAAATGTAAAAGTGCAAAAATTTTTCACCAATAAAGTTCCTAAGGTGTGGTATATTCTCACACCAGAATACTATGCATCAGTGAAAATAAAACAATTATAACCTCGCAGAAAAGTACAGGTGAATTTTGTAAACATAATGCTGAATAAGAGAAGCCAAGGGCCAAAGACCCTATATTGTATGCAGTCTATTATTATAAAGCAGAAAAACACTAATGATGTTAGCAATCAGCAGAGTTGTAATCTGTGTGGACATAGTGAGTAAAGGGAGACATGAGGGAGAAGGACAGGTCCTGGTGACATCCCATGGCCTGAGTGTGACCCACCTGAAAAAAACCCATCCAGCTGTCCATCAATGAAACTTACATAGTGCACTTTTCGGTATCTGCATTACACTTTAACAAAAAAGATTTTAAAATTATACTTAGGAAAGAAGAAGAAAATGGGTTGTTATTAAGCAAAGACAAATACACCTCTCAAACAGGCCTATTCTTACATCTACCTATTATGCATGTGAGATAAAAAAACATGTTAGCCTCTCTTAGGGTTAAGTGTATCACCGATTTTAAGTGATTCCTAAAACATATATTCATTTGACTTTACAGTCACCTTCGTGGTTTCAAGAGTTGAAGGTTACACAAATACCATTTAAAAATGATTCACTGCTTGCTTTTTGTGGGGGCTGTCCATGGAAACTCACAAGTGGTCAGAGACTAGAACAATGCACTACTTTTTTGCCCTGAAAATAATGGCTTCTGGCCAACTCACAAGAAGAATGGAACTACCTTGTGTCAGACCCCTGCTGTGCATTAGAATTTTGGTTACAGCCTCTACCTTGTTATAATACCCACATTTCTTCCCACCCAGGCCAGCCTCACAGAAAAAAAAAAGGACCTGTATTCACTGTCTAATTATCAAGTTCACATACCTTGGAAACAGATTATAACTCAGACATGTGTATGATTCAAAACACCATTGTAAGATTATTAAAATCTGGAACAATAAAAAATTCCAGTTACTGTTAATGGGCCTGTATAACAGAAAACTAATGATGACATAAAATTAGCATTATTTCTTTTTTAATTTAAAAATTAGCATTATTTCTTTTTCATAGTAGAAACATGAAATTATTTAGATAAAAGGAGGGAAAAAATCTAGCATGGATCAAGGTGGGCCAATAACCAGTTCAGAATACTGGCAGCCTGCCGAGCATACCTCGGAAAGGGGACATGTGACTTTAATCTTTACTAAGGAGTAATCACTTTTTTTTAAAAGATTTTATTTATTTATCTTTAGAGGGGAAGGGAAGGAGAGAGGGAGAGAAATATCAATGTATGATTGCCTCTTGTGTGTCCCCTGCTGGGAACTGGCCTGCAACCCAGGCATGAGCCCTAACTGGGAATTGAACCACGATACTCTGGTTTGCAGGCCTGCACTCAATCCCCTGAGCTACACCAGCCAGGTGAATAGACAGAAAACTGTACTTGAAAAGTAATTGAATAAATTTTTTTAAAAGGTGTAATCATAAGTGAGCTGATTTTGGACGCCACTGCTCTCAGGAAAGCATTGGAGTTACAGGATGCTCACTGATATTCCCTGCACCCCTACTCTCCAATTTTACCCAAAGTCCCATTGTGAAAAGTTGACTTTTAAAGTTTATGATCATTGATATTCTTTACAAGAACCATTTATTTTTCATAATAGCAGAGCAGACACCTGGGGTTTCTTTTTCAACCCTAAAAAGCAAGCAAGCCACATGGGAGAAAATATTAATGAACAAGAGGTCTCTATTTAGGCAGGAGATGGAGAACTTTCAGCTGAATGCTCAAATGAATCTTCGAAGGTTAGAAATTGACTCTTTAAACCTACTTGTTTTGTATTCAATTTTGATTAATGAAAAGCGATAGGTGTCCTGTCCTTAATACAAAATTAAGCAGAAGGAAGTTGTGCATTCTGGTTTCTAATATTACAATATTCTAAATTAAACAAGGTAGGTCCAATTTCATTTGTTTTACTGTGTCCTGTTGAATACTGTGCTCCATTCAATAGGCACATCACCTCAACTCACTTTAATTGCACAGGAGCCTAGAGTAAGCCACTAATGCTCGTAAGACACACCTGGCCATAGATAGATATGACTACAATGCAACATAGGAGATTCACGTAGATCAAAGAGCATTCCCCCACAGACATACAGTGGCACCTTGGTACTCATCATTAACTCATTCTGGAACTCATGGCAAATGCTGAAACCGAAGAGCACTAAACGATGAAGCATTTTCCCTTGCAGCGTCCTGTTGTGACTCATGCAAGTTCTAAAAAGTGCAAAAAGTCCTGAGCAAGCACCCGGTGCTGACACTTTTTTTTTCTCATGAAAATGTGATGAGTAGAGAGTTTGACAAGTTCTGAAGCTGATGGGTACAGAGGTATGACTGTGTCTGTGTACAGACTCCTGATATTTGTGAATGCATCCTTATTTGGGAATAGGGTCTGTGAAGATATCATTAAGGATATCAAGAGGAAAACATTCTATATGTAGGGTGGACTCTAAATTCAAAGACTAGTGTCCTTATAGAGAAAGAGGGAGTTTGGGGACACTGAGACACAGAGGGGAGGCATGGGAAGACAAAAGTGAAGATTAGAGTGATGTGTCTATGGAAGCCCCAGAAGTCCAGGGATTGCTGGAAGCATCAGCATGAGGACATATTTTTTTTTGCTAGGAAGAACCAACCCTGCACGCACCAAGATTTGAACTTCTTCTCTCTGAACAGATGAATGCATTTCTGTGGTCTTAAGCCATCTGGTAAGTGGTAATTTGTTACGGCAGCTGCAGGAAACTACTGTGGAGATAGCACCTATTAATTTAAATTTTCTGGGAGTCTTTTTATAAGCTTAGGAGAAAAAGATGCATTGGTGTTCAGAAGATAGCAGCTGTGAAGTACACCTAAATGCCTCTGCCCGCCTCCCTTACATTTCACGTGTTTTACACATCCAACCTTCTCTTCCTCTGCCAAGACATGTTAGAGAGAAGGCTTATAACCATGTCATTAAAGACATGGTTCTCTAAAAGCCACAGGCAAGATAACATGATGAAAATGAAATATGTCAGAATATTCATAGTAGTTACTTCGGCACAATGGTGGACAGACAGCATACTATAAGATGCCACGATGTTTCATATACACCAAAACAACACTAGAGGTCCATATGTTCTCCTGGGGATATGTTAGTGCTGTGGCTTATTCTGATTGTGGAAATGCTACACATTGCCCTCAAAGACAATGCACATGTACACATGAAATCAACTTGCCACTGTATTTTCCCAATTCACATCACCACAGCACCTGGTAACTTCTCTAAAGCAAGGTCCCAACTCTCAAAAAACATATGCTACCATTTCCTATACCTTCCATCCCTACGGCCTCTCCCAGAGAATACCACTAATTTACTGTCAAAACAGAACACCTACTTATGGCTCAGCATAACTCAGTTACCCTGACAGCATTTTTTATATCTTTCACCACTTAAAGATATATGGTTGTTCCTTCCATAAAACTGTGGAGCAAATAAGAAAACAATTTATTCCTAATTTGCAAAGGCAGTCACAAGACAACCTATATCCCCTAAAAATGAAATTACTGACGATAATGTTCTAAGAGTCTCTTTGTCATCAAACAGAATTTTTAAGCGGTTATGTTTTAAGATGGAAGCACTTCTCTTTTAAGACTCTTCCTTATCTTGTGAAGTTGTCCTTGTGAAAGCTTTGCAATGACAGACGACCAGAGTAGTAGGGTTCATGGGGATAGCTGGGGGAAACAGAGAGAATTTCAATGTGAACAAATATTTTGAAGTTTCCTTTAGATAGACTGGAATGACATGTACAAAAAGGAAAAATGAACATAAATTGTCTTAAGATAATAATCGGTGCATAGCAATGAAATTTAGATACAAGAAACAGTTTAATGCAATGAAACAAAATGTGTCAGAAAAAAAATTCAGTATCTCTCACAGAAGTGCAAGGCATTTGATAATCAGGAAGTCACAATTCTGAGATAACAAATCTATTCCAAGTATATTTTAACTGTTGTCAACTTATGCTCTTTCACTGTACTTTTCATTCTTTACCTATGATATTCAGGACTAAGGGAAACTGGTTTCTATATTAGTTTCACAGGGTTGCCATGACAGGTTACCATGAACGTAGTGGATTAAAACAACAGAAATGCATTCTTTCATAGCTCTAGCAGGTTGAAGTGCAATGTCACGGTGGCAGCAGGGCCATGGTCCATCTGAAATCTGTAGGGATAATCCTTCCCTGCCTCCCCCAAGTTTACGGTGCCTTCGGACAATCCTGGCCCTTCCCTGGTGTGTACGCACACTACATCAACCTCTGCCTCCATTGCTTTCTTCTTCCTCTGTCCTCTCAGTCTGGGGCCCTTGTGTGTCCCCTCCTCTCTTATAAAGACATCAGTCAGTGGATTGAGGGAACGCTCCAATCCAATGTGACCTCAGCCAATTACATCTGTGAAAACCCCATTTCCAAGTAAAGATATTTTTGTGTGTGGACATAAATTTGGAGGGGATACTTCAAGCATGTTCAAACAACTGTACTTCTGGTGCTCTAATCCTAAAATCGCCTTCCTTCTTATTTCATCTCCTTCCTAAAGGAGAGCATAAGAAGCCACAATAGTCGTCAATTCTTCATGAACCTTTACAGAAGAATAAAATATTAAATAAATTATTTGGCCTGTGGTCATTTGAGAGTTCACCCATAAGTCAGGAGGGCAACTGTTACAGTATTTGGTGCTAGTTGACTGAGGGAGTTAGACAGTATGATGCTGGAAAACTGAAGCGGCTCCAGTCTTTCACAATACAAAAAGTCAGCCCTTAGAAACAGTGGGAAATACATCCAAACCTATTGCCACTCTCTGAAAAATCAATCCACTAGCATCGACTATAGATTGCGTGAATGAAGTTGTCTTCGTAAATACCAGTAGCTCCTCCAAGTAACCAGGATCATCTGTAAACTATGTTTTTTTTTCATTCCCCATTAATTATTTTCTTTTAGAATAATTATAAACAATTGTTATCCCCCAAAAGATGGGTTGTCTTTCTCCATTTATGATAGGTCACAAACATCATTTTTTCCAGCATTATTATGTCCATGACCTTTTGATTCTGCAGGCCAAGTATCGTAGTAAGAATATAGCTACATGAATGACATTATCTAACAGAAATCTACTGTTATGAAGCTAACAAAACCACTAAACATGTTGCATGTATGACTTCACTTGATGAATCAGGGACTTTAATGCTCCCCATTTGGGGGATGAAAAAATTGAGAGTAAGGAAATGAACTTAATTCTCCAAGGTTACAAACCTAGTGAGTGAAGGACATGAGGGACAAAATCAAACAGTTTGAGTTCAGAGTCCATGTTCTTTTTTTAAAAAAAATAGTTTTATTTATTTATTTATCTTTAGAGGGGAAGGAGAGAAGGAGAGAAATATTGATGTATGGTTGCCTCCCATGTGTGCCCTGCTGGGAACTGGCCTGCAACTGAGGCATGTGCCCTGACTGGGAATCGAACCGTGATCCTTTGGTTCACAGGTCTGCGCTCAATCTACTGAGCTACATCAGCCAGGGCCAGAGTCCATGTTCTTTACAATCATGCCAGACTTTAGCTCATTCTCTTATATCTCACATCTGTACACAAGCTTCCAGGCACCCTTAGGAAGCCCTTATCTCAAATCTTGCAGGGAGTTTCTCTTCCCGTGGCTTTTTGTCACACTGCTCCATCAGCTGGATTCCTTTTCCTTCTAAAGTAAGTTATCCCTTGCCAGCTCTCTTCCAGGGCAATAGTCTTGAATCCAGCTCTAGTTTCTGAATCAACAATTTCTCAAGTCTCTCTGACACACCAAGCTATATTTTTGCCACCTATCTCAGTCAGCTCAGGCTTTCAATATAGAAGACCATAGACTGCATGGCTTAAACAAAAGACATTTATTTCTTTTAGTACTGGAGGATGGAAAGTCCAAGGTCAAGGTGCTGGCAAATTCAGCTTTTGGTGAAGCTTCTACGCCTAGCCTACAGACAACTACCTTCTCACTGTGTCTTCACATGGCAGAGATAGAAAGTTTTGGTGTCGGTCCCTCTTCTTGTGAAGACACTAATCCCATCATGCCCCCTCACAATATCATCTAAACTTTATTATTGACCAAACACCCCACCTTTTGACTGCTATCACATTGTCGGGGTCAGGGCTTCAACATATGAATTTGGGGGGTTACACATACATTCATCATATCATTGAAATAAGAAATACAGAAATGCTTTTTTTGTCATCAAAGTTTTGTTACTATTCTCAAAATGGCAAAATAGAATAGTCACAAATGTAGAAAATGTACAACACTGTCATGAACACGCACCCCTTTTTTCATGAGAACCGTAAATAATACCTAAAAATCAGTTAACGTAAAGACTTCTAAAATGAATTTTCCAGAACCACAATGGTTAGAGCCCAAATTGACTTGAATGGGGTTAGATTCACTTCCGTTGGAAAATGCTGTGTTTACTTTCTCTTCTTTTGATGATCTAATCATTAAAATCCGTGGGATGCACAAAGCCAGAGCATGGCTGTATCATCCCCACAGCAAGCCTTGGAATCTCTCTGCCATTGTGGTCACTTACACCTGGGAGAAAAGTGCATTGTCAGCAGGTTCCCTCTTGCTTCATTTTTTGAACATGGCCCTTTCTTCTTTCTGCCCGTTGACTCTCTTCCTTAATCATTAAGCCCTGAGGATATTAGACTCAGGTCCCATAAAGCTGTCTTAAGAACAAAGCCTCGGGGAGATGGACCACAGAAATAGAGTTTCTGTTCATCTAAACATAACGTCTTGACTTCAGTTGTTTTTCAGCACCCCAGGCCCACGAAAGCAGGCAGACCTTTCCACTAACCCCCTCGAAACCAGACAGAATGGTGCCATGGCTGACATCAGGACCTGATACAATGACTAAAGGCTCCCTACCCAGGCCCCAGCTCATCAGTAGAGCCCATACCCCAACTCCCTTAATCAACATGATTAATAATTTTCTCAATATATAATCTTTCCCCTGCAGGCCATTAGGGAAACAGGTTTTCAAACGTTAGTATACCTGTGAATACAGACATGGTACCAATTCCTCAACTAGTAAATTCTCACTTTCTTTCCTATAAACTCCTGCTCATGTTTGATTGGACTTTGATACACACAGGTGAATGAACTTCTTTAGTCATGTAACAATTAATTCTGTCAGTGGTACAGAGCAATGACAAACTTGTCATAAGACCACATGAATGACAGAAGTCTGGAAAGTATCATCTTAAAAGATTAAGATACTTATTTTAAAGGCAGGAAACAAACATACACATTTAGACTTTGTAGTGAGATGACCCACCAGATGGGTCACCTTGTACAAAATTACCTTAATTCCTGTGATCTGCCTCAGCTCCTTAATCTAAAAATATTTAGATTTTTTCTAAATACTTTTTCTTAAAAATAAAAGATTTTATTTATTTGCTTTTAGACAAATGAGAGGGGAGGGAGAAAGAGAGGAACAGAAACAGCAATGTGTGGTTGTCTCTCATTACCCCCTACTGGGGACCTAGTCCACAACCTAGCCATGTGCCCTGAGTAGGACTCGAACTAGTGACCCTGTGTTTCACAGGCTGACACTCAGTCCACTGAACCACAGCAGCTGGGGCGAGAATGTCTTTTCAAAGTACACTTATGAGGATTTGTCAGGACTAGGTGATTGGGACCATAAAAGGTAACTAATAAATTTTTGTCCTTGTTTCCCATCTAAACCCATCTGACAAAAATAACAAACATAATAAGTGATGTTATGGGGGACTCAGGTCTACAAACATTTTCCTTTCTCCCCACACTTGCCTCTCCTTTTTTGATCCCACAGATGACCTCTATTACTCCTTGGAAACAGGATTTATTCTCAGAAGATTTTTGGTTTTGTATTGTGGAGGGAAAAATAAAACACACACACAAATTTCAACCTCTTTTAAAATCTATTCTAAGCTGTTTTGTTTCTTTTGAAAGATGGGAATTGACCAATCTTATTTTCCGATGACTGTTTAGAAGCTGGGTCAGGAGAAGTTAACTTTTTAAAGAAATGAAAAACATGTTGCCTTTTCCAGAAAAAAAAAAAAAAACAGAAAAAAAAACCCCTGACTGTCAGTGAGAATAAAGCAATGTTCCAGTAATACTGAAGAGTTCTCTAGCAATTTTTCAGCACTCATCAGCGATAAATTTTTTATAAGGGATGTAATTCAGTGGTTCTGAAATTTAAATACACTTTTTGAACTATCTGCATAAGTAAAAATTGATTTTTATGGGAATGTGGAATTATTTAGCTTAAAATTATGTAATGATTGATTGAAGCAGCAATCATTTCAATAGAGGAATATTTGCATAGTTTTTAATGATCCCTTGCATAAAGTATGCAAATTTCTTAAAACTTTTATTTTTATATTTAACCAAAGGCTTGTTTTCAAAACACTTTAAAAGAAGGCAGAGTTAGCTTTCCTATTTTTTAAAAAATATAGCTAATTACATGTAGACATATCTGTATACAGCCATTAGGAAAATGTGAAATTAATCTTATAACTCTGACCTTTTATAAAATTTTCAATCTATCTCTGGAAGAGAATATTTATTTACTAGAACTGAAAAGAAAAAAAGTTTAAGATACTATAAATATTCAGGAGAAAGATAGTCACTAAGGAAGCTTAAAGAAGATTTCTCCTGGAGAAGATAACCTACTCATACTGGGACTTTGAGTGGAAAACCCTTTAGAGATATTGCAAGGCAGAAAATATCTCAAAGGCAAATATAATTTGTTTGTGATTCACCATGGGAAGAAGATGGTGACTTCATAATTTCTAGGAAGACAACATCACAATATTCTTATTCATTGGTCTGAGTGATTTATCTCTTTATATGCCTACCCTCCAGGTAATAAACTAAAAGAACCATTCTCCTAAAAATAAAAATTGTGCACATATTTACTTAACAAAAAAATCTGTTAAACATTCTAGGTTATTATAGGCTAATGATTATTGCCTAAATTTAATTCTATAATCCTCAAGAAAAACATAACAGTAAATAGGAAGAGTAAAAAAAATTGTCTATTGCCACAAATATGGCCAACAAACTGAAATTTATAGGTAAATGGGGGAGAAATATCTAAAAACCAGCAGATACCCATGTTAGCAGATCTGAAGAGATAACTCTTATCATTGCCATATACTTAGAAAAGACAAATTTTTCTAATTACTTACCAGAAGAGGAATATATGTATGCTTTATTAACATGATATTTACATTATCTACATAAACTTATTTATGTCATCAATTCATCAATCAATAATCTATGTATCTACTTGCATATGGATACACAGATGAATTGATATTTTAGCCAAAAGTCAGCATCTTACTTACTGGCTGATTTTCCACTAAAAAGAAGCACATTGAGAAAATGCACTCTATCTCCACTCTTACAGTATTTAGTATTTTGTAGGAGACATAATCAATGTCATCAGGCCAAATGAAATAATTAGAGGCATAAAACTGAAAAGAATAAGTAAAACTATCTGTATGTATGAATCATAAGAGAAGATTCCTGACTCAAAAAATCAATATTAAAAGATGACACACAATAAGAACTCAAGAAAATAGCAGAATATGTAATGAACATAAAATATCAGTAGACTTTCTGTATCTTCAAACAATAATGAAAGTGAAAAAAACATTTTAGCACAAATTTAAAGATTAAATAGTTAGAAATAAAATAGATGCAAATAAACCAAACCTAATAAAGACAACTTGTAAATTTTTTGAAAGATCAAAAGTATATTAGACAAATGAAAGGCCAAACCATACTCTTACATTATCAAATAATGCCAATCATCTTTAACTTAGTAAATCTACTATAATCACAGGAAATACAACCATTTATGATTAGTGCTAGATAAATTCATTAATATACCCTTGTTAAAAAATTTACCATTAACAATTATAAAAGAAAAACCTGAAAAAGTTAACCAGTTGGAGAGGGGGCAGGATAGAGCTATCAGAAATTAACTTAACTTCACTGTTTTTTTTCACTCTAATGTTACCTAGTTTATTATATGTGGCAAGAGAAACACTGCTTCTTAAATAATAGTAATGTAGCAGAACCTACTTACTAATTGCCCACAGTACGTCAGGCATTCTATCAAGGGGTTATATCATTCAGTCTTCACTCATTTTAATAATCTGAATATCACCGGACAGCCTACTAAGCTTTGTTTAGTAAAACAGTATCCTCTGTCCAAGGTCACACAACTAATAAACTAGGATTCCAAATACACCTGACTTTAAATTCGGTGTTTCTAGTCACTGCTCTGTGCTATTGTGATTGCATTTCAAATTGAAACTTTACTCTTGCGTGTTTTGGGGGCATCTAATATCCTCTGTATTAGCTTCGATGCCTCTTTATCTTTAGTTTGAATGCATCAGCTTTATTTTGTGTGATTCACACTTCTCACCCTGAAAGTACATGGTCTGGATAAGTCAATTCTGAGGTTCACTTCCAGCACTTAAAACTCTATGATTCTGCAACTTCTTCAGTCCCTAGCTTGGGGGAGGCATTTCACGGAACACAATTCTTAGAACAACAAAACCAGTCTGCTCATCTTTTTCACTTTCTGGCTGATAAAACTGGCTTCCCCTAACTAAATCCTGGTGTAATTTTATTCTGCTTCTTCTTGCCATTCTTTCCCGCTCCCAACTGTGCCTTTTTAAAGCTGCTTCTTTATTATTATTTTTTATTTTTTTTTACCATTTCCATCCCTTCACTAGTCACGGATCTGCAAAGACTCAAAGCGACCAAACAATTATTTCGAAAGTCAGCCTTAATATTTGTTAACCTTGTCAGCAAAGGAAGGGTACATACTAGCAGAGAAGGCCACGGCTCCTCCCTGGAGAGATTTCCTTTTGAAATGGTTTTAAAAGAGTGAAAGGGCCTCCAAAATACTTCCCTCACTTTACTGCTATGATAACTAAAATATTCACTATTTTTTTAATCCCTTTACGTGAAAACACTGAGGTTCTAGTACGGTCCTTCTAAAATAAAATATATATTTAAGAAAATGAAGGGCGAGTTAAAAGAATGTGGAGAAACAGGGAAAGCTGGCATCATTTATTAAGTTATGAAAACGATTTCACTTAAATCTCTATTCTCACAATCATGGACACCCTAAAGGAGCTGGGCACCAACCAGGCACATTTTGAGGGTGAAACCTGGAGAAATTGCCTGATAAAGTCAGGGGTGAAATAACCACTGGGAGGCAGGGGACAGCTTGAGGGCATTGTGGCAAAATGACAAATGAAATCAGGAACTTTGACTACTTAACAATTTCGCCCAAAGGCCAGTGTATCCGTGGAGGTCATCTTCTTCAACCCCAGGCACGCAGACTTGCTCTCCTAGAATGGCACAGGAAGGTTGGGTTCCCATCCAACACCTAAATAAATCCAGTGATGGCGTTCCGATAACCTTGGCCCAAAGAGACTTCATCACAAACTGTTTGCTCCATATTTTCTAGCATAAATACCCAAAGCCAAGCCATAATGACAACTCCGTGTAAACTACACACGGCCAGTCTCCGAGAGGACCCGGGCACTGCACAAACTATAAGAACACAATGCACTAGTTTTCTTGCAAATGGAGATAGGAAGATCACCCCAAACCTTCTACAGAGAGTTCTCAATGAAAGGGGAGTGTTTGCACATTCTGCCCCGTAGCAAACTCACAGCCCCAAGCATTCTAATCACAAAACCTGTTCTTACTAAAATAGCCTTCCAGCACCCACATCTGATAATTGGATTTCAGCTCTTTCGAAGGTCAAGGCCCTGGAAGAGGTACTGGGTGACAGATACAGAATTTGGAGACCTCTTCCATGAGATTGCTGTAGACATCTACGTATCTCTGGTTTTTTGAATGGCGGCTCCTTCAGGACACCTAAATACTTAGCTAAAAATAGTATATCAGGACAGAGATGGGGAAGGATTATGCTTACCCTCTCATCCTACCAAGGTGTATAAACTATTATTAAAAGGTACAATACAATACAAAAGGTATCATCCGTATGTTAGGTAGGATAGATTGTAAACCAAGGCAGAGAGAAGGGAGGGGGACGTGTCTAACCCCCTAACTCAGCAGTCCTGAGCCTGGTGTGATGATATTGCCAGGTGCTCCAAGACCACAAGAAACACCATGTGAGCACAGGAGGAGGGAAGCCCTTGAAACTCTCCGTATCATTTCCACTATCTCGGAAAGAAAGCCTTTGAAACTGGGTGTTCATCTCAACACCCGGAAGAGGGAAGAGAAGGATATCCACAGTGCCCAAAGGAAGAGCCCACCGAAAAAGTTTGGTTAATTGCCTGCTTCTGGTCACTATTTGTTTTATGAGGGGGTCCCCAGTGCTTAAGGATCGAGCCCATAAATAACTTTGGGTAGCTGCCTCAAGTTTAATTAACTGCCCCCTCTCGTGTATCTGTTTTGTAACAAGATGACCAAAATGTGGTCAAACAAGGATTTGGGCTAATAGACACCCGCACATATCAAGTTTGGGTAGTCACGTCCCCTCGGGGAAGTTTACACCACCTTTATCTGTCATTCAGTACGTAACTTCTTTACCCCATCCTACCAGCTATATAAGTCCTCTGAGCAAAGGACCTGATGCTCCTGACTTCTCCTCTACCTCGATAAGTCCCATTTTTACATGCGGATGGGCCTGCTGATCTGTAATCCTCTACTGTATGGACAAGAAGATGAGTTTCCGCCCTAACAAATACGTGTGTGTTCCTGCCTTGGCGGGGCTTGCTGGCTGGGGCTCGCCTAACAGCCATCCTATTTACTAGAAGCTGCTTTATGCCTACTTGAGGGACAATAGTGTTAACATGGGTGGCAAGAGGCTAAACTCAAAATATGCACCGGCATGCAGACTTAAAGCAGAGGTGCCAGTTTTCATGGCTCTGTTCATCTACAGAGAAAAATATTAGCAGACTGCTTTAATTGGCTGCTTCTATGATCAATTTTTGAATGTACATCATGAGGCTCTCTAATGTCATCCTAGGAGGTCAAGTTATAGGCACGCGGCATTAGAAATCCTCAAATGCTCTTTTATGGTTGAAGAGAGGGATACAGATTGCTGGGGGTTTTTTTTTTTCTTTTTAAACAGACACAGAAGTCAATCATTCTAAGGTGATTCCCTTTTTAAACCCAAGATCACATTCATTCAGCAAGCCTTAATGAGTCCTCAAGGAGTAAACAAATGAGTCTCCAGAATATATTAGGCATTAATTAATCAAACTAATAGTATTGTATAATGTGCCATAGATGAAAATTGGTTTTAAGTACAATGCTTACATGTACTTCTCTTACTATGAGAAGAGAACAGGATAAAAATACGGAGTAATAAAAAAAATCAGTTTCTATCAATATAAGTTTTCCCTGCACTGGTTTCAGGTTATTCAATGGCCAAGAGAACATTCAAAGTTGGCCTTCACAGCAGAGATATCTACGTGATAGAAAAGCTGTGACGAGGAAGAAATCTTGCAGCTTTGAGTTACAATACCTGCAGGTCTCAACAAGCTATGGCCTGCAATAATTTTGTACAACTCAGGAGCAAATAATTGTTTCTACATTTCCAAATGGTTGAAAGAAATCAAAAGAAGACTACTATCTCGTGCCATGTAAAAATGACATACATTCACCTTTTAATGTCTATGAAGAAAGTTTTCTTGGAACATTGTCACGCGTGTTCATTACATACTGCTGCTGGTTACTCTTAGGCTACGTCAGCAAGTTGAGTAGTTGTGACAGACACCTGGCTTACAAAGTCAAAAATATACTCTCTGACTCTTTAGAGGAAAAGTTCTGCCAACTCTAGACTCCGGGACACAAAAATCCTCTGTGACAATAGAACCTGTGGATATTTGGTGCAGGAATATACGTTTAACAAATTGAGAGGACAAGGCAGACTCTATCTCATAGGAAAAAACAACATCAGTCCTTGCTCTTCCTGCCAAATTCCTTTGTCTAATTCTGAGAAAAATCAGACAACCTCAAAGGAGGGACAATCAACAAAAGTGCCCACCTATGCTTGTAAATAATGACAAGTTCACAAAAGACAAGGCAGACAGAACTTGTCCAGAAAAGAGATGACCAGGAAGACATGGCAATCCCATTCAGCATGTGACCTTGGGTTGGGGTGTTGGCCAGACTCTTTACATTTTCAATGTTTTGGCCATAAAGGACATGCTTGTAATACTTGGTTACAATTTCAATAAGTTTTGGAGATTGGATAACAGTATTGTATCAAAGTAGTTTTCTGTTTTGGATCATTTTAATGTGGTCATGGAAGGGGAGATCCTTACTCTGAGGAAACATACACAGACGTACGTGTGGATATTGAGGCTCTGAGGGTACCATTGTTTTGTCTCAAATGTTTTAGGAGAACATGTGTAAAGGTTTACATGTATCCATCCATCCATCTATCTATCTAGACATAGAAAGGAATTCACAAATTTGGCAAAATGGGGGAAACTGGGTTAAAGGTATAATGGGGCTGTTTGCCCAACACAACTTTCCTGTATAAGTTTGAAATTATTTGAAAGTAAAAAGCTACAAACAAGTTAAGATGAGATTGCTTCTGACTGTGTCTACCCCTGGCATTAACGTCAACCACAGTGACTGCTTCTTCATTTCTACTTATAAGTAGTTCTTGGATTCCAAGTTGTTACTTGGCGTGATGGCTTTATACTGTATGATCATAACTGGTCTGGAACTACCTTCCCCAGATTGCCCTTCCTACATGGTTAGAGTCAGTGTCGGACCCTAGAGTGATTCCTACATGATTTTGAAGTTAGAAGGGAAATAGTAGCCATTCTATTTCCCTTGAAAGTTAGCGCAGTCTCCAAGCATTCAGGCAGTTTACACTACCTATCACTGACCTGGTAGCCTTCTTTGTTGGTGTGGGCCATCTAGTAGACCTGCAGGTCCTTCAGCTCCCACCAGATCTCCTCCTTCAGTGTCTGCTAGTCCTGAATCCAGTATGTTACAGCCTGGTGGTGAAGACCAGATAGAGCATGAGTCCCACCACAGGTCACCCGGGGAGCAGTTACAGGTGGTGAGAGACAGACGTGGACCATATGTGCCCTTAGTTGTCTCCACATTTTGATCTCCAGGACTGTCTCCACCAGCTCCCAAAGAGGTGTAAGGTCTAATCCCTATGTTAAAATTTCCATATTCTTCATCACTTACAGTGGCTCTCTTGCTCCCAGAAAACTGTGACTTATACCTTTGGTCTCCTGAAAGACAGCAAAGGTCATTTTGCAAGCTCTTGACCTGTTCACCTCAAGTCAGGTCCCAAGTCATTACCATTTTCTCTGAAAACATCTCATTATCTAGAACTGCTAGAATAGCATTCTGAGGGTTCATGATAAAAATGAATAAAACCACCTACTATGTGAAAAATCCTGTGGCACACATTATCTCTAAAATCCAGTAACACCCCATGAGCTAGCTATCATCTTTGTTTTCACAGAGAAAACCTGAGGGTCAGAAATGTTAATTCACTTGTCCAACATCTCACACCTAAAAAATGGCAAAGCAGGAACCCACATGCAGTTCGGTTCATATCTCAAGTTTATATTTTTTTCATTGCATCAGGCTGTCATCTTAGGAAAAAGAAGTAGCTTTCTCACCCTCCAGAGGATATTTGCTTTGTGACTTCCCAGAAATTTATTGAATCTCAATATTTCATTCTTGCTTATTTGTATCATAGATTTACTACATATTTGAGGAACAACAACAACTGGATATATATCATCGTCCTTATGCAGTCCTTATGCCCTAGAGAAGAAAACAGCAATAATTGCTGATCAGCACAGTGAGAATGATCACATAACCCTCCACTGAAGAGCTATTGAGATAGTTTCAACATATCAAAAATTCTGTTTTTTTAAAAATTTTTCCTGCAGACTTTTTTCACCATATGACAATTTTTTTCCCTTAACCAAACATTTTGGTGTACTTCCACATCTACGATCTCATCTAAGATTTACAATAATCAGCCTAGAAAGTATGTAGAGCTTGTGTTATTAATATTTGTTTTACAGATGCAGAGACTAAATCCTAAGAGATTATATAAATCATTTTAAGTGGAATCTGTTGCTTCTACCTACCTAGTTTCCTTTCTCCCTTGATCTGAGAAGAGCAGATTTTGCTTTAAGACTCCACTTTCTGCACAAATTTTCATTCCTTACAGTTAGTCTGAAGCTGATTGCACCATTCTCACTAGCAGTGGGAATATTATGCTGTTCTGGAATATCATCATATGCCATCACTCAGTCACAATGATGTGTTCAAACTGGACATGCAACCCCTGTTAACTTATGCAGAGCCAAGCTCAGAAAGAAGACTTAGAAGAAAGCACTATCTTTCCCTGAACTTAGAGGTAAGAGAATGTAAGCCTCTAGTGACACAGCTCAACCCAGAGTGAAGAATGAACTTGAAGTCAACACAAAAGTAAGAAAGGTGAAAAGCAGAGAGACATTTTCATGTTACTTGAGCACCTGGATCCAGCCATACTTGAAGGTGACCACCTTAGAAATTTTCAGTTACATTTAAAATAGATGATCTCTCCCCCTCTTTCTCTTTCCATCCTTTCCTTCTCTCCCATGCCCTTCTCTTCCCCTTCTCTCTTCTTTTCACCTCTAACTAAGCTTTGAAGTCCAAAGCTTACTACTATTACTACTACTAAGTAATAATACCTCCTCAAGTTTTTAAGTCTTAACTACAAGTTTGGAACTTAAGTTTACTGAAAATTAGCATACATAATTTCTTTACTAAGCAAGCCACCTCCTTAGAAAATGGTCCTTGTTTCCTTTTGGCTGAGGTACATCTCCAGTCCAAATACTCATTCCAATTTCACTTCTCTAGAGAATCTTCTGTCTTGAAAATCCAGTGGAAGAACGCATGCTTGTGGAATCTGACCTTTCTCGAAGCTGTGTCATTGCATACATTGTATAAAGGATACCAATAAGGCAAGATTGATTGGAGTGCTATTTTTCTGTTGACGAAATCCAGTTTATGGTATAATCAAAGTCCAGTGATTGAATTATAACACCAGTCATCAATGTCTTCCTTATTCCATTATTTTTATGATGTTTGGGAAAGATTTATAAGCAAAAGCAAGCACCCCTGAATTGTTTCTCTACATGTTTTTTATTTCTTCTCCCTTATTATTTTTTTAAATAGAGACTGATAAAGCCCGTGTTATGATACAGCAGGATTTCACTGAATTGTGATGAAAGAGAACTGAGAACATTTTTGTCTGCGTGATGAAGGAGCAGGCAATATGAAATTTATAGCAAAAATAAAAGTAATACTGTATTACACTATAAAGCTGTCAATTGGATTATCACTGAATAAGATGTTCAGTGTTTACTTGTACATAACGGATATGTTGAACAAGCAAAGCTTGTAGAGTGCAATCAGAAAACTACTTTATTTCTTCCCCTCACTGCTTCTTCAAATCCTTTTCATGCAACCAGTTCTTCTGCACCTGGAAGAAAGCATGAGCAGGTGTCATGGCTTAGCTCCTCCTCTTGACCCAATAAACCACTCTTGAGTCAATCTCAGCCTTAAAAGCCATCTCCTTTCAGTAATTACTTTGTCCACTTCATTGTATTGATTGTAGACTCAGAAGGTCATTCAAAGTTAAAAGCTTCTCCCAGTGGACCCTCCTTTCATCAGCTCCCGTCTTCCCCTGGCAGCCTCCTGGAGCAGGAAGGGGTTGTGTGGTTGGCTCTATTTTGCTGTCTTCACTGCAGTTCTTCCTTCAGCAATCCCAAGGCTTCCTGTGCCCCTCCCCCAGTGTTGAAACAGAGGAGGGAGGGGGAGATGCTGACAGGAAAGGTCTTCCTAGATTGGCAGTGTGGGATGGGGTGCTGGTTTTCTCTGGGGGTTGCAGATGTTTGAAGGTGGCTCTTTCTCCTGTGTGTGCTAGCAACCTTGTACCCCAGGAGATGTCCTTGATGTGTCCCCTCACTTGGGTGGCAACTCCCCTTTGTCCATCCGTTCCACCTCAGTTGTGCATCTCCCTGTGTACATCCAGCCTCTTCTGCTGGGTTCACGTGTCAATGGGCAGGTGATCGTCAAGGAAGAAGCCTTAAGCCAACACCATTTCCACTGTGATATGTTACGTAATCACCTTCAACTTGCATTTTGGGGGAGGGTGGTTTCTGCCCAATGCAACCCTATTCTCTGTTCCCACAAGACATCTCAGGCATCCTCTGATGTATAGCCTTTTAGTTCAGGAACTAATTAAACTCCAGCCACCACATCCACTGCACTCCAAGAGGAGCATCTGGAAGATCCCTTGGGGTCCCTGGACGCAGCCTTTCTAACTAGGTTTCAGGGAGATATGGAAACCTTCAATCAATCTGTTCTCCCTTATACATTAAAAAAAAATCTTTCAAGGTTTAAAAACTTTTTTCTAATCTGTTGGGTACTCCAAATTAAAACTTCTACAAGATCGGTAAAACTAGTTTTAAGACAACACTTTCTTTGGAAGGCCTGAGTGAATACTCTAGCTTGTCCCTTTGATATTTAGACAGTTGCCATCTATTTTCTTAGAGCTGTGGTTAAATCCGTGTCATTAAAGAGCCCTTGGTTCTCTTCCACTCAAAGCACGTCACCAAATATTATAGCATTTTTATTTTAAAAATCACATTCTATAGTTAAATGAATCTACATGTGTCTATGCATGTGGTTGTGAGGAATAACTAAGTAATTATTTTTATCCTGCCTATATAGATTTAATGTTGAGATTTAATTTTTTAATCAATTAATCTGCCTGACATCTGTATAGTGACTAGTGTGACCAACATCTAAAAGAATAAATATATCGAGTAGTTGGAGAAGATGAAGAAATTTCCCAAAGCAACAGTTCCCATGACATAGGTGCCTCTGAGTAGGAGGCACGCTGTACTCACCTCGGGAGAAAAGGTCTGGGGAAGGGTCATTTCGTTCCACCCTGACTAGGTGAAAGGGGAATGAAGTTGGCAGAGATGTGAGTTTCAGGGAGATGACAACCCAAGGGGACTCCTGCTTACTTTCCCAGGGAGGAAGCCAACACACCTGGTTGTCACAGCACAGCGGTTCTCATCCAGGGACAGTTTTGCCTCCCAGGGGACAACCTGGTAGTTTCTAGAGACACTTTTGTTTGTCACAACTGGGAGAGGGGGCACTGTTGGTATCTGGTGTGTGGAGGGGGCCAAAAATGCTACTAAAGATGGTATAATGCCCAGGGCTGCTTCCACAACAAAGAATTGGGTACGGAAGTGCTGTTTTATGTGAGAAAGAACACCATAAACTAGTAATGAAGAATTCCAAAATACTAAATCTTTGTACTTTTCAAACCTTTGAACCACCTTTCTTTCTTCCATTCATTCCATTAATACAGAACTTTACAGGGTGGGCATAGATGTCATAAGTAAGAAAGTCAATTAAAGGGGATCTTGAGCTCCCCCTTGCCCTCCCCCAAATTCGTATTAAAGTGGAAGAACACAAGCACAGTGAGCTTCAAAATTATAGACTGGGTATTCTCCAATAGAATTTTGGAAAATGTCTTTGTGCTTTTAAAAACTGATATTCAAACTTTTAATGATCATTTGTTTAGAGTTGTGAATTATGTATCTTTCCAGAAGTGAGAAGAATTACATGTGTGCTTTAAATTTACATATGTCAAAAGTCTACAGCTTTGGTTTTAGTTCACTCAACTGAATAGGCTAATTGGCAATGATAATCCTCATTGTTAAACTAGTCTTTCACATCAAAGGTAACTTCAGTCAGAAAAAAATGGCTGATTTTAGATTTTCATGAAAAAATAATATGCATCCATGTGACAACTTGCCTTACTTACTAATTCTTATTGAAGATAGGTTGGACAAGGCGAGGACGGAAAGAAAGATGACAGGACGTTAGTTTCCCTCTAGAACGTGAGCTCCAAAGGAGCAGGGGTGTTTGACGATTGCTTAGTGATATATTCTCTGACAGTGACCACATGACAGGTGCTTCATAAGTATTTAATGCTGAGTGGAAGAAGATAGATAGAGAGACAGACGGATAGATAGAGGCTCTGAAGGTCAGCACGAATTTGTAGTCAAGGCAAAATAAAAAGCCTCAGTGACCTCAATGAATCTACGCATTCTCAACTCTCATGCATTCTCTGCTGAGTCTGGGATGCACATCCTACCAGGTTTTAGACTGGGCCACAGGTTACATTTTTTAGCACCACACCAAAGAGTAGTGCACGAGGGGAGCAAGGAGAGAACCGACAGACCACAGGTTCTTTTCTTTATTGAATATCGGGATGACATAAGTTAGTAAAATTAACCAAGGCCAAGTGTTCTTCCATCATCATTTATGGATGGACCTAGAGGGTATTATGCTAAGTGAAATAAGCCAATCAGAGAAAGAAACGCCCACTGATTTCAGACAGATTCTTGAGCAGGCCCTGTTGGACAGGAGGACAGTTAGGAAAATGAGTTCCTACAAGAGAACCCATGTGTATATAAGTTCTGGACAACCTTCTTGTGCTACGATGTGAAGCCCAGACTGCTAAACATGGGGGAACAACGTGTGAATGCTAAGAACAAAGCAGAACCATAGGACCAAAGGACAGCAAAAAGGGTGGCGAGGCATGGGGATGGGAATCCAGGACTGGGCCAGATCGGTGACCTACAGGTAAGACATTCTAACGGCTGCTGGCCTCCTGCTGCTCAGTTCCTAACAGGCCACACCCCATACTGGTCCATGGCCCAAGGGAGGGGGCCCCTGCTCTAAAGGAACAAAGGAGACATGTCTGGAGATATCAAGACAAATGTAATCATGCAGAGCAGATGGAGTGGGTATAAAAATAAAAGCTGCCCCCTCTGCCATTTCAGAAGTTTTTTCTTCCTTATAGAAGTTGTCTTGACATGAAATTGAATGTTATATTTTCTTATTTGTTTTTTTTACCCGTAAACAATGTGAAGTTGGACCTTTTTTTCTTTTTCAGACATATCCCCAGTGCTTGGGATGGGGCCAGGTAAATCCTAGGTGATCATCCGATACTTATTGGATAACTTTTGAACACACTACCTTGAAAATATTTGTGGACCAGGCTTGAGGAAGCCAAATGGGCCTCTGCCCCCTCCTCATGTGACCTCGGTTTGCTATTTAACCTTCAGGGGTTTGCATTTCATTTACATAAGTAGCAAGGGACAAAATTCACCAAGATCTGTTGGGGTTCTGTAACCTGGTTCTGCTATGGGTGGTTATCTGAAAGTTTCCAGAGACATTGGTGTTAGTACATGTATGTGTGTTTTCTGAAGATTAAAATTCAGAAAAAAGGTANTCAGACCTATCCCCAGTGCTTGGGATAGGGCCAGGTAAATCCTAGGTGATCATTCGATACTTATTGGATAACTTTTGAACACACTACCTTGAAAATATTTGTGGACCAGGCTTGAGGAAGCCAAATGGGCCTCTGCCCCTTCCTCATGTGACCTCGGTTTGCTATTTAACCTTCAGGGGTTTGCATTTCATTTACATAAGTAGCAAGGGACAAAATTCACCAAGATCTGTTGGGGTTCTGTAACCTGGTTCTGCTATGGGTGGTTATCTGAAAGTTTCCAGAGACATTGGTGTTAGTACATGTATGTGTGTTTTCTGAAGATTAAAATTCAGAAAAAAGGTAGTATTATTTATTCCCAAAATAAGGAATAAATTGTAGATGGAAGGGCAGAAAACAGAAGGAAAAAAGGAATGGCAAGGTAAGATATTTCACTGGGTGAGGTGGAGGAGGGCAGGCCTGATGTAAAGAGAGCTGAAATGAGAGAAAAACATGATGGGAGAATTTTTAATATTTGTAAGATTCTGTGGAGTAGGGGTATGGAGAATGTTAGCTATCAAATGTTATCATTTGATAGCTTTGAGATTATTGATAGTAATATTATTTTTGAGCATATGATTATCTTCTAATAATGATCCTTTGAGTAGTTAGGTCAAGAAATGTGGTTTTGAAAAATATATTTCAGTAGTTAGTAATTTATCTATTTTTGTTTATTTATCTATAGTAATTTACCTACACCTAGAAGTAATTTTTAACCTTAGTGTTATCAGAAGCAGATAAATTATTAATGAGAAATGTCACTGAATAGAACAGCATTTATTTAAACTTGTTTGAAATGTTAAAAAGAAATAACACCCTCAATTCATCTTTGTGGTGAAGACATTTCTCAAGAACTGAAATGATCAATGGGTGAAGGAACTCCAGAATCGTCAGGATCCCGGCCATTTTCTTTATAGATACATAAGATTAGGTACCATATAAAGTTGCTAATAATAAAGTTACTAAGTACTGGTAATTACATGCCAATGATATATAAGCATTGTTTCATTTAATTCACTTTAGCAAATCCATGATACAGGCTCTGTGAGTTTCCCCATTAAGCAGGTACAGAAACCAAGACAGGAAAGGTTCATAACTATCCTGAGGTCATGCATTTAGGAAGGTACAGCTAGAGCACCTGAGTGATGACTTTTAAACAAAGTTGTATCGAAACCCTTACAGATTTACTATCATTTGTTATAGGCTTTGCTGTCTAGATGTGACACGCTTCAAACTTCCTTGCAGGAAAAGATCTCTTTCGAGGTGCCAAAAACCCTAGAATGGTTTAAACCTGGCAAACTCTTTGATTGAAAGTAAATTACAACCTTTGTTTGCCTGCTCACTTGTACTCTTAATGTACATTTGTGCGAGAGTGCAGATGAAAGCGCTGTCAGTCACAGGCACACTTAAAGAATCAATCCAAAAGCAAAAGGAGTTGAAAAAAAATTCCACAGTGGCAATATGCGCTAGCCCCAAAGGCCTATTTTCTATTCAATTCTTTTCCAAAGTTTGAAAGCTGCTCATTAATGCTGTTCTTTTAAATATACTATTTTAAGATGTTCGTTATTTTTAAGTCACACGATGGAGTCAAGTGTTTTCTTGAGATGTCAATAGGGGAAAAATAGATCTCAGCAGGAAATAATCAATATAATTAATTGTTATAAAATTTACTAACATTTAGATAGTACCATTTGGCTTTTTCTTAATTGCACTAAATTTTTCAGTCACAGGACACATGGAAGTATAATTGTTACAGGAGCTTAAGAACATTTTATTTTTGATTAGTGAACGTCACCCTTCTGTTCTGTGATTTTATTTTCTTCCCCTAACGTGTAGAAGAGGTTGCATTTGGTAGTCTTCTGTCTGGTTAACATAAATGCGAAATATCCTATAAACATTACACAGGGAGGACTCCATAAAGGTATTTGCCACAGAATCCTAACAATGCATGGGGCTTCTCTTCTGTGCAAACTTAAGAAATGCTCACACCCCCATAGCTCCATTTCTGCACTGGAACTGACTCTGTCCACCAGACAGCAACTAAAAATGAACTCCAACTTTCATTTGCACCTCTCAAAATCCCCGAAAATCCTCACACGAGCTTTTCTAGATGCCTTTTCTCCCAAGTCTAACACCTTGTAACCACATGTCTGGTCTCAAGTCCTTCAAACCCTGAAATCTCAAGTCCCCTTCTCTCAACTCCAGTCTGCTGGCACTTTTTCTGCTCTCTTTTCTCTCATTTGTAGTTAGAATTTCTCTTTCTAGATGCATTGTCTCCCTCTTCCCTAACACTCTGAAAACCTTTTCTACCTCCCTCTAATCTCCTAATGTTGTACCACAAAAGATTCTGGAAACTTGCTGATTATTACCTTGCTCGGACTGAAGTAGGGGAGCCAGAGGAAAGGCGCGGAGTGGATGGCTATGACTCAAACAATAATACCTCCTAGCTCATTGCACCAACAAGCACAGGGATCCCAAGCTTTCTTGGCAAGTTACACCTGGTCTTGTAGTAACAATCGTTCCGAGCCTCCAGCTTCTTGAATCAACCCCCTCCCTTCCCCCAGAGATACTAGAACTATCCGGGCAGCCCCCATTCCTGCTCAAAGACCTGACCCTCTGGGACCCTGAGGGAAACAGCAAGAGGTGGGCAGATCTCCCCTCACACATCTGAGTCCCAATTTTGTGGAGCTCTGCTTCTGACCGTCCTGGTTGTGATAAGCCCAGCCACTCACTGTCTTTGTTCCCAGGTGGTGGCTGGGTCCTGCAGTTATTATGTCTGGATTGCCTCAGTGGTCCTCTAACATTGCACAACCATTGCTCATATTCAATCCCCCTGTGAAATGCCTGGTGTGGTTCCTGGTTTCTTCGTTGGAACTGGACTGAGACAGGCTGGCGAAAGCAAAAGGTGTAAGTCACCCGACTATTACTGAAAAAGCACCACAACTATACACGGAAGTTTAAACACTGTATGTTCTGATTCGAAGTTCAAGGAAGGATCTGGAAAATTATTGTTGAAAACAGTTACCCAATCCTAAATTGAAATGAAGGTAGTTTAAATTATTAAGCAAAAAAAAAACTCAATTTGTTATGTGTTTCCATATTCTGAGTGTTTAAAGATAGTATTGTACTGTTGTTCATTAAATGACTATACACTCTTGAAATACATTATGTTTTATGAAACACTTATCTAGAGATTCCTAAAATTAAGTCCTGATGACTCCCAAGAAACAAATTGAAGGTAAAACACTTCTTCGCATTTCTGTATCTCTACATCTCATGAAATACCAGTAATTTTTGAGGCCGTCTATAAATTTACTTACAGAATCAATAACAGCTAAAATTATACTGTTTTGTGTCTTACCTACCCCCTAGGAAACAAACAATGTGTGGAAAATGACGTTGCTTTAATATATGCTTAGCTAATATGATACTTATAATATCATTTTATGTTTGAGTAGAGTTCTATTATGCATAAAGTACTTATCAGTCTCTTACCATGGCATTCTTGTCCAAAAATATATCTCAGGCATTCCTTACACTTTTTCTTAAGAGAATCTTAAACTCCAAAGAATTTGAGAATTTACCCCAAATCTAGGGTAAAAGTGGCACCCAATCTGTGGGGTCAATACATGCCCCCGCCCCATGCCTGAGGGCTGTTACTCAGAGGGTCTCTGGCCAGAAGGAATGTATATTGTTTTCAGAATGGATTGTAACTCTGTCCTTATCTCCTTTTGGGAGCCGCTCCCTGTTCTGCGACTGCTTCTTGAGCCTTTCCATCTGCAGGTCCACACTGAGGTAATGTAGCTCTGGGCCATGCATAGGTTTCTGCATCCTGGACACACCTGCCTTTGTCTGGGACCTCTTATTATAAGGTTATAAGGTTATAATGAGCCTCAGACTGGAGGAGGTGTGGCGTGTCTCACACCGACCCACCACTACCATCAGTGCCCTCCACTATAACTCAAGTCATAAACGGTGGGTCCACAGTGGCTAGCTAGGTGTTTTGGGGGGGAATATCATGAATACATAATAAGCTCCCCAGTTTTGGTTTGGGGATCCTGTGCTATGTAATCTTACCCTTACATTTCAGGACATTTTGTCCAGTACCGGTCTGCTTTGCTGCAATATTGACTCGACTCTTCCATTAAAAGTATGCTATCAAACAAGAGTGTCTCATCATGGGCCAACTATGCTGAAACCTCAAAACCATTGATATTGACAAAAACCAGACCACACTCTTTGTCCGGCCCGTGTTATTCTTTACTGTGTTTAACAGAAGGTTTATCGGAGGTAGGGCTCAAAGAAACCACCTGGAAGGTATAATTACCTTCAGGGATATTTTATTATTAAAAGGTATAATGAGAGGTACTGTAAGAGTAGATTAACCTATTAGGGAACCTGCCACAAGTGACTTTGTCATTTGAAACATCATTTATCATTTTTAATCATGACTTTCAGTTCATTTCTCTGAGTGATTTTTCAAAATACTCCAAAAAGATTCTCTCTCTGGATTGCTTCTAGATAAATTGGCCTTCTCTTTCAGGAGGGAAAATAAAGGTACATTCGACAATTAATCCAGATATACATGTACCATTTAAATTTATATAACCTTAAACTTTACCTTTGTATGACATTATTGAATGCTCAATTCTTCTTCCTTTAGAAATCTGTTCCTGTGGCCTGAATTTACTCTATCTCTTGGTCTTTTTAAACTTGCCAAATTAGTTAGAAACTATTGACAATTCTTGATCAGAAAGTACACTAGAAAAACCCCACAGATATATAATTTAGACCTGCTGGAAAAGAATTAAATATGTATACACATACACACAAACATATACACACATATATTAGCAGCTTTGGTCAGAATATTGTATATATGTGTGTGTGTGCATATATGTATGTGTGCATACACACACAATGTTTTGCCTGAAGCTTCTGATTTCCTACTCAATATTAATTTAGCACTATTTCCTTATTAGGGCGCACCTATATTGCTAACAGCAGCAATATATCCAACTAAAAATTATATTTCCAAGCATCCTGTACAAACAGAGGTGGCCAATCATAGATAAATAACCCTTAAGTGGAGCTTCCTAAAACAATCTCTTTTAGGAGAGTTTTGATTTCAGTTGGTAGGGTTTTAAAATGTTATAAACCAATTTTCCTTCTTCTTTCATGTTGACTCATTAAGGTGGAGGGGGGTATGATGGCTGGTGCTACAGTATCCATGTTGTGTGCGGTACATGGGCAGATTTAAGGAACAAAGCCATATTCTCAATACAGCAAAGCAGATTGGCAGAGGACCATGGGCCATTGATTAATATGAGGACAAGGAGCTGCCATGTATTTCAGAAGTGCCTGCCTGATATTTTTTAAAGTTTTGTGACGATTAGAAGCCACTGTAACTTCAGATCTTTTACTCTTGGCCACAAACAATTCCCTAATTAACAAACAATGGTTTTAAGATAAATGCTATAAGGTTTGGAAGATAAGTCAACATGCAAAATCAAAATTCTGTAAATGCAAATATACTTTGACTTAACGTTGCATATCTAGTAAATTAAATGAAATAAAGTGAAGTACAACATGTATTTATAGTGATGATGTTCAACCCAATTTTGCTTACACCTGTTGGATTTTTTGAACCAACACAAAGGCTCAATGGAAATAAAACTGCTTAAATAAATTATGGTAAAATTGTGCACAACTCAGATCCTAAAAATAATTTGTGCAATGTGGTAACATGGAAAAATGCAACATTGTGAGCTATTTTAAAGTGGCATCATATATTTAATTAAAGTACATTAAGTGTACAGGAGGTACATTATGATGCGACCATGTTGGCCATAAAAAATTCACGTATGTGCATAGAAAACTTATTTCTGTGGTCATCCACCCAAAAGTTGACTTAGTTATCTGTGGGTATTTCAGTATTGGGGAACTTATATTTGACCTTATATTTTAAAGGAGTTGAAATGTAAAAAAATATCCCTTATGGATTAAGGGAAAACTATGTAGAAAAAATAAAAGTCTGTTGTTTCTAATACTGGGGCATGGTTAGCATGGCGAGGCTGGAGAACTGAAGTGATTATGATTCTTCTGCCCATTCCTAGTATGGAAGCTACTCAGTTCTCCATATAAACGAGAAAAGACTGAAAAGTTTCCCAGTGAAATGAAGACAGATTTTTTTTTACTTCCTCTTGGCAAGAATTCATACAATGCAGCTGCACTAGCTTATTCCAGGTGAACAGCATGTGGCAATGGTAGCTATGTTCTTATTAAAGATTATGATGCTGCAACATGCTTATGAAACCCCCAAGAGAACAATTTGTGTTTCACTCGGTCTCTATCCCCAGTGTCTGGCACACACTAGCAGGCACTGAGTACATGATGGTTAATCGTATGTTTAGCAACGTGTCCACCTGCTTTTGGTCCCAGGATATTGCCCTAGTCTTTCCTCAGTATGTCCTTTTAAGGGACATTTTCTTATTCTTTGTCCACCCCACAGCAACTTTGATAGATGGAATTTGAAAAATAAAACATATATAGAAAAATCATATATCTGAACAAGATAGCTCTTTCATTCACATAGAAAATTATTGAACTGTTATGGTAGGCGGTAATGCAGTTTAACAAAATTTCCCAGTTCTTTTTAAAAAAGATTTTATTTATTTACTTTTAGAGAGAGAAAGTGAGGGAGAAAGAGAGGGAGAAAAATATCAACGTGTGGTTGTCTCTTGCACACCCCCCTACCAGGGACCTGTTCTGCAACCTAGGCATGTGCCCTAGACCAGGGATCGAACCTGCAACCCTTTGGTTCACAGGACAATATTCAATCCATTGAGCCACACTATCCAGGGCTATTTCCATTTCTTAACTACTTATAGGTACATGACAGGGAAGTACTTTCTGGGCCCTTACTGTTATGGACATATTATTAAGACCATCCAATGGGTGATGAGCTGAAGCAACTTGCCATCTAAGCATCTAGTTGCTCTTGCAGAATTCTCCAAAGCTCTCTTTCTCTCTTTAGGTTGGTAACCAACAGCTTGCAAGTTATTGGTTGCTCCTTCGTATCTGACACCCAAACAACTACAGGGAACAGATTTTCAACAGATGTAGAATGTGATCAATATACAAATCTTTGTTGTTTTAAATCACTGATATTTTGGAGTTGTATGCCACTGTAGGATAACCTAGACAATTCTGGTTATATACAACATACTTTGCTACATGAAATATATTTTAAAAATTTAAATTATAACCTTGAACTCAGCGATAACATGTGATTCCATTACATTATTTTTAAACATGGATTTATTTTTTAAAAGAAAATGTATGCATATATGTATATCTGTATGTGTAGATATATACATATTTTTCATTATGAGAAGTCTAGTCAATATTCCAAAGCATGTCTGTGTTCATAAACACACACAAAAAAAAACATTAAAAAAATCACTTTGAGTCCTGGCTGGTGTGGCTCAGTGGATTGAGTGCTACCCTGAGAACCAAATGGTTGCCGGTTCAACTCCCAATCAGGTCACATGCCTGGGTTGTAGGCCAGGTTCCCCAATAGGGGGCACATGAGAGACAACCACACATTGATGTTTCACTTCCTTTCTTTCTCCCCCCCATTCCCCTGTCTCTAACAATAAATTAAAAAAAAATTTTTTTTAAAAATCACTTTGGTGCCACCACCTAGAAATAGTTGATACTACCTTTATGTAAATGCATTTTGAAGTACCCCTGTATTCCTATTTATAAATGGAAAGAAAGGATAGGCAGAAACACATTGACACAAATATTTGAATGATATTACAGAAGCCATTATATATTGAATATGAAAATAAAAAAATAAAATTGAAATTTAAAAATATTATTGACTTTAAGGAAAAATATGTAGGCTTTTTAAACCAGAGATTTTAGTTCTCTCTTAAATTCATTGAACAAATTTCCCCATATTAAAGGACAATTAATTTTTAGCTTCACACCAAAATTGAGAGGAAAATGCAGAGATTTCCTATATACCCTCTACAATTCTCCATAATATATAATTTTTAAAAGAGATTTTAGCTTCTTTAAAGTAATCCTCTTCCAAACAACCCAGGCACCTCGCTGAAGGGTCTCTCTGGAACACGTGCTTGACAGGCAGACTGAAGTGCAAGGTGAAGGCCTTGAGAAAGTGGACAGCTACCTGTTAGGAACTGGTATAACAGTGCTAAAACCAACATCGGTTGCAACCCATCTTTCCCAATTTCCATGAGTGAGCAGCAGTACTCCAAAACCCAATTACTCCGCCTTCTGTTGTGCTGGCTGACCACCGAATGGATGACAGAGCAAAGAGTAACAAAATTAAACAAAACGAGGATTTCATGTAAAAGGGATTTTTCTCTGCCTTTGTGAAGAGGTGTTATTATCATCATTATAAAAGGTTTTAACTAAGTGAGGCATTTTATATTACCTGTAAAATACATTTTAAAGTGCTAACCTTGAGAAGAATAACCCTGATTAATTATAGTTCCCAATAATTAATTCACTCTTTTAAATTTTTTATCCAATTATAATTCTTCTTCCTAGCTGGTTTCTCCTGTAATCGCTCATGTTCTGTAAGAGTAAAACACTCTGAAATGGACCTGATTCGGCTACCTGAAAATAGCAGCACTAATTATAAAAGTAAACTGTAGGAATGTCAAAAATAATTTGACAGAGGTTTTTTTTTTCCTGTGACATCTTACGGAACTAATAGGTTCGACTCAAAGGTATTCCTTTTAAAGTTCTACATACATACTCTCATTTCTACACACACCTCTCAAGAGCTGCTAGATTAGCTCTTTCAAACTATCAGTACTTTTTCCCTCTAATCCCCCAAATAATAAATATTAGAACCCCACATACTCAGAACCAAAAATAAACAAAATGATAAAAGGTATATAGAGAGATAGAGATATATATGAATGATAGAAAGACTGTTAGTTGGGAACAGTCAACTTCTTTTATGAGGAGGCAGTCAACTCTTTGGCAAAGACTTCCAGTAGGCATTTTCTTATAAGAATACTGATGGTCAGGCTTTACCTTGAAGATTTTTTTCTGATTCAATGAGAACAAACTCATGGGGAATAAAGAGAAAGAAGTAACTCAATCCAATCCACTTGAACAGTTACATTGTTATGAAAGTGGTAGAGACAAAGAAAGCATTAGAAAAAAATTGTCTTTAGTGAAAACTATGAATTCAAACTGAACAGCCTTTCATTGTTATGATAAAGGACTTGCTTTCCAAGACTAGAGATTATGTGAGAAATTGCTTATTATACAGTTCTGAGACTATCAGTGTCATATATTGAAGGAAATAATTATAGTAAAGTGATGTGGAGAAAAGAGACACCCTTTGGTGGTTCACCAGAGAAACAATTTGTCACCACGGGGATCCTGAGAGATTGGTGGCATGGTGTTAATTTCAGGAGCTAAAAAGGATTCCTTATGCACTCAGAGAGTATCCAAGAAACTATTCTGTGGAGTGATCAAGTTTTTCACCAAAAAGTTGGAAGTGCAGGCTTACACAGTTCTAGCCAAGCTTGCCTGAGACCCAAGTCCCAGGGACCATTCCTAAAGGTAGTTACTAGATGGTATTATGGAACCCAACAGGTTTCCTTAAAGTTGGTATAAATGAAATTTATTTCAGGCTCATACCGTGATGATCTCATTTAGAAATCATCTCACATGAGTTTGAAACAATGAGAAATAACTAAAAGCTAGACGTTCCATCAAAAGAACCAAGCAACGTGGTCTGTGAAGAGACATTGGGGAAATTAGAGAGAAGGCTCTGGCTACCACAAAGTTATATGTTTTTATCAGATGATACATGCCTTTATCTGCCCTTGGTGTTTCAGCAATTATTCCTTGGAAAAATCCCATCCAGATGTTCGGGACCTCTGAGTGGAGCAGGTGAATCCATACGTATTAGAGAAAATGATGGAGTTATCTCGCAAGAACAATGTGCCACCCCAGTTTGTTGAGTGAGATGGAGACCCTAAAAAAAGCCTGGTCAGAGAAGAAGGGATTAAAATGAGACTGAAGAAGGTGGTGGGAAGAAGCCCCTTAGCTTTTTTCTAGCAAGGCCATCCCCCCTCACTGACACTTATAACCAGAGAAATCTATATTCCCAGGCATGCCGTCTTTTTGTTCAATTCTCCCTGGAGAAGAGGCGCTTGCCATTCCAGTTTCAATCTGGGGCTATCAAAGAGAAAAGCAGGATCCAGATTGAGAGAAAGAATGTTATAATGTAAAGGACCTTTCTCCTCTAGGACAAGAGCAACGTATACAGAGGGCCTTCCCGTCTACCCTTTGTTTTACAGAGATAGGAAACACAAACACACGCATCAATATCATGTATATTTGTATATTTTTATATGCTTATAGATGTCAGGTTATTATGGTATTATGGAGGAATATTATTATGTAGTCGTATAATTTCTCCACTTATAAAAATCTTACAATATGGCCATTATCATCCCTCATTTGTGGTTGAGGAATTCAATTCTTGCTGTCTGCTCTCTGTCTTCACTGAATCTGACAGCTTCCTCCTTGGGTCTCCTTGCCCTTTGGACCTTTCACACAATCTAGGAACTAACTGTTATTGAGCCCTTTGCTAAAAAATATTGGAATCTGGATTGTCCTTTTTAGAAGGCCCTTCTTAATGTGGACCTGTCTTCTAGTTCATGGCTTTGATCAATTACTCTTTAAATCCACTTTCCTATTCTGACAAGTCTTCACTTAAAGGATGAATCTCTTCAAGCTCTGAATATCTATTCTCCCTTGACTGACTGATCCCATTGCTGAGTCTTGTTCCACACAGAGAAAAAGGAAAAAGAAGATATAAATATTATATTGAGGTAAAAACTATGGTAATGTATATCTTGTGACAAATCAAGAACCAAGAAAAATAAGCATTACGAGAATGCCTAAACTCTCAGGAGTGCCTAACAATCTCCATATACATTTTTAAAATGTGTTGATTTTAGAGAGAGGGAGGGAGGAAAGGAGAGAAAAAGAGAGAGAGAAAAGCATTTATTTGTTGTTCTACTCATTTATGCATTTATTCATTGTTTTTATATGTGCCTTGACTGGGGATTGAACTCACTACCTTGGTGCATTGGGAAAATGCTCTAAGCAACTCAGCTTCCTCAGCCAAAGCCATATGCATTTTGGTTCTGGGTTGTCTGTCTACTGGCCTTTTTTGCAACCAACCTATCCTTGGAGCATGGCTGAAGCAATTCTTTGTACTTCAAATTGATGTCACCATTTTCTATTGTGTTTTGAAAACAGAAAAGTATGCTTTATATTTATTTCTCTTCTTTAAAATATATGACATAGATATCTGAGATGTTTTAGAACAATTATGTAAACTCTCAGAGATTAGGCATCACATTGTTAGAAGTTAATACAGATTCGTAACACCCTTTGTGTGTATTTGTATGTGTACACGTATTCTGTAGTGGAAAACTAATCTGAATCTTAGAAGTTCTGGTTTCAATGTCCATACTCTTCACTATGTTTCAAAGCAAAAAAGTAATCAGAATTGACACCTCCTGGAAAGGATAATGCAATGTATGTAAGTGGGGTTGTGATATATAAGAAAAAATTATATACTTTGAAATTACACTTTAGATATAGAACATTTTTTAAAAATTTCACCATGCAACAGATATGTAGCAGTCAAACTTGGTTCCTTAGTGATAAGTGATGGACTTGGGATGTGTTAAAAAATATATACCTAGTTTCCCATTTTCTCTGCTGGGAGACTGGACTAAACAGTAATGTCATTCTTGGAGACGAGCATAATACCTGAAGCCAACATTTGTATGGGGGTAATTTAAGCCACAAACAGAAACTGTCACAATGAAAAGGACTATTGGCTGAATTACCAGCTGAAAGCACTCTTTATGAAAAACATATACAAAGTCCCAAACACATTATTGATGGGCTCAGGAGGAACCACCAGGCAGCAGGCACCAAATCCATCTCACTAATTCCTCTGGCCAGAAGAAAAGACACTAACTCCAAATGGAGCCAATCAGCCAAGCCAAGGATTGGCTTGTACAGCCGTGCGAGCTGTACACACCAGCAGATCCATAAATCTATTGTAATTGAGGTAGTCTCTTCATTGACAGAGGAAAAGCATTTTGAAAAGTTCTACTCTCTATTAAAGAATTACGGAGATTATAAGAAAGCTAATTATATAAAACTAATCCATTGTAAGTGAAATGATATCAATATGAAACGTAATAATAAATATTCATTACTGAGCATTTGTCTTATTCATATGACTAGAACATTTGTACTATTTGTGTGTACTATGTGTATGAATGCAACAATGGCCTATAGACCAGAAATGTTTAATATGCATCCCGATCTTCAACAAAGGAGATGCCAACGACTGCAGTAACTATCGGACTGTTGCTCTAATTTCCCACACAAGGAAAGTGCTGCTCAGGATCATGCAATAAGGCTTTACCTTATGTGGGGCAAGAAACACGTGGTGTTCAGGCTGGGTTCAGAAAAGGAAGATGTATTCGCGGTCTAACTGGGAACACTCCCTGGAGTGCCCCAGAGAATTTCAAAGGAAGGTTAGTCTAGGCTTGCAGACTATAGTAAAGCCTTTGCCTGCTTGGATCATGGAAAATGATAAGTCACTCTGAGAGAAGTGGGCGTGTCAGTAATTGATAGTTCTATCGCATAACCTGCATTGTTGACCGGAAGCCATGGTTGAGACAGACTATGGAGAGATAGAAGGGTTTCCTGTGGCCAAAGGTGTTGGCCACAGTACATTTTTTCTCTCTCTATTTGTTTAATTTGTATGCAGAACATATGATGTTAAAACTGAGCTAGATTCAGAGGAAGGAGGAGGAAAATCTGGTGGGAGAAATATCAGTAACTTAGGATATGCCTATGGCCCCATCTTACTGGCAGAAAATACCAATAATTGAAACCAAATTCTGACGAAAGTGAAAAAAGTGCCAAAGCAACTTCATCTGAACAGCAAGAAGACAAAAATCTGACTACAGAAGAAATACATACCTTTAAGGTGGACAATGAAGATATCAAAAATGTTAAACATTTGGCTTAGCTTGGTTCAGTCATTTGAATGCAAAGACTGCAGCCAAAAGATCAGCAGCAGGCCGAGACTCAGAAGGGCAGCCATGGAAGAATTATAAAACTTCACCCAGAACAAAGATTAGAGGCCAAGGCTAAGATCCTCCACATCCCCAGGTTCCCATTTACCAGGAACGGATGCAAAAGCTGAACAGTGAAGGTGACCGACCAGAAAAAAGACAACTCATTTAAAATATGGTGTTGGAGGAGAGCTGTATATATGCCCTGGACCACCAGAAAGATAAACAATTAGGCCCCAGAGCCAATTAAGCCTGAAACATCTCTAGAGGCAAAAATGACTAACATAAATTTGTCCTACTTTGGGCATGTTAGAAGAAGGTGGGGTTTTCTGGAAAAGAAAATAGTGCTGGGGAAAATAGAAGGCAGCGACAAGATAGGAAGACCAAAAATGAGATGCATTTATTCCACCAAAGAGCCACAGACGTGAGTCTGTAGGAACTAAGCAGGGCTGGTTAGACAGGACATTGTGGACGTGACTCATTGGTTGAATTGTCAGTAGTTAGAGCTGACTCAACGGCACATACACATTCATACTGTTTATATGAGTACATTTTTGATTTAATTTTATTTAACTCTCACACTAGCTCTCTATTTGGGTGCAATTGTCTCCATTTAATAAGGGAAATAACTGAAGCTCAGATACTACAATGACATACAGAGCTTCCTTTCCATAGATAGAAAAACTGGAGACAGACTCAGTCTAATAACAAAGTCCGCTTTGAAAATCAGTGAGGATGAGGATGAAAGAAACTGAGACCAAGATCAACATTTTTTCCTTATATATAATTCATAGGATAATGTAGGCGTCTAAATTCTGTAAATTAATCCATGTTTTCTGATGATCCAAATATCACATTTTATTTTTGAAAGGGAAATAAATAATCAGAGCAAGCAACCAGGAGGGTAAGTGGTAGAACATCTAAAGAGGAAAGCCAATTATTTCAATGTTTATTCATTTCTTTATTTATTCAAAAAGTGTGTTGACCTTCATAAAGCACTGTGCTACTTAAAGCAGCTTTTTTCTAAGCAGTAACAGGCATTCTATTTTCACCCCACAAGAATGAAATACATTCCCTGCAAAATTAACTCTAGTTTTCTTTTCCTGAAGTGAATTATGGGTATCATGATAACCTGAATAATATCCAGACTATTAAGAGAGCCCCAATACTGAAGGAAACAGAAAGACTCAATTGAGTCTGAAAGGGAAATGGACAATTAGCCCATTAACTCTTTATTAGATTGATAGAAGGTTAATTGATAATTCTAGTTTTAACCGTAACCATGGTATTCTGTTGGCTCAGAATCCAGGAAGAACAGAATCGTTTACTTAGAAAAAACCACAGATAAGTCACTTCTAAAAGTCACTAATTGGATCAAATACACAAAAATGTGGGTAACATTTTACCTAGCTAAAGAATTAGTATCAGTATTAATGTGTGTTATGAACTGAATGGTGGTGTGTCAAAATTCATTTGTTGAAGTTCTTACCTCTAGTATCTTATAATGTGACTGTATTTGGAAATAGAGTTTTTAAAGAGGTGACTTAATTAAAATGAGGTCATTACGGTGGGCCTAATCCAATACAAGCTGCATCCTTACAACGACATGAAATTTGGACACACACAGGTACAGAAAGTATGTGATGCAAAGACAGACATCTATAAGCCAAGGGGAAAAAAATTAAGTTTCAGGAGAAACTAAGCCTGTTGAAACCTTCACCTTGGACTTCCAGCTTGGAGAACCATGAAAAACACATTTCTATTCATTAAGCCACACACACAAAAAGAAATAAAACATAAAAATAAAAGTCATTAGGTGAAATAAAAAAATCTGTAGACATCTTAATTTCACAGTTTCTAGTCCACATCTAAGACTGCTGAGCAGTTTCTGGTATGTGCTCCCTGCCAAGAGAAACAAGAAAAAATCCAAACAGAAGAAGCCTGTGGAACAGAAGTTTTCAGCATGGTGTGATCATAAATAGGGCACCTAGTAAACGGATCATGACCTTGAGTTGAAGATGCTCTAATACCCATATTATCTTTATGCTTATAAAAGCAACTTAATCCCTTAAGAAATTCTTTGCTATTTACTTTATGAAAAGTTTAAAAATATATTTCCAAGCTAAAATGATGCTGTATTTCTTGATGTTCTATAAGAATCATGCTCTAACTTCACTTTCTTAGGCAATTTAAGCTATAATATGATCCTGGTGGAGGTCCAGTATATATTATTGGAAGGCTGTGATGTGTGTAAATATCTATAGACAAAACACTGAGCAACAACTTGAAATTTAAACAACAAAATATGATTCTTTGCCAGTTACTACTTTAGAATCTGAGACACTTAAAAAAAGGAAAAAGAGCCCCCCCCCCCCACCCCCCGGCTGGTGTAGCTCACTGGATGGAGTGTGGGCCTGCGAACCAGACAATCGCAGTTCGATTCCCAGTCAGGGCACATGCCTGGGTTGCAGGCCAGTTCCCAGCAGGGGGCTCACGAGAGGCAACCACACATTGATATTTCTCTCCTTCTATCCTTCCCTTCCACTCTAAAGATAAAGAAATAAAATCTTTTTTTTAAAAAAGGAAAAAAATAAAAAAGGAAAAAAAATAACAAGATTTTTAACAGTCATACTGTTCTTATTCATGTGGTAAATTAATCAGCTCACTTATGCATTATTGCAATAATACAAGTACTGATCATCTAGTCAGAACCAAAAATTGAGTTTGGCTGCGGGGATATAATAGTTAACAAGACACTATCCCTTTCTTCAGGACCTTTCAAATGGGAAAGATACACAAGGAAGCATATGATTACAATGGAAAGATACATGTGCCAAGTTTAGAGCTTTTTTTTTTCTTTTGCTTAGACAGGAGAGGGGATTCAATAGTGCTGGTGACAGGAGCTGGATAATACTGGTTACAGTTCACACAACTGCATTTAGGGCTAAGATGCTGCTGGGAGAAGAGGTGGCTACCTTCACTCATTTGTAGATTCATTGACATGAACTTCATCAGCTGTGTAATTGAATTACGATAGTTGGGAAGAGTTACTCTGCATGGGTGTCCAACCCATGGCCCAGGATGGCTATGAATGAGGCCCCACACAAAATAGTAAATTATGCACGGACCTTTCTGCAGCTCATCAGTTTTCATTAGTGTTTCTGTATTTAATGCGCAGCCCTAGACCACTGTACTTCCAGTGTGGCCCAAAGATGCCGAAAGGTTAGACACCCCTAAGTTATTTATAATTGAAAACTTCACAAGGCAGGTAGGTCCGAAGGGGAACNGTTCCCAGCAGGGGACTCACAAGAGGCAACCACACATTGATATTTCTCTCCTTCTATCCTTCCTTTCCACTCTAAAGATAAATAAATAAAATCTTTTTTTAAAAAAAAGGAAAAAAATAAAAAAAGGAAAAAGAAAAAAAATAACAAGATTTTTAACAGCCATACTGTTCTTATTCATGTGGTAAATTAATCAGCTCACTTATGCATTATTGCAATAATAAAAGTACTGATCATCTAGTCAGAACCAAAAATTGAGTTTGGCTGTGGGGATATAATAGTTAACAAGACACTATCCCTTCCTTCAGGACCTTTCAAATGGGAAAGATACACAAGGAAGCATATGATTACAATGGAAAGATACATGTGCCAAGTTTAGAGCTTTTTTTTTTTCTTTTGCTTAGACAGGAGAGGGGATTCAATAGTGCTGGTGACAGGAGCTGGATAATACTGGTTACAGTTCACACAACTGCATTTAGGGCTAAGATGCTGCTGGGAGAAGAGGTGGCTACCTTCACTCATTTGTAGATTCATTGACATGAACTTCATCAGCTGTGTAATTGAATTACGATAGTTGGGAAGAGTTACTCTGCATGGGTGTCCAACCCATGGCCCAGGATGGCTATGAATGAGGCCCCACACAAAATAGTAAATTATGCACGGACCTTTCTGCAGCTCATCAGTTTTCATTAGTGTTTCTGTATTTAATGCGCAGCCCTAGACCACTGTACTTCCAGTGTGGCCCAAAGATGCCGAAAGGTTAGACACCCCTAAGTTATTTATAATTGAAAACTTCACAAGGCAGGTAGGTCCGAAGGGGAACAGAATCCAAAGGAATAAAGAGCCTGAATATTTCCTCCCACCACAGTGCCAAGGTCTCATGGACCATAGGTGACTCCTGCTACAATGTGGGACATGACAGTGTACCTGAGCTACTTCAGTTGCATTTTTTCTTACCATGGAGAAAATGACTGGAGTGTGTGTGTGTGTGTGTGTGTGTGTGTGTGTGTGTGTTTACCCCTAAGAGATGTAACACGCTGGAGCCCAGCTAAGTCTGCTGAGAAGTGTTCAGTTCAAAGGGATACTTCTCCATGGGAGAATCGCAGGCGCCTGTGCTGAGGCCCAAGGGGACAGGCAGTTAGACCCCTTTGCAGGTTTTCTGACTTCATACGACTATGGTCTGAATGACACTAGCTGTGAAGATAAAGAAATACACAGAGCTTTCAGAGATATTAAAAGGTTGGTACTGGTTACTGACTGCTACATAACAAATTGCCCCCAAATTTAGTAGCAGCTAAAGTCAATATTTATTATCTCAACCCTGTTCTGATGCCACACAGTTCACAGAATCACTTGAGCTGCAATCAGTTTAGCTGAGTGGTTCTGGTTAGGCTCTCTCAAGAGATAGTCATACTGTGGGCCAGGAAAGTAGTCAATCTGAAGGTCTGGACAAGACTGGAGAATTTGTTTCCACGGTGGCCCAGCCACATGCCTTGCAATTTAGTGCTGGTTGTTAGTAGGAAGCTTCAGTTCCTCCCATGGGGACCTTGCTACGTGGTCACTTGAGTATCCTCATGACCGTAGTTTCCCCCAGAGCAAGGGATCCAATGGAGCAAAAGGGACCCAGGCACTGAAGTCACAACCAATTCTTTCTGCAGTGCCAAGAGGTCACGGAGCATGTCCCATTCAATGTGAGGAGACTACACAGGGGGACAAAAACCGGGAGGCAAAACTCACTGGGGGACATCTTGGAGGCTAGCCTCGACAAAGACCAAAACAAAGCCAGCTCTCTCTCTTTCGGGTATGAGAAAGAATGAAGAAATGGAATGTGAAACTCAGGAGCTGGCTTTTGTCAGTATATCTGCTTTCATTTAGAAGGGTTTTGCGTTTGCACCTTTCCTGCTGAGTGTTTGTTAACTGTGTACACGACAACCATTATTTCTGGAAGGAAAGTCCCTGGTCTGATGTGTTAGATCCCTGTGAGGTTGTTAATTTGTCTCCCGTCCTATAGGAAGGCAAGGGAAAGCATTCTGGGGACTTACAAAGACGACGATTTCACCCAGCTAAAGGAATTAGAATGTTTACATTTGTGAAGTGTACCAAAGGTATGGAAAGGAAAAATGGTTCTCGGTCCTTAGCGCCAGGGAACAAAGTTTACAGTTGTAAGATATTAGAACAGCTGTTTCTCCCACTAAATCAAGCTTTAGTAAACGTCACCATACTGGCATTTGGGGCTGGATTATTTTGGCATTATTATTATTTTTGTTATGGAGGGCTTTCCTCTGTGTGGCCTACTATTTAAAAGTGCCCAGCTGCACTTCCATTGTGAAAGCGTATGAGTCTAGACATCAGCAAAGATCCCCTTGTGGGGTGGGGGGGGGGGCCGTAAACGGGGTGGGGGGGGCAGGCATAATCACCCTTAGTTAAGAAACAGTGGTCTAAGCATTTTTAGAAAGGCTGGGGAATAACGTGGTTAACGTTTTGGGGAAAAATATGTTATTTAAAATCTGGCTGTTGTGAAATCTTGTGATTAACCCACTGGCTCAAAAGTCAGTGCTTGTCATGAAATAATAATAATTTCGCTCTAATTCACTTGAAAATACAAGACAGGACACTCATTCAGATGACAATGAGAACAAAATTTCAGGTCAGTCAAAAGTTGAACGCCTGCAGTCTAAGCCTTCCAATAATTTGGGCTTTTCTGGATTGGGAAACATACCTCCGACCTCCTCTATTGTTGCACTGAAATAAACATGAAATCGCATCAAGGGACAGAAGACACCCACACTCCGGTGGCTTTGCCCAGGAGTCGTGTTAAGGGAATATTTATGGGGAAAGCCAAGTGTCTTCCATAAAAATATTCATAAAAAGGAAACCAAATTTTAATGTTGTTCCCATAAAAGTCCCATGGCTATCCCAGGTCTGATTGAAATGCATGAAACTTAAGAAGCCAGCAAGAATATTCCTCTGCCCTTATTTGTAGAAGGCATAGCAAAGATATTATTTCCTCCTACACTGAATAAGGCACATCGCATAACTAGTTCTCATCAGAGCAAGTAGGCAAGACAATAAACAGCATCGGGACTCGCATTGAGTTTACATATGTTTACAAATGATGTAATCTTAAGTGTAGAAAATTCTACAGTATCCTCTAAAAATACTATTAGAAGCAATAAACAAGTTTGGGAACTTTGAATATATGGGATAAATATGCAAGATCTATTTATTTCTATACACTAGCAATAAACAGTCCGAACACTGATTTAAAGAACACCTTAATTTATAATGGCTTCAAAGTAATAAAGTAACTAGAAATAGATTTAACAAAAGAGGTGAGAACTATGCAATCTGTTGAAGGAAATGGAAAGAGGTATAAAAAAATGAAAAGACACCCCATGTCTGTGGATGGGAAAACCATATTGTTAAGATGGAAATAATCCCCAGACTGATGTGCAGATTTAAAAGGATCCATGTTAAAATCACAGCTGGCACCTTTTGCAGAAATTGTGAGTCTGGTCTTAAAATTCCCAGGGAAATGTGAGAGATGCAGAATAGCCAAAGCAATATTGCAAAGAGCAAAGTTGGAGGGTACCCAGTTTTCTTCTTTAAAACTGACTACCAAGTCACAGTCATCAGGACAACGGGATGTTGAAATAAGAATAAACACACACATCAATGGAATTAAATAAAGAAGGTCATTATTTAACATTTTCTAAAATAAGTAATCTTTATCTTTCTTATCTATAAAACACTTCATTTCAAAATGTCTGGCATAAACATTCCGATAAGAGTTCTGGTCCCTTTCTCTCGGAAGGATGATTGTTCCCTGTATTCTGAAGCTGAGCTCACATTCTTTTTAAAAAAATGGTAGAAGATGACTTCTTAACCTTGAAGTTTAAATAATGTCCATTTTTATGTCAAAATCTTGATGCAAATCATAAATATAAACTGTCCTAATTTACCTTTTAGCTTACCATTCAAAGTATTTTATTTACTATTGAGAATCTATTCAGTTCATCTATTTTACAGTGAGGGATATTTTTTCAGGGAGATTCTTTATGGCATTTGTACTTGTCTTACAACAGCTTTTGTCTTGGACTCTCTTCCCAAGGCTGTTGTGCTGTATCAACAGCCTTGGGAGACAGAGAGAGTGTCTTCCTCGGGGGCAAAGGGCATATATTTTTTTCCTGAAGAAGGTAACTTCTCCTCCCTCTGGGGCAATGACTGGGTAGTTTTGCTAGTCTTTAAATGTTTGGGGTTTCCTAAAGTAAATGTTCTTCAGAGAGACCCAGGCCTACTGTGCGCGTAGCTTCCACCTGCACCCATGTCACCATTGTCCTTGGCACTTGGAGATCAAGGAGAAACTAATGCAGACATGACGTTATACCGCCTCTGGTGCTGTGAGCAGAGAGACACATGCCTCTAGTCGGGAAGTCTCATGTTTCTGCCAGCATCCATGAAACTGTGGCAAGCTGTCTTGTTAGTTTGAAAGTAAAGTAAAAATCTCAAGCCCTTCACAGTTATGGACAGATACAAGCTTCGAAACATAGACTCATGCAAGGTGGAAATTGTTAACATTGTATGCAAATAGTGATTGAAAATACATGGCCACACCCACATATCTAACCCTTTTGATAATGATCATAACAAACCAGTATGATTTAACGTGCATCTTGGCCACCCAGATTACCATTTTACACAATCACTTCTAAATCACAAAGTTTTCTTATGTGCTTCTAGGTTGTATAAAAAAAAAATACTTTCCGTCTATTAAAAACTGCCATTTTATTTTTCTATGTACTTGCAAAATTTATCATCACACACAAAAATAAGCAAACAAAACCCAAGTTTGACATCATAGATGGTTGGCCCCCTTGTCATTGTCAAGTTCAAGTGGTGTTGATTAGAATCCACGAACAACACACTTTTGTCCATTTAAAACCTAATCCCAGAGTTGGTGCAGGCTTAAAGAAAACACTCTCCATGCCAGGGTAGTATCAGATATAAACAATATTTCTAATAAATAAATCTGATGGTGCTGTAGAACTAAATAGGGATGTGTCTGTGTGTGTGTCTGTGTGTGTGTGTGTGTGTACACTCCTTTTTTCCATTTTTCTAGTTTAAAGAGAAGGAGGCGAGAAGACGAGGAATGTAGTCCCTTGTGCTCTGCATGAACACATAGTGTCCACTGTAATAAACGTTAACTGAGTGAATGAAGTCGGCACGCTGCAAGCTCCTACTGCTACTATGCCTCAAGACTCTTCAACTACTAAAAAAAAGTTTGTTCACATTCAGATGGTGAGTTATCACCATATCCCTAGAGTAATTAGGATTGTAAAGGCTGTTTGAGCAAATCTACAGAGGAAACTCTGGCCAATCCTATTCAAGGTCATCTAACTAATTTGAAGCATCATCAGTTCAAGTCAAGTGCATCATAGATCATGCCTGTGGATCCCTGCATTGCCTAACAAAGTTTACCACGAAGCAGTACTAATCGTGGATAAGACCCTGCCTAGGAGGGCTTACCAGCTGAAATTGACAGGAAGGCAGGCAAAACATAAACAAGTGATTGCACAAGTAGGTGACTCCCACCATCTGCGGAGCTTGTTTCTGCTCTCAACTTGCCAGGAGCCTTTTGAGAATACACAGAACCATGCCGATACCCTCCGGCTTATGCTATCTCCCCTTCCCATCTGCGACGCTCTCTCCTCTGCTCAATGAGACTACTTTGGTTTTGCCCTTGCCTGTTGAAATACACGAGATGAAAGGAGCCAACGGGGCTTCATGAGTCCACAAGAATGTTGAGAATGAGCACAGAATGGGATGTTGAGCAGGTTCTACTCTTTAGGAAGCCAAATGATGAAGGAACTTTAAATGAGGTCTAAAATGCAGTAGGCCACGTGGACACTCATTTACCTAATAAACATTTACTAAATACTTCATATGTGCCAGGTACTGCAGTAGTTTCTGGAGATAAGGTGGGGTGAGGGGGTGTAGAGAATGAGGAAGGAAAAGCCTCATCTTTGACTTTAAGGAATTTGTAGTTTAGAACAAGAGGCAGAAAACAGATACATAAAATAATCATAAATCATTGTACCTGCTTTGTCACCAACGATCTCAAAGCTTAGATACAGAATAATGCAATGGGAGAAACTACTGTGAATACATTGGTTAAAAAGACTTCCATGACAGAGTAGCATTTAAGTAGAGACCTGACTGGTGAGAAGCAGCCCAGTGAGTATGTTGGAGGTGAGGGTAGAGAGGAAGACAGGCAACTTGAGCAAAGATGTCGGGGAGGAAAACCTCATTGCGTCCTATGAGAACAGAGCAAGGCAGCATTCCTGGAACACGAGTGAGGGGAAGAGCAATTTGAGAGGAGATACACCACAGAGAGGCAAGTATGGATCAGGCCGAGTCTGGGGCTGTGCTGAAGAGACCCGATTTTATTCTGAATAGCTGGAAACCACCGGAAATGTTTATTAAGGAGGCAACGCGATCATATTTACTTTTAAGAAGATCACTCTGACTGTTGTGTGTAGAGTGTAGGGAACCAAATAAATTACAGGGGAAATGCCTTGTCCTTCGGTGGGATTTTACAGAAGAACATTTAGAATGATGATGAAGTTCCAAGAAGGGACCAAGAACAAAAGGCAGTGAGTCACATTACCATAGTCACCTTTGGCAATGCCAAGATGCTGCCAGTGAGGCAGGATCACCGAGTGTGGCTGCTTCTGAGTCTCCTGCAACAGCATGGGCTGCTTGTTCTGTCCTGTATGCGTGCTCTGGGTTCCACAGTCAGATTTTCATATTTATATTTCTTGACAAATATTTGCCCACTTCTAAACAGGAAGCATTGAATACGCCCAGGAGATCACGATAGTGGCTGGGAGGGCAGCCCTCGGGTCCTGATTATTCACTATCCCTGTTCCTGATGATATCGGCGTCAGGTCAAACAGGCTGGACGGATATTGCGGCGGCTCCGCAGCCACGCCGGAGTGCTACAGTCGTTCCCCTTCGTTAAGATAACAAGCGCAGGCTCTCCTTGTTCCATGCGGCCGACCGCAGCATTACAAATGGCACCCGTTTAAAGGCCTTGTACGACATTGCAGGGGGGGAAACTACAGATTTCTCAGAGCGGAGAAGGAGCACTGTGTATCTGCTCATTATTAAAAAGGGAGATTGTGTTTCACAAAATATGGCCTTGTGGGCTAAAGCTGTCTCTCTTTGTTCCTTGGAACAGCCAAGTGTGGCTTTACATCTCAGGCCAATTATCCTCCACCGTGTTTCAGAAACTGACAAAGCCTGTAACGGGAGCGATGAGACGGAGGAGACAGCATACCATTCTCCAGTTTACTCCGCACCCCATATTTGCATCTGATTTTTGGTGTATCCCGGGGGGCTCTGGGGCTGGAAATCTCACTACAGGAACAGAAAATCCCCAAATGTGAAAAGAACAAACATACAAAACAAATAGCTTTTAATTCCAGCTGCCTCTCATCTCCTTTCTGGACAGGCCCCATCAAAAAGGGAGGGGTTCTTTTTATCAACATCCAACGTTAATTTTTTTTTCCCTGAGATAATGGAATTATCCCAGAGCAAAGCTGTGTATACTGCTACCCTGAAAGAAGCCCTCCCTCTAGCCTGGGTTGAAGGGATTGTCACTTGAGTTTTCCCTAAGAACCGCTGGAGCGTGGCATGTGAAACAAACCACAGGGGCACGGGGAGGGATCTCCTAACAGCGAAGTGCAGAGAGGCAGAGATGGAGATCAACTCTTACTCGCCACCACGGAGGCACCGTGCTCCCTTTGAGTGAATGCTTGTTTTGGTCCCCAGAAACCCCAGGCAGCCCTGCCACACTGTGAGTGACACTCATCGGGAAGGAGACAATACCGTGCAGGTTAAAAATCAAACCAGGACTGAATAAAGAATGTGAACATTTTTTGGTTTGGTTTTTTTTTTCAGTCATTTCCACAACACACATGAAATTCACTTAGAATATACCCATAATGAAAAGAGAAATGATCATAGGGATGTAGAATAGAGCCCACTGAAAACTGATTTTTAGATATTGGGGAATGTTCTGAAAGAGAACACATTATGTCAAATGTGAATTAAATTTGAACAACAGTCTTTCAAATGCAAATCCTTCAGAAGGGATGCCATTGATACACAACCTCTAAAAACCTTCTAAAAGACATGAAATGGATAAATGTGATAATTAAGAACTCTATTTATAGGAAAAAAGCGTCCGATCACATTTGTTCAGAAATGTTTTGGGAGCTGCAACATGGAGGGCAGACATATAAAGTAAGGATCAGTTCTGAAATACGCTTGTTAGAGGTGACAATGGAATGAAAACTAGGCTGACAGAGGCCAGGACTTTGCTCTATTCCAAGACCCATTACAAGGCACCCACCCACAATCGTCAGAGCTCCCCACTGACCTGCATTCACTCTTTCCGCTCCCCTGCAACACCCTCCTCTTCCTAATGCAAGGTGTAAGCCATTTGCTCTCTGCGGCAGTATTTTGCTAAACACTGCGTTTGTGGGAAGCCGACTGGCCTTCTTGAAAATACCAGAAGAACTCTTCTACATTGAGTTTTTGGGAAACAGAGCCTTATGCGGAGGTTTATTTAGGGAGTGATCTCAGAAGACAGATCTATAAGCAGGTGACGAAGGCAGAATTGGGCGGAGGGAGATGACTGGCAATGTGCTTGTAAAGGAATCCTTAGATGATCCGGAAACAAAGAGGATATGTGGTCTGGAGCTGATCTGGCTCCTCAGAGTCATCACGAACTGAGATAAATGTGTGCAGGGCGGTGCCGAAGGGCTTTGCACTCCTGCATCTACCAGTCGCTGGACACATCTGTCCGTGGAAGAGGATGTTCTTGAGCACAGCCAATCTCTGAGGTCAAAGGCATTGCCCGGCAAGAGATGCAGATATAGGAACACAGTTCCAGGAGCTGGAGGATGGGTGAGAGGATCCAAGTGTGGTACAAGGATATCTAATACAGTTTCATAATGACGGAATTTAAGGGCCACTCCATCCATAGGATTCCCCAACACTGGCTGGACATTATTCCTTTCCTTTCATCCATAAAGTATTCTCATGAAAGGGCCTATTACCTCAGCAGGNTGTTCTTGAGCACAGCCAATCTCTGAGGTCAAAGGCATTGCCCGGCAAGAGATGCAGATATAGGAACACAGTTCCAGGAGCTGGAGGATGAGTGAGAGGATCCAAGTGTGGTACAAGGGTATCTAATACAGTTCCATAATGACGGAATTTAAGGGCCACTCCATCCATAGGATTCCCCAACACTGGCTGGACATTATTCCTTTCCTTTCATCCATAAAGTATTCTCATGAAAGGGCCTATTACCTCAGCAGGGAAAATACATGAAACTGTTCTCTAAAATTTATACCCAACAATGAATTGCTTTATCATGTCCTTTCCAGCTACAAAGTTAAGGTCCCTACGCTTATAGAAGAAGTAATAGGGATGAGTGAAGACATGAAAAGGGAGCAGAGGCTGCTATGAACACTTCAGCCCACTCTCTCCTCTCTGAGCTTTCCAAGTAAGCTTCCTTTCTAAGCCTCCAGGAGTGGAAAAGGCAGGAAACCTGAAACACAAAATATACTTTGGGTGACAATGTCGCTGCACCAAAGCTTGAGCATGCCGTGGCTCTATGGTACGTTTGCTCATCTCCGGTCTCTCTGACCCTGTTAGCTCTTTTGAATTTTTTTTTGGGGGGGGGTGGTTGGTTGCTTCTTGACCAGACTTGTTTCAAATGCTATGTACAATCAGTCATGCTTCCATTCATACTGCTCACACTCTCCTTTTCTTTGGACAAATAGTAGATAAAATATGGGCAAGCTGCCTTTGGGGGCATTTAAGGCACACTCTTCCTTGTTATCTGCCTGGACTTGCTTAAATCACTGATGGTATTTTTCTGGCCAGATTTGTTAGTGAAGTGGCCAGATTTCCAAGGACCATTTTGCTCTTGTGAGATTTCTTTCAGCTCGTTGTCTGCATTGATGAGGTTCAAGGGTTTAGAAAACCATCTGAACTCTTGGGATTTTATTTGAACCAAAACCCAAACTTTGAACCTTTTATGGGTTTTATACATCACAAGTAAATGTGTCTCCTGCCTTGATATTATTCCCTCTGGTTCCCTCCTGACTCTTTGTCCCTTGAATAAAACTGAACTGTTAGTTGGAGATCAAAACTCGATCCAAGGGTCACCTCTGATTGATGACCTTCTCTCTACAACAACCGCTTTAATTAAAGACGACATCTCTGAGCGACCACTTTTCCATGGGCCCTTGGATGTATTCTTAAGACACATTTTTCTGCTACACAGTGGCTGCATCCCCTTGCTCTGAAGAGTAGCAAGTCCCAGTGGACCACAGATCTTAACCCCATGACAGGCCAACCTATTTATGCTGGCTACTAATAATGACTTATGCTTATAATGGCCCTATTCATCCAAGAGGCTCACTCACAGCACTCCTCTGCCCACATGTGCGCTCTTTATTGGGCATGGGTCTACACACACCAGCATATCACAGCCGCACAAAGGTCTTGACTGCTGTGGCTTTAATCAGCCCTTTCTTCCTTTTGCTTAGCTTCGGGTCCTGATCCCTGGGATTAGGGGGAACCGGAGCACCCTCCTCTTTATCACTAGGTTTAAAAAAAGATTTGAACAATCAGGAGGCCAGCTTTGTTGCTTATTAGGGTCTGTGTACATCAGCCATGATGCTGCGAAGCCAGTTGACAGAGACTTTGTGGAATACGTACGTATTTAATAGTGGGAACTCTCCTCCCATTTTATCTCTTCCCCTTTTCTCCTTCCATTTAATGAACCAATTATTCTGACAAGGAGGAAAATGCTCCCTTCCCAGCTCCCTCTCACTTTGAGCCTTTATTCCCTGCTTCTCTAAAGTGCTGCCTAATTTGGCATAAGACCCTATTGTAGGTTATTTTTATATTCACCGCGAATTGTGTAAAATTGTTTCAGCACTTTGGAAATTTTTTTTTTCTTTTAAAGCAGGAGATATTACATTATTCCCATATGAGTGACAGATAAGATGTGATGGTAAGAGAATGGCCAAACCTGCGTATACACTCAACTGCCTTCTTTTTACTCAACAATATCATAGTTTGTTTTCTCTAAAAGATTGAACACAAAGAAAGACACATAGACTACATATTAATGGGTTTCTACTTTTGTTTTGGTTTGAATGCTTAAAATGTAGTGAATCTAGTTTTCCTATTGAAGACTTTGTAACTATTCTTTACTCTTGATGAAGCATGATGGGATTTTATTAATTTGCACGTTGACTTTATTTACATGCATAAAACTCTGCAGAATTACTATGGATCACCCTGTGTTTTGAGGATAAAAATGGAAGCATATTTCAAGGATATCAACATAATTATTCTTAAGCATTTTATGTTCTCTATTTGGTAAATATTTTGATTATTGATCTATTTGGCACAGTATAATCTGAATTAGATGATGGTTGCTCTTTGTCTTGTATCATTTTAAAATGTTTGTTCTGCTCTATAGATAAACTGAACTGAATGACATTCTTGTGATGACATTAATTAGAAGACCTGTGATCAGTTCAATTTATAATCAATAATGCACTCTGACAGATGAATAGTTTCAATAAGATGAACAAGAAACAGCTTCTGCCCTTAAGAGGATTCTGGGCCAGTGGGGAGACAGTCTTTCTGACTCACAAATGTAATTTGAGAACTATGGAAGATCTTCTTCTTTCCTCTTCTTCTTCTTCTTCTTGTCTCAATATTCCTTCTTTTGGTGATAATAATCAGATATTTAAAGTATCATTTGCTTCTCTAACACCAGTCTATGTTGTTAGGGAGAAGTTGATTCTATCTTCTCATTCTAAGAGTCAGCCTATGTCCCAGTCCTGGCCAATCCATTCTCCTGGCCACAAGGATGAATATCACAACAACCAATGGGAACATGTCCTGAGAATTTTTCTAGAGCAGGTGGGGAGAAGCCTGCCTTTCCCACTAAGTATGCTAGGCTGACAGAACACAAATCTGAAGCCTTTGGGGCCTATATTTCAAGATTAAGCCAAATGGCAAAAGCAGCATTAAGAGTTGGAGAGAATTCTAATGACATCACTTAAACATTTGGATCTAGTCATAGCTAATGCCACAAATTCTCTGAACTTTTTATTGGGGTAGCTAAAACATATATGTAAACATATATGTGTGTGTGTATATATATATATATATATATATATATATATATATATACACACAGTTGTATATATGCCTTTTTATATGCATGTGTTTTGTTTGATGTAGTTTGACTCAATACCCATAGATCACAAACAAAAAATTCCAAGAACATGGGTTCAAAGAGCAGGCAGCAAAATATTTCTGGAAGAGATTTCAGATGAAATCTTTATATCTCGTGAAAAGCACAAGTGGAGATGTAGATTTCATTTACGTCCAGAGACCAAGGGTTAAACAAAAATCTAAGAACCCATTTTACCATAAGCACGCACATATTTAAACTAAAGACCATGGAACATTTCCATCGGAAAATGTGTAGGCAAGGTTCCTGCTCATGTGTGCCTGCTTTCTATATAGAGTTCTTAGTCATTGAAAAATGTTGTGAGAATTTGATGAGCCCAGAGCTGCTAAATTACTGCATTCATTATGTTAGTAAACATAAGAATAAATGCTGAATTCACTGTGTCTCTAACACCCTATCCAAGAAAGTAAGTAAAACTTTGCTCTAAAAAGTAACTGTGCCAACTGACTACATTTAAACTTTAAGGCAGTGAACTACTTGTTGTGAATCAGTGCTTCGGGGCAGCACTGGGGCTAAGTGACATTTCACGATCACTTCGATCTCTACAGTCCCTTGAATCTATAAGGCTGTTCCCTTTCCCCAGGACATTTCAAACTATGGTTGCCACGTGACCAGGTAGGTACGTAAGCTATGTTCCAGGTTTGAGGGTAGTTGATATTCTAAAATAGAAGATTTTCTTTTGGCGGTGTTTCATGTGCTTTTCTAAGAGAAATATGGAGTGAAGAATAAAACTGGAAGAGGTAATAAGCCCTGGAAATGGACCACTCTTATATTTCACTCTAAATCCTCTTGAACCTGTCTCCCTCTCCGCAGTGACCAGGTAAGCAAGCCTGGACCAGCCTCCTGCAGCTGCAACCAGAAGGGGCTTTGCCCTGAGCACTCACACTGGTAATACCTCTTGCTCCTTATTCTGGGGAGCCCATGGGGAACATCTTAGCATCCATACTTATGCAAACAGGAAATGCAGAGAACTAGAAAATGGATGTAGGTGAACAAATGCTTCCCTCTTCTTGCTCCAGGTAGATAGTTCTGAGAAGCATTTTGTGTGGCCATTCAGATCACAGGAGAGATTAAAGTCTCCATAACCACTAAACTCTATAGCAACTTGACAAGCATGCCAGTGCTTTTTTCGGTGTTCCACCACTCCATCTTCACAAATTTGTTCTTTCCAAACAAACTATCTACACATACATCTTTGCTTCATTTTCTGCTTTGGGAGATGGGGAGAACCCAGGCTTTGGCTAACAATATATGTTTTTTTCTTTAGAAGGTATCTAGACACACCATTATTCTAATGTCCAGCCTCCAAATGACAGCATTCTTTTAACTACCTTGCCATTCTGCAATCAATAAAAGCAAACAGAGGAGACAACTTGAGAAGAAATATGTGCCTTTGAAACACTATTTGAACAACGACATCAAACACCTCAATTTAAAAAGTTTATTGGCAACATAGACATGGTTCTAACTAAACACCCTACAAGAATTATTCTCAACACTGTATCTTACTGAAATTCATTTCACACAAAAAAAACTAAAATTCACAGAATCTTAGACATCATATCCATGTTATTCAACACTTGCATGTATCTTTGAAAGATGACTCTTACCTCTATTGGAACACTTCTGAGATCTACTGATTATTGTTAGGTTCTACAAGGTATAAATATGGAGGAAAGAATAAGAGAGTGTTGTTTACTGATATAACTTCCCTTGAGACAGAAATTGACTTTGGGGTCTTATACAAGATTGTATTTTAAACATGACATCAAGCATTTTATTGTTAGACTTTCTAGGTTTGAATCTTTCTTTAATTCTTACTAGCTTTTTGACCCTACATGAGATACCTCATTTCTCTAAGCCTTGGGCTTCTCATCCGACAAATGGTTATAGCAAAACTTAATTTATGGGGTTCTAGAGTGTTGTAAATGAGAATATTTTGGACAAACTCTTAAACTGTGCCTGACACACAGTAGGCACTAAATAATTGTGATATATTTCCCAGGCCAGAAGATAGGGATTACTTGTATAACCCAAAGAAAAGAGTAAGCTGTACTTTTGCCAAATGGAATAACAAAGGAAAAATAAGATAAAAAATGTCAAACAATTTATTCTGTACAGAAATTCTGCAACTTCTGAAGGATGGTATATACATAATAAAGTGAATTTGGGTGTTCCAAATAACTTAAACTTGTTTCTTTAACTCATGTGCTATAAGTATTATATTGCTATAAATATGTAAGTTTTAACCCCAAATTCCCTAAATATGTGACAAAGTTGTACCTTCCTTTGCATTGCATGTACAAGAAAATGGAAAACTGGTTTTGAAGATGTGTTGCAGGAGACACACGTCCATTTCCTAACAAACAGCATCACAAATTGGTTTGAATATTTAAGTAATGGAAAGAAAATCAAAGTTAAAAGTGGGGAAAGGAAAATACTTAAATCACAGTAGAAAGAACCTAGTAGAGGAGTTGTCATAGAGGACTCAATGGCTGTTCTAAAGTGTCCCATTGATAACCTGGGTAGCCTCAGCAGGCCACTTAATCTCTCTAAGGTTCAGTTTCCTCTAGATCCAATCTAGTCTAAAACAAATGGAGGGCGGGGCTTGATCACCTCTGAGGACATTTGCAATTCTATAATGTCATGATTCTATCATTTTCAGTTCCCTTTTTACAGAATAGATCAAAGCATACGCAGACAGGTAAACTTTGCTTTGCACACAAGTATGATTATGCAGCAAGATCATTTGTTCCTGACCTTGATCTTGACACAAATAAAAATTCCATCACCAGAGTCATAGAAAATCAGGAGTCCCGTTCACTAGGAGACATGCTGTGTTTCTTTTTAAAAAGACACATGCCAATTTGGTTTGGGTTTTTTGAAGTTATAATAACATCAAAACCTGCAACAGAACTTCACTAATGAGGCTTTAGGGTTGAGAAAGGAGGAAAGAAACCAGACAAGAAAGATTTGTAATTAGCACATCAATTATTTGCATGCAAGTTTGTGCTGCTAAAGTGCTTTAAAAGGAGCTTAAAGATGAATATTTCCATAAATGTGTCAAGCACGTACTTGCTACTGATTTATACTTTTAAACACGCTAACATTGGAGAAAAAGGTTACTGCTTAAAGACAAATGGTTCTTTAAATCTTTCTCAATTTTTAAAATTCAGGTGTTGTAGACATCTGAATAAATTGGCTTGGACTATACTCTTAAAATATTGTTCAGTGATATGTGCATAATTTAATAAACAGTGAGCAAAACTAAGCTTTGGGAAAATGCCCAATGAAGAACTCATTTTTTTCAGAAAAAAATTAATCTTTGCAGTAAAAGGAAGAGAGTTAATAAAATATGAGATGGGTTTCTCAAAACCAAAAGTGCTTTTTACCAACCTGAATGAAAGAATTATTCAACAGGTTTAGGCAACTTCTCCACAAAACTCTGCATCAGATTTATAATTACCACCCACCCAATTTTATCTAAAGTAACTTTGAAAAGTCAGCAAAATATCTTATAAACTAATAATGAAAAATGAACTTTGAAGTTATAGAAAGAACTGATGCCACCTATTATTTGACTAACCAGACAAATTAACATCATAAGTCAGTGGAAAAAGACCTTCTAAATTCTCAAATTCCCATCCTCAGAAGATGATTTCTGGTATCATAATGTGGAGGATAAGTAATTGGAAATTACTGAAGAAAGTTTGATGATTTAGGAATACTGTTTTGATAATGCCATGGTTGGTTACTTTAGGCTATCATGGAAAAAGAAATATAATCACAACATAAACTGTCAATATTTTATAAACTTTTGCACAAAGAAGGTACATGCAGTATGAAAAGTAGGCATGATACTACTCTGGTCACGGCCACAATGGGAACTCTGATTCTGGTGCATCGTCACACAAATGGAGATCCTTCTGACGGTAACCAGAGGGGAAGTGGGAGGGGATACTGGGGGAAAAGAGGGAGGCTTTTCAGGAACATGTATAACGGACACATGGACAAAACCAAAGGGGTGTAGGATCAAGGGTGGGAAGTAAGAATGGCTGGGGTGGAGAGAAATGGTGGGGGGGAAATGGAAACAACAATAAAAAATGTGAAAAACAAAACAAAATAAATAAAGCTGTTTGAGTTTAATATCTCTTACTTTACAATCAGCATTTCTTTAATAAAATGAAAATAAGCACCTCAAAGGCAATGGGTGTGTCATGCAGAACCCTGGAATAGAATTGGCATTAAGCTGACAGTGCTCCACGCTGCACCATACCACCATCTAACTTGAAGACAACATTGCTACGTCCACAGCCACAAGATGTGAATTCAGGCAAGAAAAAAGTTTGAGGAGCACAAGGTGGAGTAGATTCTGTGATGTAAAAATGTCTCTGTTGACTCCAGCATAACAAAACACAGAAATCCGTGGCTTAGTGGCACCCGCGTAGGCTCTCCCAAATGGACTATGACAATAGGAAGGGTAAATAGAAAAAAAATAAATAAATCAACATGTCTCATTTCACTTGGTGCTTCATTTCTTGCTAAGTAATTTGTGGTGTTGCTGAGTTTAAAAGACAGGGGACTTCAAATTGAATCCCAGTGCACGCTGGTACCATGAGGCATTTCTTTCTACTTTTGGGTCATAGGCCAATGCTGTTTGAGACGTGTACTTAAGTGGTGGAGGAGAACAGATTGACTTTGCAGAGAATGCAGCCCAGTGACAAACGGCAGACACTCTTTTTAAGTTTCTTTGCAGAAAGTGGAACTGGGAAGGTGTGGTGAATCACACAGAGAAGGAAAGAAATCAAGGAAAAGTTCAGTGACTTGGATGCTTTGAAGAGAGTCGGCACATGATAGAATTAGATTTTATGTATCATTCACCATCCTTAAATCAAGTACTCGACACTGGGTCCTTTGACTGCATCGCGCCACAAAGCACAGGACCTGCTGTCCAGAGAAATCAAAACACAGCCTCCTCTTACAAAAATGGTAATTCCTCGCCACCCCAGCTTCCCTCCGTTGCCTGGTAATGAGAGAGTTTGACACTACTCGACACTTCAACACTTACATAAACATTTTAAACATATCATGCCAGAGATTTACAGATCAATCCCCACCTCCATAAAACCACTGGAGTAAGACAGAAAAGTCATTTTCAACAGGCCCCAGGAGAGCAGAATGCAAGTAAGTACCTTTTTTTTTTCTCCCCACCTGTACTGGAACTGATGCCTAAGGAAGAAGGTTAGATGATTAGTGGTAACATTGAAGATGGTGGCCCTGACATGTCACCATCGCCCAGGACATTCTTCACACACCTAGTTGCAATACTAATAAACATCAGTTTAGAGACGATCTTGATTAATAACAGACTTTCCTCCACAAACGCATGCACGAACCATGCTATGTGGATGACTGAATTCAGTCCATTGAAGAATGACTTATTCAATATCAAGTTCAGAATGTTTTCTTTGGTGTTATGAAATCCAATATGCTGTTACCTACTTTAGGTGTAACTCATAGGAATTTATGAGAAAGAAAATATTCTTTGGCTGGAGGGTATATAATTCTATAATTAAACACAAGACTTGAAAAAATACTCTAGTGTCCTGGGGCATTAATGGAAACTCTTCACTAGGCATTCATTCATTCTTTTGACAGAAAACTTGCCAATATTGTCCCAAGACATGATTTCTGGAACCCATTAATAGACCTCAAAGTTGCAAGCAAATCGTTTTAAAGTACTATTTTGAAAAGTGCATTGGCTGGAATGGTTCAAACATTCAAATACAGTGAGTTTAGTTATAAGACAGTGTTTCTCATTGGATGGCTTATTAACTACAAACGTGGATATTACTGTTTGTAAGTACGTACATACAGGAATCATTGCTACGTTTCGATGACTTGAACTGCATTGGTTGTATATTTCAGCTGGGTAAAGACTGGTATCTTTTCTCCAATACCTACCACCTATTTCCAAGTGAGAAAGACTTTGGTGGTATCCAAAAGCAATACACACCACAAACGAGGGAAGTGCTTGGCTGTAGTGTGAATCATAAACAGATCCATTAGAGCACATTCTAGGCATTTATTTTTTAATAGGAGTGCCCCACTACTGTAGGAAGCCACATATCCTTCTGCATCTGGGGAGTGACTCATGAGTGGTGACTGGTGTCTTCTTGAATGTCTCACTGTCTGGAAACATGCCACACATTTCTGTTCCTCCCAAGGCCTCACAGAGAAATATTTGGAGCTCTCCATGGGGAAGAAATCTTACCTGTGCACATACAACTGCATCTCTGGTTACTTTTGACAAAAGGTAGTAGCTGTAGCAACAATTCGCAAGATAGGATATCTAGGTCTGAGTCCTTATTCTGAAAAAGTCTTCATGTGCCAGTCTCTAGTGCATTCATAGGAGACTTCACCAAAAGTATCTACACCAAGTAGTGGCATTGCTCAGCTGAAGATACACTGATATTCATCTAGACTAACTGAAGCATCATCGTAATTTTCAAAGTAGTTGTACCATTAGATGTGGGTACCATTTGTGAGATAAAAGTACCCAGCGTCCTATATCTTTGACTATTCTTGATATTTATTGCCTGCCTTGTTAATTTATACTTGTTAAGAGGAAATGATAGTTTTAATATAATGTGGTCCATGCTGCTAAACATCTTTTCATATGCTTTGAGACCATTTGTGCTACCTTTTTTGTACATTACCACTTGCTTATTTCCCTTATTTTTCTTTTTTAAATATTTTTTTCATTTTTAAAAATATTTTATTGATTTGTTTAGAGGAAGGAAAAGGAAAGGAGGAAGGGAGGGAGAGAAATATCATTGTGTTGTTGCCTCCCACATGCCCACCACTAGGGACCTGGCCCACAGCCCGGGCATGTGTCCTGACTGGGAATCCAACTGGCGATCCTTTGGTTTGCAGCCCACACTCAATCCACTGAGCTACACAAGCCAGGGCAGCCTCACTTTTCTATTCCATTTCTTGCCTTTGTTTTATTGACTCATTTGAATTCTCTATATATTAGGTAATTTCCTCAAACTTCTAGGAGCTCAGTTTCCTTCCATTAAAATAAGAATAATATCAGGATTTAATTAATTGCTGTAAAGCATCGTGAGCTAGTTGATTTTAAAATATTGAAATACTGCTCGGCATAGACTAAGAGCTAGTTAGTATCATATCACTAAATATTTTTGTTATGACTAATTATCTTTTATGAGACATACTAAATGAAATATCAATTAGTTGCTAGTTACATTGTGTGAAAATGCCAATATACCAGCTTCATCTTTTCAGGTCCTGTAACTGGGCTACTGGCAATGATTATGACTTGAATGCGCAGAGGGTCAAGGTTCCGAGGAGCTAAAATTTAGACATTAAAAATAGTTTAGCTTCTATTCATTCTGCTTTTGCTTGACTGAAGTTCAAATGATGGGCTGTCTCTGTGTTCCAGAATAGATAGTGAATAAAATCTCTCTTTTAAGAAAGCATTTATATAGGTGCAATTTCCTAAGGTTTTTTTTTTTTTAATGATGGGTCTCTCTCCCCCTCGTGGATTTAATAACTAATTTGAAGAACAGTCACTGAACTAGGGTTTCAAGTTAATAACATTCATGTCACAGGTGTCTTGGCATTGAAATGCTGGGGTCCAAAGGAACGCATGCGGCTGCCATTACATAAGAGAAGGGATTTTTGTCCCACAAATGACTCTCGTTAAAGTGGAATGTTTACCACTTATGAGATACTCATTTTTTCACTCTTCAGTGGTGGGTTTGTCTTATGGGTACTAGGTCAAAAAAGTTTTAAAAAAAAACTGGGAAGAATCCCACATCACCCACAAAAAAATATGCATCCTTATCCATGAATCAACAAACCATTTCATGTCTTTTTCCTTCAGTGTCAAGTGCAAATACTAGCAGGAGAGTCTTTCTGATACATTTAGCAACTGCAGTGTAGCGTGGATAGTCTGTTCGGATCACTTTTCTCTGGACCACAGCGACATGGAAACATAAGTGTCCTGGGCTTATTGCCAGGCCCGCTTCTGTGTTGGAAGGATCAAACTAGTTAATAACTGTGAAAGTGCCTTGTACGCTCTGAGGTCCATATCACTGATTGTTAACCTTTGGGGGCCATGAATTCTTTTGTGACTGCGATGAAAACCACGTATTCTTTATACTGGGAAAATACACATGCGTACACATCACCGCCACAGGCAGCCTCAGGATTTTGCATATGACTTCAGAGGATTTGGGGGCCTCTCATAAATGGCTCAGAGTACCATAGACCCAAAATTCTGACCCCAGGGCTACAGGAAGAGAAAAGATTGTTATTTTGAATTATAGGCAGGGATCTTCTACAAAGGCAGCACAGGATGCAACTGTCTACTTGACTTTCTTTTTCTCCTTTTTGGGGGGTACCTGATCACATGCCAATTATGTCCATTGTTTATTACTTCAATAAGGACTTTATAGTTTTGAAAATGATTCATTCCATTAGCTACTAAATTTAATTTTATACTTATTATCAAATGTAATATCAAGAGTACTTTAATATTGACATATTGCTAACTTCCACAAAAATATATAGTTAAGATTGATGTTTAATTTTTATTTCTGTTATCATCGTTACTACCACCAAATCATCTGAAAGCATGTTATAATAAACAAGCAGATTTAGAGGTTTGAATTAGTTGACTTAACATTTTACTTGCACAGACGTTTTTTTTTTCCCCCATTTTTATCTATATTTAAACATCTGGGAGATATTTTTTATTGATGATTATTTTTTCAAAACTGGAAGTTTGAGCCTGCACTCAAAAAGATGTACTTTTAACTCTATTTCTTCGCTATTCCCTCTCCAACTCTTACACATGTCTGTCCCGATATTCTGTCTGACTCTTTTCAGTATATGTGTATGTCATGTACTGTGCGGCTGGGTCTGACTCTTGGCAAGCCTGTGAACCAGCGACTCCACAATGTCCTGTCTCAACAGCCCTGCACAGTTCCTGGAGACTCATGGCTATGGCTGTTTCTTGTCAACCTACTCATATCTGGCCTTCCTCTTCTTTTGCTGCCTTCTATTATTTTTCCAGCATTACTGACTTTTTTTCTTTTAATTGATTGATTTTACAGAGAGAGGAAGTGACGACGGGAAACACTGATTTGCTGTTCCAGTTATTCATGCACTCATTGGTTGAGTCTTGTATGTGCGCTGACCAGGGATCAAACCCACAACCATGGCATACCAAGATGATGCTCTAACCAGCTGAGCTACCTGGCTAGGGTCCCCCAGCACTATTGTCTTTTCCAAAGAACCCTGCCTTCTCTTGATGTGCCTGAAGGAGGACACCTTCAGTTTTGTCACTTTTGCCACCAGTGATCTTTCAGGCTTCATTTGCTCTAAGACCTAATTGTTCATCTTCCTGGTGGTCCAGGGTATCCATAGAGTTCTCCTCCAACACCATATTTTAAAGGAATCAAATTATTTCCCCATCAACTTTTTTTCACTGTCCCCCTTTGGCACTGGTATGTAGAAATAGAATATGAAGGTGTGGGTGATCTTAGCCTGGGTCCCTAATGACACATCTTTGCTCTTGGTGATGTTTCCTTTCTTCCATGGCTGCCTTCTGAGTTGCACCCTTTTTGAGGCATTAACGGAATCAGTTACTTCTGGTATTAATAGAATGTGTATTTTGATAGCTTTTTGAATGTAGTTTGAGAAACTTGCTAAGAATTCTCAGGAGACATTCCTGTGCTTTATCACCTAGTGGATTCCAGTTTAAAACTACCAACCAATTTACCTGCCTTAGTTGCTGCCCCAGCTGAGGTTAAGAGTCCCCCATAAACCTCTGTTCCTCTCTCTCCTCTGGCATCTTGATTTTATTGGAAACTCAGAGTCAAAAAGTTATAGCTTATCATATGCCATTGTGACTATTGGCTAAGCACTTTGAAATGAAAATAAAATTGTTATGCCAGATCACCTTCCTCAAGTGGTAGATGAATTCAAAAGTTCTAAGTGAAGAAAATAAAATAATAAAATATCATCATTTTTGCACTCGTTATTAAGATACAGAGAGGTTGCCTTTTGAACTTAAGGTCTCAGTTACATTGTTCATTGTGTACAGCAAATTGTATAACCTCACTTAAATAGTATAGACACATTTAACTAGATATCAGAAAAAATATAGGTAGAATAACGTCAAACTCTTAACCATGAAATGGGGTTGTCACGGGTAGCAGCAAATATTTATAAGGCATGATATGCATTCCCACACTATTTGAATTTGTTACAATAGTATTAATAACATTCATAGTTAGAAAAAGCTGACAATAACAACAAAGAAGAAGATGCTATTCCTTCTTTACAGTAACCATTTTTTGTTCAAGTTTACAAAGAAATAAAATGTTTCCAAATATATTTTTAACTTATTTTTCTCACATTTGTTCATGAGAACGAGCAGCCTGCCTTGCTCTTAAGAGATTAAGAAGTGACCGGAGCCCAACAGTGTGCCTTTGAGCTAATGCCTTTCAGCTTGGAGGACAGTCACTTGAGGACAGGCTGTCTCTACACACACAGCATTTTCCAGGGTGGTTCAGACTTTGTGCATGGGAGACAGCCCTAGGCACCATGTGAGTTAATACATCCAAAGTAGTCTCTGAGAAACAAAAGGAACTTTAGTATCAGCGTAGAGTTTTAAATGCAGGACTTGAATTATACTGACATTATGTCATTGTTAGGCATATTTTCAAGAAATTAAAGATTTCTGACTTAGATATATACTGACATATATCTAAAAGATATCTGTGCTACCAAAGAGCATGGACAAAAGTCAAATGAAACCACATATTAAAATCTTCTGAGAAAAAATATAACCTGATCAAATATTTATGGATAGATATTATATATTTGATTTATTTAATAAAAAAGGTGTTTTTAAATAGTCTGATCACTGAGGGCATATGCTGGATTTTTCCAGAATATTGAGACTAGATTGGCTGGTAAATATCTTTGTAAAACCCAATCCCAAAATGTCTGTCCAACATTAAAATTGATGAACATTACATTCAGGCAAATGTGACCAGCCCTTGGGGAAGAGCACATCTTGGCTTCTGTTGCAATACTGAGAAACTGGATTATGTTACGTCCAAGTCATGAGCCTTTTGGCAGTGGCAAGTTCAAAAAAAAATTAAATTGGCTTGGGAAAATTACTCCAGCTCTATTTTCTGCAGACAAATTCATAAACTCAGTAGAGCCTCAGAATGTTCTCTCCCACTGGAAATGCTATCTAGGTGTCTTCATATCTGGCTAGTTAACTATGTTTCTTTCAAGACCTAAATGCACCTAGGAAATCCTGTACATGAACTACCAGAGTTATATAAGACACCTGTTTTCAAATACCCAATCTCCTTTCAAACTAGCAACTTACAGATCATCATGTATTTTGGATAGGCTATAAGCAAAATAACCGCTCAGCCAACATACTAATCTGATGCTGATAAAGAGCCATGATGCTGGAGGGGCTGGATTTGAGTAAAAGAAAGATTGGACTCAACTACACATTTATTATGCTGGCTAATGGAGAGTATCAAAGACATGCTCAACATTTTGCAAAATTCAAAGAAGAAACAGAGAGAATACCTGAGAGAACTTTTAACCCAATACCCTTAATGGGTAAAGACTAGGGACCTACTCGACCCCCAGAGAGGTGTAAAAATAAGACTGGTCCGTTCCTTGGAGCAAGGATGGATTTTGGATGCCCCGTGTATGCACTCAGTAGCCACAAACACTGGAGTCTCTCTTAATTACTGTAAGTTTGTTTGACCATGTAATCCGTGTTCTTTGTCCTTGAAAAGTGATTGAGATACTGAATTTGCTAATCGTCTACTGCTAGAAATATCTTTGGCGTGGGTAACATATAATCCTGTTATAGAGAATGCAGCCAATATGTAGCATGTAGTTGCTATAGATAAGGTTTAAACTTTCAACCCTTTGTTCTGGCCGTAAAATGTCAGTTGGACCCATTTTGGTGCCTTTTATTACTGCGTCAAAACCATGCTGTGAATTTGTAGCTGCCATAAATGCTTAATGTAGGAGCTCATTGTGCAATAAAGTGTCAGAACACTGTTTTTAAACACGTTTTCAAAGCAGCATTTTACAGCTTACACTTTTTGCCGTTTTGTACCATAAAAAGTACAGATTTTCAATGTCACATTCATAAGAAGCACATAATCATTCCTGGGAAAGCCTAGTACAGTAGGAATTAAATGGTTCCTTCTCAACCTTTTTATAAACCCCGCTTTTTCCTCTCTCACCCTTTGGTGGTTATTCCATCTTCCTTTTAGGAGAAAACTACAACCTGGATGAGCACAGCAGATTCAGAGGTTAATTTGGGTGCTTTGATCCCTAATTGATTTAAACTTAATCATAAAGATGAACACAAGGAAAAATAGAAAGATGTGGATTGGCTCATTTTTCATCTCACAATACCGTGCACATCATAAAATAATTTCATTACAGTTACCATCCAAAATATGCAAACTCTATTTGTATTGAAATATACTTTCTTTTAATTTTGAGCTAAAATATATTTTAATTTGAAAGCTCTCTTCCTGCCACCTTGACAACATTTTTTTTTACGGTTAAAACATTATTTTATTTCACCAGGTAGTGTCTTGAAAGTCAATGCAACCTTGAATACACCTTTAATTTTTCTTATTTTTCTAATTATTTTTCCATTCTGAATTAACTGTTGGTCCTTCTTTCCAGAGCCTTCTAGGAGCCAAACTGACATTTTAGTAGGAATTAATTTCCACCCTAAGTCTCAGCCACCTCTTGTTGGGCGCGAAATTGTCATCTTAAACTGTTTCGGTGTGTGATCAGCAATGTCCTGTAACCGCCGGTACAACTGAATTCTTGCTGCTGTTTTGGATCATCCTGACTGCAGTCAAGTAATTGATTCTGTAACTAAATTTTTAGTATCTCCATCGACTGTTTCATAACCTTCTACAAGGCTGTTAGATGAGAAAACATCCTTCTTGTGAAATGATTCCCACTTTGCCAGAAAACAATTATATAGAATTCTTAAGGCACAAGAGAAGAAATCGTGCCTGTTCTTGCTCATCATTACATTGCAATTTGGCACAAGGCTGTGCTCACTGCAGACACTCAGTAAATGTCTGTTGACTACGTGAACAGATGAATTTGAATACATGAATAAGATGTGGTCACACAATTATTACTTTCTCATTAACGTCCAAGAAGTTTGATGGAAGGTTTGCGAGTTCTTACAAGAGCATGATCCTTGAAATAATGACATACAAATTTGTCACGGGATAAAATTCCAATGTCATCTGCAAAATAAACTGGGATTTTGAGTCCAGAAAAAAGGCTCAGCTTTAAAGAGTTTAAGGATATATATTTTTTTCATTGACCAGAGTAATCTTTTTACCCTTGAAACAAACATGAAGTTTCCTTTTTCCCTAAGTGAAAAAAATCACAAAACACAGGAGTTATAAAATAAATAGTTCTTTGTGAAGAAGCCTGAGCAACCAATTAACTTCTTTGACAATAAATCTAACGGAAAGAATTTACATCTTATAATGTAAGTACTTTCAAAAAGATGGCGTCTGTTCGGGCTAATGCTACAAAGAAAAGCACCACTAACTTTTGAGCTACTCTTGGTAAACATGAAAATAAGTTAGTGACTCATTCGTATTCAGAGAAAAGCATTTGATTTTTTTAAGCCCAAAGAAAAGTGCCAACTTGAAAATGCCAAAAAGATGAAAGGGAAATGCAGACATACATGAGAAGTCTTGTAAAAAGTTACTTTTATATTCCAACCTTTTATTTTGCTGTTTGTTTGTTTTTTGGCCCACATGGCACATATCTGTTTAATATGCATGAAGTTGGCACAAACGTTTTTTTTTTTTTTCCCTACGAGTGACAACCTAAGCATTTGGAATGCACAGCATTTTTTCTGTATTTTAAGATATCACAATTTATTACTCACCTAGTTTTGGGGGCTGTTTTCTAACTGTGAAGGTTGAAGCTTCACAAAGCCCTACCACCTCTAGCCATACCTGCTATTGCTTGAACTTGGTCACTTACTATTTCTTATAACACATGATGCCAATGAAAACCAATAAAATAAGAGACTGAACTACTAAAACACTCATCCGTTGTTTTGCCCTATCTTCCATTTAGATGCTTTAGTATATGAGTGAGTATACATTTAATAGGGGTACTAATTTAAAATTTTTATTTTGGAAATTTAAAGTTGTATAAGAGAATAAACACTGTCTTCAGAATCAATCCTGGATTTGCTTTTCCTTCTCTGAAGCTACTTTTACTTTATAATTTTATGTCCTTTGACCTTTAAAGTGTTGAAATTCCTGTATTACTTTTATTTGAAGCATCTTTGGGATGATTGGTTGATCAATCCATGCAATTCTATATGGGGAGGTAAGGCATTAAAAATGATCAGAAGAAGATTATTAGCTTTGGAGAATTAAATCTTCCAAACCTTCCATTCTGAAGGACCAAGTAGATAAAATGCAATTAAGAGAGTGAAGACAGATTGACAACAATGTTCTAAATTCTTACTTTCTACTTGGTATAAATGGCATTTAACATCACTGTCTGTTTAGCCATTCCACTGAAGACTCAGAAAGAGAAAAGAAAAGACAGAAGGGGAATTGTAGTGGTGAATGAAAAAGTGATTCCTGGGGCCGAGCTCTCGAGGTACATTAGGCAGTAGACCTCGCTGTCACAACAGTCACGCCGGTCAGTAAGATTCCTGGTGTTTAGGCCCCAAGATGCTAAAAGAGGCCCTGCTACATTGCTTCATTCTGTAGTGATATCGGAAAAGTAGACACATGGCCTTGTGTTAAACCTTCCACTGCCTTAAGTGGATGACATTTCAGATGATCACAAAATCTCTGTAACTACTGCTTTCTCATACAGTGGGGTTCATAAAGGATTATGAACTTCTTATGGCCCCAGAGGCTACACTGTGTTTTCCTTAGGGAAACGGGTATGTATTTTTAACAAAAACTTTACCATGAGCTTTAAACATACATTTTTTTAACTATGTAGATTTATATTTTGATTCTCCATGTTTCTGTGCTTTCAGGACAGAAAGCCAAATACCAAGATAGGTAGTTGGTACAAGTAAAATTATATTGATTTGTTCACTCATTTCTTACCACTTAATCAACAAATATTATTAAGCACCAAGCACTGATCTGGGTACCAGAGGGCAGAACAGAAAAACCCAGACAATAAACAATTAAACAAATAAGCCTATTATAGATCAAGTGGTCATAACGGAAATAAAGAAGCCCAGGTAAAGGTTGGTTGATAGAGAGAGAGAGAGACTTATAGTCATATTCTACAGAAAGTGGAGAAAGATTCAAAAATCTCAATTATGTGAAAAAGGAAGTCAAAGGACCATCTAGAGGGCAAAGTTCTCCAAGCAGGGAGGTCAGGGAAGAGCTGTCCTGCATTGTGACCTATGTGAAACACCCCACATCTCTCTTCACTACCTGCAGACACAGCTCTTCCACTTACAGGTATCCCAATACAGGCGATGTACTTGTATTTGCATGTATTTTCATTGCAACATGAAAAGCGTGAATGTTAATGGGAAAAAGAATCCAAATTTCCATGCACAGGAGGACTTTTAAATAAACCATGACTCTTCCACCCAACAGAAGACTGAGCAGCACTTAAAAAAGTAGGTATGTGTGAACTGATATGGAAAGATCTCCCAAAATACTGCTTTGTGAAAAAAATTCAAGCTTGGTTTTATCCGTGTTAAAATTTTACAAAAATACACCACTTGCACGCACTTTCTATATTTTTCTTCAAAGAGTCTTGCATATTCATAAAAATTGATAAAAGTGGTCATCCGTTTGGGTAACTTGGGGAACAAAGAGGATTTCTGCTTTCCTGTATGCTTTTTGGAAACTTGAAATACCCATGTAGAAGTTTCATGAAAATAGTCAAAACAAAACAAAACAAAAAGATCTTATCTAAAATCGTAGATGTTCTTTGCATTGGATTGCTTGATTAAGACAAAAGTATTTCTGAAAAATGTTTAAATATAAGTATGTCTTAAATATTCTTACCATATGAATGTTCTTACCAATATGTAAGCAATTAAGCAAAACCTAAACAAGGCAATATCATTCCCCATATCCAAAGAAACTTTAATATGAAGAACTTGAAACTCTTAAAGGTAATAAAGAGAATAGATTTTGGAATGTAAAGACTATATTTTGGAATTTTAAAAGGTGGAAATTTTATACACTTGATAAAAGTTATTTTTATTTTTTAATATCTAAAGAATGTTATGCATTTCCACCTTAGGGCTACTATACCATTAACTATTTACATTACTAACTCTTGACATTGCTACAGAAAGCCCAAGCAATAATAAAGAGCAAAAAGAAAAATGTGGAGCAGTTAAATCACACAAAATAAATGCAAGTTTGGTTCACCTATTTGCTAGTGCCCTTAAATTCATATAAATAGATTTAATTAGTACTTTAGTGCATTTATAATATTTCATGACACTGTCAATGGTTAGAGCCCTTAATTGTCTTAAAATAATAAACTGTATCACCTGTAAATTTTGTTTGCTAATGGCACATTTAATGAACCCCTGAAATTTATTTAAAAATCGGTTATCTTTGGGGTTTTTAAAAATCAGCAACTGCCAAGTTTTACCTGTTTTGGCAAATGGCTTTATTGGGATGAATGAACACGTATGTGGACCAAGACTGTAAGAGCTGCTGTTATTTCATAAAATCTGATCTTTCATTGGGCAGGACTGTCCCCAAACCGCTCCGAAGCAAACAGAACACCTCAAGTTGGTTTTGATTCAGCATCTCAGAGAGGATGCTTGCTGGGGAACACAAACTAAATGAAGGATCGGGACCTTTGCAAAGCAATGCATAAATAATTCCAAGCATCCTGCCTTATTATTCTATCAGTGCAGGGCGGTTTCGCTCACATTGGATTGGCGCACAGCCAGTCAGCAATCTCACATTCAGTACTGCAATCAGCTATAATTCAGCCAGCATTATGACAGTTTAAGAACCGGCTTGAGAGCTTAATATGCCAGTGTTTCAGTACCCTACATCTGTAAAAGTGGGGGCCCTAATCCATGGGCGGACCTGCTCAAGTGTGTTGCTAGTCCCCGAGACACCAAGCAGGTGACCGTGCTCTTGATAAAGTGAAGACCCTCCTCCCCAGAGACTGGGATCAACTGGACTGGCCTGTCTCTTACAATGGCAGCCACATCCACATTTCCCCAGGGGAGGCAGATGTGTCTGTTCATGGGACGGGAGACCCTTCCAGCTCTCAGGTGTTTCTGAGAACTGAACTGAGCCCAGTGCTGTATCTCGAACTCCATTTGGGATTGTATGTATGGGCACATGCATGAGTGTGTGCGTGTGTACCTTTTCAGGGAAAAATGTCAGGTGTGTCCGATGAGGCACCGGGGACAAGCATGCCACATTTTTAGCTTTTACCACACACAGCCATCTAGACACAGATGGTTCTGGAACATCATTCTGTGGTGTGAAATAGGACTAAGAGACTCTTATTCAGAGGGGCTAAAGTTAGAAAGTTAAAAGCCACACTGAAACCTAATGATACGTGAGCTCTGGGAGTCACAGCCTGGCATAGTCACTTACTGCATCTATGGGATGCATGTAGGCATTTTGTCATAGATTGGAGCTCTTAGAAAAGACAGAAGGGTAGGAGAAGGAGAAGAGGTATACAAAGAGGAAGAGAGAAGGACAAATAAAAGATAAATGGAGGAACGGCAGCAGAAAAGGCCGTGCTGACTGCCATTTCTCCTTTTGGAAATGTATTTCGGCCCTAGCCTGTCTCTTGAATTTGATTGGCAGCTTCATCAGGATGAGAGGAAAATCACCTGAGAAATTAAGGAGCTGGTTTCCTTATCAATCAAAGTGACAGATAGAATTGACTATGGCTTTTGTTTGTGGGTTGATTTGGCAAGACTACTCTGGGTCAATTTCTTCTCAGTATTTGCAATTAAATGTCAAAAGCAATAAGAAAAAGAAATTGCAGGTGGGCATGTGGATGGACTGACCACTGGTATCATTTTTCTACTTTAATAAATTATTTGAAAATGATACTCGCAAGAACCATAAGCTAACGGAGGTGCAGTGTGTGCTTTTGAAAAGGTATCAGAGAAAAACAGAGGTACCGATACTGAAAAGAGGTTTCACATAACTTGGTAAAGTAACTATATTCTAACATTACCTGTACAGGGTGATACTCAATCCACAAAACCAATCTGTCTTTCCGCAGGTAAGACTCAGTCAACCCTGCCAAAGCAGTTCATGTCCAGGCTGGCCCTAGGCTCAACGGTGTACGACCCATTTCACTGGAATAATTCACAAAAAGCAAAAGAGAAAGCTTAGGGTGCATGGCACAAATAGTGAGACAGATTCAGTCTCACCTCAGTCATTCATCACGTGGGAGTGTCCAGGAAAGCACACTCTTTTCTCCACAAATGCATTTCTCAATCTTGACATGGCTTCTTCAACACTGGCTCTGAACACATTAAAAGAGCCACACACCTTCCCTCTTCTCCACATTAGAAAGGGTTCTATAAATATGTTATGCAGGGAGAAACTCATTGGCTATTCAACATCCTGTCAGCCCCACGGAATTGGCATCTTTTACAAGGAGGAGCTTGATTGGCTGAGGTTTTTTGATGAGCTCCAAACTGTAGCTTCCATGCTGCAAATTGTTTGATAAATGTGTGTTTTCCCATTTTGTTTAAAAGGAACTCATTATGTGGGCAGCTGCCTTTTGAATGATATTAATTCCAAAGTGAAGCTTCATATTACAAAGTAAAATGAAGCCAGCTTTTAATATCAGTCAGGAAAGGACGGGTATGCAGCTAAAGGAGTGACCTTTGACTCCAGCAAGAAAACTGATTTATATAGTAAAATGCAGAGAGATAGCCTTTAAAAATGCTAACACCCTCTTTTTCTTCCCTGGTGAAAAAAAGCCAAAAGGAATTATGTATGTAGTTATAATGTAAAAAAGCACCCCAAGGAGAAATGCCCTCTAAGAAGCTATCCCAATAAATGCTTAGACTTTTCTTAAAGTTGGGTGGAAAGGCCAAACCCACAGGGGAAAAGGCATATTCTATCAAGGAGCTTGGGTCAAAGCCCATCTCAATTTGTTAGTGCGAATATGAGAGAAACCCAGGCAGAAAGAACAAATTAAACGAAGTCATTGCACGTGGTCTTCAGGCTGCCTTGTTGAAAACATAGAGCATACGCCCATGTAGTGGGGAAGAGACCGAACAGGGGTTGGGGGTGCTGCTGATATCCAAATGAAACGTTCACGTGTGCAGAGGCAAAGAAGAACTCGGTGGAAGGAAGAAGGATACCCACCCTGTGATAGGTCAGGATTTCCTGGGCGCTGACCCACCTTTCCATGAAGATTCTACATTTGAATGCCAAATAATATGTATAGCGGTCAGGTCCCACGCAGCAATGCCAAAGATGCTGTTCTGTCACTTTATCACAGCATGTGTTTTCCCGGGGCCCATCCGGAGGATGGGTGTGTCCTGTGAAGCCACAGTCCTGTACAACAGGGCTCATTGTTATTGCAAAGATGGGAAGACCCTGTGTCCAAAGTAAAAAGTATAGCGCCGGTAATGGATTTTAAAAACATATTCAAGCCCATTTAAATAATGTGTTATCTTAAACATACAATACAATTTTCATATATAGGCTATTGAGAATCCTCTAAATTGAAGCAATCGAGGATAAAACGAGAGCCACTTGAATTTGCATTGCTTATCAAACAGAGTCAGATAAGCGCTATTGCTTTCACAATTTTACAGTAGCAAAAATGTTTACCTCTGGCTTTGGACTTGGTTTCTGAAAGCCTAGCAACAAATGGTGCTGAATTCTACCCTCTCGGCAGGCTTTGCGCAACAATCCACAGAGAGAAGAGGAAGCCGAAGATCAAAGCTTGGAACCTCCAAGGAATGTAGTGAAATATATTATAAAGTCTTGATTTATAGAACGTACGGCATGAAAACCCGAACTCAGAGATTCTGCTCCTTGCTCTACAATGGTCTATGAGTTCTCAGCGGCTTAGTGCTGATTTGATTTTACAATGTTGAGTGTCCTCAAATTCCAGACTATTATATTTGTACTGCCAGTTGCTAAAGTCATAACATTGCCACGAGAAATGGCCCAAATGTATGTCAAATTCAGTTACATTTTGCCCTGTTATAGTGACCTATAATCATAGAATGTCTTCTAATTTAGATGACAGGAGACAGAATCAGGGCTGGACAGGTTGTTTTTTTTTTTTTCTCCTGCCAAATCCCCGTTTTCTCTAGGTGCTATTCACAATCACTGAAGAAAAGGATGTGTATGAAAATGGAGATACTGACTGTGAGCTCAATTCTGATTCATCCCTCATTTTACGCTTCTGTCATCTTGACTTTGGGCGAACTTTGTGTCCTTCTAAGTATTCAATATTCCTCAAGAGACATAATTATTAAAGGAGAGATTATATGTATAGCTCAAACACATGAAATTTAACAAAGTTGATTAGTAAGTACTTAAGAAAAAAGCCATTATCATTGGAAATTGAAGCAGCCCGGTAGATTGGACAGCACTCTGCATTAGACGGTCAGTTCAGTTTGGTTCTGCTTTGGGGTCTGCCAACAAGTGCCTGGCTTTGTCCTCCCCTGCACGGTGGGTCACTTGGGTGAAAGTGTCCCAGAGACTGAGGCTGAAATCCCATAATGAAGAGACATGCATCTGTTTTGCCCCAATGGCAGTATTTTGGGCGCACATCAAAACAAATCTTCTGTGAGAAAAGCTGTTTATGCAGACCTCTAGGATTCTGCGTTACCCGGATATCAGATTGGTTTATCTTCCCAGTCATAAGCATACTTAAGATACACTTTTTTGGGGAAACATTTTATTTTCCCAGATTCCTGCATACTTCTATGGGGCTGACATTCTCAGCTCCTATATCAATTCCGGTCTTTAAGTTCAGTGTATCAGTCAAACCAATACCATGCACGTGCTGTCTTGATTTTTTGCCACTGACCCAGGTGAGGAATACTGCTTTTGCTGAATTGCCATCAAAGCAATAATCTTTGCACATGATTTTTTGTGTATGGCAGGGTCACAGAGGGTTTAAGAAGACGTTAGGGGTACAACATTGCATCATCAAAAGTGGCTAGAAATCAAATACAGGCATCACGTTTTAAAAATGTCCTTGCGAAAAGACAGAATGACCAGATGATCAAGCAATTCCACTTCTGGGTATTTATCTGAAGAAAACAAAAAACACTAACTCAGAAAGGTATCTGCACTCTCACGTTCATTGCAGTATTATTTGCAATAACCAAGGTATGGTAACAACTGAAGTGTCCAATGACAGGTGAAGGGATAAATAAAATGTTATACACATACATATCAAATTCCATTGTTAGTTATTTAACTGTAAAAAGAAGGAAATATTATTTGAGGCAACTTGGATGGACCGTGAAGGCATTATGCTGGGAGAGAAAGACAAATACTGTATGATCTCACATGTAGGTGGAAACTGAAAGCCACAGAAAACTCTTAGAAAAGGAGATCAGAGGTGTGGTTCCCCGAGACAGGGCTTGGAGGAGGAAGAACTGGAGGATGGTGGTCACTAGGGGCACACTTCCAGTTCTAAGACAATCTGTAGTGGGCTGAGTAGGGACAGCATGACGGCTGTACCAGAGCCTGTTGTGAGATACACAGGAAAGCTGTGAAGAGAGCAAACCCTAAGGGGAAACAGTTTGCCACCCAAAAAATATGTCTTTTTCAGGGTATTATTTCAAACTGGTTCTTTTTCATGAAACAAAAGACTCCGGGAAAACCTTTGACCTTCCCCCTAACTGTCCAAAGGAATTTAGAAAGAAGACCTGCTTGGAGGAAGGGAGCGCTCGCCTGAGCATCACGTGCACTAAGTGTGGCTGGCAGGCAGAGAGGAACCTAACAAAGTCAGTTCTCAGACTTCCCTGCAGGTCCACTTTCTGGATGGCCCAGCCAGGACTTGCTTACCAAACCTTCGCTTTTTCTCATCTTCCTGTGAACTGTTTTTGAAGCCCCAGACCTTAGTCCAGAATGGCAGCTAAACCTCACCTGACAAATTTGTCCTGGGGTCCCATATTCTGAGGGAGAGTCAATGTATTCTGTATGTACATTTGTAATAAATTTGGAATTTCCTCTTGTTAATCTGTTTCATGTCAATTTGATGATTATACCAGCAGGAAAACTTAGAAGGGTAGAAAAAAATTATTGTTTTTCTCCCTTACCATCCTAAAAGGTCTTATCACAAGGATAATTTTTCTTTTTCTTTTGTGTATATGACTGATGAATATCAACTAACCTATTCTGATAATTATTTGACTATATATGTAAACTGATCCATCATGCTGTTTGTACACCTTAAACTTCACAGTGATACATGTCCATTTTTCATCAATAAAACCAGAAGAAATGCAAAACTAAATCTCTGACATGTAGAAAACAGATTGTTGATTGCCAAAGGCAGGGATTGGGGATGAGCCAATGGATGAAAGGAGTCAAAAAGTCTTCCAGTTATAATATAGATAAGTAATAGGATTTAAGACACAGTATGGCAACAATAGTTAATAATACTGTATTGTGTATGTAACAGTTGCTGAGACAGTAAATCTTAAAAGTTCTCATCATGAAAAAAAAAAAGTTCCAAAAAAGAAAAAGAAGAAATTCTGTAACTATGTGTGGTGATGGATGTTAACTAGAGTTATTGTGGTGAATATTTTGCAATGTATACAAATATTGAATCATTATGTTGTATGCCTGAATGTTGGAAACTGCTCATTCAGAAGCTGTAATCCCCCATGGCTAAGCTGAGTGAGAGACCTTGGGACCATAAGCCTCTAAGGAGACAAAGCTTATCTTCCCAACAGGGGTGGCACCTCTGTCCCCTTTTACTTCACCTCTGCCTCCTTTTACTGCTTGACCCCAAGGGAGGGACAACCTAAGACAGGCACAGTCACAACAGGGTCATTAGGGAAGGACTTCGGGGGGGCTATTGAAAAAGGGGATGATGGATCCTCACACTTTGGCTTTGACATGGCCTGAGTCCTCATTCTGTCTGCAAACAGTCTTCTAATTTCTTACCTCCCCTGCCTGACTGAAGCCTGAAACCATGTCAGAGGGCAGTGCAGCCCTGGGCAGGAACAGGCGGTTCCCTAGGGCGATCAGGCCTAAGAAAGAATGCATAAAATCCTGTGAAACCTGCTTTGCTAAGCATGTCCTCAATTTTCTGATAAGGTCCCAAGCATAAAATGAGTTTGTTTCCCAAAGTTTTATGGCCCTTTAACTATCTGACCCTGACTCAGAATAAGGCCTCATAATTCTTTGAATGTTATCAATTGTTTGGTGATTACTGACTGACAATAATTGATGAGCTTTACCTGTATTACTGTGCAAATTGAACCTAACAAAAGCCCATTTGTTCTATCTTCTGAATAGAACCTCTTGTAGACAGGTTTCCTCCACTAGGTGAGTGTTCTAGGAACCCATCTGTACCAGTATACCCAGTTGGTGTTGTTGTGAGAGGCTGCGTTTGGCCTTAGTGAATTTCTCTTTGAAGACTTTCAACTTGGTTGCCCATTTCATGATGGGTGATTTAGGAGTACACCTGCCCACTCCACACTGAGTGTTCAGCAGATTTTGACCCAAAACAGCATAACCCCCATACCCCACCCTCTCTATTTACCCAATCATGATCCAGGGACTTTTTGTTGTTTCCCCTTTTGTTTCCCTAGATAAAAAAAAAGCCCTCAAAGGGAAATGTTTTGCCAGTGTGGAAGAGATGAAACAAAAAACAGCAGAAGCACTAAAATGCATCAAAATCAACAAGTTCAAAAACTCTTTTAAGCAGTGGGAAAAAGTCTCGATAGTTATTTTGCATCAGATAGAGAGGACTTTGAAGGTGAGAATAAGTAGACAATTTTCTAATAAATAAATTTCAGTTTTCTTTGGGTCCCCCCTCACATAATAATGACCATCTCTGTTTTTATACTATTTTTTTTAGTTTTCCTAATAAAGCAGCCATAAAAGACATTGATTACTAACAATAGTTGCAATTCTTTACTTGGCTTTCCATCTTCTTCTCTCCCACAGAAAGACAAAGAACAGGCTATGATACGCAACTGTAAGAACAAAGCCAAAAGGGGAAAACAGGGGGGTGACGTGAATCCCTCACCTAACCCTTCTGGGTGTCCCGATACGCCTGTGCTTCGGGGTTTTCTCCCAGTAACACCTCCTGAACACAAGGTACCACATAATTGCTTTGCTGTCTATATCACGTTCTTCTTTGAAGCAATGGCTGCTACTCTTTTCCACCCAGAGAATGGAATGGAAGGGGACACCAGCACCAGCGTATCCCACCACACTGTCGTTGGCTTCCAGGAAAGTTGGAGAGGCATTTTGTGCTGGTTGTTTTCAGTGATTGTTTCGGCAAATAGAACCCCCTTTGATTTCTGATTCAAGCTACCGTGTCTCTGAGATTTATCTTCACTTGTGTTTGAACAGCTTCTGCCACATGTGAGTGTGGCAGAGACCCATGTCTCCTCCTTTCCTATCTTCCTGGAAAGTTGTTTCGGATAAGTAAGAAAAGTTTAAAGGCACCAGGGTAACTAGCTATTTTTTTAAAAGAAGTAGAGAGAAAATATGCGTTTATTTTTATTACTTGGATTAGAAGGATTCCCCCACTTAAATTTTCTGCAAAACTGAGAAAATTACAGAGACTGATGTTTAGTTGGCTTTTTGCAGAGATGTGAGAGGCATGCTCCTCCAAGATAGACTTAGCGGCAGGGTTCTAACGTTTATACAGAGGTGCAGAAGAATGGGGAAGGAAACTTTTTTGACCTCCAAAGACGTTCCTCTCTCCTGCCAGAAGGCACAAGAGCTGAACTGAGGGACAAAGCTCTGAACAGCATGCTGGGGTGGGCGCCCTGTGCTTGCGGACTGGGGAGGGAATAGGAGCAAGTACCCCTGCATCCAAGGAGAGGTAGGTTACATTATTGTCAGCGGTAACACTAGCTTACTATTTATCATTATGTATTGGTGCAAAACATCACTTTGCATCTTTAAACATGCAAAAAATTTAAAACAAACATGAAAGATTAATGTTTAAAAGTTCCAATGCTTCTTTTCAACCCTCGCGTTTTCAAAGCTACCTCGCTTGCATTCTCACATTGACTCGGAAGCCCTGAGTCTACAGTGGCTTTTTCCTTATTCCATAAACATTAAAGTCATGGCTTAAAGCCACGTGATACACACACTTAGTCAACATTTGACCTGCATTTCATACATGTGCTCTGCTTATAATGTAGCAAATCCTTCCTTCTTTTAATTCTGTCTCAAGATTCTAAAGTGAAACATCACCCTTTAAAAAAAGTTGATCTTGGAATCTCTTCATATACTACTTCTATAGCATCGGTAATTTTCAGTTTTTGTACATACTTGTGTTTTCCTTTCTGTTTCTCCTTTAGAAAAATACTAGTCGTTGAAAAAATGATTCATCACAAAAGGAAATCAGAGAACAAGGAAAAATATAAGAGAGACATAGAATACTGCTATTTTATATACGATTATGGTCTGTGCATTTATATATAACATGAGATTATGGTATGTTTTCTCTTGAGTCTTGGTTTTTAATTAATTTTTTTCTTAGAACTCATGGACATGGACAACAGTGTGGTAAGTGTGGGGGTAGTGTGTGGAGAAGGAAGAGGGTATAGGCAGGATATACTGTCATAGAAAAATACAATAAAATGAACTATTAAAAATACATACTTTTTTCTTTTATTGATTTCAGAGAGAGGAGAAAGGAGGGAGAAAGAGAGATAGAGAAATGCTGATGTGAGAGAAACACATCAGTCAATTGCCTCTTGCATGTGCCCTGACTGGGGACCATTCCCACAACCCAGGCATGAGCCCCAACCGGGAATCAAACCTGTGATGTTTCTAGGTTTGTGGGAGAATGCCCAACCAACTGAGCCACACCAGCCAGGGCATGTCCTACCTAATTTTAAACCAAATTGCAACAGTGGACCTTCATTCAAGTCAACAGATACAGTTTTATTTTATAACAACAGCAATTGTGTACAGTAAGCAGGGAACATGCTTGTCCCCTCAGTTATTTTAAAGCTATAGGAACCACTGCGAACAGAGTTCAAGCACATTGCCTAAAGCCACACAGCCAGATGAAGGCACAACTGTGTCTAAAATCTCAGCACACCACGTCCACATCTTTCTGCCATAGACCACGCTTTCTGAGGTCAGACCTTGCACCCTCTGTGGCTCAATGTCTCTTTAAACCAGACCCATTAACAATGACTGTACTCAGCCCCACTGAAAACACAGATTGGCCATCTTCCCTCTAGCACTGGATATCTGATGGCTTCTGCTGTGTGCATTCATTGCTTTGCACATGTCCATAATAAATCTCACGTTGTCCCTCTCTGACCTTGTGTTTGTCATTGTTTGGGTGGTTTCAATCATTTTTAGCTGTGAGTCATATAAGCAAGCTGTCTTGATGTTACAGTCAGTTCGCAGGTTCATCAGCATGTTTGTAGCTGCCCTATCTCCCAGATATAATGGCATTTGTTTTATTTGGGGGTTAGAAAAAAATGCTGAAGTTTCCTTTTGATGCACAGATTATTTATCAGGGAAAATAGGTGGACTGTAAAAGAAGCCCACTTCTCACTCATTGGGAAGCCTTACTCCTACCCAGAAAGCCAGGGAAGGCCGGTGATGGGAGAGCTATAGTCAGCAGCTTTCCCACAACCCAGGACTCGAGCAAGCCAAGGGGGCCATGGTGTTATCTGAACCTCAGAGATTATTTCTAAAAGACAGGCAGTTTATGGCAAAAAAATCTCACTTCAATAAAAGGCAAGGGTTGTTGAGGGCATTGACGGGTGTGATTTTTGTGAGTGTTAACTGCCATGGAAGTGAAGGAATTACTGACTTACATGAGTATTACAAAGGCTTTACCACGGATGCCTGACGACAGCTTTCCCTCCCTCTCTCTCCTTTTTTTCTGAAAAGAAGAAGTATGATACTTGTCTCTTAAAAATGGGTGTAACCCTAAAACTGCACATTCCTTGTGTTTCAGAGGGTTGGAAAACACTTAATGTATCACATGCAAAAAGTACATCAAAATGGGGTCAAAATATGGACTCGGAGGCATACTGTTTAGTTTCGACTAAGCTTACTAGCTGCACCCTTGGGCCGGGGCCTTCTTTCCTCAGTAAAAATATAGAATGATCAAATATTGTAAAGCATACCTGGGCTTTTTGAGATTTTCGTGAGCTTTGAGATAATATTTGCAAAGCACTTAGCATAGTGCCTAGCACAGCAGGGGCAACTGTGCTTTTTAAATACACATTCTGACAGCAATGATCATCCTCATGCCAATTTGCAAGCTGAAATCCAATTGTCCTACACATTGAAGATAGGTAGGTTTGCACTTGTTCCTAAGAAGTGCTTGTGTAGCTTCAAGGCAAGCACATAGTAGTTGCTCTTGCTGTTCTTAACAGAACATCCTTGATTCATTAAATACATACTTATTAAGAACCCATGTCTTGCAGAGCACACTTAGAAGGGCTTGGAAAAAATCAGAGAACAAAACAAGAAACATTCTTGCCCTTCTTGAACTTACTGTCTCTTCAGGTAACCAAATACCCAAATGCTGCTCGTGGAAGAAATATTAACAGAAGATAGAATATTATAAAGATGTGATCAAGTCAAAAGAGGAAAGTTAAGTAACCAGAGCACAGTCCTCCCCAGTTATAAAGGATAAGTCCTCCAGGACAAAGGGACTTTTTGGTGGCTGACATTTACTCTTTGTAGTGCTTATTGTAGGCAAGGCTAGATTTTGCTTGTTTGTTTAGTAGATTCCTAGGTGGTGAGCCTTGCTTGTATGATCTCATGGTTCACACACATAAGCTAATCAGCTCATAGTTAATTTGATCACATATTCAGGATTTATAATGCACCCATTCCTCTTTGTATCCAGAGGTAGTAAATAATACACTGAGTGTATAGCTCTGTTTTATTTTTCGCCTCTGTCGAAGTTTCTGGGGCAACTCTTTTCTAATCAGAGATTGTTCATTATCCAGGTAACTATTCCTGGGCACAGAGCAGTCTGTGCCCATCCCCATGCTAAATATGAAAGTGACCTTCCAAGTGACTTCCAGGTTCAAACTTATATCGTGCAGTGAACCACATCTCACCATTAAAAAAAATACAAAGGCTAAGAAGCAAGCTACAATTCTGTCTTGATACAACTTCTTGCTTAAAAACAACATTTTCCTAAATTTTTTCAAGGTAGTCATTCAAATTTCTCATTCAACAATAGTATTGGGCAGAACCTTGTTAAAGGATTACTCCATATTATTTATTCATCAGGCTCTAGCCAGAGCATAATTGTCTGCTCTATTATTGCAACAAATAAGTATTTGTGTTTCTTATCACATATTTCTTCTACCACGGAAAAGATTTTTCTGTTCCCTGATGCCATTATCTTTATGCATTCACTTAGTTAATGAGTAAGAAGTTCAAGCATATTCTACTTATGTTCAACCATTTTAAACAATGAAAATATTCGAGCAAAGATTCAGTACCTTTTTGCTGCAATACTGTTCATTCTTTTAAAAGGGTGGGAAAACGGTGAATTTTTATTGATTGATTGACTTTCAGAGTTGTCTGTTCTGTAGGGGTCAAATATTTGAGATGTAGTCGCTTTCAGGTTTTGTAATAATAAAAATGCTAGGAGAAAAGACAGGGAAGAGAGAGCTGAGGAGTGGTGGAAAGAAATGCTCCGTGTTAGGAAGGCTGGGCTGAGTCCACCCTTGCTACAGAGAGCCTTGAGCAAAGCCAACTGCAATGAACAGGCTAAATGGTTGGGTTGACCAAGCACTACCAGCAAAATCAGTGTCTGGAAGAAAGTTTTACAAATGACTCGGGCTTCAATTTGCAGCACAAGACTCTTAAAGACTTCAAATATTTTGTCTGAGATTGTTTCTGAATGCATTCCATTAGTCCCTGTTATAATATAGGATATGCTGAATATGAGGTAACATGTTCTGATGAATTTGGATCAATATCATAACTATTACATTTGTTTTACAATTAGTATAGTGTTAGTATTGCAAATATGAATTAACCCATCCATCCAGACTGAAGTATTCTAAAGTGCTTATTAAGGTTAACATGGACCACTGTGCATTTAGTAGGGATTATCCCTTATCCCTTCCCTACATGATACCACAAACATTTGCTTTTATATTTTTATAATTTTATGACATCTTGTGCCCTTTTTATAGCCAGTTGTCACATCACTGCTTATACTAACTGCCCATTTTCATACTCATGATTAATAACACTAATAGTTGAAAACCTGTTAATGGTTTAGAGTTTTCACGAAACACGTCCACATCCATTTTCACATATAATCATATCAATGTTAGGAGAAAAAGTAACAATTACATACGTGCAGTGGCTTGCTTGAAGCCTCTTGTACCCTCTCCAGAAGGGGAACAAGGACCCACATTTTTAAGTTTCTGGAGAACTCAGATTAACTACAAAGAATGAATTTCTAAGAATTAGAATATACACAACAACGAATTCAACTATCGCTTCCTTCTCCATTCTAATAAAGCTATGACCTTCAATGATTAGCCATCTGAACCATGATCTTCAAGAAGTCTCAAAAGCTTCTTTTAAAGCTACAGGCTGAGAGCAGAACTGCAGAAGACCAGAAAACCCTCACAAGAAGATTTCCCTAGAATGTCAGTCTATGGATTCCGGGAAATGATGTCCTTGCCATGGCATAAAATTATTATTAGGCAAAATCAGGTTCATAGGAGACAGAGAGAGGTCACCTCCTGGCAGAGACGAGTGACAAAGAGACCCAAAGAGCAGAAAGCTGGTCTGCAATGAGGGTGTCTTGCAGGGAGGAAAATGGGAGAAAATATAGTTTCTGGATTCAGGTTTGGGAGTAGAGGGCTCCAAGATTAAGGTCAAGGCTCTCAGCCTCCCACTGCCATGATTAGTGACAAAACAGAAATCCCTTTAGGACAATGCAGATTGTCCTCAAACCTATTTATACATTTAGTACTTTCAACCCTACAGTCCTCTAAAGCCTAGTATTTTTACGGTAAACAAATCAGAAATTTCTTTTTCTAAAAGGATAATTAAAGCACAGACTGAGGTTCTAATGTTTAACTCCAGCCATTAACCAATGCTTAACCCAGTATTGTCATGAAAATCTTACCATAGCCAAATCCTTTCAGCTTTCCTTATTCCTCAAAACTGTCTGCAGTGAATTAGGTAGAGTCATCTTTCTGCCAGGCAGGCTCCTCTCCTTTCTCTATCCCCTTACCAGTTCCGAGCTAATTGACACCTTCTTGTCCTTGCACCCTTCTCAGGCTGTTCCTTGGGAACAGTTCAGTTCTATGCAGAAAGCATCGTGACATATTTATTTCTAGCTTGACACTCTCTTCCTGACTTTGGGTGTGCACTGTCTATTGGACATCGACAGCAGCATTTATTACAAGAAAATAAATCTTGTAACCTCAGTCCCGACACGATAACTTTTTTAACATCCCAATTTCTATTAATGTTGGCATGGCTACCCTTGTCTTTGGTATTCACACCTTTTGGGAGGGAATGAAACAAAAGTAACGGCTCTAAGCCATGATTCTCTTACCTCAATATCTTTGCATCTATAACTTCCCCCTTTTTATAGATTACATCCTACCTTATTCTTTATCACTAGTAAAACAAATCACTGTGGTTGGTTCCTTATCTCTCTCCTCTTTGTTTTCCCAAATTCTTCTTACACGAGACTGCCACAGTAATCTCTCAAAATACATGGCTCTGATTGTATTACTCCGCTACTGAAAACATTCACCAGTACAAATCCACTTAATATCAGATTCCTCAGTCTGGCATTCATGGTTCTTTATACTCAATCCTTAAACCGCCTTATGAATTTAAATTCCCAATTATTTCACCACAGGAGGCCATACCCAGACTCTGTTAATAATTTTACTTTTCTTTGCATATGTTCTAAACTTTCATACTTTATTTCTGCCTTCTGCTCAAGCTACCAGCTTGCATATACGCCTTGTGAATGTGTTCTTATTTTGCAAATATCCTTCCTCCAACCTATGTGACATCTGTCTACTTTGAAACCCCCAGAATACGAGCCAAGAGCTTTACATATCAGATTTTAATATGTTCTTATTAAATTCAACCGAACTGAATGGAGTTGCTTGCATGGGCTCATAATTAAAAAGTTAAACATGCAGGGGTCTTTATTTTTCTTCTGTAATCGGTTTTCCTTCCTATTCCTCCTCTCCACCCCTACACTTTCCTTCTAATGTTACAAAGGCATCAACTGAAAAGAAGTCACAAAGACACATGGGAACATCTGCTCTCAGAAGCCACTTGAAAAATAAGCATTTCGCAGAAGGAAAACATCTGTGCAGTTTTTGTGATATTATTAGTGGTACCATAGGAAAAAGTGGCAGTGAGAAACACACACATACCACCACCCCTCCCCCCCGAAACCTGGTAACTAGCAAGCATTCAGCTACTTTACTCCCCCTCAAATTTGTGACTCAGTGTTTATTCAGAAAGGGGAAAGAGAGATTTTGTCTATTAGTCTGTATCCCGGAATAAAAATACTCCCAACTGAAACTTCAGTGGACTAGCCCAAATGAATTATAAGTTTAAAAATGCCAACACTCAAATGGCACAAATAATGTCATAATTAAGAACAGTGAAATATACAGGGGTAGGCAAAAGTAGGTTTCTGGTTGTGAGCACACAAAACACAGAGTTTATTATTGTGTTATTATTTACTCTTGTATTATCTATTTTTTGATATGATGACCGGAAACCTCCTTCTGCCCAGCCCAGATGTAGAAGACAGGCATCCACCTATTTCTATAATAGAAAAAGCTAAACCCATTAGAAGACTTGGGTTAGGAACCTGGATTTACAACGGAAAGAGCCTGCTTGAAAATGAAATATTTTAATTTTTGTTTTATTGAATTTTTTTAAACTTAAAGTAAGTCTGTGCCTGTGTCCTAAAAAAACATTTCAAATATATAAAAATCTACTCCTCAGAACTGGCCTCATGCAAACCACCATAGCCGAACAGACTACACTGAACCTTGTAGACAAGTAACTTAGGTGCAGTCCTTATACAGACAATATTTAAAAAACAAACTAATTTCTTCTCCCCCCCCCAACAAAAAAAAAACAATCAACACAGACTGTTTTCCTAACATAATCAGGTAGCTTGGACAAACTGGACTAGGATCTTACAGCTTTCACAGGTCCAAAAATAGATCTCATCAGCTTTGTTACAGGCGTGCTGAAAATTCCAGGAAACGTGCGAAATTGGGGTGAGTTTTTTGTCACTCATTTTTGGACTTGTGGGTTCTCTAAGCTCCTGGTATAGTGTATCCAAGGCCTTCACTTCCGGCTTCCTGTACATGTTAGAATTTATTTGGAATGTGTGGCGTAAAGTCACCAACCACAGGCAAAATTTTAAGGGAGCAGTGGGTCTGATAGTGTTTTTCTTTGAAACGCCTGGTGAGGACGGAACATTGAGAAGTGGGAGACAAAACCCGCATCTCACCCAGTCTTCTTCATTCACAAATGCAACTGATGATTCATACTGCAAAGGACTGGTACACGGCCCCTCAAAAATGGCTGAGTAGCGGATGTCCTCTGCTTGCCTCCTGCTAGAAAACTTTTATGATTTAGTCCTCTTTTACTAACTTGAATGCAAAATTAAAGGGGACACCTTGTTTTTGTGCTAGGGAAATAGATAATCTCAGAGAAGAGATGAATTAGAAGAATTCAGGCTGCTCTGCTCAGATATGAAAGTGACTGTCATAGGGAAGGGCTCGCTTTAATCTGTGTTGCCCTCGAGGGCAAAGCAGGGCCAGTGGGGAGAGGGGAGAGGAGGGCAGGCGGCAGTTCATTATCCTGAAGAATGCTCAAACATTAACACAAAAGATGAGCTAGTCATTAGCAAAACTCCCTCTGGTGCAAAGAATTCTAACATCTGGAGGTGCACATTCGGAGGCAAGAGGCCTAGGTGTTAGAGAGATTCCAGAAAAGATTCTAGTACTGAGTTATTACAAAGCTACCCTGTTATTTTTAAAAAGTTCTTTACATCTTCATTTAGAGTTCGAAGTGACAATGGCAAAGAAATCAATGTAATTAATAATTTCCTGCTCTAGGGAAGAAAAGGGGCAGCTTCATTGGAAGGGTGTGTCCCAGGAGAACATGGCAGGCAGGACGTGGAATGAACTGGAAAAACAGAGACACATCTCATAGCCTCATTCCGCTTTGCTCGGTAAAGTGGAAAGAACTTTTATATAGGCATTCTCTGTGGTTCGGCTCACACGTTATACGAGCTAATGAAGTTAGTGATTTCCTTCAAAGGCCTGCCCTCTAGAACTGGCAAGGAAAAAAGAAGGAAACTTGTTCTCCTTCTCATTTGAACCGTAGAGATGTGAGTGATGTTAAGCCAGCCACTTCCTTTTGTATAGGAAGTCTGTTATCTCAGTAGTTGATTATTTGAAAAATACCATGCTGTCTATTTTAAATACTACAGTTTTTTGACTCTACACCTGCCTTCTTTGTATTGCCCAACCTGAAGCTTATCTTGAAAAATGGCGAGCACACAGATCTTTAGTTCAATACCACTTGCCCCCACCCCCACCCAAAAAAAAAATTAGGAAAAAAAGATCATTAGGTCCAAGAAAAGCAAACCTTGTGAATTGCACAAAGGAGGAAATGTCTTAGCATAATTTTCAGATTTATATACTCAATGCTTTTAACTTAAATCACTCACAGACCATGAAATGGGGCCCCAGGGACTTCGAGGCCATATGACCAGAATGACTGTGTATGTCACTTCATTCCAGTCCCCTGGAAAGATAGTCGGTTTACACAGCCTGACACCCAGGGATAATGAAACCATCTCCTTATGGCCTCCTGATGGGTCAGCTGCCTTCCAGAAACACTCTTTCTGCAGAGGGAAACATAAAGCTCCATGGATGAGAAATACTTTGAGTTCTTCAAAATAAAATTCCAGGATACATTTTTGCTATTCTTATTATCCCTCACTCTATCAATATAATCAGACACGTTACACTTCCTTTAAGCCCATGAATCCTCTTTCTGAATTAAAAAAAACTGTATACAATAAAAAATTCTGTGTGCTTGGAAGTTCTGTGAACCCCATCTTTTATGGGAAAGCTGCCCCTTCTGATCATTAAATTCCATTTTTTTCTTAGATGTTTGCATTTCCATCACAAGAATGTTATATCAGAAACAATCCAAGGTACAGGGGAAAAAAAGGTTATGGAATACAAATAAGATCGTACTACATGGTCTGTTTCTATAAACCGACTTTGCATTTCAAAATTTCTTTCAGAGGCATTCGTTTCTTCGTCTCCTCTTCGTGGAGCTGAAAGTGGCCTTTTTTCTGAAAGGCATGAATCTTTTCAAGGGGTCCCATTTAAATGCTGAGAGCATCAAATTCAAAAATGAGGAATCTTTTCAAGGACTCCATAATGCCTTAGTTCCAATTCATTGCAAAGACTAAAACTATTGTGTATGATTCTTACAAGGTGATACTTATTAGTATATTGTAAAGGAACAGAAACTACAAAATAAGCGAGAGCCTTTTCAGTTATGTACATTGCTTTCTGGGAATCGGATGCTTAGGGTTACCCTCTTATCACAATGGAGTTTTTAACCTTAGCATGGCACCAAATTAGAGAATGGCTGATACTTGTGTGACTATTTTAACTAAGGGGAGACAGGCTTGAGTATCATCCAACCTAAAATTTAGATTTCTTCACTATATCTTTAGTATGCATGGAAAGGCAACTTCACGAGTCACACCTTCTGGAGTTTAGAAGCTGATTCATCTAACAAGATTTCTAAATAATTAATGGTTGCATAATTGTACCCAAAGCACCTTTAAAGTATTGGAGAAATAGAGAAGATTAAGATGTATTCCCTTGTGGTCTCAAACCACAGACTTGGGAAAGAAAAACAGATATATAATATGCAAGCCAGATGTCAGCTGTCCCCACATGCTGTGTCCAATTTCAGTCTGTTTCAAATTCCATGCAGTACTGACTCTTGTTATTTGCCAGAAAGATTCTCTCACACCAAAAATATAAGTGAAGACTATATGTTTTTTTTTTTTTTTTGCTTAAAACTGGGTGGTAGAAATGGAGGAGAGACGTACACCCCACACTTTTCTCCCAAAGACATAAAGATCTCCACCAAGTATCACATAAGCCTGATGTCTTTGTTCTGCTGGTGGGATGCGGCATTGGAGGTTAGGACCAGCCTCATTATCTCTGTCATTTTACAGGCCTGACACCCTCTGCTTCTGGTTTTCTTCACTCTGTGTATCCTCACTGATTTCCGCCTCTCTCTGCTAATTGTGCAAAACAATTTTTCCCTTTCATGGCTTCCACCTTCAGACTTTTGCACACCCCCCATTATCATACTCTAGAGAGTGAAGAACTGTCCATCACCCCTTAAAGACAGCTGAGGTATTGTAATCAAAGATACAACAGAAGAAGCCATGTCATGACAGAGGCAGGAGACAGGGGTGGGGGCAGCTGCAAGCCAAGGCATGCCAAGGATTGCTAGCAAACCCCAGAAACTAGGAAAAGGAGAGGAAGAAGGATTCTTCTCAAAAGACTTGAGAGGCATTCACCTCAGGATAGTCACATCAGTGTGCTTCAGGGCAAAAAGAGACAAAACGCATCCACTTTTAACCAATACGTGGAAGTAAAGTTCTCTAGAGAAACTACCACTCACCAAGTTCAACGTGTCCTGCCCTTGCTTGTGCCTGGATGCTAACACAAGGACGGCTAACACTACAGGTCAAGAGCCTAACCCCCAGAAACTCTGTTTTTAATGGGAGGCCAGTGGTTTGACCAGGTGATATACACAGAAGAAATGCTTCTGCAGTCATTAAATAAGAGGGAAAATACCTTGATGTGAAATAGCAACTCCTTTAGCTCTTTATAGGGGCAAGGGCTTCAGCATCACCCATAAAAATGAAATGCCAAATGGGGAAAAGTTATTATAACCCACTGCAAATGCCTCCAATTTAAAATGTCACTCTAACAGTCTTGTAATAACACCAAGTGCTAAGCATGAAGTTCATATTGCAACCTATTTGGTAACGCCCCCTTTGGACGAAACGAGATGGTAATGTGAAAGGTGCAGGCGTGGTGCCTGGTACTGTTCCCTTCCCCTTTCCTTTTGGAAATAACAGGACTGTGCGTAGGTTTTTATTTCCTTTGCAATATGATTAAACCTGCCTGAGTCTCAGATAAATAAATACATAAAAATCAAATATAAATATGCACATCTACAGAAATAATTCTGACGACAGTAAAGATTAAGTTTGGGGGCAATGTAAATATACATAAAACACTATGAAGGCCAGAAGGAAGACTGGATTTATCTGGGAAGGAACATCTGAACACAATTTAGAATCTGCTCTCCCTGTGATCTGCTCCCATGGGTTTTATCATTTTTTTAGGCTCCGTCTGCCTCAACAGGGAAAGAGGTGAGGGAGACTGTACGGTTCTCTTAGGTGACATGAATGGCCACCTAGAGGAGTGGATGAAACGTCATGGGCCTCTGGGGTCCACGTGGGCACACGTGCGTGCTTTCAAGAGAGTCCCAGAAAATGGCGGCCCCGTGCCGTTCGTCCAAAGGTGTCAAAGTTACAAACCAAGTGAACGAAACCGTTAAATAGCTTATCCTGTGCTTTCACAAATATATCTTTACCACAAGAAAGTTGGGAAATAGGTGCAAAATGATTTTGCTGAAGTTAGACCTCTTGAGGCTTGCTTGCAAAATCTTATGCCGGCATTATTCACAACCACCCAAGTATGAAGAGTGCTAATTCCAAATTAATTTCATTTTCCACCAAAGATCCTAATACACCCCTTATTTAAGGATAATCTGTGGTATGCGTCCTTTTTAAGCACATTTCATATATTGCCTAAATTAATTGTAATTGCTTTAACAGAATTTAGTCCTTGGTTCATCAGTTAGTTGTTCAGGAGTCTGGATAGAGTTAAATTGGATACATGTCTCATCAAGACATTCCATCTTAATATAGATCCAGAAAATGTCATATTTACTATTTGAATTGCTTCAAAGACTGTTCACAGTCAAGGCCATGTTTCCTAGTAACCAATTCAAGCTATGTAGCATGCCGAGCACAAAGAATGGCTCTGGATTTTCAGTCAAAATTCTGGCTTGTATGTATCTTATCTGCCGTATCATTTCCTGATCAAAAGCCTAACAGTAGAGATTATTTTAAGTCAATGCCAAAAAAAAAGATATCTCTTTAGATCTTCACATACGTTAAAGCCTATACTTCTATATCTGAACAGGTATAAACCCAATGAAATCATTTCTACTCCTCTGTTTTCTTCTTTGGAGTTTTGATATTTATCTATAAAGACTACAAGGTGTTCAACATGACTTCCTACCACAATACAATCTCTACCAGCGATATTTATTTTTGATTTAAAATGTCTGTATGATTTTTCCCCTGGCAGATGTAGCTCAGTGGATTGAGCATGGGCCTGTGAAGCAAAGGGTCGCCAGTTCGATTCCCAGTCAGGGCACATGGCTGGGTTGCAGGCCAGGTCCCCAGTGGGGGCCACATGAGAGGCAACAGCACACTGATGTTTCTCTCCTTCTCTTTTTCGTTTCCTTCCCCTCTCTCTAAAAACTAAACAAATAAAATATTTTAAAAATAAAATGTTTGTCGGCTTATTTTTATTTTTACTTTATTATCTATTAAATTAACACTAATATTCAAATCTGCTATTCTAGGCAGTGAAAATTTGTTCCTTTACATAATTTTATGAGTTTGGCCATTCTAACATCACATTTCAAAATATTTCTATGCTGTCAACATATTTTCCAGCATTGGCATTGTTGTCTGTTTGTGTGAAGATATATTTTGCTTGGCTAAATATTAGACACATAATATTCATTTAACCAACTACTTAAATGTTTTTTTCTTAATCAGACAATGGTTTCCTTTTCTCTGTTAAATACTGTTGGTTGTTTGCTCTTTATCAAGCCATTTTTAGTTCTAATAATTTATGAGGTATGTGTGTGTAGGTGTGTGCAAGTGACATTTTGTGCTCTTTTCATGGAGAATGTGAATGCTTCTAGTCACAAACATGATTTGGGGCCAAAGCTAATCTTAAAGATTGGTATGTACAACAGTAGTACCTATATGTTTTGTCTCGGAAATTAGAAGGTGAAAGTTAATTTCTAAAGTTATTTTATCCATTTGAAAAACAACTTTGATGTAAAATTAAAGTCTTTACATGTTTGCCACCAGCAGAACCAATGAAAATTATAATTAATTATTAATTGGAATCAGTTTATCTTCACTAGAAAATGTGTTTGCACTGTCCAAAAGACGTGGAGGCTATGTCCCAGGACAGTAATTGAAGAGGCATGACATGACACCAGGGTACACATCTTGTCCAGTCTGATGATTTTGCAAATGTAATTTTCTTTAGCTTGTAATGAATAGGATAGAGATATGATCTTTGCTTCCAAATTGTAAATTTAATGCAAATAGTGCTTTTTTTCATTCTCATTGTATTTATAAGTATTTACCTCTCTCCTTAGTAAAGTAGATAAGCCAGATAAGCATCTGACCTGCTGAGGTTGTGGAGTTAATCATTTTTTTTTCCCTTTGCTTCTCTTTCTTATTTTGAGCAGTATTGAAATGTCAATTAAGTAGAGAAAGAGTAGGGCCTTTACATGAATTCTTTAGTCATGGTTTACAAAAGTCAACTCAATCTCCTTTTTCAAGATTTAAAAAATTGAAGTACACCACCTATTTGAAAATTTTTCTTTTCTTTTAAATTTCTGCCTTTCCCCTCAAGCTCTAGTCTTACATATTTTTCATTTCTATCCCAATCTTGAATTGTAGAAATTTTCAATTTTATAAAAAAAAGTAATTGAACTCGATGTTTGGGAATTTGAATATAATCTTATTAAAATGTAAATTGAAGAAAATACACACTAAGATAGAAGCATTCATTGAGCGTCGCCTCCCAGGGACATTGGCATCCTGGCATTTCTGGCCTGCCTTGTATATAACCAGAGTTGGGCTCCACTGTCCAGAGGTCTTTCAAACTAAGAGTCCCCAGTACTGAGAGTTACAGATGCAGCGGGCCTGCTCCGAAATGGCCTGTTGGTGCTGCGGTGGAAGGATTGTGGGATCGAGGGCCTGGTAGTGTCTGCTTCAATATAAAACACACAGAGTTTTTTTAAAAAATTAAAGAAATAAATATTTGCATATTCCATGAATGCCAACTTAAAATGGAAATCTGACTCTTTTTATTCCAAAGGTCCTGTGAGTTAGAGGTAGCTTTGCTGGGATGAAAGAACATACATTAATATCTGTAGATGTTAGCAACCTTGAGATCCATACAATGTCATTGAGGTTAAGCTTACACATTATTTCACTATACAAAATAGGATTTATTATTGCACAATGAATAGAAGCAGTAGGATTTTGACTACTCTTAGGGGCTGTATTTATAAATTCAACAGCATATTTTTAGTGAGTTTTTTCCCCTGACATACTCCAAGGGCCTTTATAAACACTTTGTATACATTTGCTTACAAAATCCTTTAAAACCAAATCGATGTTATCTTTCCCATGCCTCAGGCCATAAAAAACCCTGCAAATCTCTGATATTACATAAAAGTACACCTGTTCTCAGCAGACCTAAGTAGCCTTCTCTTTCCCTCTTTCCTTCTCTCTCTCTGAAACCTCTGAAGGAAAACATAAATTTATTGTCTCTCCTTTAATGTCAGTGGGTATGCACCATCTTCAAAGTTCCTTATTGCTTTAAAGGTGATTGGTCTATTTAAGAAAAGAAAACGCATTATGCTGAGTGAAATAAGCCAGGTGTTGAAGGACAAATACCATATGATCTCACCTTTAACAGGAAGCTAAACAACAAAACAGACAAGTGAACAAAATATAACCAAAGACACTGAAATAGAGAACAGGCTGACAGGGACCAGAGGGAAGAGCGGAGGGAATTTCAGGGGAAATAGGGGAGGGATTTAGAGGAACATATATAAAGGATACATGGTCAACAACTGAGAAGAGTGGAAATGGGAGGGAGGGGGGAACATGGCGGGTGGGATGGGATGGGAGTAATAGACAGAAACCTGTACTTGAAAAATAATTAAATTAAAAAATTGGGGAAAAAAGAAAAGAAAATTATAATTTTCTAAAACCATGACTGAAAATCTTATTTAGAATAAGGACCTTAAACTAAATAACTGATAATATTTATCACGTTTGCTTGGTCCATTTTTCCCCATTTCAAATAGTCCAGATATTTTCCTTCTATTAGAGCTCTGTTGTTGAGCACAAGATGATGATGCTCCAAAAAACTTAAGGCATGAAGCTTCCACATTATAAATTGTATTAGGTTCTGAAAAAAAAGCAACAAGCAAATAAAAAAATGTGAACACATGCCCTGGCTGGTGTAGCTCGGTGCACTGAGCATGGGCCTGCGAACCACACGCTTGTGGTTTGATTCCCAGTCAGGGCACATGCCTGGGTTGCAGGCCAGTTCCCAGCAGGGGACTCACAAGAGGCAACCATACACTGATATTTCTCTCCTTATCTCCTTCCCTTCCCCTCTAAACATAAATAAGTAAAATCTTTTTTAAAAAATGTGAACACATACAACCATTACTGGCGGAAGAGACAATTATCACAAATGTATGTATAGCTGTAAGTTCCAAGAATGTTCTTGGGTGATGGAAATTGCTTATATAAAGTCCCCCCCACACACACACATCCATCTAAAAACATATACACGTAACCCTGATACATACATGTGTATAGAGATAGTAGGCAGGTGCCCCCTGAACATCACAGCGGTGAGGAGTGCCAACCCCTAAAGCAGTCCAAAAAACTCTGTGTATATAACTTCTGACTCTGCCGAAGCCTGACTACAGTCCTTCCTCAGTATCCAGAGAGCATTGGCTCCAGGACAGTGTCCTCCACCCGCCCTCCAAATCAGACATACACATCCGTGGTTTCTCAAGTCTCTTGTTCAAAATGGCAGAGGACAATGCAAACAGCCAGCCCTCCACATTGTGGATTCCCAGTCACAGTCTGAAAATACTGTTTGTGGTTCATGACCAGTGGAATCTGTGGAAGCAAAACCAGGGGAAATGGAGGGCCACGTGTATATTTACAGAGAAAAAAAAATCACCTGATTACATGAACCTGCATAGTTCAGATCTGTATTCAAGGGTCAACTACATAAGAAAATAACTAGCTGGCTCTCTTTTAAAACACTCCCTTTAATTTCTGCTTTATTCTTAAAACAACAATGCAGAGAGAGCCTGCAAATTCCAAGTATCCAGCAGTAGAAAAATAATCTGGTTGTCTCCTCACAGTACAAAATAGTCTTTTTCGGAATCTAATTCACTGAATAATCTGGATTTCTCTACCAGTTAAGAAGGGTTTACGTTGTGTCTCTAGGAGAAAGTCTTCCCTTGCAGGAAGTTGTCATATAAAGTCTTGGAAAGGAAGACAATGTCACGTGGGATGTTTTGTCTCCAAGTACCTACAAACACAGACTTCAATATAATGAAACAAAGCATCCTTAAGTACAGAATGACACACAAGGAACGTACAAATAAGGTGTCTGCTAACTTGTCGAAAAGCCCTTTCTCTTCCTGCCAGAGAACACAGTTTAGAAACAGATTTGATTGGCATGCATGTTGGACATGTTGTTTACCTTTCGTATTATTGAAAGTGTCCTTGTTGTGCAATTATTTTTCCACCTACTGTACTGCTCCTTCTGTAGCACGCCCCACGGCCACGGTGCAGCCATGGGGCCTCTCCACCAGGAGAGGAGCACGCGTTCAGGGGTGCATATGAATTAGGAGCTAATGAGGCCCAAATCCATTAACATGACGTACTCCACTGCCTAAAGTCCAATGCAATACATATTTTAAATAAAAATAGATACTGAGCTATAATTGTTTCTAAGTAAGCAATTGCTCCTGTAAGGTTTCTGCTGGTTTTTCTAATCATTAAAAAAGACACCTTTAGGTCTGGACACCCATTAAGATGTAAGAACTCACAAGCAGGGTAACAGCTGATCCTTAGGTATCCAAGGATCAAAGCATCAGGATTAAGACAGGAAGCTAAGAAATAAATAGTTCACAGGGTGACCGGTGATATTTAAGCATAAAATAAACTACCACAAAGCAACAATTGGAAATCACCTACTTAATCTACAGGAAATGTTTAAAGGTACATCACAAATTTTAAGTGCAAAAAACTTCCTGTAAGGTACAGACAAACGCAAAGCACAAAAGTTGAATTGAGATGTTTCTAAACTTTTTTAGAGGAGCATGAGCTTGCTGATAAAAGTAGAACTTAAATATATGTTTCCCCGACAGAGCAATATATAAACCCTGCTTCTTTCTTTTCCTCATTCTAAATGCTAACATTATGGAAAATGGCTTTGAGTTACTTTGGCTTGTTTGACGTCCAGTTTCAGGGTAACTGAGATCCAGGTTATAACTCTCAAGGCAAAGACTGATAGCTAAAAATAATGCAGACAGTCTGGATATTTCAGGTCAAAGGAAAGTGCAGTTGACCCTTGAACAACATGGGTTTGAATGGTGAGGGTCCATTTACGAACAGAAGATTTTTCCAATAAATATTATAAATACATTTCCTTCCTTATGATTTTCTTTTCTCTACCTTATTTTATTGTAATAGTAGAATATTTAATACATATAACATTCAAAATATGTGTTAATCAACTATCTCTCTTATTGGTAAGGATTTTAGTCAACAGAAGGTTATTAGTACTTAAGTTTTGGGGGAGTCAAAAGTTATACATGAACTTTGTTCTAAGCAGAGAGATGGGTACTGTAACCCCTGCACCATTTAAGCATCAACCGAACTTCTCTTCTTTTTTTTTAAGATTTTATTTATATATTTGTAGAGGAGAAGGGAAGGAGATAAGGAGAGAAATATCAATGTATGGTTGCCTCTCGAGAGTCCCCTGCTGGGAACTGGCCTGCAACCCAGGCATGTGCCCTGACTGGGAATCGAACCTCGATTGTGTGGTTCACAGACCCGCGCTCAATCCACTGAGCTATACCAGCCAGGGCTGAACTTCTCCTCTATGGTAGACAATGCAGCCTTCTAAACCCAGGGCCCTGTGGTCTCCACATGCATCATCTCTATTACCTGTATAATTTCTCCAATAATGTACCATTGTTAACACAACCTTAATATCCACTTGGATACCTCATAACAGTAACTAAATTCTCCTGGGTGACACTAAAGCCAGATCTCATACCTTTAGTGCTTGGTTTTGGAAAAATTAAAACATCTACTTTATCAAAGTCTATCTCATGGGGGGGAAAAAAAAGTAGAAGTTAAAAATAAATAAATAAGGCTTGGCCTCAAATAGCCAAAACCCACAGGCTTTCTGATGGTAACCATTGTTAAAACATTCAAGGACTATGTGAAATATTTATATTAAGCTTCTTTACAAACAGAAATCAAGCATAATTTCAGCTATCAGAGCACTGAGAAACCAGCCTTCAAATGCTCATCAACATGGTACTGCTCAAAGCGACTCAATTAGATTTAAAAAGAACACAAACAAATATGGGTACTTAATTTACTAATAACTTGATTGTTACCGGGATTTTGAAAATGTGGGCTCGGTGGCACGCACACACATACATACCTACTCGCACGCCGTTCTAATTAACACCAATCACAAATGCTAATGGTAGAACCCACTGCTTAAGTAAATGAACATCCTTACCCCTGCTGCTTTGAAGAGCCTGATAGGCATGTACTTTATTGACAAAGTAAGCTAATTTACAGAGTGATTGTCCAAGAGGGAACTGCTGTTTATTTGCAGAGTTTTTCTCATTGAACTCACAGGGCAAACATTGCACTTAAATTGTTAATTAAAATATCAACAGATAAAAAATGTAAACATTGGGTTTCCTTCCAAGGAGAGTGACATGTACGCACTCAGAACCAAATCCTGAGATCCTTCTGATCATTGATTTCTGAGGAATGGGAGTACGTTCATGGAAAAAGGTTAGGTGGCTGACATTTATCTGTTTCCACGTGGGATAACAGAACATCTAAGGAGGTTCCACGCCCTCTGTGCCGTCTATGGTCGCCACCTGCGATGATCAGATGCAACCATCCGAAATGAAGAGCTGAGGATGAGTGACAGTAGGCTCTTTTCAGAAACTTGACCGTGATGGTTTGCTTGGTTTGTTTCTTTTCCTCATCACAGATTTTCTGGGAAGCAGATAATGAGCCATGAATATTTGTCTCCATTCATGAAAATCTTTCCACGCTGGGGTTCGTGTGCTCATACTTTTTAAGTAGTGTGTTGAGCTTTGCAGTAGCCTCCGCAAACCTTTTTCCCTGTGAATTTTCCTGGGAGTTAGTCTGCTTCTGTTTTCTCCTACAGTTTCCTTTCTTGAGTCTTCTTCAGTTTTGTGGTTCTGTTCCAGTTCCTACAGATCCTCATTGGTCATTTCCTCAGGATCCACTGCCAGCAGCTCCTCAAGGCCATCCTCATCTACACCAGGTTAAAGTTGTTTGCCACCTCAGTCAGCCATAGCCATGTTGATTTTTTCAACCTTCTCATCCTTGGTGGATCCTTTGAAGTTATGAATGAACCTACTGAGGGTCTTCTTCCAGATGCCATTCATACATTCCTTTGTGATGTCACCCTATGGCCAAGCAGGGTTTTTGATGCAGTCATACAGCTGTAACCCTTCCAGAATTGCACCTGTGTCTTCTGAGTATTTTCCCCGGTGGCAGCAGGAGCCTGGACAAAGGTCATCCTCTGGCAGTATCCCTTAAAAGTTGGTATAACACCTCGATCTGTTGGTCGGATGAGAAAGGTAGTATTTGGAAGATCAAATACCACTTCAATCTTGGGATAAAGATCTTCAATAAAAAAAGATGTCTGAGAGCATTATCAATAGTAAGTAAAATCTTGAAGAGTCTCTAAATAGTACTTCTCCCCTTCACTGGTGTAGCAGTTCAGGAGGGCATCTTGGAAGAGGAGCAGGGTCATCCTGACTTCTCACCCACCCTCTAGTGGGCTGGGAGTGTGTGCTCACTGATGTGCTTGAAGGCCCTGGGGTTCTCACTGGGCCGGACCACAAAGGGTTTCCATCTGTAGCCTCAACACTGCCCCCAAGCGAGACTGTGAGCCTGTCTGTAAAAGCTCTGCAGTCTGACACTTGACTCCGGCCACCTTCTGGATGAAAGTCCTTGTGCACAACTGTATCCAGAAATGGGGGGGGAAGGGGCGGGGTTCAGCCATATCAAAAATTTTCCCTGGCGAATAATTTTTCTTCACAGTCAGCTTTTCTAGAGCTTCCCAAAATTCTCCAGCTGCCTTCACATCAGCGTTTGCAGACTTACCACTCACTTTCACATTCTGTGATAAATACCGGTTCTCAGATTATTTAAACCACTCAGGGCGAGCAATGCATTCCTGCTCATTCGACATCACCATCAGACTTTTTGCTTTGGCCCCAACGATCATAGTGCTGAGTGGGATATGCTTTGCATCTGGTCTTCACTCCAGGTCATTGGAAGTTTCTCCCTGTCTCAGTCAGGCCCTTCTCGAATGCTGATTAGCCTCCTGGCCTTCAAGGAAGGAGATTCTTTAACAACTTCCATCGCTTTGCTCTTGTTTCTCAAGATCGTAGCTGTGCTGTACCAGGACCAGCCCGACTGGACAGCACTCACCATCACTGACTGTCTACTTTCCCAGTCCTTAATCACGTCTAATTTTGTGTATTTTGTTTCCAGGCCAGTCACTGGACACAGCCTCTAACTGGCAAAAGGAGCAGTGGGCTTTGTATGCTCTGGGGCCATGAAGAAAAAACAGGAAATGAAACCAAGCAGAAGAGAAGAAGATGCCATCAAGAGACATGGCAGACACCGGATGTATGATGCTGCTGCCAGTGTGACACAGCACACTGTTTTGCAGCAAACTACTTTTTTATAAGTAGGGAGAAATACACTCAAAAATAACAATATGAAGTATAGTATATTGAATACATAAAGCAGTAACATAGCTGTTTGTCATCATCATCAAATACTGTGTACTATACATACCGTATTTTTCAGACCATAAGACGTACCTAGATTTTAAAGGAGGAAAATAGAAAAAAAAATGTTTGAAGCAAAAAATGTGGTAAAATATTTAATAGCATAAATAACATACTATTTCACCAATGTAAATGCAAACGGAACTCAACAGCAGCACTAACAACTATTGTTCCTTCCAAATTTGGCTGGGGGAAAATGTCTTATAGTCCAGAAAATACGGTAATCATGCTACGCTTTCACATGACTGGCAGTGCAGGAGGTGAGTTCACACCAGTATCACTGCAAACACATGAGTAATGTGTTGTGCTATGACCTTGCAATGGCTACGCAGTCATTCAGAGATGGGATTTTCTTTTAGCTCAATTATAATCTTATGGGGCCACCATCATATAAGCAGCCCATCATTGATCTAGACATCATGATGCAGCACACGCCCACAGAACTGTTAAAACTAAAAATGTTCCTCTACCACAGAAGCCATCTCATAGCATGCACAGGTCTGTGGGAAATACTGTCTTCGCTCAAACATTCATACCAGTGGATCCCAAACTAATCTGTACTTCCAATCACTTGGGAGTCTTGAGACTCCCAACCTCAAGTCACTCTCAAGACCAGGAAAACCACAATCTATGGGAAATACACGAGAGTAGGATATAGGCATCCACAGTGTTAAAGGTCCCCAGGTAATTTCAAGGTGCAGTCAGGTTTGGAAAGCAACGTGTGTGTGTGTGTGTCTATTGTGACTGTATTCGAACTCTTCCTGCATGAAGTAGTGCAGAAAGAAGGCTCGACAGTGGTCAAGACATCAAAGTTTTCTAGCTTTGTGATCTTAAGTTTTCCTGATCCAATTAAATAAAACATAACCTACATTGTCTTAGAGCAACATTTATTTCTCAATCTGCCTGCATTAGAACTTTGTTAAGGTATAGAATACATAGTCTCCCACTGAGTATGTATTCCCTGCTCCCTTCCTCATCTTCTAATACGGAATCTCACAGGAAGGCACTCAGGAATGTGCTTGTGTACCAAGTGCCCCAAGTGACTTTTGTACACAGCACAGTCTGAGTTAACTTGAGTCCATGGGAGTGAAAGGTCACGAAGTACATGAAACCACGTAACAAATTGATATGCGAGGTCTGTCTGGAAAAAAATCAAATCTTTGTTAATATAACAAGAATGGTTTTCATGACATCGATGTAACCCAGCAGCCCAGGACAGTGGACTGGAATGTTCACGCATGAACAATGATGACTTCATTGTACTTGCCGGGGGGGGTGGGGGGGTGGCAGTAGATGCCATTGAGTGAGCATGTGTACTGTCTGGGCATCACATGGGAAATGACTGAGCGAGGAGAGCAATAAATCTGCATCAAATCTCGCTTTAAGCTTGAACATTCCTCCATGAAAACTATTGGGATAATTCAGAAGGCCAGACCTATGGGCAATCAGTGATTGGTAGCTTCATCACAACAATGTGCCTGCTTATGCATCATGTCTCCTGCAGAGGTTTTTTTTTGTTGTTTTTTTGTTTGTTTGTTTGTTTTTTGTGAAACATCAAATTGCTCAGCTGAAAAAGCACCCCCTATAGCCCATATTTGGAACCCTGAGACTTCTGGCTTTTCCCAAAACTAAAATCACCTTTGGAAGGGAAAAGATTGCAGACCATCAATGAGATACAGGAAAATACAACTGGGGCAGCTGATAGCAACTGAGGGAGCTGTGTGAGGTCTGAGGGGGCCTACTTTCAAGGGGATGGAGACGTCACTGTCCTGTATACAGTGTTTCTTGTATTTTGAATCTACTTTAATAAATGTCTCTATTTNGTATGTATTCCCTGCTCCCTTCCTCATCTTCTAATACGGAATCTCACAGGAAAGCACTCAGGAATGTGCTTGTGTACCAAGTGCCCCAAGTGACTTTTGTACACAGTACAGTCTGAGTTAACTTGAGTCCATGGGAGTGAAAGGTCACGAAGTACATGAAACCATGTAACAAATTGATATGCGAGGTCTGTCTGGAAAAAATCAAATCTTTGTTAATATAACAAGAATGGTTTTCATGACATCGATGTAACCCAGCAGCCCAGGACAGTGGACTGGAATGTTCACGCATGAACGATGATGACTTCATTGTACTTGCTGGGGGGGGGGGGGCACGGGCAGTAGATGCCATTGAGTGAGCATGTGTACTGTCTGGGCATCACATGGAAAATGACTGAGCGAGGAGAGCAATAAATCTGCATCAAATCTCGCTTTAAGCTTGAACATTCCTCCATGAAAACTATTGGGATAATTCAGAAGGCCACACCTATGGGCAATCAGTGATTGGTAGCTTCATCACAACAATGTGCCTGCTTATGCATCATGTCTCCTGCAGAGGTTTTTTTGTTTGTTTGTTTGTTTGTTTGTTTTTTGTGAAACGTCAAATTGCTCAGCTGAAAAAGCACCCCCTATAGCCCATATTTGGAACCCTGAGACTTCTGGCTTTTCCCAAAACTAAAATCACCTTTGGAAGGGAAAAGATTGCAGACCGTCAATGAGATACAGGAAAATACAACGGGGCAGCTGATAGCAACTGAGGGAGCTGTGTGAGGTCTGAGGGGGCCTACTTTCAAGGGGATGGAGACGTCACTGTCCTGTATACAGTGTTTCTTGTATTTTGAATCTACTTTAATAAATGTCTCTATTTTTTGTATTACATGTATACCTTCTGGGTATACCTTCTGGACAGATCTTCTGGACAGATCTCATATATACCCTATTGAGTATGATTAGAAAATCAAAATTAAAGTGCTATATTCCTTAAATCCCTTCTTGCATCCGTCCATTCTGCTGCACTTTCTCTGATGCTGATGTTATGTTCTGTGCTGAGATGCACGATTGCCCGGTTGGGCCGAGAAGGACTAGGGCCCGCTAGCAGCATTAGTGCTCCTTGGGTGTTGAGCACAAATAAACCCCGTGCTGGGAAAGCTTTTCAGCAAAGGAATGCTGTTCCCAATCCCTGGCTATTTTGCAAGTGAAGGGAGGGTGGATCTATTATTGCCATAATGGTGCTCTCCTCTAACTCAGCAACAGAAACCTGAGTGAGAAGCCTGCTCGTCTTGCAATAGAACCAAGGTCTGGACTGGAAGCCCTTGCTTAGACTTTGCACCCTTGGGGGCAGATCCGAAAGCATTTGCTTTTGTCCTCAACTTTATTAATGATTTTGTCGCCCTGAAACCACAGCAGCGATTAATCACACAGGTAATCTACAACAGCTCTTCTGTTGGACTGCTAGTCCTGGTATAAATGATCACGTCAGGGATTAATCCATTTTATTTGCCTTAATCCTCTGTTTTCATTCTCTTTCTCTTTCCCCCACCCACCTCCCAACTGCACCCTGCTTACTCAGCTTTTGTGCAGAAGGGTGGCAATTGTCTGTGTGACGCTGGGAATGGGAATGATTGATAACAATGACTTAAACTCACCCAAGGGCTGGACAAAGAATGAATAAAAACAGCGAGCCCGAGGTCAACATAGGTTACTTCTGTGATCCAACCTCAAACAGAAAAAAGGGTGGAGTGGGGACGAGAGAGACAAGCAGTTTCTTGCTGCATTAATGCCTTCTCACTGAGGATAATCCGCATAGAGCATGTCTGGCCATTTCCCCCCCCAAACAGATGCCTTCTGTTACTAGACTGACAGTGCAGGCCCCCAGCCTGGCAGAATGGACCCCTTCAGCAATTTCAAATCCCAGTCAAATGCCGATGCCGCCAGGGTTTTGACTCCGGCGAACAAAGTGAGTGAGTGCGTTGCAGGAGCTTCCCCAAAGCGTGATCCCAGATCGTAAATTTCGCATGACGGCTATTAAGCAGCATGAGCTGTAGCCAGAACATCAGACAGTGGACACTCCTCTGAGCCTTCCCAGCAGGGCTGAGAACCAGCCCAAATCTACAAGCATCAGCGTTCACTACTGATCAATGCGGGGCCAGTCAATGCCGGTTTCGAACTTTCGATGTGTCTGAAGGAAGACCGTGTTTAACGTAAATGATGCACTCTTACATTTCAGGAGGAATATTTTAAACAGAGGGGCCAGTGCAGAGCCACACGCTAGGAAATGCTCAATAAATATCAATTAATGATGAGGATCTCAGAGGGAGCCTCCGGTAAGTGGAGACGTGAAGCTTGGCCACCGTGTTGGCCAATTAGAAACCGATGAGCATAAAATAAGCATGTGGCACAATTTAAAAAAAAAGAGGGAGGAAGTCATTATGTGAAACATAGTATAATTTTACTACATTAGAAAATGAGTTCAGGCCCAGTGCAAAGTGAAGCAAATACCTAGCTCATTTATCTAACACTTCTGTTAAGACATGGCTTTGGGGAAAATACAGTGGGGGCCGAAGCGAACAAAATATGCGTGCTTATTTGCCCTAATGGAACTGATGTAGCAAAAAACCTGCCTAGGCAGGTTTAGACAAGTCAGGAGGACACAGTCTGTTTGCCGAGTCACTAAGATAAGGAAGCACTTAGACCAGGAAGTAGAAAAAGGACCCTTATTGGTAATCACGCTTTCGCTTCTATAAACCCGCTCCTGCCACGTTAGCTTAACCTCAGGTACATCCGTGTCCCAGGAAGAATATAAGCAAGCCCCTGCCAGAGCTCGGGGCCCAGAATTTGGAGACTGCCTCCTCTGGGTCCATGGGCGTAAATCAAGTTCCACGCCCGACACCCGAAAGTGGCTGAGTCGTTTTCTGTAACACTCTTACCAGACAAGACAGAAACCACATAGCAGTAATAACCAATTCCTCCAAGTCGTTAGGAAATCAATCATAAATGTCGGATCTATTTTCACGGAGGACCACTAAGAAGGGAGGAGAATTCTTGTGCATCCCATCCTTTTAACATGTCAGTCAGAATGGCAAAAGCATCTTGCCCCGCCTAGAGACTAAGTATTTACAGAGAATGTGACAGATATCCAGGGGTATGTTGAACCTAATAGTGAAAAAGTTGACAAAATAAAATAAAATGCAGTATATTTTGCGATCGAAATAGACTAAGGCAGAATTGAAACAGGGTAAAAATTAAAGATGAAATGAATGAAGAAGTATTCAAGGCAAGCACTACCCTTACTTCCCGTTCATTAAATTACAAACACATTTCTGAGACATTAATATAGAAAATATGGTATTTTTATTTTGTTAGTTAAATAGAGTTTTCAACATCTATATTCAAGTTCATGGAAATACTTTCAGTGGTAATTACGAAACATGCCAAGTGGATTTATAAGAGCTGGCATATATGTTGCTAGTAGCACATGTCTATATTAGGGATGTTTTATGTAAACAAAGGCATCCGGTAATTATCACAGTTGCTGTTCATTTCAGTGGGGGAGACAGTACAAGTGCAAGGCCAAGCATTTCATTTATGAGGCAGAAAGTATGCGTTTTGGATCATAATTCAATCTCTCCACAGACATCACAGTAGCCTCTACTTCTTTCCAGAAAAAAATGTATTAAAACATAGGCACATTCACAGAGACCCCCAAGTAGAGCTGTTTTAAAATAGCTTGTCCGAGGAGGAGATAGTAGAAACATAATTTAAAGAAATATTTAATTGAGTCCAGTCTCATGAAAGCATTTATTAGTGAAATAAAATACTTAAAAATTCAGGGCTGCTGAGAGAGAGAGAGTTCACTGTCTTGAAGCTCTGCATTGGCCAAAATTATAACTTTGGTTCTACCTTATGTCAAAACAGCACTGAATGAAAAGTGAAGACTTCGATCACTCCGGATTTGTGTCCTGTAGTCAATAATGAAATAATAATGTCACCAAATTCCAAATAGCACCTTCATTAACAGAACTCTTATTAGCTGCTAACGCAGGATGTTCAAGACTGACAGTTACTCTGTGGGGTGTCACGGCCAGAAGGCAAGCACATTCTCAAAAATAAAATACTCCTGTCACTACAGTCTCCACGGACTGTTTCTCTATGTTCTCTATTTTGTGTTCCTGGGCCTTGTCATTTCTCTCTCTGTTTCTTTCCAATAAACTGTCCTTACAATGTTGTAAAGGGCCCTCCGCCAGAATCTTTCTGTGGACAATAATGTATTGTCCCAACCGAGCATAGGTCAAAATGTAATAAACAGGGGAAACTGGAGGCTTATGAGTAAGATTGAAGGATTATTAAAACTTGTACTTGGGTTGAAAGGTACAGTTTTTTCCTCCAGACTTCCCAATTACTTGCCTGTGTTTGTACATCGACCAAATTAGGTTTATCCACCACACCCATCCCAATGTCAAAGGCTGTATATAATGACAGTTAGCTTACTCGAAATAAAATGATCACACCTGTTATCATGAAACCTTTGCCATTATCCACCCATGTGCCCATATTAAGTGTTCACGAATTCCCCGTGTGTGTGTTTGTGTGGTTAATTACTGTATCGAATGCATGCTATCGTAAGGCCAAGTGTCTCAGCAAATCTGTGAAAGGAATACATAAGAACTTAGCATCTGTCATCAAGTTTGACTTTCCAAAAGCCATGAGGTCTAAGCAAATGCTTTTACGAATCAATCACAGATTATATTCACTAAACAAAAATAGCAAAGTGTATATGGCCTTTTAGCTGTTGAATAGCTCTTAGTAACTCTCCCGCATGGCGTTCTTTTGCTAGTTCTGTCTGGGTGCTTTCCTTCTCAAAATGGGAAGGACACGTTTTCTGCTGCTTGAGAGTCCAGGCTGTGCACATAGAACCAGGTCTCCAAAGGGCACACACCTCTGAGTTGAACAGCCTGCTTTGGAAAGTAGGGCAGGTTTTCACTCTGTGGTGGTGGGTAAGGGGGAGACAGGCTCCGAGATCTAGGCTGGGAGAGTGGTGGCACTTGTCGGTTCACTGAGGGGCGATAAGACAGGACACAAATTGTTTCGACATTTGAGCGCCTTCTGGATGGCTCTGATGGTCTACTGAGCCTGACAGTGGTTTTCAAGTTGTCCGCACCCATGGCTTTTTATCATCGTCTTTTTTTAAAGTTAAATTTATTATGACAACATTGGTTAATAAAAGTATAGGTTTCAAGTGTACCGTTCCATGGTACATTGTCTGTATATTGCATTGTGTATGCACCATCCAAAGTAAAGTCTTCCCACAGCCCTCCCGTCTGGTAACCACTATACTTCTGTCTGTCATCCTCTTAGCAGCTTCCAGGAGAATGTGTTGAAGAGGCATCACTGAGAGCAATGATCGCTGTCCCAGCTCCGTCCACCCTGAAGCCATGTCAAGAGCAGGGTAGCAGTGGTATTCACACTATATCCCAGGGAACTCACAGTGGGCTCATTGGCCAGAATGAAGGAGTTTGGGGTAACACGATGAGCTGGGTCCCCTAAGGCAGCTTTTTAAAGATCCCACCTTTTCATTCACCAGAGTCATTCTCTTCTTTTTGTGCTCTAAACATTAAAATCCCACAGAATTAAAAAAACAAAACACACACACAAAGGGAGAATGCTACCTTTGCTCAAAAAAAGATAAAAACAACAACAAAAAAGAAAAAGAAAAAAAAAACATTTGTAACTAAGGATATTTAGGGCAGTGACATCACTCTGTACGATGCTGTTATGGCTGAGCCATATCATTACCTGTTGGTCTAACTCTGGAGAATATACAACATAAACGGTGAACCTTTGGGTGAACTACTGACTTAGTGATGCACCATGTAGGTCCATCGATTGTATCACACATATCACGTGGTGGGAGGATGCTACTCACGGGGGGGCCATGCCGATGTGGGAGCAGGGAGTATGGGAAATCTCTGTTCAGCTTTGCTGTAAATGTAAAACCACTCTGAAAAATAAAGTCTATTTTAGAAAAGAAACATATCTGTAAAACCATTCATCTAGTCAAGTGAATTTCCACCTTTTTCACCACACAGCACACATAACTAGCTACAGAAATGGGGTGGCACCCCCAAAATGTATATTTTGCCATTCACAGAAAAAAGATAATAGGTATAAATTTGATTTATTCACACGGAACAGTTATTGTTGTGTTGGCTGTTGTCATCTTTTTAATTAGACAGTCTAGAGGAAAAGAGGTCTGTGCCCCTGACTAAATAGTCAGGTATTGCGTGTTCTGAATATTCTTGCAGAACACTGGGCGGAAATCACTGATCCAGTAAAAAAAAAAAACAGAATGACCCTGGCAGGACACATGCCTTGCTGGATTATCCAGTTTCTAAGTGTCTGGGTTTCTTGAGGTTGTGATTTTAATATCATTTCAAAGCACAGCCACAGGTTACAAGATGACAAAAGAAACGATCTATTTCTTGTGTGAAATGCTTCGCGATCTCACATCAAACGTGCACGGGGACATGAGTCTCCTTCCGCCTCCCCTAGGGTTTCCATTGCACCTCATTGTCACCCAAACAGCCAAGCCTTCAGGTTGGAAACGAATACCCGGGTGATTCTTATTAAATTGCAGATTGTCATAGGATTGGAATACAACGGGAAATGCACATTACATATGAGCATGTGCAGACTTGAAGAGGGGAGAAGAGAGGTGAGGGCTGGGAGAACGGTAGTAGGAAGAGCAGAGTACAGGGAGAGTGTGATCCTCATATGAGCAGAGTACAGGTGCAAGGAGGAGGAGTCTGCAGGGCTGGGAACAACACAAGAGCCTAAGAGGCTGGGGCTGCATGCACACGTATAGCCAGGGGCAGGAGTCCTGGACACAGTCTTAGTACTAATGAGTAAATAAATAGTAATAGCTTGGGACCCACCTTCTAACTAGAGTATGAGAAAAATGGCTATATATTTCTAATTTTATAAGCATTAGATGACAGAGAGTTGCATATTTTAAAAAAGATTTTATTTAATTATCTTTAGAGGGGAAGGGAAGGAGAGAGGGGAGAAATATCAATGTATGGTTGCCTCTTGTGCACCCCCTGCTGGGAACTGGCCTGCAACCCAGGCGTGTGCCCTGACTGGGAATCGAACCGCGGTTGTTTGGTTTGCAGGCCCGCGCTCAATCTACTTAGCTACACCAGCCAGGGCATGAGAGTTGCACATTTTTTTTAGAAAATAGATGATGATGACGATTCTATTGAGAAAGCCCTGGCACAACTATAGCGCACATAAACAGGAACCCTTGAGCATGGAATAGTCAAATTTAAAAATAAGAATGAAAAGGATATTTTTACTTGCCATTTTCTTCTTTCTTGTAAAATAAGAGGCCCAGGTGCCAGCTAAAGCAAATCAATGACTGAGGACCGATAATTAGTTCTTATGTATATTTTAAAACTCTTAGAAAGATTTTCATTAAAATATTATGCTTCTGTTTCATGAACCACTTTCTCATGACTGGCTACAGCTTAAAACCAAGATATTGTATTACTGGGAAATGATGAGTTTCGTGGGTTTGAGATTCTAAAATTGTTCCAAGACACAGCGTCATTATAAAAGGTGGCAATAGAAATGTTTCTTGTGTGCAATGTTTCCGAAACTCACACAAAGCATGCACACAGGAAAGCTGACCATGTCCATTTGCTATTCCTGTGACTAAAGTTAACATCACTCAGTTGAATCAGCATTTTTGAGGGGACCTATGGTAGTGCCCTGAGGCTTCAGCTTTGGGTATTTCGGGAAGAGTGCACACACAAAAATGTTAGGAACAGAAGTACAGCCACGTGTCACGAATGCCATAGATGAGATGCTTGGGACTGACAAAAGGACAGAGTCCCACACTTTCCCTTTCTGAAGTAATGACAGCCCTTCAGAGGAAGGAACACCCTCAAAACTGCATCTGTCATAATGAGAACCACAGATTCTGGCAGATAGGGAGAAAGAGTGGGTCCTGGGCCTAAGAATTCCCATGAGCAAATGACTGTGATGAGTAAAGGCAGGGCTGGGCAGGCAGGCAATTTGAGCGGACTGTAATGGACAGCCTGGGCCTGGAAGGGGTGAGTGATCTGGGGGAAGAAAATGTGATCCAGTGTTCCATGTTCCTGGAACAGAGAAGAAAAATGTGTCCCAAGAGTGAATTCTGTTGATGTCTTTGGTTGCACACAATGGTTTCTCGTGACCAGCAGATTTTTTTCCACCTGCAGAATTGTGTGGGTGTCGGCACGAGTGCTGTGTAATTAGGACGGGGCAGAATGTGCTTGGCTACCTTTATTCTTATTTTTATTTTTATTTTTTATTTTTGCAAAATTATCTTCACTTGCTTAATTACTTGATTACTTGGGAAGTTACTTAGAAACAAACGCTCCGGGATGGTATTTACAGGACACGTCGCTCAGAACCCATTCTGAGTCTCAAATCAGACCACACTGCTCACATGCTCTCTTTTTAGAGACCCTCTGAAAAATCTTCCATCATCTGGCCCCTGCTGACCTCTCCCTGCTCATTTTCCATTTCTTTCTCTGAGTAACATTCACTTCCCTCTGTAGATGCAGTTCAAAGGTTGACTCCTTTGGGAAGCCATATAGGACTGCAACTCACTCTCAGTAGGGCTTTGTGCCTCCTTAGTATTCCCATAATAACCCGCAGGTTTTCCATCATTGCATTTTCTGCATCACTGTATATTATCTGTTAATGTGTCGGTCTCTCCGCGACTACATGGAGCTGCTCATCACCGTATCCTGAGTTCCTAACTCAGGGTTGCCACAGACTCATTATTGAGTATAAACGCAAGCTAACAAGAATATTATCCACAAATAGCTTCCAGTTTTTCTTTAGGTAAGGGACCTTTGCGTTGGTGATAATACCACTGTTATATATTTTTTGCTGTTAAGTTAAATCAAGTTATTTTTATAAGGTTAAATATAATAGTATTTAATTATATTTCTGTTTCCCTATTCTACATTTAGTAGGGAGATCTGTGGAATGTTTTAGAAACTTTAGCATTCAAATGCACTCGGTGGGTCCTTATGGAATTGTTGACCAAGCACTTCTATCTGAAGATCACCCCTGAATCTTACCCCATTTACATGGTTTCATTAAGAACTGTTAGTTTTGGCCCTGGCTGGTGTAGCTCAGTGGATCGAGCATGGGCCTGTGAACCACACGATCACGGTTCGCTTCCCAGTCAGGGCACATACCTGGGTTGCAGGCCAGTTCCCTGCTGGGTTGCAGGCCAGTCCCCAGCAGGGGACTCACGAGAGGCAACCATACATTGATATTTCTCTCCTTCCCTTGCCCTCTAAAGATAAATAAATAAAATATTTTTTAAAAAAGAACTGTCAGTTTTGTTACACTGGGACCCCCTCCACTAACCACTGCAGATCAGTTAAATGCAGGCACCTGACCTAAGCTGGAACGATGAAGGCCTCCCTGGAAACTCTGGGACTGAAACTTCATACTCATCTTCTAGAAGATGAGACACAATTCTGGACAACTGGGTTTCCTTCCGTGGGGCCCAATGAAGCACAGGAAATCCTTTTATAGAGATAAAGAAAAGGCTCACCCTGGTCAGTAAAAAAAGAGACGAGGGGTGGAAAGCAAGTCCTAAGTATATATGAGGTTTTGTTTTTCATTCTGGTTTTGGTTTTTGGTAATTCTCAGGCTTAGCCATATTCTCATTCTTGCTTTTCATGAATGACCCTAAACATCCTTGTAATAAATCTATGTATTTGTGTTGGTCAATTTAAGCCAGCTCTCTCACCTGCAGCAAACATCCAAATTATTACAACATACCAGACAGAGTCAAAGCTTCTCCTCAAGTTCTGCATTTCAATTATTTTTTTCTGGTACATGACACATTTTCTTAAAATATTTCAATTGGGTAACTGCAAACTTAATTCTGGCAACTAATTAGTGAAAAAGCAAGACCCGTGAAAAACAACCATTCCTACACTCGTGGGTAGAGAAGGAAATTAGAGGCAATTTAGAATTGTAGAAGCATAGAATGAATGAAGTCCAAACACTTGATTTTAATGTTCTTTCCCTTTGTTCTAAAAACTCAGTTAAAATATTAGACCCTCACTGGCAACTAACATGAAGAAAAAGAAGAAATGTTCTCCAATTAAGAGACAAATATATTTGGAGATTTTAGTAAATTTTGTTTTCCCAATTTGCCTAGAATTTTTTTCCATCCTCTCCATCTCATTGGAGACTAGAAATTAAAAAAAAAAACTAATTCCAGTAATAATGATTTCTCTCTGCCACTGGAGACTACTTCCCTCCTCGATGTACCTCAAAAACATTTCTTGATTAAACCTTCCAACAATTCTTGGAAGGAAATTGGGTGATATTTTCCGTGACTGCATGGTCTCTGAGGAGCCCACCGATTGGGATGCACCGATTATGAGGACAGTGAGTATATCTACCAGCAAAAGGACAGAAATCATAACACCCTGAAAGTTTTCTTCCATACGCATCAAACAGGAAGTCACTGCCAACTGAACAGTTAATTAGCTAATTTCCTAATTAAGGTATGGCTACGATTGTAAGCTAATAGTGACAAAGTCATGGAAGTGTGTCCAAAATATATTTTTATACTTTGTGGTTAAGTGTTCAGCCATTTTTAGTTTCAGAAAAAATACTCATTTATAAGTAATTTAGCTTTAGGTTGAACCCAGCTGTCAACCAACCTTATATAAGCAGGGTGTGTGTGTGTGTGTGTGTGTGTGTGTGTGTGTGACAGAGAGGGAGGGAGAAATACCAGGGTTACAGTTTGCTTTAGATGAATGCATTTGAATGCAGGCTGGGTGATGAGGACCAATATAAATTTGTCTAATAATGATATTAGATTAATACTATATATCATTCCTTTATATTTCCATAATGCTCAATATCATTTTTTTTGTTTAGTGGGAGGTCAGATATGAAAAGATAAATTATAGCATGACACAATTTTCATTATGCATAATTAGGGAATAGTTATTTTATAAATATATATGTGTTAATATATACATATAAACATAAAATGATAAGAAAAATAGCATCCTTATTTCACAGATGAAAATACTGAGTCATTTTTATTAATACCTGAATAATCTAAGACATTTCAGGCTTTGGGTTAGGTTATGGAAACTCCAAATTAAACCAGAAAAGCACAGAAACACATAAATGAAAATGAACAGATCTTCCATCTATCTAGTATTATAGGGTGGAGTGATTTCCCCTGTGGGTTTTCAGATAAATTGTCAGTTACTGAGAAAAATGGTTGTGAACATAGAGACCAAACGTTTCCTAATAAAATAATGATATATTCAGTTGTTATGAGTTCTGTGCAGAAAAAGTCCAGCCATTGTTAATATAACCAGAATAGTTTGTGTGACATCGATGTAACCTAGTAGCCAAAGAGAGTGGACTGGAATGTGCATGTGTGAACAATGATGATTTCACTGTACTAGTCAGTGGGGGCAGTAGATGCCATTGAGTGAGCATGTGTACTGTGTGGCCATCACATTCAAAATGACTGAACAAGTAGAGTAATGAATCTGCATCACATTTTGCAATAAGCTTCAACATTCCTCTGTGGAAACTATTCAGATGATTCAGAAGGCTGCAGCTATGGGAAAGTGCTGATGGGAAGACGCTTCATCACCACACTGCACCCACTCATGCATCATACCTCATGCAGGGTTTTCTGGTGAAATATCAAGTCACCCAGGTGACTCAGCCCCCCTATAGCCCAGATTTGGTGCCCTGCGACTTCTAGCTTTTCCAAAAACTAAATTCACCTTTGAGAGGGAAGAGATTTCAGACTGTTGATGACATTCAGGAAAACATGATGGGGCAGCTAATGGCTATTGGGAGAACTGTGTGAGGTCCCAAGGTGCTTACTTCGAAGGGGACTAAGGTGCCCTTGTCCTGTGTACAAGGTTTCTTGTATCTTGTAGCTTCTTCAGTAAAGATCTCTATTTTTCATAACCCATGGCTGGATACCTTCTAGGCAGACCTCATATATTTCATATTTCTAAGGCTGGAGTAAGTAAAATAGAACTTATTAATATTTGGAGAAATGCACTTTAAGACTTAGAACAACCACAATGGATCTTCCCCAATCTACTTGGCAAAAATGAGTATATCAGCCATCTAGAGTGACCGTATGATCCTCCCCTCACTACGTGGTCCAGGGCTGCTGGGAATTTGCATATGCTTGTTGAGGAAGAGGCATGAGCAAACTCTGAAGGTCTGGCTGGGCTTAATTGGCTTAATCAATGTTCAGTTGTTGGTTTGACCCCAACTTTAGAAGATGGGCACACTTCACTGTTGGTACTCTGTTGCTTGTGTAAATATTTACATCTGTTGAAGCCATGGGAAAATGTTCATGGCCAAAAGCAAAATTCGGGATTCAGGTACATACATCCATATTAGCTCATATTTTAGATTGAATAAGTAAGGGATGCGATAGTAACAAATACCAGTCAAGCAATCGAGGCATTGTGATGAGAACAGTGTATTGGAAATCAGCCTTAGAAAGACTTTTGACTTTTGTAGTGAGAGTCTACCAAAGGTTTTTTGTTTTTGCTGTTGCTGTTATTTATCCACGTCTGTAGACAAACCTCTGAAGCAGCATCTAACTTCTTCACTTATTGTTGCCTTTAGGGATAGATGGGTTGATTGACACAGTCATTCTTTTATGTATACATGCAGACATTACCTATTCTGCATCTGCTATAATATGTCATGTACTGAGAAAAAATTAAACACATGTGACATATATCAATCATCTGTTCATAGTCTAGCAGATAATCAACAGTTGACAAGGTAAATGCATTAATACTGATGTGCAGAGGCCATTAAAGAAATTTATAAAAGAGACTAGATATGAGGGGTTCAGTAAGGGCCCCCCAAAACATGCTGTGATATAAGGATCTCACACTTATCAATGTAGAAATGTTTACAAATGCACTGTTTTCTCATTGAGATGAAACTCATTCAAAGGCCTTGAGATTTGATAGATAATCATAAGGACAGTTTTAGAGCATTAAGAAAATAGAGTGTAGAGTTCTGTGTGCCATCTTGGATAGGTGACTTCATCACTCACAGTCTCCATTTCTGAACCTTTAAAACAGCGATAAAATAAATGGCTTATTAGTGTTTCGTGGGGATTCATCCGATGCTCATCTCGGTGCATGACACATAATTGAAGCCCAATATGTGGTCACTATTATTACTTCTGAAAACTTCCAGAGCTGAGGAAAATCTTTATACAAGTTTCTGGGCTCAACACCAAGAAGAGGAAGAGAAAGGGAACACACAGTTTTCCCTCAATTTGTAATCCAGTTCAGAGGGTAGCACATGGACTATGCAAACATAGTTTTTAAGAAGGCAATGGTGTACTTGTGTTCCAGCAAACTAGACAGAGGTGCTTGATGAAACAGAAGTTGGGCTGATTGCCACAAAAAGGCTGGGGGTTTAGATGTGTAGAAAGAAAGGTGACGAAGCAGAAATCTCCCACCCCCACAAAAAACCCCACCAGATCTAAAATGTATAAAATCTATAAATTAAATATTTATGAAATGTATACAAATATCAAATAATCATAGGCACTTTAAATATCTTATAATTGTATTTGTCAGTTATACAGTTATAACGGAATGCATCTTATATATTATACATCTTACATATATATCATCTTACATATTGCATCTTATATAGATCCTCTCATATATTGTATTTTGTCATGTATAGTGAGCACCCAGGTTTTTGTGTGCATTATACATGGGATTATTATACCCATGCTATGTAATCATTATACCCATGTATCATGTGCATTCTTTTATTCCCCCCCCCAAAATTTGGGCAAAAACGAGCACATTAATACATGGTAAAATGCAGAATATGTCGTATTTTGCTGTGTATAATGCACACCCAAGTTTTTGGGCCAAACTTTTGTGGAAAAAAGTCTTTCATTTTGACTTTTTAATTCAACTTTATATTTAATTATATTTAGAAACAAAACCGGTTATCACATTCCAGGTTATTAGTTTTGTATACAGATATTATTATTGCATTCCAAAGTTACACTTTTGATGCATAAGCATTAAATAAATGAATTAAAAACATTTATATAGATATGTAATTCATATCACCAATGTATAATGCACATTCTTAGGTTTCCCTAAAAAACTGGGGCAAACACTTGAGTATTATACATGTAAAATATGGGAGAGAACAATATACACACTTTAGCTGTTCTGAGAGATTTGTATTGGGAATAGATATGAAACACTGTTCTCCTTGACCAGCCCCACATTTCTTTTGAACTGTGTTTCAACCCCCCCCCACCCCCGTGAGTACCATGGGAGGAGTGACTCAATACAATGTTACTTTTCCACCCCTCTGGGACTACATTCATTTGTCCTGGGCTGTGCAACAGAGCAGGACAGGTGAACTCCTTCATCCATATTTTATTCTGGACATTAATAAAAGTTAGTCAGGTACTTACAATATGCTTGTCAATCTGAACTGAATTATATGATCAACTTTCACGTTTAGGAAAGGTGGTGACAGGCTTTAAACACCAAGTACATTTTTACTAATCAGGTTGCTATTTTGTGATGATGAAGAGTTGTGAATTTTAGCAGTTATAATCCAATCACATCATTTGGAAATAAAGTATGGCTTGTATGATGTATCCAATCAGAGATAAAGACAGGGAACATAATTGTCTTCTATAATTTTGTTATAAATCACACAATGTGTAATTTTCACACTGATGTGCCATGAAAGCTTATGTGTGATGTGTGCGCTGGGATGGGGTTGACTCTTTTTTCTAGGAGACAGTTGATAAGGGACAAAGGCTGCTGTGCAAAGATAGGCAGACTTGAAAGTAGAGGGAAATAACTACAGACACTGAAACCTGGGTTTTGCAGAGGACACCGTGATCGCCAGATCTAGCACTAACGTGCGCAGCGTTGTGCAGTCTGAGACTGAGAAGAGATACTCAGCTGGAACCCAGGAGGCCTTTGGGAGAAACCTGACTTCTGGGAATCACACAATGAGCTGACAGTGGGTATGCTCCACTCAATCCCTTCTGCAGGGGTCACCTTTTGTTCTACAAGGAGGAAGAAAATATCGCTGCTGTTGAGTTAGTTCTGCACATGAGCCAGCATCGGTCATAAATAGTTTATGAAGATCATGGTAATAATGATGATGATGATGATGATGATGATAAAAGATGAGAAAGCACCAAGAAATGGGGATTAAAAGGAAGAATAAGAGGAGATGAAAAGAAAAGGAGAAGAAGAAACAGAGAGAGTAGCACACTAACTAGCCCCTGCACCTTGTACTTCAACATATTAGCTCTTTGGATCCGCACAACTGGGGGAGGCATCCATGTCTGCCCCTGCTCCACAGATGAGAAAGTGGTGCTCAGAGGGATGGAGAGACTCTCCCCAGTTGTACTGGACAGAGGTTCTGTCTGACGCTCAGAATCAATTTCACTATTGCCATCCTACTCCTCCGTCCCCATAACAGCATCCCGGCTTTCCACTGGTGACACAGTCATTGTAGACTCTTCTGTGTGCTTACGGTGAGTCTCCAGGAAAGATCATGTGTCTCAGGCTCATGCTGTCCCATCACCTACCTGTCCAGTCAGAGTGCTCTATTCCCCTGGCCTCAGCCACTTGCTCAGGGAGGCATCAGACTTAAGACTTGAGTTCAAACTGTTGGTTTATACAGCTCTCTTTACCACTGAGCTTGTAGCTGGGAAAATTTAGAATCAAAACCACTAGTCTCTACTAGTTCGCCCAGCAGAGCTGGAGAGTGAAATTAATAGAGAGGCGAAGAGAGTTGAGAAATAGAGTCTGGGGCTTAGTGACATTGTCTAAAATTTGAAGCCAGCTATACCTGGAAACTATGTTATGCTAGGGATTTAGTATATGAGGAATGAATTTTTATTCTCCCAATAGGTGTGGGCCTTAAGCCTGTGTTCTTCTCTCCCTGACAACAGAAAAAAAAAAATTCTTGACTGACTCATAAAGTCAAATCACGAGTTGGTGGCAACTCATCTCTAACACTGGTGACGTTAGTGATGAGTTAGGACATTCAAACTGGGATTCTACAACTTCAGAGCTTATGCTCCTAGCAGTATATCACACAAATTAGAGGGGAATTTTTAATGTAAAAATGTGACTCACAAGATGATTAGTCCTAATTTTGCTTTTGCTTATTACAGTAACTATTTTTTTTTAATTTGGCAAAACCAGGATAATAGTGTTATCTGTCTCGCTGAGTGGCTGTAAATAATCAAAGAGACCATTCATGTAAAATGACTGTAATTATTGGCATGTGGTACAGTTTATGTTAGAGATTGCCATTGTTCATAATTCTGATAGAGTTGAGAGTGTCAAGGAACAACTACAGAAATAGACAGAAATTTTATAGAAATAGATACAGGTATTGATTTCTTTCCAAAACCTCTCTCTCTTTTACAAGAGTCATTAGGGTATCAGTTACCTGGGTCCCCACTTTGACCAGTTCTTGTCATATCAAACAAAAATGGAAAAGAAGATGGGCTAAATGCAAATACATTATACCTTACCCCTTTGTGTAAAAGTTCTATCTGGACCATTCTTTGAAGAGACTATCTTTCAGAAACTCAGTGCATGACTTGGTGTTTGCAGAGGGGTGTCAATAAAGGCACCAGAAGGGACTTTTTTAGGTGTCAGCCGGGTGGCATGAGACCTGGATAAGTTTTATGATTTTGAGGACTTATTTGGGTTGATATATAATACAGTTGCACCCTCCTGCTTCAGTGGTCATGCTTAACTCACAGTTTTCACCTGGAATCAAGGAACATAAAGGAGAAAACTGGAAATTGAGTTGTTTTGAGAATAAAGACAATAACATAAATGCTAAGTCAGACTACTCTGAAAAAAAATGGCCGAGTTAGTTATCTGGATGCCAAACACACAGGATTTATGGGATTCCACTTGTTCACAAGCAGAAACGAAGTGAACAGTCTGAACTAGCAGCTGCTAGCCATTGCCACTGGACAGAGACCACACGGTGTCAAAAGGTCCATGCAGGTTCAAACCTTTGAGACCTAGAGGTGTACTGGAAAACACTTTGGTAATATTTTTCAAGTCTTTCCTCGATTATCAGTGACATTCTGCAAGGGGAAGTGAGTGTGAAAATGCTCTGCTTAGTATCGCCCAAAGCCACAGGTGCACGCTGATTTCTAGAGCCAGCCCCCAGAGATGAGCAAACATTCTATTACAACGGATGTCATTAGACATACAGAAGGTAGCATAAGATACCTAATTTATTCACAAAGTGACATTTTATTTAGTGCAAATAGGCAATTTGGGCATTTACCGGAGGCACTTTCAGTAATAGAGGGGTGTTACTAAAATAGGATGGAACACCTGACATTGTTATCTTTATAACATAAGTTGGTGTTCTTTGGCTGTGGCAGAATTGAAGCATAAAACACAAAACATCTACCCTTCAATAACCTTCCTGATGAACACACATCCCTCCCTAGTCCAACACTATATGATGACGCCTCTCCTAGCCCAAAGCTAGTTACTGTACGAAGCCAACTTAGCCTTCGTCTTTTACTATTATCCGTCGGCGTTTCCAGTGTGCTTTTTGCATACGGGTGCTTTCAGAGATCTGCATCAATTTGCTGCTACAGTCAAAGGTTAACTACGACAGTGAATGCTGTACTTAGTGGAACACAGGGTCCCTGTGTATTTCTGCTGCCCTGCCAATTTATTATCTGTTTGTCGTATGGCGGTACGGCTTGATGGTAGGGTCATTCTCCAGCACCCGTTCATATATTCTCATCAGCACTCTAACTACGAAATAACTGCTATGTAACTCGAAAGTGGGAATTTTCTCGCATCTCCTTATTCTTTTTGTGTCTACGCTTATTGCCGAATGTACACAAAGCAGATCGGGAACCGAGTGACATATTGTGACAAGCGGCTGTCAGGCGCACAGCTCGTAACCAGATGTAACTGAATGCACTGAATGCAACTCTTGTTGAGACTGTGAGAGAAGTAAAACCCAGTTTCTCCGTAATCTGTTTCCCAAGCACGGGCCTACTTCCCAGCGTAGCCCCGCGGTCCGACGTGGACTTCATGCCGGCTCCTTAAAAGAGAAACACATGCCCATCTGGATTCCTAGGGCCCCGTGGAGCTGCCGATCGCTGACCCATGCTCAGCGTGTGTTTTCTTAGCTGAGCTGGGGCACAGCTTTGTTTGCCTATTACTAGTACCTTTTTATTTTCCCAAATGAACCCAGAGGCTGTAAATGTTTTCAAGTACTGAAAGAGAATCTGTAATTGTGAATTGCAGATGCAGATAAGAGATGTTTGGAGGCAGGAGATTTTGGCGAATTCCCTTTATCATACCTTGGACCAAAGCCTCTTAGACCTGAGTGATATCTTACTTAAACACATAATAAAGATGAAATTTTTTTAAAAGGGTAAGAGAAAACTAATCCCTTACTTCCTGTGACTATGTAAACTACCCACACAGAATGCCTTCGTGCTGAGAGAAGTAATAATTCTTTGAGGGAAAAAAAAGCAAAAAAAAAAAAAAAAAAAAACACCCCACTTCAAATGGTTGTAAAATATAAGCTTCCTAATTAACAAGCTGAGAGAGAAATCCAGTGAGAAGTTCATTATTATGACTTGTGGTGTGTTCCCTTCCAACTGTGGCGGAGGGCTTTGCAGGCACACTCGGCTTATCAGGACTCACGGTTGCCTCTGACCAAAGCAATGGCTGCTCTCAGGCCCATTTTCTGAACGCCACCCATGCAGCTGGAACACAACCACTCAAAGAGAGTCTGAGGTGCTTCTCCACCAGATTTGGGAAAAGCTTAGCATAATAGAACGACCGCCACAGGTGAAGGCCTACTTTCCCGTGAAAAGGTAAGCCTACAATGGCTGGCTGGCCAGGAGCTATGTTCAGCAGGCAGCCAGAGCACAAAGGCTCCGCCTAAGACAGCGCCCCTGTCATCTGCTTTCTCTCCAGCCCGCAGGGACGGAAGCACAGAGGTATCCTGTGGGTGGCGACCATCAAAGAGCAGCGATTTGTCGATGCTACGTCCTACAGGCTTGTAAGAAAAGAACCCAGGGCAAAAGAGACAGCAAGAGGATATTTGGAGCCCGAAGCCCATTTTCCTAGTGGACTTCAAAACACATCCCAGCGATGTGAACAGATTCTAAGGCACAAGATACAAACAATAGTCTCTGTTGGGTAAACTAAGGGCAGCAATCAGGGGAAAAGTAAATCCCGCATCCCACCTTCATCTAGGGAGAACGGGAATGTCCTGCCAGTTTATGTGCTAGGGCCAGTGAAACAACGGCCTGGGGGAGGAGAGTATGTTCAATCACAGAACTCTCAACCAGCTTGTTGAACTTTCTGAGAACAGTACAAAAGTCTTGCCATTCCACGCTTCTTTTATGTTGCTTGGATGTGCATGGTTTCCATGTCATTATGTTTTTCTACAGGAGTAGCAGTTTAATAACGCCAGTTGGCAATGGGATTCTGCAATAATCGCATTGTTATGTAGAAACGCACTGAATGGGGAAAACGGTATCATTTAAAGGAGAACAGCAATTATAATATTGAGCTTAATATTCAAATACATGTAAAATAGAAGGCTCTCCTAGAACACTTTCGTTCATCGAATCTTGCCTCTTTGCTGCTCCTCAGAAGAACCTGCGGGCGACACATTAGGAATCCGTAGCAACAAAACTCATTCCTTTGTAATGCCAGTCAGGGCTGCAGATAGACCATTACGTGGTAATGTTATTGGACACAAAATCTGATGTGATTAGACAGACTTTTGAGTTTTCTGTAATGACGATTAGGATTCTGGTTGTGGCCAATCTGAATGTTATCCACTGGAGCCATACAGTAAGATACCTCAGCACTGCTTAAAGCTATCCGTGTCATTTATTCTTGGGAGAGGCTACACGTGCCAGCCAAGACTCCTTTGCAACACATTTTAACAATTTTAAATTGCATAAAGCCAAGATTCCTTAAGGGCTCCTATTATAATAACTGTTGCTAGAAATAGCAATTATTACAGTGTATGTGTGTATGTATGTGTGGGTATATATACATGCATACCCTCACTGAGTAATAAAACCATAATTTTTTACATTAATACTGAGGGTTTAGAACTGCCGTAATTTATCCATTGCTAAGACGCCACACAATGGGAGTCTTATATGTGAGTAAAAAATGTTGAATAAAGATTAGCCTCGCTTTAAGCGGCATTACAAATATCTGATTCTACATTTATTTTTCAATTGTTCATAGTTACTCTTTTATTCTGTGCTCTGCATGAGACTTCTATTTGACCCCAGATTGCTCATTATTACAAGAAACACAACATAAAAACCTACCTTTCTGAATTCTAATATCTACCAGTAAAACCCTGGAGTTTTATAGAAATAGATACAGGTATTGATTTCTCTCCATCAAGATCATAGGCAATTCATGACTTCTTGGCCACTTTTAATTAGCATAAAACATTCTTTGTTGAGTGAAATACTGGGTTTCTGAATCTTTGAAGAGGAATTATTGTAGCCATATGAGAAATATAATAATCCAGGCAGTCTAGAAAGGGCTTTCTTCTCTTTAAAAATACGCTCCCAAACTCTTTATGCCGAAGTTCGGTGGAAAAATACTTTTCATTTGTTCCCGTGGCATTGCATTTAGTTTTTCTATACATTTAACCATGTCGGCAATGGATTGAATGGTTCAAAGCAATACAATATTATTATAAAGCTTTCTGCAAGGCTATGGTGATGTTTTGTTCTGCCCTTGTATATTACTTGTCCCTGTGGAAAATGTACCACTATAAACACCGAGACCTTGGCAGAATAGAAGGGCTGTTTCCAAATGTGTGTCTGGCACAAAGAAAGATTGTTCACATAGAATTTGAAACCATAAGGTATTATTTTGATAAGAAGGCTCTCTACCTTATGGTAGCAAAACAGACCAGTACAAAGTCACTTGCTATTCATGACCGCTTGTGACTTGGAAAAACCTCACACACATCAAGGAAACATCATCTTCCAGAAGTTACCCAAACGTTCCCTCTGATGTAGAAAACTTAGTAGACACGGATCCCTCAGATCAGTAACCTTAACAGTGTCAGCAAGTTACTGCAACCGGAAGGACACATACTCTGAGTTGAATGGCATACTGTTTTCCAAAGATTCAACTACAAGATTAACTTGAGAAACATAACTTGCAAAGAGTTTCCTTTCCAGTTTTCAATGCTTCTCCATTCCATGAAAGAGGAAAAACTCTGTTTAGTGCTGTAAGTCTTCATCATCTCCTCGATACATCTCAATCTTTCTGTTTAATAAAGAAAAGCTTGGGCTCAGAGTTTTGGGTAGGTAACCACATCTTACTAGAATGAAATAAAGTATGTTTGTTCATTTTTTGATTGGGGGGATATATTTAAGGTTACTTTCTATTCCTTATAACTGGTATATTATAGAATAAATTTTATGTTAGATTTTAAATATAGTATGTCAATTGAAGAATACCATTTAAACAGTGTGGACAGTAGGCAGTAGGGTGTGTGATGGGGCAGATATCTGGAGATTGGAGCAGACCCCAGCTTTGCCAAAGTCAAGAAAGTGGTCCATGAATGCTGTTTGGAGAAGACGGTGCAGATACAGGCACACATGTGAATGCTAAATGAATCTGCTATCTTCCCTATCTGTTCATGATGAATTTGGGCAGAGATTGATCACCTTTTGTGAGTTGGCAGAGAGGTCACTGACACTGCTCCCAAAAGCTTTCTGGAATGTGGAAGAAAGAAGGAGGTTCCATGTACCAAGGATATCAGGTATATCTAAATAGAAGAGCGCTGTGAAAATTGAACCTGCACAGGGCTCTCCTTGGGATCTTGTTAATATGTAGATTTTGATTTAGCAGGTCTGGGATGAGGCCTGAGGCTCTGCATTTCTAACAAGCTCTCAGGAGAGGTCCTTGCTGTTGATTCATCACAGCAAAGAGCGCAGGAGGCTAACACTGAAGCCCTGGCCATTCTTACAAAAGAGCAGTTGAGAACAACACATCGGATACGGCACATTGGAGAGAAAGGAGAGTGAGCTGCTCTGGAAACTACAACCCTGTTTTTCCAGGTTAGATCTCTGTATTTTTAACTCAACAGATGGCTGTTATGACATTGTAGGGGAAGGGTACGCCTGTCCTAAACAAACAGAGTGCTTAGACAGGAAGCAGCAGAGGGGGCAAGTGTTATGATGAGATACATTCATATGGAAATGCCCAGACTTGAGGGCAGCCGCCTATGGATCAGGGCGAACAAGGGCAGAGAAGCGCAATTATCATCAGAGCACACTGGGGTACAGGGCGAAAAGGCACAGATTGTGACCAGACACGCAGTGTAAAATCAGCACGGAGAAAAGGCAGAGAGGTGGTGGGGATTTCAACTCTCCAGACATCTGCTAGAAGTCTCGATTGGTTAACAGCCAAACGTCTAACAAACAGGTCCCTGAATCGCTTCGCTAACAGCTTTGTCTCCCACAGGAGAAAATGTCCACCGGGAACTGACAACCCGTATTCACTTTTGGCCAACCGGGAAGAATGAGTGGGCATTTCAACAGCGGTGGGTAATTTAGGAGTGAGACATCATACCATTTCAGAGTTTGTGATTGGCTGGGAGGACAAAGATGGCCACATACATTATAATTCATTCAGAAGGAGTCCAAACAATTTGGAGATACTGGGCATGTGATCTTGGGAACAGAACTTGTATCAGCTCTTAAAAATTCAGTTTTGGTTGTTTAATATCAAACAGTCTAAAGGTGAACAAAAAGTAAGAGGCACCTAAATAGAAATCATTGTGAACACCCAGGGGGCATAGTAATGGCCAAAGACATGCGTGCACGGAAGGAGGACATGCGGTCTCCTTAATAGGAGACAATCATTTTGCGGAGGGAACTGAACACAGAAGCAGGTGCACATGGCCTGAACTTCACCGCCTCTACACTAGCTGCACTTACTTACATGGTTTCATCCCTCCAAGTTGCCAACCTCTCTCTTACCTTCATGCGCTTACCCTTTCTGAGAACACCCCTAATGGTTGAATGGCAAACTCTAACTCAGCATTTGGTATCAGCTTGATCACAAGGCTGGTGACAGACAGGTTAGATTCCCCCACGAAGAGCCACAATTTCACAAGTTTTAGAATTCTTTTGTTTTGTGTGCCCATGTTCTCCAGCAGTTATTGTGTCCAAGATCTCCAGGGGGGATCCTGTCTGTTCTGTTCCCCCTGTAGTCCAGTGTCTAACTAACATCTGTCATGTACCAGGCACTAATAAAACATTTGTTCTAGGAAGGAATGAGATTAAGCATATGTTATTCTAACCCATGCGTAGCAAGGTGTCTATCGGTATTATCATTTCCACCCTCTCATATTTTAACAGTGTGTTTTGTACATAGTATAGCCTAATTATTTGCTAACTTATTCCATTCCTTCAGCCCCATCCCTTCCAGCCTGTGCCCATTTCGCATTTCTATTTATTTCCTCCAAGGAAAATGAAGAAGACAGATAAACATATCACTTTATACCTTGACTCCTCCTTGTTTCATCCAACAGATAAGATTATTATATAAAATGTAAAAAGTAAAAAGACATAACCATGTCCCCAAAGGTGAATGTCTCAAAGACTAGAAAATGGAACAAAGAGAATCAAAGTGCTGAGAATGATCCCTCGAATGCCTCCTGGACTTTGAATCACAGAACAGAAAGGAGCAGTAAAGAATACGTATGTGGTGAGGCAACGGGAGTTAAATACGCCCATTCCTCAAGGAGATGGGACCCACGTTCATTTTTAAAATTACAAGCTGGATCACCCCTTCTCTGCCTGGGAAACTAAACGTGGGTGTGTGATGTCTGGAATTGAAGCTTATATGAAGGTAGATTAAAAGAGTAAGAACAGGCACAGCCTTAGAACCAAACCGGGGCTGAGCTGTCCATCAATTTGGTGACTGGATCTGAAGTCCACAGGAGAAGAATTGGTTTTGAACTTGGGTGCTCAAGGGGTCTGTTCAAGGTGAATGAATTTCGTAGCTGGTGAATGCAGTTATGGAGATAAGCGGACTGTGTGACAAATGCCTTAATGCAGTTGGCTCTGATCTAGCCAGATTCTCGGAGGGAAAGGAGATCAGAAAAGTCGATGAGGTTGAACTGAGTGTTAACAAAGAACAGAAGTTAGCAGATAAAGACACAATGTCTTCCACAGGCAGAGTAAGAAAGGCAAGAAAGAGTGTGGAGAGGAACTGGGAGTAGTTCAGAGTTATTACAGAAAAAGCGGAGTAGAAAGGGTGACAAAACAGACCGAAAAGAGGCCAAATCATAAAGGAACTTGCATGCTACGTTCAGAAGCCCAGATTTTATCTTGTGGTGGACAGGGCAGTCATTGGAAGGTTTAAGTGTAAGGGCCAATATGGTCCAATTTATTTTTGAGATGAGTGGCTTTTAATGCCTTGCTGGAGGATAAATTGGAAGAGACCAATAGGATCAGGGTCAGGGAAATTGAATAGAAGGCTGCCGGAATAGGCCAGTTTAGAAATGAGGAGGAGAAGAGCCTTTTTCTTGTTCATCTTTGTACCCCCAATATTCAGGCCAGAACCTGGCACAAAGTCAGCGCTTAAATCATATTTGAAGAAGTGATGTTTGTTCATCTTGAAACCAAATAACTTCCCAACACAATAAAGTTAGCCTTCACCATACATCCATAGCTACTGTGCACACAGAGGGATCAGCAAGTATCTAGATCCATGTAAACTCTTTGCGTGGATTTCAGAAAGATAGCTTGATGATATCTTTTTCTAAATGATTCATTTTAATCACACAGTACAGAAGATAAACTGGCCATTGGCTGAGGCTTGGAATGATATCTGTCATAACAGGATCTGAGCTGTGCCCAGAATTTCTGCCTGCTTGGACAAACCCCATGCCAGGACCCGAGGAGCATTCCATTCTCATTAGAACACCAGTGTGAGGAAATGAGTGAGCGGAAAACACATTTCATTTAGAGGGCGGGAAGAAAACCTACAAAAAGATAAATATGTACAATGATCTAAACGCCCTGCACACATAGCACATACTCCTTCCTTTGGAAATGGTTAGGGTCCTTTGCTGCACTTAACCGTCAGCACACAGCAAAAGTAAAACATTAGCAATAATAATAACACTCTGCATAGGCTCGCTGTCTCTCAATAAGGCTATGACTCTTAAATTCCCTTCAGCTCCTTTCCGTTAGAAGCGGTAAATTGAATATATATATTCAAACAACTTAAATGCTGCCAACAGCTTTTCTAATTGGTAAACACTTGCATAAACATGAGCTTTATCAAATGCTTAATTAATCTGACATGCCAACTTAAAAAATGAAGTCATGAACAATAAGCATATTACCGACTTCAGATGCTACTCCACCCAGGTGCTTTTCACAAGAGTGTTAGAGGTATGCTTTCTTTCTAAACTAGCCAAAGTTGGGAGACATCAATCAGCTCCCGGGGATTAAGAAGTTTGGAGTTGACCAAGGTTGGTTAGCTTTCTGAATAAACTACTTAATGGAAAAGAAAATCTCATAGGCTTTTAATAAGCAAGTAGCTTTTAAGTCAATGAAAGTGGGGTCTAGATGTGTTTGCATTTGAGTTTTCATTTATTGCTATAGAGTCAGCCATTTTGATATAATTTAAGTAGCAAACAGAATTTGCAGGACTCTCTCTATAAATTTTTTAAACAGGCTTTTCTGTTAGTCCTTGTTTTCAATCTAGCAGCAAATATTCCATTTAACATTCTGTTAGAATAATTACTGCTTTGCAGATAATTTTGGCAGAGACGTGTGCCCAAATTATAGAGCATCAGAGGTGAGAGCTGCCGCTTTTGACAAATTCACCCCCCATTTCTTCTCATTGTGCACGTCTGAGACATTCCAACACCCTCAAAGGAACTACTGTGCAAATGAATGGCTGTATAACCATGAGAAGTACCTGCCAATAAAGAAAAAGGGGCGACTTTTCCTGGGTGACTTTTATACGTTAAACGCAAGTTGTCAATAACTGAAATGGCAACCATATCCACGAGAACCTTCACCTTGATGACTCAGGTCATCAATGAAGAAGTCCTTAAGGTAATATCAGCCAAAGGATCCTACAGGTTTGATGATCCAGCCAGAGGCAACTTAGAGATGTATACTCTAAACCCACCTATTTTGCAGATCGTGAAACTGAGCTCCAGAAATGGGACTCACATTACTCAGCTACAATGACTAATAGAGAGGTGGGCAAGAAACCTCTTGTGCAGCCATTGCGAAGCCACAGATCGCTGCTCACAACACACTGTGTTCTACAACGTGCCAGCATTTCCTGAAACATACTCTATCTTCAGATAGACAACCGTCCTTCCGGGGCACCCTGAGAGCATTTAAGCTCCTCCCTAATAGTGATACAGCATAGAACAACCTCCTAATTCAGTGATGAAGATGTTCTGTAGGAACAGAATCGGCCGCCTCAGTGGGACGGAGGTAGGTGACATCTCTTGCTCCCCCTTTATCGTATGACCTGCCACTCTATAATGAAGGAACATTAAATGAGTCTGGCATGACTCCGTCTCCACAAAACCTTATTTGCTACTGTTCCCCTGTGGGATATGGTAACATAACATGTTTGATAATTTCTTCTAGTATCTTCTGGATTGTTACTGCTAAACTGACCAATCCATAATTAGCTGGGTACTCGCCCTACTAAACATCCACTTTTTAAGGCAAGGTCTAAATTCACTATTTTCTTTTGAAATCTTTGTGTTTTTTTCTTTTAAAATTCTAGCAATTAATCATAGGGCATTCTGCTCATAGAATTTATGGCATCAGACCATGCTGACTTTAAATACGCCATGGCTTATGAAGTGTCTTCAATTATTTTTCTGTCTTTTCATCCTCTGGCTTCTTCCTTTTTCTCTCATCGTGACCTTTTTAGTGGTATTTCTTCTGATTTTCTGTCTCAAGATAAACTTTTTCATAAAGACAGAAGGAAAAATGCAAAACAAAGCAATGACATCTCCATGGTTTTCTTTTTTCCCTCATTTGTCCTTCGTCTGATTTCTCTCCCTCCCTATCAGCACCTGACATTTTGCTTGATACAACTAAGGAATCCTTCTTTATGTCTCTTCTACTTTTAAAAAAAAATATTCTTGTGTATGAAGATCCTCAGTTCCCATTGCTGAAGGATTATGAGTCTCAAATGCACTCTGGCTGGTGTAGCTCAGTGGATTGAGCTTGAACCTGCGAACCAAAAGATCTAGGTTTGATTCCCAGTCAGGGCACATGCCTGGGTTGCAGGCCAGTTCCCAGCAGGGGACCCACGAGAGGCAACCATACATTGATATTTCTCTCCCTCTCTCCTCCCCTTCTCCTCTAAAAATAAATAAAATCTTAGCAAAAAAAGGGTCTCGAATTCTAGTCTTTCCCCAGGTGAGCTATTTGGTTATGATTCTGATATCAGACTTGCTGTCATCTTTGTATAAATGCACAGCCACTCAAGATTTCAAGATGGAGGATCCCCTGATTTTCTTCGACTTTTCATTCTATTGTTCCTTCTTCCTTTTTATATCCTCTCCTTTCTTCTCAACTCATTGTGAAATTACCCTTTTTCACCATGTATCTTGTTTGAATCCTTTGTGTAGCATTTGAAGAAATTTTATAACAATTCACTTCAGTAAAAACCACCTGTAGAAGGACAAATGGCCAACTTTCAGCTTTATTTTTTAATAAAATCTGCTTTGAATGAATCTCAAGCCCTCCAGGCATCCTAGATTTGCATAGTTGTTCTCTTATTTATACTCAGTGGAGAATCTCAAAAACCAGAGAGGTTTCCAGAGACTGCTGTGAGAAGTTAGTGGTATGTTTATTAATTTTTGTACATGTGCCCATAGGCCTTGGGGCAATGAGTTCATTTAAACAAATAGAAATAATACATTAAATAAGCACGTTGTCCCCTAATCCATCTCTATGATTAGTCCCATGGAACAGCAATGCAGTTTTGTAATTCTACCTGTGCTCTGTTAGAAAAGTGAGGACATGTATTCACTACCCAGGGTATTGATGATATTTAAACGCACAGTGATGTGAAATAAATCATATTTACTCACTTGGAGAGAGGTTCTAATCCCCTCAGTCACCCTCATGCCTGCTCTTTCCTGTATTGTTAGGATTATTTTGTTGAAAGCCAAGAAAACTCACTGTAGCTAAAGTAGAGAAGAAACAGAACTCACTGGAAAGCTATGCAAGCTCACAGAAATAAAGAAAGAATAAAGGAGAAGGCAAGGAAACTAATGAGCAATGGTGGCGGGGGGCACGAACTTCCTAGAGGCTTTGTAACGGGGGCTCCACAACAGCTTCCATCAGGTTCTGCTACTGAAAGGAACAGGCCCCAACGTTCTCAGTCTTTGGATTCTATTTCTCGGGCAAAATTTTGTAAAATAAAGCACAGTTGGCTTCACCTGGGTTACACGACAGCTCTTGTGTAGGGAGAGCAGGACATCTTGATTCAAGTCCCTACGAAGCTGTGTTCAGAGGAGGAGATTTAATGATTGGGGTAGGTAGAACAATGGTCCTCCAAAATTGTCAGGTCCTAATCCCAGGCACCTTGATGTGTTAGGATACAAGGCAAAAGAAATTGAGACTGCAGAGAGAATTAAATTTGCTAATCCCTGACCTTCACATGGGGAGATTACTCTGAATTTGGATGGGCCCAGGGCCATCCAAAGGGTCCTTAAAAGTGGCAGGAGGAGACAGAGGGGTCAGTCACAGGACGATGCACACAGGAAAGGAAGGTCCAGAGAAAGGGAACATTGCAGTCTCTGGAGATAGGAAATCAGAAGCCAGGGGCCACGGAACACGGCTGGCCTCTGGAAGCCAGAAAGGGCGAAGAGACCAAGTCTGCTTCTAGAGCCTCCAGAAGGCAATGCAGCTCCACCAACACCAAGGTTCTGAATCACTGAAAACTCTTTTGGATTTGGACTTGGACTTCTTACCTCCAGAATTGGAAGATGATAATTTGTACTGTGGGGTGTCCAGCTCACAGCCCATCGGCCACATGCGGCCCAACATAAAATCATACATGTACTTGAAACACTGAGATTTTTGTGTGATTACATGTCACAGTGTATTTAATATGTGACCCAGAGATGCCAAAAGGTTGGACATCCCTGGCCACTTAATTAATTTTGCAAGAATTTGTTTAACTATTGATAGAAACCTAATAGAATTACCTATAAGAAAAAAGATGTTAGTAAAATTTGATGTAGATATTTGATGGCTGAGAGGCCAAAATCAAAGCCAAACCTCAGATATCTATATCTAAATATCTACATCTATCTATATGTGCATATAAATGTAAGTAATAGCACTTATGGCACCAAAACAAAATAAATACATAAAAATAAATTTTCTCATTTTGTACTATGCTTTCTATGTTCACACTCTTTTTCTATCCAGAGACCATAAAGATGACACCAAGACATACCACTGCCTAGGATTAATTTAAAAAAATTAGTCACAGTCGTGGAGAATCACCCCATTTCAAAGAAAATGGGACTTCAATAGAAAAACGTTATGGGCCCTGGCTGTTGTAGCTCAGTGGATTGAGCGCATTGAGCGTGGGCCTGCAAACCACATGATCGCGGTTCGATTCCCAGTCAGGGCACATGCCTGGGTTGCAGGCCAGTTCCCAGCAGGGGACTCACGAGAAGCAACCATACATTGATATTTCTCTCCTTCTCTCCTTCCTCTCCCCTCTAAAGATAAATAAACAAAATCTTTATTTAAAAAAACAGTATGGGAGTTGTTTCCCAGAATTCCTCAGTTCTTCAGCTTCTGTCAGACGCCAACCACTCAAAACCTCGTCCTGCACAGAGGGAGTGTCGGCACACCCAGACTGCATGGCGTGGGGACTTCTTTCTTCACTGGCCATGTTTGGATGTGACCCATTCTGTGACCAACAATGCCACACAGTTCCAAGGCATAGGAAACGGATACGATCTAAGAAATTCCGTGTCTGGCGGTTAATTCATGCATTAACTTGACTGGGCCACAAGGTGCCCAGATAGTTGGTCAAACATTCTTTGGGGCATTTCTGTGAGGCTGTTTTTTGGCTGAGTTTCACATTTGAATCAATAGGACTGAAGAAAGCACATGGTCCTCCCTCACCCTCACTCAATCAGATGAAGGTCCAAACTGAACAAAAAAATGGACATTCTTCCTCCCTGGCTGCCTTCCAGTTGGGATATCAGTTTCCCTGCCTTTTGCACTCAGACTGAAACATCGTCATCTCCAGGGTGTCCAGCCAGGCAGCCTTTCACCGGGAACTTAGCAGCAGTGCTCCGGGTTCTCCAGCCTTCAGACTCAGACTGTATAGTGCAGCGTAGGCTCGCCTGGGACTCCGGCTGGCCGACTTGCCCAGCTTGGGACTCATCAGCCTCTATAACGGTGTGAACCACCTCTTTAGTATATATATATATATATATGTCCCATTATATTACATCGGTTGCATTTCTCCAGAGAACCCTAAACTATATACTGCGTAAAAAAACGTATCTTCCAGATCACTGAAAAATCTATTATTGGGCGTATTTACTTAAAGAGACTATAGTAACTATGGACACTCTCATGCAGAATTACAGAAGTAAAACAGACTCATTGTAAAAAACAATGCAAAACAAGAAACGCAAATCTAAAAATTGCTCAACTTGCACATTAAATATAATTACTGTGCATACATGTATATGTGTGTGTTTATAGTATTTTATTTCCTGCCTTTATCATTAATGATATCCTTTAAGTACTCTTCATTTCAATAAATACTTTTACGTCATTCCCAATAACTGCATACCAATTTCTTACTTTTCAACATTTATGGTGCTTCTACTTTTTTTTTTCATGTAACAGGGAACACTAAATGAAGCATCACAGTACGTATCAGGACACATTCTTAAGGTGGAACTTGTGGGTAAAAAATATTATTGAGCCCTGGCTGGTGTAGCTCAGTGGATTAACTGGCCTGTGAACCACATGATCGCGGTTCGATTCCCAGTCAGGGCACATGCCTGGGTTGCAGGCTAGTTCCCAGCAGGGGATGCACAAGAGGCAACCATACATTGATATTTCTCTCCTTTTCTCCTTCCCTTCCCCTCTAAAGATAAATAAATAAAATCTTTAAAACATATTATTAAAAAATGCCACATTTTCTCATGTTTCTGGAGCCGNACGTCATTCCCAATAACTGCATACCAATTTCTTACTTTTCAACATTTATGGTGCTTCTACTTTTTTTTTTCATGTAACAGGGAACACTAAATGAAGCATCACAGTACGTATCAGGACACATTCTTAAGGTGGAACTTGTGGGTAAAAAATATTATTGAGCCCTGGCTGGTGTAGCTCAGTGGATTGAGCATGGGCCTGTGAACCACATGATCGTGGTTCGATTCCCAGTCAGGGCACATGCCTGGGTTGCAGGACAGTTCCCAGCAGGGGATGCACAAGAGGCAACCATACATTGATATTTCTCTCCTTTTCTCCTTCCCTTCCCCTCTAAAGATAAAGAAATAAAATCTTTAAAACATATTATTAAAAAATGCCACATTTTCTCATGTTTCTGGAGCCATAAGTATGTCATCATGAGGTACTGTTGAAACAAGCTAGGAACCTGGTAAGGCCTTCCTAGAAGGCAAAAGAAGCTCTAAGTCACAAAGGGGACTTGGTGTCCAGCAGTATTGTTGGTTGTCTTGGATAAAAGAAAATCAGGAGACCTTTCAGGAAGTGAAGAAAAGGACATAAAAACTGGCTGGAGGCATGCCAGCAACTGGTTGCAGGGTGTAGTTGCCAGTCATTTAAAGGTGACCAGATTGTCTCCTGTTTGCTGCTGAGGATACATTCTGGGCACATTTGGCTTTCACACCAGCCAGCTCTGACTCACTCTTTCTGGCTCACAGTGCTTCTCTCAGTGGCCAGTCCCCTTCATACATCATGTGTTGGGGCATAATGCTGGCCAGTTTCTGGGAGAAGAAAGGCATTTAAAATCAGATCACTAATTGTTCTGTTACTTGTTGTTAATTTTAAGTGTTTAAAACTCCCCAATGAAAATATCTCTTCTGAGTCAATCAAATGAATGGAATAGATTGAGAATATATATTATATATTTGTATACACATATATCACTAGATTAGATAGACAGATATCTTTATACAAGAGTGATTACTTTTTAGTTCTCTCTAACAGGAAAACCCAAAGACATTTAATCTATATTCTCTATTTTTCACACGAATAAATTTGCCAATCTCTAGCAAGTGCCAATTGCAAATGTATTATAATTTTAAATTGGCTCTATAATGGGCTCAGCGGCAAAACATATGATTTAATATTCTTCATTATGGTATTGTTTATGTTCTAGTGGAAAGTTCCTTTATTACTATTTAACCACATTAAATTTCCCCAAGGAGCCTGATTATCCATGAATGCTTTCAATAGACGTGTTGCCCTGGACCGACTGAAGAACTGACTCCAGTCCCTGACTGAGACACAATAATGCCTTAGAGGGCAAGACAAGGGGGGACATCCTTCCCATGGGTAAAGCACCCATGAAAAGGAGGAGAGGAGGGAGGTGTATAGATATTCATCCTTGAGTTAAGCAAAAATTGTGTTATGCCTTCAAACCCAGGAATAGATTATTAAGATTTCCTTTATAACTAGCTCACATGGAAATTCTACACTTATAAACTTTAGTAGTTTCATCCTCATTACAAACAGTGATAATCTACAGTAAAGTAGGACTTCTTGTTAAGTCTTATTAAACATTATCTTCATTACTAAAGAAGCTAAGTTCCAGGTACAAAATGCAATGAACTTATAAAGGTTTATACCAAACTATTATAGAGATGCTGTATACAGACACTACAGAAGTCAGAGCGGAAATTTATTTTGATTTGGGGATATTTTATTTGGCATCACTTTAAAAAATAAGAGCAATGGAAATCTCTTTTAAATCATTCATTTCTGGAACTAAACATTCAATAATTCTTTCTAAGTAGAATGCATTCCCTTGGCTTTATCCTTTTTACTTCATTCTTTTCCCACATCATTCATAGTATCCTTATCAGTCTGGAAGCTGGGTCAGAAATCTAAGCCCTTGAGAATCCTGCAATAAATTGTCACAGATTTCCTACTCATTCTCCAGTTATACCTAAGGAACAAATAGCATTGACACAAACGTCACAGTTTTATTCTGATATTTATTCAACTCAGCGGTTGGAAGGTATGGAACCTGCACGATCCAAGGGAATAATTTAAAGATTAATTTTAGACACAGATAAGTAGGGATAAATGGATGGGTGGGAGAAATATTAAATTGCCTTAAAAAAATGAAACCATATACACAGCCACTTACTTCCCCGGACAGGAAGATCTAGTTGTATCTGGCTTGAATGAGTCCCAACTATTGGTCCTCAGATAGTTTAATCAAGAATTCATTGGACACAGTTATTTGCCTGCTCTCATACCTGGGGTAGCCTTGAACAGCCTCCTTGAATTTGGATGATCAAAGAAGAAAATAGAGATGGATGACTCCTCCTTGGAAGCAGTTGGTTTAATCGCTGTGTGGCTATGTGTCCCGGTGCCATGGGGACTCAAAGTGTCCCAAGCTGAGCATCAGTGAAAAATGGCCTTTTCATTTCACTTAGGATTGTCGCCTGATCCTTAATGCCTTCCATAATTAAGGAGTAACTACCAAGGCGTGAGGTATTTCCAGGGGATTAATGGCCAGCTGGGAGAGTTGATGGCCCAAAGCCGAGTGGGGACTCATTAACCTCAGCTGGTCATTAATTCCTTAGGGGAAGCTAGGGGTTGAGGACAGAAGAGGGTGTGTGTAGGGGGGTGGGGGTACAACTCATTTTTATTGTATTTCCGGGAAAAGAAAAAAGTTACCTCTTAAATATGCAGAGGCATAGGAAATCTTCCCTGGCAAGAGAGAACGTTGTCTCTAGCATTTCAGCTGCTCCATGTTGTCAGTTCTCCTGTCTCCTGAAGGTTTTTTTTTTTTTTTTTTTTTTTTTTAAACCATGGGTGGTAGTGTTAGAGGGAGCAGGGATAAATCAGACAGGCTTAGAAGTGATAACTGGGGTGAAGATCTGGAATATGCTAAATGATGGAGTTTAAAGGATTCCAGTTCAGGTCAGCCAACCCTCACCCTTTCTGAATCGGTGCCCTAACACAGGCAATCAGGGTAACACTAGTATGTTAAATCTTATGTATGTTAGATAACAGGAGCATGTTATTCCACCCCCCATCCCCACCCCCACATCCTTCCAGAACGGTCACAGGAATTTAGAAGACATTTAAAAATATAATGTGCTGCTGAAGGTGGTGGTAAGCGCCCTTCTTCTGTGTGGAAAGCAAGAGTATAGATTGGGAAACCAATTTGAGAAGCAATCAGATACCAGTAAAATGTGAAACCTGTCTGCCCTGCAATCCAGAACGCCTCTCCTTTATAACAGTCCTCGAAAAACCTGCATATGTGGGCAAGGATGTGGTTAAAATGGATATATTCACTGAGAGTACTCACTGAAACCTGTTCATAATAGCAAAAAATTCAGGTAAATATTCATCTGGTAATAGGCTAGATTATGGCATCTCCAAATTGCAGAAGGTCAGACAGTAGTTGAAGGCATGGAGTAAAAACTACATATATAAAAATTTTCTGCCCTGGCTGGTGTAGCTCAGTGGATTGAGCACGGGCCTGCAAACCAAAGGATTGCGGTTCGATTCCCAGTCAGGGCACATGCCTGGGTTGCAGGCCAGTTCCCAGCAGGGGACACACGAGAGGCAACCATACATTGACATTTCTCTCCCTCTCTCCTTCTCTTCTCCTCTAAAGATAAATACATTCAAAAAAATCTTTAAAAACTTTCTTAAATCACTTACATAGGAAAAGTACACAAATTTTATAGATATTATATATTATAATATGTGAAAATAATATAATAGTCTATGTGAAAATAACAGAAAATACTATATATTTTCTATGGATACATAGATTCATGTAAAGAAGTAGAAAATGGTCCAAGAAAAATAAAACACACACAGTCACATCCACACACACAGGCAAAGAAATACGAATTACCTTTGGAAGAGGTTATAAGGGTGTCAACCTAATTTTATTTTTAAACTTTTTTATTGTTTTGCTACAACAATAATACATATTCTCATTTAGTAGTAGGTTACTTAAAAAATATATGAAAAAGAGAAAGCAATACAACTGCTGTGAGTTGGAAGTAGAAGATGTTGGAACCCCGATGTCAGGTTTTGTAGGCCTCGCCGGGATCTGGGGCACGGTATGGCAGTCGGGAAGTTCGAAACCTACAGTTTTGGACTGACTTCACAGAAAGGGATTTGGGGATTGAAGACCATATTTCTCCCAGGCAGCCTAGGAATATCGGAAGTCGTTTGCTTTGGGATGAGGACGTGAACAGTCCTACACGCACATACTGCCTGCAAACAAGAGCACAGAGCCATGAGAGCATCTGCCCCTACCAGAAATCCACTTAATGAGAGGAGGCAATGCCTCTGTGGATGTGTGGCCTGGGAGCTGGGCACGGATGATTATGTCCCAGGTGTTTCTGAGAGAACTTGAGAGCTTTGGTTCTCAGAGAGGCAGATGAATATTAACAGCTGATATTTGTTCTGTAACAATGCCCGTCTCCAGGAACTAGAAATCCTTTTCAAATAAGGTGCATTTGAGTTGCTTTGAGAATAGACACACGAGAACCCCCAAGTTCACCAAGTTAAAATGAGCCTGTGTCTTGTCCCACCTCTTTGGTTCTGCCATTCATTAGCTATATCACTTCTGGGAAATTATTTAAAATGTCTGAGCTTCATTTTTTCTTCTGCAAAATTAGGAGACTAATAATAATTTTTGATTGTTGGATTGATGTGAGGATTAAGTAAGATAATTTGTGTAAAAGAGTTCACTCATAAGGAATGATCAATAAATGTTACCCTTATTATTATTTTTATCACTAATACTAGTTTTGTGGCAAAGAGTTGTCATTGAGCAGGGACTGAAAATCAGAATTGGTCTCTAATAGTGCGTATGCCATCAATTGAAAAGGTGACTTCTCTAAACAATGTTACTCTCTGGGACCAAGTTTTATTATTTGTTAGAGGAGTTTCATAATACATTAAGATAATGTCTGTCAAAAATAGAAACAATAGTGTAAAGGAAGTTTTAGTTATTTTTTTTTTCCTTCTTAGAATTGTTGGTACTATTTCAGTCCAATAAATATGAATTTCAGCTATAGGCAGTGGTGTTGGAGATGAAGGAATCTATCGAATAGTATTATATGTCAGCAATTACCCTTCCCATATTGATGGCAAACTACTTTCGCTATGCAGACTCACGATCTTCATCGAGATGATAAAGGATAGTCCACAGGGGCTCACAAACTTGGTGGCCAAGACAAAAAAAGTTGATTTCTTCACTTTTCGGCATAGTCTGGCTGACAGTTGCAATCCATGGTATTTTCTGACACGATACAATGTTTTTGAATTCCGACAGCCGAAGCAGGAAGCACATGAAAGTCATTCGAATAACATGCCTTTAATATTGCTGCTGTAACTGCACTTCCACGTAGTAGACAGGTATTCAGGGCAATGAAACCACCTTCTCCAATAGTTGTTAACATTGCTCATGAGATCATGGCTATTGTTTTGCATTAAGAACTTTGGATTTAAATTTACACCAATATTGATTTATAGTAGCCAACACTTGGAAGTGATCTAAGTGTTCTTCAGTGAGCAAGTAGCTAAAGAACATGTGATCTACAGGGGAATATTACTCAGGCGTGAGAAAGAAGGTAATCCTGCCATTTGCTACAAAGTGGGTAAATAGACGTTGACAGTGTTATACTGGGTGATCTAGAAACAGACATAAAAGGTCAAACACTGTATGATTTTATTTATATGTAGAACCAAAAAAAAAAAAAAAGCCCAGGAAAAAAAAAAGCAGATCGGTGGTTGTTAGAGTTGGGATTTGGAGGATGGGCGAAATGGGTGAATGTGATCAAAAGGTACAAACTTCCACTAATAAGATAAGTAAGTTCTGGGCATGTAATGTGCAGCCTGATGCCTATAGTTAACAATACTGTATTGTATATTTGAAAGTTGTTAAAAGAGTATGTCTTGAAAGTTCTTAACCCCAGGAAAAAGAATTCTAACTAGGTGAGGTGCTGAACGTTAACTAAACTCACTGCGGGGATCATTTTGCAATATACACCTACGCCAACGCATGTTGTACCCCTTAAACTATTGCAATGCGGTAATGTTGTAATGAATTACATCTCAATAAAACTGGGGGAGAGATTCAAGTTTGCCCTTCCAAGGTGGGGCAATGCAGGTGACATGAAGTGACTCAATTAAGAAGGTTCCTACTACAAGTTCATCATGCAGTCCAGACCATGGCATTTTATACCACCTCCCCACCCTGGCTGTCTCAGGCTCTGTTAGCACCTAAAGATGATCACTCCCCTTGGTCAGTCTCATTTTTACTGCACTTTCCTGCTTTTCCTAGATGATATTTATTTATTTGTTTTTTTCTGAAAAAGGAAGGTGCATCACACTGGTGCTCCTAACACAATCGTAGCTGCTACATTTGCCATAGAAACAAATAAATAATCATGAATTACAGGATGAGGAAGTCTCTCCTTTCCAGTTTTCTGTTAATAATTCCAATAACAGAAAAGGGAACATCTTCATGCATTGCTACAGTGTCGTTAACATCTCTCTGGCATTTGCTCTTTTCCTTTTTCTTCACCAAGAGACCTCGGGCACAGGGTCTAGGTCACAGGGTCTAGCTGGAATTTACCAGGCTTGTACTGTTGTAAATGTTTTTATTTTCCGTTACCTTCTGCTCGTGACAAAATGTACTGGTTTTAACTTCTGTGATGATGAGACACAGTCACCTTTAAAATAAACTTACTGCATTTTTAAAGGGAAGGGATAAAAAGGAAAACACCACAGAATTCGTGTGTGGTGAGTGAGGTGTGATCACCAGGTCCAGGTCCTTGCAGTAATTATTCCACTTGTCTGAGGCCCCTTGATGTACTGCCCTTATTTCCAGGATGGCAAAGCACTGAGTAAGGTCCTTAATCACACTGCAATCACTAGTACTCCAACCTCAGCTTAAAGCCCGAGCCCAGGAAGTTGTCGGTAAGTGCATGTTGACCGCGGAAATGACTGAAAGCAAGAATGAAAGAAAAGCCTTGGAGCCTAACAAGAATGGCAAGTGATACGCACGTCGAGTCCCCCCTAAGCAGTGGATTCTGTTTGAGTCAATGGTGAGTGAATGGATGTGAGGGGACCAGCTATGAGCACCTCTCCACCTGTGCAGGCATCTAATTATTTTTAATCCTCACCCAAGGACATATTGATTGATTTTACAGACAGAGGGAGAGAAAGAGAAACATCAATCAGTTAGTTGTCTCCCATATGCGCCCAGGTGGCCCACCACCTAGGTAAGTGTCCTGACCTGGGATTGAACCCTTTTGGTTTATGGGATGGTGCTCCAAGCAGCTGAGCCACCTGGCCAGGCCCAGGCGTCTGATTTTGACTATCTAGAGCAATGTTCTCAAAACAAGGTCCCAGACCTTGCCAATCTACACCACTTTTACATGCTAGAACATGTGAATTGTTGGGTTATCCTCCTGACCCATTTGAAGCAGAAACTCTGGGGGTGAGGCCTGGAAATCCTCTTTTCCTTTTAGAGTCCTACAGGTGATGGTGACCCATTCCAAATTCTGAAGGCTGCTGCCAAGCTGGCAATCCCTCAAAGCCGCTGCGGTCATTCTTAGTAGGAGGAAGGGGAGGAGGACTGATCCAGTCTTGATGAGGTTTCAGGCCCCTCAGTATTACCACTCAAGATGGTATTAATACCCTGTTTTAAAGAAAGTTGAAAAATACTCCTTTTTTAAAATAAGTTCTTGCGTTTGATACCTACAGATAACAATAATAGAGCATTGTCACTTCCACTGTTTTGAAAAAAATACCAAACTCCTTTTCTAAAGCACAGAAAAACAGGTATGTTGAGTTGTCCCGGGTTTTGAGTTCCAACTCTTGAGTTCTAAATTGGCAAATCTAGACTACGGATCCAAGGGACGTAATGTGCAGAGTCTACCTCCTGAATGAGCCCACACCACTTTTTAGGTTATTTAGAATAACCGTGGTGGAGTTTTGCACCACCCTGAAAAAGAGCACAGAAGGTTAGAAAGAGATGGGGGAGCTTTGTCCAGACTCAGCCAAAAGCTCTCGTAAGCCTATTTAAAACATTTCCTTCAAAGGAGTTCCCGAAACAATTATTACAGCTCATTTGCCTGCAAATGTGCTCTCTGTTGTTAATCAGTTAGTCATTAACCTCAGCAATAGAAATGTGTTGTCATCACGCATTTCAAAGAGGTGGTTGGAGATGGATGGGTGGTGGAAGCTTCTTAAGCTGAAAGAGCCCGTTGTCGGGTTATTTACTCTTGCAGGATAAACTAACCCTCAAAACAAAGATTTTTATCTTGGGAACTCATCACTGTTCTCTGAGGCTTTTCCTAAGTCCCTTATTTAGGTTCCTGCCCACTGTTTACTCTGATTGCCCAGAAAATGGTCTCAGCGACCAAATAACACACTGGGAAAAATTGGGGGATTAAGACAGAGATGAAATTCAGTCCAGGGTCTACAGTTTCGGGGCTGAGAGAGCAATTGCTTGCGGCCTCCCTCGCCAGCAGAAAACCCAGAGCGGAAGTCAAAGGGGCTAAAGTGCACACCATTAACTACCCAGAGAATGAACGCGGATGTCCTCGCACTGTAGTTTTTCTCCCCAACGTGGTCATTTAGAAAACACTGTGGGGGCTAGGCCCTCAACCCTCCCTCAGGCCAATCCCTCCTGGGTCCTGGCTGCCTACCTTCCTAGATAAGCTCCCCGCACGGGGGGAGGTTGCCAAGGGACCGACTGTAGATAAATAACGCGGTGCTCAGCAGAAAGCTTTGCGACGCCCTCAACTTGCAGGATACATTTTATGCCACTCTGAATTTGCCTTAAGGAGATGTCCAAAGCTTTCATCGGGTGGCATGATCAGAGTAAAACAATCACTGGAAAAACTAGGCCAGATTTTATTTTTAATGAATCTAGATCAAATACAAATTATATTTACCTTACATAGAGCACACTGAATCACAGCGAGTGGCCACTTTTATCAATTAAATGCACCTGAATAGAAGAAATTTCAGTGGGTTCACCGTAGTAAATAAATATTTTATATAAACTTAGAAGTAAATGAGTATTTATATATAAATTAAGTTTTATGAAAATAACACTTTAATGTAACTGTCACACAAACAGTATATTTAGCAGTGTAATACTTGAATATATATAAGTATATGTTAAATATGTTTGTATGCAACTATTTCATAAGCAAATAAGCTGTTATTAGGGCTTTATAAGACATACCAGGCACATGGGCATTTACGGGTTAATGAAAACTCTTCAGCACATTATATCCTCCTCCCCATTGGTCTCTGGGCTGACAGGGTGAGATTTTTATTTTCCAGAATCTGAATTAAAGGGCATTAGTGTATCTTATATATACAGGCATCAAAGTAATACATCTCTGAAGAATGTCTCAGCCTCCTAAGGCTGAGGCTAAATTAGCTTCTAAACGTTTACAAACTTTGTTCCCCTACAGATTGCCCCCTGTTAAAAGCTACAACCTCCCCCGACCCCCAGACAGACCACAGAGTACACAGGGAGCACACGGAGATGCTTAATAAAGTCGCGTTCCTAGACAAGGGCAGGCTGCCCCCCCCCCCCCCCCCCCCCCCCCCCCCCCCCCCCCCCNCCCCCCCCCCCCCCCCGGCCACACCCCGCCTTGCGCATGCCTGTCTTCTGTCTGGCAATGTACATATATAAAGCTATTCCTTTAGTTAATTAGGCTTTAAAACTGCTATTTAAATAAGGATGAAACTTTCTTCTCCAATAAAACGACACAAATAAATTATCACTGCTGTCATAGATGGCCCAGCTGCTACTTTGCTAGAAAGCTTCGAAGTGTAACTTTGATGTGAAAAGACTCTTAGTTAGGGGACTATCCATAAGAGAAATGATTTTTTGAAAGGGAAGTTTTAACACAATGTCTCGGAAAAAAAAAAAGAGTGAGTCAGAATCTTATCTCTCTCTAGTGGGTGGCAACCTAAGGAACTCAAAAAGATTTTCCCCTTTTGATAAAAACGGTAGTAATAAAAACATGCCTCTATTTTTTTATTCCCAAACTTTCAGATTCTCATCAGGGTATAGAAAAAATTTTGAGTCTCTGTGGATGCTGAGAGGGGTGCAAATAAAAAAAAATGTGCAGAAGCAGCCGCCGTGAACAACACTGCTGTCGGAGGGGGTCGCACGGGACGCAGGTCCTGTGCTTCAGGTCGGTAACTGATCAGCCAAGGCTCGGGAGGAAATGGTGTGAGTTAAGACTTCTGAAGAAGAAAAACATTCTTTTTTGACTGATCTCCCTTCCTGGTTCCTAAACCCCACATTTGACACACATGCTGGGTCAAGCCCGGTTCCGGAAGCCCCCATGGGCCTTGGCAGGGCCAGAATTAGAAACACACACACACACACACACACACACACACACACACACAATTAAGAAGTCTCAGCTTCACCCCCGTGGGTGTGGAACAACAAGGTTCATAGGGGAATCTAACGCTCCCCTTCCTTTTAAATCCAGTGTTACAGAATGAATGTGGTGACTTCAGTTAAGAATGAACAAATTGGTCTCCTTAAAATAAAATTTAAAATTTTTTTTATTTGTCTACTCTAGTCCTGTTTAAGGCAGGATATTTTAGAGCAAAAAGATATTTTACAGCAAAAAAGAATCAAAATTTGGCTGACTCATCTCTCTGGCAGGAAGCCATTTCCACAGAGGTACTCTCAGAGGTTTTTCTTTTTAGTTTTTTCTTTGGTCCTGTAACTGAATATTTTAGTCTTGATGAAGACTTAGCATTTGTCATCAAGAGGCAGCCTTAGCTTTCTTCCGACAAGCAGGGTCTGATGAACACCCTCTGTTGCCAATAGGAAAGCAGAGGTACATACATACATACGTACACATGTGTATACATACACACGTACACAGTGGTGGGGAATGAGCGGGAGGGGGAGTACAGGATGACTTGGTAGGGGAAAGGCACCCTTAAGTGAGAAAGCCCTTCCTGAGAACTTAGACGAAGGCACCACACCGTCTGTCGAATTAAAATACTAATGGAGAGGGTGGCAGGCTGCTGTATCTCAGATCAAGTTTGAGTTTCCTTTGGTTTTACTGCCTGTCAGGGTTATTCTCTCATAATGCACCAGGAAAAGCATTGCACTCACATTAGATCAAATCCTTAATGGAAAGGGTGGCAGCCTAAAGGACTCTTGATCAACTGCTAATTTTGTTTTATTCTTCTTCCTCTTACAGCTATTCTCTGAAATGAATAACTCTGCATTCAGAAGAGGTTTTCGAGAGAACCAAGGCACTAAAACAGATTAAGATGAACTGAAGACACGGAAAAGCAAGATGTTCACAGAATAAACAGTGTCAGCCATTTGATGTTGTAATAAAGGTACTCAGCTGTGATGTGCAGTTTTCACCACGGAAAGGTTTCCTGTTAAACATGCACGTGTCCCCACACCGGGCCAGGGGTAAGCGGGACAGCCAGGGGTGCCAGTCCCGCTGTCAATCGTCAATTTGTGATCTGGTGGAGCAGACAACTACGATAAACATCCCTTATTCAAAATGGGGAGGAAGAGGATTTAGTGTCTCTGAGAAGTGTCAGATTTATTGCTCTGAGGATCAAAGTAACCAGTTTATCTGGAGGATCAGGGAAACAGCCAGGAGGCAGATTCCTCCCTATCACTGGCCCTGCAGCTGATGGCCAGAGCTCTGGGTAGCAACGGTCTGTCCGCTTTTTTGCCCTCCTCAGTCCTTGGAGATCTGCACTGAGGCTGGAAATTCAGAGCCCTCGCTGCCCTATTGGAAAACAAGGGGGGATGCGTATCCAGCAGGGATGTGATGGAGAGAATCATTTGCAGGCCAAGAGTTCAGGCAGTCTTTCAAATATACAACTTCCCTTCAAAAAACAGTGTAAAGGAAAAATGAGCCCAACCAAAAAGATGCTTTTCGACAAGCTGCTGACAAAGTAGATTCGAGTGGTGTTTCATTGACTTTGGAGACTGGCTTTGCAGATCATCAGACATTTGCTATGTGACTATGTGCTGGGTTTACCTTCAGAAAAAGTCCAAGAAAAGAAGGCAATGAAAATGAAAAGAAATGGAAACTACTGTACTGCTCCACTACGTGAGGACACAGCAATAATAGTCCCACCCAAGACTCTGGGGGCAACTTAAAAATCACCAGAACCTACTTTTCTTGGGTTTCACAGAAAAACACGAGGATGCACAGATGGTCCAAAAATAAATTCTGAACATAATTCTGGGCCCCTCTCTCTCTAATGTGTCTTGTAAGTTCCTCTCCTATGCCTCCATTTCTTTCTCCAATTAATAACCTGGTCTTAACTATTATAACTCATTGTTACTACGAGAACTTGTTACTGAGCTATGATTAAATTCTGCCATAGTTCAAATATTGCATTTATATCTTTACAGTCTCCAAAACAATAACAGTATTTTCAATTCCTTTTTCTAGATCAAACAAGTTTGGTCCCTGATTTCTAACAGTGTTAATGGGAAAACGAACCTGTTTCAACATTGTGAATTGGTCTGATAACTCAAAATAATCAAACGAAATCAAACAACATCCTTAAAGATAACTATATCAGCAATTTTTTTTTCCTTTCTAGACAAGTAGAATGGATGGGGGCTGGGAATGATAAAATATCACTGGAACAAATGTGTGACACTTGAAGCCAGACGAATAACTGAAGCACATCATTCACCATTTGAGTGTGAGCATATACCATATGTACTGCGGTAAGGTAGAGTTGTAGTGTGTGGCTTTTCTGATGGGGAAACTGAGGCTCTATCGAGTTCACAAGTGTGAGAAGCCATGATGGTAATGATAGAGGATGCTGATGCTCAGTGGTATGTGGTTCTGGGCAGAAGGACTTCTGGGGGAGGGGAGTGAAATGGGTGCTACTTCCAGAAGAGATGCAGACTTTGGTCAGCACTCAGGCCCATTCAGCCCGTCCAGCTGTGATCCCTCCTCCTTCCAGCAACCTGGTGCCTGGGGGGCTTGCTTTCCAGAATCTCACTGAAGCTTCAGAGTCCTTCCTAATGCGATGTGCGTTTGTTGACAGCTGCTGCACAGGAGACAACTCCCCACCCGCCATCCCCACCCCCGCCCCAGAATCCTGATTAGCCTTTGCTGCCAGGGAGGCTCTGTATCATTTTGTTTCTCCCCAGAGAGATGAGGTTCACAGTGAGCTGGTTATTTCTGGAGGTTATTCCTGATCGGGTATATTCATCTATGCATATGTTTATGTATTGATTTATCTACCGAAGTTTTCTAATAAAAGATAGAATTGTCTGCCTGATTTTAAGTGTTCCGGTTGGAAATAACCCTAAAGCACTTCTATCTGAAATGTCTTTTCTTTCTTTCTTTCTTTTCCTGCATGGTGGAAAAGGCTGCTTTGAAATATAGGTTTTGATCAATTTTATCATTATCCCTTTTTCAAGTCTCGAAGGTCTATTTCAAGGGATGCTTTAACACTGTAACTTTTCTAGCGGCTCCTAACTGATAATGAAGACTTTCCCACCACTGTTTTTCCTTTGACACTTGAATTCCAAACGGAGGTTTAAATATATAGTAATTATGAATGATATCACAGCTGAATATTAGATTAGAGTACAGAGTGTTTAAGACATCACAAATTCCTTTGTTAATGCTAAATTCCCAACCAACAGAAGCTCAAACAGGCATCAGTGGATACTAGAAATAGAAGTTCTTTTTCTTATGCTCAGTGGATTTTGCATAGACTCTCTTTCAAGGAAAACCTAAAAGGAATATGCCAGCATTAAATAAAATTGCTACTTTGGATCTTATGGATTTAGATTATCGGGCACAGTGGCTTTAGAAAATTTGAATATTTTTAAGGAAGAATATTCAACAGAAAATAACTTCTGATAGGTAAATAATACCAAACTTTAATCACTCGAGTGTTCCAATTTAAAAACAAGTTCAGGGAGAACTCTATTTTGTTCACCAAGGAAAAACAGTCATTTTAAATACAAAGCACACAGAAAACCTTTCATCTATAGTCACAGATTGCCTAGGGAGTGTATGGGAAGCAGAGCTGACTAAAATTTATTTAAAAGAATGGCAGGAGATTTTGATATAGTTCAACTTAAGCATTTTGTATGCATCTACTTTGTCCAAAGCACTGAGAGCTTTTAGGGAGGATCACGACAGAGTCCCTGCCCTTAGAAAACAGGACATATTGATAAAAAATTAAAATTTAAATAAAAAGTTGCCCTGGCTGCCGTGGGTCAGTTGTTTAGAGCATCAACTTGGAGTACGTGCCCAGGCTGCGGGTTCGGTCTCTGGTTGGGATGTGAATGGGAGGCGGCCCATTGATGTCTCTCCCATATTGGTGGCCGTCTCTCTTCCTCCCTCCTCCTCTCTTTCCCAACAAATATGCCCTTGGGTGAGGATTAAAAAGAACTAGATTTTCTTTAAAGTCTGTGTTGCAGACTGCAACACAGTGAAATTGTGTCACAAGTACAAGAGCTAGGTTTTCAATTTAAGAAAACAAATGAAGGCAAACATCACTGATAGTCAAAATTATCTTTGAAGCTTCTTTTGATCTGGAGGATCTGGGCTTTGAGGAGCTCCAAAAGCTAAGGGTTCACTAGTACGGGACTTGGATTTCACTTTGCCGTGAGACTTTCTCATCCCTGAGCCTGGTGGAGGCCTGAGTCTACTTGACATGGATAGGAGAGGAGACAGGAGAAAAAATGGCTGTGAGGAGGAGGCAGAGAAGCATGCGCCACGGGGAAGGGAAGGGCTAAAAGAGACTAATCACCACTTTACTTTCTTCCCAAGCGTGTCCAGTTTGCATCCTCATAAGTGGGGGCATTGTGTAGCCCTGCTTTGAAGCAGAACAGAGTCACAGCTGCAGATGTTACCTTGGGAGACACAGAGTCCGGGATGTCCATGCCTTTACATCCCTGCAAAGCTAGTAACTGCTGGTAGTGGCTGCCTCTTAATCTGAGAGAAGACAGAGACTGGGGGTATTAGTTGATTCTTGGAGTCTTTACCTCGTACCCATTGCTGTCTCTAATCCGTACCCTTCCAGCACTGTGGACTTATTATCCAATAAAGGCACGCTTTGGGAAGCAGGGCCAACCATACTCCATCACCAGTACATTTAACAGACCACACACTTTCTGAGGACAACATTAACTGGGACTTTAATGCACAGAACATACACAGAAAGTGAAATAGCAAATGTATTTGTAAGACCTCTATTCCCCTACACAGTAATGGCTTAACACTTTGGCTTTAATTCCATTTGTCAAGCTGTAAGATAAATACATGCACATCAGACACTTTCCAGCACTTATTCAAAGGGCAGACACTGAAGACCACTATTTAAATGCGAAATGTGTCCATTTGTTTTTGAAAACAAGGCAGTGCTTCACAATTCACAAAACATGTCAATCTTTTTAAAGAGATAGTGCAATTTTCAGAACACCATAACTGCTGGATAGGCTTACTCTTCCTACAATAACAATAATAAAAATCCTGAAATCCTCAACCAAGGTAAAAACATATTATCTAGTAAGCAAAAGCTAAAAGTCAAAATACCAAAACCCTTACCAGTAACACATCTATTTAGGATGTCAATGCATCTTTATTAGGACCTTCATCTAATATTATTCCATAGTTTCAAACATGGGAAAAACTACATTAATTTTTCTAACCAATGAAGCTTTTCACATGCAACATTATTCACATGGAAATATTACCACATCTTGAAAGAGATTTCCAGATTTCTCCTAGGTCTCTTGCCTAAATTGGAAGCAATTATTGGGTGGAGCAGTAATAGATTATTCTTGTATTATTATGTGTTGTTTTTTTATTTCCCATACGAACAACTATAAACCTACTTTCGGCCCACCATGTATATTGCAATACCAGGTTAACTCTTCTTTAAAATTATCATGAATTTTGTTTGGTTCTTTCCCTCAGCTTTCCAAGTGGTCTAAGCATTATGTTCTCAAGTCCAGCCTCAATCAAGTATTTCCCTTCAAGGGATCTTCTACAGTTAAAAAGAATGCATCAAAAAAAAAATAATAATATAGACATTACGAAACACTATGCCCAGATGCAACTTTTCTGTCTATAGAAACATGTATATTTTCTTTTTCTGAAAAGAAAAACTATGACATCATTCATATTGTCAACAAGCCCCATGCTGTAGGTAAATTGGTCAAGAAGGCCTTAGCTAGCCCAGTTCCGTGGTCTCTTTTCACTATGTTCCTTCTGATGCTGGTTAACCCTCTTCACACCACTCTGCTTACATCTCTCCACATGACTTACCATCTTACTTTGGGAAAAATAAGTTCTTATTAAAGAATCTTTCTTTCTTCCTCATTTTAAAAAATAAGCATAACCAGTCATAGAAACAACTGAGGAAGTGAACACCTATAGAAAAAGCTAAGTGTTTTGTCCAGTCATCATTCCAAATTGGTCTCAGTAAAATGAGACCGGGGGATATGCTAGTCGGTACATATTCTAGTACATTGTACATCGAATAGAATGCATCTGAAGCTATTGAAGGGGGAAAGGGAGAATTGAGCAACTGATATTCTAACTTCAAATTATTATTTTATGAGAATGAATACTATTGGATATGTCATAAACGGAGCTACTAAATCTGGAGTGACTAAGAATAAATAAGCATGTTTAAAAGGTGGCACCGGAAATAAATAAGACAATCAAAGCTGTCCTGGTAGACCGCTTCTGAATCTGAAGTCACCTTCAGCTTCCTGTCTTCTCTGATCTAAGGCTCATGAGGCCAGGGCCCCTTGTTTTGTTTCTCTGTTTCCCCAGCAAGTAGCAGAGTGCAATTGCCACATAGGATGTGTTCAGTACCAGCTGCTGGGTTACATGGAAGCACATCTCCTGGCACAGGAAGGCAGGCACTGTACTAAGCATCCCATTCATCTCTCTTATTCTCACCAAAACCCATCAGGAAGCTCTTACTATGATCCCCATTTTATCAACAAGGAATGCAGAGTAGGCTCCGTTTGAAAAGAGTGCTCTTAAGGACGTCCAAACTCACATTTCCTACCCTCAACAATTTCATTTACTGACTAACCCTGTGATAAGGAAATGTCCCAATTTACTATACCCAGTTTCAAAAAATGTTGATTTACTCATACTGCCTCGTGGGAATTGTGTCGGTAAGAGATAGAGGTGTCCTCGTGCACAGTTACAAACTAGAGAACAGTCTGATGATGTGATTTCTTGTTCTGGTGCCTGGGGTTCAACGGTCGAATCAACAATTGTTCCACCTGGAAACACTGGTAGTCAAAAGAGGTGACAACCTAAGCAATATTATTACACACCAAAATAACTAAAAAATAAATGACCAGAGGTAAAACAATCTAACATATTCAAAGCAGTATGCTGCCAACTCTGAATCAAAATTTATTCCTAAAGTTGCAGTACACAATCAATATCAGAACCAACATCTAAATTAAAAGTTAGAGACTCCTGAGTATACACACTCTGTAAGGATTATAATTTTAATCTATGCTACCTCTTTATATTTGATAAGAATGTCAACTGAAAACTTTCAAATGGTAGGCATGCCATGGTCAGTAGACTTAAGCAATCAGTACTATTATGATACCCCAAAGAAAAACAATGATAGAATAAATGAACCAACAGATATTATTATTTTTAATCTAATTATTAGCACCTCTGAGTCTTGTCTTTGCCTCTGAATATAATATAACTTCTTGTATCCTGTTATGATAACATTAATGGTATTGAATTCTCTTCCCTAAACTCTGAAGCCCTGTGATTTTTATGGCATGTATTACTTTTATACCTTAAGTTGGGGTCATTTGTGCTCACATCTGAAGCCTCCAACTAAATAGTGACTGTTTCACTGTAGGCCCTCAAATACCATGCGCTGTGTAGAATGAGCATTTCATAAATGTTTTTGAATTAAAAAAAAGAAAGCACACAGGAGATAGCTAGCGTGAGAAAAAATATACACAAAGTGGCGTGGGTGGAGATAGTTATATATATGCTGCTGATGCGGGTCCACTTCAGAGGCAACCTGAAGACGTCCACGGGTTTCTGACTGCAAGTCAAGGGAGGTCCAGCCAGACAGCCAAAGCCGCCATGATCTTATGGCCACTGGCTTGATTAGACCACCAGGTACCGATCTAGCGGAGCTCCACTCCCCGCTCACATGCGTTTTCTGAGAGCAGGATTTTAGACCCCCGACAACAGAGTAACCTGGAGTGTTTGTTTAAAAAAAAAAGTAAAGATTTCCAGGCAATACTCCAGACCTCTTGAATCAGTATTTATCTTGTGGGACAAGAATAAAAACAAAAACAAAACAACAAACACAAGGAAGTATTTAAGGTGAGTTTAGGCCCTCTGAGGACTGAGACTCACTCTCATAGCCACCATCTTTAATGCTGTTTGTTACGTCAACTTGGAGCAAGTTGGGGGGAATGCTCCCCCACCTGCCCCTACGACGCTGGTCCCCACGGAGAGGATTAGATAAAGATGCCTCTTCAGGGTAAACCAATCGTGCTGGTAAGCGCTGAGTTTAGAGACAGGAGTGTGTACAAATTCAACCCCACGGCCAGCCCTCTCCTTGGGGCTGTTGTGTGGAGCACACATTTCATATTCGTGTGGAATGGCTCTGTGTATCCTGCGAAGGACCAAAACACGCAGCTACTGTATTGTCAATGGGCGAACAAATCCCAAGGCATACTAGGCAGCCTGAGGCCTTCACTTTAAAACAGTCTTTTTTTTTTCCCCTCCTAGAATTTCAGCGCTGGGCTAGGGGTGGGGGACCCCAGGAGATTTCAGACATGGAGAAGCATTTCCTGATAGAGAGGTGATTAAACACCTCAGCAGGCAGGTAATAATGCCTTTATGTCTGGGATGGGCTAAATGTCCTCCTTACCAAAAACCTGGCTGGGGAGTTGGGGACAGGATAATGTTTCAAATTCCCTTGCAGCCACAGGAGATCACAATTTTACGCCCTAAGGTTACAGAAACATTTTGGTACGTGCTGGGCATAGGCAATTAATTCCACTATAGCCTATATGGCCTGTAAGACGCAGAGAGACCTGTTTAAAATCCGACTCTGTGAACATTTAATATTTGAAATTATTTGAGATGAAAGCATAACACCCAATTGTTACAGACTCTCTTACTTGCCTAATTACGGCAAGCAACGCTGTCAATGGTAAAACATTTTCGAGAGATTAGCTTTGCACAATTAGCGCTTCCGAGCCGGCCGGAAAATGCTTGAAAGTGTTTCCCATATTTTGCAACACTGACTGGCCAGCCACTCATGTTAATATTTGCAGACAAAATAATATTCAGATAAAGTAAAGGTCGGACTCCAAAGGAACAAAATGAGGCAGAGGGACATTCTGAATGAAGTTCCAGGTTGTGGCTCTCAACTTGGCAGCCGATGTGGTGGAACAAAAATAGAAATGAATTTCACTGGGTCCCGTTGCCGTTAAGTCCCACCCAAACTTACACAATTTCTAAGATAACCTGAAAAGCATTGAAAAATTTTTCTAAGAAGCCCACACCATTTTGGCAGGTTTTTATTCTAATCACATAGTCCGTCCTCTTAGCTCAGTAGGCAGCGCGTCAGTCTCATAATCTAATAACGTTTGTTTTTTTTTCAAAGCATGAATATGTTTTTTCTGCTTTAGTCAATGTCCCACCCTGTAACCAGGCCCTAAGGTAGTGTACATTGATGATTTGCAATGAGAATTCGTTGTTCTAAGCATGAAATCTTTTTTTTTTTCTGTTAAAGGCAAGAAGCGTGACAAAGGAACATGAAATCTCCATCTGACTCTCCACGAAGGTGGTGTGATTCCAAATCCGGCCCATCAACTCACTCTTCAGGGATACATTCTAATATTGCACTTACCAAGTTACACTCTCAGTGATTTTAATTTAGTAGGTCACTCTTTTTTTTCTTCTTTTTTTAGTAGTACCTCAAGGGAATTCCAATCAGCCAGGTTTAGGAGCCCTTGGTACAGAGGATGGCTTTCACATTCTAAATGCAGGACTCCTGAAGGTCTTCGATATGTCTGACATTGCTTTAGCCACTAAACATGGAATTCCATTAACAGACAGTTACAACCTTTATCCTACAGTTAGAAGTGCTAACACTATCAGAACAGGAAACATTGATTAACATAATGTATGATGACCGCGGACAACACTCTGCAGGGTCAGTTGAACCAGGCCTTTCCTAGACTATGGAGGACTGGACGGGTGTGAGTGGAGCTTCGTAAGACAATCATAGCAGGGCAGTATGGAGTGGCGATTAAACATTGCTCAAGCCATAACCAGATAGTGGGTTTCTGTCATGCTGTCACTACTGTTGACCCTAGGTACCTTGAACAATTTACTTAATCCCTCTGAGCCTCAATAATCAGACATACCTCACAATATGTCAGCGAGGGAACAGTTCCTGATACGTGACAAATGCTCGAACAACGTGATCTAGCCTTGGATACATACTCCAAAATTTAGCTAATGAATTCTAACCTGGCTAGGAGTTGAAATGGCCTGTGTTTTTAAAAAGGATTAATACCATCTAAAATTTCAGTAAGTCTGCAGGTGGATCCCCATCTGAAAGGTCCAGGGGTGATTCCTACATCCAGCCAGCAGAGTGGAGGGAGAGCTTGAGTAGTTAGACTATCTGAAGTGAAGGACAGCAAGGCCATGGGTGTAAACACGTGTAAACATGTTTAACTCTTAAGTCAAATTCACATGTGCACAATGCTAAAAATTCACTAGTTTTACAAAGCCTTTCCTATTTCATTCCATCCTGTTCTTAATTTCTGCTTCCAAGAGACACCAATTCTCCATGCTTTAACTTGCTTTTCAGGTGGCATTTACCTTTCCAGTTCTTTATAACATATTTATAAGTGTGGATTTAGCCATAATTTGCCACTTATGGGTGTTTTTGAATCATTCTTTTTTTAAAGACTGTATTTGTTTACTTTTAGAGAGAGGGAAAGGGAGGGAGAAAGAAAGGCAGAGAAGCATGGATGTGTGAGAGATACATGCATCAGTGGCCTCTTGCACACCCCCGGCTGGAGACCTGGTCCACGACCCAGGCATGGGCCCTGACAGGGAACTGAATTCCAGCCCCTCAGTTTGTAGGCTGGCACTCAGTCCCCTGAGCCCTACCAGCCAGGGCTAACCACTCCCTACTTTGGAAAATAATGATGAACCCTTTCTAACCACTTTCTCAATACACATACATACCCACTCCTCCCAGCCTTTTAACATAGTTGTATCATAATTTTCTAATTTAAAAAAAATTTTGTGTCACACTTGTCATGCAAATACTAACCACAATAGAGCCATTTTATATAAGTGCATTTCTCCTCTGGAATTTTGCCTCACCTTCCTGTCTTCAGTTTCCTGTGTGTCTGCCTCTATTTCATACACAAACACTAAAGTGACTAAACAGACCATGTCTTTCTTGCTTCCCTGTGGCCCTGGCTGGTTTCCGGGAATGTTGTGCAGTTATCTTCCAGGTACCTCCCCGCGTTGCCCCTCTCTGATATTGGATGCTATGTTTCATGGATTTGTTTTCCTCGATTATTTCCCTGCTTTGACAGACCATATTCTTTAACAGCTTGGGGGATGTCACATTAAGACCTATGTTCTACTTTTAACTCATATTTGATACGTTGGATAGGTGAGGAATTCTAGGCTGCAAATAATACTCTCTTTGTTTTGTACTCTTTCTGATTTATTAAGTCAGTCACCTTCAACTTCCTGCTTTTCCAGTAACATAATTAAAGATACCTATACATTGTGTGATTTTAAATACAGCGTTCAGGAGGGGGAAAGGAAAACAAGTATGTTTGTATCACCTGAGCCGTAACATCTGTTCTACTAGATACTGTCAAAACTTGGTAACATAACACAATGGAAGTGTGTTTCTCTCTAACATAAATTACAACCAATGATGTCTTTGTGCTTGTTCCTGGAGGGAAGTTCTATTCGTGTAGCAGCCAGGGACCAAGCATATGGATGGGTGCTAATTTCCAGCTAGCAGATGGGGAAAGGAAGAGAGGGTAATATGGCGAAGAGGTTTTGTATGTCAACCAAAATGGCACATGTCACTTTCAACCATATATTCTCTGTCAGAACTCAGTCAAATGTCTGCAGCCAATATCAAAAGAGGACTACAATTATAGTCTAGTGCTTGCCTAGGCAAAATAGAAATTCCTGTAGCTGGTACCTTGTTATTAAAGAAAAGTCTAATTGTTCCAGTCACCATAATTTGACATAATTGGCTGTGGGCTTACATCATAGAAGCATTACAGTAACTTAGGTAATAGTCCATCAAATTGAAAACATACCCCTGGCTATGACTTTGAAAAAGAAATGTCACCTCTATTCTGTTCTTGTGTTCAGTTTACTGGGTTCATCCAGAAAAACTAAGTTCATTGAATTACCACTAGAACTGTGGCAATAATAATGATGGTAATGGTAACAATAATAGATGCCACTTATTGGGTGCTAAATCAGTATATGGTACTATGCTGAGCTCTTTATGGGTTCTTTCTACTGTGGTTGATATAATAAAACATGTAATAGGTAACAGTTTAATCCCTAGTTCACAGACGAGCCACAGAGTCTTAGAATTTGATCGCAGTCCTACAGTTTGGATACACTGGTCTCAAGCCTGTGCTGTTCAAAAAAGATAACGGTCCTCCCGCTCCACCGTGCTGCTCTGCAGGATGCTGTGTTTAAACAGAGCCTTTAAAAATATCTGGGATAGGATGCGTCTAACTCTCTATCCATCGTTAATATGCATTCACTGACACAATAAAAAATGTGGGGTTGAGTTACAAGAGGCCGGTGGACAGTTTCAGTATTTCTGAATCTTTCTTTTCATCAAAGTCTCGGATAGTTGGTCTTTATGGTCAAGCTGCTAAAATTCCTAAGTGGCATAAATAATTTGACAACAGCGAACCTGGTGTGTTTAATGCATGTTCAGTGCTGTAATTCAGTCTTGAAAATGGTCCTCTCCGGTAAAGCTGCCAAGCCGAAACAATGAAGGGTTTGAGCTGCAGAGCAAGGTTTTCTAGAATTATAGTATTCCTTTTGGCCTCTGGGATGACTAAATGCTACTTAATCCCTTCCCTTTATTCACTACAATGCAAAAGACTTGGAAACACGCTGGAGTAGAGGTAACAGTTCCTTTCAAAGTCAAAGTCAGATATTAGCACTCCCGGGGAAGAGGGAAATGCGCTGGAGTTGGTGGTGGAATACCTTATTTACTCTCATGTGACCAACAGCCTTGTTGGTGCTGCAAGCCCTTCGATGTAGCACAGGAGTCAATTATTTCAAATTACAGGGACTGGAACAATTAGGTGCTTTCTTCTAGAACAGTGCACTCAAAATTTAACCAGGGCTGAAATGAAACGAGTGTATAACGGGCTGAAGGCAGCTGTACATGAGCAGCATGGTGGCTCGCTTTTCCAGAGGTTTAGCGTTTAGGTTCTGTTACCACTAATTACTTCAAGGGAGAGACACTATAGCTGTCAAACCTCGCAGTCAAGTCTGGCTACAACACAACCGCGTACGTCGTTGGCGCCTACTTCTCTCTCTTGCCATTTCATAGAGGTGCGTGATGCCAAGGCACAGTAGGGATTTTTGTGTTCAGTCCCCTCTCCTGGCTCCTGGCGGGTTCAGCGGCATTTGATCTGACCTGCAGATGTTCACCTTCCTGACTCTCCAGAGTCCCACCCTAATCAATGCTGAAATGCATCTCCGATCGGGGCTACTTTGCATTCCATTTCCCTAAAGAGCTTAGACAATAAAATTCGCCAGCAACAAAAATCTATAAATGAGTTACTGACCAAGAGGGATAGGTCAGCCGGAGACGCTGATCCTGCGGAGGGATACCTGGAGCTGACTGATAAGGTTGGAAAATGGCACGTCTGTATCATCAGCAACACAGCCCTAGGCAAGGCCAGGAAGTCAGGACTATCCTCGGCCCCTGCTGGGCTGTTCGCTCCATATTTCATGGTGGCGTCTGCTCACACTTCTCTCCCACTCCCTGCTCCATCTCTCCCTTCACTTGCCCCCCCTGCTCACCAGCCTGCTCTCAAAGCTTGCTTCCTCATTCTTCATTTACACGGAGCACACAGATGATAGATTAACACTGGGAGTGTTATTATGCTCCTAAGAGAGACGTTGCATTTTCAAAAGGAACCAGCCTAGGTGAGGAAAAATACCAAAATTATGTACTAGGCCAAAGGGCTTGGGAAGCACCTGAGATCTTGGTACCCATAAAACACATATAATGAAGTGAGCCCGTTGTCTTTCCCGGGGGTAAAATAAAATCAGGGGTGCCATGAAATTTAAAGTCCAGGACTAGAGGGCTTATTTCAGCCAGCGTGTCCCTTTTAAAATTGAACTTTATGAAACAGCTGTATCGCGTTCGCAGCATGGAAGGTGCTTGTCAAGCAAGGCAATAAATGCAAGAAGTCAGACAACATTCTTGGGCCTTAAAGAAAACAGAATTGCTGGCGAGGAGTTCCTAGAATCTGTATTTAGACAAGCGCCCTTAGGTTTCCTTATGACTAGGAAGATTCTGGAGTCAATCTGCCTGGATCCCTGGGCTCTGCGCAATTGCTGACCACGAACATACAAGTGTGGCATAGGCCTTCGCTTTCGTTTCCTCTTCTGGACAACGGGGATATTAATGGAACCTACCTCATTGGGTTGTCATGCAGGTTAAGTGAGTTAACAATGGCAACACGTTTAGAATCGTACGTGAAGCCATAACGGAGTTTGCTAAATAATGACTCAGTATATCCAACTGTAAGAAAGAAACACAGATGTAAATGGCAGTCCTTTAAAATTACTGCCACACTAGCAGACAATCAACCTGATGCTGGCAATCATGTCGTGTTAATTGAATTAATGCTTTAATATCATATGTATTGCATTATGCAGGGCTAACTAGACGGTAGTACATCTGTGTAGACTGCATGAAAGGGAAGAAGAGAACGAATACAGACTTGAGATGGAAATGTGATCCTACAGCTTCTTTGACTAGAAACCAATTTCTCTGAAAATATATTGAATAATTGGGAGAAAGATACACAAACAATTATGTGATGTAGGTAATTTGTAAAAAACAGGAATAAGCCAGCAAGATGAAACTAACACTTCCATTTCCAGAGAAGAGAGCTCTCTGGCATGCACTGAGAGAGAAGGTTTTATGAATGAAATGTCCATCAAATGCGATGTATTACGTCCAAACACGGCAGGAAAAATGTATATAAAAGTCATCCAAGGAAACTTCATGCAATGAAGTGAAAAGAGAGGGGTTTGATTTTCTTTGAAGTGTTTTCTTGTAACGAGAGATAAAAGCAGACATCTACTTTCTTTGATGTTTTTATCCTAAATTTGTGTTTGATTTTCCGAGGGAGATCATAGAAGTTTCTCCTTTCCACGCACTAGACTGTTTCCACGTTTTCAAAGAAGCGGAGACTCACAGGAATGGCCAAGTTCCTTGTAGGCGTCCCTGCAACGACGAGCAGATTTCTCATGGTGGGTCTGCGGGTTCCACGTTCACTTTTCTAAAGTTTTAATCCACTATGCAAATGAATGCACCCACCTCAAACCAAATGTTCTGTACTTCAGTACTTTGCATGCCGTTTACTCCTCCGAAGAGGAAAGAAAAAGGTGTTAAACCTCAGATAAGCAAGGCCCACATCTATGAACCACACTGATATCACTCAATGCCATGTTTATACCTAGTTAGAAAGAAGTGAACATCTGCTGATGAAAAAATAGAACTGTAATAGTGGCCAGCAGGGAATAAAACACTTTACTGGGCTTTGTTATGTAGATGGAAATGTGCTTTGTAGAAAGTGCTTTATTTGCAAATAAAACAACTAATTGCTGGAGCTAGAAATATATGCACAAAGTAGATTCTGAACTAATTTTGACAAAGCATTTGTTTTAATGTGCACATGATTCTGCCTTCCCCCAAATTTATATTGATTAACTTCACCAGCTTGATTCTGACGAATGGGTAGAAGACTTGCCTGCCCCCAAGAAAATCTTGCTAAATCTGTTCACAGTCGAGCCACGGTTATAATTCCTGGCACCTTTGCTTCAAGTTCTTCCAAAATGTCTTTGATTTTTCATTCTTTCACTCAACAAACAACCAAGATCCTAGTATATCTGATTTGATACCTAGTATATCTCATTTTTTTAAATGTAATGTTGAGAGAACTCTTAGACCACATTATGAACAAAAGGTATTTTGTTACTTTTGTCTTTATTCTTAACGTGCCTCCTCTACCCTCCTTGGAAACGCATGTCTTAGGTCATGCAGGTCTCCCCAAATCCCAAAGCCAAAATTTTCTTTCCAGGCAGACCCGATTAGAGAGTTGTGGAGATTTTTAAAGTTTCGTTGTTTTTTTCTCTTTTATTGAATGCATTAGGGTGACACTAGTTAATAAAATTATATAGGTTTCAGGTGTACACGTCTAAAATAGATCATTTGTACAATGTATTGTGTGTTCACTATTCAATGTCAAGTCTCTTTCAATCACTGTTTATCCCCCCATACCCTTTTCCACCTCACCCCATCCCCTTTCCCTCCGGTAATCATCATATTCTTGTCTATGAGTTGTCGTTGTTGTTGTTTTGTTTTGGTTTTTGTTTTTTGAATAGCCCATTTTTAAAAAATATTTTCTGGTTTACCCTGGCTAATGTGGCTCAGTGGAGTGAGTGCAGGCCTGCAAACCAAAGGGTCACCGGCTCAATTCCCAGTCAGGGCACAAGCCTGGGTTGCCAGGCAGGTCCCCAGGTCCTCAATACGTGGTTGCACATGAGAGGCAACTACGTATTGATGTTTCTCTCCCTCCCTTCCTGTCTAAAAATAAATAAATATTTTTAAAAGAAAATACTTCCTGACTAAACAACTTCAGATACTGTATCTGACTGTGTCTCTTTCTGTGATACTAGTAACCATTTATACTTAGTGCTACATCTATTAATACATTAGAGGTTGCAAAATGGCAATATTTGAATATTATCTCATTGCATTTCTTATAAGGAATAATTTTATAAAGAGTTACTTCTCACCTACCACTTGGTTACCCAATGATTTATACAGATAGGAAAGATGGGATAACCACTTGATTCTTATCCAATAATCTATCAGTTTTGAAGATAACGGTTTCCCTATCATCTTCCATAGATAAAATATTAGGGTTTTTTTTCTTTCTAAAATATATTATGATGATTTAGACACTTTGGAAAATAAAGTGGCAATTTCTTGTCAAGTTAAGCATCCACTTACAATGTAAACTGGGAATCCTGCACCCAGGCATTTACCCAAGAGAAATGAAAACTGTTTCTCATGCTAAAACCTGTAAATGAATACTTATAGTGGTTGTCTTCATAATAGCTCAAGCCGAAAATAACCCCCAAACGCCCTATGCTTCGCCAGTAAACAGATTGACGGTGGCGTAGCCATGCAATGGATACAGGCAATGTAACAGGACTTAGCCGTGATAAGTAACAGACTATTGACACACACGGTGTGGATCAGTCTCAAGTGAATTACATTATGTGAATGAATCCAGACTCACACTGCCGCATACGATATAATTCCATTTACACGGTGTTCTAGGAAAGACAAAATGCTAGGGATTGAGAACAGGTTAACTGGCCGCCAGGGGCTGTGGGCAAAGGGGACGCGTACGTTTGGGGTTGGAGGAAGTGCCCTGTATCTCGAATATAATAATAGTGCTCTCATGACTCTGTGCAGCTTTTGCCAGAATTCTAAGAACTGTATCCCCCAAAAAGAGCAAATCACACTGTATATGAATGTAAAATAAACACATATAAAAGTTAAAAAAAAGACACTGGTGGGATCCACAGTTAGCTTTCAGGGGGCAGTGCATATACAGAAAGACCATCGTTTGTTCTACATTCCTTTTGGGTGGGAAAGGTGGGGCTAATTGATTAAAGACATCATTTTTTTAATTCCTGAATTTAAACAAGATTTGTTGGACTTTGATTTATTACATGTATCTTTTCCCCGAAATTCAGATAGACCCATCTCTGCCAGTGACTTCAGATTGGCTGCAGCATTCTTGCAGCACGGTCCCAACAGCACCTTGGATAGGTACCTCAGTATCTGGAATCAAAAACATCCCAGACTCAACTCGTATATTGCCCACCTCAGACCTAAAATGAGCCCCGTCAGAAGCACTGGTTTGTTTTAGTGTAAAATGTTTTTTAAAGATCACGATCCGTTCGGTGTATTTTTGCATACCGGGGGGATGCATTGTCACCTAGTTTTACTGTAAATATTGTCCACAAATTTTGGGGTTTGCTCTTTCAGGGCTTTGTGGTCCAAAGGCTCTGCTATCCTTGTGGCCAATGTATTTTCAGAATCCTCGGAGGATAACTTTTTTGATTCAAGATACATTTTGTAGACAGAGAATTAGTGATGGATTAAACACGGGCCATGAGGGAATGCCATGAACCTAAGTGGACTATTAGGTTTCTGAGCTGGGTAGCTGAACAAATACAGAAGTATTTTTCAAATTGATAGGAAAGCCTAGGAGAGGTAGAGGTTGCGGGCAGAGGGGACCCACGGAGACAAATTCAGAGTTCTTATTTAGACGTGTCGAGTTTCAAATTCCCCCAGACATGGAAGTGGAGTTCTTGGTTAAATGAGTCCAGGGCATTAAGTAAAACGTTAGGGCTGGAGATACAGATTTGGCACCTGGGTGACATCACAAGCAATGGGACTAGGTGAGAGTGTATGTCACCAGAGAAAAGACAGTGACACAGAACAGACATTTGGGAAACTTGGAGAGGAAAAGCCAAAGGGGCCGAGAAAGAGCTTCAGGTGAGGGTGAGGGGAAGCCACATCCCTTATGCCCAAGGGACAAGGCTCGTGGCTGATCACTCCCAGGGGAACAATTAAGATGTGATTTTGACTTCCAAGAGACTCTCTTTCCTTGGGTCCATGAGGGAAATGTAGAGCAAACATATCACACCTCAGCGATGCTTTGAGGTCTGTTCTCTTGATACACGATTTTTATCAAATCATGACGACTCAAACAATCTGTTACTTCTCAGAGCCTGCTGTTCACAGTTCAGACACGTGAGGCAGGCCTTACAGTGGTCCACGGGAAGACCGAACCTACCCTCCATCTCCGCCTGCACTATGGCTTCCTCGGGATCCCCCAGCCCATCTAAACCTCTCTGCTCCTCAGCTCTCTGCATCTTCTTTACTACCCAAGGACATTCACCAACAGGATTCCGCTGCCCTAGAGTCTCTCTCCCCACCGCCATCCCCAGCTTCCACACGTCTGAATCAGATTCATCACTCAAGCGGCTTAGAGGAGTCCCTTGCAACTGCCACTGAGAATCTGGTTTTATGATTATTGTATCCCATGTCCTGCCTTAAGGAGGTGAATCAGAACCAAAAAATAAAATAAAAAAATAAAAATAAAGGGCCCTTAATCCAAAAAAGAAAATCCATGGAAGAATTCTATCAGGAAAAAATTACAGTAATAGTTCTCTTAAAGTCTGGCATGACCTTAACAACTAATCATTAAAACAAAAACAAAAAAGCTAACATAATCAGGGCAGCTAAGACATGAAGCCAATGAAGTTTACATTTTGAGGGCCACTTAACTGACATAGGCTCTGCAACTGATTTTATAATTGCAGTATTGTTTTGTGTGTTTGTTTGCTAAAGATAGCCCCCAAATTTGTATAAGACTGAGGGCCCAAAGAATATACACCATTTTTTATTATAGTACGAAAAATGAGAGAAATAACTAAGAATAAAACCATCACAGATTGAGTCATTGTCCACTTACACTGTTCTGTGATTAAGTTACACAACTTTCCTTTGCCCCACTTTGCTCATCTTAAAATAGGAATAAGGTCACTTTCTCTACCTCTATTTAAAATATCTGGTGAGGATCAGACAGGAGCCTTCAATCATCAAGCAAATATTTGTCAAGAACTGACACTGAGCCAGGTTCAATGCCGGTTCTTGGGGGGCTTCCTGATGAAGAGAGAAAGAATGGTCCACACTCTCGTGCTAACAGCTTAGTGTGAAACAATTGTTAATAAAAAGGTCACTCAAATAAATGTAATAGAACTGGGAACATTTAATTAACTGTAAGGTGATAACTGTAATGTCACAAATGTGGTGCTGAAAAACATTCCCAATGTCTATGTTTCTTCTACAGACCTGGATTTTTAATCATCAATATATACAGCGGCGATTGATCCCTAGAGGGGGAGAAGGCAACTCTCTCAATGTAGCCCAAACCCAAAATTAATGACCAGGAAGTCAATTAAATACCTGATAATAGGAAATATAATGGCCATGGGGACCAATATTAAAAATAGTTGGTCAGCACGTACTTTCCCCAGAGAGGGCCCTACTTAAACAAAGATTGAAAATTTGCTTAGTAAATATGTAAAATTTTTTAAAAAGGCAAGAACCATGAAGCTGAATCTACATAGGCTAACAATAGAACGTCCGGATTAACTCAATATCTCTTTTCTCAGCAATTCTGGAAGTACAGCTCATGCAACTCAGAGCAGACAAGGTCCTCTCCAATGTGTCTTCTCCCCACACAGGGCTCTGAAACTCAGGGTTTTAAGGAGAATGACACTACGTGGTGGATAAAAATGTGAACTCCAAAGTCAGACAGACCTAGCCGTGGGAATCTCAGTTCCTCGGGGTTTTCACAAAACACTGGGAAAACATACACAATCCCATATGAGACTCTATCAATCAGGCAAAGTCCTTCGCTTCCAAATCCTTCCTCAAATACACACTAGCTGGGTGACCTTAGGAAACGTTTACATTTCTCTTTACCATGGTCTCTTCTCTAGGAAGTGTGAGCAGTAATAGTCCCTTTTGATCAGTTACAGGACTGAATGAGAGAAGTCCCACTAGGTGCTGACAATGGGGCCTGTCAGACAGCAAGCAGTCGATGCAATTTCACAACGGCCTCTCCCACTACGGCCATCGGCACTGCTGCCGCTGTCACTACAACTATTGCCACGATGATCACTACCGCTACCACTGTTACCTCAACTGTTGCCACTACTATTACCACCACGACTATGCCACTACTGCTGTTACTACAGCTGTGGCTACAGCTACAAATGTTACTGCAGAGGTTACCGCTACTATTAGTGCTGCTACTTGCACTGCTATTCTTGTGACTGCAACTGTTGCCACCACTGTTACCACGGCTCTTACTATTGCTGCAACTGTTACCACCGCTACTGCTGCTGCTACTAACGCGGCTGATGCCGGTATTGCTACTACTAGGTCATTGACCTCAGAACCATCTCAGAGTATTTTGAAAACTTTCCCTTAATTTGTTACAGGCTCATGGAAGACGGTATGGCTTCTGCAGACCTAAGTCACATTACAAAGTGACTTAGGACCAGACAGTTGCCTTAACAGGCAGAAAGAACTTTGTTCAATTCCTGATGCATCTTAATTAGTACCCCATCCCACACCCACCCTGCCCCGGGGAGCCCGATGGAGAGGAGAGCCGATGGGATCAGCTCCACGGTCTCATCAGGTGAGTTAAAGGTAAGTCATCTTCAGTGCAGCTCTCAGCAGACTCCTCATTTTGCCCCAAACCACGGCTACCCTTCCCTTCCACCCAGGTGTTAGCTACGGCAAAAACACAGACTCCTGCTACTGAATGTATCCACTTTGGAGAGAAGGACAGAAATGTGTCCTTTTCCTCCAGGAAATGACCAAAGGAAGAAACAAAGATTTAAAAATCAAGGTTTCTTTGCTTAATGTGTAGAAAGTGAGATAAGTTGCTAATAAGAAACCTCCTGCTAGAGCAAGAATGACGTCATATACTAAGAATGAAAGGACAGAGAATCGGATTGAGAAGGGAAGGGATATATATACACATATATGTATATATGTATACACACATGTATATTATACAGAGTGGGGCAAAAGTTTACAGTTGTATGTGAAACAGAGTTCATTCTCATCTTATTTATTAATTGTTATATTACTTTCCACACAAACAGCCGTAAATCTACCTTTGCTCCACCCTGTACATATGCGCCAACTAAGGAAAAAGGAGAAGAATGTTGATTTTATTCAGTATTAATAACTGCAGAGAGTTGTTTGATGTGGCAACAGGTACTAATGCCCTGCAGAAGCCCCAGTGTGTGCTACCCACCTGCTCTGACAAGGGGATTATCCTAATCTCTGTGTTCAAGTAAAGAACACAGAACACAAAATGTGGTTTTCTATGAACCAGTTTTTTTTTAACCTCCTTGACAAATCTCCTGTATTTCGGTTCTTCCTGTTCCAATTAAAATAGTTGCCAGAGTTCAATTCGCGGGTATAATGACTATGATTTCTTTCAGAGCTCTATTCCTAATTAAAAGCAGCATTTACAGGAAAAGGGTTTTGTATATTTATGTATTACCTTATTCAATCCAAGCAAATTGCTTCCCTGTGTAAACTTCTGAATAGTTTCATTTCTTCCAACACTGAAAGCCATTTTAATGTAGATTTTCTATTAATTTGGGGAAGGAAAATGAAGCATAATTTAAGTGGAGTTACTATTTGTAAAATTAATTCTCGATTTTATAAATTGATATAAGCACACATGTATATATAATTGTGTGTTGGTATACTGCTCTCTCCACAAGCCAAGTGAAGTCTGAACATTTTGACTATTTAGGAAATGTATGCAAACGATTCCCCTTGTAGGTATCTTTCTTCCTTAGAAAACACAATATATTTGAGGAGGAAATGGGGTATAATGGTTAGCAGCACACACTTGAAAAATATGTACCCGGTTAGATCCTTGCACTAATTTAATGCTAACACTATTATTCTCCCATTTCACAGAGGAGAACACAGACAAGCTAAGTAACTGGCCTAGGCCAGGCGGTTACATGGAAAAGGGAGGACCCGGGCCCAGGCAGCCAGGCTCCCCACTGTGGTCTCCCACTTCCTCCTCCACCACCGCACGGGGATGGTGCAATGCAGAGAAGCTGTCTGTAGAGACAGACACATACAAGTTCAGCATCTGGCTCTGGCTCTTTCTGGCCATGTCATGGGGGACCAGCTCCTTGACCTCTATCTTCTCAAGGTTTTTTGTGTCTCATAACCTAGGACAACTATGCCTGCAAACCGCAGGCGGGCCCAGGATAAATGTCAAATTAAGGTACCTTCAGCAAAAGAAATCTTCTTCTCTTTCTTACTCTGTTTGGATCTAGAGTTACTTCAACTCAATTTATAATTAGCCCTCTCTCTTCCTTTTCAGTGTGGTCTTAGGCTGGACGGTGATTCGTAGTATCCAGAGGGACAATGAACGTTTTCACAGACTTGTTTCCCCACATCACCTGGGGCTCCATTCACTCCTGTCTTCGTAGCGGAAATATGCTCAGAGCCTTCACAGTTAGAATTTCTCATGGCATTGGGTCAGAAAACAAGCATGGCCTTCAGTGGATATAGTCATATTTGTTTGTCTTGACAATGAGTGGTGCAAAAGGCTATTGTTATTATTATTATTATTATTATTATTATTAGATTTTGCATCAGTGTCTTACTAGCAGCTGGAAGTATTGGACACCAGCCCAGATCGCTGTTCAGAGATGATCCCAAGATGCTCTTAGATTCTGGAGGTGGGAAGTCAGTAATCGTTCGTCTGGTTCCCGCAGGTCTGATTCTTGGCATGCCCCTCCTCCCTTCCCACTGCGTGCCATCTAGTGAAAATGAATGGATGAGGCTTTTGAGAAACTAGTTTACCCTCTCCAATCTCCAAACTCTTCTTAAGCCTTTAAAAAGCTCACAGGGGAATTTAGAAATCAGCATTTGCGTCCATAACTGATATAAATCTAATCTAATATGCATATTGCATAAATTCAGTCCATACACTCTGCAAATCCTCGATGAAAATGCCGTAATTGTTTCTTGGCTAAAGAATTTCAGTAAAATCAATCAGTAAACACAGATATGGCCTATCCCGCCGACCCCTGACCCTTGTCACGCTAGTAGGAAGCTTTGGAAACAAGAGGCATTTCTAAAGTGATGCCTCATGAGAGACAAGGACAGTCAGACATGGCTCTGACAGCAAACATGAGATGATCAAAATACACAGCGACGTGAATCAACCTCAGAAAGGCAAAGGTATAAATGTAAGCCTAATGCTTTCAGTGGCTCACGGGCCTAGATCAAAAAGCCTCAAGGTAGGAAGTTTCTGAAGGAGCGTGAAAATACATGGGGAGACTTCAAAGACTTGTTTCCTTGTGTCTGCCCATGATTAGGTAAGACCTTCCCTCTTACACAACTTGAACATAACAATTACATTGCTAAAAACGACTTTCCATTGTATCTCATAAGGTTGCATTCGACAGTCTTTCAAATACCTGAACACAGGCAAAAAAAAAAAAAAAAAATGATTGCACAAGTGTCTTTCAAGTTTTAAAATGTATTTTAATTCTGAAAAATACTTTCATCAATCACACATTAACACCCCTTAATTGCACATTAACACTCCTCAATACTTATGTATAATGAGTTTGTTCTTTTATACATCAATTAACAATTAACATTTTGAGCAATCTCAAAAAGGCTCAATATGCAAGCCTTTGTTTCATTTTCAACCACATCACCATTTGTGTTTGTGCAAAAATATCTGTGCAATCACTTCAATGCTTTATTGTAGTTAGCCCTTAAAAGTGGCGATAGAATAGGTCTCATAAATTTGGTACAATTGAGAGAAATGTGGCCATCACTAGTTTATGCCAAGAGTCAAGAAGACTTAGGTGATTACTTATGTGTATTCATGATAGGAAAGAACAAAAGAAAAATAAAAGCTCATTTATAAAATATTAAATATGTACCTAGAGGGTGAGGTATAATTAAGTCTTAATATTTTTTTAGCTCTTAGGAGACAGAACTCTCCTTTATAACCCACAAATCTATTCTTCTTTAACAGGTGGAGTGTTGAACTCAGTTTTCAGAGAGGCACTGTGGACATTTGTGGCTGGCTCCCGACCTCTAGCCCACAATGTTCTCACTTATTTCTGTGTCTCTCCTTCAGAATTCTCAGCCTGTTAACCACCCATGCATACTAATACTGTTCCAGCCTTGCAAGAGGGTAGGCCTGTGAGAGTAGGATCTTTTGAGACTTTCTGCTTATGAAGCAGTTTCAAATCTTCATGTTGCTTGTATAGATTTCCATTTTCATGGGTTACTTCAGTGTTGGCTACTTTATCAAATGCCTGTTCCTTGACTTCCTCTGCTGAGCCCTCCCAAACTGTCCCCTGAGTGACACAGGGACTGACAAACCTCACCTGGGAAGATCCAGGTTACAAACACTTTCAGTTTTGTGGGCCACAGTGCTTCTAACTACTCAATGGTGCAGTTGTGCAACTGCATTAATTGCTGGGCCCCGGTAAAATTTGATTTATAGAACAGGTGGCCGACGGCAGCTAGGATTTGCCCCATGGGCTGTAGTAGGCAGATCCCTGTTAATAGTACTGCTTTCTTGCTCTCATTCATTTCCCACTGAATGATTTGAGAATCCTCATCTAATCAAGGCTCAGCCTTTCTCGAGGACGAGAGCCCAGCCTCTCATCCTTGCTTCTGCTGGGGTTACAGTTGGAACGCTCCTTGCCAGGCATAGAGCCAATGAGAAGAATGTGCTGGGAGTGAGCAGAGTAGGATCCTTTCATAATTTAATAACAACAACGACATGACGGCAGCAACTCCATGTACTTTCTGTGTGTCCCATCATGTGCCGAGGAGCTTCTCTTCCATCGTAAATGGAACAGTTGGCCAACATTCTTCAGAAACAGATATGATTAAGACCCCCATTTACACCTGAGTCATAGGAGGCCTTCTGCAAGTCACAGTTGGAAAAGCAGTCAAAGGAGGCAGTAGATCCCACGCCTGCCTCACTGCCGGGACCACAGCAGGATTGCAATCGTTTCTCGTGGCACCTTGTCATAGTTGCTTTGCTGGAGTGGTTTCACTGCGATTAACCCTGGCATTCTAAGTAGGTCGCTTCCAGTGGGAGGTTTCCTTCAATTTCTATAGAAATCTGCATGTGGACAACACACACAAAAAAATCACGACCCTTCACTTAAGATGCGGAATGAGAATCCTGGAACGAATGGTATAGTGGAGGGCTCAAGGCCAAAGAGCCAGGAAGCCTCACAACCAGAAGAAAAACATCAGGTCTTTTGACTTCTACATTAATGCTTTTCTCAGCCACCCCCCACTGGAATGTCAGTGGCCTCTAACTTTTGTTTTCCACTTTAGTTTTAATCTTCCTTTTCTTGCTGCCAAACCCAAGCCTGCCCCCTCCCCCCCCGACACACACAGGAGAGCAACACGCTCAGGGTAGTCGGTGCTATTTGATTGTTTCTCCTTTGCATTCTCACCGGCGGCCACAGGTAGATACACTAAGGCAGCTTTTGAGTTTATACAGGCAAACAAAAACTAGGAGCACCACACCTCGGGAAAGTAGGCCATGGGTCACAGGCACGTTTCCGTTTTGAAGCCAAAGGGTCAGACCCTCCGGTCGAACTTCACTTCTCACGATGGGAGCCTGTGGGCTCATCTATGAGCACCTCAGTCGTGACTTTAATTTGAAGTAACTGGTAAGCCTTCAAGGGGCAGTAATATAGGCATCTTACTACTTGGCCCTTTGGTTGTAAAACTGGGATTTGTCTGAGAGGAGGAGGAAGAATGCTTACCAAGTACAATGTCGTATTTACTACCTTTGGTTATCAGATCTGCTAACTAGGACCAGGCTCCCCCATTTAAACATAAAACATGGAGACATATTCCTTCATTATCAGTATCGTTATTGATATCTTCAAATTCTTCGGCGTGTTTGGTGGAACTCTTAGACAGTCAAGGTTATCACCTTGCCACTTGCATTTAGTTTTTCTCAGCATATAAAAGCCGAGCAGAAAATGAGCCCTAATCCCTGCTGAACCTCCCTGGATGCCTTGGGGAGGTCGCTTAGGTTTTTCTCACCACATGATAATGTTTACCCATTATACCTATTTTCATCAATACCCATTGATTATTTTTTAATAAAGTGAGGTGAGATCTTCCTATAAAATTTATGCTAATTTAATGCACATGCTTTCAAGAGACTCTTTACTTCTCTTTACAATTCAGATTTCGGAGAAACAAAGCAGACCATCTTCCAAAGAAGCAGTGTTCAGCCCATTTTAGTCTAAGGAGACGCACAATTAATAAAATTTGCCCATGCCATTTAAAAGGTGATGAGACCCGGAAATTGCCAGAGAGACTATATTTGACCAACTCACAGATCGATTGTAGTGTCGCAGTAATGTTTTCAATGAGCTTATTGAAATAATGCCTACGACTTGTGTATTATTACAAAGGTACTCTCCAATTCTTCCCAGTTCATCTGGGTGGCTTCCTTTAGAGATGAACTTATATGCTATTTAAGCACCATTGATATTATCAAACGATGTCAGATTTAATTAGTTAAGAGCAGATTTTACAAACACTGACCTTGGTTCAGAGGGAAATGAAAAAAAAAAATCCTGACGATAAGGAGATAACAATTGATGGATGGAACATTATTCTATTTGAGAAAACGAAAAATGGTAAAGCATTTAGAAATTGAATTCATGACCTGCAAAACAAGATCAAATTAAAAACTGTCAGCCTGATGAAAAATTCCTAAATGTGTGAAGGCAGAACTTCCTAGTTCTGAAATTTAAATGAGGATCGTTAGACATGTCTGAACACAAAGCTCATTGCAAAGCGGAGGGGGCGGGGGGGGGGATCTGGAAAAAGAGAAAAACGCACGTAATATCTGGGTTCTTAAATTGGTGGCGATATTGGAAAGGAGATAAAGTGCTAGCAATTCCATAAACTAGGTCCATTATATATTCATAAGGGAGGGGATTCTCTACCTGTGTGTGTAAAGGGACATTCCTCCTTAAAAATTTTAAGATGTTTTAACCTGTGGTATGTGAAGGGCAATAAAACCCATTACATGCAATGAATGCTGCCTTGCACATGGTAAAGAATAACTACTTACTGAACACATGGGGATGTTGAAAGAAACTTGAAAATGATACGGAATAATAATAGATTCTGTTATTTGTAATAATTGTGTGAGAGTAAATTAGAAGATATTTTTTGATGATTAAGAGAAAAGATGGAAAAATAACACCAGCAATACCATGGATATTTATACTCAAAGGAAACCCTAGCACATTTTCCCTGAGCGGTAATTTACCTCTGTGTGCTCTGATGATAATAAAGGAGTAGGATTATTAAAAATAAAATGGAATCCCAAAGATATGAACTACAACTGAAAGGGCAAGTGATCTTAATTTACCAATCCTAAAGACATCCAAACATAAAATAGAGTCTTCACACTAATAAAGTGCAAAATTGGACTGAATGCTGAACTAAGATAATAAAGACAATAGTGTGGTGTGTTTATAAAATGCAATCATATTTTTAAACATCTCACATTTATACCTCATCAGAGATAGGGTAGATATTAATCCATTTGATGAACGAGGAGACTGAACCTCAGCAAATTTCATTCAGCCTCTAACTTGACTTCTTTATTGAACATTTACTATAGGCCAGAGTCTCTACCAACTACTGGGGATCTAAAAATGAGCTTCAGCTGACCCAGAGGTCACAGCACAGGTGAGGCAAACATTAATTAAATAATCATGCTAATGTCTGTGTAATCACAAACTGGGAAGAAGGTACAAAAGAAAATGTCTCCACAAACACTTTCTCTTTCCATGGAAATCTAATTCCATTTGCAGAGACAGGGAGGCCACCCTGAGAAAGCAATGGGAGGGCGGATGCCACCCTGAGAAAGGATTAGTCACACCTTATAAGGTCAAGAAGGGGGAGGAGAATTGTGGGGAAATAGCCAGCCATCCGAGCAGCTAAAAAGGCATGTGCAAAGGCCCGGAGGTGGGAGTAAGTGTGACACTTCTCTGCTCAGAAAGCTCTCGTTCATCTATCAAGATTCACATCAGATGTGACCTCTTCCATCAATTTTCCCAAGCGGCCAGGCAAATATATTTGATTTCCTATTGTTCTATCACACCAATAAGGTCATTGTATTATGGCCCTTATCAATTTCCATGGAAATTAGTATTCTGGGTGATAATTTTCTGTAACAATCTGGTATGAGAAGCTGCCTCCCAGCTTTGCTCCTCAACTGTTCACTCCACAGTGCATACATAGCTCAATGTGTAGCAAAGACAGGATCTTTAAAAAAATCAGTGAATATAAAAGTGAATCCAAGAATCACATGGAAGCCAGCTTCACTTATATCAAATTAGTAAAATCAAAAGGAACTTAATTACTAATAAAATTTTAAGGAAGAACATTTAATAAGAACTTTTAGAGCAAAGTAATAGCACAGGTACTTAGAGGATAATCACATAATATGGCAAATCATTTGAAGAAAATAACCAAAGCAAATGGGATTTGGGCACGATTATTACGTACCACCTGAAGGGTGAAAACGAATCTGTCCTGAAATCTTGAGTCGTATCTCTAAATATCATTTTCAGAATCCAAGAACTGGATATTGTCTTCTTCTTCAGAACTGAGAGCAATTTATAAAGGTGATAGTAGGGCTTGAAAAACATGTTGATTTATGTTTCTTTTAAATAATTTACTGAGGAGTGTGATGCATCTTTCTTTCTCTCCTAGACATTGCTGGGGTTTTTTTCTTGACGAAAAGGCAATTTATAAACAAAGTGGTGGAGAAAAATGCCCCAGAAGATGGGAACACAGCTATCTCCCCTTTGTCCACTGAGGCTGTGTTGGATATTGATTTCAGAGTGTGTAGAGCGGTATTTTCTTTCTAACTATTGCTGCTCCTTCCAGTTTTGTTTTAGTAAATAAGTCAATATTTCACAATTTAGATACTGCCCCAGAATAGTTAACTTATGAAGTGGAAATAATGGAGTTGTGAGCTCCCAAAAGTATTCAGGGGATCTGATTAGTAAGGACTCTTTGAGTCGCTTGCCAGAAATTAAAGCTCTGACCCATTTGAGTAAGTTCTAATGGTCTGCAGGTCATGCTGGCGAATCCATAATCTGTTGGTACATCACACCAGTGTTTTGTTTAGGAGAAAAATGACTCGTGATATAGGAGGCAAAAGAATGGGTGCATGAACATACCATATTTTGCCCTGTATAATGAGCTTCCATGTGCATTGTGCACCCACGTTGTTGGTCCTTGCTTTCAAAAAAATATTTCACTTTAATTTTTCATTTAATTATTTATTTACATATGGGTTTTTTAATGTACATATGGGTTTTTTTGTATTATAAAGGAATTTTAGCATTTATTTTTGAACATATTATGGTACAAGAGATTTTATATAACAAATAATTACAAAATGCAAGAACAGATACAAGGTATTTCAGGCACTAGCCATGTATAATGAGCATCCTTACTTTCCCCTCAAAGATTTGGGCAAAAAAGTATGCATTATACATGAAAAAATATGGCACATGGATGAATATGTAGTGCATGTGTGTGTGTGTGTGTGTGTGTGTATATCTGCTTGTGTATATATGTAGTCTGAGAAAATATATTCAGTAATAAGGTAATTTGATATTCAAATATTTTTAAAGTTCTCCTATTTTTCATTACAAATCACTTATAAATAAAACCTAACAAAAATATTCTTGTCCTGTAGGGACCACGACTGAAATGATGTTGAAAGCATGGGTCTTGTCAATGGTTGGTAGTCACCAGTCCACAAACAAATAATGGAGCAAATAAACCATCCATGAGCATCCCTATGTCTGTTTCTCATTTTTACATTTTTGCCAGCTAACTGTGACAAGGGAAGGAGAAATGAAATGTAAACACAATTTATATTTTGAGGACTTATTAGTCCAATTGCAATACAAATGGTAGCACAGAATAAAAATAAACAAACAAATGAAAACCAAAACATGGTCAAGCACAATGAAAACAACCTACCAGGAAGTAACCTGGAATATCCCAGGATGAAATAATGAAGTATGGAACAGCCAAAAGCACTCTTATTTACATAGTCAAAGTTCCAGGTCAGAGAGCTTGGGGAAAAGGCCCACCGCACAGACTGAAATAGTTGGGAAACACAGGGGGGTGGCTAGAGAAAGAAAGCAGAATTTGCTCTTCTAAAACATGCCTCTTTGGCCCAACAGTTATTTTGAGCTGATTATGTGTGAGAGGCTGCAGACACAGCCGAAGCTCTGAAAACTGGGCAGAAATTACCCTTTGGTAAAAGACATTTGTGTTTATAAGGGAAATCTCCATGTGTAAGAGTGCATCCCTCTCTGTAACTGGAAAGGGCAAAAGGATTAAATTTCTAGAAACTTAGGAATGGAGAAGGCTACAATGTAAGTCCCCATAATAGCCATAGCTTTGTTACTGTGCCTCCCGTGGTCACATTCCATAAGCAACCTCCCCAGAACACATCCCAACATCTTACTTTTGTCTGTAGCTGAAGACGGTATTTAAGGTCATGGCTTGGACCATTTTGTAGAGTTACTCAATTTTCTTTAGTGTCTCTCATGTTCAGAGGAGGTACATGTGTTATTAAACTTCTATTTGTTCTTTTCCTGCTAATTTGTCTTTTTATGACAGGGGTGTCTCAGTCAAGAACCTAGAGGGTAAGGGGGAAATTCTCTTTTGTCCCCTACAGTAGGAATTTAATATTGCCAATAACGCCTCATACTCTGTCCCCAACCCTGCCTCTTTCTGGGTGTCAAGTTCAAGCTCATATTCAGAAAATATGGCAGACAGCTGGGAGTGGGGTTGGCTTCTGTCACTAGAGGGGCATAGTAAACAAACAGATAAACACTCTACAACTTCGGCGAGATTGATTGGATGTCCTTTTATTTATTAACCATATGCAAATAAGTATTCTATAAATGTGATGATATTAAACATATTGTTCTATTATCTGCTTTTAAGACTTAACTATCATTTCATGCCAGTACATAAATGCCAAGCCAATCTTTTTCTTAATGACTATGGATATGAATTCATAATGCATTCAAATCTGCTACTCACTGGCTGCATAACTTTGAGCTAATATTTAACATCTCACAGCTCAGCTTCTTCATCCAAAAAAATGGGGTTGATTAGAATACCTACATTATGGGAAAAATTAAGTGATATAACAAACATAAAATGCTTTGTATGCTGCTGAAACTTAGTAAAAACTCAACTAATGTGATCTATTTTTAATTATTTTTATCAGTTCCATATGAACACATGAATTAATTTTACATCAATATAACTAACCCTGGAACTGATATTCTTACATTAATCTTTGTGCACAAATCATTTCTTTCCCATTCTTTAGGATTAATTTCCAGAAACTGAAGAGATCCAAAGGTCTGACATTGCAAATATTGAGAATCACTGCGAGACGGTTCTCTGGAAAGGCTGTGTCCGATGGTACATTTATTTATGGAGCATTGCTCCATATTCTTAAGAGCATTATATGTTTAGCTGATCACAAGTGAGTTTGTCCCACCTCCTACCTTTGGTTCCAAAATAAATATTCTCTATGGCTTGCTATCCTAAAATGTCACAATCATTTAAAACAAGAATAAAAAGAAAGTAAAATAGTATCCGGGGACTATAAAAAAAGTTTTCCAACTGTGAATTCTACTGCTATTGAAAAGAGGATGCCTAGTGGGGAGTTACCATATTTTTTGGACCATGCAACACACCCAGGTTTTAAAGGAGGAAAATAGGAAAACATTTTTTGAAGCAAAAAAATGTGGTAAAATATTTAATAACGCAAATAACATAATATTTCACCAATGTAAATGTAAGGCTACATTCAGACTATAAGATGCACTCCCATTTTCCTCCCAAACTGGGGGGGGGGGGAATTGCATCTTATACTCTGAAAAATACAGTAAATAATGGTTCTGGGGTGAGTGGCCTTACGTACTAAGTAGAAAATTTTGGAAAAAAGCCAAGTGAGTTTCATTTCCCACAACACATCACTTCAACCATCTGCGAGAAAGATAATGTTCTCTTAAAAGGAGAAACAATTACTGAAAAGGGGGTTTAGGGGACTAATTTGATACATATCATTGATTCTTCAATTAAGCTCTTTGTTAATGGCTTGCGAAGACACATGAAAATAACATATCAATGTCTGAAACACTCATGTTAAATAATAAAAAGGTACATGACCTAAAATGAAATAATATTCCCTGTTATAACTAGGCATGGTTTTATTAGTACCTATGATAAAAAACAAAACACAACTTTCATCTTCTTGTGACAGATGATGAATGGATGGCGGGACAGAAAAAAAGTCCTATGATCAGTGGATTGACTTAATAAAATATTATTATGACTCAGATGATAGAATAAGGAGAATGGCTTTCCCAGAAGAATGATTTGAAGAGAGATGATTTCTAAAATATTTTTGTGGGGGTTATTGCTCTTTTTCATTCCATACCCCCCCACAGGTGACTATACTATTTCTCTGATACATATTTGTTTCTCCGGTTTATCTCTATATCTAATAAATCTTAGACTCTATTATCTATATAGCAAATATTTAGTTTCCATCATCCACGTGCAGAACAATCTCCGAGAAAGCTGCCTCTGTGGCAGAAAGAGTCGACCACACAAAGAACAATACCATAAATTACAGGATCGAATATCTCGGTGAGCATGTGCTTCAGTCATACATTAAAATTCATCTCTACAGTGATGCTATAAACAACATTCTTGGGGGAAAAAAATCACAAAGCCCTTCAAATTATGGAAAGCATTTGACTTGCAAAACCAAGTTAAAACAACAACAACAAAAAAAAAAACTTCTGTGTAAAATTTCCTAGAAACACAATTTGTGTCCTAGCATACTTAAAGGCTAGGGTTGTCCCAGGCAACACGGGCTTTTGTTCAGCGTATCTGGCTTTGGGTGGATTCGGGGACCGTTTGCAATCAGCGTTGAAATGCAGGCTCCAGTGAAAACTGTGAGAAGCTGAGAAATGTTACATGCATAATTCATGGTTCCCTCATCACTAGATGTATTTGTGTGAGAATTCAGGGTTATACTGCTACCCAAGTTCATTGAAAGTATGAATCTGGATGTATTCATCATTCTCTTACACATGCTTAAGAAAACACACTTTTCACTAAAAAGTCCATCTTTTGGAAGGGTATTCTAACTTGAATACTTGTGGCCTACCCAGCCCCAAGTTCCTGTATCTAGTTTTTATTTACTACTCCAATCCCATTACACATATTCTGGTCTCCCGCCTCTACCTTTAAGCCGCACTGGTTTCCTGACAATTTCCAGGATGTTTCAAGCTATTTCCTGATTCAAAACATTTGGTATCTCACCATTCTCACCACCTGTCATGGGCAGCCCCTAGGATGGCCACGGATGCCCCTAACTCCTGGATGACAACCTTGTTTAGTCCTGTCCCGGAGTGTAGACTGGACCCAGTGATCAGCTCCCAGTGAGTAAAAAAGAGCAAATGAACAGCATATCTCTTCTGTGACTAGATTGCAAGAGAATGAGTGTTCTTTCTCGTTTGCTTAAACAAACAAGCAAACAGAAAAATACCCTCAGCTTCAGTGTTGTGAGCTGCGCTAGGGAGAGGCCCATTGGACAGGGCATTGAGGGAGGCCTATGCCCAAAAGTCATCCAAGAACGGAGGTTCTCAGTCCAGTAGCTGGGGAGGAACTGATTTCTGACTCTGTGCATGAGTGAGTGAGCCTGGAAGCTGATTCTGCTCCTGGTGAACCTGCAGAGATCACGGCCTACTGCACCTGCAAATCCACAGGCTCCGAAGATGCCTTGAGTCAGAGGCCCCCAGCAAAACTGCAGGAGCCGCAGGTCTTCAGTGTGTGTTGTTATCAGCCAATAAATGTTGATGTCATGCTACGCAGTGCTGGGTAAGCAAGGCACGGGATGAATAAACTAGTCTAGTCAACTAGTACTTTGGATCATTAAAATGACTTAAGAATAAACAGAATATAACAGATATATCCCAGATATACAGTGAACTTCATTTAACCTTATATTTAACATTTGTCCTTAAATGATTTTCTTTGACTCAGACAGAACAGAGTAATCTTAGGTATATTCAAGAAACAAATAAAGGAGAGAACAAGCTGTCCCAGTTTCTCAAATAGTTCACGTCTTCTCTAACACTAGGCTCTTCACAAGACAGTGTCAACGATGACAATGTGAGACACAGATGCCCATATACTTTTCTATTACCATTTAGAAATCTGGATGGGTTATCAATGGCACCAAATGTTAAACGTTAAAATGTAAAGAAACATCAACGAATTTTAAGTGAGTTAGAGTTACAGGTTTTAAGGACTAAGCAGGGGTGTTAAGATGAAAGACTTTTAATCTTCTGTTTTGAAACACAGTATTATTATAAAGAGAGATTCTCATTCTGTTTATGCTAATACCTTTAGCCAATGAAAAAAAATAACCTGAACTTATTATAACTCATTTGAATTGAGTTGAAGGTGGGCTCGAATGGTAAAAACAAACCATGTAGGACAAGGATGAGTTCTTTTGAATAAAATACCAGCAGTGCTGAAGTAGTCTGTAATTCTTAGATGTGTTTCATCTGAGATAAGAAACGATTTAAATAGGAAAACTACCTGGGATGAGGCAGAGACACTTCTCTTAAGATGATAACAAAACCTTGGGTGGAGTTCAAAAGAACTCATCCTTGTCCTACATGGTTTGTTCGTACCATTTGTCTTCTTTCTCTGCCACTTACCCACTGCGTGATTCCAACCAGCTACGAAACAACCCTGACCACTATCTCCGACATAAAGGAAATCACAGAATTTTCTCTGAGTTGATGTGAGGGGTAAATGAGTTTCTCTGTAGTAAGGTCAGAACTTAGCACAGGGTCCATGACAAAATCAAGGCTTAATAACATCCACTGTAGAATTAACATAGTTATGATTATTTCCGTATTGTTTTTATTACCTATGACCATTCCCAATATATGGAAAATGAAATCTGCTTGTATCTGTCTACATATGGTAAATAAAAATACTAATTTTATTAGCATGCTAAGGAAGTACAACTGATTGTTACTCATGAACAATAGGATGAAAACTTTTGTAAAGCCTTCTGTAAAATACCAGCTATGTATCTATAGACACAACAAAGGCTTTTCTACCATGAGTCACTTACAATAAAAGGTATCATTCTAGCATTATTTGGTCACATGAAGTAAATATTTATGAAAATATTAGCAAAACTAAACAATTGTGTCAGTGATCTTCATACTTTGAACCTCATTTCGACAGTAAATATCTTAGGGAACAAATAAACATGTCTGGAGTCAATCCAGCACTCTGTCATCGTCCTTTAATATAAAATTCATGCCACTACCAAGGTAATCTTAAATATTTCATTGTACATCACACTAGTGACGTGACTATAGGTTTCATTATAGACCTGATTATAGACCTAATTGTGCCAGTACTCATTTATACCAACACTGCTGTAAGTGCCCAAAACTTGTCTTTGTACTCCTCTACATTTAAAACCACTTAGGGTTTCTTCTAATTATTTCCTAGAGACACCTAAACAGGATTTCTCACTGGTTTCCTGGGGGTTGTATATGAATGTCAGGTCAGAGGGCAGCATGATCTGAAATCACCCTTGGTCTCTGCAGAATACCTAAAAAAACTCTCTAGCAAGGGGCTTGAGATCTCCCACTAACATTCCTATCTCCCTTTTAAAACTCAGCCCCAACCTTTTTCCCTCTTCCACAACCTTGTATGAATCTTTGATAGACTATTGGAAATAATCTGATCATGTGTTGCATTCTCATAGCTGTATGCTTTTACACAAACTGCCAAATCTTAACATGCCACCACCCAAAATGTTGTTAGTTCTGTCTTGTATTCAAGTCCCAGCAAAATTCTCATCAGCTCCATGAAATCCTCACTCACTTTGAGTATTCATGAATAACTTTTATACTGTGGGCCGTAAAGCAGAGAGGGAGAGATAAAGAGAAGTTGCTTGCCTTGACCTCCTCCACAGACATGCATGCATGGACATGTGTATGTCCTATGTGAGAAGTAACAGGACCATGATCACTACAGGAAATGTCTGATTTATGATTAACAGAGTTCCAATGGCATTCCTTCTAGATGTTATAATCTTTCTTATTTTAAATAAGACCTGTCAACATCAACAATCCAAAAACACTTATGGTGATATATTCATGAATGATGGGCTTTTATTGGCAAAAGCATGGAGAGCTGAGCTGACTTCATTGATTAGATGTAGCTGCTCTTAAAACAGCCACCAGAAAGGAGGGTGGAGGGGGGATAAATGGTGACAGATGGAGACTTGACTGACTTGGGGCTGTGAGCACACAAAGCAGTGTACGGATGACGTGTTCTAGAACTGTGCACCTGAAACCTGTATTGTTTTATTAACAAGTGCCACCCAATACATCCAGTAAAAAGAAGAAAAAAATTTAAAAAACCACAGCTATCAGATTTTTGTAACTTATCTTACAATTTGGAATAATTTTCCATTTTACACTGTGTTTGGGAATTCATGCACAGAATGTCAAAAGAAGTGTTCTGAGAAGAAAATTTCAGAAACAAGTAGCCTATTTTAAGGCAAAAGGGTTGGGGAACGAGAGACTCCAAATGTGAATGGTTGGTTTCCGCTATAAGCCCAAATTCAACAAGCAAGGTAAAACACATGGAGACAGCCCAGAGTGCAAGATGGATCCCATCAGCGGTGATGATATTTGTGTCTATATGTATGTAGTTATATCTATAAGCATGTGTGTAAGCATGTGCATACATGTACTTAGTGGTTTGCATAGTGAGGAAGGTACATTTTTGATGGCATGATACACACTTAGAATCCACACACCTACAGTGGCACCTCGGTACTTCTTGGCCTCAGAACTCATGAAACCCAGTACGTGTCACATTTTGATGAGGAAAAGAAATGTGTCAGCACTTGGGGCTTGCTCACCACTTGCCTCACTGGCTAGAACTTGCATGAGTCATGTCGACACCTCAAAGAGAAAACGCTTCATTGGTCAGCGCTTGTTCGCCACACCTCCGAACAAATTAATGACCAGTGCTGAGGTACCACTGTACAGGGTCCCGCAGAAGTAACGCCTGTGTGAGTGTGGTTGGTAGGGCGACCGTGAGGGTATAATAATTCATAGTTTTAATTTGAACAATTCCCCTAAAATATCATGTAGCATGCTTGAATGTAATATCGTTATGTTACAGAATTACATGCTTATGATTTTGTAGTAAAATATTTTGTAATAAAAAAGGGGTGTCATTGGTGCCAGACCCCATATATTTTTTTGATCCAAGGGAATTTGCGGGTGAATGCATTAGCTTTTCAGAAACTTCTAAATTGGTGTGCAAGAGTAAGAACTTTTTTAAAAAACATAAACAAGGATGATATTATTCCTCAGGAAGAATCAGTTTGGTATAATCACCAAGAGATAGCAACTATGCAAATACCAAGATTTGCTATAGAAAATTTCAGAAAAGCCAGCTGAACTTGCTGAGTAAGAAGACTTTTTGCATGCAATAAGTGCTTATTTTAACATGTATTTTTTTAAATGTATGGTTTGCACAGCTACATTGCTAAGAAAGAAAAATGGAAACCTAGCTAGAAATCACACAAGAGTGTGCTTTCTAGTAGAGTCTTATCTAGAGTTCACCAGTAAACTGGTTGGGAAGGACATGGGATCACTGAAGAAAAAGAAGTCAGAGTGAAAACACTCTCCCAGTCTTTACCACGCAAGAACTCTCAGAAATAGGCAAATTAAATGATAGTGAAAATGTTTGGAATGGATGAGCTCAGCTTTGAATCGTCTCTGCTTAGGTTACGGTGGGTTCTGCCCTAAAACCTGCCTGCCCATTTGTCACACACCTTATTAGAACCTTGCCCTGTGTTCTGACTACATGCCAACCTTAAGCGACTAGATTCAAGAAACAATCAATGTTCTTTCAATGGTCAGCTCTAAAAAAATAGCCTATTGGTCATGTTTTAATGATTAGAATACAAAGAAATCACAGCTACCCATTGCTGATTGTGTCCAACTGATATTTTGATAAAGCAGAAAAAAAAACAGAAATGCATGTGTATGTATCTTTTTTAAAATTATGTTCACATCTTTTTTTTTTCTTTTTTTAATCTATTTACCTTTAGAAGGGAAGGCAAGGAGAGAGGAAGAGAAACATCATTGTGTGCTTGCTTCTCATGCGTCCCCTGCTGGGAACTGGCCTGCAACCCAGGCATGTGCCCTGACTGGGAATTGAACCGCAATCTTTTGGTTTGCAAGCCCGTGCTCAATCCACTGAGCTACACCATCCAGGGCTCTATGTATCTTCATAAACAAGTCCGTCTTACTCCATCCAAGACTGAGACCTCCTTTGAATGAGTCTCCCCCTTACCCCAATTCCAGGAGGAAGCCAACGATAAGCATGAGGTACGATCCCCAGGAGAAAAGGGTTCTTATGTAGTGGTAAATCTGAGAACATTTTTATACTGTATAAAGGTACACAGAAGAGGTTTCTTCTTCAAATACCCAATTAGTCAATCAGAGACAAAGAATAAGGAAGAATCACTTCCTTTCAAAAATGCCTAACACTGAGGTGATATGTATCTCACTGTTAGCTAGACACCATTTTTTAAAAAGAGAAAATCCTGCGTACTGAAAAGAAACCTACTGTTTTACACTTCGCATGATGTCGGTTGCTCTCATGTACTGAATACCATCAGGAACCTAACCTTTTCTTGTCCTGTTATCACTCAAGAAAGTATCTGTTCAAGCTTGACACTGGCAATTATTATTAATAACTTCAATGGAAGAACTTTTGTTAACATAATTTAAAACTGATGGGGGCTGTGCAAGTGTCTACAGAAAACAAAAGCAAAAAACAACTTCCAGAAAATTTGGTTTCAAAACTGATAGCCCGATTCCTTGTAATATCTGTAATTAAAGTCTCTGAAAAGAATACAGTGGCTCACAACTCTCCACAATGACTAAAACCCACGATGAAACAGGAGCACCAGGTCTCCAAGAAAAGAAGAAGTGACTGGCAACTGGACAGAAAACCTGGTGAGTGGAGTACATGATCAAGAGACATTATTATGCCCTGGCTGGTGTAGCTCAGTGGATTGAGCACAGGCCTGCGAACCAGAGGATCGAGGTTCGATTCCCAGTCAGGGCACATGCCTGGGTTGCAGGCCAGTTCCCTGCAGGCCAACTCCCAGCAGGGGATGCATGAAAGGCAACCATACTTTGATGTTTCTCTCCCTCTCCCCTTCCCCTCTAAAGGTTAATAAATATATAAATAAATAAATAAATTTTAAAAAGAGAGACATTATTATGTAAACTAGAGATGGGAGTGAATGTGCATTCAGTGTTCTTCTCAATGTGAACTTGACCACTGTTGAGACGCAGTCTCTTGACTTTGGGTTCATGTCACTGACACTTCTTACGTTTTCTTAGTCCCCACTTTTGGAGATGTCCTTTTGATGACATTCCCTTTTCTCTGTCTCCCCATTGGTGGGATTTGGGGGATAAACCAGGAACAACTGTTCACCATGTTAGTACTTCTGAAACTAAAATGCATGTGAATTCCCTGGGGATCTTGTTAAAATGCAGATTCTGATTCAATTGGTCTGAAGTGTGGAAAATAATTCTGCTTTGGTAGCAAGCTCCAAGGTGAGGCCAATGCCACTTTTCCACGGACCACACCCTGAGCAGCTTGGCTCTGCACGACCTGGAGTAGGTGATACGCAGTGTTACATAGCACCAGGTGATCAGTAGCCTTGTCAGTTACTGTAACTAAAGTCCCAGGCCAACAAAACTTCAGTTATAACTCACAAACCCCTGAGAAGAAAGAAGTGATGAGGAATGGGACGACAAACTTTGTGTTTCTAGCTTGACAACAAAACATATTTCTCCAAGCATATTTTCATTGCCTTTAGAGTGGAAATAAAAATACCTACCCAATAATATTATGTGAAGATTAAATAAGGTACTGTATTGAAGGCACTTCCTACTTCCTTGCACATAGTAAGAGCTCAGGGGACATTTTGCATTTGTTGTTTAGGTTATTACCACTATCTCACTACTATCAAAATAGGATTCTGAAGATGACCAGGGAATCAGGACCAGGATAATCATCAGACAGGTGAGGAAGGTTAAGCCCCAGCAATGGAAGCAACCTGTTCAAGATTGTACAACAGACCAGGAGGAGAGCTAAGCTGTGAATCTTCTCTCTTCTAACTCAAGTAATTAATTCACTCATCCATTCATCCAAACGTTTGAATGTCAACTGTCTGCAGTTACTACATGCAAACATAACATGAGAACAGATAGCTTCTTGCTTTTAAGGAAATTGAGGGACTGTTTTCCACTAGAAAGCCATTTAAATAATGACACATCAATTTGCTTTCATAAATGAATACTTGCTCTCATAGAGGAATATCAGAGATACAACTAGAAGAATTCACAGAAAAATATTAAAAAATTGGAGGTTACTAAGTAAGCATGAGCGAGAAAGCATTTTACAGCAAAGCATCACCAGGTGCAAAAGCAAAGGATGAGCAGGCAAAAGCCAGGTGTGTATACAGGCCCCTGATGGTGAAGGGTGTGGGACAGCACAGAATTGGACAAGAAAGCACCACAGGGCAGGAGTAGTGAACTGGCCACTGGGAGACCCTGTTTCCTGGTGACTTTTGTCACACATGTTGCTTTAAAATTTTTGGTTTAGTTATTAACATTTAACCATTGGAGATTTCACACGAATGCCCCACTTTTCGGCTTCCCCTTTAAATGTAGAAGACCTCATCACACTAGGTGTGATACCCCGTGCAGCAAAGCCTCATTAGAACTAGGTGATTGGTGTCCCTTTTAAATGATTTATCTGTTCCCCAGACTCAAATTCCTTTTGATGAATACCTGAATCCTGTAGGCCTTTGAAATTTATGACCGAGGGAGCTCATATATTAGGACTTTTCTACTTTTTATGGTGAACTGCATTGAGGTGTTTAGAATCCGAGATTCATGGCCAGTGGGTGATATACCAAAGTGGAAGATTTTCCAAATGCTTCCTGTATTGGGCAAGTCAGCCATCGATACTAAAATGGTGTGTTTTGTATGTGAGTACCTCTGTGGATTATGGACTAGTCAAAAGTTGTATCTCTCTGAACACAGGCAATTTTATTTGATCCATAGTTACCCTTACAGATGAAGAATTATCATTAAACTATCATCCATAATGAAAAATAAATAAATTTCAAATTGAAATAACCAAAGGAAGTCAATTCCTTGTTATTCATGTTTATATTCAGATTTCTTGTTTTTTATTATTAAGGTTGTCCCAATTTTCCCCTTACTCTCCCCTGCCCCACCCATCCCCCCAGCCCCACCCCTACAGTCAGTCAATCCCCACCCTGTTGTCCATATCCATGGGTCACTCATACTTGTTTTTTAACTAGGCCCTTCCTCTCACATTTCTACATAAATCCAAAGACAACCTTTGAATAAAACTAATATTCACAAATGCACATAGAATCGGGCTATGAATGGATATAGATATGACAGACAACTCAATAAAAAGGATAGTTCCATATGCCAAGTACTGAAACATATTTGCAGAAAGGTAACAATTCTTTCAAATATTTATGGGACTTTTTTCTAATCTTGAACTCAATTCTCTTTAGTAGTTCATTTTTTATTAAATCAAACTCCACGATGATATTTAAAATCAAAAGTACATTTTTATGGGTGCTATTTATTGGATTGTACAAAATGCACTTACTTATTCATCTGGTATTTTAGAAGATGCAATACAAGTGTGGGTGGGTTCTGAAGGTGTAATACACATTTATTCAAAATAGATTTTAGAGAAATAATATGAAATATATTAATGAGACTATTTATAGCATTTGTTGACATAGGATAAATGAGGACGATTTATGCTTCTAGGCAACAGAATAAGAGTTTTCTAAAGATAAATGGTCAGGGAGAATTGTCAACATTTTTATTTATGTATTTATTTCCTATTTATTTATTTATTTGCTTTCTTTGGAGTCCATAAATTGTCTAAACTTCCTATTGCTTTGCATATATTTTTTAAAACCTATTCTTTACAGTGGTAGTTTTTTAAATTTTCTAAAACATTTTATTTATTTATTTTTAGAGATGGGGAAGGGAAGGAGAAAGAGAGGGAGAGAAACATCAATGTGTAGTTGCCTCTCATGTGCCTCCTACTGGGGACCCGGCCTGCAACCCAGGCATGTGCCCTGACTGGGAATCGAACTGGCAACCTTTTGGTTTGAAGGCCCATGCTCAATCCACTGAGCTAGACCAGCTAGGGCTCACTGGGAGTTTTTGATTGACATTTTGGGATTCTACTGCCATGGGGAAGGGTGATCGATGACCTTAAGAGAAGCATATGGATGTTTAACAGTACATAAACCTAAGCATGTATTTTTTTACAACGACACTGAGAGATAATTTACATAGCATAAAATTACGCATTTTAAGTGTACACTTCAAAGGTTTTGTTAACTTTCCGAGTCTTGCAGCCTTCACCCGGATCTCATTTTAGAACACTTTTATCAGTCCAGTAACATCCTTGAGCCTGTTTACAGCTAATCTCTGTCCCCATGCCCAGCCTAGGCAGCCATTAATTTACCCTCTATGTTACAAATTAGTATTTTCTGGGAAATTACATGCAGGCAGGCTCATAATATGTGAACTTTTGTGTCTGTCTTCTTTCACTTAGCATAATGCTTTTGAGGTTCACTCATACTATATCAGTATTTTGTTCTTTCTTATTGTATAGACAAGCCATGCTTTGTTTACTTGTTCACGAGTCTAAGTATCCTTTTTTACATTTTATTCACAATAATTAAAGAACTCTTTTGTTGGCTCCCTTTGTAATGTTTCACAATAATTTTAATATTTTCCAACTGTGAAAGAGAAATGTGAAATATATATCTGGATTCCATTTCAACACTAAGTTGGCCAGGCCCTGATGATTTTGCATTCTATGAACTAATTATGTAAATAAACTACCTACTAATAAAACAAATATAATTTAGTTGTGACACAGAAGTTGTATTGAAGCGAAAACAATTTTTAGGACACAAATAGTAATTTTTCTAGACACTGTCACACAAGCAGAACCAACAGCAAGAGCCATGGGAAAGAGATTCGAGGAAAGAATTGCAAATGGAAAAATCCATTAATAAAAAGAGCACGCGTAAAGATATTCCATTTTTCTTGCAGAGGTCAGAAGGAGCTGTTTTGTTCAGCAAAGCTTCAATGCTTCATGAACACCCAGTAAAGCTAATCCCAGGCTAGTTAAAAATGCCAAGTTCATGCGATGGCAAAGAGGAAATGTTATACCACTTACGGATTTGCAGAGAAAAAAAGAAGAAAGCATTATATAACATGTTGCTGTATATGCTGACAGGCTTCGGAGGAAACCTCATCTGTTAATAATCAAAATGCTGATATTGGCTGATACACACTCAGAATCAATAAACAGAAAGAGAGAAGCAAAAGAAGATGTGAGAAATATAGTGGAGTATTGTATAATTTATAAATCCTGGAAAAATACAGTGTGAGTAGAGCAAACAACCAAGACTCACTATCTATGCAGCACAGAGAAAGAGGAACTGCCCAATTAGTATGCAAATATATTTTCCTCGTAAGTACGATACACTTAATTTACAATTTGGGGGTAATCATATATTTTATTATCTTAAAAAATTAAAAAAAATAACACTTTAGTGCAATTTTCCAACTTCTAGATATTTATTTTAAGCAAAGGAAACTGGTGGAAAGAAGTAAACAACATCTCAAATCTTCCTTGACCCGTTTTTTAATGAAATATCATCTTGATGATTTTATTTTATCTGGACCAAGTCTAAGTTCTTAACATTTGTGAAGAGCAAAACCTTTGCTTCGTCAAACAAAGTCCTCGGATACAAAATATCTCTTTACCATAGGTCAGGGGCCAGACTTTTGCCACTGCATGCTATACTGACTCGAGAAATGATGTCTTATGGAAGAAGGATAACAACACCATTGCACTGGATGTTGGGAAATGCTTCATTTTTCTTATCTGATTTGGGATCAGGAGTTTTTACACTTCCAAAAATCCATAAAGCATTATCTGGTATATGTGGGGGGTGTATATAATCATATTTTCTAGGAAGGGTCTTCTTAATTTTGGATCTATTTTGATTCCAGAATTCTTTTTACCCAGCAAATATTATTCCATAATATTGGATTTTGTTGGATTTTGCTGGAGCACTCTAGAGTTTTTCGGTATAAAAATGGCTTAGGAAATCTCTCAAAATAATCTAAGAGGGCCTGCAAGAGGAGCACCTGGCAGTGACGGCCCTTCTATTACTTTTCCCAGATGCTGTGTCTTCGCTCAAGTGTTTGGGAATGATTTCACCCATTCATCCCACAAACATGTATTGAACATGTGTTAAGAGTCGGGCGCTATTATACACACAACTGAGATGCAGTAAAGAACAAAGAAGGAAAAGAAATCCCCTGCCTGACTGAAATTACACATCGTACAATCAACACGTTACGGAGAGGCCAAATATAAAGAATGGCAAAGCGTGACTGATGGTAAGAGAAGGGAAGGCACTGGTGAAAGGGAACATAAAGTGTTGGGTTAGGTGAAATACTAGATAGGGAAGGCTGGAGATGCCCTTCTAGGAAGGTAAAAAAGCTAGCCCTAGGTATACACCTAGGGAATGTATGTATGGGGAAAGCATTCAAACCCATGTGAAGGGCTTGCAAGCAGAATTGTAGTTAATAGGTTCAAACTGTATTCATAACACAAGCATAGTTAGTTCCCCACTCACGTTCCCAGCTCCCTCATTCAGCCACCAACGTCCTTCCCCAGACTTCCCCCTCCTTTCCAACCGGGTCTTTTTACTTTCATATGATGCTCAGCTCCCTCCGCCAGCAAGGGAATCAGGGAAACCAGACCAGGATCTAGAACCTAGGGGAAGCCGCTTGATGGGAGGAAAAGGAGCAGATGGGGATGGAATGAGGACTTCAGCTCTGGATAAAGCTCAGACAACTATCTGATACACCCATCACATATGCAGGTAGAGATGCAAGTTGGCCACTGAATCTATGTCTGGAGTTCAGTGTGGATGTTTGGTTGGTAAACGATGCTGGGAATGATCAATTGTTTAGTTTGCAGATAAGCACAGAATACGCTTTGCATGGTTGCTATTTTTTATTATTAAAGCATGTTTTAGATGCAATGTGTTCAAATAATAAGAATATTTACCATCCTCTTATTGGCCAGAAAAGCTTCTGTTAGTATTGAACTTCACCCACACACTGTTGGAAATGTTTCACACGTGGAGCCATGTCTAACACGAACATGCCATCTCTGTATAGTTGCCCATGGGACCGCTTCTCGCTTGATTCCCCAACTTGGAAACACAGTGATTTCTGTACTTGTTTTCATCTTTATACCAAATCAATATTATCTTATTGTTACCTCTATCAACAACATTTCCTTAGCTTTCCTTTTTTGTAGTTCCATTTATTCTCTTCTATATGGAATCATATAAAATTGCAATTTTCCCCACTTTACATGGGTCTCTCTCCTCTTCCAATGGATGTGAACTGTGGAGAAACACCTTTATAGCATTAGTCGTCAGGGTCTCTTTGTTGGAAACCATTCTGCCTGGTTTCAGGAGTTGTAACTGCCCCCCATGGCTAAGGCTGAGTGAGCAACCTCCAGACTTCGAGCGACTAAGGAGACAAAGCCTGTCTCCCTGGCAGGAGCACTGCTTCTGCTTCATCCATCTCTGCCCCCAATGCTTGGTCGGTTAGTCAGAGACAGGTAAGACCTCTCAGAGGCGGGCAACCTAAGGTTGGGCGACCTAAGGCGGGTGACCTCTTAGGGGCAACCTAAGCCAGACATGATCACTTGGGAGACCTTCAAGGAAGGACTCGGGGGGCTGCAGCAAAGAGGGAGTGATGGACCCTTGGCCCCCAGCTTTTCTGACATAGCCTGAGTCCCCATGTCCTCTGGTGGGAGAAGTAATTTCTGGCTCGAATCCACTTAAGCCTAAAAACCATGACTGGGAAGGCAGTGCATCCCTTTGCCCACTAGAGCAGGTTCCAGGGTGATCGGGCATAAGAAAGAGTTCCTAAAGTCCTGTGAAGCCTGCTTTGCTAAGAGTGCTTTCATTCACATGATAAGGCTCTTAGCAGGAAATGAGTATGTCTCCCTAAGTTTTTGCAACCCCCTTACCTGACAGACACTGACTCAGACTAAGCCCTCAGATTTCTTTGAAATGTTATCTATTGTTTGATCCTTGCCGCCTGACATTGATTGATGAGCTTTACCTGTATTCCTGTGTATTATGAACTTAATAAAAACTGTTGAAGAAGAGGTTTTTGGCCTTTCTCCTCTGAGAGATTGGCCACCTCTCCTCCCCAAGCAGATCATGTCTTGGTAGTTTCATTCTCATCCTATTCTCCTTTTATTGTACTGTTCCCACCTACCTCTTTGAACATGCAAATCTTTACTTTTGTTTAACACAAATCTTCCTGAAGATTTACTTGACTGTATTTATTCATTATACTCCTACTTCTCTAAATTATTTTCTCATCTGAAACAGCATCTAATCTACCATGTGTCACATACTAATGATTTTCCCCCATAAATTGACTTCTTGCTTTTCAAACCTTATTGTAACTCAAAAGTAGTGACCTTTTTATTGTATGTGGGTCTCACCAGAAGCTCTAGCAGAGTGCTAAGCACAGACTGTGTGGTTAATATCTTTGCATTGATGTATAGATTGAGGAATATAAAAATGTCTAATGATCAATATGCAATTAAGCATTTTCATCTTTATTATGCTAAGCACAATGCTATTAAAAAGCTGAACTTCTTTAATACATGCTTGACTTCTCAGAATTACATGTAATTTCTTTTCTTAAAATATTTACCATGGTATGCAAGTCAAAAAATTTCCAAATCTTTCCATATGTAAATGTAATTTTCAGAGAGCTGGCTTTGGTCATTATCATCATATTTCTTATTAGATTCAATTTCTGATAAGCTATAAACACACTGTTTCAGTGCATATTGGAAAATTCTTTAATTAATCTGCTTTTTAGTGGAAATACTGACTGCAATAAAGATTATGATAAACAGAGAATATACAAACCCAAGACTAAGGAATAAGCCGTGACCTAGTACTGGCTTCTAAAGGCCATTTTGTCTTATTCCAAATCTCTAAAACTATTTTTCATCTGTAGGTATAAGGTGAGATAAGAGGAAGTCCCTGACTTGTTCTAAAACATTTCTGGAGTCGACAGAATGACCCTCCAGTGAGGAGCCACCAAGGCCTGCCATTCTTTAGAGTGGGGCTTGACAGCCAAGTGAAGGGTTGGCTTAAATCTCTGAACACGGTATTTATTACCACGTAGGCTCTTCTAACTGTGCTTCAACTCTGATACCACATCACACTAAGTCTCCACTGTAGACTAGGTTGCTGATGTCATAGCTTGAACATTTGCATACTTCCATTCGATTGGCTATAATAGGAAACTTAGAGTAATAGTCAATTTCCAGATAAAACGTGGGTTTCTCCCCAAACATGGGCAATGACTCGAGGCCATCTATTATTCGTTCACGTATTGAACAACTTCATTCTTTTTATCTACAATGGCAAATCACACTTGGTGGTGGTTTTACATCTATTCTGATTGTTCACATCACTTCCATTTCAGGGTGACAAAGGATTACTTGTTTCTACAGAATCTCTGATGTTTTGGGACTCCTTATGGCAAGCAGATTCACGTAAAAAGAAAACATTTTCTGAAGACAGAAGACAGACATGATGTACGGCAGCCCATCCATTTACGGAGCTGGCTCCATATGCCAGCCTGGATCAATAATGACAATGTGCAAAGCAGAAAAAAAATAAAGTATTATTAAGGACAAGCAAGATGCTATTGTAAGCAGCATAAAATATCAATTAAGTCTCAACTGTGTGGTCATTATTAAGTGCGTGTATTGGTTGGTATGGATGCACGCACATGCATGTGTGTGTGTGTGCGTGTGTGTGTGTGTGTGATTTTTGTTGTTAGCTTTGTTAAGATGCAGTCAAATTTCCTAGTTCATCTCCTAACTCAGGATATGGACCACAGACACACTACTTCACCATCTGATGTTCCTGGAAGTGTTGTGTTCCTGACTAAGGGGTTATGACTTCAGCCTCTATTTCTAGAATTCCTTGGAGGAATATTGCCCTGAATTTGCTGTTCATGAGGGCTCTCAGTGTTCTGAATACTTTCCTGACTGACTGAGTCACTGACACACAAAATTTGACCAGACTTCTGTAAGTCACTCGAAAAGCATTGATGATGAAAAGCATTTAGACTGAAATTCTGATGGCTGCTCTCAGTCATGGAAGCTACTAGGTCCACTGTGAGTTTTCTTCTAGCTCAGTTGTGGGCTTTTGCTATATTTATAGCCTTTCTTGCAAACTTAGGCTCAATGGACACAATGTGTCTTGGAGGAAAAAGGTTACAATAAATATGTCTTAGGATATGCACGTCAACATGAAGTGTGAAGGCTGGTGGGCACTTAAATGATTCTAAGGATGTTTATTTTTATTTAATGGAGCACAGAAGCTTTCTTGGAATTTTAGAATCTATTCTTCAAATTGGGTTGTATTAATAGAAAACAAGCAATGCCTGTCGTTAGCTGTCTTGTGATGCTCTGATGGGCAACGTCACAGCTTCAAGGTGTCCTGGGTGAGAAAACCAGCACCTGCATTGTTGCTCACAGAGACCTTATTTCTGCACTGATGCACAGAGATACCTCTTTCCATCCCTCACCTTGTATCAGCCCAGCCTCTTCCATTGCCTTCTTCCTCTGGCCTTCTTTGCTTCCCCACTCCTTACACCTCTCAGTCTCGACCCCAGTCTGGTAACTACACTGTGGTTCTCAGGTTGAGGGAAGGCAAAATGAGGAATGGGTCCTAAAATAAATGGCTCCCAAAGAGTGAATGTTGCCATTCCATTATTCATTCACTTTACAATTTCCCTTTATGTGTTTCTAGCTCTATGATGCTTCTGAAACTTTATATTACTAGGTAATGTTTTACATGTATATTTACCCTGTATCTCCTCAAATCATGTAGACATTCCACCATGGCACCAGCCAGGTATTATGCATCGGGGCTCCAACAGAATGGCCTCAGGAAATGAGACCATTTCTTCTCAACTTCCCCATCAGTTGAGAAGAAACCTCAGGAGCAATTCTCGACTTTCCAGTGCCCAAGTGTTGGAAGACGGGCATGAAAAGCAGGGCATGAGCAACACATTCAGGCCACAACTCGACAGAAAGCAGTGACGACGCTTCCCAGGGGTAGGAGGGAAAGAAGTAGTGGATGCTGAGAGTAAATGCAGTGGGTCCCCGAGAAAAAGAGAGCTTTGTCCCTGCTCTGTGGACCAAGCCTCACGTTGACAGAAGGTGAGGGGAATATCCCTGAGGGGCCCACGGCATCTGCTATCAGAGGGAACCTGTGCTTCACCTCCTGGGTGGAACCCAAGGAGAGCTGGGGATAGCCTAGAAGTCATAAGGCAGTGTCCAGGGTTGCGATAAAAGGGGGTCTGAGAGAGCATGAATTGCGACTGGTCAGGGCCTGACAGGTTCACAGTATTTGGGCAGACGGGAGAATATTCATGGAGCCATTGGGATGTCCAATGTGCCTTTATTCATGGGTGGGCAAGCCATGTGCACTGCAAGCTCTGTGCCCCCCTGCCACATGTCTCTGTGGGGCACACTGCACGCCACCTGTGCCCTTGCAGCACGGCACCTGTTGTGGAAACCAGTGTGGAGCCCCTACCCCCTTAAATACTTGATAGAAACAAAGCCAACACAAAGCCAGAACAGGTTGTGTAACAGCGAGATTCTGCACAGGCAAGCCACTTCATGTTATGGGAACCGTTTATCGGACCCAGTCTAATGGCTGTGAGAACACTACTTAATCAGGCCCATTCAAGGTTATGGGAAAACTGCTTCCCTTAGTTACCCACACACCTGGGTGAGGAAGCCAGATTGCCACCATTTACCCTACAGAGCCCCATTGATCCAGGTGCTGAATGCAGTAAAAGAACAACATCAATATGGCTGCCAAGGACCTAAACCAGAATAATCCTGTAAGATGGAGCAATAACTGATTCGGCATGGATGACTGGTGTGTGCCGGGGATGAGTGACAGACTTATGACCGTACTTGGGGAGAGAAGTCCTTGCTCATCACTCTGAAGATCTGGCATCACCACACACAATCCTTCCACACCCGTCTACATACACCTCTGGGTATGTGGACAGAATCCATGGGAGAGGTGCTGGAAAACCAAGAGTCAACAGAGCTTAAAGGTACATGAGACCACATATTAGAAATGAAGCTAGGCTCTCAACAAATAAATGATATTTGCTGCCCATGTCAGGAATTAGAATCCACATCAGCTGCCTATATAATAATTCAAAAATAACTTTTGGAAAAACACATTTCTGTAGAATGCAGTATCCTTTATTTAGATGGCACTTACACAGGAAAAATAAAATAGAGGAGAAAAGAAAGACCTATACAGGTGATTTGTTTGCTATCGGCCATGACTAACACACTGGACTAGGCGTTTCACAAATATTTAGTATTTTCATGAACCTCATAGAATAAATAGAAGCATCCCTGTTTCGTAGAATAGAATGAGGAACCAAGGCACAGGGAAGTCAAACCACCTCTAGGCATGGTTAAAACATGAGAGAGTAGGATCAGTGCCATGCTCCTAAATATTCTGACCCCCAAGCCCTTTTATATTTCCCACATAACAAAGAAAGGTTAATTGAAATAATCAGGTAATAGACGATAGGAAAAAAAAAACCTAGCTCTTCTCCCGAATCATGAAGAAAATAACCTAAACTTTCCACTTCACTGTAACTTTAAATGTGAACATAAAAGATATTGATATATAAATTAAACATATTTCTCCATTATCATATTATGGAATCTATTAAAGATATGACTGGCTCTTGCCTTGGAAAACTGACCACAAGTTTTTCATTCTAAAAGTATTTACTAAGAAGATTAAATAATGGGCAGAGGCATTAAAGAAAACCTAACACAAAAGCTATTACAGAAAAGGAATAGTTTATAATATATATCTTGATTATTCTGAAAGGATATTATGAGAGACAAATGCTGGACTTGGGCTTGAGAATGGAATTTAGACCACAAAGTGGGATGTGGAAGCTAGAGTTTAATTATTGGCATTTTATTCTACTCCTGCCTGATACGTAAAAAGCAAAGGGGTATCTGGCCATTAGCATAAAGGAGATATAGATATTCACTTTTTTCCCAGAGCTGATCAATTCTAGTTGAGAGTTAATAAAACAACTAAACATAATGAAAGAGCTGGAAACCTCGGAAATCACTGACACTTTGAGAATCTTCGTTTACCAGAATTAGCCCTAGACCTGATAGAAACAAATTCGTTATTTACAAAACCCAGAGGTGACAGATAACAACACGCAATTGTGAGTCAAGTAAGAAAAATTGTTACTTTAATCCAAAACATCCCACAAATCAATCAACACAACAAATTATCAGTGTGATAATATATTCAACACATTTGACATTTACATTAATTGGAGGTAATGAAGAAAATATTTTTTGTTGTTTGTTGGATGAAGTTAAATGGGCTGGAAGTGCATATGAATAAAACATCATTATTACTCTCACTCTACACCTGTTCAAATTTCTATTGACAATTTGATATTTTTATTAGAGCCCGCACAGAAAGACGAGAGACACAAACAACAATTTTTTACGCTCACAGGATGAAAGTAAACAGGCAGGTTTCGTGCCCAGCTCTCTTAAAAGACCACGGCGCTATGACAAGGGCTTAACTAGCCCCTGAATGCTGCCACTTAGTAATGACTTCTGGTTTTATAAATTATTTACAGTTTGCTAGGTATGAGGCTGGTGGAAAAATGCCTTTCTTAGCTGCCTGATTGACAGTATAATTATACCGTGTTTTGTTTTAAGCACGGTTATGCAGAATTGTAATGCCATAAAAAATAAATAGGGATTTTATGAGCTTTTAACTTTGACAAGGTCATGCTGAAGCGAACCAGAGAGATGGCAGGAGAAGTCATGGCCACTATTAGCTGTGTCCTGTGTCCGCCACTGCACCTCGAAGCTCCCTGTGGATCCAGACACGTGCTCACTGCTCTCCCTCAACAGAGGAAGGCATGGGATGATGGGGCCCACGCAAGCGGTGGGCACCCTTAGTCCTTCAAGGTTTTCCCTTTCTTCCCACCTTAAGTGCAGCCTGCTTAACAAGTTGAATTTTAAAAAGATGGTAAAATGATACAGAAAAGCGTTATGAATGATTTTATGTTTGATTTTATTTTGGTCCATGTATTGCCATATCTAAGAGGAATAAGAGAATAAATTCTCTTATTTTCCTATCTGCTTGCTTTTGGTGTTTTTTGTTTGTTTGTTTGTTTTAGTTTAAGCATGCTGGGACTGTGGCTATGGTAGCAATGATACTACTACATAATATCAGTCACTGGCACGATGTATCAGCCTTGAGTTCTCACTTGGTACCCCCACGGTGCCTCTGAACGAAATGCCTACTCTTTTAAAACCTGCAGCGGGATCTTCGAAAGAAACAGAACAGATGGGGTTTTAAGGTCTTTCTCTAAAGGCCCATCTACCACGTCCATCTCAATTTCTCTAACTTGGCAGAAGTGGAGGCTGCATCACCCTGCTGGGGACTGAGCCCTTGGTTCGAGCTGACTGCTGACCAAGAGTTCTTCTTCACATGCAATGGGACCTGAAGGTCAGCTTGGATGAGGTTGCTTCCTTCACAAAATGATGCACTTTCTCCCTGCTGTGTTTCCCAGCAACATTGTCCTTGATGTGTCTTCAAACTCTTAGTCTCGTGACATCCTAAGTCTCTCGTTGCACCAACAGAATGAATACATTAATATTTGTCTTATGCATCCCGTTCCAGCGTTGGTACCGTGACAACATATTGTTTCATTTCTCCCAAGTCATTTACTCTTTGTGCTCAGTCTCCATGACCGCTATAAGGAAATGAGAAAGGAGCACCTCACGATGATGGTGGCATTGGCAGGGCACAAATGTCACTTCAGACCTTCTTGTCAACCCCGATTCCAAATGCTGCCCATCTTGCTGAGAAAGAGAGATTGCTTGGCGGCAATTCCTTTGATCCGTCATCTAGGAGTAAATCGTTCTGAATAATGACCTATTCCATCTTTCCCACTCAGAACATATATTACGAGGTGCCTAGAAAATACTACTTTAACTCCGTTGTAGTAATTCAAGTTCACCATACATGCAAGAAAGAATTCTTGGAGTCTTGGGCCTCTTGAATGTGAAATACGACTCTGCATCAGATTCAAGCTTCTGACAATTTCCTGGGTCCATTTGCTTTAAAAAATTCTTCTGGAAAGTGAATTTGTACAGGAACCGCAGCGGAAATTCCATAGGCAATCGCTTTGTGTTCGTGTGTGCTGTGTGTTCGCGGGGAGAGAGGAGGTTGGAGGAATTTCACTCGTGTAATTCTTCAGTTTGAAAACAAACAGAAATTTGTTTTCTGTGTTGTGGTGCTACCAGACAGTATAATAGCCTGATTATTTTTACTTGTGAAACTACATTTTCCCCTCCTCACACGCTTGAGTGGATTGATTTAAGTTCTTTATTCTACAGCAGAAAGGAGAGGCAAATTGCCACCTTCTCTCATGTGGTACTGTTAGGGGTATTCAAGTCTCATCTGGAATTGTTAACTCATCTTGGAGGATGTTTACAAAGGGATCTCTTGAATGCAGTGTCAAAATTCCTACAGAAAAATAAGAGGTTTCTTGCCTTGTGGTATACCTACCTGTCCCAGGAGCTGTGTTTTAGATTTTAGACCTACCTTAGGTATCATGATGGATTCAACTCTCTTGCTTTATATAAAATTATAAATAAATATATATACATATATACACATACATATCATATATAAGATGTATCTTGTGGTTGTACATGTGTATATGTAATTCAAACTCGCTGGCATTGCATTATAGATAAAATTTGTTGAGAGATTATTTGTAAAGGTTTAAACTTACAAAAGTTAACAATTTATTTTTTATTTTTTATTTTTTAAATATTTTATTTATTTATTTTTAGAGGGGAAGGGAAGGAGAGAGGAAGAGAGACATCAATGTATGGTTGCTTCCCCCTGCCGGGAATTGTCCTGCAACCCAGGCATGTGCCCTGACTGGGAATCGAACCGCGATCATCTGGTTCACAGGCCCGTGCTCAATCCACTGAGCTACACCAGCCAGGGCTCCAAAAGTTAACAATTTAAAATGTACCTATAATGCATATTTGTTTTTAAAATGAAATGTTATTTATTTATTTTTAGAGAGAGGGGAGGGAGGGAGAAACAGAGGGAGGGAAACATCGATGTGAGAGAGAAACTCGGATCTGTTGTCTCTTGTGCACGCCCCGACCAACTGAACCCAGAACCCGGGCATGTGCCCAAACCCGGAGTGGAACTGGTGACCTTTCCCTTTGTGGGATGACACCCAACCAACTGACCCTCACTGGGCAGGGCCCATAGTGTATCTTTCTGATTTTTAAGGAAAGGGACATAAATGAGATTTCTCTGTGAACACCACAGGGAATACAAGCATTACTTTTCCCTCATGAAGTCACAGTAATGTGTCACAAATAGCAATCAGAATAGCAATAGAATTCCACACTTCTAATAAAATCCAATTCAGTGTCGTCTATGAAATCCTGATGGCACATAGTAAACTTAGGACCCAGCTGCTCCAACTTTGATGCATCTCCGAATCCCTGGGTGTTGTTTGAGAAATACGGGTGCCAGGGCCTCATCACATGGCTTCTGATTACATGGATCTGGGACGGATCACAAGCATCTGTATTTTTAACAAGACATCCAGGTAATCCTATGTGCAAAACGTTTGAGAGTGACATCCAAAATGCAAAATTAATTGTGTTGCTTGTTTTTTTTTTTTAAACAACAGGAATATTAAGGTCAAGGTATTATGTAAACATTAAGTTTATTATATAAATGAAGGGAATGATTAAAAAGATAATAGAAAAATACTTGACTAAAAGCCTATGATTGAAACTGTGCTTAATTTTGTACTTCGTATAGTCCTACCATAGAGGACTGCAGTTCAATGGAACTGCTCAGAGGATCGGAGAGAATAGTTCACCTGATATCTATTTAATATAAAGAAAGAGCCCGTAATAAAGAAATTCCAGGCTGTGTAGATCACTCTAGTATTTTACATAGGGTAGGAATGCCTCTATGCAAGATGGTTGAGTGCTTGGGTTTCAGAGTTGGCTTTGGCATCGAAAACTGAACCTCTTAACTGTATAATGAGGGTATTGCTACAATTTACCTGTGAACATGGCTGTTAAAGACAATGCAATGTTCCTGTTTCAGTGTGCTAACAGATCAAAGAGAGAAAAGCAATAGTCATTTTGAAGTCATGTTGTTATTACAACTCCATTTTGATAATTAGTGTATCATTTCTGCTCTCAAGGGCAGGAGAGTGTCCGTGCAGCAGACATGGGTGGGCCAGCCCAGGATGCCTGTTTCCCTGCAGCCCTGCCCCCCACTCTCAGCCAGGCTTTTCACAATTCTTCTGAGTCTCAGTGTGCCAGGTGTGGATCCTTGCCTTCACTCAGGTGACAAATACAAGAGACCTGCTATCACCCGCAGGCCCAGTAAGTTAAGGAACAGTTTCCTTTCCACTGTGGTAACTAAGAGAGTGTGTGCCCCATCCCCAGGAGAACGGGCTCTAGCAAGCCCAGCCCTCCGTTACCCATTTGGAGACTATGGGCCCAAATGTGCCAGTTCTTCTAGATTTCCCAAGGAAGCTAGCAATCTGTTTTTAAATGTGAACTATCCCTATTTAAGTACATTCAGAAGAATACAGACTGTGTAGGTCAAATAACAAAGGTGTGCGGGCCAGTTGTAGCTGAGAGCGCCCCGTTTCCTCCACGTGACCTTCGGGAACTACACGAGAGAGGTGAGATGAGATCTGCCTTCTCGCTGCTCCTTTAATTGACAAGCTCAACCTGCTCCACTAAACTCGCAATTTTTTGGTCATCAGAATGGCTGTGTCTTTCAATAAGTTTCCAATGTATGACTCCTAATTCAAACACTCACCCAAGCAAGGCATTTTAATACTACTAATATGGGTTGGATGTAAAAGGCTAGGAAGAAAGAGGGATTGTGGGGCTTGCAAGAATGTGTAACTCCCCTTAGAGAAAAGTGATAAAGTTATCTTTCAAGCCAGACCAATTCGAAAATGAGGAAGAGTGACATTAATGACACCAAAATTATAAGTGTAAAAGGGGACCTAGGAGGCAAGAAACACTGAGATTCAGCAGCTGCTCATGCAGGGTCTGAGAAAGCTGTGGCATCATAAAAAGGAAGGAAACCTTACCCTCTGATGGGGGTACTTATGGGCCTGGGGAGCATCCTGCTCAGTGAAATAAGCCAGTCAGAGAAAGACAAGTACCATACAATTTCACTCACATGTGGAATCTAATGAACGAAATAACAAAACAGAAATAGATTCATGGATACAGAGAACAGACTGACAGCTGTCAGAGAGGAGGGGGTTGCAGGGCTAAATGAAAATGGTAAAGGAATTAAACAAACAAACCCTCAAAGGCACAGATGACAACAGTATGGTGATCACCAGAGGGAAGGAAACAGGGGCAGAGGGAGGTACAAGAGGTTATGGGGGTGGTAAGGGAAGGAAAGAGACCTGACTTGGGGCGGTGAACAGACAGTACACTATACAGATGATGTGTTATAGAATGGGGGCTCCTGAAACCTATAGAAATGTATACCTGAACCTATATAATTATATTAACCAATGTCACCCTAGTACATTCAATACAAATAGTTGAACTTGTGATTTATGAAGTAAGAAATGAGCATTTTCGGGAACACTACCTAATTGTTCAACATTAAGTGATAATGTAATTTTTAATTCCTATCTAAAACAAAAATATAAACCCACCCCCCATGGTTGTCAGCCCTCTGTCTTCATCTGCAGCCCCACCACGTGGCTCTGTGTTTATATCTTACTCTGACTCCCAGGACCTGTTTCCCACTGATTGTTGTCTTTGTCCTTGGTTTGGTTTTGATGCCCTAATTTGACTCCCCTACACACGGATATGACTCATTCCCGTCCCAGTTCTTAAATCGGAGCTTCAGAGACTGAAATGCTTCCACCCTCTTCCATTTCTACCTTTACTATCCATTTCAGGGCCCCTGCCTAGGGCTTCTCACCCTTGCCCATTCCAAATGAGGCGTCCTCGGCCTCACCTTTGAATCTCTGTCCTAGCATCTCCTTGTTGATGACAGGTGCTGAGAAAAGAAGCCCTTTACATCTGTTATTTCTATTCTTTGGCAGGAAGTTACCTCTGTCAAATTTACTAACTATAAGACTATTTGCAAACATAAAATAATTACAGTCCTATATCAGTAAACACACAGCGGGTGAACAATTTCATAAATAAATATGGCCCTCATAAAGCTACTACAAATATCAAAGCCGTGTGCAAAATGTACCGGCAATGGTAAATACCAGATTAGTGAAATTTTCATAATTGCACTATTTTGTTAGGAAATTAAGGAATTTTCAAAGTGAAGCTCTCTAAATGTTATATTTAATACATGCATACTTTCAAACAACCCTCAGCAAATGAATAAATGCATCAGTGAGAGCAACGCGTCTTCCAGAGTTAAATTTGTACTTATATGATGTATAGTGATTTCACTTGCGTGTACATATTTAATAGGTGTGTAATCTTCTCGTTTGAATGAGAGTCATCATATATGCAGGCGCCAAGAGTTGGCAAAGAAAATAAACATTAAATTGAGTTTAAATGTTCTTCAAAATTGATTATAGCAAATTACCCAAACTAGGGCTATATTTAGAAGTAAACCTAGGAAATCTCATTTTGGCAGACGATACAGGTCTTCTAACTGAAGAAGCGCAGGTTCATCCCGAGGGCTTACAGGAGGGCTTTGGAGCTGAGGGCCAGAGCCAGGGAGACTCTCTGATTTACTGTCCCAGGCAAAGTCACACGCCAATAAATTACGCATCTTGATCCAAGATCTCAGTTTTAAGTAAGTTACATTTCCACAAGTTTAAAGCGAGCCTACCTATTTTATAACTCTCTTCTGGATGAGCGCTGGCCATAATGACATTCTCCCCCAAGTCAGCACAGGTTTAAGTATGTGAACTTCAAATAGTTTGATTTCTCCTCAAACACCTGATACCCCCTCACCATACTTCTGTTCTACATATATTCATAGCAAATATCAGTAGTGCCACGTGTTGAAGGCTTTTGTCTTCTAGATGTGGCTAGTTTTTCAAATGTTCTTCAGTATGCAGTTAGCTCCTTCTGTGTTTTAACTATACCTAGAATGAACATTATGCTTCTCTCCTATGCCCACCATTCCCATTCCTCTCTAACATGTGTGCCCATAGCCTGTTACCAGGCAGAGTTCTAGGTGCTGTGAATACAAAGACGAACACACATGGTAGCAGCCCTCAAGGGGTCATGCCCTATAGGACAGCATGCAGGCTTTCAGAGCAATTAAAGCAGAGATATGGAAAAATACATAATAAAGATCGGGGGATCTGATTTCAGTCTTAGGGAGCATTGCACCTTCGAAAATGTCTGTTTGACACATCGTCAAAACATTGGCACTGGAGAAGAGGATCCAGATAAACTGGGGATGGAGAGAGACGACAGCTAAGACGCTAGGTTGTGTTTTTATCATGAGGAGAGGGGAAAATTTACCTGCTGGTTAGAAAGTCAGAGGGGAAACAGTAGCCTTACAGATATGGTATCAGCGGATAAATATAGCTTGTGGCTCCTTATATCTTTGCAGGAACAGGCTGAGTCCTGGAGTCTGCACAGATCTAAACTGATAATATAACTCATATCTCTGCACGGCCAGAACTGTAGACAGGGCACGGCATGGCACGATTAAAAGAAGGTTTGGGGATTTTTTTGTTGTTGTTATTTTGAAGGAAAGCAAGGGAACCAATATTTAGTGAGCTTCTGTTCTGTGCCAGGTGGTGCGGTGACTGGTAACAAAATGGAGACAGAGATGGTGTCATTCCCAGTTTACATACTTAGGTAACTGATGGTCTTAGTGGCCCGTTGCCTCAAATCACAGAATTAATAAGTATATTATCTGGGTCTATTCTGTTTCATCCCAAAGCCAAAACACGTTCTTTCACATTGAGTTGTTCCTTGGGGTGGTCCACAAGGTCCACTTCAAACGCGTGTTTAAGCATGAGGACACACGCACACATACTCACAGACACCTGGCAGCGGATGGCCTAAGGGCCTCTGGAATCAAAGAAGTGGCTCTAGATCTCAGTCTGAAGAGAGACTGAAGAGATGTTCTCTCAGCAAAAGATAAAAACAGGAATGCCCTGCTCGGAGAGCTCCCTCTCTCCACCGGTAGTCTCCCCTCCCTGGCACCCTGGCCCTCCTGGGACACCGACAGTGTTCTGAATGAAGCCGCCACGGCCAGACTTCCCTTTCATCGCTGACGTGAGTCCACCTAACTGCTGACTTCCTTGTCCACTCCTTGCAGACAGCTGGAAAAGCCACTGTACAACATGCTTGGGCTCGTCCCTCAGGGGTGAGGGACCACCTGAACGACGGCCTTCAGGTTCTATAGCAACCCTACGTCTGACCGGATCAAGGCATTGATGACACTCATTAGGTCAGGACTGTGAATGTCCCGGTCACCTCACTACCAGAGAACTTGCCTCTGAAGTGGGGTTTAGATTTGTATGGAAGCCCGCCGGTCAGGATGGTATGGGAAGCGGTACTCCTGCAGGGGAAGGCTCAGCTGGGGTTCATCTCTGCTGGTTTTATAACAGTTCTCCTACAAGGAATAGCCTTTGCCTACAGATAAATAACCTTGCCTTCATAGCTGGAAGTGTTGATTTATTTCTTACTAAACCATAACAAAAACGTTCAAATTGGTCATATATGAAGATTATATTATTTGTCTGTCGCATCTTAGCACTCAGGCCTTATTCATTCATTCAGAAAAGACTATGTTCATTTTGTTGTTTTATTCCTTTACTACTTTGAACTCGGTAGACAATTAACATTTTCTGATTAATTTTTTAGACTCTGAGGATCACACTGAGAATCTGTTTTACTTGTATTCCTAATGTACGTATTTTATTTCAGTCAGTTGTGCTTTCTTGTCCTTGGGTTGTATGCAGCATGATTTATTAAACACCTTAATGCAGCTTTTTGATAAACTATAAACTGTCTCATATAAAAGATGAGCTTTATTTTTTAAAGACACAGACTCGTTTGTACTGGATAGTGAAGGAATCCTAAGTCATCAAGAGCCAGGGTGCTGTGAGCACAGGATGAGGTGGTTTATTTTGTTCTCATTACAGATTCTCTGGACAGCTTCCTCGCAGGGTGAAGCTTTCTTTTCCACATCAAAAATGACTCATAGTTTTCATCTTATTGTTTCACCACCACAACAAAAAAAAAAACACTGAAGGAATAAGAGAATGTGTACATTTTTGGAAAAGATATCAGAAAATAGGTAGTTAGGAAAAATGTCACCTGGTTGATATTTTTAATTTTTAATAACTCACTTATATTGAAATAAGATGAATCCCACCATTCCACAAATATTTATCAGAATCCACAAAGGGTAAGAGACTGCGGTAAGTGTTGAAAAGATGGGCAGATGAGGAAGACACGTTTTAATTTCCAGGAGGGCACACAAGAATGAGATCTTCCCCACATACACACTACACAGAAGGTGAGAAGGGAAGCAGATGGATTCATACACTATAACTAAACTATTAACCAAATTTGCCAAGTGCGAGTCAATATAAAGACAAACAAACAAACAAACAAACAAAACACACACCAAGTCCAGGCATTTCATCTATATTTCCACTTTTACCCAAATCCACTGGGACTAAGAAAATGTTCTTGATACTTTCTCTTAAATTTTCCATTTATATGTTAACTAAAAGGTAGGAAGGGAAAAGGCAGGTAGGAGGATGGCCGAGATTTCTAGGCAAAAAGAAGTGATGATGTCCGAAGTATATAAAGGAGGATCAGAAAATCATAATTTAGTATAGAATATTAGACCCTCAACAAATGTCTCCAAAAACTTAATTAACATGCTAACCCTTGAGTAGATTAATCAGGGCAAAGAAAAGTATGGAGAAAAAAGACAAGGACGATAAAAAGCAGATGTGAATGCGTGACATATGTGTTGAAGTTAAAATAAAAGAGTTGCTTATTTTGCTGTAATTTTTTTACAAGATATACTTTCCCCCCAGAAGTTGAACATCATGCTCATGGTGGTAACATTCATTATTCTCAAACTGTATGTTGGGGTTATGTTCATTTCCTCCATGACTGCAGTTGAGGGAAAAGGGGCAACGAAGGCAAAAGAGCTCGTTATCAAAGAGCCGTGCTTTGAGGTCCAGTAGATTTGAAACTACATTCCAGCCCTATTATACTTTCTAGGTCTCTGGCCTTAGACAGTCATTTGACTTTCCTCAACTAATGTGCTGTCATCTGTCAAATAAAAAAAAATCATCTCACGAGATTTATGAGTTAAATTTAGGACAGTGTCTGACAGAGAGTAGGAGCTTGAAAATGATAGAAGGAGAGGAGTAACATTAGTGGTAATCCTAAGGTCATGGGAACCTCGGATTGTTAAACTGACTTGGGATAATGGCTGTTGACATAAGAATTGAATTCGGTTTCCACAGAACTTTTTCTGGATTAAATGTTAAGTTCAGAGTGGTGCTTTCAGTGGGGAAAAAAAGGGAGCCTGTTTAAAAGCATCCTATTGAAAACCATCATTGTTGACCTTGTCAGTTTGCCCTGTTATATCACTCCTCGTCTCTCTGGCTATTTCCCCCGGGCTACTGATGTCAGCTGTATCTTTTGAGTTACTGAGACTCCATCCACTGGCAATCTCACAGACCAAATACGACACCTATTCCTCTTCAGATTTCTGGTTCTCAAAAATGCCAGGTTTCATACCACCCAAAGTTAGCCCACAAGCTAGAGCAAATACTGCTGTAGCCTGCTGTGTTTGACCAGAAGATGCAGTTTCTGTGGCTGTGCAGTTATTCTTCTATATAAGAATCATTCTCACAGTCATTTAAACTGACAGTTTTTCTTGGAAAAGTAGACCAAAATATCTGACCCCTGAGAGCCTACGGACCATAATCAGCTGGCCCTAAACAGAGGTGTAGAAGACACCACTAACTGGCCTCCATTCCCACCTCTCCTTGTCCCGACAGAGCTCTGTCTGCGCATATCCACACTGGCACACAGCCTCTAAAACTCCAGGAAAAAATGACTCCATCAATGTCAGGATTTTCTTTTTTTCCAGAATTGTGTTTCTTTGAGGCTATGGGACCAAATATGGGCTACGGAATGTTAGGAGATATTTTTCTGGGGCCTCCAGATAATTTAAAAAGAATTTAAATGAAAACTATTTACAAAGGAAAGAAGAAAACTTCCTTCTTTCTAAATCTCCTGAGAAACTCCCCAAACTTCCCTTCTTCCTTCTGGACGCCATTAATCAGGACTGTGAGGTTTGTCAGACTGCAGCCACTGTGAAGATAAAGCCCTCCACAAAGGAGGCAAAGCCAAGCACAGAGACCATTAAAATAGATCCATTTGCCACGCCACCTGACTTCTGGACTTACAATATGTAAGCAACAGTCCCTTCCATTGCAAATCAGATGTCCATTGCCTGTCTTTGAATGAACTAAAGTGACTAAGGGCCTGTGCCCCACATGTGATCACCATGTCTCCATAGCAACACCTCTTCATACATGTGTCCTGGCCTGATTTGTTTCAATTAGTTGCTTCCCAGGCCACGGTTGGCATTTAAGTGTGTGACACACACACTGAAACCAATCATGGCCAAAGAAACATGGTTTATTATGTCTCAGGAGTCAGAGTGAAATACTGTCATTTCACTTTGGGTCATTTTCACTTTGGGTCAGAAGAGGGTCATTTTCCCTCCTCTNAATCAGGTGTCCATTGCCTGTCTTTGAATGAACTAAAGTGACTAAGGGCCTGTGCCCCACATGTGATCACCATGTCTCCATAGCAACACCTCTTCATACATGTGTCCTGCCTGATTTGTTTCAATTAGTTGCTTCCCAGGCCACGGTTGGCATTTAAGTGTGTGACACACACACTGAAACCAATCCTGGCCAAAGAAACATGGTTTATTATGTCTCAGGAGTCAGAGTGAAATACTGTCATTTCACTTTGGGTCATTTTCACTTTGGGTCAGAAGAGGGTCATTTTCCCTCCTCTCTAAAAAGGAATGATGTGAGAAAATTATCCCAGGGGATGCCTCCCATTTTTCTGTTTCTGTACAAGGTTTCTGCCCAGGGGACAGTATAAAATCGGACTCTGGGGCGAGGGCTCTGGGATCAAACTGCTTAGGTATAAATCCTCTTCCTTCTGTTCCCCATCTCCTTAAGCTGCAGTAGGTGGCAACTTTCAAAAATGTCAACATTCTTACATTAAATATTGAGACAGTGACTATATGACACTTATTGGGCAGTTATAAGAAAATGAGATGACACATGTACTTAGCAGACACCCCGATTCACATGAAACACTCGAGACATTAGTTTTAAAAATTAAAATAACCGACATATAGAAATAAGACAAGCACAAGCATTTAAATTGTTTGGAGTCAGCACAGCTCAAGTAGAAAATGACCCTTTAAGACATAATTGAACTTATGGCACATACAACAGACAGCTAGTGAAATGTACATGTGTATTCTTCTAAAAATTTTTAACCTAACATTTTTGATCAGCATCTTGAAGTTTCATTTTTTTTTTGCAGAAAAACATACCACATTTATATATCTTTACCCTTGTGTGGGGGCACTATGTTTGTCACACCGCAAAAACGAACATTTATAAGCTTCTGCTACTGTGTGTCAGGACACACATTGAAGAACTCCCTTTAAGAATGGGTACCTTGCACGGCTCAGAAATTTCCCAAGGAGTTGCATTTCTGTTTTCTTTTCCATTGACTTTTTATTTTTTACTTTGTATTGGATTTATTGGGGTGACACTGGTTAATGAAATTACACAGGTTGCAGGCACACCATTCCATAACATGTCATCTGTACACCGTATTGTGTGTTCACTACCCCAAAGCAAGTCTCCTTCCATTAGTGAAAATTCTGTATACCTGAAACCTTATAGGGGTGTCCAGTCTTTTGGTATCTCTGGGCCACACTGCAGGAAGAGTTGTCTTGGGCCACACATTCAACAAACACTAACAAAGACTGATGAACAAAAANGTTGCATTTCTGTTTTCTTTTCAATTGACTTTTTATTTTTTATTTTGTATTGGATTTATTGGGGTGACACTGGTTAACGAAATTACACAGGTTGCAGGCACACCATTCCATAACATGTCATCTGTACACCGTATTGTGTGTTCACTACCCCAAAGCAAGTCTCTTTCCATTAGTGAAAATTCTGTATACCTGAAACCTTATAGGGGTGTCCAGTCTTTTGGTATCTCTGGGCCACACTGCAGGAAGAGTTGTCTTGGGCCACACATTCAACAAACACTAACAAAGACTGATGAACAAAAAAAAGTTTGTAAGTAAATTTACGATTTTATATCAGGTCACATTCATAGCCATCCTGGGCCACTTGTGGCCCTTGATAGCTATGGGTTGGACACCCCTGCACAATAGCACCCCAGTAAATTTAATTTAAAATGAATTTAAATAGAAAATTATAACAAAAAACAAACAGGCAAAACAAACAAAATACTAAAGTTTTACTTACATGGTGTTTTGATTCAAGAAATTGAAAATAATTACATTCTACCTAAAATGGGTGGAAATCAATTATTAGTCACCACTAATCCACTGGACTTTGTTGCTGGAATCACTCAGTAGTGTAGCTGAGGGATTTTTGCATACTTTTCCTCAACAAAACCTCTTCAGTCATTAAATTAGTGTACATACCTTGAGCAGAATATAAATTAAACTTTTTCAATATTGCTGCATTTGTTCTCAAAGTTTTAACTAAGAAGAAGTGTGGTTTGGGTCAGACAGAACGCTACTGCATTACTTCTACCACTTACTTGTACCAGAGGTGTATTCATTTTAACGGATTAAGTATAGATTAAAGTGCAAGTCAGAGACCAAGAAGTTGTAATTTGATCTCTACTTCTGCTATACCTGTATGATATGGTAATTTCTCTGCCTCTTCAAAGACAGTTTCTTTCATGAGTATAGAGATAATATCCATGTTTTTTTAAATCACAGGATAAAATTACATACTAGATGGGGTTATGTTGTATAAATTTAATAGAATTAGAGGAAGGGAGATTATAATGAGTAAAAAGAGTAACAGTTAATAAGTCATTATTATTTTCTCCAAAGCACCTGGCTACTTTTTACTGAGGTATAATTTACTCAGAGTGAATGCATGATCTCAAGAATATAGCTCCATGTTAAGAAATGTATACACTCAGTAACCTACGTGCCAATCACGAGACAAAACATTTCCTTCATCCCAGTGAGATCCCTCATACCCCTCCTCAGCCAGTTACCTCCACTCACTCAAAGCAACCACTATTTTTAAGAACTTGAACGAGGTCGAATGCATGTTCAAAGAACTGCACTGCCCATACTTAATGCGCACAACTCAGTGAGTTTGCACGCATGCAAACACCCATGATGCCATCACCACAATCAAAGTAGTAGGCGTAACCAGCACTTCCTGAAGTTTCCTGTGTCCCTTCACTTTTTTGATTTCATTTTTTAAATAGTAAGCACACTAAACATGAAATCTACAATGTCAACAAATTTTGAAAAGCAAAGTTTCATATTGCTAACTACAGGTACTATGTTGTACAGAAGACCTCTAGAACTTACTCATCTAGAATAATTGAGACCCTACACCTATTCAACAACAAATCCCTATTTCCGTCACCCTCCATTCCCAGAAACCACTGCTGTATTGTCTGTTTCCAGTTCCACAAGTGTGACTACTGTAGGTCGCTCAGACATGTAACGTCATGCAGTGGTTGTCCTTTTGTGATAGGCCTATTTTACTCAGCATAATGTGCTCCAAGTTCACCCATGCTGATCCAAGTGGCAGGATTTCCTTCTTTTTTCATCTGAGTAACATTCTTTCAGGTATATGTATCGCATCTTCTTTTCCATTCATTTTTGGATAGATGCTTCCTTTGTTTCTATATATTCATATTGTGAACAACGTTGCAATAAACATAGTAGTACAGGTATTTCTTGGAGATCATTATTTCATTTATTTTGGATATATTTCCAGAATAAAGATTGCAGCAAAAATTTTACCGCCTTCTACGATTGATCAGATGGTTCCAGTAAACATAACACACCTGATTAGGAAACTAGAGAGCAAGAGAAAGCTACACAAATTAATACATCTACATTGCTTTGATGACTAAACTTTAGACTTTAATTCGATTGTTTGTAATCTCTTTCTGCAAAACAGAGCCCCCATCCAAGAGAAGTGACGTAAAGTTGCAATGACATCCTGAGGCACATCTGGACTTGTGACATCATTGGTACCCAATGGCTTAGACCTCTCTTCTTCAGGGCCAGCCGGCTTTTGAAACTGGGTCCTGCTCTTTAGCTGCTTTGCACTGGCTATTGACTCATCTGCATATTTAGCCTTTCTAGATTTCATTCCTTCTTTAAAATACACATTATCAACATACTGCTGCACTATTAATGTTAGGAGAATTAACGGAGGTAAAATGCAGAAAGTGCTCTTCATGTAAGTGCCAAATAAATGCATGTGTGATCACCAGTCCCACTAATTTTATCACTAACATAATTACTGTTTTTTTTCCAGTAAGCCTCAGTTTTGTGAGAAACTAGGAAGGGTATGTCAGGCTCCATAGCTGAATACAAATGATATCTGTCCATAAAATATAAATAATTCAAGTTCTGTTCATTTTTCCTAAAGTCATTCTAACGTACGAGCAACACCAGAACTGGTACTTGTGGTACTACGGCATAAAACACCTAGTGGCAGGAAACGTCTTGGTGTCGAGTCATTGCATCCATGTAGGGAGGCACCTACTCTGCTTAATGTAGGTTGATGGAGACGCATGATGAGTTCTGTCTAATGTCTATCACTGTCTGCAAAGTCAAGCCATCAACTAAGACGTGGTTGTGACATGATCATTTTTACATGGGGCGACATGTTCCTGTTGTACTGTCAACAAGCATAAACTTTAATCTCCACACAGAGAGTTTCCGTAAATTGTGTGTCACACTAAATGCTTTTATTTTACATGCCGCTTCTCCAAGAGAAATTCCTTTTACCTTCATTCCTAGACCATGATTGTAATTCATTTCTGACTGACATGCTGACAAATCTATTCAATTCCCTCATGTTATTGCACAGCCATTGATTATTTCAGCATAGTTTTCACTCTCTTTTCTTTTAGAATAAGTATTGTTCCTGTTGTCTTTACAGATGGCTTTGAATGCATATTCAAGTTCAAGGGGGAAGAACACGTCCCCTATATCAGGCTTGCCACATCGAATTTCATATGCAGTATCCTGACGTGAGCAGAAGACTAAAATCATTTTCTCATCCCCCAAACTGTCCTTTAGAATTGAAAATCTATCAGAATAAATATACTGTGGTTTTAAAGACCAATGTGGCCTGTCTGTCTATATATAATAAATGAGCCAAATATTGAGGTACAAGTGGAGTTTTTAATTCAATTCTATGTCAAATTTGACCCATCTCAAAGTGGGAAATAGGAACTGATATTTTGCTAAATGGTGGAATAATATGTTACCTATGTTATTCCATTTCTCCAAGTACTTTTTTTCCTGTTCCACACCATGTCCCTCAAGGCCACATTATAGTTCTATATTCACCTTGACCTACAATTAATTGATGAGCATCGTTCTCTGTGCCACTTGCTTCCTTGCAGGTGTTTATGTTCTAAGCCATTAACATTTACCTTCCCTACCTGATTAAATTAATAATAATAAGTGAACATGGATACACTCAGAATGGAGTTCTGTTTGGAACAATGGATCTTTTCCTTTCTCATCACCTTAGTGAACAAAGAATATGCTTACCTAGGGCTCTGCACCATTCTCAGGACATCACTGGCGTCATGGGTACCAGACGCATACTTGTTGACTGAGAAAAATTAATAAGACCCCCAAAGATGCTGATTGATACTCTCCTTTCTTAGGTTGTATCCCATTATTTAAACAAATATGCTTGAGGAGATCAACTTGGTTTGTATTTTACTAAGATTATTTCTCCTCGCCACTACACTTTCTTCTGAAATTGGTTTCTTTGCTGAAGTGTAACTTACTGTGATCATGAACTTCAGTATGTTTCCTCCATAGGTGATTATTTTTAAAGTGGGAAAAAATGAGAACTTCTATTCAGGACATCACTTCACTAATGTGTTAGAATATATCCCAGGCCAGTGTTTTTATCCTAGCTTTCATTTAAAAAGATAAAATTAATAGAAAATTAGGTAGGCTAAGTTTTGTATACATTTTTTAAGTCAGGTTTGATAAAACAAAGTTAATTTACAGTAAGTCTCATAAATTATTTTTAATTGCATGGAGTCGATCCTTTCTACTCTGATATTTTAAAATTGATGACCATTTTTATCCATTAAGAATTTGATATCAACTCATAAGAAAAGTGGTATGCTGGTCTATTACATTTATAATTGGAGACTGAGTTCTAAAAGATGGATATGTGTTCGTGAGTTCAAAAATAAAATGGTTTATTGATTCCAACTACCCAGAGATGATTTTGACTGTCATTTACTTACAAGTTGGTGGTAGATACATCGCTTCTTTTCTATGCATTTGAAAGTTTATTTCAAACCTATGAAGTGTCATGTGACAAGGCAAGAAGCTGTGATGGACACTTGAGCTGATGACCATCCCATATCTGAAGAAATAAAGAATTACACAGCACTGAGCCATAACTCAATGCGGAGTTAGTTACAGCTTAGCTTAATACTGTTTTATATGTCTAAATTCACTTGTAGGGCCAAAAAGGAGAGTGAACATAAACACCTTGAATTTAGTAGCCATAGTATTCTTTAGGATTCTTTCCCTTTATGATGCCTGCACTAACAAAACCTGGGATCAAGTGTTGAATTTATTTTTAAAGAAATTATAACAATCAAATCAAATTCAACTCCATTTTTACTGGTATCACTTTCATTTTTTAATAGCCATGGAATTATTTGTCTGCCTTTTTGTGGCTTTGTAATATCCCTTGGACAACCAGCAACTGTCAGCTAAGGTGATAGAATTGCAGCAAAATGGGTATCTGATCTTTTGCCCCGAATCCAGCAAGGCTGAAAGGAGAACCAGGGCATAGGTAACCCTGTCGTTCACATTCCACAACAGCATACAGCAGCATCGTATTTGTGGAATCTCTACTGCCCTGTAACTCTATGGTTACTAATGGAGAGTCGCTGCTCGGAAATTGAGCGGGGAAGGCGTTCCTGGAGAGTGTGCCGTTTCCAGACAATGTTCTCAGTTTTTTTTCTAATGCAACTATTATTATGATTTATAATTGCCCTGAAGGTTCTCTGTTAATTCTCCTCAGGATGTGTTCATTGTTATTAGTGAAATCCTTAACTCCTTAGAAGGGATGTTTCATGAACCTCTTTAATAATATAATACTTCCCTGAAAAAGAATGCGACTTCACTTCTTTCTATGCATCGGGTTTCTATCTGCAAAGTTAGAAGGGCCTCCTAGTTCTAAACAACTCTAACTCGAAGGGGTATGGGATTTGAGGGTAGTTTTTCATTACTCTGATTAGGAAGAAATGTAAGATATCTATGTTTTTCTATGTCATAATTATGAACTGTTTATCAAAGCATCCACAAATTAATGTGTACGGTATGATTTGAAGAAACTGGCAAATGTTGGAGTGGTTTCTTTTGTAATCATAATTGCATTAAATATTTCAGGTAATTAATGCATTCTAGTTGAATAGAGCGTGTCAAAATGTATTTTCTAGAACCAGTGCACTGGCTTGACTTAACAATGACTCGGAGCTGTCTGGGCAAATGTAGAAATATTTTATTAATAGAAGAAATATGTTCAACTGCATTGAAGCTTCAGCATTACAAATTTCTTTAAACAGAAAATTAAAAAGAAGGAGAGTCTCTATTACTCTATGTCTTCAAGGTCTGTTACCCAAGATATAGGAAGGAGTTTGTGATAAATATGCTTCAGTTTTGCAGATGCATCGTGAACATACTGGAATCACAGGACTCCAGCATATGAATTAGATATGCCTCTTGATAGTGTATTAACACTATCATTTTCCCTTAACTCTTCTTTGAATTTCTCAAAAGCAGGTTTTGATTATAGTGAAGTTTTGAAGATTATTTCCCATTTACTCAGAAAGTTAAGAAGAAAAGAAAACTCTAGTGCTAAGAAATATATTTAGCTAAGTGAAATACTGGTTTGGAGTTAAATATTTATTTCCTCATGTTTTTAACTTATTAGGTACCAGAATTAGGACTTGGAAAAAGTCAGACTAATGTGTTATTTTTACCAATAATTATTCAGTGAACACAAAACAAATTCAAGAATAACATGAATGTCAATAATGGGGGGGAAAGTCTCTTGAACTGCTTCTAGATAAATACACAGAAAATGTAAAGGGATTAGATCAAATTGCTGCCACTGGGCATAGAGTTGTTAGAATTTGGACCAACATAATTATCTATTTTCTAATCAAGCATGTGAGAGTTACCCATAGGATAAGGGAAATTTAAAAAGATGGAGCAATAAATCTTGGTAAACTAATGAATCCAACACATCAATGATTAAGGAACCTATTACACACTACTATACGAATATTTTGTTATAAGAAAGCATAAGTAGGGCAAAAAAAGTTATTCTGAGGTGTTTCAGTACCAGCTATTTTGATGTTTGGAAACAATTTCTAATTTTACCGGAAGTCAGCAACATATTCATTCTAGCCAAGTATAAAACAACACACACTATTTGTTCCCATATCCCAACAAAAAGCCGTTTGGCGAAGCAAAAATGTCTGTGGGAGAGGAAAACTTTTATTAGGGTGAAAGAAGAGAAAAATGCTAGTACCTATCTGCAAGTATTTTTTCTTAAGATAAAGTAAGCATTAATAATGGAATTTTGGAAGGAAAGAGGAAAGAAATGTAGGAGAAAGGAAAGGAAAGAAAATACAACGGGAGCTATAATGTGCACCGTAACACTTGAATACTTTGTCACCCTCTTACATTTGCTGTGAGATTTGTAGGTTTACAGGTTGGGCCCTCATATTCAGTTGGTAAGTTGGCGGGCATATAAATATTGACTAATATACACACATACACACATATATTAGAAATTTTATAAAACTGATATTAAGTTCAGGAGTTCTGTTAAGCCACCAGGAAACTTCTATTTCAGTCAACTTTTAATTACATGTTATTAGATAATAAAATAAGAACTTTCAGATTTAGACATTGATTTTTAACTATAAAAAATTTCTTAAGCCCTCTTGTCTGTGCCTCTGAAGTTTCTGAACTGAGACTGTAGACTCTTGTAAGGCTTATTCTAGGGGAATTGCGTATGGTGGTCATGCTTCACTTTGGCATTCCATGCCATGTAATTTATAATCTACTACTTAATTTATAGTTTGGCTACATTGCTTTGTTATATAGGTGGATTCAAATGAAACATATTTCATGCTCTTAGCTCCTAGAAGAACACTGTAGAGAATGAAATGGGCCTAAATTGACATTCCTCACATCACACTAGGTTTTGGAAAGACACAACCCAGTGGCTTGTAGCTAAACCAGACAAACGGTCTTGCCAAAAATCCACCAATATAAAATTCCTGGGCTATACATGGGTTTCTTCATGCATAGAGGCTACCTCCAATGCTGGCTAAAATGAACATGTTTAGAGATACAAGATTTAAATATCCCAATCATGTCTACAGATGGAACAGGACATTCTCTCTTCAAGATGTCACAATCTGAGATATTGGGGTCTAGCAAATCATTTTTTTAAATCATCAGGTTTCAAAACTCTCTCTTCCTTAACATTCTTAGGATCTCTGTCTTCTTTAGCTGTCTCACAATTTTCCTCTCAACCAACATCACAGGGAGAAGAGAGCAACTGCCCAGGGACCCCTGCGTGGTCCTGTCCCATCTGACTTCTTTTGTGCATCAATAGCATTTTCCCTTGCTGGGTCCCTTTCACACGGAGTCAAAACCCAGGTCCTCATTTCAACACTCAAGATGGCAGCTACTGACATACACAACCCACATGCACAATTGGCGAGGAAGACAAGCTACGCCTTTGTAAGGAGAAGTACAAATATCATCGTAGAAGTTGCTCCCAGTGTTCATCATAGAATGGGCTCGGTTTTCTGGAGGCAAACAAATGACCACACAAAATGACAACAAATATAACAAACCTGATATGTATTTAGGTGACACTCTAGGCTGACAGCAAGAGGAAGGAAAAAGTGCTTTATATGGGTTAAAGGTCCAATGAGAGAGGGGTGTGTGTGTGTGTGTGTGTATTTCTTAAGAGGGAGAAATCAGATGAGAAAATAAAGAAAATGGATAAAAGGGAGGAGCAGACAGGAGAGAATGTAAAATCTCTATGTAAGCATCTCAAAAGAGATATCCCTCGGGGCACCAAGAGAGCTTTTAGAGAACTTTAAAGTATAATACAAACAATAAGTTTTGTCATTCAGGGCCCGATATGATACTTCTCTGTTATTAGCCAACACCTCTGTAAAGATGACTGCCCACAGGACTGGGTGATGAGAGCTGTTGGTAAAGGAGATGGGTTTCATGTCTGGATCGACATTGCAAAGAACAGGGATAGCGTAAACATACATCACAAACACCTTGATTGTATTAGGGAACTGCATACACCTCATTGAGTGCTTTGGTATTTCTCAGAATGTGGAATTGTAGTTTGTGATCATACTGTATTTCCCAGAATGCAAGGAACAGCTTGCATCTGAAGTAGGTCCGGTTGGTATCTGAATTGTGTACACAACTCTTTACCTCAAGGGTTCAGGTAGAGTGAGTAAAGTGAGATAGACAGAAGATATTAGGGCACAGGAGGCAAACACAAGGCCAGTAGGCCGAATCGGGACCTTCACCTTGTTTTATCCTGCCCTGCACCTTGTTTCTACCCAGCAGCAGCGCTGAGCTCTCGCTTAACTGTTAAGGAGTAGGTGCAATGATACAGTCCTACCATTACATTCAGCCCTGTGAAGGCAACCACAAGGCTGATGTGGCCCCCAGTGAAAATGAGTTTGACACCCCTGCATAAGGGTGTGTTGGGGACTGTGGTAAGCTGGAGTATCCTGTCTTTGCCAAATGAGTACGTTGCTCCTTAGCTTCACAATATTTGGGCCATATGAGATCGTGCACTCAGTGCTATTAGAGTTACTAATTTTTCCATGAGAAAATCCAAATTAAATATTTAGATAAAATGCCTCCATTACAAAAAAAATGCCTGTGAGTCATCTATATGGAAACTATGAGGTTTCAAACTCCGACAGACTGAGCTGAATTGTACTCATTTATAAAAACAATCAAAATTGGGCAAATATGAGTGCTTTTTTGGCTGATAAAAATGCAAATTAAAAATATGCACACACACACCCCCCCCCCCGTTCCCAAAGGTCTGGCTCACACTGTCTAGTCCAAGACTGAGTTCCAGTTGCCACATCCACTTTTCCGGAATCAGTTCGGAGAAACCTGACAATGTCAGAAACAGCAGGTATCCCCGCATTGTGGACAGAAAGAAATGTCTCCTCTTCAAAGGACAAAGGCACGAAGCAACGGGCTCTTGAAGAAGGTTCCTGTGAACTATCACCTGGTATTCCAAATACATACATGGGCCTAATTCGGTCACGTGATAGCTTTGGATGTATACTCATTTTCTCATTGCTCACTTGCCCATCTAAATAGTCCATCATTTTGGAAGAAAAATAAATTGGGAATGTTCAGGCCATATGAAGTTCTCTACATGCTTGGTACAAGGGGGTGAATCTTAACACTGACATGTTTTCACCATTTTCACATCCATTAAAAATTCTCACTATAATGAAAGCAATCCACTGGACAAAGTGTTGCTAATTTCACTCACTCTCAAAGAATCAGTTGGTGATATAATACAGCAATGAAGTTCAAAACCATTTTTAAACATGTGAAGATATTTCAAAAAATAATTTTTGAATCATTAATGTTTCATTAAGAAATATTTCAAAAACAGAAGTAGAATAATCAACGTTACAGATATCCATGTGCCCACCAGTTAGATTTAAGTGATATTAACATATTGCCAAGTTAGCTATCTCTTTCTTAAAATGGATTTGTAGGGAAAATCCTAATATGAAAATTCCACCCTTTGTACAATCTCTACGACCTACCAAATGTACAGTGCCTACTGAGTATTGAGCTGGCAACATTCAATAATGCACAGGCAATCAAGGATCAATAATTAGTACTGTTAAGTTTATTACAATTTAGACTCTTGAATGCACAAGTAGAAAAGAACGAGTCTATATACAACCATACTTTCTTCCCTTCCCTCTCCCTTGCTCACTCCCTCCTTCCCTTCCTTCTTTCCTTTATCCCTCTCTTCTCCTTCCACTATCTTTTTCCCTTTACTTTATTTTTAAAGGAGCTCTTGGTTTTATATTTTAATCACGCATGAAAATGTTATTTGTTCTGACTTTGTTATTCATTTACAATCAGAGTGACTTTTGGAAATATAGGAAAACACTTTGACCTCATCGTGTCTGCTCGAAGGAGATGATTCTAAATGTCTATTACACACTCAAAAGCAAAGCGCACCATGTAAGTCATCAGTAAAAGTACCATGACTTTTGATTTTATGTCATTGATCATAATATCACAAATGTTTTATACCTTCCTAATATCAAATGCATATGAACTTTTTTGAACAAGAACTACTACATTATGCTAAAGAACCAAAACACAAATTACATTATGATCAACTCCAGTCTATGACCTTTTGCATCTGAACTTGAATATGACTCATGCTCAGCTGCCTATATTTATACTACCATTAAATTTTAAACACTGCCTTTGCCAAGGAAAAGACAAAAACAAACTACACAAAGAGTTAAGACTCACAATTCGAAAACAGGAGATTGCACAGAGATCCCCTTGTTACTGTGTCTGTGATCCACTCTGCAAGATGGCACAGCAAGGTGGCTACCATGCAGAAAACACCGGTCTCAAAATGTCAGGGACAAGTGGCATAATTCTGAGCAGCACAGCCATAGCAATCATTTCCTTTCCCCCTGAAACACTCGATTTGTCTAATTTATCTGAGAGCTTCCAAACAAGCTTTACGTGATACCTTCTGCACACTTCAAAAGTGAGAAATAAATACGATGTGACTTACCCTGACCTCCTCACCAGTAATTCCTGCCTTTATTCACTCCACATTCCTAAAGAAAGAAAAAGCAAAAAAAACCAAACCCACTTATTATTAGTGTATCTACCAGTGATATAATTTAATCCACAGTCAAATTCAAAAATTAACTGCTGAATGGTAGCGTTGCTTTTTTTCAATTTTTGACAACCTCTTGAAAATTGGTTCTTTTGAAACCTCTTTATTGAGGTTGACATAAACAGAGATGTACATATTTAATGTGTACAACTTGATGAGTTTAGAGTTAAGTAGGTACCAGGAAACCATCCATACAATCTATGCCATAAGCATACCCATCACCCCAAAAGCTACCTTTGAAAATTATTTTAGTATTTGCTATCAGTAACTGTCCACTTTACCTGTTAGAGTAAATCAGTATACATCTGCTCAGGGAATTTAGACTTCTCCCTTTTTCTACAGAGTCCATTTGTCTTCAGATTTTGAATAAAATACTGTTTTGGCTCTATATTTCACTTTGAAATTTTATAACATCTATTTAACTACACTGGAAAGAGAATATATAACCACATTTTTCCTTTCCTGTTAATAATTTAGGTCAAGCCCCCTCTTTCATTTATTTTATTTCTTTAATTGTCTCATATCTAAATATGTCTACATTAATTTAAAAGAAATAATCAGATAGCCAAATTCAATATGTGCTAAGAAAAGAGAGATAGTGGAAATTTCCCATGTTGAGCATATTTTCTCATCTTTTAAAAGGGAGAGAAGAGGGGGATGCAAAGTAAAAATAGCTGATTGAATGATCGGTTAAGAATTAATTTTAAGTGTTTAAGCAAGTTTGCATGGTGACAGATGACTGTTAGTAGTAGAGGGGTGATCCCATTGTAAGGTACCAAACTGTTGAATCACTACATGTATTATACATAATATTGCATACCAACTCTACTCAAATAAAATGCTATTATTTTTTTAAAATGAAAAAATAACTTAAGTATGTTTATTTGATAAGTGGATTCTATTCATTTGAAATACTTTCAAAAATAATAAATAAGAAAATGCAGTTTGATACCCAATGAGTGCCCTTTAGTATAATTCTGAGAAAAAAAGAGTTAAGACCAAGGTTTGTTAAAAATGGAATTGTCACCTTATTTTCTTATAGCAATTTTGTTTAAGTCAAAAACTGAAAGGCCCCACAGGGCCCCACTATTACTACAAGAACAAGCTATGACTGGGTAAAGACACCTAGCTCTTTAGCGATAGTACAAAACTAACAATACAATAGTGATAGAATAAAGAGTTGGCGCAACCACATCCTTCTATCATATGCTGACACACACACACAAAAACCATAAAGCTGCACCAACAACTGTATTTCAGATGAAAATGCATTTACATGAAATACTGGATATGAAACAATTTGGGTTTTTCATTTATAGCAGCTTGTTTACAAGTATGGTACCCACAGTCCTCGGTAATTAGAGGAATGAGGGGAATTCACCTCCTGTTTCTTGGGAATTACAGTTTTCTAATCATCTGGAAACAGAGGGTGACGCGTTGAGTCGGCTCCCCACCCTGCAACACGCAAGCAACCCAGACAGCTTCGGAGGAAGCAAGTACCCTGCCTTCTCTGGGAATGAGTTCCCCTCGCACATTCCCCACCGTCCTGTTCAGTGCCCTTTCGAGGTCACTTGGCTCTGAACTTTAACAAATTTGTATTGTTTTATGCTCTATGTTGCATTCACCAACTGAGAGAACAAATGTCGGAGACTTTCGGGGTTCCAAAGATGTTACTTTATTGGCCAAGTTTAACCTGCGCAGGGGCGAACTCTCCAAAGTGTCCGGAGACACGGTGCCCGCAAGGGCTGCAAATGAGAGTCACGCCAAACGCTTACAGGCTTAGGGTTTTATGGAGGCGCGAAAGCAAGCTGGATACAGAAGCAGATGTGGCGGTTAGCGGTTGGCTCAGGGGCACAATAGGGTTACTGATCATTGGTGAGTTAACTCGTGCACTGGCTCGTGCTCCTTTACCTGATTGGTCAGTTGAGCTCGTGCACAGGGCAAAATTTCCCTCCCCAGTGACTGTCCAGATGGCTATCTGCCTGACTAACCTTTGCTCTTAACCCACATCCTGGAACACACCCTGCTCTTCGGGCGTGTCCCGGAGCCTCTTTGCGTTAGTTAGTAAAACACCTTTTGCTTCCTTACAGCTATGTTCTGGCTAGTTACCCTTGCCCTCGACACTCTATGCATCAAGGAAAAGAAGCTCTATACATCAAGGAAAAGAAAACTACAAGCGATGGGGACTTCAAATGGATTTCTAATCTTTAGAGTCCTTCAGGACTCACATGTAGTTCATTTTCCATGAATCCGGATGGCTCAGCCCACTGCTAACAGGACCCTTGGAGCAAAAGGGGTAGTGAGAGCATCCATAAAAAGCAGAAAGCTCCCAATTTTTTTTGAAATTTAAACTAGAAACAATAAATTAAGCACTATGCCATGATTATTACACATTTATCATAAATTGTTCTCCTTCAGTAAATGGGACCATAGACTCCAGAGTCCCTAAGGATTAGGAGAAGACTGCAGAGCTGGGCCTAAAAAGCCTTGGTGACCATTCCTGTGATACCGAGGATGCCATCAAGTCATTTGTGGGTGTCAGCTACAATGTGATTCCCTTACTCCGCGTGCTTAAGCTTTTCTCCGATTGGTTGCTACGTTTTCCATCTGAAAGCAGACTCTGTCCAAGATGGTGCTGTTCTCTCCGCAGAACTGGAGTAGAATTCTGGCACCGCCCCCTGCTTTTTTTTTTTTTTAAGCCCAATCCTGAAGATTTCTTTTTCAATCAGGCCACATTATCAAAGGAAAGCTCAGCTACTTTTAAGCTGCCCTTGCGCAGGGACGAAGCAGCATTCTGCGGAAGAATCATGACCAAAGCAATGAAGGTCCATCTGCCTAATTAACCAGCGATGAAGACCGCCTTCGGTAAGCACAGTATTACAACTGTTCTTGCGACTTCAAAGTGTGTGCCGTCCCATCATCCTCCCTGGAAAATAATGAAAGGGAGACGCAATAGCAGAGTGCTGGCGTGGATGACGTGCAGCAAGGGCTCCAGGCAAGCATTGGGTCTCCTCCTGTGAAAAGTATCACCGTTTATTATCACTCATTAAAATTTAATTTTATATGGCATCTTTAAAGGTCATTTTTTAAATTGGAATTTTGTAGGCAACATTACTGACTGGTTAACTACTGTGAAAAAACAAATGCTCGTAGATTTATTGTTTTAAGCTATTATTAAAGAGGCACCAAAACAAAACAAAACAAAACAAATTGCTTCTCTCTTAGAGAGCTAGAATGTTCTCCTAAGCAGTTTGCGCAATATCTTCAGTTGGTTTTTATATTAGAAGCACCTTGGAAACCTAATTATTAGTGGACCATTATTAGCATATAAAGAAGTGAAGTTTCTAACTTAACTATTGCAGATGTAAACTACAACTGAGATGATAAAATAGAAATAGCACTAGAATGAAGAGTGGGGCTTAACATATCTTTTCTTTGCAGTTACTGCAATTAAAATCTTTTTTTTTTTTTACTGAAGCTTATTTTATTATAGACCATGATTATTTGAACTTCTGATCTAAAATGGTTCGGTGTAGTTGTAAATTTGTAATAATATTCATACTTATGCTCTCCATATGGGCTAAATCCTTTATTCTTCAAATGCAAAGAGGAAAAGTTTTAGTGAGCACCAATATGTCCGGGTACTAGATACACATTTTAGTATTAATCCTGCAAGAACACATCAACACAGACATTGAGCCCTTTTGGGAATCAAGGAAACTGAGCCTTCAGGAAGATAAGTGTTACAATAAAACCACAAGGAGATGATGGTGAAATAAGAATAACAGAATATTAATCCAGATCTCTTTGTCTCCAGTGGATTGTCCACCACCGAGGCCACCTCCTAAAGAAAGTATGTTTATCTGCATAAACATATAACTGCATAAAATAGGGGTCAGCAAACTCCTTCTGTAAGGAGAAAAATAGTCAATGTTTTCTACTTTGCAGGGCACACAATCTCCACAGCAATTATTCAAACTCACCATTGCAACACAAAATAATTTTAGAAAAAATATCAAGGAATGAACTAGCTGTGTTATAGGAACAGTTTGCTTAGCAAAAAATGGTCAGTGGGCCAGATTTGGTCAGAGAGCCACAGTTTTCCTTGCACGGGAATGTAAGCTATATAAAGGCATAAACTTTGTTTTGGCAAACATTGTGTAACTGCACGCCTGAAAAAGCAATGGTTAGTTAATGGCGATATTTGAAATAATGCTAGCTAACACTTATAGGGAGTTTACAACATGCTGGTCAAACCTGTGTGTCATAAATCACTCCTCACAATATCCCTTAAGTTAGTTACTATTTTCACCCACTTAAGAGATGAGAAAACTAAGGAATACAGAATTAATTTGCCATGGTAACTCATCAACTAAGTGGGGGATCCAAGATTTATGCCCTAAAAGTACATAATGCAAAGTAGGGTCTGCCGAAGTGATTAATTCCATGAATAAATAAATGACTAAATAAGTAATTAAATGAATGAACAGTGAATGATTGAATGAATCGACATAGTTCATCCTGGGTCTTTAAGAATTACGGATCCTGGTCCTCTAGCAGCTATTTCTCTTCTACCTTGTCTGGGTTTACAAAGCTGAATTTAAAAAGAGAGAGAGAAGCAAATGAACAAACAGAATGAAGGAAAATTTTTAAAAAATTGCTGTTGGGCATGTATTTATTTATCTGAATTCATTTAGGTAAACTAAATCTTATCTTAAATACAACTAAACTTTTTATAAGTAGATAGAAAATTTTAACACTAACTGGCAAGTCTGTGTTTCCCAGGATGGATGGATGGATGGATGGAAGGAAGGAAGGAAGGAAGGAAGGAAGGAAGGAAAAGAGAGGGAGGGAGAGAAGGAAGGAGGGAGGAGGAAGGAATCACTTTGGGGCAAGTCCAAATGGAGATGGGAGCTAGGGAAAACCTGGTGAGAATAAAGATTGTAGGGGACATATCTGAACTGAATAGGTATTTACTAAGTCTCCAACATGCCTTACATGCTGAGCAATCCCAAGTGATGATACATTGATTAGTAAAGAAAAGACAAGCAATCAGGAGGTTGCATCCATACAGCTTACAGGATATTAAGGAGATAACATAACAGTCATTTGAAAGTGGAATTATGAATCATTGTAAGTGCCACAAAAAATGGATAAATGCCCTGAGAGCACAGCAGTGGGATTGAAGGGTGTAGGAAGATCTTTCTGCGAAAAGAATGTTTAAGAATTGCAGATGAATAGGAATTACCTGTATCGAGAGGAAGGAGAACAGCATTTCAGGAAGATGACTAGGAGGGGTCAAGTTCCAGAGACAGAAATGATGATGAATCCCCAGAACAGTGTAGCTGAGGTTAAACGCCAGGTTGGAAATAGATGTTGGCACGGATTTGTGGGTTAGATATAGCAGGGGGGGGAAAGGAACTGTCCAATGTGGATGGGGTAAGGAGTTGGGAATTGAAGAGTAAAATTTTGGACATTTTAAGATAGAGATGCACCTGAGAAACATTCGGGTTGAGTTGCCCAGTAGCCAGTAGATCCATAAATCTGTCCATGAGAAAGAGGCATGGGTGCATGGGTGGTAATGGTGAAGGCTACCATCTACACGATGTTAAGTCCCAGGAGTGGAAGACCACGGAGGGAGAGACTGCAGAGAGAGTATGGGACTTTGACATTCAGGAGTGTGGCTGCAAGTGCGCCTTCTCCACAGTTGTTAGGGAGGAAGAAACACAGCCAGTAATCTGTACTCATTGGGACACCAAGGGAAAAGGGGCTTTGAGCAGGAGGCCTAGTTCACAGCATGAAATGTGGCGAGTGGTGCTCAGCAGGATGGCGACTGAGAAGTGTTGGAACGTGGGAACAGTTGGTGTCCGTTACAAAGCTGTTCTGGACTCATGGGTGCAGAAATCAAACAGGAGCGGTAAGGGAATTATGATGGGAAGGGGGCAAGGGTGTGGCAGCCTGTCTTGATGACATTTTTGAAAAGCTTTAGGGTGGATGAGAGGGCATGCGGCAGTATTGGACAGGAATAAAAAGACAAGGGCCAGGTCTTAATTATCCATGTTTGACTGCTGATCAGAGAATCCAGTGAGAAGGGGAGGTGGGAACAGAGGAATAAGAGCGGCTCCGTGTAAAGCTGCGAAGAAAAATAAAAGGGAGGAACGTAGGAGGGAGTGAGAACAAGAGGCTGAAGGAAAGAGTGGAGAGCAAGTAAATGGGACTGAGCTGGGGTTGGTATGAACAGCAAAGACACCTGAAATCCAAGTGCCCGATGTTGTTGTATAACAAATCACACTACTAAGCTTCTCACAAGGCCTGCGAGGGGTCCCGCATATTAAGAGTGGTACGCCTTACACAACCGCAGTTTCTCCCACCATTTATGGGTGCAGTCAATTAAGTTTTGCAACATCATTACACGCTAGGAGCAAAGCTATTGCATTTCCCATCCTGTGGGGCTGTCAGCGTATAGAGTCATTTTCCAAATGTCAGGGCAGAGGATTCGGTCTCTGGGTAGTGATTACAATCCTTTGCGTGTTTGTGCAGGAAGTCTTTCTACCCAGAGGAGAGACTATTAGAAGCACTATCAGTGAATGATTCACTGCTTCCTTTTGCATTCTTAACACAAGCATAACTAAGCTACCAGATAAATCAGAAAAGCACAGACATTCCTTAGGAATTATGTTCCTGAATGTAAATAGTCATTGATTGGTAGGGACCAGGCCTCTACTTCTTTCTTAGTTTTTACATTTAATTTTAACCAAGTCCTGGATCTTACCTTTTAGTCATTGATTTATTCAATGGAAATGTATAAAGTACTTCTACTTATCAGGGTCTAGAAATATTATCATGAGTAAAACACTCTCCAGATTTTATCAGCCTACACACACCCGAGTGAAGGAGGCAGGCCTTACGTTCCGTATCATTCTTTGCAGTTTACAACGATCTGAAACTCACAGAAACCTTGAGTGGAAGACAGGGTAGATATTGTTACAGTACTATTGTCTGGAAGGTAAATGAAAAGGGCATTATGGGAATAAACCAGAAAAGCACAATGGCAAAGCATAGCATAACAGTTCTTAAGGTGTAGTCCTCTACCCAGCATCAATTGGAAACTTGTAAGAAATGAAGATGCATTGGCCCTAATCCAGACCAAGCACATTAGCAGCTCTGGGATGTAGAATAATAATCGATTTACCAACCAAGGATTCCGAGGCACACTCAAATGTGAGAAACACTAGTATAAGAGGAAGATATTAGATTTAATTTAAAAACTGTGCCCTGGCTGGTGTAGCTCAGTGGATTGAGCACAGGCCTGCGAACCAGACTATCGCGGTTCGATTCCCAGTCAGGGCACATGCCTGGGTTGCAGGCCAGTTCCCGGCAGGGGACACAACAGAGGCAACCATACATTGATGTTTCTCTCCCTCTCTCCTTCCCTTCCCCTCTAAAGATAAATAAATAAAATCTTTAAAAAAAAACTGTACATTGGATAACTTGACCTTGGGGAAATTATTTAACTATTGGACCCCTGTTTTCCAAAAATAAATCCTATCTTGCTTCTGGCTAGAAATAAATCTATGCTGAAGGTTATAATCTCAAATCTCTAGGAGATCAGGCAGGCAACGCCAGTGAATAAAAAGGACAGATAGCAGAGAAAACAACCATAACGTAAGTGAGCTGATAACAGGCATCCAAGTGTGTCAATGTGAATAGTAGAAAGTGTAGCAAACTGGAAATGACAAAGCCCTATTAAAAGTTTTCAATAAAATTAGAAACTTGAACTCATGTACAATTACTTGATTATTAAACATGAACTAACTCACCAGTTAAAATTGTGTATGTATAGAAAGTAAAATAACAAAAATGGAGGGAGAAAGAGAAGAAACAGGGAGGGAGGGAGGAAGGGAGATAAATAGGTATTTTGAAGCTGGAGAGCTACCTTTGGTATTGAAGGCTGTCAGAATGAACCATGCTGTTTTGGGATACAAATGAGACAAGAAATACGTCTGGGGGTGAAGGTGAGGAAGGTAAGGGTTGTGATAGGAAGGGATTGGTTACATGGCCAGGTATAAATGGTACACTTGTATGATGGACTCCTGACCTGATGGTCTTGATCAAGGTCAAAGAGCTGGTAATTAGTGGAATGACACATGACTGTACATTAAGATACCCAATTAAGAGCCCTGGCTGGTGTAGCTCAGTGGATTGAGCACAGGCCTGCGAACCAGAGGATCGCAGTTCGATTCCCAGTCAGGGCACATGCCTGGGTTGCAGACTGGTTCCCTGCAGGCCAACTCCCAGCAGGGGATGCACGAAAGGCAACCATACATTGATGTTTCTCTCCCTCTCCTTCCCCTCTAAAGATAAATAAATAAATAAATAAATAAAATCTTAAAAAAAAAAAAAAAAGATACCCAATTAAAACTCTAAGGGAATGGTATATGGTCGAAGTTATGATGCTCTTAGTCTCAAGTGTCAAAGCAACAGTGGTCAGCCAGGTAAGGACCGGATGGGAAGTCTGATGAAACGAGATGTCTCACCTTTCAGGTAGGCAACCCACTGTGTGCTAAATAGCATGGAAATAAAAATATTGGCTATGTGCAATAGATGGGGTATAGGAAGATATGTTTGTTTAAAGGGGGAAAATAAGTATTTATACCACATCTAAGTAAGAAGATGGTATTTAATCAGAAAGGCAAAATTAACTAGCAAAAAAGGACACAATCAAGGCCAGGGTCATTTCCTTCTGTCTTTTAAAAATATACCGCATGCTGACTTCATGCTTTGGCTACAGGGAAGAATTGCCAGAAGGTGAGGAGAGGCATACAGATGCCTCTTTATCCTTCTTAGGAAATCAGCCACGATTATAGATAAAAACTGTGGCTATAACCCTCTATTTCTATTATTTCTAATGAAAACAGAATACAGTAAATATGGGTAATTTTAAAGGAATCCCTCACTACAAATGAGAACTCGTGCTCTGGAATACTACATAGGAAACCCCCCCCCCCAGACAGTATTTCCCAAAAAATAAATGCCATGTTTAAGAACAAAGAAAACTTCTTCCTCTCCATCTCCCCCTACAACCTCCAAACTACACAGTGAGATGAGATTCCATTCAAAGCCAGTTGGCAAATTCGCAAAGAGTGTGTGCTTATATGTGCTTCGGAATGTCATTATATGCATTAATTATGATAAATTTTCACTTCATTTCACACTGAACTGAATCAAGATAAGAATGGCCACATTTTTTAAGGGCAATGTTTCTTTATTAGAATGAGAACAAAAATCTTTAAAAAAAAGAAATCCAGTTTATATTCTAGTTTATGCTGCTTGACTTATTTCACAGCTTTATTTAGGCTGCAGGAAGGAGGGAGACCGCTTCTGTGGAAAACCTAAACTTCCCGGAGTCTCAAATTACACCTGGGCTGCAGGTCACCACCAGCAGGCACCAGGAAGTGGTACTTCACTGAATTTGCAAAGGCTCCTTTCTCTTGGCGTAGCCTCCATTTTTATTTGCACTTGGCAGATTGCTGGTCCTCCTTCAAGATGCAGCACAGTGTCACCTTCTCTGGGGAAACCTCCTGGACCACTGTGGGCAGAGAGCTTTGGCTTTCTTCTTTCTTCCTTCGTCTTCTGTGCTCTGCCTATAGCTCTTTTTGGATATTTTTCTCATCATTTTATTACTGCTTCTGGCCATCTTCTACTTTAGATTGTGAGTTTCTCAACAGCAGTGACCTTGACTCACTGATCTGCTAATCTTCAATACTTATCAGAATATCTGGGCTGAGAGATAGTCACTAAATAAGCACAGATTTGAATGAATGAAGAGATGAACATCAGAAAGCAAGATATGAAAGGTAGTCTGTATTTCATCACTCCAAGGCCAAAGTTCCACCTCTGTCATGCGAATGATTTGAAGAGGAGGTAGTCATCTCCTATTTTGCTTAGGAGCTCGTAGATCATTCTACACTAATACCAACCTGTTGAAATTTCCATGGTCCACATCCACATATATAGAGAAAAGCAGAGACAGGAAGTGTGCAAATGGCGTCTATGTCACGTTGGAAAAGCAGTCAAGTCAGAGAATTCAATGTAAATTCTAGTATCTCTACACCATGGGTTTCTATAACCATAATCAGATTTTTCAGGAACAAATACCATAGCTTTTATTTTAAAAAACCAGGATCCCATGGCTTCTAGTATTGAAATATGCAGACTGCTGTTCACTAGAAATGCAAGAGCAGCTCTAAGCATTCTTGGCCTAAGGAATAGGGGAAATGATGGACGATTGTGGTTCTTATGCACATTCATCACATTCTGATACATTTAATTATATTTTATACTAACTTGGGTGGGGTAAAGATGAGGAAGTGAGGAACACATTCTCTTATAAAACAGTTCCTATGTCTTGTTTTTATACTTCAAACTGAATCAAAAAATATTTATTTATTTTCAGAGACAGGGAAGGGAGGGAGAAAGAGAGGAAGAGAAACATTGATGTGAGAGAGAAACATCGATCGGTTGCCCTTTGCACACATTCCAACTAAGGACCAGGTCTGCAACCTAAGCATGCACCCTGACCAGAAATTGAACCAGGAACCCTTCACTTTGCAGGATGACCTTCAACCAATTGAGCCACATCAGTCAGGGCTCAAAAAGTATTTTTAATCTCATACTTATTGTTCCTTCTGTTAAATGTGGTATAAAGAATATTTTCAAGTCAATGTTCATATTTTGGTCCCATCTGTGTATATACATATGTATACACACATTTATACAGATATAAAGCAGCAAATGCCTGAGCCACTAGAAAATGACACACAATTTGAACCAAGGGGTGAGAAATTGCAGGTCTGTGTCATTTCATGTAAGGGAAATATAAAGAAAATTGCTTGAAAAACACAAAAAGCGTTGCAGGTAAAGGCTCAGCAATTGCAGAAGGATTGTTACTTCATGAAGCGTCTTCCCTTATTATTTTTATCTTTGAGTAGAATATGCAGTGTTCTGGGAATGTGCAAGTTGACGTCTCAGTTTTGCTCTCTGGCCTTCATTTGGACTCAGCCATGGGCCTTGCTGTCAGATACTCTTGCGCTCTCTCAAGAGAAGGTGAGAAAAACCCAACTGCCTACCTACAAAGGCAAACAGAGGCTGGAGAAGTGACTGCTTCTGATTTTCAACATGGAAACTTTGGAGTAATCACTCCTACACTGAGCTGCATCACTCACGCCCTGGGCTTGAGGGGCTTTAAGAAAACCACGCAAAACAACAATGCTCTTGGTGTGAAACAAAAGGAAATTTTTACTTTGTCGGTTTTAATTTCCGAGATTAACTACCTTCCCATTTTTAAAAACATATTTTATTGATTATGCCATTACTGTTGTCCCATGCCCCCTTCACTCCTCTCCACCCTGCGCACCCCTCCCCCCACCATGCCCCCCTTTTGTTCATGTCCATTTGTCACAAGTTCTTTAGATTCTGTATTTCCCACAGTATTCCTGCCCTTACCCCCTGTCTATTTTCTACCTACCATCTATGCTACTTATTCTCTGTACATTTCCCCCCCTCTCTGTTCCTCCCACTCCCCTGTTGCTGTCACTCCATGTGATCTCCATTTCTATGGTTCCACTCCCGATCTAGCTGTCTTCTTAGTTTGCTTTTGTGTTAGGTGTGGTTGTTAATAACTGTGAGTTTGCTATCCTTTCACTGTTCATATTTTTTATCTTCTTTTTTCTTAGATAAGTCCCTTTAACATTTCATATAAGGGCTTGGTGATGATGAACTCCTTGAATTTGATCTTATCTGAGAAGCACTTTATCTGTCCTTCCATTCTAAATGAAAGCTTTGCTGGATAGCGCAATCTTGGATGGAGGTCTTTGGATTTCATGACTTGGAATACTTCTGTCCAGCCCCTTCTTGCCTGTAAGGTCTCTTTTGAGAAATCAGCTGACAGTCTGATGGGCACTCCTTTGTAGGTGACTGTCCCCTTATCTCTTGCTGCTTCTAGGATTCTCTCCTTCATTTTAATCTTGGCTAATGTAATTATGATGTGCCTTGGTGTGTGCCTTCTTGGGTTCAACTTCTTTGGGACTCTCTGACCTTCCTGGATTTCCTAGAAGTCTATTTCCTTTGCCAGACTGGGGAAGTTCTCCTTTAGTATTTGTTCAAATAAGTTTTCCACTCGTGGCTGTTCCTCTTCCCCTTCTGGTACCCCTATAATTCGGATGTTGGAACGTTTAAAGATGTCCTGGAAGTTACTAAGCCTCTCCTCATGTTTTTGAATTCTTGTTTCTTCATTCTTTTCTGTTTGGTTGTTTCTTTCTTCCTTCTCTTCCACTCTCTTGATGTGAGTCCCAGTTTCCTTTCCATCACTATTGGTTTCCTGTGCATTTCTCTTCACTTCAATTAGTTTAGCCTTCATTTGTTCCTATAATTTGTGGCTAAAATCAATCAGTTGTGTGAGCATCCTGATCACCAGTATTTTGAACTATGCATCTGAAGGGCTGGCTATTTCTTGGTCACTTAGAATTATAGGCTCTGGGGCTTTGAGCTGTTCTTGAGTCATAATGTTTAGTCTGTTCACATCTGTTATGTATGAGGTGCAGAGCCTTAGGTGTTCACCAGGGCGGGGCAACCCAGTTGCTGGGTTGTGACGCTGTATGAGGGGGTGGGGTCAGAGAGGGGGGAAAAATGGCGCTTTGCTCCACTCTGCTCTTTCTCAGATTTCTGTCCCTTCGGCGGCTTCCCACAAGCAAATGGGGCCCCTCTGGTGCTGGTTCCCAGGTGTGTGGGCCCAAGTACTCTCCAAGACCCTGTGGGTCTCTCCAATGAACTCTCTGTGAGCCTGGGAGCCTCTCCCAGCCCCTTGACCTCGAGAAAGTCTTTCCAGTTGGTGCTTTAAGGCTCTCATTCCGGTCACTGGGGCCCTAGCCTGAGCGGTCTATCTCATTGTTCACTTCTTCACTTGGTTTATCTGCATGCAAATGTGTGACCATGGTCAGCCAGCTGCCCTGCACCCTCACTGGGTTGGCCTGTGGCCACCCCACACCTGGGATTTACCAACTGCCTCTGCCTCCACTCCTGGGTAGGTGGGACCGAATGGTCTTTCCAGCCGGACACCACTCTGCCGCTGACTCCACCCCTCTTACCAGTCTGGCTGAGTGGTTCACTGTTGTTGGACTTCCATACAGTTCAATTTTCACTGTTTTGGCTGCGGTTTTGTTTCTAAAAACTTTGCTGTCGTTAAATTTAGTTGTGGGAGGGGGCACAGTGTTTCCACCTACACCTCCATTTGGCCGGAAGTCTTCTTCATTTTATTATAAACATCTTTCAGCATTTACTGGTCAGGGCAGTCACATTTACTTCACATATCATTTTCTGATATGCAGACTCTCTCTGGTGCTTCCTCTAACAAAAAGTCCAGTCTTCGGCTGGGATACAATTCTCTTTATGTGGCTAATTTCTTAATTGCTCTGTCCATACCCTCTCTCTTTACTGCAAAGTATCACTTGAAACTAAATGAGATTTTTTTGTTGTTGTTATTTTTAAGTCTCCAACTGTCCTGCTGCTCAATTGCCAGCTGACGTTATAATCTTCTGTTTGGGATACTACAGCTGATTACTCTAGAAATGACTGTAATAATATTCATTATCCACCATTTGTTGGAAGGGTGGAAGAAAACTGTGATTAAATAAAAATTGGCGTGGGTCTTGTTTTAGACATCTACTACATTACTCTAAGGGCTTAATCAAAATTTTGCTGTTGGTGTTTCTCAATGTTTTACTCCATCCCTTGCTTGGACAGCACAGATGTGGTCGACTGAATTATTCACCCAATTATCCCCCACTGCCGGAATGGAAGTTTCCATGGAACATAGCAGTTCTTCCCACTGGAGACAGTATACACTTGCCCTGTGACATTCGGCTCAACTTGTGACTCTCTTTGACCTACAAGGCTTAGGAAGTACATGTCTGGGTTTGTCTTCTTGACCTTGTAGTCTTCCTAAAAAAACTCACCCTATTAAGCATGCTACCCCAAGGAAAATGGGAGATACAAACGCATTTTGGAACTCCACCCTCACACAGTGACCCACCCACTACCTAGGAAGCTAATTCTTTGCCTCCCCTCAAACAAGTAAGGAAGAATAAATGGCTGTCACAAATCATCGAACTTTGGGAATGTTCTTTATGCAATAGTTGCTGAAAGCACACCAACGAGGAGAAAATTTTGCTGTCAACTTCAATCACAGCATCAATGAACATTTACACAGTGCTCATTGTGTGTAGAAATAGACATTCTATAGAGCCATAAAAGACAGAGCAATTTTGGATGCTATTCTAGAAGATTCTGGTAGAAGAGTATGATATTCACCTAACTCACTATTTTAATAGGATTTATTCAGAGCTTCCATGTGCCAGACACTGAGCTACAGCCTGAAAGAACAAAAATGAAAATAAAAATGAAGGGGGGGCTGACCTCAATGAACATGAAGCCTGGGAAGAGGGGTGCAGAGCTGCAAACAAAGAAAGGTCAAAGAAACTGAATCTGTAGTCCCAGGTTTACAGAACATCACTGGTTAATTCTACAAAATACTTGAGGAAGAAATCATAACATATTCCACAGAAATTTGTCCAAAAAAATTGTAAAGAAAGGGATACTTTGAACTCATTTTCTGAAACCACAATTGGTTTGATATCAAAACTACAGAGAGACTTTACAAGAAAACTGCCAAGTAATGATCACAAATAATTAGAGGTGGAAAAGTTCAAAATGGAATTTTATCAAGTTAATTCCAAAAATGTATAAAAATGATTTTATGTCATGACTAAATAGAGTTTATTGCAGAAATATGAGTCTGGCAAAAATGACACAAACATGAACATCTCAGTAGATGCACAAAAATCTTTTGTCAAAATCCAACATCCATGAAAACTCTTAGCAAGGTAGAGATTGTACAAAATGTATTCAGTCTGAAAAAAAGTATATCTGTGAAAATCCTGTTATTAACACAACAGTAATGATGAATAGTGACCTAATATCAGAACAAAGATCAGAAGATAAGGACATCCCTACTTTTATTTAATATTTTGCAAGAGTTTCTAGCCAGTATTAAAAAGAAGGGGAGGGGGGAAGTAAAAATGGTTTTTATTTCCTTATGATAGGACTGCTTAATTTGAAAATGTGATAGATTATAAACAAAAAGTTAAAGAATTTATAAGTAAACTTGGCATGGTACAGAAACAAGATCAATATTAATAAATTAACTGTGTTCCTATATTCAAATAGGAAATTTTAAAAATATTTAAATTAGCATTAATATATGAAATTATTAGGGATAAATCTGACAAAAGGTATAAAAGCATTTGTGCATTAAAAATGCAATAAGAAATGAAAGAAGAAATAAAAATAATAATATAATATGCTCATAGTTTGGAAGACTCAATATTGTTAGGATGCCAATTATTTCTAAACTGATCCATAGATTCAACACAATCCCAAACAAAATTTTATAAGGCTTTTCTCATAGAAGCTCAAAAACTTACTCTAACTTCATTGAGAAAGGCAAAAGGCCTGTAATCATCAAAACCGCTTTTAAAAAGAAGAACAAAATTGTAGGACTCCGAATCCCTGATTTCAAGGCTTATACAAAGCTGTAGTATTAAGACAAGGTGCTATTAGTGTAAAGACAGACCAATGGATGAATGGAAAAGACTGCGCTTCCTGAATGGGTCCACCCACATACGGACAACTGCTTTCTGACACAGGTCTGAAGACAATTTATTGGAGAAATGATAGTAGCCTTCCACAAATAGTACTACATTTTAGGACATTCCAAATCCTTTTGTTTTTTCAATCTGACTTCCCCTGGGCATTTAGGAATACTATATTTGTCAATTTATGTGCAATAAACTTGGGATCACATGGCAGAAGTAATTAGTACAAGCCTTCACATGTCTGGATCTTTAAAACACCCTGCACGAGCTGCTTGCCTTCTCTTGCCCGGTGGAGCACACTTGGAGACGATGGCTTTTGAAAAACTTAGTGATGGTATGAGGCAGCTTGCGACAGACTGGGACCCTCAGTGTCCACGGTGGCAGTACCCCCGCAAACACACACTAGACACACGGTGCAAATCGAGACAAACCTTTGTTCTGTCGAGTCCCTGAAATCTGGGAGTGTAACCTAGCGAACTTGACTGACAATTTTTCCATGTTTGCAAACTAAGTAAAACTCCCAGGAAATACTGAGTTGACCAAAAAAGTCCGTTACCTTTTTCCTATATGATGGCTCTAGCAGTACTTAGTTAACTTTAACTTCATTCGAAACAATTTTGTTTGATTGTATGGTGACAGCTGTCATATCAGTGTGCATTTAAAAATCTTAGCAAAACTGGTGAATTTTTGTGCAGCCATTTTAATATCAAAGATAGAAGAACATATACAACATTTTAGCCAATTATGCTTCATTGTTTCAAGAAAGGGAAAAATGCAACCAAAACACACACACACACACACACACACACACAAACATTTGTGCAGTGCGTGGAGAAAGTGCCATGACCAAATGTGTCTGTCAAAAGTGGTTTGTGAATATAGTACCTATATTGGTACTATAGGTATTTTGGCCAAATAATTCTTTGCTGTGGGGCTGTCTTATGCATTGAAAAATACTTAGCAGCACTCCTGGCCTCTACCCACTAGAAACCAATAGCAGAAAATAGCCAACATACTCAAAGTATCCAAACTCATAAAGTTATTGGTAACAATTAAAAATGTGTCTTTTATCTTATGAAAAAAAACCTGAATGGACTTTTTGGCCAACCCAATATATACAAAAATAAGAGATATTTCCTGTTTAAGAAATTTGTGTTTTATTTCCTCTTTTGCTCTTCTGTGCACTTTATATGTTTCCTTCTAAAATACATATTTATTGTGCAACTATTTAAATTATTTAGAAAATACTGCCTAGATATCATTTATAGTTATCAATCAAGATAGATTCAATGATTCAGAAAGTTCCTCTACTGTTTTTGAGAATTTTTTCAAATTTATTTCTTTTTCTCAGCTTAACACAGATTTTTTTGTTTAAATTTTTTCCAAATTTTTTATTTAATTATTTTTCAAGTACAGTTTTCTGTCTATTACTCCCATCCCCTCCCACTCCCATACTTACCCCCCCTCCCATTTCCACCCTTCTCAGTTGTTGTCCATGTATCCTTTATATATGTTCCTCTAAATCCCTCCCCTATTTCTCCTGAAATTCCCTCCCCTCTTCCCTCTGGTCACTGTCAGCCTGTTCTGTATTTCAGTTAACACAGATTTTAATTTCAGTGTATTTGTCTAAATATTTACAGTCTTTTAAAAACTATACTAATCTCCATTTACATTGACCTTAGAACAAATATTTTTTTATTAAATGCTATGCTACTTTATTGTTTTCTTTAAAGATTTCAAAATGTGTTTAATTTATTGCGGATTTTATTTAAAAAGTCTGACTGCATTGTTTTTATTGCCTTAAGGTCTAAACAGAGCTCTTTGGATACAGGAAACATGTCTCACAATACTTGATATTTCACACAAGCCCAGGTATAACTGTGACTCCAAAAATATTCACGATTTATGCTCATGAACATGCCAATCTTCATTATAATGTGAGCTTTATATTTTATTAAGAAAGTCTCCAAGCTGTACATTGACAACCTAAGCAAGAGGGAGTAGATGAAGATGGGGGGAAAAGGTTGAGTCAGTATTATATCAAACAGAAGCCTCCAAAGATCTCTGAGAGCTGTGTATTGATTATTGACAGATATTTGAGTCAATAAGCTGATCAGTTGTGAGGGTCTGTCCAAAAGTCATTTGTTTCACTGGTCCAGAAAGCAACTGTTCCAACCGTTTTTTACACTTATGTGTTGGTATTTATGCATCTGTGTCTGTGGGAGCTAACAAGTTGAGAAAGTAGGAATGAAAGGAAGGTAGGAATGAGGAAATGCTGATAGGAACTCGCAAACGACCAGATCAAGAAGTACTGGCCAGTTGGATTTCTTTCCTCATAGAAAGACAAGAGCAGTTGCATCAACAGTAGCTCATCGTGTACAATCCTGCACTCACTGAAAAAAAATTCAGGCTAAAAATACCATGGGTCTCTGGACATTATTTGGTTTATTGGATAGTGAGGAGTAATAATGCATCATCTGAAACTAAACAGCATCAGAAACCATGGGCTCTTTTTTGGTTTACCTGACTCTTATCAACAGAACTCAAAAATAGTTTGGGGTAATGTTCCTTAGTAAACCATATTTGCAGAATTTACCCTTGTTTTGCAATTAGTAAATGCAATATGTTTTACAGGAAGCATTGAATGATAAACTTTTTTAAAAAACAGGTCGTTTGCCTTTTAAGTAAGGGCTTCTGGAAGGCACGACTCAGGGGTAGAAGTGCCCAGTGCTGATTGAGTTTTAAGTAGTTTTTAAGTGGAATGTTTCTACTCTGAATAAACAAATATTTCTTGTTTCAATGTGGGCAGCTGTTCTCACCCTCTCATAATCATTCCCACCGCTCTGCAAAATTGAAAGTCAACGTGGAGCATGTGGCATTCTTACACCCTCCAGTTCCAGAATGCCAGGGCCATTGAATATGCGAGCGTATCCCGACTTCCTTTCAAAACCTTTGATCATCTCTGCTCTACAGCTCCATTTGTCCTCCAGGTAGCCATGCACATCACCAGAGCCCCTAAGCCGAATGCAAGGACTGACAAGACAAACAAATGTCCTCTAAGATGTAGTTTGCAAACTCTTCCTTGTTTGCTGCCTAGTGTCTGTTTTTAAATAATGCACAAATCAACTTCAGTACCATGGAAATAATCAACACAAGATCAAAACCTGGAGTTTCTAGTACAGCACAAATCAAAAGCTGTAGGAATCCAACAGCTGGAGCCTATCTCATTATTTCTCTGTTCTTTGATGTGCTTTTCAGCCAAGTATCTTAGAGAATTACTCGCAGACATGTCTATCTACAAATTCTACTTTGCTTACATATTATAGTTTCCAACCGAGATAAATACTGTAACTGAGTTCTCATTTTCAAAACAGAACCCTCCCTCTTTTTTTCATCTTCTATTATGCACACAATCTCGTAAACAGCAGAAATGAAAATCAGCTGCATCTAATAAGAAAAATCTAGTTCGTTACTGACTGCGGATGCTAGTTTCCATGAGATCATCCATCATAGCTTTATTATGTGATCAACTGCTTAATTAATTTTGTACTGGGGTATTTAGACAGCACACTGAATGTTGCAATGGGGTTTTGCTATAATCCTGCACCTGTGGCCTCAGAGATTTAGATAGCCTCCTATCATAAGTTTGTACTATGCCTATAATCACTTCTCCTTCACCAGGATTCTAACAATTCAGCCCAATGAAATTCAGCGATATTAATTTCAGAAACACTGGAATATTTGCATCTGTGGTTATGTTTCTTTGGACTTTAATCAGATCAAAGTCACTGCAAGATATTAAGAGAGCTAGATACAATATTTTGTTCAGACAGTTTTAGTGGTTAAATCAGAGGCTGTTTTGATTTTCTGTGCTTATCTGTTAATATGAACAGATGCAATCATGCTATTGTATAATGACTCTTGATTGCCAGCAGTATTTGATTTTTTGCAACCATTCGGCAGTGATAATTAAAGATAACGGGATATCCTCTACAGTAATAATTAAAGATAGCTTTGTGAGCATTATCACATGAATAAATGCCATAGAGGAAAAATCTGTTCTCTGAAGTTCATTATTCCATGCGTATCTGGGGAGGCCAAGTTTGAAGTCTCAAGAAGAGACATTTGGGTGTCATAGGCTTAGCTGAAGCTGAGCCAATGTGAAAATCTCCATTGTTCTGGTGCTGTCCATTGAGGCTTCATTCTTTATTTGTTCAGAAAATATCGCCATGAGCGTGGTGCTCACAAGACACAGACAGAGTGAGTCAGGTAACACGGAATCTGGAAGTTTCATATAAATATAAATGTTCATATAAATGTGAAATGCAAAGGCATCCGGAAATGTACACATAAGGAATCCAGGAAACTATCCTGAATTTGATGAGAGGACATCAAAGCTCCCCAGACCCTGTCTTTCCGAACAATGTGGAAGCCAGTCAATTATTCAGGAAGCTGGCAACCCGTCTCCTAGGGTATTAGAACTTCTGGGACTGAAGCAGAACCAAAAATTATATTAATTATTTTTTAATTAATTTAAGGAGATGATAATGGCATGTTAAAAACAAAAGGCAATCCTTAAAGCAAGGACATTCATGGGCCAAGTTGAGGACATTTGCCTCCAGGAAACCGTTGCCAATAAATGTAGGCACGCCGTATAAAGGACAAAGCCGCAATTAAATCTGAGTCTCGGATTTAAAAAATAAATGTTTAGTATAAATCTGTCTCATGAAATATGTGAGATGTACTTATGCTATAAAAGTATTTGCTGTGTATCTAAAATCCAGACTTAACTCCTGTATTCGTATTTACGAAATCTAGCAAGCCTTCATACACATCTACACTTTCTGAAAACCAGGCTCGGAGAACCCGCTGTGTCTTTCTGAGTGATCATTGATGCGGTGGATGCAGGGCTAGAGTATGAGAAGAATGAAGCCCGGGGAAGGGCTAAGTACGGCTTGAGGGCTGGGAGTTAGCAGACCATGAGCCAGCCAGGGAAGTTTCCTGGGCAGGGAACCCACCTCTCCGCAGGCCAAAGGAACACGTGCTTTCCTCTCTCCGGGTGACCCTAGAAGATGGTGCTGTTGAATGAAAGAGGGAACTGCCTGACGTGTTGATACTCCAAGTGGAGTCTATTATACTCATGAAAAGAGAGCACTTACAGTTTTTATCACCTTCTTAAAGGATGGGTAAGAAGTGAAGGTCCCCTGTTTGACCATAGCTTGACAAATGTGGAATAGCATACAGGCTCAGGACTCCACCTCCCTCCTAATTAGATTCTTGACCCCATGGGCAGCTTTTTCTCTGAATTAAGGGGAAGATAAAGTATTTCTATTTGTGGTCTTTTAAGCTTTCTGGTAAACCAGTGTAAAACCACAGAAAATGCATAAACGGTAAGAAATTCGTTCATAGACAGGATGTACTAAACAGAAAGTATAGGTCAAAGCAGGCAGGGCTTTAAGGAAGGGCGGACTTCTCTCTCTCTCTCAAACATACATGCCAAGAATCTAAAATTACCTCTAATGAGTGGTGCCAAAGAGCCTGAATCAGAATGCTAAAATAATGAGCCACCACTTATTAGCTACATGAACTTGGGGAAATCACTTCCCCACTTCAGGACGTAGTATCCAGCTCTGTGACCTGGGTCCATTAGCAGAACAACCACAGGGACTTAAGGTGAATGAGAGATGAGATGCAGCAAGGTGTGGAGCCCAGATCTTGGCATGTAGTATCTACCAAAGTAAAATGATCTATTTTCCTTAGAGGTATGACTTGATTATTCCTAACAATTCACATGTTAAAATACACTTTTAGATAGTAATTTTGTAAAGAACTTGAGAAATATTCTTAGCCTTCAAATAGGACTTGAGAAAAACAAATGTGTAAAAAGTCCAACACACCTTTGCCTAGTAAGTTTTTCAGCAAAAGGAACAGTGTGTTCAAAAAAAGTGTATTATTCTATGACTATTGGAGTTTCACCATGTTAAGTCTATGACATAATAAGCATATAATCGATCATTAAAATTTCCACAGATTTTAGTTGAGTCCAACACCTATTTTGAATATGCAAATTTGACCTGATGCAAATAATATACTAAGGAATAATGAACGGAACCTGAGTCCATAATGGTTACTTATGCACTATTCCTGTTGGGTAAAACCCTAGGTAAACACGGATGACCACGCCCAGCACCCAAGCTTTGTAAAAACATGCAAAACACACACTCCTCAGACATCCAGCAGCCACTAAAGTCCTCTGCCTTTGTCATAAGCCGTATGTGGGGTCATATCTTTCCTTCTGACATAAATAAGATAACCCTCCTTCTAAACAAGCTGTGACTCTTGGAATTCTCATTTCCACAAAGACTTTCTTTTTTCCTTAGAGAAACTACCATATTTGGGATAGTATTTAGGCATTTCTTAACCATTCAACATGTGTAAAGCTGCACTGTTTTTATTAGATCCTTATCTTTTTAAAGTCAACAATAATAACTAAAAATAAGGTGAATGATGACGTTTTTGAGCGTTGTGCCCCAACCTCATTTCCCCCATAAGTCCCCTGGCTTTTATTATATGATTTTTCACAGTAACGTGGTTTTTATAAATGAATATGTTGCTTTGTAGCAGAACTGACTGCACAGTGAAGGCACAAATCTCCCAATTTTAAATTAAGTTTATGGTTAGAGGGGAAAGAAAAGACAAATTAATCCTTTTTGTTTCTGGAGTTTAATTTGTATCGTAAGCATTTAATTCTATGTCCAGTTTGTAACTTGTACATTTATTCAAGATTAGAGAATGTAAAGGTAGAGTAGAAGGTTAGTAGTAATTCTTTTCCTATTTATAGTTTGACATGTAATTTTTAATAATTAGCTGAATCTTGCCGAACATAAATAGTAGCTTGCTGTCTAAAAGTTGCTATGGAGACTTAAGAAGCTGAATCAAATGTAAGTAGGTATTTATAACCGGTAAACCCATAGTTACAATTTCACTTTCTTCTCTCAAACGAGAATAACAATTTAACAATTTAATGTTAATACAATTTAAATGATATCCAGACTACCCAGTTTTCAAGCTAATGAGGTTTCTTTTTTTTTTTCCTTTTCTTTTTCAGCACTGAATCACATGGATACCTGTTTCATTTTCAGGCAAAAACATTTCCTATTTTAGGGCGGTTACACAGCAGTGCTGAGGGGCACGTGCTATTAAAGCAGATGCTGCCACTTCCAATGTGACATTTGAATTCTTGTCGCCAAATTCCAGGCTGCACGGTTCATTCTGATCCTGGTTCAGGATCCAGCCTAGCTAGCATCCCGGTTAGTCCACTGGTATTCCATCTAATAAGTGATTAAAAAAATATTAAAAAGGACTTTCATGGGAACTTCATTCCGTTGGAGATTTGATGTGCGCCATGCATCTAAAAGGCCAATTAAAGCATTGCTTTTCTTTCTTAAAGCTGCCGACTGACTGTATACTCAGATGTGCCCGATGAAAAATAAAAATCTTCTATGTTTTCCTGTTACTCTTCCCCACAGGGGCGAAGAAATGTCTATGTGGATTTTTCTATGAGAAAGCAGGTGGATAACGTGTCCTGTCCTTTCTATGAGAAAGCAGGTGGATAACGGTGCTTTAGGTGTCCTGTCCTTCACTTTGGTCCTGCGTCTTAGGGAGCGATCACTTGCTTCAGGAACGAGAGCTCCAGAAACGTTTGTGCTGACAGTGTGCTGGCTCCTTTTTATGCCAATTTACACATAATAGGGTGAAACAATTTTACGACTCCTTGTGTGCCCTATTGGGGTGACAGCATCAGCCTTGATGAGCTCATCAGAGATCAAAACTCTTTAACAAGTTACCCACAGATGCCGTTTGAAAATCCAGGAAGTAGGTCAGGTTTATTACCTACATCAATCCTTTTACATCGTTGGACAGAGACATAAAGGGGGAAAAGAGAGCATTTGTGTGCAGGAATGAGTTGACAGCCAGGATACAAAAATAAGTCTATCCTTCAGGAAATCTCTCATCGAAAAAAAGGAAACGAACACCGTGTTTCCAGATAGAAACCACGCACGGGCTGCCCTGTGGAAAGTGGCCGTGCTACCTGTCATGATTATAAAGAATCTTTTTCAGGACACACGGTCAGGGACAATGAACATCATTCTTATTAGGCTAACGCAGCCCTCCTAACTAAGTAAATACCACCACAGTAAATTCTGCTTTCACTAATGACCTCTAAATTAAAATATGCAGATATTTGCCAGCTGACAGGTGAGCCCATTACAGACATATGGAAGCCAATGGCTTTCTCAGAAATTCCCACAGAATTTGAGGCTTGTGTAAAATTCTCAAGGGGGTGTTTTTCTTAGACCATCAGCTCCACCTTCAACCCATCTCTTCTGTGCCCTTTTAGCCCATTATTTTCCACGGTTGTTACTGAAAATACCCCGAAAATAAAATTTAACGCAGTAAACAAACAAAAACCATGCTCTGGTTTATATTTTTAGACGTGTATTTACTTTCATTTTTGAAAGGTAAATACATTATTTTATTTCATTTTTGAGGAAAGAGAAATACAAAGAATCTCTCTGTGCCTTTCTGGTTAGATAATTAATGCATAAAATAAATAAAATAAAGTGATTATTCCCATGAAAAAATAAGGGTTTGCTATTTACACTGATAAATTATGGCACAGTCACAAGACTTTTTTCTTTTTTTGATCCCTTTAGAGTTTAATGTCTGATAACCCACTAAAAGTCAAAAATAAATGTCCTGGATTAAAATACCTAACATCTGCACATGCTAATTATTAAAGTTTTAAGGAGCTAAAATAATAAAAGGAGCCAGAAATGAGATCTACAGAGAATCGTATTTCACAATTCTAACATATGTATCCTAAATATGCTTTCTTGGCCAATCATGTCATTTCTATGGATATACCATAAAAATCAGAATGCACCCACATATTCCAATTAATGTTTCTATCTCCGCCAACTTACTCAGTGGATTCAGGAAGCCAGAATATGCTCACAACTTCACATACAGAACAGATGAGTTGGGCCCATACGTTAACATGTTCTTCCTTCCAAATACCAACACATGCCACTAACACAAAATGACAGGTAGAGTTAAAAATAACGCCATAAGAAGCTAAAAAAAGATAGCAAAATTAATATTGCATATTAATGCCTGCAATTATAAAAACATAACACACTTTCACTTTTTAGGAGAAGGGGTTATATAGCCCCTGAGGGTCCCTCTATTATTAAGCAGGGCTGATACATCCCACTACAAAAGAATTTAAAGACATTTTCAAAGCACTCAGTAAAGTTACTTATTTATCTAGTTGGACAATATTTCCGAAATAAAATTAACAAGTTTCAACGACTCAATCAAAGCCTCTACGCTGTGTTTATTTCAGCCCCCTATTCTGCAACAGATCCATTCACGGTCTGCTAAGGCACAGTTGGCAGATTATAATCTTAGTTAGAGATCATCCTTGAGAAAAATTGCAGGCAGACACAAGGAGACAGAAATTATTAGAAATAAAGTATTTGCGGGGATTGGGGTAGATTCTAGCCCAGAGAAATACCTTTCAGGATAACATATGTTCTTAATTTAAGTTTGTCTCTTCCTCTGACTTGTTTTTCTTAAGCAACATTTAATTGGTTTCTAACGCAATTGATCAATTCCCTCCCACCCCTGCTGCTGCGGGGGATTTATGCTGCCCCCTTCAGTTGCTATTAGATATTGAAAGATAGTTTCATTTTGCTTACCATGTCAAATGTATTCAGTTAAGATAGGTACTACCCAGTCCTCTACGACTCAGCTGGCTGATTATTTAGAGTTTACTTTTGTGTCCAGTAGTTTGCATTAGTTCTAGGCAAATAACTGCATGCACAGCAGACTTTTTTTTAAATGGCAGTGTCAAAATTCTTCAAGTGACATTACATAAAGCGCTTAACAAAATGCTCATTCCCAGGGCCCCAGCACTGCCCTACTGAACCAGAGATTTAGGTCATAAGGCTGCAATATTGACAATTTTCCCAGTTGATTCTAATGTCCACTAATGTCTGGCGATGAGGGATTTCAACAATTACACAGATTGATAAAATCTCCACTCTAGGTTGGTTAACAAGCAAAATCCAAATGGAGAGAGGAAAGCATCGTTCTATATGTTAGTCACACTTTGGTAGAAGCAAGAAAAAAATACCAGCTAAATGAAGTTTTGGAACTGTCCCTGTCTTTTGTTAATTCTTGCCATCCCCTTTCCCCACTGTCATGAAAAATAAATACGTGATGACCTGAATTTTAAGTCCATTACACAAACTGAATTTCTGAAACCCTTTGTGGAAACTATAACAAGTCGAATGGAGACACATTATATGCATTCATACATTCTTTTATGTATTCATTTCTTCGTTCTTATATCGACCACATATTAATTGCCATGCATTATGAGTGCATCAAATAATATTTCAAATCTGGGGCAAAAACAAGAGATGATCTTTGACTCCAGGAAGAAAAACACATTACCAACAATTTCAAGACAAGTCACAACGACTAGACTCTGCTATAATTTAGGTGTAGACAGAGTGCTTGGAGATGATGGTTTAACTCAGCTTTTTCGGGTGATAAAGAACCAAGATAAGTCTCTTTGAAGTATAACTTGGGACTTCCTTAGGCAAAGAGATTATTATGAGCCAAAGCTTGGCAGTATGGAAGGAGGGTGTGTTCGGGAAACAGGTTAGTGTGGCTCACGGATAAGTTCACAGAAATTCAGGTCAGAAAGTGAGGAGGGAATGCAAAGTGCTGTGGGGTTTGAATCCGTGTTTGGGATCAGTATAAGGACTATGTTCGCAGAAGAGTTGACATTAAAGCTGTCTGGGAAAGATGACTGGAGTTTTACCACCAAACCATGAAAGCATACTCGAACAGCAGAGACAGCATGAGCTGAAGGGATGAGAATGCTAGAATGTTCTCTGTCGCTAGAGAGCAACGTCATCTCATTGCCTCAGAATAATAGTGCAGGTAGTGGGCGAAGACAGAATATCCAGTTGGAAGAGAAGACTAAGGTCAGTGTAGAAAAAACTATACATTATGAACTTAGGGCTAAGATATTCTAAATGAAATGAAATAAATGAATGAAGGAAAATATTTAATGTGGGGAATGGCACAATCAAGTGTTCTAAAATAATAATTATAGTAGCGATATAGGAAATGGATTGAACCAAATAAGAGACTTTTACTCCAGAAATGAAAGCTATGAAATATTCTGGAAAAGCTTTTAACAGAAGAATAAATATATACACAGTGGGGCAAAAGTAGGTTTACAACTGTAACTATGCAAAATACAGTTTATTCTTGTGGTACATTTATTAATAATTATATTATTTTCCATACTAAAAACTGTAAACCTAGTTCTTCCCCACCTTGTATATAGTGACATCTATAACATTTAATGTGTGTGCATGTCTTAAAATGGACTGAATGAATAGAAGGTCCCCAAAATAGTAAACAATCACAGGGCCAAAAACATGTGGGCTCATGGAGGTGAGCATGGAATCTAAAGCCATTGTTGTAAGTTGTCTGCCTATCCTGCAGTGGATGGCTGTAGGGTGAGTGTAGTTGATGGGTTAAATGGGCAGATATTGGTATCTAAGGTGTCAGGTGGAGAAAACCTATCTGCCCTTCTTTGCGTAGGAATAAGGAAATGCTGCATCTCAGGAGTCAGTTTGAAAGAAAAACAGACAGCCACTTCAGGGTTCGCAGCTCACCCCCAAATGAGTGGAACCCAAGACCACTGTTTCCCACAGGTTAAAAGAACACCTATACCCTGTTTGCAAGAAGATAACAATATCAGAGCCCAAATTACTTCTACAAATAATTCTGCAAAACGCAATGTTCAACAAAATAAAAAACAAGCAGCCACATCAGGAGACAAGCACATGGCCCCAGTCAGCAGGGACAATAAAATGTAGAAGCAGACCCAATGATGGTCCATATACCGGAGTAATCAGTCATGGATTTCAAAATTAACCACTTTATTATGTTCAACAAGATAAAAGAAATAGTGGTAGAATATTGGTAGACCTAGAAATTAAAAAAAAAAAAAAACTAGTGGAAATTTCAGAGCATAAAAACACAATAATTCATATTAAGAACTCAATATATGGTATAAATAGCAGGTTAAACAGGTGACAAAAGAATTAGTGAACTGCCCTGGCTGGTGTGGCCCAGTGGATTGAGTGCTGGCCTGTGACCCAAAGGGTCTCCAGTTTGATTCCCAGTCAGGGCACGTGCCTGGGTTGTGGGGGCACAAAAGAAGCAACCACACATTGATGTTTCTCTCCCTTTCTTTCTCCCTCCCTTCCCCTCTGTCTAAAAATAAATAAAATCTTTAAAAAAATAAGAGAGAATTAGTGAACTGAGAACTCAGAATAATGAAGAAAGCAGACAGAGACAAAAGAAGAAAAGTATAAGGAGGAAGACAACAGCCAAAAAACATTCAGTGAGAAGAGAAGGGATTGATAAATACAGACTGGTAGTTACAAAACTAGTCATGGGGTGTAAAGAACAGCATAGGAAATACAGTCAGTAATAAGCATGGTGCCAGGTAGGGGACTGGATGTAGCAGGGGAAACACAATGTAAAGTAGATGATTGTTTATCCACTGTACACCTGAAACGAATACAAAATAATATTGAACATAAATACAAAAACTTAAAAATTAAAAAATATAAAGTGCAACTACAGAAGAAATAGAGTCTTACTGGTGTGATTTGGGCCACATGTCCATCCACACTTGGCTCAAGAAGGTGAGTTCGCTGCATCCATTGATAGTCCCAACAAAACCACAGAGAAACGGCGGAGGGAGGCATGTAGCTCCCCACAGGAAAAGAGGTGCTCCTACCAGAAGTGGGGGGTGATCCTGGGACCCCCAATTAATAGATGACTTCATAAATTATCTAATCCAACCAACTGATGAGTCCTTTCTATCTTAGAAATGAAAATACTATTAGTTAAGCCCCCCATTTCCTCATTTAGGAGTCTTATTAACACTAACGCTCACAGAGCCTGTGCAGGCAACCTAGTTACAGAAACCAGGTAGAGGAACGAAAAGTTAACTAAAAAGCACATTGCTAAGTGACAACCTATCGATTCATAGTCTAGTAAAATTCCATCTTTTAAAAAAATATATAAAAGATCAAAACAGACCATCTTTCAGAGTAACAAAACAAAAGAGATTCTTTTCAGGTTATTACTGTCCCACCGTTCCCTTTAAATTTTCACTGCAAATAGTTAATCCATTCACGTCTTGCTGGGTGGATGAGAATCTCATATAAAGCATGATGGCCTGGCCCTGCTGCGTTCGGCACTGGGCTTCGGATGCTATTGTACGCGCTCCAGTGGGTCTGGGAACTGTGTGTGAGCCTCACTCACTATCCCAACAAAATTTCATGGCCTTCTGTTGGGGCGCTGCATAGCACTGCAGAATCTAGGTGACATTTTTTGAGTCACAATAATAATGACATATGGCACTGTCTTTATAACCCTTCCATTTGGGAGAAAACAATTTTCTACTTATTTCCTTAAAACACAGGGGCTGAGTGATTGCTGCAGCTTTTGAAATGGACACTCGACACTAATGAGCACGGGCCTACGGTGACCTATTCAGAATGCAAGGCTCACAGTGTGACATTCTGTTTAAGTGGGCTAAATGATTGGACATCAGTCACAGGAGTTTAAAGGTCTGAAGAGATGGCAAAATATTATTAATTCATATCTTTTCACTGCTGAAAAGGATGGCCAGAGGAGCCCTTTGACAATTTCTTGAGCTATCGGAATATCTAACTGGAGATTAATCTCTAATAATACCATTCGGAAGTTTAAATGAAGCCCAAACAAGAAAGAAACAGTCAGTTCAGTAGCGTCATTTACAGCTGATGCTATGAAAACTGTTTAATTCATTACAGAGGCGGTGAGGCCCATTTCGGTTTTTGCCCTATTTCTATCTGGCCTATTAAACACAGTGCTGGCTAAACACTCAAATTAGAAAATGGGAACTTCTGCACCCAGCCTGAACTTCTTCCAAGACTTGCCGAGCTGCTGAGTAACCGCCAATCCGAAGGACTTCCTTCCTTTGTCCCCCAGGTTAGGTTAAGCCCTCTGCATCCTCAGAGCACCTAAGAAATCGAGGTTGTGCTTCAAAGACAAAAACTTGGTCACCTCCCACCAAAAGCAAACTCCACAGGAAGAGGTGATTGACCTTGCTTAGAAGTGTATCCCAGCCCCTGGAAGAGTACCTGGCCCCCGAAGTAGACACGCTCTTCCTCACTGAAAGCAGAGAGAGTGAACAAATGCATAAATTAATGAGTGTCCACGGAGGCCTCATTTTGGAATCTACTGTGAATGTCTTATCACAGCTCCTGCTCTACAGATGCGACCACTCTATAAGCACACAGCTTTAGGAGAGTGGAGGAACTTTATCAATGCGCTACCATTTCCAGCCTTTTAGAAAGAGGTGTCCGAAGGTCACAAGGTGCTAGTGGTACTTCTCTTCTACTTGTGATGCCATATGTGTCTGAGGGAAGAGGTACAGAGGGCAAAAAGGGACTGAGCCTCAGCATTCTTAATATTGGTTCCCCCAATTTGTTTAATCTCTTCACGTGCCCTGCTTTGTCTGCACTGCCTCTGTAAGGAAGCTGCCCGTGCGTTCTGGAGTCAGGGGCCACGGCATTCTCCCGTCACAGGGAAGTCCTGCCAGATAGAGTCTGACCCCACTTTTAGATGTTGGACCAACAAAAGCAGATATGTGCTCCTCCTTTGGCCCTGTGGGACATCCAGACCTCGCAATCTGCCAACCCAAATCTAGCACGTCCCCTAATTTCCCCCTCTTTCCATGGTAAAGGTCCAACCCTTTTCCTCCATGCCATTCAAAACACCTTGGGCCTGTCTGTGCCCGCCTTGCTCTTTCCTGAAATCTCTTGAGTGAGTAATAAAGTTTCTTACAAAGTGCCAGATTCTCAAGTCCCTACCTATGAATGGGAGGTGGTCCAATCCACATCAAAGGGGTCATCACAAAGGTTGACATAAATTGTTTTTACCACTGAAAGGTTTTACACCTGAAAATAATTTGGGTACATCTATGATAAGAGTTTATCTTCAAAAGGCCCTTGTTAAAATTCACATTTGACTCATGAGTGCTTGTTGGTTGGTTCCACAGAGAAAGCTTGTACAAAAAAAGGTTTTAAACAATAAAATGTTAATACACCACATGGGCTAAAATTAGACCCATAGGAATCAACTCTGGTTGGATGCTGAATTCATGTGAAAATGGTGCAAAAAGAGAAGCGTGTTGTCAAGAGAGGAATCAAGAAGAGAGAGGACCCTGGCTGGTGTGGCTCTGTGGACTGAACATTAGCCTGCCAAACAAAAGGTTGCCGGTTCGATTCCTAGTCAGGGCACACACCTGTGTTGCACACTCAGTACCCATTTGCGGAAGTGAGAGAGGCAACCAGTGGATGTTTCTCTCACAAATGGATATTTCTCACTCTCAATTTCTCCCTCCCTCCCCTCTCTCTAAAAAGAAGTAAATAAAACCTTTTTAAAAAAGAGGAAAGAGGAGGTATCTTACTCCATTTCCTATGTTCCTGGCTATCCCCAAGTTTAACAATGTTATTCCTGCACATCTGAGTTAGTGGCTGAAAAAGATAATCTCCAATATCTCCAATTAATTTATCTGTGTTGGAAGCCAGCTTGTTAACTTTGTCTTAGAAGACTCTTTCAAGCAAGCATTTACTTAAATATCACCGACTATTTTATTAAGTAACATTCTGAAAGCAAAATGAGCAGCCCACCAAAGGATAAATCCTGTCCTCTGGTAGATTCTGCATAAATGATGTCTGTTAGCTTCCTTTCACCAAGATTTTTTACCAATTAATTCATAAATATTAGCATTTCATTAATTGCACCAATATTAGCATTTCATGTCAGTGGGGATTTTGAAACAAATTTCTAATTACATTTAAAAAGTAAAACAAGGGAGAGGTTTTCTAATAATGCCGGTATTAGCAGGCACTGGAATTATTCTGTGTTGAACATATATATAGTCCAGAATCTGTTGCTTTGCGTTTTAATGATCAATTTCATGGGTGTATTATGAACACCACATAGTGAATGTGATTAATTGGCTAACGATTCTCAATGCTTAGGATGAATTTAAGAAGCAATCCACACATCCTATGAATTTCTCTCTCTTACATATATATATATATATATAAAACCAATTCCCAGGAAATAAGATACATTTTATATTCTTATTTAAGTAATCAGTAAAGTGAATTATAAGCACAATATAAATATATATATATATATATTTTGATCACTTTTCCAAAAGACCATTGTTTCTATAATATAATAAAATAAACCAGGAGTTTCTTTGAGATAAACATATAACTTTTTTATTTGAATAATAACCCAAATAGACACTTACATTATTTTGAGACTTGCTGGCTATGATAATACTAAACTTTATGCTAATTTAGCATAATTTAATTTGTTTTACATATAAATTGCCTTCACACTAGCAAGGTGCACAGGAACTAAAATCCCGATTCATTTGTTTAATAATCCCTTTATGGAAGCTCCTGAGGTCTAATGAGGTGAGAGTTTGAGAAACAATGACTTTGGGGTTTCATCGGCATAAATCATTTCGTTTGTTTTATTCCTCGTCCGACTCAGTTTCATTCCCACGGGGAATTCTCAAGTAATTTATGGGAAAATTAGATAGTGAATAACAAACATAAAGGTAACTGGTGAATTATATCTGCCTTTGACCTAAATCCTCATTATTTCTTAAGAATATTCAGTTCTTTCTGAATCATTTTTCCTAATTTTGAGAGTATTTTCCTTAAAAAAAAAAATGTAAGTCACTCTCTAAGACAGGAGTGTCAAACTCATTTTCACAGGGGGCCACATCAGCCTCATGGTAGCCTTCAAAGGGCCAAATGTAATTTCAACTCCCTAACAGTTAAGGACTAGGTACATTTATAGAGTCCTTAAGTTATTTCAGCCCTTTAAAAGTAACCGTGAGGCTAGTGTGGCCCCCGGTGAAAATGAGTTTGGCACTCCTTCTCTAAGACACAATTACAATTTGTGTCTCATAAAACATGCAGAGGGCACGAGTGTCCTCTGTCCTCCGCATTCTGCTACAGCAACGGTGGCCTTTGATCCTGTCTGTGAGAGCTCTGAGGTCTTTCCCACCTTAAGTCTTTGCCAATGAGATTTCTTTTCTCTAGCTAAATCCTACTTTTTAAACCTTCACTGGAAACACTTCACTTTCTCAGTCTTTTCCTAACTCTTTCATCTAAATTTGATAACCATGCTTCTCTCTTTGCTGACATCCTGTTCTTTATCTTCTTTATCTGCCATTTAATAACTTGAAATGATGTGTTTGTCTGTATATCTATCCTATCTATATCCATTTCTTAGGTTAGACCAAATCCAAGAGGACAAAGCCATTGCTTATTCATTGATGTTTATTGAGCATAGTGTTTGACAAATAATTGGACCTCAATAAGCAGACAGAGAGAATGAATAAGTGAGTGCATGAATGAAATTTATTCACCTCGGAAAAGGCCTGACTTACTAAACTATGTAAACCACAAAGCATCACCATACCATGACACTTTACTAGATTTTCATAATGAAGTTCTGAGCTCCCTAGAATAAAGTTCAATTACTTCAATACATTCTGAAAATATACAATATATCCAAAGTAAGTTCCATAAAATGTAAAAATTTCGATGAAGGGAAAGGTCCCAGTTATGGGGAAATGTAGACATTGTAAAATATATATAGCTAACTGGCTTCATGTGCATTTTACATTATTATAGTCATTTCTCCCCTCAAGTCTAAGTACCGACCTCTGAGGAAGATACAACTAACAATGTTCAGCCTGAAAAAAATCTCTTCTTGAACTTTAAGTTTTAGGAGCACTTTATTGGAGAGCAGCTGGAAAGAAGACTGGGAAGTTATACACATTCACTGAAATTCATAACCTGGTCAAACACTGAAAAACTAATGCTTCTCAATTTTTTCCAGTTAATTATTTCAGATTTCTTATGTAATAGGAGGAAAGGATGCTGAATCGGGAAACCCCCTGCACTGGCCACCTCCTTCGGATCAGCGTGTTACAAAAAGCTGGTAACTCCCATGTTGACTGAGAGCAACGGACAACCCCTGAGGCTTCTGGTTCAGGTGGGATTGTCATGATGGACTAGCAAGATAAAAGCCAGCCAGAACACGGGCTCCAACTATATGACGATGCCCTCCCGGAGAAGATAGGATGCCCTGTGGGTGAATAAAGATTAAAATCATGGCTCCTGTCAGCAGCCCTGGGAGGTTGCGGTGTCTGCTCAAGATTAGGATTCCAGCAAAGTGTGACAATTTTGTTTTCTTGCCTGGAAACACACATGTGTACGGTTGTACGAGTGGTAAATTTGGGGTCCATATTAACGTTGAAGTCAAAAGAAAGAAGAGAGACAGACAAACATACGGATGTCCGCCCCTATTAGGAGTGAGTATACAAATATTTCTTGACTTAACGCTGGGGCACAGGAGAGAGTCAGATGTTGTTCAGAAATTAAATGTCTTCCTAGGATTACTCGAATTTCTCCTTCCTGAGCACTCCCTTATGCCATGAAGTACTTCATTCTTCTCTCCTCCACAGGGCACACACAGTTGTCATTATTTTTATTATTGCTCTGACTGATTCTTTCCTTCTAACTCCACAGAACAGAAAATTCACCCTGTAGATGTACAGAGGGAACAGATTTCCCTCTTTAAAAAAAAAATCATTTCTCCAAACCAAAGATTTGGACGTAAAGCCAAAGACCCATTTCTATGCCTCTGTGTTAGAGTAGTTAATAGCATTGACTTTGGAATTTAGACAATCCCGATGCTTCTCCAGCTGTGACATCTTAAGAAAGTCCCTGTAACTCTCTAATCATCTTAAGGCTGTTGTACGCACTTAATGAGTTACGGATCAGAAGGGGAAGGAACAGAGGCGCTCTATAAATGTCATCTAAAGACATTGCTATTATGACCACAAATACAATGAAAACACACCATCTTCCTCAGTCATGCTAACTGATATTTTAGCCTATGAACTTGGCTGAGGATGAGGCTGAGGTATGGCGATGATTTATTTATTTTTTGTTTGCTTTGTGTGTGTGTTTTTTTTTCCCCTTTTTTAGAAAAAGGAGCCAGGAGAAGCACAAAACTTCACCTGAAACAGTGTGAGATGCATCAGTTCGGATCATCACCTTAGAGAAAAAGGATGAGGAAAAAGTCCTTTCTGTGACATGACTGTAAAAGATATTCTGACATTTTAGATGAAATAAAATATTTTCAGCAAAAAATTTAACTCAGCACCTAAGGGATGTGTGTAATTCCGTAAAAACAATTCAATAGTAACTTCTAGTCTTTATGCAACATAATGTAAATCAAATCCTTTGCATTTTTTCCTCTCATCGGAGTCAAATGGCTGCTTTTCTTGGTGAGTGGAAATAACTGAATAACAGATAATTTTTACTTTTAGTTTATATTGATGTATTTTTTTAATTCGGATAAAAATCTGATAATCTGACATCATGTAATAAACAGATGCCAATCCAGAGTGTTTTCTATTCTCTCCTGTGAGTTGCTAAATGGGCTGCATGTAGAAAAATGAGTTTGAGTTTTAGACTCTTAGTTGAAATGAAAGATCATATATACCTTTCTTTTACAAAGTTAATCTATGTTATCCCCATTTGTTTGTTTTAAGATCTTATCTATTTATTTTTAGAGAGAGAAGAAAGGAAGAAGAAAGAGCAGGAGAGAAACATCAATGTGTGGTTGCCTCTTGTGTGCCCCTGCTGGGGAGCTGGACCACAACCCAGGCTTGTGACCTCACTTGGAATTGAATCAGCGACCCTTTGGTTTGCAGGCTGGCACTCAGTCACTGAGCCACACCAGCCAGGGCCCCGTTTGTTTTTATCATTATATTTTTGCTATTATTTATTTTTCTTTATATTTTTATTTTTGCTCCATAACTCAGCCTGGGCCCTCCAGTACTAACAGAATTAAGAAATGTGCACTGCAACACCATTTTTGTTTTCTGTAAGATCTCTTTAAAATATTGTAGTTGTTAATATTATCAAATAAAAATTATTTGACTCACCTCTTCATTAACTAAGGTATGGATATAAAAAAGAAAAATGAGTGCTTTTGAACATACTGTGTTTTACATACCCATTTAAATGCCAGCCATCTGGAGATGCTCGGCATGCCGCGATATAAATCTGGACCATGTCTGAGTGGCATGTATTAAATACATAAGACTATCAGCTGAGGAGACAATTGAAATCATATGTACAAGTAACAATACTACTTCTTTTCAAGCTGTAATGCGTGCATACAAGAACCACCTGGGGATCTTGTTAAAAAGGCAGATTTGAAGCAATGGGTCGGGCTGGGGTTTTACAAACCCAAGGAGAGCGTGGATACAGTGCTGCTGGTTGACAGGTCGCACAGAGAGCATGAGAATTCAGACCACCCGGGGACAGAGTTAGAGAAGAGAGAGGTGATGGCCAGGGAGATGATCTCAGGTAACATATCAGAAAATAAGTCAAGGAGAAGCAGCAAAAATGCTTGATATAGGTGAGTAAGAATAAAAGATAGGAAAATAACAAGTAAAAGGAATCCATTCTCAAGAAGTAGTTGGCCAAACAGGGACAAATGATGAGAAAAAATAAGCCATAAATGGGAGAAATTAAAAATCCATATGTTTAACTATTTAAAAAAATAGTTATCTTCCTACAAGTACTTGTCATATATACGCAGTGTGAATATTTTTGCTGTGGTTTGCCCATTTATTTTCTTAGTGCTGACTACTGATGAGCAGACATTTTCAATTTTTATTAAATCTAACAGCATGATTTTGTTATGTGGGCAGTGCTTCTTGTTAGTCCCATCCAAAAAATTTCTGCCTATGTTGTGAAGATATTGTTCTAATTTTTATTTCAAAAGTTTGCAGGTTTGGTGATTTTTATCTTTCATTTCATACTCTATTTTGAATTAATTTGTGTATGGTCAGAAGGAGGGTATTTCTGCAACTAAATAATAAAAACCAACTAGAAAAAAGGAGCAAAATACCTGGATACTTCACAACTAAACACTAAAATCAAGATAAACTGCTCAACATCCTCAGTCATTAGGAAAAGGCTAATGAAAATCACATTAACACATTGTACCTCTGTGCTAAAATAGTCAAAATTTAAAAAAAAAAACTAAAAATGCCAAATGTTTCTGAATGTATGGAGTAACCAGATCGTTTATACATTGCTGGTAGGAATGTAAAATGGTAATCCACTTTGGAATACGGTGTGGAAAGTTCTTACAAAGTTAGACATCCATCTATCCTATGATTCAGCAATCTTGCCCACAGAAAATATTCACAAGGAAACATCTGCATGCTCGTACCAGCTCTACTCAGAGTGGCCACAAACTGGAAAAAAATGCAAAAATACACGAACAAGAGAATAAACTGGGTGAATAAACTGAGGTATGTTCTCTTAATGCAAAGCACCTAATAGTAAAATAGAACGAACTTCTGCTATACATAATAACTTTGATGAAATTCCAAAATACTATACTGACCGATAGAAGCCAGATACAAAATGTGCACATTGCAAAATTTTGTATATTTTAAGGTCTACAATAGAAAAAATAATCTATAATGAAAGGAATCAGAATGCAATGTCGATATTCTCAGAGCCATTTCTTCCATCTCACCAACAAGGGGCAGGAGGGAAAGTTTTGAAACGAGGCAAACTACTGTATCTACATAGGTGTGTGGTTATATAACATACACATTTTCAAAACTATTTACTGCTAGGATTATACTCACAGAACCCTGACACACCAATCCAAAAGAACCTATACTCCTCAATGTTCATAGCAGCACAATTTACAATAGCCAAGAGTTGGAAGCAATCTAGGTGCCCAGCAGTAAATGAATGAATCAAAAAACTATGGTACATTTACACAATGGAATTCTGCACAGCAGAAAGAAAGAAGGAGCTCCTACCCTTTGCAACAGCATGGATGGAACTGGAAAGCATTATGCTGAGTGAAATAAGCCAGGTGTTGAAGGACAAATACCATATGATCTCACCTTTAACAGGAAGCTAAACAACAAAACAAACAAGCAAGCAAAATATAACCAAAGACACAGAAATAGAGAACAGGCTGACAGGGACCAGAGGGAAAAGAGTAGAAAATTTCTGGGGAAAAGGAGAAGGATTTACAGGAACAAGTATAAAGGACACGTGGACAAAAACTAAGGAGGGTGGGCTGGAATGGGAGTAAAAGACAGAAAACTATACTCGAACAATAATTAAATAAACAAACTATTTAGAGACTGTCTGATTTTTCAATGACTATAAGTTATGTCTCAATTTAGGAAAAACCTTAAAGGTGAAAAGGAATTGTTAATTATATTTTTAAAGATATTTCAGTGGAGTGGTACAGCTGACTCCTATTTCAGGGACTAAAGAAATATATTGTGAAATCAGAAATATGGACTGTTCTCTTGAGACTTTTATCTGTGATGGGATAGAGACCCTACAGTTGTTTGAAATGAAACATGGTATTTTTGTGTTTGCTGTTTAATTTAGGAAAAACCTAATAAACACTTCATCAGATGAGAAGGAATTTGTAAAGAGGATAGAAAAAAAAAGGAGTCAGATGGAGAAAAACTAGAACTTGATAGTTGTGCTTATGAACAGTGTTAAATCATCCTAGGCCACAGATACTTGAGTCCATTATCAGCTGAAACAAAATGTTAAAGGCCTTTGTTCCTTAAATTAAGTTTACCTTTTTTTCCCCCATAATTACTCCAGCCCACATTATTACAGTTAAGTCTATTATGCATATGTGCCTAAAATCACTTGGGGGGTGTTAGAAACTTCTGTGCAAATACAGCATTTAATACGATTTATTTTCTGTTCCCTTCCTGTTCGTTTGGTGAAGGAAGCACTTCTTTGCGTGTGAGAAGAGGTGAAGAAAAATTGTTATGCAAGCTCAAGGAACACAGGTACCAGGCAAGCTTACACTTTCTGAGAAATTACTCAACTTAAATATCCTTTGTGTTTTTCTCGCATGTTCTTAAATGAGTGGTCTCAATTCTTTTAGGACTCTCGTAATAATTCTCACAGCAAAGGTTTCTTATGGCAGTTGGGTTTTGTGCCTGCCCATCAGAAGTCCAAGGTGCTCTTGGGCTTACTGTATTTTATAATACATTATTTACCTGGAATAATTCACATTTAAGAATGTATAAAGGCTCCTGGGATAAAGAGATCACTTAGGTATGACAAAAAAACAGATATAAAAAATAGAAAGCAACTTTAGGAAACCCCTAAAAAACACTTGCAAATATGCAGGGAATCCTGCATTGTCAAATCAGTACATCTGGGATAAACAATAGGAAAGCTATTTAAATTCTACATTTACCTGTAATCTATTTGGCTGTATTATGTAGAAACTGGCTGCCATAAGCCACTCTGGGGCCTTCTTCAAGGAAGCAAATAGAGGGAAAGCTATTTGCTAATATTTTTCATGGGCTCAAACTNTAAGTCTATTATGCATATGCATACTCTCGCCTGCCCATCAGAAGTCCAAGGTGCTCTTGGGCTTACTGTATTTTATAATACATTATTTACCTGAAATAATTCACATTTAAGAATGTATAAAGGCTCCTGGGATAAAGAGATCACTTAGGTATGACAAAAAAACAGATATAAAAAATAGAAAGCAACTTTAGGAAACCCCTAAAAAACACTTGCAAATATGCAGGGAACCCTGCATTGTCAAATCAGTACATCTGGGATAAACAATAGGAAAGCTATTTAAATTCTACATTTACCTGTAATCTATTTGGCTGTATTATGTAGAAACTGGCTGCCATAAGCCACTCTGGGGCCTTCTTCAAGGAAGCAAATAGAGGGAAAGCTATTTGCTAATATTTTTCATGGGCTCAAACTTTAATCTATTTCATGTTTCATTTCCACTTTTACATTACTCTTTCAGGGGGGGCTGAGTGGATTCATGGTGTCCTTTCATATTTCTTAATATTTCACCTAGAATTTTAGATGTTAAATCTGTTGCACCTGGCACAAACAATATCACCTTATTTATTCTAATTCACTAATTCATACAGTAGATTTGAGCTAATTCAAACCCCATAGGAAGAATATATATGTATATTCCCATATGTATATGAAATTGCACAGCACAAAATAAGTTAGTGTTCCCTAACATTTAGGAAAATAAAGAAGGATCCCATCAAGGATGATTTTTCTTGAGAACAGGATTCTGGATTTGGAGAGAAATTTGCAGCAATGCAATGTGAGTACTGACTTTGAGGCCAGGCTCTGTCTGGGGGAAGTTACTCAGCCCCTGGGTGCCTCAGTTTACTCGTCTGTGGAATAGAGTTTATGATAATTCTATTACCTACCTCACAGGCAGACTGTGAGGAATGGAGGAGATAACAGAAGTAATGCTGAGAACTGTGCCCTGCTGTAGTAGTCACTCAAGAGATACTAGCCATTATTAACAGAGTGAAAGTAAACCTTGTTGCCTCCAACAGTGGCTCTCCTGGAGCATTGTACACACACACACAGACAATACACAGAAAACTGGGTGTATGTTGCAAAACATGTTTGAATTCACACAGCCTCTGCTCTGGATTCATGACATCTCAACATACTATTCTAGCTTAATGACGCCCTTTCTTCCATAACCTTAGAATTCATTTGTCAAGTACCTGTCAGAATTTCTGTGTGGCTGAACTAAAATTTCAAATTTCAAAGAACACACTACACATTCTTGCCCCTGCTTGCACTCTCTGCGTGCTTTCAAACTAATATCCTTTCCTGAAATTTTTCTGGAAAGGGACTCTTCTTTATTAGATGCCTTCATTCCGATCCTCTTCTTTATGATGTGGCTATCTTTGTGATTTCCAGGAGTTCTCGGGTTCTTGATTCACTGCAGAGATAGCCTGCCCTGAAATCTTTAATTACTGATCACACTATTCTCCTCATCTTCTTTCCTCCCCAGTCTGGTCACTCAAGGGTGACTTGCGTCTTCTGTCAAAGCCCCTATCAATGAAACTGCTTCTCAATTAATGTACACGTTCCCCTCACCCACTGATTTATAAACAACAAAAAAAGCAAAACAAAACAAAAAAAAAACACCCACTCTGCAAAGAATGCCACTTGGAAAGGTTGTTAATCACCACATGCTCGTTCTGAATTGCATTGTTCTGCATTGTGTCAAGCTGCTGGGTTGTAAGCTCCAGGGGGCAGAGTCTTTGTTCACCGGGCCCTGACTATTGTTTGGTGCAATGCACGTGGATGGCACTAGAGAAAAACAAACAGTAGCTCCTTCCACGTTTTTCCATTTTAATTGTCAAATGAGATGGCGTACAGACACAATTCACATAAGGAGTACCCAGTCCCCCAAACCACCAAACTAAACCATGTTGGCTCAGAGGCTCAGTCTGGCTTTTTAAAGAATAACTCAACTCTTGTGCTTCTGTCCTTATTTCCCCGAAAAATTACCTGAACGCTGAATATCTCTATTTAAATAATTGCAGGTACCCTTCATACTTAGGAGAGAACGGTGGAATCCTTTGCCATTCCCCAGCATGTTCCCTGTTAGCACCATGGACAGTGCTTGACACACTTATTTTTTTTTTTTAAGCTGTGTTTTTTCTAAGGATGTGATTGTTTAAGGGTGTTAATCTCTTATGGACACACAATTTGCCTAATTTTAGGAAGTTCACACGATGCTAGTGTAGCAGTTCATCCACTCGCCAAGGGGTTTAGCTGCTGCCTACCATCAGTTCCTACAGCACATTTTAGTTGGTATGGTTTTGGCACATTTTTGGACTCAGTCTCTTACCAAATAGAATGTTGATTGAATGGTCAAAACTCTAGACACAGTCTCAGAAATGGCCATATTACAGAAAACAGGTGCATAAATCCAATAAATATATAAGTAGATTCCAGAAAAACTGACTTATTGATGGATATCACACAGGTATAAATGTAAACCTCTCCAAAGCCTCAACTATAAATAGAGAGAATTTTTAAAAAACTATGTCACCCTGCATTTTAGAAATCTTTATTAGGCTTAAGTGATAAGTAGTGGTCTTTGATCTTTAAAGACTAAATTATATAGTACAAAGTTTTTAGTATTTGTATGATAATAATAATTTCCTGGGGCATTTGTCCAAAGAACTCAAGTCCCAATCCAGAACTGTCAGTTCAGATCTTCTAAGGGAAACTCTCAAGTCTCTGCACTTTTAAGCGTTTGTTCAGTTGATGCTTTATGATCAGGCAATAGGAGCCTGTACGGTCAAATCAAATTGGAAATACCAAGTGCTGATTGATGTTTGGATTGCTCGCGTCTGCCGGATACCTCCTTGTGAGCCTTGGGTCAGTTGTTTTAGCATTCTGAACCTCTTTTTTTTCTGGGTACTATTTCAAGGACTTTACTATTTCAACATCCATTCTATGATTCCAATTAAGGAGATGAGCTGGTTCACGTTGTTTTCTTCTTTATGTGACTGAGAGATTGAGTAAGCTTGCGAAGAACAAAGCACATTCACTTTGTTGTTTCTCTTGATGCACATAACTCAGTGTGAACTATATGTATCCTGCCCACCAATACACTAATAGTAATGCAGAGAAAGGCTTTCTTGAGAAATTTGGGTTGTGGGGGTGTTTAGATGGGAATAAGCGATAAGTAAAAAAGTGTTTGACACAAAGAGTAAATTAGGTTTTAGAAGACTCTTAATAGGCTTTTTACACATCTATTCATGATATGGCCACAAGCCCCTGAAGAGTCAAATAAATTATTCTTAAGATTCTTTCACAAGATAATGAAGGCTAATTTGAAGAAGTAAATAGTAATTGCAATATCAAGCAGTTCAAACTACCTTTACAACTATTTATGGAACTCCCCACACTGACAGATTTGATACTAAGTCCTTTTCCCTCATCTTTTAAAAAAGCATTTTACATAATCCAGCAATACCTACTTTACATATGTGGCATTTTGCTTAGCATTAAAGTTGTTTATTCAGAGAAGATCTTTTGCAGACTATTCTGGGGAACAGCCTGCCACCCTCTTCAAGACACCGCAAAAGATACAGGGATGCTTGTTTAAATGTGGCTTCTCTTAACAGCTTGTTGAGATAGGGAGCAGAACCAGAGTGTAAACATTATTAAAATAGTCTAGGGTGCCAACTGCAAGGAAGCACTGTGCCAAAAATTCTCCGAAACTAGCATGGAATTGACAAAGAACGCATACTCCAGTATTTACACTCTTGCTTTACTAGACTTACCCAGGTTCCTGGAACAACCACATGTTCTAATCACTAAGCTCCGGCTGCATACCTTCTCTTCCCAATGGCTCTGCAGAGAAAACAACAGGTGTTTCCAGTCAAATTATCTAGTGGAACACAGTCAATGAAGACCCAGATGGGCATAGTAACCCACAGATTTGCTGTAAGATTTTCTTTTAATAGACTCTTTGCTTTTCTGGTCTTTAGGAAACATACACACATACACTCAAGGTTGTTTACACAACCCCCCGCTTTCCCCCCACCCCTCCCACACTGTTTAACAGAATTCAACTGTATTTTCAACCTACCAACCAAGGCTTCAGGTACAAAAAGAATGGAACAGATGCCAACCTGGGGGCATCTGATAATGCTGAGTACTTTAATTGTAACCGCCCATGCCCTTTGTAAAATACGAGATGCTCTATGTTTGTACATAAACAGAGTTCAAATGCAGAGCTGAGACAATAGCTAAGTCCTTGGGATCCTCTTTTGAATATTGTGTACAAGAGTGTGGTGAGGTTTGCAGACGCTGTTTCTGCTAGGCATGAATTTTAATCAGTCCCCTCTGGCCTCTTGGAGGCCTGAAGGTTTTGTACGAATGAGGCAGGAATTTACCGGTGCTCTGAAACAAGGTCATGTTTTTGAGGCTGTTTTCCCTGGCAACAAAATGTGTGTGTGGTCCCTCAAAGGAGACTAACCCTGCCTGACAGCTGGTGAGTCTCGCGTTACTTGAATTGGTTTTCTCGTAGTTAATCCAGTTCCAGGAATTAATTGACTGTGGCTGGACGTGACATGGCTTTTCTTTTTTTTTTTTATGCTACTATAGTATCCAGAAAACGAAAGGAAATTTCTGAGGTTACAGGTTACAAGTTTGAATAGTTCATTATGTTATCTCCAATGAGACATAGGAAATTTTGTTCTCTGTGATATTTTTTAAAAATTTTTTGCAGCACTACCTCCTTTTTAAGACTAAAGTCTTGGCGGTTCTAATTTGCCACATGCTTATCTATTTAATCCTGCTGTCAGTTCTGGAAATACTGTTATCTAGTGAAAATGCTTTAAACAGATTTTAAGCTCCTAGAAGTTAAGTGAGATCCAGCATATTTCTGGACACGTAACTGACATATGTTAAACGAAGAAGTACATAATGATAATGCAAATAATACTAGTGATCAATGGTTTTGAATGGTCATTATGTGCCTGGCACTATAGGACCTGTCTTATTTCCATTATTTCATTTCATTCTCAAAATAATCTTTTGAGTTAAAGACTTTGTAACGCTTGCATTTTTTCCCATAAAAACAGCAGAAGTAATTTGCTCAAGCTCCCAAATAAGTGGACAGGAAAGTAGTCATGTCTTTGCTCCTCATTCATTACTTTAGAGTGCCTCATAAAAACTCATACCTGCCTAGTAAGGTCCATATAATTGTAAAAATGAAATGATACTGGTCATATTTTTAACCTTTTATTCTATAGTATAATGTTCAGTGAATGAGCAAGATACAGGATAATTGATATTTTATAATTTCCTGTTTAAAATGTATTCATTATTTATTTTTAAGTTAATATGTACTGTGCTTTTTTATTAGTTCAAATATATACATATATATAAATTTTTTCTTTACCCATACACATGTATACACATGCAAGTATACCTTCCTTCTTACTGGTAAAAATCACAGGTGATTGTGTTTATTCTTTTTGCTTACCTTTATTTTATTTTTCAAATTTATATATGCATTAATTGTTAAATAAACAATTTTTAAGACATTTAGCAAATCAGAAGTCCAAAAGCAGTGATGAATGCAATGTGACCTTGGCAGCCTTAGTCTGAAGAATCTATCAGATTTAGGCCAATGAAAAAGATGAATAAAGGCATTTGGAGAGAATATAAAACTTTCCCTATAAAGCCAAAGGCCAGAAAACAACAGGGCAGTCCAATCTTCCACACCCGATACAGGCCAGTGTATGAGAGAGAACGTGCCATATAGGGAGAGGTGATCTGGTATCATCGTCTCCAGGATGTTATTTTCAGTCTTTCTCACACTACTCCCATGAAGATGTCTAGATATGTGTGAAGCCCACACTAACAACTAAAATTCAATTCATTTTCAAAACAGTCATTTTGGCATTCACCATGTGCCCTCTGCTCAAACCTTCCATGACCCAAAGGTCCCTAACAGGTTAGATGGAAACCAAGTCACACCAGGGCTTTAACAACAGTCAGACACTGGTGAAGAATTCTGTTTCTTGACAAACTGGCCCAACAGTAGTACCAACTTACTAGTGTTGGGATGAGAAATACATGGACTACTGCCTGCCGAGGACGTAGCACCATGTCAGGCACATTAAATGCTGGCCGTTAACACTCACACTCAGCACTTCTGCAGATAACTGAAGGGCGTGGTCACGGAACAAAGTGCTCGGTAGGGCGTTGAACACAGTGTTGCAGAACAATCTACCCCGATCACACTCAGATAATCTACAGCTTCCACCATTATTCATCTTGTGGGCAGAACAGGCCAAGTCTCCTGCTTAGATGCTAGCCTTACTCCAGGAAATAAAAAAGAGGACACAAGAAACTAAATATTTACCAAGAAACCAATATTTCCCCAGGCACTATGCTAGACATTTCACACACATTTCTGTATTCAGCCTCACAAAAAAATCCTATATGGTTTCTGTTTTTAATCTCATTTCAAAAATAAGAAAATAGGAGCTACAAAAGAGTACCTAATTGGCTCGTAATTATTTGGTTAGAGCATGGGAAAATGAAATTCTCTTTTCATGTGATTCTCAAACTCGTGGTTTTTCCATGAGAAGTCATGTTGCTTCGGGAAGGAGGCATGTGGTGTAGCAGCAAAAGCCCAGGGAACATGAGTTCTGAGCCCATTAACCATCCCTGTGCCCTTGGTCAGATAATTTAATTCTTTATATGTGAGGATATCGACTGTCCAAGAAAGGCCTTGAATTCTGTCAGTGTTTCAGGACACTTTCTCTTCTAAAATCTATGAGCGCTAATTATTTAGGAGCTAAGGCTTACAGCGTCCTTAGGTATGTGTCAGGATCTGTTCAAAGCACTTTCCATACCTTACTTACCTCATTGAGTCCTCACAATAATTGATGACCGTTACTATTGTACTATCATCACCAACATTATACATATGAGAAAAGTCAGGCTTAACTGATGTTAAGGGCCATGTCCAAGGTCATATGAAAGGCAGATGAGGCCCTCAAACTAAGAAATCTAGATCTGCTTTGTGATTGTTTAGCGAATGTGCAACCATCAGATCTTTGGGTCAGGCTCTTCCGAGGAGAGCAGGAAAAGAGCACATGTTTGGTTCAGAACAGTAAAGCTCTGATGTTTGGAGGTGAGCGGCATTACACACTCAGAATAACATTACGAAGCTACCACTAGCTGATGGTGAGACGGTCAAGAAGAAGGGACAAGAGGTGTATTGTGAGCAATTATCATAGGCTTCCAAATTCTCGCAGATGGTCATAGTTAAAATCTGTGGTTTCAGCCTGCCCGAAATTCAGTCCATGTCTTTGGGTAACAGTACTCAGGGTTTTTGTGTGTGTGTGTGTGTGTGTGTAGAAAACTGCCCTTCCAATTCTGTAAGGCAGTGGTTTTCACAGGGTGTCCCTGGCCCAGCAGTGTCTGCATCACCTAAAACTTATCAATACAACCCTGACCTGCTGAATCAGATACTGGGGGGAAAGGGGTGGTCTAGCATCTGTGTGCTAAAAAGCCCTCCAGGGGAGTCAGATGTGTGCTCAAGTTTGAGGACAACCGCTTTAAGGCATGTGATTTGGGTATGCCTAAACTAGATTTGACTTTTAAAGTAGGCTTCCTTAATTAGATGTGTCCAGTCAGAACACAGTCCTTGAGAACAGTGGCTGCTTCACCCAAGTGGAGCCCAGGAGACGCAATTTTGAGAATCTTACTGAAAATGTTGAGAGGACCACCTGTGAGATTAGAACTGCTTGTCACCAGCATGGGGCAGCCTGATTGAGAGCAGAGCTGACAGGGAAATGCAGGGACCAACACAGGGAGACCTATGCCATCTTCCACCAATATCCCTTCAACATCTCTCTGAGTTTCTGAGTTCTGGGCAATAGGAACCATAAACTGTCAGGTGTTTATTTATTCATTTTGTTCTTCTGATTCCACGGCTTCTGCCACTTCTCTACCCTCTTCAGGTAGAATTACCCATATCCTGTTCCCATTCACACAGCAGCCTTTTCTTACATGGAACATATCCTAATTACCCTCGATTGTATCCTTAGGTATTATGTATCTTTTCTCCTTCCCCTAAAAATATCTCCCTTTTTGCCTTGTTGATGGTATCCTTTGCTGTGCAGAAGCATTTTAGTTTAATGTAGGCCTATTTCTTTTATTTTCCCTTGCCTTTGGAGTAAAATTCACACACACAAAAAACCCAACAACACAAAAAGGCAACCAACCGAATATGAGAAAATATTTGCAAATGATATTCCTGATGAGAGATTGATATCCAAAATACATAAATAACTCATACAATTCAACAACAACAACAAGACTCCAAACAACCCAATTGAAAAGGGGAAAAAAATCTGAGTAGGCATTTTTCCCCGAAAGATATACCTGTGGCCAACAGGTACACGAGCAGATGTTCAGCATCACTAATATTTAAGGAAACAGAAATCAAAGCGAAAATGTGATATCACCTTACATCTGTTAGAATGGCAAAATTATCAAAAATCCCAGAGATAGGTGTTGGGGGGAATAAAAAGAAAACAGTAACCTGTGTCCTGTTGGTGGGAATGTAAGTGGGTGTAGCCACTGTGGAAAACAGTATGGAGGTTCCTAAAAATATTAATAATAGAACTACCATATGATCCAGCAACTCCACTATCAGGCATTCAGCTGCAGAATATGAAAATGCTAACTTGAAAAGATATGTGTACCCGTGTGTTTACTGTAGCCTCATTTACAACAACCAAGATGTGGATACAAGCTAAGCATCCATCAAGGGATGAATTGCTGGGAACTGCCCTGCCTGGTTTCAGGAATTGTAATTGCTGCCCACGGCTAAGTGAGCAACCTCCAGAATGTGGGCCACAGGAGACAAAGCTCGTCTCTGGCGGCAAGCGCTGCTTCTGCTTCTTCCCCTGCCCCCAAAGCAGGGTCGATGGCCATGGCGGGTACAACCCCGTAGAGAGGGGCAACCTAGGCCAGACACGATCACTTGGGAGGCCATCATGGAAGGACTCGGGGGGCTGCCACAAAGGGGGAGCCATAGACCCTCATTTCCCAGGCTATTGTGACCGAGTCCCCATTTCCATCTGGGAGAAGCGCTGCCTGGCTCTAATCCACTTAAGCCTAAAATCCTTTGATGGGGAAGGCATGCAGCCCTGTGCCGGAAATGGCGGGTATCTGGGGGTAAATCAGGCATAAGAAAGGATACGTAAAAATCCTGTGAAACCTGCTTTGTTTAGAATGCTCTCATTTAAATGGTAAGGGTCCAAGCAAGAAGTTGGTTCCTCAAAATTTTATGGCTCCTTAGCTATCTGACCCTGACTGAGAATAAGCCCTCACCATTCTTTGAATGATATCTGTTGTTTGCTCCTTACCTGTATTCTTGTGCAAATGAACTCAATAGAAGCCCCTTGAGCAGGGGGCTCTTGGCCCTTCCCCTTTGAGGAATTGGCCACCTTTCCTCCCCAGGCAGATCACATCATTTTTCTGTCATGTTTACTCTCATTCATAGCACACGGGGGGGGGGGGGGTTGTGAGGAAAGTCACCCCCACAATGAATGGGTAAAGATATGTTGCATATGAAACATGGACTACTACTCAGCCATAAAACAAGGTGAAATATTGCCATTTGAAACAACATGGGTAGACCTTGAGGGTATGATGCTAAGTGAAATAAGTCAGACAGAAAAGGACAAAAACCACATGATTTTACTCATAGGTTGATTATAAAACAAAAAAAGAAACAAAACAAAACAAACAAATAACTCAACCCACAGACACAGACAAAAGATTTGTTGTTGCCAGAGATGAAGGGGGTGGGGGTTATAGGATGGTAAAATGGGTAAAGGGGGTCAAATACTTGATGATAAAGGGAAACTAGACTTTGGGGAGTGAGCATGCTCCAGTGTACACAGACATCAAACAATAATGTTGTATACATAAAACTTACAATGTTACTAACTAATTTTATCTCAGTAAAAAAAAAAAAAAAGAAAAGGAAGAAGGCACTCCCTAAAGGTAGAAGACAAAATCACTGCTTATTTTTATATTTGTATTCCTAAAACACTGCATCATAATGGATGCTTAAAATGTTTGTTGAATAAATAACTTTCCCAAATTCCTCATGAGATTATGCAAGAATCAAATGAGAATAAGATTTAGAGCAGGCTTAGTAAAATATAAAGCTTTATACAAACATGAGTCATATTTATAATTATTAATCTTTTCTCTTGTGGGCTCATCGTTTCCACAAATGTGTCCTCATAAGGAATGACAAGGGGAAAAAAAGACTATTAAATCCTCTAAATCTGTGATAAATTGATTACAAAAATGTCTGCAATTTTTTGCCGCTCCCTGTATGAAATCAGTACAAAAATACATTAAAAAACAACCTCTGTAATAGGAATATAAAAAAGAGATTGATATTCCCTGTGTATGTTTTATTTAGAAATTTGACTTACTCTATAATGATTAAGCACAAAAGTAGCACAGGGGAGAAATTAGAATGAGACTTAGAGGCAAAGGTAATAGTATGTGTAAAGGCCCTGTGGCAGCAGGAATCCGGTGGGCAAGGGTGTTGAAGAGGTAGAAAAAGACTGTAGTGGGCACTGGACTATGACAGGGAGTTAATTTTATTGACTGATTGATGGATTTCAGATACTACCCTTGACCTTATGGCTTTTATATAGTTATTCTAGATCCCACCCTGATATTTTATTGGTTTTACTACTTCTCAATGGTAAAGTTACAAAGTGTAATTTATTGTTTTGAACTTAAAAAAGTTATCTTTATCTTACGTCTTCTAATTTTCACTCGAGCTGCAAAATTTGCTGAATACTAACCTCTTTTTACGTTTGGGAGAGAGTTCTTTCACTTACGCACTTTGAAAAGTAAACTTAAATTTAATAGATTCTAGTCACTATCTTTTAAGGAAGTCACTCATTAAAAATTAAATTGTACTTACAGAAAAATTAATATACATGTATCTGATTCTTGTACACATAATTAGAATGCATTTACTAACCTCGATTTTTATATTAAAATTTTTTGAACTGCTTAAGCAAATCAACACATATAGTTATTTTTAAAATCATAAACTTGTCAATCTTTATAAGTAAAATTCTGCAGAAGCAGTTGTTCTTATTTAATATTGAAATTAGAAATAAAACATGGGCACTTCCAGAGGCTACTGTTACATGGCATCTGCGAGGTAAGACAATACTGCAACAAAAAGAAACACAAAAATCCCTAAGAAAATTTAGGAGATTGTATACAGAATCTCACAGGATAATCATTTACTGGGTTGACTATTTAAGCCCTTAGTTTAGTCTAGATAATAAAAAGGTTTTTACCTCATTTTCCAGAATCTACATGTTATGTTAACACTACATTCTTTTAAAATGGGATTTTGTTTAACGGATGTTCCAGCAATCTTGTCTGCAGATGCTTGACATGGCCCAGCCTAAATCACAGATTTGACACTCCCACGCAATCTTCATGTTTCTCCACTGCCACTTTAGGAAGACAGTATTGTCAGCTAAAATTGCCACCCACTGCAGAGGTTTCCCTAAGCTGTTAGTTAGAGAAAGCATATATACATAGAGTTTCAGCAGCTTTGAGACAGAGCAAACTATGTGTGTAATTTACCATATGATGTTTGCTTTGATGCCAGTATAACAGAGGAGAGAAAAGGCAAATGGTAGAGAAAACCTCAGGCCTTTCTGATTTTGAAGCCTGATCCCAACCTCTCGAGCCTACTAGACCAGGACTCTCTGAAAAATTTCTCTGTTTCCCTGGATTTATTTTAGCCCATCTCAGCTACTAAACGCGACTTTGCATGAAGACAACTCGATGCCCATCAGTAGATGAGTGGATCAAAAACCTGTGGTACATTTACATAGTGGAATACTACCCAGCAGAAAGAAAGAAGGAGCTCTTACCCTTCGCGACAGCATGGATGGAACTGGAGAGCATTATGCTGAGTGAAATAAGCCAGGAAGTGAAAGGCAAATACCACGTGATCTCCCCTATAAGTGCAACCTAATTGACAAAACAAACAAGCAAGCAAAATAGAACCAGGGACATTGAAATAAAGAACAAACTGACAATGACCAGAGGGGAAATGGAAGAGGGTAATCGGGGACAACAAGGAAGGGTCATCAAGGAACATGTATAAAGGACACATGGACAAAGCCAAAGAGGGATAGGATTGAGGGTGGGGCACCAGGAGACATAGGGGGAAATGGAGACAACTGTACCTGAACAATCAATCAATCAATCAATCAATAAAATCTTCACCACCACCCCAAAGACAACTTGAGATATATAGGGATCACATGATCTGTTCTCTGAAACAGTAAGAACTAAACTATTATCATCCATTCCATGGAACATATAGGAACATATACCTAAAATGAAAATCAAAATTAGATGACTAATAAAAATCACACTGACAATGGCCCATTAAAAAAAAAAAAAGCCTTGTACTAGACGTTATCCATTCACATGATAATGAGTTTAATATTGTGGTGGAGTTTCAAACGCCAAATACCCCCTCTATGGCCCCTAACAAATGGAATGCCACCCTGGGTGGAAATTTCCCAATGATGCAGTCTGTGCTTCCCCACATATTTCAATGGATCGGCGGGGTTACGGCTAACACTTTTCCACCAGTCCTCAGCGGCCATTGAATTGCATTATGATCGGACAACCGCAAGTCCCATGCCAGGAAGTGGCACAATTTTCTGAAAATGAGTGGCTAGATATGCTCACAATGCCCAAAATGCCTTGTGGAATATGTTTTAATTATGCATAGGTTAACAGCTGTTCGTTTATTGTGCTGTGTATAGGTTGAGATATTCAAGTCAGGAATAATATATAACCTACTGGAAAGGATATTAAAGACAGCTACTGTGTAAACATCCACTTCGGAGCTGGACGCCAAATGTCAGCATTACAAATATATGAGTAACCGCACTTCCTTATCTTTCCTGCTGCTTGTGCTTTTGTAATTAGTCCAATGGGCAAAGGCGATATTACAAAGAGCCCAGGAACCTAAATTCATGGTTTAATTCTCCATTTAATAATAATAATAATAATAATAACCTTTCTGCTGGTAGCTAAGGCTTAAATTCTGAAGCCAACTTAAAAACCAATGAATAATTTAAAGTAAAATGAAACCAAGATAAACTGACCACCCACCTCCATGAACACCACCAAAATACCAGGAAATGCGGTTCCCGCAACCCTGCGCCCGAGGACTACAAAGTAGTAAAGCACACAGTGGCAGGGAAAGGGACTCTAATTCTTCCAGAGTAGCAGCAATGACTTGCAGTCCACAATTGGACTACATTACCCTACTGGTCTAGGAAATGACATACATTGCCTACCACTGCTTATATCTCCTTTGGAAGCAAAGTTTGTATCTTTTTTCTGTTTAAGTGTATATATATATATGTATATATGTGTGTGTGTATATATATATGCAGAAGTGATAAAAATGTTTGATAAAATAATTTTAAATTTTATTTTTTAAGCCAATTTCCACTGTCACTGAATGGGAGGGAAATTTCCACATTCTGTCAACTCATCTTTGGGCTCTGCATTTCCTTTTCATTCCGACAGTTATTTATTTATATATAGAAATAAAAGTGTTTAAATAATGTTTGTGAAGAATATTTGGTGGCTTATAGAAGACTAAAAAGTGCCAATTACAAAAAGGGAGATGAGGAAGAGACCTTAATTTTATTAAATATGATATGTGACAAAACAGTGATGTTCTTTTAAAAATGATATACCCTATAATCATTATTAAACTTCCATATGATGGGAACTTTACCTTCATTTTATTTTTCTGTAAAGTAGTTTTGTAATATGCCCATGATTATAAGCTAATTATTGAAAAATCAAAATTCAAAGCTGTAATTTTTTCAATTTTTGAATCTATGCTCTTTCTGACCATTTTGGGTCATATAACCAACAATATTTACTATATACCTACCATTCTCAGAAGGCACTATCCTAAATTCCCAGAGCCTAGCAAGAGCTTATTTAAAGCAGAATATAAATTAATCAACACACAATTATAATAATTAAAATAAACAGTAAACAATAACACAGATGAACTAACAAAGTGTTGCATTATTTTATCAAAATATTCAGTATGTTGCCCATAAAAATAGACTTTGTTACCATCTTTAAATAAAAAGTGAAGAAATTTAAAACGACTCATGATGGCATCAAGCAGATATTGGTGACAGTAGAAATTTCCAGAACTACCAAGAGGTGCTGAATAAAATGTGAAAAACCCTACACTGTCATCTCAAAACCCTGCCCATAAATCTATTTTACTAAAAGTCTCCTCCGTGTGTATGAACATAGACAAACTTGTACATGACTTCATGGATCATTCTATAGATATTTCTGCATTTTGTATCTTTAAAAATAACATATCTTGCCTCAATTTGCATGTTAATCCATTAAGGTCTATCGCCTTTATTTTAACAGCTGAGCTGTGCTCTAGTGTGCAGAGGGACTAGAATTACTGTAATCTCTATTGATGAACATTGAAGTCCTTTCCAGTATTTGCTATTAAAAGTGTGACATTAAACATCCTGAGCATTAGTGTTTAAATATGAACTTTTCCATGTGTATTGGTGAAATCCTAGTGCTAGATAAAACATTCATTTATAAGCAACAAGTTTTGTATGTTGTTAAGTAGGATGCCTGCTCTCTAAGCAAGTGAGTAAATAATGTTAATTACTTAAGGACTCATTTAATGTTTTATTGAAAGTGAGCTTAAACATTCATTCAGATTTATTATATTTCCTGACAAATGTTCAAGGCAGTTTGGTGTCAATATATAGAATAAGATTAAATAATTTACACTTTAAACTATTTGAAATAATGATCAAAAAAGGGAATTGTGTATATATGAGAGTTTTGTGGTTTCTTCTGTTGTACTTTTAAATTAAGTTATAATATAGAAGTCCAGCAGAACTGCCTGGCTTCCTTAATAGCTCTCCATTGAGCTATTTCTCCGTCTTTCTACATTCTCCCTCGTGACCCCAACATGCCCTGTGATCTTGAGGGCACTCGGAGCCACCTCTCTGTTGGATTTCCAATCATACTCTCCCCCCTCGCTCTTTCTGCTCTAGTCCAATGGGCGTTCTGTTGGTTGCCTGTGCCTCCTATGCTCCCTCCTGCCAGCGGGACTAGAATTCTATGCCTTTCCACCTCAGCCCGCTCATCCTCCAGCCCTCGACTCGGTAAAGCCCAATTACTTCACTAAGTCAAGGCTCCTTCATATGCCATTAGTATCACAAATTTCTCTTTATAACACTTTCTCTATTATTAGTGATTGTTTCATAGCTGTCTCTTTCAGTAGACTATACATTTCACTAGGATTCATATTTACTTAATGCATAAGGGTCTGGATCTATTTTTGTCTAAAAAACCATAATATAGTATTTGAATAGAGTAGGCACTCAATAAATATTTGCAGAATGAATAAATGAGTACAAAAGGGGGAATTAATACAATCAGGCTACTCAGAATTAGAACTGGGATTCTGTGAAATAATTTATATTTTCTTTTACAAATTAAAGAGCACCTCTAAGGCAAGTTTTCACTTGTCTTTAAATAATAACTCAAAGAACTCCCCAAGTCTTGTTCATACACTCTCTGTAAAACTGAACCACTTGAAGAATAAAGTCAGTGGCAGAATCAGTTGAGTAAGATCTGGCAAAAACAGTGTTAGAAACTCATAGAAAAGCTGACTGGAGGGTGGGGGCTCATGGAATCACAGAGGATGAAAACTGGAAGGAACCATCAAGATAACCTTATTCATCACTTTATTTAAAGCCATTGCCACCCACATGACCCGTTACCATCCTACTGAGAATCAGAAAAGAACTCTCTCCACTTACCGATCAGTATTAGTTATACTATTTACAGCTTTAATTCAGCTCCCCTTCCCTTTTATATATAATTATTTTTGGTTGGCAGAACACGGTTATTTATTCTGAAGTTTTACTATGTTGTTAAAATGTTTAGATATTGATTTTCTTTTTTGTCCTAAAATGACTTGACTAACTTTTCAATTTGTTAATAGTACCCCCCCAAATAGTTCGTAATTTACAAATGGAGAAATTGCACATACACACACACATACGCACACATAAATGAGGAATACGTTTTGCAATAACTTTATATATGTCTGGATTGTACTGTAGGACATGCTGTGTTTTGCTAATGATGTTTATCTAGTGATCTTTATTAGCAACAATGTCTCAGATGCCAGTCTTTAGTACATTTTTTAGCTGTCTTAGGTATGACTGATCTTGTTTGATTATTGAACACAGTATCTAATGAAGTTATTTTGACAGAGCATTCTGTGAGGTAGAATTTGTCAGTTCCTTTTATAAATAAAGCTGAAAAAACTGTTTTGAAAAATGCCAAATGGAAAGAAGTCAATTATTCTAATAGAAGGACATAATAGTGTTTGACAATGACCTTCCCTATCTGTAACCAGATTGGGGTGCTAACAGTGCTGAGAGGAAACATAATCATTGTGTGTAAATAAATGTCAAGGAGAACTCTGAGAGGAAAACAACAGAAAGACTGACACTTTTTCAGGATCACCCTCAAAATGAGTAGGTGCCATCTGAAGTGAGCTACGGCTTTTTAAAATGTATTGGCCATCTTTGTATTACAGATATGTTTTGGCTGACTTCCACAGAGGAACTCAACATAGAAGTTAGTATTTAATATTTAAGACATGAGACTTCACATAAAAATCAGCATTTCTGGTTCCTCTTTAAAAAATCCAGGGGCATACTTGGGCCCTTACGCTCACGTCGCCACAGCAGTCCAGCGGGGCACTCCAGTGAACTCCAGTTCATCACAGCCCCACCTGGCTTGCCTCCCGCCTCTGCGTTACCTCTGTGGGCCTGTGGGTGTGCAGCCCTTGGTCTAGAAGGGCAACATGGAGGCTCATCCCGAAGCAGTGAGTGACTACAGCTGACGACCTATGCCTTGTGTCTATGCTGTTGCAAGGAATCTAAGAATATGCACTTGGGCTGTTATAAACAGAACTCAGACTGGAGTGACTGTCTTCCTGGAGAAAGAGAGAAGGGGGAGGGGGGAGAGAGGGAGGAAAAGAGGGAGGGAGGGAAAGAGGGAGGGGAGGAGAAAGAGAGGGAGGGGGAGAGAGGGAGAGAGGGAGAGGGAGAGGGAGAGAGAGAGCGAGCGAGCATGAACTGTTTTCCTGATCTTCTTCTGACTCTGAGAAACTAGAAGAGGTTAGAGGGGGCAATGTTACTCAGACACCCCACACTGTCCATGAGGGCTTTGGACTCTGACCAACTGTGGCTTCTCTACAGGGTCCTCACCGATAGCAGAGACAGAATCCACCAGCAGATATGCAGGGTTTTTTTNCTGGAGAAAGAGAGAAGGGGGAGGGGGGAGAGAGGGAGGAAAAGAGGGAGGGAGGGAAAGAGGGAGGGGAGGAGAAAGAGAGGGAGAGGGAGGGGGAGAGAGGGAGAGGGAGAGAGAGAGAGAGCGAGCGAGCATGAACTGTTTTCCTGATCTTCTTCTGACTCTGAGAAACTAGAAGAGGTTAGAGGCGGCAATGTTACTCAGACACCCCACACTGTCCATGAGGGCTTTGGACTCTGACCAACTGTGGCTTCTCTACAGGGTCCTCACCGATAGCAGAGACAGAATCCACCAGCAGATATGCAGGGTTTTTTTAGTTTTCATCTTATGAGGCAACTGTAAGCAAAAATGCTGACTCCTTGGATGAAAAATACTCACAGAAGTTCTTGATCTTTTTAGAACGGAGAGCTCCCAGAGCAAGGAGAATGATATTCTCGAACTTGTGAGGAAGGTGCTAAACGTGATAGTCTGGATTTCGCAAAGACTATTTGTGTGCCCTCAAAATGTGAAATGAAGTAAACTAGTTATATGATGAGAACATTAAACATTTAAGTGTAAACATTTATAAGTTGGGATTAATATTTAAATTGCTGGCCAAATGTTTTTACATCACATGCTGGAAGCACATTCAGAAGTGCCCGCTGGGTGTCCATTTGATGGCGGTCTGACCACCCTGATAGTAAAATGCAACACAGTGATTCACAGGCCAGAAGCCATTTCCCAGAGATGCTGTAGTGAAACACTCTGAAGGTGTACTCTATGGAGTTGTATGTGGGTACATGCACGTGTGTGTGTGTGTACACACATGCAAGTGAAGTGTACCTTCTGCACTTTATGGAGTCATTGCAGAAGCCATAGGAGAAGCCATAAAAAGTATCATCATGGGAATGAATGGAGATTCTCAGGCATTTGTACAAATGACACTTCACTGATAGTTGTCCCTTAATGAAAACACCATTAGAACAACAAAACCTTGCTAAGAACAAACTTCACTGATTACAGCAGAGACTTCATGTCAAAACTCCTCCTCACAGAGGGGGTGGGGCTTAATTTTGCTAATGAGAGGAGGCTAACCTGACCTGTTTTATTCGATGTTTTATTTTTGTCCCCTTAAACATTTTGATCGAGATGCTATAACAAATTATTTTTGCCAAAAGCACACATTTGTCTCCGCCCCCCACAAAAATATCAAAGAGGGTCTCTGATCTGCTCCTTACTTGTAAATTAGAAAAATAATCATAAATGATGTACTCTTTACATAAATCTAAGCATTAAGCAACAAATATATATGTCCCTTCTAAGCTCTTCTACAATTGTTTTTAAAGCAATTTTCTATTAATAAATTCACAAATATTATATTCATAAAAAATGGCAAGAAGACTTGAAGCCTTCCCCCAGTGTCTTCTAAAATACCTTTTGCAAAATAAGCCCCAGCTGCCCAGTGTGGTGTGGAAGGTCCTGAGGCACCTCCACAGTGCTGTTTGCTGTGACCTGTGTCTCCTCCTTGTCCCCCATCCCAAGTGGCACAGCTTACCATTTCTGACCTGTCTTCTACCTAAAAGTCACTCTAACAATCTCTCTTTCATGGGTGAATGCACAGTTCAGCGTTGCTTCTGAGAAGCCTTTCTTTCCTTTTTCCTCCTTTATTTTGTCCCAGAGATGCACAGACACGGGGTGCAATAGGACATAAAAAAGGCTGAAGTAAGGTTTATGTGACTGGCAGGCACAGGGCGCCTCGGTCCCCACTTGCTGGTTGTCACCCTTGTATGGAGATTGGAATAATGAGCACAACAAAGGAAAAAAGGACAGGGCAACCCCTTCTGAGATGAAGCTTATGAGAGACTCTAGATTGCATTTGCACACCTCTCTTTCTGCTCACTCATTGGAGGAAAGCCAGGTGTCCTGCTGTGTTCTGCACCAATAGGAAGGCAGGGAAAGAAGCCTCCAGCCAATCGCCAGCGAGGAGCCAAGACCTGTCAACAGCTGTCAGTGGTTTGGAGGTTTCATTCCTACTTCCGATGGAATGAAAATGATGACTGCCTTGAGGCTGAGAGCTTCCCAGCTAAGCTACTAAGCTGCATCAGGGCACCAACCCCCCAGAAACTGTGATGGAATAGATCTTTGTCACTTAAGCCTCAAGGCTTGGGGTTAACTGATGTGGTTGCTATCTGTTCCTATCAGTATAGGAACTAATATGGTTCCTACACAAATATAGTTGCTTCTCTTTGGACGGAATATATTTTAACCTGAGATTATGTCCTTTATTGTTTTCAATGTTACTCGTGACCCACATTTTATGATTTGTGATAATATATTCTGTTTTCTAAGCATATAATTAGCCAAATAAGTCTTTTGAACCCTACAGAATTTTTTAAAAAGTTTTCTGATTGATGCAATATAAAAGTTTGGGAACTTGGGCTTCAAACAACCTGCATATCATTTACATTCTTTTGTCATCACTATTTTGTATAAAATAATAGAAATATTTATTTATATTGGTGGCACCTAAATAAACTGAATTTTGAAGTGTAAGAATTATGTGCTTGCTATTCGTGTTCACCAGCATGAAGGTTAGATTCCACAACTGTTTATTAATGAGTTAATAAATGCAAATATGAATTAATAATAACATTAAATACAGCTCATGCCAACAGTTCCCCCTTAATATCTTGGCATCATAACTTACATGCTATGGTTTGAATATTTTGGACAAAACAAAAAGCATTTACTCTGTCCTCTGGACAACTTCTAACTTTTTTTTAACCTAGGAAGTTGACCTAATCAGAATGCCCACTGTCTTTCCAAAGCACAGTTATGTTCATGCTTATATTCTATATACAACTTAGTTGAATATTGATTCAAATGTTAAGTTTTGTTTTCTATCATCATAAAAAAGTGTGTTTAAGTTACTTATTTATATACTGGGTCACTGCTGATAACTGTTATAAGCATAATTAGAAATAAAAACTGCCAAAATACAAATTTCTTAGATTTGTGTCTGCCAAGACAGACTGTAATTTGGGAAACACACACTCAAACACTCTATCAACTTTCTGCAATCAGACACATAAAAACTACATTTAATAGTATCTTAGGACTGGCATATCAAGATAATATCCTAAAAAGAGACAATACAAAGACAAAAGACTGATTACTTAGTAAATTTTTTAAGAAATGTTGACATTCTTCTGTAAGAAGATACTCGACTTCTTAGCAAAAGCATGAGCCCTAGAATCAGTGATATGCCAAGACAATCAAGTTCACTGCCTTTACAACTTCCCTGAAGGGGACAAGGCCTGAACAGCTGATGGTCAGTGGGGAGCCTGTACAATGGCCACTTGAGTGCGCAGCACAGAGCGTACTGCTGTGAAACTAAAAGTGACAACGAAATGAGTTCAGTAACAAACGTGTGTGAAGTTTCCCTTAACAAGCATAGAAGTGCTATTTGAGAGAACATGGAATCCTCAGTGAGGACACTGTAAAGTGAAGAATGTGTGGTTTTCTCCCTCACCACTGTCAAGTTTGGTGATTAAGCTACTGGATAGTAGCAAAAGGTGAACAAAAAATAGCCCTATGATGGAAAGCAACTTGGGACTTGATGCCTGGTAATCATGACCTTGTGGAATCTCCTCCTCTTGAGCCTGGGTCATCCTATGCCTTGCTTCTAACCAACAGACTATGCAAAATAATGTGGTATCACTGCTAAGTTGAACTTATAAAATGCTATGACTTCCATCATGTTTATACTCTCTCTTTGACCCACTGGCTTGCCTACTCTGATGAAGCTTAGAAGAATCACTATATAAAGAGGCCACCAAGCCAAGGAAGTGAGGGCAGCCTCCAGTCAACCACAAATGAAGAACTTAACCTTCAGTCCCACATCCCTTACGAAACTGAGTCATACTGACAACCATGTGAGTGAGTTTGAAGTTAGATCTTTCACCAGCTGAGCCTGAAGGTGTGACCACAGACATTGCTGACATGTTCAATTGAGTCTTTAACAGGCTCAGAAGCAGAGGACCTCACTAGGGTCTGTCCATATTCCACAAATACAGAAACTGTAAGATACTTTTCTGTTTTGAGACACTGAGTTTTAAGGTTTAATGCAGAAATAGACAGCTAATATACTTAATGCCATACAGGCTTAAACAGTGCTGAGGAGAATTTTGCTATAGTTATACTAGACAAATACTTGTCTGTGATTACAATTCTCTAACAAATATGTCTATAACTAACTTCTCTAACTAAATATGTCTATACTATTAGGGGCAGTCATTGATAAACCAAGCAAATGCAGATTTTTACTTTAATAGTGAGTTTGAGATAGAAGAATTTGGTCAAAGAAAGCAAAGACTGAGCTGGGATTGCGCAAATCATTTTAAGGAACCTTGAGATAGAGGGACTCATAAACCAGGGCTCAAGGAAAAGCAGGATCTGGGCTGATGCCAAGTATGCAGGGGTAGGTGTGGACGTGTACAAAGAAAGTAAGGTGATTGGCTTATATGATGAACCACTGGGAGGAACTACAGGAGTGGCCAGACCAACACTGGGTGTTCCTGGCACAAATGGGGAAAGTACAGAACTCATGGGGACTTAGATTTAGCAAGAGTCCTGTGGGCCAGCTAGGTGTTGCATTTTCTTGATTCTATAATATATATTCCTTCACTTAAAAAGTCATGGTATATATCAAATTACTCTGTTGCAAGTAACAAAAACTAACACCTATGCAACAATTTATTAGACCTGGGTAAAGGAGCTTGTAGGTATTACGACAGAAATTGAACATCTAGATCTTAGGAAGGTCAGAAACTAGGACAGTCTGGAGGTTCTAATGCAAGAACTGATGACCAGGTAATAATTGTTTTGTCTCTATAATCCTACGGAAGAAGTTAGATAAGACTGATTTGATTTCCATGTGTATATTGGATTTCATGGCTGTGGTTAGTGGAGGTGGGTCCCTAGTTGGTCAGATGTATTCCTCACGTCCACCTTTGGGACAATGGATTGGCCCCAATGAACCACATGGACTGAGATGGAAAACCAGTGGATACCAAAAGGAAAATAAGGCTGCTATTTAAATAGAATAGAGACGGGCCTACGTTACTCCCTCACTCAAACAGCATGCATCTCATATAGAAGACACCCTGGAACAGTGGAGCTGTCTCAGAATCCAAGTAATGGAATTCTCCTAACTGACATGGCTTTTAACAGGCTTGACGCATGTACTGACTGGTGCCTTGGAGGCACTATCTAGCACCTAAAATACATTTGGTGCTGGGGACAGAAGAAATTACCATTCCAGTGAAGGTGTGCTCCACAGCCACAACTTCACATCCTCTATAACCTGCAGAGCAAATTCACCTAAGCCTTCAGATCAAGCTGCCCCAAGGCCAGAGCTGTATCACTTCATTCCATCTGGCTCTTTATGATAGCTAAGACGAGAGATGTTCAGTGATATTATCAAATATACAGAAACGTTAGCAGGTGCCCAACTTCTTAGATGCTATTTCAATGTTTAACTACCAAACTGATGATTACACCTTTTATGAAAGACACAATGCACACTGCAATTAAGTAGCTTACCCAAATTCATACACTATATAGCATAGTCAAAAGCACAGCCCCAATCTCTAAGATCCTGCCAAATGTTAGTTTGACTGCAGTTGCTACCTTCTTTTCAATGCCTCAGCACTCCCTGATGGCACGAAATCGTATTTCCAGTGGATATGATGCTGAAGGGAGAACGATTATATTATACTATACCACTAAATTAGGATCCAGAGAAGTCGTGTTACACTACCATGCTGAACCAAGTCATCAATTCAATCAGGATAAATGTCAAGTCCGGTACAAAGACATACTGGGTAAGTGTGGGTAGGTTGAGATGTAACTTAATAGCAAAGGTTATAAAGACCTAAATTGTAGAGCGATATAATAAATGTGGAACAGAGATGTAATCTAACTGACAACACAAATCTGCTCTCAGAATGCATTAAGAGATGATGTGTTGAGGTCTTTTCCTTCCCCAAGTTCACCAAGCTAGATTATAAAAGTTGATACTCGTATTATTTCTGGATACTTGGTCTCCCCTGGATCATTTTCTAAACTGATCCAGACAAGAAAGTTACCACCACCTCTCACTATGTTAGTTGCTTAGAGTAAGTCTTACCCAACCTGTTTACTGCTTTTATCCTGTCTCCAACAGTTACCTCCTACAGAAAATATTTTATGTTGTTTTCTCAAACCCCAGGAAACTTGGAGTTACCCCTCCCTGTTGTAGACCTGTAGAGGCTTGGTGTCCTGGTCTAGAGCCATTTTCCTCTTAGAATTGCTTGATCCTGATCTACTGCTGTGCCTAATACCACCCCACCTACCCAGGCCCTAGGTGCCAACTGCTAAGAGGAAGAAGAATGCTTGCCATTGGTTTGGAAGCTGCAGTTCTTCCATGGTGTCACAGGAAAAGAATTTCAGGGACATTGGCAAAGGAAGAGTTTAGAGATAGTGACAAGGGATAGCGCACTCTCCGAGAGGCAGAGAGAGCAGGAAGGCTGTAGGGTAGCGGTTGCCCTGAGTTCCTTGCTAAACTACCATGTGTTTCCTTGGGTTTGCAAAAGAGCAGGCTCTCTTTCAAACTATCCAACCTCTTTCCTGGATTTTCCTGGGCCTGGACTACTGCCCTCCCCCTATTCAATCTCATTCTTGGATTTTCTGGGGACTTACACCCTTTTCCAGTCTGACCCTTTGCTCAGACTTTCCCAGATTAGTGTCTTCCCCCTCTTACGGTCACTGTTTTGGCTCCGCCTGCACATGTGCCATAGTTCTGCTTCATCATTTGGTTTTGACAAAACATGCGCTCAGTGAAAGACAATTCCCCTGGCCATTTTCTTCCTACCCCATTAATCTAGTGGAATGATGCTCGTTACCGCCTTTCTCTGGGGTAGCTGTGAAACTGCTGTTTCCCAACTGAATTAGGCTTAGTTTGCTCCCTTCTCGTCCGTCAGTAGCTCACTGCCTTCTCTGACATGAGCTGGGTTGGTGCAAGTGGCTTGTCTCTTCTGGGATCTGAATTGTAACTGAGAACAGTTAGTTGGTCTCAGGAAACTTTAAGGAAAACTTGAAAAATTGATAGCTAGGAATGTTGCGTAAGCCAGCCTTTAGAGACAGAAAAACATATAAAGGAAATACAGACATAGAGGAAATAAGAAATAAAATGGATATTGAGAAAGAAAAAGAAAGGGAAAGATGATTGAACAGACTTCGTGGGTTTTTTAAAGCTCTAGAGATATTTGTTCCAGCTCCCTTTTGAAACTTGGCTACGTGTCTGAACTTCACTTCTATGAAATACTGCTGAATTTTTAAAATTTCTGTATCATAAACTCCTTGCTTGGCTTAAGCAAAACACATACCAACAACCCAGGATTTTAAGAAATTCCACAGGGCCTTCAGGCCCACAGCAGCAGCTGAAGCCCATGACCCGTAAGTCCTTCTTACTCTTGGATTTTCTAGTTTCTTGTTGCTTTCAATTAACATGGAAACGCAGAGAGCTGCCACCAATGTTGGTAAAACCTTAGTGACATTAGCAATAACCACAGGTTTAGGAAAGATCTAAGGTGACAGCTCAAAACAGTGACCCATTAAAAACTGCAGAAAACCCCCAAGATTCTCAGCTTGGAAAAGAGATGAGTGGAAACATAAATGAACTATCTGCAAAGTATGTATCTTAACGTTTTATGTGGGATGATGGGTTGGTAATACAGGGCCATTAAAACTAAATGGTGTCTTTGACAGGTAGTGAGTTTCCTGAAACTGGAGGTATTCCAACAAAGCTAAATGCCCTCTTAGCAAAGTATGTGTAGGAAAACCTATTTAGGCATCAAATCATATTAATGGTTGTTTTAGCCTGTCTCTAAATTCTCAGCCAACTGGAAGATTCTGTGATTTATCAATTTATCCTAAATGCCCACAGATGTAATGTAAACTGTAATGTTAATTTCTCCCTGATTAATAACATATTATTTAAATCATAATATGTAGTACGAGGCAAAACTTTTTGATGAACAGAAATTATCAACATATACAAAGCATCTTCAGATGTATTCTTTTAAAAATACATTTATAATGCAGTTACTGCTATTAGGGCATATTACTACAAAAAGATTAAGTCAATTTAAAACACAATTATTACTGGCCCCAGGTTTCTCCCCGGGCCATGCCTGTCGGAACATTGCTAAAAAATAAAAATAAAATAAAATAAAACAACACAATCACTAAAGATCATTCTGCTGGATGCTCTGACAGTCTGAGGACTCGTCTCTTCCCAACAATGGTGAGAGTCCCAGCAGACGGGCAACCATATCCCATCCCCCACAACTCCCTCTCCACGAACACAGAGCGTGTGTAATACCAAGGTCCCACCTTCTCTTCTTACATCTTTAAGATTATCCATGTTTAATGGGCTCAGTGATGGCTCCCAAAAACATGCATCCACATACTAATCCCTAGAAACTGTCAACAGTACTTTATGCAGCAAATAGTATATATTATTTTGTGTGGTAAAAGATACAGTAATATTAAGAGCCTTGAGAGGAGATCCTGAAATATCTCGGTGGGCCTTAACTGTCGCCACAGACGCCCTTATAAGAGAGCAGCTGGGGAGCTCAGACTGACACACAGAAGCCAATCTGGAGATAAAGACAGAGATGGGAGCGATGTAGTCTCCAGTCCCGAATGCTTACAAGCCACCAGAAGCTGGGAGTGATGAGCAGTGGGGTCCCTGCAGAGGCTCTGCGGAAACACAGCCCAGCTGACATCCTTACTTCTGACTTCTGGTTCATTAAAAGTTTGCCTATTGTCTATACTGTCCATAAGCTGGGAGGAAACCCCTTCTTATATCAACATTCTGATATTTTGAAAGACTTGTCCTGAAAATTTCGCTAAAAAGATGGAACTATGCCTTTAAAACATATGAAAAGATGCTTATCTTCTTTCATGATCAGAGAAGTGTAATTAAAACTGGTCTGTGATTGCTTTTCTAAACCATCAGACAGGCCAAAATGGCAAAGCTCGAGAATCCATTCTGTGGGAGAGGCTGTGGAGAGACAGGCTCTCTTGACATTGCTGGTGGGAATGCAAAATGTTCCAAACCTTATGGAGAAGAATTGGAAAACACTGTCTCAAACTCCATGTGCATTTATCCTGCGATCCAGCAGACCCACTTCCAGACACTCGCCCTGAAGATATACCTTCAGAAATATGAAAATGCACATGGTATGTGTGAATAAACAAGGCTATTCGCTGCAGGATTATTTGTCTTCGATCATAAGAGGGTGGGTGAATTTAATGGAGTGCTAGACTGCCATTAAAAGGAGTAAGAAAGGACTCTATCAACAAGACACACCGTTAAGTGAAAAAAAGCAAAGTAGAGAAGAAAACACCTTTAAAGCTATATATTGTATAAGAAACAACAGAAAATAAGGACATATATATACATCTGCTTAGTAGTCCAAAAATGCATCACAGGAATCATTAACCGGGGAATACAATATTTTAACGGAAGTGTAGTTATAGACCAGAAGGGATAGGAAAAGGAGTGATATTTCACTGAGTATAACTTTATGTGTAACATAGAGTTTTTGAGCATGTTACTGGCCTACATATTGAAAAAATACATATTAATTCAATTGATAAAAATGGAAAGGGAAAAAGCACATCAAGAAAACAAACAACTGAGCCTGATCATATTTCAAGTGAATACTAGAATCACACTGGAAGGGTAAGAAAGAAAGAACTAATCTAAGTACCTGTGCACACAGTAGTTAACTATTAAACTCTCCGTCTTGGGCAGCCGGGCCATAGAGCAGCATGGCAGAACAGCAAATAAATCCCACATTATTTTAGTCATTTTGTTTATTTTGATGGTGTGGTCAAGGAAGGGTCAAAAAATGGAGAGAAATGAAAAGAAAACAGTAATTATACAGTGGAGAAATGACCAACACCTCGGCCAGGTGTTGAAATGCACACCATCGATGAGGACAGATGACCACTGGGAGGTTCCAGATAGACAAAATCTCTCCTCCATACATTCCAGGAAGAGCACACGACCACCATCTAGTCAACGGGGAAAGAGCAAACCCACATATGGGGGGAAATGTTCTATTTTTGAAGGATTTTTTTCCCCAAATACTTTAATGTCATAAAAGACAAAAGAAAAGGCTATAAAAAGCTCCAGATTAAAGGAGTTTAAAGAAATATGACCAATAAATGTGACACTTGTTCCTACTGGATCCTGTCCTGGTAGAGAAATCACAATTGCTATAAAGAATATTATTGCGTCGACTGACCAAATTACCAAATACGTTCCTATGCTCATCTGGATTATGGTACTGCTGTAAAACCCCATGTGGTTTTCAGGGTTTCTCTTCCTGGGGCACATTGAAAACTCACCTGTCAGGTTAAAATTTGACCCCAAAAGTATTCAAGCATAAAAGTTGATTGCATTTATTTCCTCTATTCATAAAATGACAAATTTTCAAAATTGTTTCTTGTTGTTCCACGATAGGCATGTCAAAGTTGTAACCTGTAAATTCAAATATCCCCACGATAATCTGACAATAGTTCATTTGTCAGCAAAACACGTGAAGCACTCCAACACACTGAATATTGCAGGAGTTTACCAGAAATTTCTTTATCTTTACATTTTTATTTGTGGAAATTTCAGAATTGTGAAGCTTTTTAAATTTTTTTTGTGGATTCTTTATCCATCCCTTCCTTCCTTCCTTCCCTTTTTGATATGGGCAGTGAGTAATCATCTCTCAGCTAAGCATAGAAATCTGAGGTCCCAGTTCTATTTTTCTGCTTTAGCTTCTGTTTGCCAATTGCTATTCACTCCTCCTTTTTAACTTATATCATTGCCTTTGTCCTCTTCTGTTTAGTAATAAACATGGGCATTGAAGTATAATTTTTTACTCATTCATCCACTTATGAGTGCATATAATTTATTTATTAATTCATGAAATCCCTTCATCATGCTCCAGCCACAATCCAAGTTTGACATAAAATCATAAAAAAGAGACTGAGTTTGTTTACTTTTTAAGTACCCTACCTGACTCTCTCAATTAGAGACAGCATCTGCTTTTAGATTTCAGGTTTATAGACAGCCAGGATAATCTGTTTAAAATGTACAAAGGGATGAACTGGAAAGAACAATTAAATATGTTCGTTGCTAATGAATGATTTTCATGCTGGGTGAGCCCATAAAAAAGTAATGAGAGTTATACAATGGGCTGATCTTAGGACTATCCAGTTCCCTAATTCACTTTCACCCACTGACTGTAAATGGATTCAAATGGATTCATCAGCACAGTCTACCAGCCAGCATTTGCCATCCATGTAGGAGAGATTTTCACTGTCAAGTCTAATGAGTTATTACTAATGGCAGGTAGTTCCTGGCAACAGCTGGTAGCATTTATCTAGAATAAGAAAAGTATAAATGAGTTCCATGACAGCCTGTTCTGGCAGTGGGAAAAGATAAAGGAGAATGCAGACTGGGTAGACCACACGAAGGTATAGGGAGGAATGCAATGCTAGCTGGTACGAAGGTTCAAGAAGGCACTATACCACACATTTGCCTTGGGTCATCCAGCATAAAAGGGGGGTTTTCTGTAGATCTTACATTTCTTACCAAAAAAAAATTAATCTCTCCAGGGATCTTCTAGAATATTTAATTAAAGGTATTTTCTCACTGCAGATTTCCTAGCCTCATTTCCCCCCCAGAACCTTTGGTTTGTGTTTTTAAAATGTTCACTGCAAGTACAGAGATCCACAGCTTTTGAAGGTTTGCCAGTCAGTGGCATACTACAGAAAACTGTCTTCTGTGGCCTCTTAATTTGATTTCTGCAATAGAATGAAATCTTCTTACAATGACTCCTTATTCATACTTGCTTCCTAATGACCCAGACTGTTCCATCAGCTTGACTGGTATTACCCATATCAATCATCAGAACATCATTCTATTGTTAATCACTGTCCTATTTTTTACAGTGATTTATTAACCAATCATTATAGTAATATAGTAATCAAATGAACCAAGGTGAGGGTTTCAAAGGGTGTTAATGTTTCCTTCCTCAGGGCTTCACCACCTAACTCTTGCTTATGTCTTTACACAGCATCTCTGGCCTAACCCTCTGTAGACATGATGCAAAAACAGTAAGAAAAACCTGTCGTGATGGTTAATTATGTGTGTCAACTTGACCAGCCCATGAGGTGGCCAGACATTTGTTCAAACATTATTTTGGATATCTGTGGGGGTGTTTTTAGATGAGTTTAACATTTAAATCAATAAATGGAGTTGAGCAATTTGTTTTTTTCTGAGGTGGGTGGGCCCCATCCAATCGGTTAAAGGCCTGAATTGAAGAAAAAGATGGACAGTCCTGTTAGTGAGAAGTAACTCCGCCTCCCTGACTGCCTTCAGCCTGGGACACTAGCTGTTTCCTGCCTTTGTAGTTGAATGTCAGCCCTTCCTCTGTTACAAGACTACTACTGGCCTTGGCAATGAAACTACACTGTCAGCTCCCCAGTAGACTAGAACCACACTATTGGCTCTCTGGCCGGCCAGCGTACCAACTACAGATCTTTGGTCTTGTCAACCACAAGAATTATGGGAGCCAATTTTTTCTAATACATGTCATATATCTCTTCTGCTAGTTCTGTCTCTGGAGAACCCAGACTAAATAGTACACAAGGTAACTTCCAAAACTAAATATTTTATTAAAAACACATTTTGATCGAATTGACTCTAAAGGTCTATGCACCGATATGTTGGCTAAATTTTTTCTTTTCTTCTTTTTAAATCTTTACCTGAGGACATTCTTTTCATTGTTTCTAGAAACTTCTAGAGAGAGAGGGAAGGGAGAGTAAAAGAGACAGAGACAGAGACAGAGAGAGAGAGAGAGAGAGAGAGAGAAATATAGATGTAAAAGAGAAGCAATGATTGTTTGCCTCCCATATGTTCCCCCAATATGTGCCCAGACTGGGGGGTGAATTTGAAGGGTGAATCTACAACCTGACTGGGAAACAAACATGTGACCTTTTGGTTCTGGGGCATTGCTCTAACCAAGTGAGCCACGTGAGCTAGGGTTTGACTAATTTTTAAATAAATCACAAAATCTAGCACAAAGTTAGTACCCAATAAATCTGATATTAATCATGTAAATTATGCATATTGTTGTTAGTATGTTATAATTATGTTAATTGCATATTAAATGGGTATATAATACTAATTATATAAATTATACATGTAAAAAATCTTGTGTTCCAGTTGTTATAAAAAGATGATATATCTTCCTGAAATTTGGTAACTAATAGAGCTCTATATTTAAAACCATTTTTTCCTAATTCAAGGTTTAAAAAAATCTTTTACTAGCTGGCACTGTGGTACTAAGCAAGTCATACATGTAGTGTCTCTGTGTTCTTACTTATAAAAAGAGAAAGTTGAAGAGTTTTTAGTGTCTTACAACTCCATAATTAAAATCTGTGTGAGTATGCCCTGTCTGGTGTAGCTCAGTGGATTGAGCAGGGGCCTGAGAACCAAAGGCCTGCGGTTCGATTCCCAGTCAGGGCACATGCCTGGGTTGCAGGCTGGTTCTCAGCAAGGGACACATGAGAGGCAACCATACATTGATATTTCTCTCCCTCTCTCCTTCCCTTCCCCTCTAAAGATAGATAAATCTTTAAAAAAATCTGTGTGAATATAATACCCGATGATCATAATCTTAGAAAGGGGGAAGAGAAAGTAAAAATAAATTTATTTTCAATAATCAATTCTAGCTTTATTGTATCTTATGGATGTCTCAACTGTTAGAAGTCTTAGCTCCTACTAAGGGTTGGTTTAGAAGTGATACACTAAATATTTTTACCTCTTTTGCAAACTAAAAAGTGAGAAATAAAATATCTAATTAAATATTAATTCATGTTAAATTTTATATCACTAGTATCAACTTCAATTTTGACTTTTAATGTATATATTTCTCTATTTCCCATTTTAATTCCTATTCATCAATCTTTCTTGTCACTTGCTAATACTAGTAACCCCTCATACTTCTAAATTCCTAATTGTATTTTGTATTAGACTAATTGAGAGGTAAATTTTGAAATGTTAAAATCAACTACTTCTCTTTTTCTTTGTGTAAGAACCTTAAATATAGTTCATTAAAGATTGTTTTTAGTACTTCAGGGGATGAAATTATTTTTTGGTGAATATGTCTATTATAGCATGAGGTCACTCATAATATGAAAAATTAAAATATTTTTCAGTTTCTTGTCTTTCACTTTTGCAAAAAACTATGATAATGAAGACAGAAAAAAAAGAGAAGGAGTGTGAGTTTAGTAAAGAAGAAACTAGGAGAGGGAGGGAACAAAAGGGGATTGAAGATGTCCTGTCTGTGTCAATAAAGCTACTTCTAATGCATATACCGCTACTGCACCAACACATATATGCATACATTATATCTAAGCAAATACTATATTATTGAAAATAATTTAAAGAACAGTCTTTCGACTAATAATTCACATATTATGAGAAAGCTTAACTTTAAAAAAATGTATTAACTAAAACAAAATTATGAAAATGGACCAAATACTTAAAGACAATACTAGTATGATACTTTAATGGGAAAACAATAAACATCTCAACAAAAAAATAAATGCAGTGACTTGTAAAAGAAATATAAACAGCATGTAAAATATAAAATACATAAATCATGAGAAAATACATGTATATAAACAATGAAAAAAGATCATAAACCACTGAGACAGAAGGTGTTAAATCAGTCTTTCTGGTGTGTAACACATCAGTACCTGTGAAAATCTATTAAAATACACATGTCTTAGACCTTCAAATTTCACCAATGATAAGCAAGTCTAAAGGATTAAAGAAGCCGAACTATAAATAAAAACATAGTTTTATAGGAAGAAGTGAGAACTTTATTTGTAATAGCAAAATAGATATAGCCTAAAAATACTAAAATATGTTATTTTTAAAATAAATACAAAATACTGCATAGCCATGAAAAATCTTAGTTTTTAACTTATGATTGGATGGCATAGGAAATTGCATAGAATATATTATTATATATCAAAATAGGCTTGAAAACGGCAATCTGAAATCTTCAGTCTTTAAAAATGCAATTCAATACTTTGCACACATATATTTGTGTATTCAAATAAAAACTAGAGATATCTGATAAATGTTGACATTAAAACTATAAGTGTTTTTTTTCTCCTTTAGTTTGTTATTGAAATCTATTATTTCATTAGGAAAAAATCTCATTCAAAAAAAGAAAATTATTGTAGATAATTTTTATATAAGCATTCTTTTTTAAAAATATTATATTTATTTATTTTTAGAAAGAAGGGAAGGGAAGGAGAAAGAGTGGAAGGAAACATCAGTGTGTAGTTGCCTCTCGTGCATCCCCTGCTGGGAACTGGCCTGCAACCCAGGCATGGGCTCAGACTGGGAATCGAACCAGTAAGCCTTTGTATCACAGGCCCGTGCTCAATCCACTGAGCTACACCAGCCAGGGCAACTGTAAATAATTTTTAATGTTTGCCAGTTTAAATCCTTGTTTTTTTGTACTTTATGATGGAAAGTGTCTTTTTATGTTACAAAAGTTTTGTCTTCTATAAATACTGTAATACTCTATAAACATTGGGATATAAGATTATTGGAGATTTTATAAACAACAAAGTAAAATTATTTACTCATTTTCTTTTTTGAAACCAGATCACACAGAAATTGGCTACTAATGATACTATGTGACTTCAGCGTTGGAAACTAATTTGGAAAAAGTGCTTTATGAAAGTACAATTTATGCCATTAAAAAATCACTTAACCTATTTAATTTTAGAAAATGATCACCTATGAGATAAAAGCCTAGAAGAGAAGCTGGAGGAGATGCCGTGTTATCACAATTTCATCCCCTGGGATTTTAATAGGTTAAAGAAGAAAAAATCATAGAGAAGCTTTGGATTATAATTTTATTTCAAGTCACCAAAATGGCATCTTTAGACTGTTCAGTCTTAGGAAATAATTATTCTCTCCAAATGCAACAAAAGAAAATCGCCTAATTTCTTTTACCAGTATGTTGTCACATGAGAACAAAAGTCTCGAGACAAACGTTGCTTTGTCTCGAGACAAACATGGACAACAGTGTGGTGACTGCTGGGCAGGAGGGGGCACCAGGGGGCTAAATGGCAATGGAAAAAATACAATTTGGAAAAAACACCAAGAAAAGGGAAAAATGTTGGAAAAGACCCTAGCGTTAAACTAGTCCGGTAAATGTGTTTCAAATATATTTCAGTTTATGCTTCTTGCTAATTAGTATACTTATCTCTTATAGTGAGAGGATGAAAAAAATGTATTTGCTATACCAGACTTCCCAAATAAACTATTTCTTACTGGAGAAAACTGGTTAATAGTCATTTATAGGAGATAAAGTAAAATTTTGGAGGGTTGAAGGAATTCAGGCTGAGATTTTCAAGGAAAGTATGAGGGTAGGGGAGCTAAAATGCAGCTTTGTCAATGTGCTTAAAACTAAATTTAAGAGGCTTTTCAGTCATTTTTATTTTCAGTTCAAATAATTTGGAAATTGTTTGGGCATTACAATACAGTTGCCAGTCAGAGAGTGCTCTCTCTCTCTCTCTCTCTCTCTCTCACACACACACACACACACACGCACGCACATGCATACTAAGAACCCAAAGAATGGTCACATTTGAAAACAGAGAGATAAATTTCTCATTATAAGGGAATCTGCCCCTTAAATTTAAAAAAAAAGAGGGAAAAACACTAATGTTTGCAAACATAGCCCTAAGGAGGAAAAGAAAACTTTATAGACAAATCCAAATCTTCCAGAAAATCTAACGTTGCACATTTTTATCATTCCTGCATTGTAAGTACTAAACACTTTTATTTAATTTGACAACATTTGACACTCTGGTAATTTTTAAGAATACATATGATGGCCTGAAACATCATTCATTTCCCTCTGAAAGATAAATAGTTTAAACTTCTCTGACCATCAGCGAAAGTATAATGATCCCTTGTGTCCTCACCACATAGGTGCTCACCTATGGACTCAGCGAACAATAGCCTAGAGGATGTGAGAGAAAGTACAAGATACGCCCTGTGAGCCTCTTAGACAATTTGATTAAGAAATGGAAGTGGCACAAGATGAAGACAATGGCACAGACTGAAATCAACCGTCAAATTAGGAAGTACAGAGGAAAGGCACTTTGCTTCTACAGATTGCTATGAAAATTGTAGAAGCTGCGAGGAAAGAACAGAAAGCAGCAGGGTTGAGGATGGGGACGGGCGGGACACCTGGGGACTGCATTCTACAAGCACCTGCTTCCTTCGCTTGAACACACCTTACGTCACTTCGAAGCCTGAGAAATCGTGAGCATGTAAAGAGAGAGGCAGAGAAGAAACGGGAGATGTTTTGAAATTAGTGTAAAGTAGGCGCTTGTTTCAAAGACTCTCTGGAAATTCCTGGTTCTGCCATAGAGCCACGTTTTGCTTTTGAAAGTCTGTTGAGGAACCAGTCCTCAGGTGCCAGGGGACACTCTTCCCGTTGACAATGGTGACCTTTATTAATTCAGGCCTGCTCGATCTCCACAACTGATCTGTCAACGCTGACACCTTGTCACACTCTGATTTTGCAGAGTGAACGCTGAAAGAGGCCATCACACTGGCTGACTGGATACCAGAGAAAAAGTAATAATAATAATAATAATAATAATGAAACCGGACCAAGCCTCACTCCCCTATATTTAAACACAGGCTAAATTGAAGTTGCACTGAGGATTACTCCCGTGTCCCCAAGAGTTCTCAAGATGAATACCAGACATATTATGGGAACAGTTATGCTATTCATATGCTTATATAAATTGGTTTTCATAAGTAAATTTCCTGGTTTGCCCTTTTCTGCTGAAATATGTCCCTTGTTGCCGGAAAATGCAATAAAGCAATGCAATGTGCTTTTTAATCTGTGGAAAGTTGAAAAGGTTACATGCTGTGTATGAGTTTTCTATTCTCAGAATATACATCCACATTCCACGATACAAAAAAAAATCAGCATAATTTCACAGATCCCTGCGTCTTTGTTCCCCCCACACGGTAGTGCTCTGGCAAACAACGCGCAAAAGTAACTCTACAGAGAAGCACTACTTTGTGGTTTTTTTTTTTATTTCAACCAGCAATTACGACCTGAAGTTGTTTCTGTGCAAAAGAACTAAAACTGAGAGGTATGCACCTTTACAGATCAAGTTATTAAACTACAACATTCAGGCTTAATGCCGTTTTACCAACCAATAGTGAAGCACAATTTGTTTACTTTTACTTCAAATGTAGATATTTTTGTTTTGCCAGTTTCTCATCAGATTAGCCTCAATATGACCATGATTAAGTAGGCATTGTCCACTGCTTATATTATCATTAGGGTAAGCATTAATAATTATTTTATAGTGATGCTAATGTTCAATTTGAATCATCTACTGATTTTAGTCATCTTCTTTGTGAGGAGCCAACAGAAGGGAGACAGACTTTGGAGTATGTGGGTTTTCTTCGTTGAGGGTTACCTGGGTTTTGGAGGGATTGTACCATTGAATTTGAAAGCTGGAGTTAAAAGCTAGGTAAGCTGTGTAAGTTGCACAGCAGGCGGGCGAGAGGTAGAGCCAAAACCTCGAGGAGGGCTGGCACCTCCTCCTTTCCTTCTGCAGGGCTGCTTGTAACAGTCACCCTGAGTTAGTTACAGACGCAATAAAAGAGAGCCAAAGACTCATGCATTCAGCATTCACTCACGCCATTTTCAAAAACATTTCTAACAGTCATTGAGCTAAGTCTTGCTGTGCAAAAAGTTTTACTTAAAAAATATAGAGGTAATATATCTCAAAGATATATCTTTGAGATAACATTATAAAAGCCTTTAACTTTTAAACCTACTGGATGCACATAGGGAATTCCACACAACTGCTCTTCCCCTCCACTCTACCTACGGGCGAAAGACGCCGGGGTCGCAGGGAAGGCCTGTGGAAGACACACTAGGACCATGACAATGAAGGTGTTCCATGTGCCTGACCCTGTGCTAGGAAGAACCTGACATTCCTTCTCTCACTGATTCATGCTTCCCAGACCCAGGCAGAAATTATGCAGACAGAATGTGTGAACAGAGGAGACCTGGCATGTTAACCCTGGTTCATGGATGGAAACATTTTTCTGAGAATATAATCTGCCTTCAAATAAATAATGGTATATAAATTATGGGTTACTTAAAAAAAATTGGGGTTCTCATTTTATTTTCATTGTATTTCACATAAGGCCTGAAAAGCAAAAGTAATGAAGTGCATTTTGGAATCATGTGTAAGAAAATAGGTGACCTAAAAAATCACAACCAGGTTACACAGAAGCAAAGAGCATGTTTCTGAATAACTCTGAGGTAAATAAAATTACTATTGGTGCATATTCTTTCTCTAGAAAGATCCTCCTCAATTTTCCTATGAAAATCCTTTTAAGCCTTAAAACTTCCAGTTCATATATATATAATATATATATTATATATATAATATATATTATACATATATATAATTTTTATGTATAAATAATATATATTATGTATAAATGCTACACAGTGGTGGGCTATGGCAAGAATGCAAAGAAAAATAGGAAAGAAAGGTATCTGTTTTCAAGTATTCTTTTTTCCCCTCATATATTTTTATTTAATTATTGTACAAGTACAGTCTTCTGTCTTTTACTCCCATCCCATCCCACCCCCCAGTGTTCCCCACCTCCCTCCCATCCCCCCCCCCTGCCTTAGTTCTTGTCCATGTGTCCTTTATACTAGTTCCTGTGAATCCTTCCCCTTTTCCCCTGAAATTCCCTCCCCTCTCCCCTCTGGTCCCTGTCAGCCTGTTCTCTATTTCAGTGTCTTTGGTTATATTTTGCTTGCTTGTTTGTTTTGTTGTTTAGGTTCCTGTTAAAGGTGAGATCATATGGTATTTGTCTTTCACCACCTGGCTTATTTCACTCAGCATAATGCTTTTCAGGTATTCTGAGCCTCTTCACAGACCCATTCTTGTAGGCATACTATTTGACTTTTAATCCCAAACCATTATTATCTTTTCACTAAAGTAATCTTTTAAATATATAAATTTGACAGCCTATTCTTAAAAGAATATTAAAGGCAATCAATTGTTCATTTTGAGTATTAGCTATTTAAATTAACTTAACCTAATTATTTATTCGCATATAGAACAGCCTCCTTCATGACTTTGGTGCATTGGTCAAATACTCCATTATGAATATGAAATACAAAAAAAAAAAAAAACCCACACAGCTGGAGTAGATTTTACTGACAGTCCCGACTACATGTTTACCCTTAAAAAACTTAGTTTATAGAGTAGGTATTAGCATTTAAAGAAGTATTTGCCTCTTTCACCTACATTAAGAATCTGTGTTTTACCTGTTATTTCACCAAAGATTTAATATTTTTAGTTGATCTTTAGTGCAGAAATAATGCACAGTAGTACAAAATAAATCAGCATCATTGTACCTGGAAACTTCCTTAAAGGCATCTATTCTCTGAAGGACCTTTTCACCTAAAGGCCACGGCGTATGTCTGTTGTGCGAATCGCGTTAATATAGGACACCCAACTTGAGCTTCAAGGAAGAGTAAGCCCATTCAATACCCCACTACAAATAGCGCAACTGATTCACCTAAGTTTGTGACGTATCCCCGGTCTGTGTAATAAAACAATGTCAAATGTTAGACACTTCTAGGATAACCATTGTTAACCTATGTCTAAACTTTTTTCTTAAACTTATTTATGCCCAGAAACTTTTGCTTTTTCTAAAAGCTAAGGTACCATAGAACATATTTTGGGAAGCTCCACCCTGGCACAACTGTGTTTCACTCAACACACAAAACCGTGGTATCCCAATGCCCTGGGTGGGATACATTTGAGATTCTCCTGCTTAAAGATAATTTCTATTTCATGACTATGATGGGTTAGAACTTAGAGATGGAAAATCCCTCCAGGGGAAACTTCAGGAAGAGGTCTTCAAAGAGCAAAAGAAGGGTCATGACAGTGTTCACGTCGTGTGGTCCCCTAAACCTTGACAACCTCCCTGTGATTTCTCCCCACTCTTGAAAAGATAACAAAAAAAACAAAAAAGCAAGAAATAAACTCAAACCCATGAGTGTTCTCTTTTCTCACAATTTTTTTTCCTTTCAATAATTGTGTGCAACATGGGGAGAAGTGAGAACTTGAAGTAATGCGTGAGAGCTGTCTGTATGTCATGAAAGTCATCAGTCCCACCCTCAGTGCCGTACTCTGCCCTTCCGCTTGCAGCTGAACATGCCATTAATAATAGGGTCTAACTAATGGACCCCTATCCATTTTGCTGAAGAAGCTTGCATGGCACACTTCCAGAGTGCCGGGAGTGCCTGTTTAGAATGCTGGGAACTGAGCTCAGTTCTTCAAGGCCAAAGCCAAAGATGCTTGCAGAAGTGTAATACGGTGCTCAGCTGAAGTTCACAAGTGAAATCTCTCACCAAGTGAGAAACAAGAGGGAATCATTGTGAGCATACACGCACACACATTGAAGAAAATCCCCTCATCTCTGCCTTAAAATACTTTATTCTACATTTAAAATATTTTTATCCTACATTAAATAAATGCCACTGTCAAACTTTTCACCAGGTTTTCTTTGCAGATCTCCAATGAAGGTTAATCCAGTGTTAATATTAATATGATTCATTGGGGGAGGTGTGGAAAATAGTGAAGTCAAAGGGAGGCAATTGACAATGCCGAGGAGATAAGAAATTTATGAAATGAAGTCTGCGGCTATTTTACAACAAAACTGACTCAAAAACAGCTTTAGCTTCAGAAGAAAGTATGGGCTTTCATTTCTTTTTCTTTAAAAGACCTATTCTATCCATGCCCCCCAAAAGAAATAAATTATACATTGATGAAGTCTAAATAAAATTTTAATTCTGACTTTAAAAATATTTAAGAGTCCCTTTTATATTCCATTTTGTGAACTTTAGTTAATTGGGTATTTTAAAGTGCCGCTGTTCATGGTTTAATGGTGATACATTTTAAAGAGTTTCTCGGGATATAGCCAGACCTCATTTGGTTCACAGAGTTAGGAATATCAAGACTTATAGAACAGCTGAAGAATATGGTACAATACATTATTTTAACAGTCATTAAAAGTGGATGGAGGACTTCCAGCCAAGATGGAGGCGTAGGTGGAAACACTGTGCCTCCTTGCACAACCAAGTTTAAAGACAATGAAGTTTTGGTAACAAACATGCAGCCAAAACACAGAAAACTGAACTGTATGAAAGTCCAACAACAACGAACCATTCAGCCAGACTGGTAAGAGGGGCGGAGTCAGTGGTTGGTAGAGCAAGGTCAGGCAGGAAAGATTGGTCCTACCGACTTGGGAGTGCAGGTGTTGATTGAAAGATCCCAGGTGTGGGGTGGCAACGGGCAGGCCCAGTGAAGGTGCAAGGAGGCTGGCTGATCTCGGTCACACATTTGCACGCAGATTAACCAAGCTAAGGAGCGAGCAGTGAGACAGACCACTCAGGCTAGGGCCCAAACAATGGGTATTAGAGCCTGAAAGCACCAATTGGAAAAACTTTCAGGGTTGAGGTGCCAGGTGAGGCTCCCAGGCTCACAGAGAGTTTGTTGGGGAGACCCGCAGGATCCTGGAGGGTGTACAGGCCCACACATCTGGAAGCTGGCACCAGGGAGGCCAGGTTTGCTTGTGGGAAGCAGCAGAGGGGACTGAAATCCAAGAGAGAGGGCATGAAACAAGCACCATTGCCCCTCTCTGACCCTGCCCCCACGTACAACATCACAACCCAGCAACTGGGTTGCCCCACCCTGGTAAGCACCTAAGGCTCCGCACCTCATACATAACAGGTGTGGACAGACCAAAATATTATGGCTCAAGAACAGCTCAAAGCACCAGAGCCAATAATTCTAAGTGACCAAGAAATACCCAACCTTTCAGATGCACAGCTCAAAATACTGGTGATCAGGATGCTCACAGAACTGGTTGATTTTAGGCACAAATTAGAGGAACAAATGAAAGCTAAACTACTTGAAATGAAGAGAAATGCACAGGAAACCAATAGTGATAGAAAGGAAACTGGGACTCAAATCAAGGGAGTGGAACAGAAGGAAGGAAAAAGATTACCAAACAGAAAAGAATGAAGAAACAAGAATTCAAAAAAAAAATGAGAGGCTTAGAAACCTCCAGGACATCTTTAAATGTTCCAACATCCGAATTAAAGGGGTACCAGAAGGGGGAAAGAAAGTTTTCCATGAGTGGAAAACTTATTTGAACAAATAATAAAGGAGAACGTCTCCAATCTGGCAAAGGAAATAGACTTCCAGGAAATCCAGGAAGCTCAGAGAGTCCCAAAGAAGTTGGACCCAAGAAGGAACACACCAAGGCACATCATCATTACATTAGCCAAGAATAAAATGAAGGAGAGAATCCTAGACGCACCAAGAGATAAGGGGACAGTCATCTACAAAGGAGTTCCCATTAGACTGTCAGCTGATTTCTCAAAAGAGACCTTACAGGCAAGAAGGGGCTGGAAAGAAATATTCCAAGTCATGAAATCCAAAGACCTACATCCAAGATTGCTCTATCCAGCAAAGCTTTCATTTAGAATGAAAGGGTAGATAAAGTACTTCTCAGATAAGGTCAAATTCAAGGAGTTCATCATCACCAAGCCCTTATTGTATGAAATGTTAAAGGGACTTATCTAAGCAAAAGAAGATAAAAAATATGAACAGTGAAAGGACAGCAAACTCACAGTTATTAACAACCACACCTAAAACAGAAGCAAACTAAGAGGACAGCTAGATCAGGAGTGGAACCACAGAAATGGAGATCACATGGAGCGTTAGTAACAAGGGAGTGGAAGGAGGAGAAGGGGGGAGAAGGTACAGAGAATAAGTAGCATAGATGGTAGGTAGAAAATAGACAGGGGGGAGGGCAAGAATAGTATGGGAAATGTAGAATCCAAAGAACTTGTGGCACATGGACATAAACAAAAGAGGAGATGGGGGAGGGGTGTGCAGGGTAGAGGGGAATGAAGGGGGGAATAGGACAACTGTAATGGCATAATCAATAAAATGTATATTAAAAAATTGGATGGAGACATGTACTGTGACTTAAAAAACTGATACAACTTTTTAAAAAATAAACAATATTGAGACAAGTTGTTTTGAACTGAACAATCCTGAACACATTACTTGAGAAAAAGTATATAAATGTCCTCATAAGTGAAACAAATGCCCCAAATAAAAGAGATCCCAGAGAGCTCCTCACCCCTTTTACTGTGCAAGGACACAGCGGGACAATGGCCATCTGTGAACTGGGAAGAGGGCTTCCCACCAGAGCCTGGGTCTCTAGTCCCTTAAGCATGTATTCCCCAGCCTCTGTAAGAAATGCATGCTTGTTGTTTAAGCTACCCAGTCTATGGCACTTTTGTTACATCGCAGCATGAACAAAGTAAGGCAGAAAATAATTTCAGTTACCCACAGTTAACTGAGGTCCAAAAATAATACATGAAAACCTCCAGAAACGAACAATTCACAGGTTTTAAAGCACATGCCATTCTGAGCAGAGTGAGGAAATCTCCCGCCGACCCCCTCCTTCCCACCCCGGATGTGAATCATCCCTGTGTCTAGTGAAGCTGACCTGCAGGGGCTTTCCCGCCAATGAGTCGCTTAGGAGACGTTCAGCAACTGGAGGGACTCTCATGTTTCACAGTGCTTCTGTTCGCCTAACCCTTATTTTACTTAATAAGGATTCCAAATCACAAGAGGGTTGTTGCTGGTAATTTGCATACGCATAAGAGAAGCCATAAAGTGCGTTCTTTTAGTAAAAATGGTGTAGGTACAGCGATCCCTCACCTATTACGGGAGTTACATTCCAAGGACCCTCCCCCCCCACGATAGGTGAAAATCCTCGAAGTAGCAGCATTATATTTATTCTATTATTTATACATATTTAAGGCTTTATAATCCCTTCCCACAGTCCTATAACACTTTCCCACTCTCTTACTAACCTTTCCCACAGTCTTATAAACACTTCATATGCGCTTAAACACTTTCTACACTCTTAAACCTACGTAATTTTAACATCATATAAAATTCTATATGGGTACTCACCGGTGAAGTATACAGCCGTCTCTTGCTTTATCGTGGTTCACTTATTGTGGCTTCCCTGTATTTTAAAAAACCTGCAATACTGTGAAGCCACAATCGGTGGACCACGATATAGTGAGGGATGACTGTATAGGAAAAACAAGGTATATATAGGATTCAGGATCATTCTCAGTTTCAGGAGTCCAGTGCTGGTCTTGAAATGTATTCCCCATTGATAAGGGTGACTACCGTATTGAGACAACTCGATTTACACTGAAAAAGTAAGGGCATGTGTTTTAGAAGTAAGGTATACAGAGGTCAATTTTTTTAAAACCAGAAGAACCATTAGTCATCACCTATGCAAAAACAAGGAGAAAAAGCCTTCCAATGCATATGAGGAACTTGGACTGCAAAGAAATTACATGCTTGGTTCAGCAATCACACAGCTGATTAAATGCGAAGATTTCCGTAAATCACCAGGTTTTCTGACTTCCTACATATAATTTACATTAGCCACACACTTTCATTGATTCTGGACAGCTGAGAGCCACTACATAAACTGTGAATTGCAATGAAAGACACACTGACTTAAACACTTCTGCTGAAGTAAAGAAGAAAGCGTATTGTGATGTAAATAAGGCAGATTATATAGAGAGAAGGAAGAGGAGACCCAACTCCTGGTTCTCAAGGTGCTAGCTCTGCAGTCTCAGTTTCCTCTTCTATAGGTCAGGGTGACAATAAGCCCCCTAATGGAGAAGTCTGTGAGGGTCAAATAAGCGGAACACGGACAAAACACGATTTGGGCACGCTGTCAACACCAAGGATTATAGACAGATCAGTGATCTCTACAGGACTATTCAGGGGAAATTTAAGGCGTTAACACACCCCAGTGAGTCAACGATGGTGGGTTCCAAATGCATTTATTTACTAAACACTGCACAAGGAATACTATTCTAACTGCTCCTTTAAAACAAATAAATCCCTGATTTTGCCCTCCTTTCGTCAGCTTCATAACTGTACCAAGCAGAATACGGTGTGGGAGAAAGCTCAAGATCTGAGTTTTCTGGTTTACTGATTTCATCCGGCGGAGAGCGAGGGGCTCCTACGAAGCCGAGGTGCTTCCTATCAAGGCGTGTGTAGCATCTTGCTGGTTTCTGACCCTCAGAATTTCTAACTCTTGGTGGATATAAACTCTAGAGTGAGAAGAAGGAGAGTGACATTTAAAACCAGCCCCAGGGTTTTTAACTTTCAAGTGTCACAAACTTCAATACCATATTTCTTTCCTCAGAATGCTGCTTTGTTCTGTAAAAAAAAAAACACATCTGACCGAGCCTTTTGGTTATGCAAATACATAGCAAACATTCTCCTCTAAAATGGAGATGGTGTGCTCCAGACCCAGAACTGTTTCTTGGGTCAGGTTGTTAAAGGCGGCTACTCGAATTGTTTTAGGAAGAAAGGCCAAGGAAAGAATTTGCCTGCCGTCCTTAACGGAACCGCCCTGACTGTGGTTAGAAAGGTGGTCCCTGAACAGCCTAATCATAGGACAACAGGTGATGATCTGGGTCCAAACGGGAAAAGCTTTTCGGTCCCAGGAAATGAAGTGTGGTTCAGAAGCTAGCCTCATCCTTGTACACGTTATCATTATTATGTTGTTGTATTTTTTGTGTTATTTCTCTAACATTAAGAAGTATTCTTCATTTCTAAATTCATTTTGGTTCTTTCTTTCAGATCTTTGCATTCCTTTTCATAGTTGGTTGATCATTTTATGATTCCATCTTATATTTTATATATTTCATGAATGTACCTGAGCATTTTACATTCTTTATCTCATAACTGCAAGGTCTGAAGTACCTGGGCGTCTAAATCTTCCATTTATTGTTTTACTCATTCTCATTTTCTTGCACACTTAAGGATATTTATATGGAAGCTCTGTTTTATTCTTATCTGTGGAATATCTGAGTGCTTAAGCTCACAATGTTGTTCTTTGGGTGTGGTCTTTCATTCAGCTGCCTCTCCTGTGAGCCAAGGCCACTACTGGCTTGCATCTAGTCCAGTCCCATACTGGCTTCTTCCTGAAAATTCATGAGTCTCGCATCCACCCAGGAGGGCCAATATATGGGCTCACTGTTGACAGCCTGTCTTTCTGCTCCCTGTTCGATTTTTGTCCCTCTACCATCTGTCCTTTGGTGATTTCCTTCACGTCCTTAAGCCCAGCAGCAGAACAATTTTGTTCTATGCTGCTCATCTTGATTTCTTTCAGGAGAGCTTCTCAGGATACCTGCCCTGACTTTGCTGGAAGAGAAAGATCATCTTTCTGCATGGGTGAAATTGTTCTCTGGCCACCCTTCCAGCGGGATGTGAACGTGCGTATAAAAAAGCCAGTGCTAAGTGACGAGAATTGATGTGTTCACCTTCTGGGTCATTTCCATAAAGACAAGTTGCTCGCCTCCGACTTCTTACCCACACACTGCCCAACTGCCTTTTTACGGTCTGAAAAACCAGTAACAATTAAACATCAACTGCTCGTTTAGTGACGATGCTTCACTTGACCTGTTCAGGAGGTCAGAACCTCCTGGCCGAACTGGATCCCTAAAGAACCTATATTTCTTTGAAGTACGGACGTTTTACTTGGCATGAATGTTGCGTGAAAAGAACGGTCTAAACAAACTCCTCTGTTGTTTGAATCCTTACAGTCTGTGTCCTCCTGAAGCAACCCACCTACGTCTTAAGACATGCGCTTTCTTTTTAGGGGGTAACACGGATAGATGTCCTCAATGCAAAAAGGGAAGGAAAAAGTCAACTTTCATAAACAAGTTCTCTAATCTTTTAACTGAAGATTGCAATTGAAATGAAAGTAAAGAAACCAGTACCTAGACGAATAAACGAGAACACAGCGGGAAAGGGGGCATAAAGAGTTTAAACGTGACAGAAAACTGGTAAAAAGTCTATTTTATCTTTCGCTTGGGGGTGGGGGGAGTTGTAATTACCCAGCAAGATAAAAGCTGTTGAATTTGTAGCAATGGAAATATTAAGACAAATTAAATACCAAGCTTATCTCTGCTCTGTGCTATCAATATTTTATACTAAACATCTGTTCCTTGTATCTCATCTCAGAAACACTGCTACACTTTATCAGCCCAAGCACAGCTTTTCAAAGCAAATTAAGCTAAACCGTTTTTACTTAATCACCAATTGATCACAACACGCAGAATGCCATATATTGATCTCTACGAGCCCCATTTTTCCCAATTCCGAAAAGCACATTGGAGGAAACACTTGCTTTGCAATCAGAGTAAACTGGTTAGGCTTATACTTCGGACATATTTTAAGGAGGAAGTATTTCAGTGATTAAAAGGATAAAACAACAAACATTTTCAATGAGAGGTGAAAAATAAGCAATTCCCACCTTTTTGTTTACATAGTCTTAGAGCTACTGGAGATCTTCAAAGACCTGTAAGCTTCATCAAGTGTTACTGGGGGATGCAAGGGTGAAGCTGGGCACTTTTTTGTAGGCCATTGTAACATTAATATCTGGGTGCATATGAGAATCAGAAACGATCTTTCATGCAAAAAGTTTGCTCACATGCCATTACTCCAAGCTGATTGGGCCTCGCACAGATTTATTGCCAATCACCAGCGCAGCCCCGGAGCTGCATACCCCAATGCCTATGTGAGCTGACTGGTTACTGCCAGTGAGTGAGGAGACATATTATGTCTGCATGGAACAGGCAGATGCAGCTCGAGTCCAGAACGCTGCTGTTGCCTGGGATCCATATGGACCCGTTGTCATCATGCTTTCTTACTTTGCAAGACAAATCTCAAAAGAAAATTACAAAGCAAGAAAAACATGCTAAATCTCACTTTTTTTGCACCATGGCATGGCTCAAACAAAAGAGACTTGCTGACTGGGTTTGGCCGCAGACAACCAATTTTAAAACATCTGGCCTAGTCCCATCCACTCAAGATCCCAAAAAGGAATGGGAGGCCAATAATGAAGAAACGCGAGATTGATGCAAGAGTCTAAGATTCCAGCCCAGGGGGACCAACGGTGTTTGTTTTCCACAGGACCTCCTAATCCTAGGGCTGAAGTTCAGATCCCAGGAAACCATTCAGACGTGGGCAAACTGGAACACTTGCTCACCCTATTCTAGACTCTGGAGTCGGTGACTTTTCTTTTCCCACTACACCCAGACAGCATCTTCCTTTGTTCCTATTAATAAGAACACATAATGAGCTTATGGCCCTAAGTTTATGTGGGGGCGAGGAGACCAATGTCTGGTGATTACTGATCACGTCAACTGTGACATTACTCACCAAGACAGAAATTGGGCTAAATGGGGACCCGCAGTCAGGTGGACTAAGTCATTAGGTCTGGTGTGGACATTCAGCTTTTGTAACACTTTAACCAATCACTTCCTCAAGGATGTCACATACGAGCTGGGAATTATATACGGTTATTTGGGTTTAATATATTTCTCTCTATAGATAGGTGGGTAGGTACATAGACAGAATGAGAGATACAAATATAGATTTAGATTGTATATATTTAAAGTTTCTAAAAAGACAACCTGAAAAATAAAACTTTTTTTGTTTTGTTTTACACATCTGGCATACTGTTCACTAAGATTCCTAGCATTTAACTAGTTAGCGTTGCAGATCAAACTGCAGAAGCTACACACAGGCGAGCCATTTCCAGAGCAGGAACAAGACTTCAGGGGGAGACGGAGAGAAAGTGAGTGAGCCCCACGAACCGTGGGGTTACAGATCTATTACTCCTTTCACTCCATGACCCAGGGAATCTATCTGTGCTCCAAGTTCCAGTCAACTTCAAAGGGAGACTTGCGATCACAGAAGCTCGTATGAAATAATGGGACGAGAATAAAATTGGCCCTGTGTGAATTGGATTGCAAAGGCAGGGACCTAGCTTCATTTACCTAAGAAGCTCACATTTAAATGAAAACCTTTGTATGCCCTCTGTAGTTTGCTAAGAGCCTAGATTTGGTACCAACGACTAACCCAGAGAAACTAACAAAGAAATTATGGTAGGGTAAAACAAAAGCGAGTAGCTTTTTCCTTTGCTCTTTTCAAATAATCGTGCTTACATAGGCACTTATCTTTTTTTTCCCCTTTTTTTTAAACCAGAGCCAGCATAGAAGTGACAATTAGAGGATAATTTTCCCCCTTTGGCTCTAAAGAGACTTTAGTATTTTTCTCTTTGTAAAATAAAGCCTGCCTTTGAAGACAGGATCTCTGAAATGAGGCACTGCAAACGTCCTTTGATGAATCCGTCTGTGTGAAGGAGAAAGGAAGAAGGAGAAGAGGGACAGATGGATTGCAGCTAATGTACCTCTAATACCATGCTCTTTTAATCTTCCTGGAATGGCCGCGGATAATCAAGAGGTCGACCGTGAACCCGTCAAGGGGTCCTTGTCACAGGGCAGTTTCCAAATGGCTGAAGCCTTCAAATATACATTGAAACCAGTTAGCCAGGGTACGGCGGGAGTGAGGAATGAGGGGGCATGAGAAAATATCAACTTGAGGGGCGCTCTGTCCGCCAAGTGGGAGAAGTAGGTCAGTGAGGAAGGAGTGCAGAAATGACTTCGCCATGAACTTCACTCATAAATAAATAAATGGGTGAAAACCTCACATGGCACGAGACAGGGAGACACACGAGATATTCTGGGTGCACATGAAAAATGAATGCCCAGAAGAAGACAAGGAGGAGAAAACTCAACTGTGGTTAAGGAACACCAGAGTTACAACTTGTAACCTCTGTCGGCTGACACTTCTCCAAGTTGTGTTAAATGTCCCCTTAGGGATTACATGCCTCAGGGGGTCCCCCCTCTCTCTCTAAGAGACGGAGAGAGAAAATAGGAGTTTAGGGGCTGAGAGAGAACGGCTTACACAGGAATCCACAATCTCTGTGAATTTGCCGAGGGAAGGACTGCCAGCTTGCTGTCCCCAGTAGCACTACTCGGCACCTTCGATCCTGCCGGCCTATAAAGCCTTTTCCTTTCCTGCAAGAATGCCTCTGACTTCAGACGGCAGCCCTTTTTACATTTTGGATGAGGTGTCAAATGAAATTTGACAGCTCACTGATAGGTTCAGATTCTCACAGGGCAGTCTCTCCCCGAGGACGCGGACGCCGAAAAACTAATTCACTGCCAGACCGGCAAATTCTCAGCGACCCCTATCATTCCGCATTCAGTTTGATGGGCAACCAACTGCTTTCTCTGGTGGGAACACAGTGCCTCTCGTTAGACAGTCCCTCTGTGACAAAGGACATGATATTAGAAGACACATGCCATCCCCCAAAGTCCTCTGATGCTCCGAAATTTATTTATGGGCAAACTTAAGAATGACTTCTGTTAGCAAAATCGCTGACCCCAAGTGGTATTTGTGAAAAATAGTCCTTTTAAAATCACTGAAGTCTCTTCTCCTAACTAGGTTCTCAGTCAAATAAAATTAACAATTCAAAATTGTACAGCTTGGGAGAGAATAAAAATTAAACTCGATTTTGCATCCCATTATATTTCAAACCCTGGTTACTCCAGTTTTTCCTCATTCCATGTGTTCTTACCTCCCTGGCTATGGACTTGGTCCCGGTCCAGTCCTCCGATCAGCTCGAAGTTGAAGCTGGAACTACGTAAGCATCTTGCATCTCACCCCGTTCTTAAATGTGGGGAGGGTTTGTTAAGATGATACTGCAGTGGCGTGTGTTAAAATGCAGGCTGAGCTCACCCTTACTACATCTGTAACAACTGGAAAACGACTCAGTGTGGATCCTCTATGTCTCATCTGTAGAATGAGGACGTCAGTAGCACCTCAGGCACAGGTGTTGAGAGATCTGAGGAAAACAATGCCTGGCCCAGGGTAAGAGCTCAATAAGTGGTGGCTTGGGGAAAATAATTATCAGTCTAATGGTTCTTCAAAGATGACTTGGCAAACAATGTTTTAGTATTAGAAAGGTCATTGGGGTTCAGCACTGTTCTTTCGGTCTCAAAAATTTCCTTGCTATTCTCGAGATGATATCAGGAAATGCACTCTTGGGTTTATTGTCTGAGCTTCTCTTGTGTTAAAATACAATAATGGAATTTGTGCTTTGCCCCTTTTTCTCCGACCCGTCTTTGCTGGTCTGTCTGTGGAAGATGGCTGCGCTGGGGGATTATGGAATGAGCCACGTGTATGCCATCTTGGCTTAAGTGAAAGGAGAACAGAACCAAGAAAATTAAAGTTGAGTTTTTCCCTAAATAGAAAATTGTTCACCTTTTGGTGCCATAATTTTCTTGCCTGGGAATATAGACTTTAGAGTATTGGAGCTCAGAAATTGCAACTCTCTGGGTAGTCTGTAAGGTAAGCCAAAGATGCCCAGGACCAATGTGGGATTTCAAGACAAATTAAGTTAGATGGGAGGTAAAAAACTTAAAACAAAAGAGTAAAAATAAGAGAGAAATATGGTGCTATCACCAAAGAAAACAAGCTGACATGTAAAGCATAGTCATTCTAATCAAAATAAATATGATTCAATTTACTAAGTGATGAAGAATATGAATGCCTTTGTGTTTACAATGCAGAAACATCAAACTTCAAAAAAGTTGCACAAGCAGAAGTATAGAGCGCCAACAGTAAGAAAGTGTTAATAGACTCAACAAATATGCGTTGATCTGCTCCTTTCCACATGACGCCCTGCAGGATACATCAGTGAGCAAAGCAAATAGCGATACCCAGCCATGAGAAATTCATATTCTAGGGTGGAAAATGGTGGCTAAATAATAAACTGAACAAATAAGTCAAGTATGTCAAGTATTCCATGCTTCAGAAGGCGATGAACATGAAAAGATAGAGTAGAATAAGGAACAGTGGAAATGGAGGGACAGAGTCAAGTCGTTGGATAAGGCAAATGGAGTGGTCAGAATGGGCGGTCCTTGAGGAGGTCATATTTGAAAACAACTTGAAAGAAGTGAGCGAGCATGCCATGGAGTTATGCAGCTGAAGGTGCTCCAGGAACAACAAGCTCTAAGGGAGGTCAGGGGAGGGGGAGCATCCCCAGTGTTAGATCGGGGTGTGTGGAAGACGAGGTCAGAAAGCAAAACTGCCATTTGGGCCATGCTAAGAATGGAAGTATTTTAGCAAAATAAGGAACCATTGTGGGGTGTTAGGCCGAGGGGTGACATAATCAGACTTGAATTTAACGGATGCTCTCTGAAAATATGTGGGGTAGAGGATGACATCAGGCAAAGATTATAAGCCAGGCGACCCTCCACAGGGTTGAGGGTTGTAATAATTTGTAGTAATTATTGTAGTAATTCACGTTAGAGATATTGATGGTAGTTGCTGGGACCAGGCTGGTAGCCTGGGAGGTAATTTCGAAGATGGGATGCTGTATCTCTCATCCAGGCACAGACACTGGAGACACAAAGGCTTTTTGAAGGACGAGGTGAAGGTATATTAGTAATAGAGGAGACAGAGGCTAGGGAAGGCAGCAGGATCTAACACGTAACCCAGGGGGTAGCTTTAGGTAAGGCTACGGCACTAGGCACCAAGACAGAATAACTAAGAACAAATGCCAGCAGGTGGGCAGACGGCATGGATGGGGTGTGTAGAGATGGTTTTAGAGGGAATGCATCACCTCCTTGAGGTACAAAGCAGTATCCCCAGCTGGGAACAAGTATGGAAAAGGACAACTGGGGGATTCAAGAGAAGCTATACAATTGTTAATGAAGGAAATGGGGGAAATGCCTAAACTGGAAATTTAAAGTAGGAATGCTTGGCACCTTGACAGACTTAACTGAGACTTTTTCTTTGTGAGACTTCAGTGAAGCCAGCGTGGCCATGTGTCCCCACGTACCCAGATGTAAGTTCGACATAAACAGACATTTCATTTTTATAGGGTTTTGCTTTGACAAATTAGTCTGATGAAGTGAAAGAGGGGTGGAAGTCAAAATTAATTAATGAACATTAACCATTGTGGGATGTTAGGCCGAGGGGTGACATGATTATAACCATTGTGATTATAACCATTGACTATAACATTAGTATGTGCAGGGCGGGGGAAGGGCGTTAAAAGTGAGAAACAGTGAGAAGCTGACAGCGTCCACTGACTGGAGGTGTGAATGTTATCACGGAGGCCTGATCCTAGAGGGAAACTGGAGGTGCATGCTAGAGACTGGGGTGCACATAACTGTTCTCATTGAAAGGGTGCGGTTACTGTGGATCAGGTCTGATTAAGACATCCTCTCGAGGTCTGACCTTGAGAGTGAGGAACCGAAACAGGGTGGAGATAAAAGTCTTTGGAGAAGAGAAATTTAAATATGAGGATCTGAGGTCTTAGAAGGAACATCTATCTCTGTGAGTTAAGAAAGCTGTAGTGTGTTGGAAAGCCTGACAGTGAACCATGGGGAACCTTCACCTAGAAATGAGAAGAAAAACAACCTGGGACTCTGGAGTTGACAGACAGCAGCAGCGGGGGGTACTGGTGACGTAATCTGAGAGCCTGAGTTTCAAAGTGAGGCTTTGGGGGGAAATTCAAGGGAGACTAATATAAAAGCAGTGCTGAGGAACCAATAAGACATCTACCCCATGTGTGGGTTCAGACATATGAGAGGAACAAGCACTGTGGGGGATCTTGAATATCGTAACCTGAATTTAATGCATTACAGCAATTATACCCCGTGTGTTCCTCCTCTTTACATTAATTTGTATTTCATTGAAGAACTAGCTTCACCCTTAATTAATTTAAAAAGGAACAGTCAGATCCCGGGGTGATTGCAATTCTTAATTTTCAATGTCACATCAAAAATGTCCATAAACCTCATGTAAAAGAGTTGTACCACTTACACTGGGCCTTCTGTCTTTGTTTCTATCTTCTCCGGATGGATGGGAGAAGGATGCAATGGAAAGTATCCTGTTGCATGAAGGAAGCGACTCTATACACTGCTACGTTCAAGTTTGATCAATCATTTCCAACTCATTTCCTATTTCTCCTTTAAAAAATCCTACCCCACCAAGACTTGCAATAGGAGCGAGTAAAATAATTTGGGCAGCTGACAGGCAATTCAATTTCTTGGCAGATTTTTAGATAATCAGACACTCAGGAGAAACGTGTAAATTTGCTTTATTCACGGTCAATTTGCCAGGGCACATTTTTCTCCACCAGCTCAACTCAACTTTTTACTCAGCAGAGAAGTGGAGCAGCATTATGTAGCAGCACCACTGGCCTGGGTGGTTGACCAGACACAGACCATCATTTCTGCAAAACAAGCCCTCACCCTGCCTCCTGGTTTCTTAGATGAAACGCTCCTGGGTCTTTGTTCTTCCATTAGGAAGCTTGGACCATACCCTTGGGGCTCAAATACACAGGGGAGGTAGACATCGTTCTCCTGACTTTTTGTGCCTGGGGCCAGTGGACTCAGAAGTAATTTCCAGAAGATTAAGAGACCAGCTGATCCCTGGGTCAAGCGCTAGAGAGCTAAGGTATAAGCACTTTGATCAAGTAACAGTATATGTGCTACTGTAACAGTGATTGCAATAAACAGTTCAGGTGGTGATTATCGAGTAAACTGTACTAACAAACTCATAGAAGATTTGTTTATTAAAATTTCCTTATGAGCATTTTGTAGACATCAGCAGTTGCAGCTCCTACTTGACCAAGGAATGGCCCTGACCACCAGAAAAGGGGCAAGTGGCAGCAAACACTAGCAGAACCAGCAGAAATGCTGCCTCCACGTCCTATTCCAAGATACTAGCAGTGAACTTGCAGATGGAGCGATGAAACTTCCCAATGACAGATGCAGGTCACGACACTGAACCCACCCCAGAGCAGAGCTGGGAAACTGCACATGGCCGGGAATTCCTTCTTTCCCCTCTTCCCAGGTTCCCCTGTATAAATGAGCCAGGATGCCTGAGATGAGGAGACAGGCTGTGAGATGCAAGTCCTTCATCTTCCAGGTTGCTGACACCTGAATAAGACCACTTTCCTGTACATCAGCACCTGCCTCTCTCCAGTATCGGCTTTCAAAGCTGTGTTCAGTCACTCTACAATAAATACAGGGCAGAGGATGAGTATATTTACTATAAAAGATATCTATTCCCTGCCAATGAAGAGAGAGCCAAATGTGGCCTATTCTATTATCTCTCTATTACCTCTGAGAGGTCCAGAGGCCAGCAACAATAGGTTCCAAAAGCAGAGGCTATCATGGAATCAAGTTGTCTTTCTACTTGGGGTAGAAGAAAGGTCAGATGTGGACTCCAAGAAAGGGTGAGCTAACTTCGGTGTCTTGAAAGGGGTGCTGACTAGGAAAAACACCTGAGCTCAACAGAGGTGGACCACTAAAGGTCAGAGGTTTAGGGAGAGTTGGAATAGGCTAAATAAAGGAGAATGCCTGAGTTGAGAGTCACAGAGTCCCCCAGGAGAGAAGGCAGTCTCCAAGGACACTAGGAACACACCTGCAGGGGGACAAGGGATAAGAACTGTCCTTTGAACATCTGCCCCACCCAGAGTCATCAATGCCACAGGACCAGTCCCACACCTGCCAAGTGGATCTCTGTCATTGGAATACCCATGCCTTGTTTCTTGTTGGGAGGGATGTTAATTATTTCACTTATTGCTATTGACAGGGGACTCAAGAGTTGGAAAGTTTTTAATTTATGATAAATAGTTGATAAGCCTAGTAGGTAATGCATATGTTAAAGCTATTGTTTCAGGAACTGAGGGTACCGGTCACCCACCCCAATCGAGAGACAGCTGACCTCCTGGGGCACACTAAAGACCATTGCCTGAGACCCAGCTTCTCTGCACCTGGGGCCAAGGTGTTGCAGGGAGAGACAGGCACCACCAGCCAAGGGGGACAGCTAATAGGGCGAGAATGCAGTCATTTTTAAATCGAAATTTCCCTAAATTTCCAAACCCCTCACCACACTGTGTTCTCCGTTACAAAAAGGCTGGTTTGGAAGGAAATACAAGATGGTCCATTAGGGCATGAACCCGCCATCTTCTCAGATCATTGGCCATCTGAATAAAGCGCCCATAAAAATTCAATCCCTGCCTGTACTTACTGGGTTTGATATGTGACAGGTAGCATATTGTTATTATGTAGAAATAAAAGCCTACTGTCACATTTTTTAATTTAAAAAGGATAAAGTGGAATCTTTATTTTTATAAATGTTTTTGCTCTGAATAAACAAGAGTTTGTTTTAATTTCATAACAAATTAAACACCCTTACAGGCCAGACACATCCAGGCAGCAAAACATTTGTGCCCTGGTATCACTGATACCACAACCAGGAAAGGTCTTCTACACCCATACCTCACCTGCGTTTTTGTTAGGGTTGCCTGCTGCTGACGGGTAGGCCTTTTTGGGGGAGCGGGGCGGGGGGGGGGGGGAGTCTAAATCTTTTCCTTTTAGTCATGGTAGAAAATTACTTTTTCGTATCCTCTGTCTTTTTAAGTATAACTTTTTAGGTCATGGTTCAGTCACATCAGATGCTTGATTGGCAATTCTGTACTTACGACTGCCTGCCTGTCTATCTGTCTGCACATCAATGGCAGTATTATTTCTACCTTTACTTTACATCCGATCTTGACTTATTTTTCAGTTATGAAAACAATAAACATAAATATTTAACATGTACAGGTAAGCAGGAAAAAAATCAATCCTTAAAACAATCTTACAGTCACAGTGCTTACATTCACTATAATTATTTTCGTTTGGAGAGTCTCCCTCTCTCTGTGTCCCTCATTTTTTCAGATTAAAAACAAACAAACAAACAAGCAAACACGCAAACAAGCAAGCCTGCCTCCCCCTTTTCAAGGCAGAGGGAGGAACTAAAATTTCTATTGCCTTTTTTCTTCCCTTTCCCCCTTTTTATACCCTCCGGTAAAAGCACTGGTACTCTGATTTTTGAAGTCAGCATATCAATTTGACTCAAGACATGAAAGAAAGTTAACTTCTTTGAAATTTTTGCTACTCTTTTTAAATGTGGGAAGCAGGCTGCACAGCTCCTTTGTTTAGAAAACTTCTTATTTAACTACGCCTGGGTGAGTCCTCCTGTTTAGCTGGCGTGGTTAGGTGGAAACAAAGAAAGGGCAGTTAGCTTTGCATGATAATGCCAAGGGAAGTTACACTTTGCCCTGGAGCTTTAAGAAGGAGGATGTGGGGGAAAGAGCAGCCTTGGGGTTCCAAGAAGCTGGAAAAAGAGGTTTGGGGGGAAGGGTGAGTGTTGGAACATTGAAGCAGCAGAGTGGGGCAATGAAGGCGCTACTTCGAAAGTTTTGGTGTCCCATTCCAGTTTTAAGTTGCCCCTGGCATGTGCTCTAATTTTTTGCTGTTTTGTGTAGGTCTTCCTTGAGAGTTTCAGACGGCAGCATTGCGCACTATTGCTTCGGTGGAAGAGGATAAACGAGAGGCTTCTGTCTAACTGGGAGAGAATGGGACCGGAGTGGGCTGCAGCTGCCTGACAGGGGCAGGAAGACAACGTGAGAAGCTCAGGCCCCCATAACGTAAATTTTCATCAACAGGATGCATAGCTACTGATCGAGAATAACATTTCCCTCGACTTGATTCCACTTTGGCCAGATTTCTTTCTGACTCGAGGTCCGTGACCTCCCTTTTCTCAGACATTCCAGTATTAAATTCTTCTCTGCCCCTTTGAGATGTAAATCTTCTCCCAGCCTGTTGCCAGCTATAGGAGCCAAAGAATATTTTTCTCAAGGCTTGGGATTGATCCCTTTCAAACAGAATCATCAAGAAAGACAGCACCCCTATCTCCCAGTCTCTGCCCAAGGGTAGACACCTAGTCAATAAGCACAAATTAGCAAACATAGAGGGCATCTAATCACATGGACTGGCTTCCCACCTAATACCCTAAAATATTAATTACCTTCCACCTAATACACTCCCCTATTTCCCACTACCTGACCTCAATGCTTGCAAACTTCCACTTTTGTTTCAGGGGAGTCGAATCCAACCCTTATGTCTTCTACCACAATAGTCTTAAGTAAAAGCTTCCTTGCCAAGGTACGTTTTCTTTGATTTGGGGAATACCAATCAACTACTCCAAGCATTGTTGGAGAACTGAGGTCTGTGGACCTGGCACAGCGACAAGGTATGGCAGGGCCCTACTGCACGGGCTGTCCAAGCATCTGTTCGCTCTCTCCCACGTGACCCTCAGGATTTCGCCTTAAAGAACCACTCCTCTCTGCAGTGCAGAGCTTTTCGGGAACTGGCTGGCAATCCCTGCGTTGCCTCCTCTCTCTGTTCCTTTCTAAGTGATGGGCCTGTGACCTGGGTAGAGCCAGACCCATGAAACACCCAAGGGTATGTGCACCCTTAAATAGATGGCTAAGGACAGAAAATGGTCATAGCAAAGTCATCCCAAGTCAGCAGCTTGAATGAACTGTAGGTTTTGAGTTGTCCCTTCTGTTTGCTGAGCTACCAAGCTCCCATATGGCTTTCCTTCCTCACCTGCTACTATTTTCTTTATATCAACTATTACTCACTAAGGACTGCTTGCCATAAAATAACCCCAACGGATACAATAAAGAACAAGGAAACCAAAGAAATATATTCCATCCCACCCTAACCTATCCTACCCTAGAAATTTCCTCTCTTCCCTCCTTCCTTTTATTCTGCCTTTATGTTCCAACTAATCTACAAATCTTTTGGTGAGTATATACAGATTTTTATTCTATTTTTAATACAGTGTTCTTAATTTTGTTTTTTTCTTTCCATTAACCTATTTCTTCCCCCACCTCATTTTTTTCCTTTCTATCTTTCCTGAGACAATTCCTGGTGACACCTTTGGCCATCAGTGACTTAGGACACCTTCATTCAATGTGTAGGTTTTAATACTCACAACTCTAGGAAGCGCAAGGTATGTGGCGCCCCCACAGTGCAGCCTGTGTAATACAGTCACTAAAGGAAAGGTCCTGGGTGAGAGCTGTTCATTGGCTGTGAGTGCTGAAGATCACAGGGATCTCTCTGGAATCTCTCACTGAGGTTGTGGAAGGCACCTCACTCCCTTCCTCTCCTCTCTGCTGTTTTCCTCATTATATATACATTGCTTGTTTGAGTTGAAGGCTTCACTACTGCACACTCTCAGATCAATTTTTAATCACAGGAATCAAAAGCTTCACCTACTATGGTGTGGGTATGAGGATAGACGGGCATGGGCGTGTTTTCAAATTCATCCTCTCTGAGTCAGGGAGAACATGGGGTAGCGCCAAAAGAAAGCCCAGGACTTGAAGTTAATCAGAATTCTTCTAAAAGTTAGTTAGAATCCTAACTCTCACATTCAAAAGGGTTTCCACTTTCACTTCTATTGTTCCTACTATTGTTTTAATGTTGGTCATATTTCTATGGCTTCCTCATCAATAACATGTACATTATACTTTGTAGTTCAAGGCTGCTGTAAAATTACGTAAATGGAACCCCCCAGTGTCTAATCCATGCAGTGCATTAACTAAATACAGGCGGTGAGAATGATATTCACCACTTACTGCTATGTTTATTATTGTGGTGATAGCAATCCCTAATGACAGTATATAAGACTGGTGGGGGGGTTATTATCTCTAAATAGAGTTATCACAAGGACCCTGTAAGGAAAACACAGAAAACTTCAGGGCATAGAGACCATTTTTTTTCTCTCTAAATGTAGAGAGAGGTTCCCCATCCAACGGGATTTGTGAAGTGCTTACAACTCCAATACAAAGTCAAAAAGTCTTAAAATCTGTAAATACAACCTAGATATAAATAATACAACCTCATCTTTATATAAAAGACTTAAATAACTAAACATTTCTCATTAAATAATGAAGTTTTTTAAGGAAAATCATCGGCAGTGCATCCAACCGGCAAATCTAACTGCTTCTGCTTCGGGTGACATATTCCCAGCAGTGGGTCATGTTGTGCCTTCATAAACTGTGCTATCATTATTTTAGCGATGTTAGTTTTGGCAGATAGTAAGAAAAACTACCTGTGTTGTGTGAAAGCTCTAGATGAAAATAAGGGAGGGAGGGATTCCTGACACAGGTGAAGCCCCCCCACGATCTGATGCCAAACCTGTTGAAACCAGCGGAGTGAGAGAGACATTCACCCACTGGGACATATAAAGGCAGGGAGTTTCCCGTGTTCATGCCAGAGGTTCTGTTTCATCACATACATTGTAAGAGAAAGTGCAACTACATTAAGGGCATGATGCCGCATAACCTTTTTGCCCTTGGCAAAAACATTTCTCAAAAAATGTTTTCATAGGTGTCTTCTATGAGTTCATGGAAAACACTAGGTCAACAAGTTCTTAAGCGGTTTATACCCAACCTCCAGTCTGGTCTCTGTACCAGCCAATGGCAGAGCTGCTGACCTCAGTCTGCCGCTGACTTCTTTCTGTGTGGTTGAGCACAACACGCAGGTTACACCACACTGCCCAGCCCTCCTTGCAGTGAGGCGTGGCTGTTGGACTCAGTCCCTGCAATGGGATGTCCATGGATATGAGGTACGGTAGTTAATGCCTGGCCCAAGATGCCCCCTCTGGGCCGTCCTCCATAGATCTCATGTGGCCTGTCAACTTCCTGACAACAGACTACAGTTATCTAAGAGGTCAGCTTTTGAAAATGGCAGAATTGTTCTCATTCGGGGTCTAGAATGAGTCCACGGAGCAAGGAGCATACATTTCTCTGCTAACTGAAACAGCCGTCCTGAACTGCCTTCCCATATTCTTGGCTGCCTTCCATCCATGATATGTACAATTTTTAAAAATCCAAATAATGTTATTCAACTGAAAAAATTGTTTAAACTCACATCCCTGGCATTATGCAGGCGCATCTCACAGTTTTTTGACTTATGCATACTATATTTCATTTGGCTGAACACCATATTCACTGAACTTCTGAAAAATGTCCACATCCAATCATCCTTGTTTCTGCCACTTTCATATTAATTAAGAGATTGCATGGAAACAAGTTTCCCTGGATGATGTAAAACTTGATTACTAAATCATGGAAATTATCTACAAAAAAACTGATTTGAGATAAACATCAAATTGGGACATATTTATTTTAGAGTAGTGAAAGCACATTGAATTATAACATATACTCTTCAATATTTTTATTGACTTTTACTTATTAACCTCTTTTAGTAATTGCCAAAGGGATAGATGTAAAGTTAGGTTCTTAATTAATTACAACTTTTTGGAAAAAATTAACCAGCATTTATCTAAAAACCATTAAATACCATAATCCCAACACCAATCACTGGTTCTCAGGCTAAAATGGTTAATTAGCCACATTAAACTGATTGATTCATAAATAGAAATTTCTCTGATAAGATTCTGAAATGTCTAGAAAGAACATAAGATGATAACTCTGAGTATCAAGAGTTCTGAGGAAAAATAAATTTACAAAATATATATTCTATCATTTACCTCTCTGTGAATATCTATTCAGATTGTGAGGCATTTATTTCTTCTATTTGGAAATCCAGACTTAAGTATCTGAATATATATATATATATATATACACATATATATATGTATATATATAAAGAAATAAGAAATATATATATATTTCTTACATATTACATATATATATATATGTAAGAAATAAATGCCTCACAATCTGAATAGATATTCACAGAGAGGTAAATGATATATATATGTATATATACATGTGTGTGTATATATGTCATATATACATATATGTACATATGTCATATATATACACATATATGACATATATATGACACACATACATATATATGTATATACACACACATACACATACATACCTACATCTGAATACATACACCCACATACACGAGGCCTGTCCAGAAAGTATGCAGCCAAATATGAAAAATAGAGACATTTACTGAAGAAGATACAAGACACAAGAAACATTATACATAGGACAAAGATGCCTCAGTGCCCTTCAAAGTAGGCACGTTGGGACCTTACACAGTTTGCCCAGCCACCATCAGCTGCCCTGTCATATTTTGCTGAATCTTATCACTGGTCTAAAATCTCTTCCCTTTCAAAGGTGATTTTAGTTTTAGGAAAGGCCAGAAGTGGCAGGGCATCAAATCTGGGCTGTAGATACGCCGAGTGAGCTGGGTGATTTGATGTTTGGCAAAATAACTGCACAAGACATGATACACGAAGCAGCCAGTCAGCAACTGCCTATAGCTACAGACTTCTGAATCATCTGAATAGTTTCTGGGGAGGAATGTTCAAGGTTAACACAAAATTTGATGCAGATTCATTGTTCTACTCACTCAGTCATTTTGAATGCAATGGCAACACAGTACACAGGCTCCCTCAATGGCTTCCCACTGACTAGTACAGTGAAGTCATCATTGTTCATGTGTGCACATTCCAGTCCACTCTCCTTGGCTGCCAGGTTACGTTAATATCACACAAACCATTCTTCTTATATTAACAATGCTTGAATTTCTCCTGGACAGTCCTTATATATGTATACATACATGTTTATTACTATAGGTTTTTATGTAGATTAAAATAGCACACGAAGAGAAGTGCTATCTTATAAACATTGAGAGAAAGCTAATTGCTTACTATAAGGAAAATGAATGTAGATATGTTCTTTGAGACTTGCTACATACTTTCCTCTCCAGTGCTGAATTCAAGATGGTTACAGTGGCTCATGTGCTGAGAAAGAGATGGAGGCTGAATTCTAGCATTGTCCAGAGTGTTGGCCTTGACTCGCGATGAGTCTTTCGAACCCTGACTGACTGTAGGTCAGGAATCTGCTTTTCCTACAAATAGTAAACTAATTTCTACCCAAAGTGAGGTTGCTCTTTGTTGAGTGAGATAGTTATTCTGATGTTCGGTTGTGTAAGATTTATGCCCATTCATCTCCAACACTTCGCCAAAACACTACATTTCCATGACATGGGAGATTTATATTATCAGTGTTTCACTGGTAGCATAATATTATCTTGGAATATCAAATGATGTGGTCTCCCCTTCCTTTCCTTTACTTCATCACAATCACTTTTCTTCTTTGGGGAAGAATGCGATTGACATCAAAATCAAAGATGAATCAATAATAAAGATTTGGCTTCAAAAAGTAGGCCCTTTAAGTCTATTTTATGGAAAATACTGAGTAACCTAGTAGTTTTGGATATTATTTGGGGGAGAGATGAGGGTAACTGGTGTGTCATTCTGAAAGAAGAGGACAAAACTTTTACTATTAGCAATAATTGACAAGATACTAAATGTTTGTGAAACAGGAAAATGGTGGTGCAGGGGGCAGGAGAAAGGAGCCCAGGTAGCCACAGGCAGACCACGAAGGAGGGGCCTTTGAGAGACCACCCAGGCCCTGTCCAAGGGGTAACTCTCCAGTCACCAACGGGAAGCTACGAAGGAACCTGGCCAGTGTCCCAAGTAAGACTTTACCACTGGAGGGCTGGCCCTCATCCCTCCAGGGCTCCGGTCATTCCAGTGCCTCCCTTTCCCATGCATTGCGGGGCTTCTCCTCCGCAGCTGCCTACACCATGTAGGTGGATTTGCTTGAGAAGTAAACCTGCCAGGTTTTTTCTTATCCCTCCTACATACCTTATGACTGTAAAAAAATCCAGGAATCTTCCAAGCCGCTTGTTGTCAGTCACAGTAGAGTATTTAAGCCACAAACACTGGCCAATGCTACTAATATCCTGTCTGTAATCTCACTGATAAAGAAGGTAGAGCCATGGCCAAAGACAAGGGCATGGAATGGAGGGAAAGCCCCTTAGCACTGCATTTTGGTAGCACAGAAGAAAACAGAAGGAGTTGCAGGCATACCTCACGCTATTTATAAGTCATTACCAATGGGAGGCTTATGAGATAGATGAAGCCCCAGGATTATAAGTACATTCCAATTAATCAATACAAGTTACCTATAGTTGCCTTGTACCACTAAATCCCATAGAGACAAAAAAAAAAAAAAACACTGAGAATTGCTGTTTCAAATTAAATGAAAGTACAATAATGCAATAACATAACCTATTCCCAAAATTATAATACATGATTAGAACAATAAAGAATACATCTAGATAAACATAGATTAGAAGAAAAAAATCTGACTCCCACACTGCATCATTGCCCTCACCAAGAAATCGGGATTTTCCTTCCCTGTCTTTTGGAACGATTCAAGCAAAAGACCATTAACAGCCTGATGATCCTGCAAAACATGTTTACCTCAGGAAAATTGCTGGGTAATATGGAAACCACAGGAGTGGCTTAGGCTGCCCACTCAAACACCCCATGTTGTCTTCAATTTAGGGTTTGAGGTACCAGAGCTGAAAAATATGATGCCCCCCCAACGCCCGCGCACACACACCTGTTTCTATGAGGAAGTCAAGTATCAGAAAGCCTGTGGCCATCATTTCTTTAGTTTCTTATTAACGGCACGGCACTGTTGTGAACTTGGGAAGTCGTGGTCCCCACGACCTCCCAAAGGTCGTTTGTAAGTACATCTCCCACGAGCTGTGAGCCCTCGCCATCGCAGCATCAAGTTGATCGGCAGACAGTAATGAGACAAATATGTATTAGCTTCATGCCTCAGAAACTGCAATGCCTCTAGTGAATCCTTGACATTTACTGTGTGCAATTTTCCCTGGTGTAAAACGCCGTTGGAAAAACAACTGGAACATAGGAATATGCCGGCAATGGCTGTGCCAGCCAGGAGCTGGCTCACGTAAATGACACTGTAATCCGCTCCTGAAGTACTGACCAGGATGTGTGAATAAACTAGCAGTAGACACTTGGAAGAAACGCTTCTTACCAAAGCATCCTTTTACAATGGTTTCTTTTTTGTGAATCAGGACCTCACCATTAAAAAATAAATAAATTCTAGCTTTTAGGAATGCGATTTTTTCACACACCTAGGCTCTATGATACAAATCCAATACCATCGTTCCCCAAAGTACTTAGAAAAATAAAATCACAAATCTAAACCCTTACAGAGCTATGATAGCTCTATGAAAACTCTATGACACTCTTTAGGATCTAGCTACTATCTCACTCATTCAGGTTATCGTTTCACCATGGTCCACCGCCTTATCGCAGTGCACATAGACTTCTCACTCTCTGGCTCTGTCCTGCAAATTCCAGCCAGCTCCCCGGGCTCAGCCTTCGGAGGTTCTTCCCTGACAACGCTCCTTCCCCGCATCACCCTGGGAAGGCGGACGCTTTCCTCCTTCATCACAGAGCTCAGATTTCTCCTCTGCAGAAAGAGGCCACTCGACTGATTTGGCTATTGCCACTTACTCTTTATCACATTGCCTTGATTTATGTTATTCAAGTCATATATTTGCTTAGTTTTATTTTCATAAAACATGAACTCCAGAGAATAGTAGCCCCTTTTTTGCCTTTGTTTGAACCTACTTAGCGTGCGCACTTCGAAATGCATTGACAAGTGCTCTCACCATCTTGGCAAAGGATCACAGAATCGATGAATGACGAAATCGGAAAGATCGCCCAATACAAGCAACACGTTTTAAAGTTGAAAATGCTGAACTGGAGTGGCTGACTCAGACCCTCATTTCTGGCTCCTATGTAAAGCCCCTCTCTGACAAACAGAATCTATTATGAATGTTTAGTGTTAAACAGGCTTTGTAAAAGCACCAGTTTTGCCTAATATTATCAAATTGTTTTAAAATTAAATTTATCTTTTAAAAACCACAACAAAAATTTGATATATTTTGGGGGGTATACAAAACACCCTTAAGCTTAGTTGTAAAGATTTTTTCTACAGCTTTCTCTTACCCCTATAAGTTTCCCCAAATCACATCCATTCTCATTTTCAAAGGTCTACTTAAAAATTTCTCATTCATACATGCATTCATTTACCCATCCCTAATGCTTGTAAGCCCTGTTGCAGGCAAAGCGGAGAATAATAACTCATGAACACTAAAAGTCTCTCAATAGACTAAGGTGGCAGGAATGGCACAAAAAATCACCCTTTTCATAAAATGTAAAGGTTATTTTCCCAATGGCTACTTGTCAGGAATTTGGGTAGCAGATCTTGAATTCTCACATTCTCTCTGAAAACTTGGAGTTACGATTTATATTCTATGGGTGAAGATGCTGAAGATCAAAAAGGTGAGGAAACCTGTCCAAAGTCACACAGCTCCTTCAGTGCAAAGCTGAGAGTCAGACTCTAGCAACCATCCTCTCCACCCAGCATCAGTTGCTTTCTGTCCACGTGCACAGAGGCCACGGGAACGTTGGGAATGGGTGGGTTCATGTGCACCGCTCCACCCACCTCACCCTTTGCAGCCAGACCCCTCAAAGCCCTCTGGTTTATGCAGGAACCTTCTGTAGCTGCCCTTGCTTTACATCAGAATTACATGACTTATGCATTCATATAGTTGTAATGGGCGGGTCTCTTTCATTATTCAAAAAAAGTACCTGAATAATTTTAAAAAGTTGTGTAGACTACATGCAAGTACCATGTAAACTAAATACTTAAAATTATAAAATGCAGAGAGGTAGGGGTAAAATTGTTGGTTTGGGTGATAAAAATTTTAGACAGAAATCTCTAAAAGTTCCACCATGCATCAGAAGTATAGAGATGAACGCAAACAGAATGAATCATGAAGGATTTTCGCTGGGACCTACTCTGCTAAGCAGCTGTATACCTGGTGCAGCACACTGTCTGAGTTCCATGTAGACAGGTCAAGTTCCTCTGTGTGGATGGGTGGTGCTCATGCCTACCACTTGGCAATTATTACTATTTCTTTAGATATTTTTATTTGTTTATTTTTAGAGAGAGGGGAAGAGTGGGAGAGAAGCACTGATGTGGGAAACATCAACAGGTTGTTTCTCATCCAAGCCGCAACCAAGGACCAAAACTGCAATCCAGGCATGCGGCCTGACCAGGAATCGAACCAACGACCTTTTGCTTTGCAGGACAACACCCAACCAGCTGAGCCACACCGGCCCGGGCCCAGTTGTCAATTCTTTCAGAAACCATTGCTGACTAGCATGGGAGAGAGAAATGCAAAGGGAATGAGACCTGCCTCAAGCACAGCGTCCTAGGTCTTAGGTAACATACTCTCCATGTTGGATCTTACACTTCCTGCAGCGTAGTTATCATTCTTTATATTCTACTTTTTAAAGTTTTTTTTTTATTTATTTTAGAGAGGGAAGGGAGGGAGAAAGAGAGGGAGAGAAACGTCCATGTGTGGTTGCCTTCAACACACCCCGCACCGGGGACCCAGCCATGTGCCTTTGACAGGAAATCAAACTGGCAACCATTTGCTTCTCAGGCCAGCACTCAATCCACTGAGCCATACCAGGCAGGGCTCATTATTTACATTTTATAGATTAGGAGAAGAGGCTCAGAATTAAAATTGTTTGCTTAAGATGAAGCAACTAAAATTTTTATGGATCACTTCCTCTTGCCATTTTGCTCCCTAGCATCCATTATTCTCTTTTCTGCTAACAGTACCTTGTATTTCTCTGATAGCAAAGAATGGGTGAGGCAGAAAATGGGTGAGCAACCCATTTTCAAATGGTAGCCCATATCCGATGCTGGGTTTAAGAAGTGAGCAGAGGAAGTTTACGTTTCTCTGGCCACAGTGATTCCTTTATGAAATGATGACGACCACAGCCGAGACTATTCAGAACCTAAGTGGCACTTCTGCCTGAGTGATTGGGAAAAGATACGAGCTCTACTCTACCTGAAATAGAGCTACGAGGATGGAAGTCTAACACCACTGGAAGCCTAAGTGAGAGACGGGCCTATCTCTAAATATACTAGACAGTAAAAGAGTACGCAGAGAGAGAACAAACCTTTTAGACATCAGTAAGTCCATATGTACCTGAAATCACAAACCTCACTCTGAGTTTTTCAATTCCCTCAGCTAGTTCACTCGCCCACTTCCTTAAGCCAGATTGATTGGGATTTTCTGCTACTTACAGCCAAAAGAGCCCTGCATAGTAGTGCTTAGAAATGTATGGAAGCATTACCAGGTGTCACTATAATGTAAGAGTTCTACCAGCATTTAATGGGCATGGACTAGGGCCTCTGAATATTCTGGAAAGCTGCAGGAAAATTCTCCAGAGGGAAAAACTGTTCTGCCCCAAATGCCAACGTTGCTCTCTAGAGAAACACTGGGTTTGGTAAAAAGAAGTGTGTGTCACCATGANCTCGCCCACTTCCTTAAGCCAGATTGATTGGGATTTTCTGCTACTTATGGCCAAAAGAGCCCTGCATAGTAGTGCTTAGAAATGTATGGAAGCATTGCCAGGTGTCACTATAATGTAAGAGTTCTACCAGCATTTAATGGGCATGGACTAGGGCCTCTTAATATTCTGGAAAGCTGCAGGAAAATTCTCCAGAGGGAAAAACTGTTCTGCCCCAAATGCCAACGTTGCTCTCTAGAGAAACACTGGGTTTGGTAAAAAGAAGTGTGTGTCACCATGAAGAAACCTTACAAACGGTAGCACGCACATAAGAGAAAATATGTGTAAAGTATAAGAGGTAATGAGGACGTCAATAAGACTGCAGGGGGCTTTATATGTAGGAGTAGGGGGTGTGACTGTATAAAAGCTTTGCCCTTGTAGTTTGCAAGGTAATAGTGAGCTATGGAAGGTTTTTTGAGCAAAGGAGCAATGTGATAAAAAGCAGTGTTATAACCACCTCATACTCATTAGGATGCTAGGATCAAAAATATAGGAAACAGCCAGTGTTGGTAAGGATGTGGAGAAACAGGAGTCTTTGTGCATTTTTGATGGATATATAAAATCATACAGCTGCTGTGGAAAACAATATGGAAGCCCTTGAGAAATCAGAAACAGCTCTAATTGCTGTGGCTCTGGGGGTCAGGCATTGGACCGCAAGGTGACAGGTCACCGGTTCCATTCCTGGTCAGGGCACATGTCTGGGCTGTGGGTTCGGTCCCTGGTTGGGGGTGTGTCTGAGAGGCAACTGATTCATGTTTCTCTCTCACATCAATGTTTCTCTGTCCCTCTTTCTTTCCTTTCCTTCCCTTCTCTCTAAAAAAAGCAAATAAAGGATTGTAAAAAAAAAATAAATTAAAAATAGAATTTCCGTATGACCCAGCAATTCCACTTTGGGGTATATGAGTATATCCACGAAAATTAAAAGCACATATCTGCACAGCCCTGTTCACAGCAGCACTCTGCTCAATAGCTAAAATATCCAAACAACCCAAGTGTCCACTGATGAATGAATGGATACGCAAAATGTGGTATTTACAGACAATGGTGTATTAGCCAACCTTAAAAAGTAAGGGCATTCTGTAAGATGTTACAGCATGGATGTATCTTATGGGCATTATGCTAAGTGAAATGACCTAGTCACAAATAGACACGTACTGCACCATGCCAATTATATGATGGTAAATTTTGTTATGTTTATTTTAACAGACTGAAAAAAAGGAGAGGAAAAGAAAAAAACAGCAGTGGTACAGAATGACTAATTTAAAAGAAGGACAGTGGGTAAATTAAAAAGCCGAGCGACAGGAGGCAGAAAAACTAATTGGGTAGTCAAAAGCACTCATGTGCCTTGTTGTAAAAGAAACTGTATGCTTATGCATTCAATTTTTTTTGTTCTTTTTGTGGTTGTTTTCCCAGCATGTTAAGATTAGATGTATATTTTTAAGTGAAATAACAAATTAGCCCTTTGGTGAAGACTCTGTGTGTGTAAGAGAGAGAGAGATGGCTGAAGTCCAAATAAAGAGTCTGATCAAACACGGACAAACATAGGACCATCTTGATAGGAATTGCGATTCTAGTTCTTTTGTAAATGATAGCCATTTTCATAGTCTCGATAAGACCATCAGTATTTGATTAGAACGACAAAGCTGTGAATACAAATTGGTAACTTCACACTTCAGACATTAATCCAAGTTTTAACTCTGACAGAACTATACTTTATGCAAATCATGTAGAATGAAGCAAAACGCAATGTCTTTAATGAACATGTATTTATAAAAATATGTATTTTACTCTCCGTACAGAAGATATATTGCTTGCTTAGTAAAATGACATCACACATATCTGTGATTTTTATTGATTTAGAGATTCACATTCTTTAGACATTCCTGCATGGTGTGTGCTTTGCTTTCAATAACTAGCATTTTTATCTGCCAGAGTGTGTATTAACTGTCAGCAGCAGGCCTATATATGTAATTGAAACCCCAAACTGGAATATGACATTTTGTTTGTTTGGGGGAAGTGTAATTACTGGGATTATGACTATAAGCAAATATTCAACTAACCATTTTGATCACTGTTATGGACTGAATGTTTATATTCCTCCAAAACCCAGATGTGGAAGCTGTAACCCATGGTGCTTGGAGATGAGCCTCTAAAAAAGTAATTAACAGTAAATGAGGCCATAAGGATAGGGCTCTGATTCTGTAGGATTTGGGTCTAGATAAGAGACATCAACTCTCTCTCTCTCTCTCTCTCAATCACTGTCTATGCACGCACACACCAAGGAGGAAAGACCACGTGAACACACGGCGTGAAGCTGTCCGTCTTCATACCGGCAGTGTCTTCACAGGAACTGATTCAGCAGGTGGCTTGGTCTGCAGCTTGTAGCATTTAGAACTAAAAGAACATAACTCTCTCTTTTTTTAAACCACAAAGTCCATGGTGTTTTGTAATGCTAGCCTGAGCAGACTAATACAATCACTCTATACAAAAATAGAGGCAGATTAAAGACAGGACAGCAAGAAAGAATGAAGAAATAGAGTGATTTCTGTGGTCAGTTTTTAAAGTGCAATGCATAGGGAGATAAATTATTCATTCTGAGATGAAGCAAATATGGAACAAAGAATAAAATATTATTACCAGCATTGAAGAAAAAGTATGAAAAGAATTCTTACTACAGAAAGATTGATATCAGATGGATTTTCTGCCTCTAATAAGAATAGATGGCAGTCATAAATATCTTTTAACAAGGTTTTCTCTTTATATTATTATTTTTCCACCTACTAGTTTCTAGTCTCTTTGGGGTCAATAACCTATTTGTGTCTGTATGTATATCCACATCCACATCTATTTCTAATGAAGGCTTTATGATTATCTGTAGTTTTCAATTCATAAATATATATTGACTGATTCATGGATTTAAAAGCTAGCAGATCACACCATGTTGTTATCTATCCTCTTACCTGTATTACCTACCAGACTACACGCTCCTGCAGAGTGGGGGCTGGGTTTTTTTCTCTGTGTAGTAGGTAGTCCATAAATAGCTAATGAGTATAAATAAATAATATAATAAATCAAACTGAAAATAGGAAGCCGTGACTGGAGTGTAAGAGATGACTTACTTCAGTGGAAAATTCCCTGTGAGGATGTCTCTGTAGTTGTGGCCATTGTCATCAGGGACTTCGACAAGAAAACTCAGTGAATGCTTAAAACTAATGAACATGCTGGAGGAGACTGAAAGTTAAGATTCTGCGTTGAGAAGGCTTTGGTACGGGACATATTTTCAGTATACCATAGAACCAAGTACCTTCAGGACAAGTTAATTAACACTGAACTCCAAAAATGGAAATGAAAAAAAAAAAATTACATGAATGTATGTACAAAGCCTGTCTGGAAAAACTCCAGCCATTGTTAATATAATGAAAATGGTTTGTGTAACATCAATGTGAACAGGCAGCCAAGGAGAGTGGACTGCAATGTGTATACATGAACAATGACAACTTCACAGTACTAATCAGTGATGGCAATAGATGCTGCTGAGTGAGCATGTATACCCCGTGGATTTTGCATTTAAAATGACTGAGCCAGAAAGGAAAATTAAGAAAACAATCTCATTGAAAATTGTTATAAAAAGAATAAAATACCTAGGAATAAACCTAACAGAAGATGTAAAAGACCTGTGCTTGGAAAATTATAAGACACTGAAGAAAGAACTAGAAGCAGATACAAATAAGTAGAAGCATGTACCATGTTCATGGATAGGAATAATTAACATCATTAAAATATCCACACTACCCAAAGCAATCTATCAATTTAATGCAATTCCTATCAATATTCCAATGACATATTTCACAGGACTAGAATCAATGTTTCAAAAATTTATATGAAACCACAAAAGGCCCTACATAGCAACAGAGACCCTGAGAAATAACAATCAAGTTGAAGGAATCAAGCTACCTAATATACTATACTATACTTATTCTATACTACAAGGCCATAGTAATCAAAACAGCATGGTACTGGCATAAAAAACAGACATATAGGTCAATGGAGCACATAAAGAACCCAGAAATAAACCCACACCTTTATAGTCAATTAATATTCAACCGAGGAAGTAAGCACATAATATGGGCTAAAGATAGTTTATTCAATAAATGATGTTGGGAAAATTGGACAGATACATGCAAAAAAAAAAAAAAAAAAAAGAAACTAGACCACCTTCTTACACTACATAAAGGAATAAATTAAAAATGGATCAAAGACTTAAATGGTAGACCCCAAACCATAAAAATTGTAGAAGAAAACATAGGCAGCAAAATCTTGAATATTGCTCATAGCAATATTTTATCAAATATATCTCCCCAGGCAAGGGAAACAAACAAACTCAAAAACTACATCATACTAAAAATGTCTGCACAGCAAAGGAAAACATCAACAAAATAAAAAGACAACCCCCAGAATAGGAGAACATATTTGCCATTACAATTGACAGGGGATTAATACCCAAAGTTTATAAAGAACCTACAAACTCCACATCAAAAAAAAAACAAAAAACCCAATTTAAAAATGGGCAAAGGAGCTGAATAGATACTTCTCCAAAGAAGAATACAGATGGCCAATGGACATATGGAAAAGTGCTCAACATCACTAATCATCATAGAAATGCAAAATTAAAACCACAACGAGATACCATCTCATACCTGTCAGAATAGCTATTATCAATAAGTCAACAAATGACAAATGCTGGTGGAGAGAGGGGAGCCCTTTCGTACTGTTGGAGGGGAGGCAGATTGGTGAAACCACTATAGAAAGCAGTATGGAGATACCTCAAAAAATTTAAAGTGGATCTGTCTTTTGACCCAGCAATTCCATTTCTGGGAATATATCTGAAGGAACTTAAAACACTAATTCAGAAGAACATAAGCACCCTATGTTCTTTGCAGCATTCTTTACAATTGCCAAGATATGGAAGTAGTCCAAGTGTCCATCAGTAGATGAATGGATAAAATAACTATGGGGCATTTACACAATGGAATGCTACTCAGCCAGAAAAAAGAAGAAAATTTTGCCCTTTGTAGTAGTATGGATGGACCTGGAGAAAATTATGCTAAGTGAACTAAGCCAGTCAGAGAAAGACAAATACCGTATGATGTCACTCACATGTGGAATCTGATGAACAAAGTAAACTCAAAAGGAAAATGGGGACAGACTCACAGATGGAGAGCAGGATGCCAGCTGGTGGGGAGTGGGGGAGGTGAAGGGGTGAAGGAATTGACAACAGTATGGTGATTGGTGGGGGGTGGGGGAGGGGAGTATAAGGTAACTAAATGGTAAAAAAAAAAATTTAAAAAGAAAGAAAATGACCGAGAGAGTAGAGTAACAAATCTACATCAAATTTTGCATTAAACTTGAACATAACTCCGTAGAAACTATTTGGATGATTCAGAAGGCTGCAGTTATGGGCAACTGATGACTGGCAACTTCGTCATGACAACGTAATCATTCATACTACACGTCTCATGCAGAGATTTTTCTCCAAACACCAAATCACCCAGCTGACTCAGTCCCCATACAACTCAAATTTGGCACCCCACTACTTCTGGCTTTCCCCAAAACTAAAATCACTTTTGAAAAGGAAGAGATTTCAGTCCTTGAAAGAGATTCAGGAAAATACAAGGGGGCAGCTGATGGTGATTGGGAAAAGTGTGTGAGGTCCCAAGGTGCCTACTTTGAAGGGGACTGAGACATCCCTGTCCTAAGCATCAAGTTTCTTGTGTCTTGTACTTCTTCAGTAAATGTCTCTATTTTCCATATTACAAGGCCGGTTATGATGTGGACAGAACTCGTGCATAGACGAAGAAGTATACTGCCCTTATTTTTAAGCACTTGCACAACATATTTTTTTCTGTTTAATCTATTTAAATTACCTTAAAATTGCTAAAGAGAATGCTGTTACACAGTGTAGGAGTCTGTAAAGGTTCTGACAGATACTCCATTATTTTTATTTTTAATTGAACTCATCGGGGTGACATTGGTTGATGAAATTACATAGGTTTCAGGTGTGCGATTCTACAATCCATCATCTGTTTATGGCATTGTGTGTTCACCACCCAAGTCAAGTCTCTCTATCACCATCTGTCCCCCTTTTCCCTCTTCTATCTCCCCCCTTGCTCCCCTTCCCTCTAGTGACCACAATGCTGCTCTCTGTGCCTATGAGGTTTTTTTGCTTTGCTTAATCTCCTTCACCTTTGTCACCCAGCCTCACAGTCTTCTCCATGACAGCTGTTTTCTGTACCTAGGATCCTGTTTCTATCTGGTTACTTAATTTTATTCATCAAATTCCACATATAAGTGAAACCATACAGTACTTGTCTTTCTCTGACTGGCCTATTTCACTTAGCATAATACTCCCCAGGCAATTCCACTTCTGGGAATAAATCCAAAAAACTGAAAACACTATTTCAAAAGAATGTATAAGTCCCTATGTTCACTGCCGTGTTGTTTACAACTGCCAAGATTTGGAAGCAGCTCAAATGCCCGTCAGTAGATGAGCGAATAAAAATGCCATGGTACATTTACACAGTGAAATACTACTCAGCTTTAAAAGAAGAAGTAAATTTTACTCTTTGCAACAGTATGGAAGACTCTGACAGTCTTTTCTTCTCAATTGCCCAACACGCCAAATGCATGACCCTTGCCCATATCAAAACATCTGTTCCTTTAATACATTTTGGCTCTTTGGAAGAGCCAACCAACAAAGATAAACACAGGTAACAGCCTTCTGCACTGCAGCACCAGATAAAGACAATAGTAACTGCAAAATGGAGAGACGCCTCGGGTCTCGCATCACAGTGCTGTGTAGAGAATGTTCAAGGGCAAAATACTCGATGCTGAATTTAGGGGTGAATGGAAGTAACCTCTCTCCAGAGTGGATGTTTTAAAGGATAATTCAAAAGCAATGGAATAAAAATTGCATGTATAAAAATTTAGATTTGGCCACGCAACATGATGCCAGTATAAGTGGGTAACAGATTATCTGAAAGGGAAAAAAAACAGCATGCAAAAAAAAAAACAAAAACCCAAACATGCCCTGGCTGGTGTAGCTCAGTGGACTGAGCATGGGCCTGTGAACCACATGATCGCCATTCAATTCCCAGTCAGGGCGCATGCCTGGGTTGCAGGCCAGCTCCCAGCAGGGGGTGTATGAGAGGCAACCATACATTGATATTTCTCTCCCTCTCCTTCCCTTCCCCTCCAAAGATAAATAAACAAAAGCTTAAAAAAAACCCAAAACAATCCCAAACCTGAAATGAGGGATGGGAGTGAATGAAGGAAAGGGAAGAGGAAAAGAAAGAAAACAGGATTCTATTAGAGTATGCCAAAGGTCGAATTATGCTTAATAACCTTTCTAATTTTACGAGACATAAATATGGTGACAGTCATGTCATGACATCATTTAGCCCTGGAACTGGAGGAGAGCTTGGTCCTTCAGATAATGGAGCTGGGGATGGTAATAGGATGGAACGTATAGCGCAGGGTGACAGGTTAGTTCTTTTAGGGTCACAAGCTCCTTCCTAGCGCTGCATAAAAGAGATTATTATATTGACTTTCAGAAGTTATCTTGACATTTCCATTAAAATTATGATTTTGACAGGTTTATGCATTCAGCCCCTTTCATTTGCATGGGATTGAAACTTGACATTAGAAATCCTCAGAACAAATGCATTTTAATCACACATACTTGCATATTTATGTGTGCACACATTAAATGCAACGTGTAAGCCTACAGAGTATGTATCAATTTTTAATAATCTTTATATCTTATAATGTTTACTGAGTTGTTCATTGCTATGGTACGTGTTCGATAATCTACCAAAAATGCAAAATATATTCGAAGAGTTATAATAAATGCGGTCTGCGTAAAAGCTATATTTTTGATAGTAGCCGGGATACTCAGTGCTTTAAGAAGTTAAGCATTGAGGGTTTCTTGTGTAATTCTTCTTAATTTGGTGAAGCTTATATAATTGTAATGTGTTGTGCACCTCTCTGCCTGGTTCTAGGAATTGTAACTCTACCTTCTGTGGCTAAGGGCCAGCGATGACCCCTGGAATGAGAGCTGAAGGAGACAAAGCTTGTCTCTGGTAGCAAATGCTGCCTCAGTTTCCTCCCTGCCCCCAAAGCATGGTTGGAAGTCCTTGGCGGGTACGATCCCTCAGAAGAGGGGCAATCTAGGCCAGACACGACCACTTGAGAGGCCATCTAGGAAGGACTCGGGGGACTGTCAACAAAGACCAATGGACTCTCACCCCCCAGCGTTGACATAGCCCGAGTCCACATGTTCTCTGGGAGAATCGCTTCCTGGCTCTAATCCCTTTAAACCTGAATACCTGATGGGGAGGGGTGCAGCTCCTTGCCTTGCTAGAGCGTGTCCTGGGGAACAACCTGGCATCAAAATGACTTCCTGATAAACCTGTAAAATCTGCTCTGCTAAGAGTGCTTTCATTCATATGTTGAGGGTTCGAGCAGGAAACTATAAAATTCTCTTCCTGACAGACTCTGACTCCGACTAAGCCCTCGGATTTCTTTGAAATGTTATCTACTGTTTGATCCTTGCTACCCTGTATTCCTGTGTATTACAACCCAATAAAAGCCCTTGGAGGAAGAGGCTCAATGCCTTTTTCTCCTGGGACACTGGCCACTGCTCAAGGCCTTTTTCCTCTGGGAAACCGGCCACCTTTCTTCCCCAAGCAGATCACATCATGTCTTAGTCATGTCTACTCTCATTCGTGGCACATGGGGGAACTTGCGAGGAAAGTTGCCCCCACAGTAAAGTTATTGATTTTTTTGCCTTTTAGTTGTTATTTTTTAGGGGCCATGCCTTCATTTGAAACCATCACATTTCATTCCTTTAAAGTCCCCCGCACAGACTCATAATCGCCTATGAGGTCACATGGGGCTTCCTCAACTCTTGTCTGGGCCTTAGCTACTCAAAGGCGGGCTGAAGGACCTGCAAAATGGCGTCACCTGGGAACCTGTCAGAACGTCTCAGATGCCACATCGGACTTGTCTGCTTGCCTCGTGACAGGACGGCTAGGGATTGTTCCCATGCACATGAACATTCGAGAAATTTTGGTGTGAGCAATATTCAGAACAAAAACAATTAGCAGAAAATTCTGTCAAGTATCCTAGGAATTTTATTTTTGAAAAGTTCAATTATATTTAGAAGTAATCATCAATTACTAAAATATTCAGTCTTTTACTAGAAGCTTGGTGTTGTGGGTCAATCTCTCGAATTCACGATATGCTATTTCTATGGCTGCTAAAACCCCTGATCGCAGGGATGGACCCAGGGACCTCTGGGTCAGATCTGACTCTAGACTGTTTTTTACATGGTCTGTGAGCTAAAAAAGTTCAGCATATTCAGTGGCTGAAAAAAATAAAACGAACACGAATATTTCATGACACAAATATTACACAAACTCCACATTTTAGTGTCTGTAACATTTTAGACAATTGACTTGTTATCTATGGCTAGAAGGACGTACTTGAATAGTTACAACAGAGAGTATGTGCTCCACAAAACCAACACCATTTACTATCTCGCCCTTTAGTGAAAGACAAAGGTGTGGACACTTGTTCTAAAGTATAGATTTCTATATGGGTGTAACATATGATAGATAATCTTCAGCATGAAGTCACTTTATTAAATAAAATTAGTTGATGTTCTTTAGAATTTTGGACACCAAATAGAGGTGAATAAATACGAAAAACAGAAATGATTTTTATTTTGCCTTGAGATCAGTAAATGAGAACTTTCATATCATAAATGAACACCCATATCATATCACATTGTCAATTCTTAGCTAATGGTAAAAGGACTTCATAATGATGTTTAAATGTACAGGCACAGTTTAGCAGCTGTGAAGCTACTTGTGGAAGCAAAACTGACTTCTTGTTTACTCGGGATTTCAAATTAGAACACTGCTCTTGTCAGACATTCTCAAAACCTCTGAAGTCTCCAGTTTGGAGTGGGCTCTCTGGTATTCCTTTTTTTTTTTCAGAGTAAACACCCCCAAATTGCCCACTTCAACTGATATTTGACTAGTAGTAACGAATCCCTTTCCGGACGTGGTCACGGCACTAAAATAGGTAGCAGTTGTTGGTGAGTAGCAGATATCTATGACAGAGCCCATGCGTTTTCCTCCAAAAGAGAAAGAAACAGCAATAGTTCGGGCTATTTATTGTATTTAAATTGCTGTAGCAGATTAGAACAGCGATTTTCAACCAGTGTCATGGAACACTGTCTTCCTGCAGAGTTTTTAAAACATACAATAGCTGACTATTTAGTCAGGGGCACTGATCTCTCTTGGCTTAGATTGTCAAATAAAAAAATGACGACAGCCAACATAGCAATACTGTCCGGTGTGAAACCCTGTCTTAAACCATAAATATATATGTCACATAATACAGTTTAGCCTTATTGGTCCCATTGCATAATAAGGTTGCATATGGTTGGCTAATTCTTGGTACCAGAAAGCCTTATTTACAACATAGACACCTGATTTTATTTAAAAACTCATTTTCGATCAAGCACGGGAGGTAGTTACTATTCTTATTTTCTTGCTAAAGCAATCAAAATTCTACCTATTTTTTGTTAGACTGGCAAAAAAATATTGGCAATTAGTAGATGTGTGCCATGAGATGAAAAAGGTTGACAATTGCTAGATTAGAAGATGGTCAATGACAGGAAACGGGAAGAAGAGCTACTGTCAGAATCTGTGATTTAGGAAAAGGACAAAGGACCTCAACAGCCTATTCAGGCATACTATAATGTGGCAGAATATAATGATGGCTGTTGAAAATGGTCACCGAGTTATTGAGAAAAGTGATGCTTATCTTCATACTCCTTGCTTAAAATAATAAAATATTGTAATGTTTGACACATTTCAGAAGGATTTCCATCAAAATGCTTAGCTTTGCTGCTGAAGAAGACATGCTTTAGTTATCTGGAATGAATATTTAAATATGGGAACATCTTTGCGGGCTACGCTGGGTACAAGAGATATCGCTATTCTAAGAGAATGATTAGAAACAGCATGTCTGCACTCAAATTAACACCTAGAACCAGCAGTCAAAGAAAAGAGGTTGTCTCACAGGGGAAAGGAAAAGTGTTTAGCAAGGCATGTACCGTAATGGTGTTCCCATGTACTTGGTTTCCCTTTGCATTAAAGTTTCAAATTAATTATTTTCTACGCTGAATATTTATAAGAATCGGAATCCACACTAGAGAAAGCCAAAGTACAAAGCAACAAGACCTATTTTAAAAGTTAAATATACTTCTTTAAAAGGAGAAGTTACCAATCATCTTTAATAGGTACAGCTAAAGCTTTTGAAACTATTCAACATCTATTTATAATAAACACTCTTAACAATGTAGGTATAGAGGGAAAATACTTCAACATAACAAAAGCCATAAAAGACAACCCCAGAACTAACATCATTACTCAACACTAGAAAGATGAAAGCTTTGCTTCTAAGATGGGGAACAGGACAAGGATGCCCACCATTGCCACTTGTATTCAACATAGTATTAGAAGTCCTGGCCAGAGCAATTAGGCAAAATAAAATAAAATAAAATAAAATGCATCCAAATTTGAAAGGAGGAAGTAAAACTGTCACTATTTGCAGGCAACATAATTTTACATATAGAAAACCCTCAAGATTCTACCAAGAAAACTATTAAAACTAATAAACAAATGTACTGAAGCTGCAGGATGCAAAATCTACATGCAAATATCTTTTGTGTTTTTATACAAGAAACTATCATAAAGAAAACTTTAAAAATAACCCCATTTACAATTGCATCAAAGAGAATAAAATACTTTGGAATAAAATGAACCAAGAAGGCAAAAGACCTGTTTACTGAAAACTGTAAGACACCTGAAGAAAGAAATTAAAAAAGACACAAATCAATAGAAAGGTATTCCACACTCATGGATTACAATTGATACTATTAAAAGGTCCACACTACCCAAAGCAATCTATTGGTTCAATGTAATCCTCAATGTTTTTTTTTCAAATAAACAAAGCAAACAATTCTAAAATTTGTATGAAACCACAAAAGAATCAGAAAAGCAAAATCAATTTTGAGGAAAAAAAAAAAAACAAAGCTGGAGCTATCATGTGCTTTCATTTCAAATTACATTACAAAGCTACATAATAAAAATGGTATGGCACCAACACAAAAAAAGAACATACAGATCAACAGAACAGAATAGCAATGCCAGAAACACATCACACATATGTGGGCAACTAATTTAAAACAAAGTAGACAAGAATATATACAATGGGCAGAGGTCAGTTTCATCAATAAATGTTGTTGCCAAAACTGGCCAGACACATGTAAAAGAATGAAGCTAGACTACTATCTTACACCACAGACAAAAGTCAACTCAAAATAGAATAAAGACTTGAATGTTAAAACTGAAACCATAAAGTTTTTAGGAAAAAAAACACATAGGTGATAAGGTCCTTGATGACAGTCTTGGTCAAGATTTGTGTGGATCTGAATCTAAAAGCAAAGGCAACCAAAAAAAAAGATACACCAATGGAACTATATCAAACTAAAGAGCTTCTGCACAGCAAATGGAACCAGCAATAAAATGAAAAGGCAACCTACTGAATGGGAGAAAATATTTGCAAATTATATATCCTAGAGGGGGTCAATATCCAAAATATATAAAGAATACTTACAACTTAATAGCAAACAAAACAAAGCAAAAAAATTAAATTCAAAAATGGGTAGAGGATATTTATCTAAAGACATTTAACTAAAGAAGACACATAGATGGTCAACAGTCATATAAAAAGATTCTCAACATCACTAATCATCAAGGATAAGAAAATCAAAACCACAATTAGATACCACCTCATACCTGTCAGAATGGCTATCATCAAAAAGACAAGAACAACTGTTGGTGATCGTGTTGAGAAAATAGGACCTTCGTACACTGTTGGTGAAATGTATTGGTGCAAACACTGTAGAAAACAGTATGGAAGTTCTTTGAAAATCTACAAATAGGACTACCATGTGATCCAGCAATCTCACTTCTGGGTATTTATCCAAAGGAAAAAAGAACACCAATTTCTTATAAAGTTGTATGTACCCTTATGAACACTGCAGTATTATTTACAGTAACCAAGATATGGAAACAACCTTAGTGACAGATGAATAAGAATATATATATATATATATATGTGTGTGTGTGTGTGTGTGTGTGTGTATACTTATACACACACATATATATATTCCTCAGCCACAAAAAAAGTGAAATTTTACCATTTGCAAAAACATGGATGGACCTTGAGGAAATTATGCTAAGTGAAAATAAGTCAGACAGAGAAAGAAAAGTGTCATGTGATTTCATTGGTATGTGGAATCTAAGACACAAAATGAACAAACAAACAAATCAAGACAAAACTAGATACAGGGGACAGAATAATGGTTGCTAGGGGGGACAGGTACCAGGGGTGGGACGGGTACCAATGGGTCAAAAGGCTCAAGTGTTACAAACTTCCAATTGCCAACTAAACAAGTTGTGCAGATATAATGTACAGCCCAACAACAGGCAACAACACTGCAGCGCATACTTCAAATTTGCCAAGAGAGTAAATCCTAGAAATTGTCACCATGAGGAAAAAAAGTGTTATTTTGCATAGTGACTGAGAGTAACTAGACTTATTGTGACCATTTTGCAGTGTATGCAAATAATGAATCATTATGTTGTGTACCTAATATATCAATTATATTTTAAAATTATTTATTTTTAATTTTTCAAAAAAATTATTGAGGTGACACAAGTTAACAAAATTATACAGGTTTCGGACACACAATTCTACAACACATCATCTGTACACTGTATTGTGTGTTAACTGCTCCAAGTCTGCACCCATCTCCATTTATCCCCCTATAACCTCCTATGGTATCTCGATTTAAAAAAATTACCTAGAATGCTTTCCAGTCACCTATGGAGCCTTTAGATGCTTCTTAAGTAAGGTACATTATATACCTCACATTTATTCAAATAAATTGGTTTGCAATTCTGTCAAACTGAATATTCTATAGCTTGCTTCTAAGAATAAAGTATCTTGCATTGCATTTGGGCACCGAGCACCCTTTTAGCATTCAGCTGGTGCTTCCATCATGGGCTGTAACTTGGCTCATTCATCAGCCTGAAATGGACTAATTTAAAATAGTCTGAGAAAGAAAAGGGGAAAAAAGCTAATTGTCTGCAAAGAGGTGTTAAAATGAAATAAAAATACGGAAAATGAGGAGTTGAAGAGGTATCTTTTTCAGCTGTCGCAGCCTACTGTGTGAGGACGCGTACCAGTAATTTGTGAAGATGTGTGGGTATTGAACTGCTTTGTGCACGAAGCCAGTCTAGGGAGTGATAACTCCAATACCAGCCTCGACTTGAGTGGATTAGGTGCTAAGTGGGTTTAACGAAATTATCCAGAGCGTTACATCATGTTCCTCCCACTTCATGTGACAGAAGCTATTATTCCCATGAGCTGTGCTGAAAATGATGTGGTGAAGAATGTGGAAGGGGTGAAAGGGTAAGGGGATAAGCAGAATGGATAAACAGAGGGTACACTCCTGATGGGCCCTTGTACTCTGAAACACTGATAAGAGTGTTGCTGAAACCAGAAGCGCCTGGCTTAAAGTTGTATCTTCCTTATGTTTCTACTCTGGTGAATAATGAGGAGGATCACCCTTAAAATTTGCTCCCTGTACATTCAATTTTGGAGTCTCCTAAATGTTTGAGATAATAAAAATCAAGAAAAAAATGATGATGACAGTTAACAATACTGTATTTGTATTTGAAACTTGCTAAGAGAATAAATATGAAAAGTCCTCATCGCAAAAAAATAAACTGTACATGAGGTGACTGATGTCAACTAAACTTATTTAGGGAATTATTTTGCAGTATATATACATGTCAAGTAATTATGAGATATGCCTGTTTTAGGTGTTATACAATGTTATATGTCAGTTCTATCTCAATAAAACTGGGAAAACATTGACAAAAACAAAATCAAATAAAAACGACTCCATCCTTTTCTCTTTCCTTACTCCCTCCCCACCTCCTCCCTCCCTTTTCCCTTCTTTTGCTCCTTCTCCTCCTCTCCTTTCCCTTCTCTTTACATCTTCTTTCCTTCTGCCCTTGGCACCAAGGCCGGGCACAGATCATTACTGAACATTCAGATGGATACACATAGTACCTGCCTTTAAACAGCATAACTAGGCTATTATAATACAGAAATGGAAAGAAATTTAGCAAGAGGTAGCCTATGAGACCTGAAGAAGAAGAAATCTTGTGCCTTGGGTTTACACAAATAGTTACATACGCCACTGATCCAGGATGTGAGTATAAAACTGAAGCGGTCTAAAGTACCAAATAGTGGTTGAATAAATGCAAAGCCAGCCATGTTGGGATGTTTCTCCCTTAGCCACACAGTAAGTTTCATTTCCATAAAGAAGTAAACACTGTGAAAGATAATACAAACGAGTTGAAAATGTCTAGCGACTAAAACGGGATGCAACATTACTTAAAAAGTCATCTCATCTGATTTAAATTCTCAAACAAATAGCAGTGGAACTTGAAGTTCTGGATCGCTTTGCTAGCGAATTATTTTCCTTTGCTCAACCCTGCCAATTACCTTCTAAATAACAGAAGAGACCTCAGGGACCAAAAGCTAATCACAGGAGGCGATTTGATTGTGAATTTGCTCTCCGCCATCTTAAACAAGAGCCCTAGAAAACAGCAAGGCTATCTAGCATTTTCTTCATCTGCAAACAGGCAGAAGGCAAATGGATTCCAAAGCAAAAAATGGAGTGTTTCTCTAAGAGGCTTTCCTTGCAATTTCACCAGCAGTGAGCAAATTACATTTTTCATCAATTTAATTGAAGTCTACTTCTATGGCAGATGATATGTTTCGTTAATAGTCATCTTTGTAAAAACATATTTTTGAAAATATATATTTTTCATATATATATATATATATATATATATATATATATATATATAGCCTTCTTAGGTTTTCACTCATTAAACTGTTTCACTTATTAAACTATCATTGTTGTTGTTGAACCCATAAGACAGAGGGAGAGGTTACCTCTTCATCTAAGGCTTTGCCACTCAGATAGGGGCACAAGATTGGCTGGACAAACATCCCCCAACAAGAACATGGTACATTTTTTACTTGTCACTGAGATAGAATTCCTTCTGTTTCTAGGGCCAGACAATAGGGTACAATTAAGGGTGTGTTTTCATGATGTGTAACAGAGAATGAGAAAACACTGATCCTTTTAGTCACTGACTTAACAATTGTCATTTTGTTCACATTCGACTACACTGAGCCTGACGAGTTTTTAAAGAAATAACTGAAATTCTTTTCTTGGAAATGAAAAGAGAAGAAACAATTAGTCAATAACCTTACTTCCAATAAAAACTGGCTAAGTGTCTCTGAGAGAGTGGAGAAATGTTGAAACATTCCAGTGTCATCACTCAGAAGCAGAGAGAGGAGGTGAGGGCAGGAGACAGAACTCAAGTTTCTAGAGAAGAATTAAATATTTGGAGGAAATTTAGATTATTAACTTAGTTGTATTATTTTTAAAGTCATACTTTCATTTCTAATTATGGTGAAACTTACATTCTTATTTTCAATATAAAAAAAATTAAGCTTTGGAGGCTTCTGGCCAAGATGGAGGCATAGGTGGAAACACTGCCCGCTTCCACAAGTAAATTTAAAGACAGCGAAGTTTTAGAAACAAAAACGCAGTCAAAACAGCAAAAATTGAACTGTATGGAAGTCCGACAACAATGAACCACTCAGCCAGACCAGTAAGAGGGGCGGAGGCAGCGGCAGAGCGGGGTCGGGCTGGAAAGATCATTCGGTCTGATCTATCCAGGAGCGGAGGCAGTGGGTGGATCCCAGGCGTGGGGTGGCGATGGGCGAACCCAGTGAGGGCACAGGGCGGCTGACTGCGGTCACACATTCGCGGGCAGATAAACCAAGTGAAGGAGCAAACAGTGAGACAGACCCCTCAGGCTAGGGCCCCAACGACCGGAATGAGAGCCTTAAAGCACCAACTGGAAAGACTTTCTAGGGGTTGAGGGGCCGGGAAAGGCTCCCAGGCTCCCAGACAGTTTGTTGGAGAGACCCACAGGGTCTTGGAGAGTACACGGGCCTACACACCTGGGAACCAGCACCAGAGGGTCCCAATTTGCTTGTGGGAAGCCACAGAGGAGACAGAAATCCGAGAGAGAGCAGAGTGGAGCAGAGTGGAGCAGAGCGGAGCAAAGCGCCATTTTTCCCCCTTTGATCCCACCCCCACGTACAGCGTCACAACCCAGCAACTGAGTTGCCCTGCCCTGGTGAACACCTAAGGCTCCGCCCCTCATACATAACAGATGCGAACAGACCAAATATTATGACTCAAGAACAGCTCAAAGCCCTAGAGCCTATAATTCTAAGTGACCAAGAAATAGCCAGCCTTTCAGATGCACAGTTCAAAATACTGGTGATCAGGATGCTCACAGAATTGGTTGGTTTTAGCCACAAATTAGAGGAACATATGAAGGCTAAACTGATTGAAATGAAGGGAAATGCACAGGAAACCAATAGTGATGGAAAGGAAACTGGGACTCAAATCAAGGGAGTGGAACAGAAGGAAGAAAGAAACAACCAAACAGAAAAGAAGGAAGAAACAAGAATTCACAGGAACTTCACAGGAGGCTTAAGAACTTCCAGGACATCTTTAAATGTTCCAACATCCTCATTATAGAGGTACTAGAAGGGGAAGAGGAACAGCCATGAGTGGAAACCTTATTTGAACAAATAATAAAGGAGAACTTCTCCAGTCTGGCAAAGGAATAGACTTCCAGGAAATCCAGGAAGCTCAGAGAGTGACAAAGAAGTTGGACCCAGGAAGGAACACACCAAGGCACATCATAATTACATTAGCCAAGATTAAAATGAAGGAGAGAATTCTAGAAGCAGTAAGAGATAAGGGGGCAGTCACCCACAAAAGAGTGCCCATCAGACTGTCATCGGATTTCTCAAAAGAGACCTTAGTGGCAAGAAGGGGCTGGAAAGAAGTATTCCAAGTTATGAAATCCAAAGACCTCCATCCAAGATTGCTCTATCCAGGAAAGCTTTCATTTAGAATGGAAGGACAGATAAAGTGCTTCTCAGATAAGGTCAAATTCAAGGAGTTCATCATCACCAAGCCCTTATTACATGAAATGTTAAAGGGACTATTCTAAGAAAAAAGATTAAAAAATGAACAGTGAAAGGACAGTAAACTCACAGTTATTAATGACCACCCCTAACACAAAAGCAAACCAAGTGGACAGCTAGATCAGGAGTGGAACCACAGAAATGGAGATCACATGGAGGGTTAGCAACAGCAGAGTGGGAGGAGGAGAAGGGGGAAGAAGGTACAGAAAATAAGTAGCATAGATGGTAGGTAGAAAATAGACAGGGGGGGCAAGAATAGTATGGGAAATGTAGAATCTAAAGAACTTGTGACACATGGACATGAACAAAAGGGGGGAATGGTGGGAGAGGGCTGTGCAGGGTGGAGGGGAGTGAAGAGGGGGAATGGGACAATGGTAATGATATAATAACATATATTTTAAAAAATAAGCTTTGCCCTCTCTGTAATTACTGTCTTTCCCTCTCAACTGTATGTGTGTGCATGTTAGGTAGAAGGTGAGTAATATTGAGAGAAAATGCAGAAGAAGAAATGGAAGAAGAAACTAATGGAAGAAGAAATGGTTATTAGTGGGGATTCTGCAATACCCTCTCAGGAACATGCCCCCCAAATAGCTTCACGTTGGTAGGGAGCACATTTAAACTGCCAGGGGCTTAAGTGTTACTGACAGATATGCCCTGGGGCCAGGCAAGTGTTGAGCAGTGCAGGAGCCTCAGAACACAGTTCTGGACAAACGCACAAATCCTCGTCCCATGTGCAAACTGACCAGAGGCAGCCATGCATGTCTCGAAGCCTGTGCCCAGAGCCCCAGCAAACTGGATCATCTCATGGCACGTCTTGTAGTCAACACATCTGATATATTTACTGAAAAAATAAGGGGGAGGGGGGTCTTTAGCCTGGCCAGTGTGGCTCAGTTGGTTGGAGCCTTATCCTGTAAATACAAAGGTTGAGGGTTGGATTCCCAGTCAAGGCACATGCTTAGGTTGTGGGTTCTGTCCTGGTTGTGGCGTGTGGAAGAAGCAGGTGATCAATATTTCTGTCTCAAATTGCTGTTTCTCTGCTTCTCTATCCCTCCCTTCCCCTCGCTCTAAAATCAATCAGCATATCCTTGGGTGAGGATTAAGAAAAAAAGGGAATTCTTGATAAATCCTGACTTTGGGAACATCACCAAAAATAACTTTTTGTACTTGTCTGCCTCATTCTTTAACATATCTTAAACCATCTCTTGTTTTGATTCCCTACAAGATTTCTGTGAAAAAAGAAATGATTTAACACTTTCCTAACTGTTGTTGTGAAAAGTACAAAATAAATTTTCTCAATTAGAATTACTTTTTTCCCCAACAGTTCCTCATAAACCATAACTGGGAAAACAGTAGAGTTCAAAATTTAACTATATTTAACAACTCTTCTCTTTCCCTGACCTGAAAATGATGGGTTGTGAATCCCTTATTTACCTGCTTCTCCATGATAACTTCCTAATCATGAAGAAATTTTACCCAATAAATTATTGATGAATGCTTGCATATCATTTTAGATTTACTTTATGGAAAATATTTGAGGCATGTCAATGCACTGAAAAGAAACAGTCACATAGTTTTTTCACTGCGGTGAGAACTACTATGATTTGCCTGGAAGGACAAGCATGAGGTAGAAGAGTAAGAATCGAGTTAGGGAAATTCCCCATACTGAAGGCAAATAAAGAGATATTTATCAAGACCATTTCAATAGGACGACTCAGTAAGAGAGTGGATAAGAAAGAAGATCAATTTGCTTATCCAGTTGAAGAAATGTCCTGAAGTGTTCTTTGCGTGACAGAAAAAACATGGCGGAACAACTGACAAAAATGTTCAGAATCCTTTTATATTCCAATGGTGTTTTCACAGTAAATGAAAATGTTTGGGGCCTTTATTCTTTTAACTGGTAGTTTTCTTCTAATTATCATCTCACACCCCCACCAAAAGGGGACAGGAGGGAGAAAGGAAGGGAGGTGAGAATCATGCAACTCTGGAGAACACTGGGGTCAATGTTGAGTTCATATTCTCGTCCTATTTCTTGTTAATCCTGCAGCCTCAGTTTTCTCCTCAATCACATGTTGGAAGGCAGTAGTTTGTGCTTTGCATACAACTAGGGGTAGCACGGCTGATGTCGACCAAGTGGGGTGCACATTTGTTAGCCCGTGTTAGTTCCATCACTGTGTTGGATGAAACAGCATTTCCATTGTAGCCTCAACATTTCCAAAGTCCTTACTGCAAGCTGTGGTAAAATAAGCTTAGGTAAAAATACATGAAATAACAATATAGGAACAATGTATTGGCTGTCCTAAGCTCTTCCAGTAATGGCCTTGGTGAGAGCCATGGACACTCACAGAACTGGAAATATCCGATGACATGATGTTGATTCTTGGAAAAATCAGGAGTCAGAGGTCAGAGAATCTGACTTACCTATGTTATTGACAGAAACCAAGGAGGAAACCTCAGTTAGAAACGGGATACCTGGAGCTGGATTGTCTATCACAAAGGACACAAGGGAAACGATTATTTTGAAGCTACTCTCTACAACTTTGCTTCCCTTGGTGGTGGTGGTTTTTGTTTTGGTTTTTGGTCACAGCTACACTGCGACCCTGAGTGCCAGTGGTTCCCGCGGGAAGGTGGCAGGCTGCGCCACAGAGCTCAGATTTACCACATTCCCAGTGGAGTACTTTATGTCATACTAGCTTTGAAGTGGTGTCAGCCTGTGCCAGATCCCCACAGTGGTCCCAACCTAAAGTTGTGTGGCCTTGGACACACTGCTCTGCAAATATCAGTCTTCTCATCTGTAAAACGGAAATAATAAGAGCATGTGATTCATATTACTGCTGTGAGGAATAAATGAGACGATGTAGGGAAAGCAAAGAGCCCATGGCCCGGGTGGCGCTGGGGTGGGTGATGACAGGCCTCATGAAAATGTCTCTAAGGGCACCACACCATGGCCTGGAGCACCTTCATGCAGGGCTAAAGATTGACTGACGTATAGAGCATAACTGTAGTGTTCACCATGACCTAAAAATAGAACTACCTGCCCCGACAATTGCATTTCTTGGGACATATATCCCAAGGGATCAAAACCATTATATCCGAGAGGCATCTGTACCCCTGATGGCCACTGTAGTGCCACTCATGGTTTTTAAGGCACGGAAACATCCCTAGTGCCCATCAGCTGATGAATGGACCAAGAAATGAGGCATTCAAACAAGAAATGACCATATCATGTGTCAGGATAGAGGTCTTTGCTAGAACGACTGTGATGATCAAGCTGGGACATTTAAATATATCAAATCAACATCTTGTACACTTTGAACTGATACAATATTTATGCTAAGTATATGCCAGGAAAATAAAGAAAAAGAAAGAATGAATGAATGAGAAGAAGATGATGAATAAGTGAAGAAGTGCTGTACATACACATAGACACACACACATATATATACAGGATCTCTCTGATAGGTCAGAGCTGCCCAGCTCTGTCTGGACGGGCAAAACCTTGGTCCTATTGGTGGATGTAGGATTCCAGGAGCTGCTCCATGAGGCTGGCTTAGGGGGCAGAAACTCGGAGCAGGCAGGGAATTCAGTGCAAAAGCAGGCAGGTCAGTGCAGGCTTCTCTCCCTGCAGCACAGTTTGCATGGGAGGCCCCAGCGTGGAAATGGCTGCGAGGGTCTGTTTGTCATTGTTGCTGTTTCTTCCTTGTCTTTGATTTCTTTTTCTTTTATTTTTTGAGCCCAGTTAGTCCCCAGGAGCCTTCTCATTTGGTATCTACTTTCTTAGGGTCCACAGGTGTGTACTTTATAATAGTCTGGTGGAGTTAGGAATAGCATGCCATAATTAAACATTAATATTTCTTCAGCAAATGTGTGGGTAGGAAAATTAAAACTATAAATAGCTTCATGTTTGATCAGGTCAGGCTTACCTCCAAATGTGAGTTCAGCTTGGGCTAAAAATTGAAAAGGTTTCTTGTAATTTATACTCAGACAAAAGTTAACCTTACCTGAACTAATAGTTGGCGAACGTAACCTGATCTGATATGAAGCTATTCATAGTTCTAAATTCATCGATATGCTTCTTGAAAATAAGACTTGCAATTTATTCACCTTTTTATGGCCTCTAGCACTTAGTACTGAACTTTCGTATAGTAGATGCTCGAGACATTGTTGAATTACATATATACACACATAAATATATACATCAAGATGAATAATATTTTAAAACAAGAAAGACAACTAAATGTTAATTAATACTGGCTAGTTCACTATTCAAAACATTTGTATTTTTCTCTCCCTCTGGCTGTCAAACCCCCAGGAAACATAAGGGTATAATGGCAGATTAGTAAATGAAATCTGCATTCGTTACTTGTTACTTTTCCCCAGCAGCAACTCGCATGCTAGGAGCAAAAGCCAATGCTTATTTGTTTTGCTTCATTATCCTAATGAATAAGATAAGACTTTAAGGGGTTTGTCACTGAATCACAGACATTGGAGCATGCTGCACAGTTTGTTTTTCAATGTTTGTATCTGTGCATATAAATAAGAACAAAGAACAGTTATTTTAGGCAAATTGAACTAAACCTGGTTAACCCAGACTTAATTTAGATGTTGGCGTTTAACTTTTATTACATCAAATGTGCCTTTATCAGAGAAATGACACCATTGTACTAATCTATGACTTACGGTCACGCATCGCTTAATGATGGAGACACCTTCTGAGAAATGAGCCATCAGACTATTTCATTGCTGCGTTAACCTCATGCATTTACACAAACGTCAATGGTCTAGCCTATGGACTATCGCTTCCAGGCTACAAGCCTGTCTGGCAAGTTACCATACTGAATACTGTAGGCAACTGTACCACAAGGGTGAGTATTTGTGTATCTAAACATGGAAGTACAGCAAAATGCAGTATGAAAAATAAAGAATGGCACGCTTCTACGTGGCATGTGCAATGAATGGAGCCTGCTGGGTGGAAGCTGTTCCGGGTGAGCCCATGAGTGCCGGCCTGAGACATCCCTGTGAACGACTGTAGACTTTATAAATGCTATCAGTACACGTAGTCTGTGTTAAATCTAAAAACAATGTATTTCTACATTCAATAAAAAATTTAAATTTAGCTTATCATACATTTTTACGTTATAAACATTTTAACCTTTTAAGTTTCCAACATTTTTGCGATGCCTTAAAACACAATCATGTTACACAGCCATGCCAAAATACTTTCTTTTTTTCCTTATTTTATAAGGTTTTTCTACTTTTATTTATTTATTTTTTTACTTTTTAAACTTGTTTTGTTGGAAACTAAAATACAAACACAGACATCAGCCTAGGCCAGCACAGGGTCAGGATCTTCAGTATCACCGTCTCTCACCTCCACCTCCCGTTCCACCAGAAGGTCGTCAGGGCAAAAACATGCAGGGAGCTGTCACATCTCATGTCAACAGTGCCCTCCCAGGAACAGCTCCTGAGGGACCTGCCCGAGCCTCTCTTTGAGGAGTTACTTAGTTTTTTTCAGAAATATGAAACCATGGTGCCTCGATCAGCTGTGTCTTTCTTTCTTTCTTTTTTCTTTTTCTTTTTCTTTTCTTTTCTTTTCCTTTCTTTCTTTTCCTTCTTTCTTTCCTTCCTTCCTTCCTTCCTTCCTGCCTTCCTGCCTTCCTTCCTTTCTTTTCTTCCTCCCTCCCTACCTCCCTCCCTTCTACCATAGATTTGTTTGTATGCAGATAATACACCAGGAGCATCCCCATCTATTAATGAAAATTGCTAACTGTAACAATCCATGTCTTCATATTTTTAGGGAACTTGTTGAGGTCTGCAAAAGCTTTTGTTAAACCCTTCACTGTGAATTTTCTCGGGGTAGGTTTTTTCCCCTCTTCCGGCAGTTTCTTTTGCCTCTTCTTCTTGACACGAGTTCCTCTTCCAGTTTGAACAACTCCTACTTAGAAAATCCCCTAGGGACCACCTCTAGGAGCTCCTCAAAGTCATCCTCATGCACACCCAGTTTAAAGTTGTTTGCCATCTCAACCAAAATTTCACTGATTTTTGCAACTTCCTCATCCTGGGAAAATCTGTTCAAATCATGGATGAATTTCTTGAGTGCCTTCTTCTAGATGCCATTCATGTAACCTTATGGGCCCATCACTGTATATGTGGGCTGTTGTCTACTGGAATGTTGTTATGTGGTACATGGCTGTAAATAAATATGCACACTTTTCTATAGGCAGAAATAGCAAAATCCCCCATTTTGTTAACCCTTGAGAATGAACCTTTCCTGCAAAAAAAGCGTGGCTATTCTCAGGAGTAGAAACTTTTGCATGGTGATAAGATCCAAAGTCCCTGGTATCTAAGTAACAGGAAATCCTTAAATACCTATTGTCCTTCACCTGAATGACAGAGATATGTAGCCTTAAACTTTAACTTCTAAACAAACCCCTTTAAACCATAAAGGGCTCTCTTATTCTAAACAAGTTTTGATTTGGGGAAAAGTAATAGTAAAAATAATACATATAAATGATAAATATATGCACATAGTCCTTTGCTAAACTTATTCCAAAGAGCAAATTAGGGTGATATCAAAACATCTTACATTCTTGGCTATAGAACCAACATTGTGTTGTTTGGTAGAAAAGAGGGCAGATAGGGTATTTGCCTTAGGCTGGCTTTTTTCAAAGTTGAGCTTGAAACAACACCTTGAGTTTTGCTAGCTTATCTGGAAGGTGATCATAACAGCCCGAACAAGACAGGGACAGAGGGGAAGCCACTGGAGCAGACATTACAGAATTAGATGCCACTGTGAAAAATTGATGCTCATTTTGGCTGGAAACCCTCTGAGTTACATGCCTATAGTGTGGACACCATGTAAAAGAATAGAAGGCTAGATCATTTCTCCACTGATTTCTTTATTTCATAGTGTGCTCTCAGGGCACAAAATCCCTTGAGCTTTTGTTACTCCCAAACTTGGGTTGATCAAAAGACGGAAGAAATTCTTCCACCCAGATCAAGACTCTTGGTTATTTGAAAGAACAGACTTTATAGCCTGCTCGTCATTGTAATGGAGCATAGAATCGCAGGTCAGGGCCTTTCCATTTGCAGACATGTGGTTTCCTTCCTTTCATCATTCAGACTCATACACATTACTTTTCAGGAATGGATAGTTACCATGCTTTAGAAGTACCACACACACTCATGTCTATATTGTTTTAGTTGATGCCATAGAAGATGGTTCAGGCCCCTCCGCAGAGCAGCAATGATGGGGTTCCACTCATAGAGCCTGATCATGAAGGAACCTCTGTTGCCATCCCCCACCCACATCACACATTGACTTACGAAATAAAAAGAAAGATGCCTCACCAGCACAGAGCTCAGAGTCCAGTAAGGGCAGTACAGGATTTACTCAATATTAAGGAGAAAGTGAAGTCTGGGTTTGTTTGACAATCAGTTTGACTGATGTGTGGCAAGAGAAGAGCCCACAGTTCTACTCTTTGGGCAACAGTTCCCTATGAGATCGAGTTGCTGAATACTTTAGTAATGATTTCATGGACATAAATGGCATGATTAGATTTGTATTTCAGGAAGATCACTTGGCTGAGCTTAAGGAGAATGTACAAGGGACCCATGAAGCTGAAGGGAAGGAAATGAGCGAGGACTCTAGTGCAGAAATATGGGCAGGAAGGCTGAAGACCAGACACCTGCAGTTGGGGGGTAGAATGAAGAGGAGGGGACAGGTTTCAGGGCTAAGAAATGGCTCAGTAGGAAAGCCTGGTGACTGACTGAATGCTGTGAATAAGAGACAAAGAGGCCTGCCTTTCTGCGTCGCTGCCCGCTTGGTGCGCGGCTGCAAGGTAGATGGTAAGTAGCAAAGCAGGCAAGCCAGTTTGTCTTTTTGGGTTTCCAAACAGGTGCATTTTCTGCGACAGCAAGCCTTGTTATCTAACGTTCAAAACAAAAGGACTGCTTGCGATTTCTCCTTTCAAAAGCACTTGTTTGCTTTTTGTTTTCTGCTTAGAATTCAGTGGTAAGAAAACAATCTCAAGGAGACTCAGAGGTAGCCATCTTCTAATTACCCTAATTCACTGGACGCTTAGGTAGATTAATACCCTTGAATTTATTTCCTTGTAATGGATTGACTTGTCTAGCCAGCCAATAAAAGCGGCATTGGGACTTTGTGTATTTCTCCCAATATTATATTATAGTAACTGACAATAATAACAGTCATAATTATCCAATTTCATGATGGAGATGTACCTTTGACCTCTATTTGATCCCCTTGGTCTATCTAAGTCTGATTCAGCATTGATTTCTTTCCCAAGGAAGTTGCTATAATCATGTTATGGCTGATTTATCACAATATGCTGGCTGGCTAGTAATTTCTCATCTTGAACTTGCTTCTCATTTTTTTCTTCCACCAAAAAACATATTAAATATTTTTTTCTCCTAAGCAAGGCAAATTCCCCAAATTCTTCCATATTTCTCTCAGTAGGTGGTAAGTGAACTGTGGCCTTTGAGAACTATCCTAATTGCATTGTATATGTCGGTGGGGCATAGATCAAAGATAAATAAAATAAAGCTGTCTGCAGGAATTATAATTGAGATTGCAAATATGGTAACAGAGAAAAAATATATGCTTGGAAATCACTAGATTGAGGTTCTATATCTCTTCTAGTAATTATGTTTGTGATTTGAAGCAAGTCACTTAATATTTCCTAATTTCACTGTCTTTGCTTATAAATTACATCTAGTTGAACCCATCCTGTACACAGGGATATTCATAAGTAATGATTTTAAGCATTTCTAAAGATCGTGATTATAAATATAATGGGAATTTCATTACTCTAGCTTACTGTAGAGTTCAGTATCAGTTAGTACATCTGTAAAAATGTATTCATCATTTGAAAAGGGCACAGATTTTACTTCAGGTAAATTTTAAAAGAAAAATTCCTTTACAATTATTCAATACCAACCCCCTCACTGTACAAATGATGAAACTGAGGGCTCAAGAGATTAAGTAACATGACCAGGTTTCACACATCTATCTTACTAGTTCCCACTTCAAGGGACTTCAAGTCAAGTCTTAGAATTCCTGATCCAAATGCTTTTAATTCCTCCTTCAAAAAATTTAACAGCTGCTGCAACACGGCCATCAACGGGGAATTGAATCTGCAGAGATCAGGGAGGGATACTGCAAACAACCAACTCCCAAAACCTAATGGCTTAATACATTCTTTTCTTCATCCATGCTTCACATCTATCGTGGGTTGCTGGAAGCTCTGATCTGTATTGTCTCTCCAGGCCCCAGGCTGACAAATCAGCAGATCTCAATCTCTTCTGGCCATTAGGAGGAAGAGTAACAGAAAGAGACAAAGAACAGCGTGGGTTTTAAACATCCTCCTGCAAGTGACAAATCATTTTTTGCCACATTTTATTAGTCAAACGAGTCACTTAACCACATCTAATGCCAAAAGAGATAGGAAAGTTATATTCTGCAACAAGCCCAGTGAATGACACATTAAAAAAAAGATTTTATTTATTTATCTTTAGAGGGAAAGGGAAGGAGAGAGGGGAGAAATATCGATGTATGGTCGCCTCTCATGCATCCTCTGCTGGTAACTGGCCTGCAACCAAGGCACATGCCCTGACTGGGAATCGAACTGTGGTTGTTTGGTTCACAGGCCCACGCACAATCCACTGAGCTACACCAGCCAAAGCCTGAATGACACATTTAAATAATATAAGTAATATATTCCATAGTATGTTTAGCAAATAACAAATATTAAAAATTGTTTACCTAATGTAAATGAGGAATTCAGAGAATGTTCTTCAGAGTCAGACTTATAATTCCAAATCCTCTTATTATTTGTCCCTAAACTTTGATATAAAATAAACCTTCAGATATAATAAGATATGAACTTCCCAAAACTGAAGGGTTGACATCCAAAACAGTTGCCTATTGGCCAGATTTAATCAGTAGATGGATTATTTGGCCCACATTATAAATACATATTGTATGTATATTATATAACATATGTTATGTATATATTTGTGGTTTAATACTAAATTAATATTATTGTTTAATACTAAATTAGTGACCAATATTTTTAATGGAGATTTTTCTGTATAAAAAGGTTTTTGTTCTTTTTAAAAATCAAAGATCTGGCCAAATCAATCATTCCTCCTTGGCAAAAGTTGGCTAGAATGACTAACATTTCTTTGTGTAGCTGGATCAAGAGTCTTTTAGTTTTTTAAATTCCTACCCAAGGATACGATTATTGTCTTTGGAGAGAGAGGAAAAATGAGGGGAGGGAGGAGGGAGAGACAGGGAGGCAGAGGAAGAAAGAGACAAAGAGACAGAGAGACAGAGATACAGAGAGACAGAGCCAGCCATGTGAGAGAGAAACTTTGATTGGTTGCCTACTATATGCACCCTGACCAGGGATCAAATCCACAAACTAGGTATGTGCCCTGACCAGGGATCGAACCTGCAGATTTTTGGTGCATGAGACAATGCTCCAGCCAACTTAGCCAACCAATCAGGACAAGAGTTTTCTAGTTTGTTACGGACCTCACAACTTCTTCTTTTCTTATATTTGGAGAGTGTCACTTCTTTAATGTGAATGACATCACAGAAACTGCTCACTGTGCATCAAAATCCACCGCCCCCCTTCTTTGGGCAGAAAGCCAGCTTATATTTTCCAGCTTTCTTTGCACTTAGGCGAAGGGATTGGATCCCCTCCAGTGGAGTGTGAGTGAAGTGATGTGAGCCACTTCCATGCCTGGCCCAGAATCCATACTCTTTCATGTCTGAGATATCAATGAAAAAAATGAAAATTTACTTTCAACTGTTATAAGATAAAAAATAAATGACAGTGTGTAAAGTCTCTGAAATTTTGAGGACTATTGTAGCAGAAGCAATCAGTCTACCCTAATTAATATATGAGTTTTGCAGGCATCAGAGTGTGTAGTCACGGTAAACCACTGAAGTAGATTCCTGGATATAATATTCTTGAACATTTTGAGAAACCAAACTATTTTCAACTTCCTCTACCTGGGGCAGAGGATAAGGGGTAAAAATTCTACGCAGAGACAAAAAAAAAAAAAGAAGAAGAAAAAGAGATGTGAGCATACATACTCCCGTGATTGCAACAGAACATTCTTTTATATAAATTCAGATATAAGGAACACATAGTATAACATTCAAAACAAGAATATCATATCTTCCTAATTATAGAAACATGCATTGGACCCCAGTCCAATGCATTGAGCACATAAGGAGGGTTAAAAATTGTTCCTACAAACCAATGCTATAAAAAAGCTCCACTGATTTATTCATTTCATCTACTCTAATTATCATCATAGTTACAAATGGCATTCTTTAAGTACAATAAAATAGTCTGTTCAGACAGCTGTCCGGCTACTTCAAATTTCAGTTATCCATCCTCTAAATCTGTACAGAATGGCATATGGCATTAACCCATTTCTCAAAGGCTACCTGATTGTGTGCCTGAAAGGTGTAATTGGTGGGCAGAGGATGTTACTATAAGAGCTCTCATTTTCTGCCTAAAATAAATGAGCTATATTGGAGAGAAGGTTTTCGTTCGACCTGTTGCCAGCCACCCATGAGATACAAGTGAATTGTTGTGTTGCAGGGAACATATTTCCTTCCACAGAATTGACACGAAATAACTGTCTGTGGAGTGAATAACTGAACTCCATCAATCTATTACCTATTGATCTTGCAAGACAATTAAGGCTAGTTATTCATCCCATGTAAAAGAAGAAATATACAAAATCACTAACAGAACTAAAGTGAGAAAGAGTCAAAACCACAATCATAGTTGGGGAACTTAATACTCCATTGACAGCTGTAAATAGATCCTCCAAACAGAAAATACAGAAATATTGGCTTTAATTGACACACCTGACCAAAGGGACATAACTGGCATGTGCAGAGCCTTTCCTCCCAGAATATCAGACTGTACATTCTTCTCCAGTGCACATGGAACAGTTTCCAGGAATTTGGTCACAAAAAATAGATTCAACTAATTCAAGAAGGTTGAAATTACACAAAGGATATCTCTGGCCACAATGCTTTCAAATTAGAAATGAACTACGGAAAGGAAGTAAAGAGACTCATATTTATATTGAGGTTAGACAACATACTGGTAAAAATGATGGAGTCAAAGAAAAATAAAGGTTGAGATCAAAGGTGTATAAAGACAAATGAGAATAACAACACAACATATCAAAACTTTGGGGATGCAGCAAAAGCAGTAGTAACAGATAAGTTTGCATCATTACAGGCCTATTTCATGAAATAAGGAAAATTCCAAGTAAACAAACTAACATTACATCTTAAAGAACTAGAAAAAGAAAAACGAAACAAGTACAAAATGAACAGAAGAAAAAAATAATAAAAATTAGAGCCTACTTGAGTGAAAGAGAACAAAAAGACCATACAAAAAGTTCATACAATAAAGAGCTGTTTTTTAAAAGATAAAATAAAAAAGACAAACCCCAGACTTGCCTCACTAAGGAATAAAGAGAAAAGACTCATATAAATATATCCAAAAATGAAAGGGAAGCTACCACAGACATCACAGATATACAAAGTATCATATGTGAATACTATGAAAGACTATGCCACCAGATTCAATAACCTAGAAAAAAACGAGTAAGTTCCTAGAACTAGACAATCTTCCTAGACTGACACATGAAGAATTTGAAAATCTAAATAGACCAAGCAACAGTGAGGAAATTGAAACAACTATTGAAAACCTCCCCCAAAATAAAAGTCCATGACCAGATGGCTTCACTAGTAAATTCTACCAAACACAGAAGAAAATGTGATACTTATATTTCTCAAACTCTTCCAAAAAATTGAACAAGAGGCAATATTCCCTAACACATTTTATGAGGTCAACATTATCCTGATACCAAAACCTGACAGGAATAACACAAAAAATGAAAACTGCAGACCAAATATCTGATAAATATAGATGCAAAAATTCTAAACAAAACATTAGCAAATCAAATACAACATCAAAAAAAACCCATCATGATCAAATACGGTTCATTCTAAGGCCACAAAGACAGTTCAACATATGCAAATGATTGATGTAATACACAATATTAATAAAACAAAGGATACAATCCTATGATATTATCAACAGATGCAGAAAAATCATTTGATATGATACCATATCCATTTATGATTAAACACTCAATAGCATGGGTGTAGAATGAAAGAATATCAACATAATAAAGGTCCTCTATGAGAAACCCTCAGTCAATATCATACTCAATGGTGAAAAACAAAGCTTTTCCTAAAATCAGGACAAAGACAAGGATGACCATTCTCACCACTCTTATTCAACATAGTGCTGGAAGTCCTATCTAGAGCAATAAAGAAAGCAAAATAACTAAAAAGCACTCAAATTGTGAATGAAGAAGTAAAAATGTACCTTTTTGCAGATGACACTATGCTATATATAGAAAACTTGAAAGACTCCACCAAAAAAACTATCATAAACAATAAACAAATATAATTAACTTGCTGGATGCAAAGTCAGTGTTCAAAAATTCACTGTTTTCCCACATACTAACAATGAAACTTCAGAAAAATGAAATGAAAAAACAATTCCTTTTGCAACCACTACCTAAAGAATAAAATACCTAGTAAAAAAATTTAATGAAGGGTATGAAATACCTATATACTGAAAACTACAAAATATTATTAAGAGAAATTGGAAAAGACACAGTGAAATGGAAACATATTCCATGTTCATAGATTAAAAGACTCATCATAGTAAAAATGACCATACTACCCAAAGCAATGTACATATTTAATGCAATCCCCACCGTAATTTCAATGACATTTTTTAAAGAAAATAGAACAAAAATCATCAAATATGTATGGAACTACAAAACACCACAAACAGCCAAAGCAATCCTGAGAAAAAAGAATGAAGTCAGCGATACATACTATCTGCCTTTAATTTACTCTACAGACCTACAATAATCAAAACAGAAAGGTTTTGACAAGAAAACAGACACACAGATCAGTGTAACAGAATTGAGAGCCCAGAAATAAAATCACATGTACATAGGCAAATATTTTTTGGCAAAAGAGTAAAAAACACCCAATGGACAAAAACAAAAACAAACAAACAAACAAAAACTTCTCCAATAAATGATGTTGGAAAAATTGATTGAAAAACCACATGCAAAAAAAAAAAAGAAACTAGATTACAGTTTATCCCTATATACAAATATTAATTCAAAAGTGATCAACAACCTAAATATAAGTTCTGAAATGATAAATTATCAATAAATAGAAGAAAACATAGGTATTAACTTATGGACCACAGTCACATAGAACATTTTATAAATTTGACCCCAAAGACAAGGGAAAAAAAGGCAAAAATAAATGAATGAGACTATATCAAACTAGAAAGCTTTTACACAGCAAAAGAAACCAACAACAAAATGAAATGGCAACCAACTGAATCAGAGATGATATTTGTGAACAACAGCTACACAAGGTGTAATATCCAAAATCTATAAAGAACTCACAGAACTTAACACCAAACATATAATCCAAGTAAAACATGGGCAGAGGACCTGACCAGACACTTTTCCCAAGAAGACATACGAATGGCCAACAGATAAAAAGATGCTCAACTTCAGTATTAGGCAAATGTCAATCAAAATTACAATGAGTCACTACCTCACATTTGTTAGAATGGCTGTTATCTTTGGAAAGAAGTATTCCAAGTAATGAAATCCAAAGACCTGCAACCAAGATTGCTTTATCCAGCAAAACTTTCATTTAGAATGGAAGGACAGATAAAGTGCTTCTCAGATAAGGTCAAGTTCAAGGAGTTCATCATCACCAAGCCCTTATTATATGAAATGCTAAAGGGACTTATATAAGAAAGAGATGATGAAAAATATGAACAGTGAAAGGACAGCAAACACACAGTTATTAACAACCACACCTAAAACAAAAGCAAACCAAGAGGACAGCTAGATCAAGAGTGGAACCATAGAAATGAAGAACACATGGAGGGTTAGAAACAGGGGGGTGGGAGGAGGAGAGGGGGGGAGAAGGCACAGAAAATAGCATAGATGGTAGGTAGAAAATAGATAGGGGGAAGGGTGAGAATAGTGGGGGAAATATAGAACCTAAAGAACTTGAGACACGTGGTTATAAACTAAGGGGGGGAGAAGGGTGGGGGAGGGAGTGTGCGGGTGGAGGGGAATGAAGGGGGGGAATAGAACAACTGTAATGGTATAATCAATAAAATATATTTAAAAAAAAAAGAATGGCTGTTATCAACAAGACAGGTAATAGCAAATGCTAGAGAGATTGTGGAGGAAAAGAAACCCTTATTCTCTGCTGGTGGGAATGCAGACTGGTACAACCACTTTGGAAAACAGTATGGAAGTTCCTCACAAAATTAAGAATAGAGTTACTCTATAACCCAGGGATCCCTCTTCTGTATATCTACAGGAAAAAATCCAAAGCATTAATTCACTAAGATATATGCACCCCTATGTTCATGCAGTATTATTCACAGTGGCCAAGACATAGAAACAACCATAGGGTCCTTCTAGAGACAGTTAGATACAGATGACATGGTGCTTATCTACCATGGAGCACTACTCAGCCATAAGAAAAAAAATTAAATGCTGCCATTTGCAACAGCATGGGTGGACCCTGAGAATATCATGCTAAGTGAAATAAGTCAGTCAGAAGAAGCTAAGAACTGTATAATTTCACTCATATGTGAAATACACAACCGAAACTCAGAGATCCAGAGAACAGTCCCGTGGTTACCAAAGGAAAAGGGGGACGAAAGGGGTAGAAAAGGGTAAAGGGGGTCACGCATATGGTGACAGAAGATGATCTGACTTTGGGTGGTGGGCATGCACACAGAAAAAAATATCTCTAATATTATTATTATTAAGATGTTAACTGTAATTTTTTGGAAATAATGACTATTTCTTGACCACCCAATAGATTTTTACTGTATCAAGAATATCCCTTTCCTTAACATCTTGCAAATGTGTAATTTCAGCCAAATTACATGGGATTTCCAAGTTAATGAAAATAGAGAAGAGGGTGACTTGAAGCATCTTCAAGACAAAGTTGTAATAAACATCAGTTCACCAGTCTCATAAAGGAATTTCCTTTTCTACTCTAGACCTGGCAACAGTTTCATGAGAAACGCTTCTCTCTGCATGGCATCCTGGTTTTTAATAATCATAAGATTTGAAATGCCTGTGGTGCTCTCCCCCTCAAAAGTGCTTTAACAAACATTAGCTATAATAGTAGAGAACTTTAGGATCCTTAAGGATGAAAAATATTGCTTCAATGTGCCATGTAACCATGATTATTACTTCTGTACATCACTACGTAATCTACCAGAAAATGAGTAAATGGATCAGTCTTAGGCACTTGAATGTTAATTGGAAATAAAACTCTTTTTTTTTTTCACCAGTTTGGAAGATGACAATTATACCAGAGTCTATTTGCTTTCCCAGGTATTCACTCTTTGTTAGTCTTGACAGATTATAACCCCCGGTGCACTGTGGGTCTGGAAGTCTTTGTCTTTGTCTTGACGCACAGTTTAGTGTCAGTTTCAATGTTCAGTCTGCTGTGAAGACATTCAACAGCACCTCTGGCCTCCCTATATATCACTCTTGTACACGTACCTAGATTCTGCTGAGGCAGAGCCTCTAATCCAAGTTGTTATTACTTCACCGAACAGCCATAATAATGCTCTGCAAGCTTTGTTATTGATTGCTGAGGGATTTCAATAAAGAAACTTAAAATAGTATGTTAATGATATGTTTTTAGATATAAAATTTGTGTGCTTTTATTGAGTAACAAGTTTATTAACAGTTCTTTTTTGGTTATATACAAAGTACATGTAGTAGATCCCTGATGTTTCATTCTCAGGAAACTTAATTTTTAAACCACAGAACTTAGTACTGTGGATCCTCTTAGTTATTTTTTTTTTCAGGCATGAGAATAAACCAAATAATCACGTTTGCCTTTATAAAGTGATTTTTAAAATTTTCGGAAGTACTATTAATGTCCTTGCCCTCGAATCCAAACACCAGGAAAACCACCATAGTTAATTCTTATTAATATCTCTCCATGCCATCCTTTATTTTACATTGATCAGGGCAAGTGGTAAACCCAGTGTGGACTTCTAAACCATCTCATACTCTCAGCATGTGTCAAAAAAAAGTTCACTTCTGCCCAGCTGGTGTAGCTCAGTGGACTGGGCACGGGCCTGTGAGCCAAGGGGTCGCAGGTTCGGTTCCCGGTCGGGGCACATGCCTGGGTTGCGGGCCAGGTCAGGTCCCCAGTAGGGGGCGTGCCAGAGGAACCACACATTGATGTTTCTCTCTCTCTCTCTTTCTTCCTCCCTTCCCCTCTAAAATTAATAAATAAATTTTTTTCAAAAAGTTCACTTCTATTTTACTTAAAGAAAGGTAAGAAATCTCTCGGTGTGGAAGGGCTATATCTGAATCATCAGAACCGTTGCAAACCTGACTTGCATGACACCCACCCTGGCCCTTTGTCCTTTGTTTATAAATGAGTTCCAAGGTCAGACAGATCCTGGGGATGGATGAGGGAAGCAGGCCCAGCACACTGGCGTCAGCATGGCTTTCAAATATTTGAAGGTAATGATGGCTAATGAAGATGACTGTCATATGTCAGTGTGGATTTTGAGCTATCACAGTGTCTACTTTACAGTTTCAGAAATCTGGAATTCTGAAATAATGACAGCTAATATAGTTAATACTAATAGCACTATACAAACACTTCTAGGGGCAAGATTTGGCCTGAGATGGGACACGATGATGGCTTCCCGTCTTTCCTGGCCACTGGCTGGACAGGACTCACCAGCGCCCCCATTACAGATGCCACACTCCCCTTCTCTGCTGGAAGGTTTCCTCTCCGATCCCTCTGCTGGCTGTGCCCGAGCCCGGAGATTCCTGAACGTGGCACTCCTCTTTTGGGGTTTCCCCCCCCTGCTCACTCATTCCAACAGGTGATGGGAACCCCCAAAGCACCACTGTAGCTTAGGCAGGCAACACTTTGTGCCTGAGCTATTACGCTGTGTCTCCGGACTCCTCTCTACTTTAACATAACCTTTCCACAAGTGACAGGTTAATCTTCGCCTATAGTAGTTTTCATTGTATCACTGTCTTGCTAAAAAGCCTTTAATTGCTTTGCATTTCATAGAGGAAGAGATTTAAAATCTCATATTAATAAATTCTAGCTCATCACAAGGGCTTACCATGGTCCAATCACAGTAACGAAGTGCTTTACATGCATTATCTCATTTAATTATCACACGGAGGCAGATACTATTACCCTTATTCTATGGATGAAGAAACTGAGGCTAATCTTCCATTGACCTCATTTTATATAATGAAAAAATACATAATCCAACAATGACCTGGAATAATACATTTTAAAAAATCTCGATTTCTATTACAGCTCTTCCAATTGCTAACTGGGTACCTTTTGGAGACTCACCTAAACTGTTGAAGCCTCATCTTTATTATCTAGAGACGAGAAAAACAATACCTATCTCTCAAGGTTATTTAGGATAACAGGAAATGATTTAAATATAGTACTGTACCAAGGCAGGTTGCTATTTTTTTAGCTTAAAATGAAATAGAACTTTGCATCTTATATTAAATTGAATGTGAAGAAAGAATATACAGTTAAATGTAAAACTGGAGATGCCAACATAACATCAGTCCAGGGATGCTCCAATGGCCATGTTAGCTCCTTGTTCCCCTATTCATTCAACACCCACACATTATATGCACTATGGCAGATACACTTATGGGACAGGCAAACATGAATGCACAATTCCAGGTTTCCTTAATAAAAATTAGAGGAGGAAGAGCACGCTTGTGGGCATGATGAGACTCAGTTCAGTTTTGAACGTGTTAATATTTGTGATATGTGAATTAGCACTTAAAAGGACTATCCAACAAGGAGAATTGATTAATTCCGTGGTTCAGAAGAGAAAGCTGTGCTATGGAGGGAAATATGAGAGTATTCTGCAACTTACATAGTTTTTAAAGCCATAGAACACAACTGCCAGATTTGGGAAGAGAGAGAAATCGAAGACTACACAGATAAGATCCTTAAGTAATTTCAACCTTCTGAGGTTAAGTAAGAGGAAGGAACCAGAAAAGGTAACGGGAAATGAAGGCCAAGAGGCAGGAGAAAGATCAGCAGAGTTTAGTGCCTGAAAGATGGTTTTCAACCGTACTGACATCTTCAGAAGCATTAAGTAGTGTTTGAAAAGCCATCTTTGAATGAAATACCCTGGAAGCTCCCCGTGATCTTAGAGAGAAAAGTACTGATGACATGGGTGAGCGGGACACAGGAGAGTGGGACAGGGAAGCCATGGTGCAACCACCTTCTCGCGGACATGGAAAACTCCATCTTTCCAATGCCATATCCCCTTTGAAATTACTCGTCGACGCACATGGTCTATTTTGGAAAGGGACGAGAGCAAGAGCGGAGAGGTCATTTTGGACACCTTTGACAATCCAGTCTAGACTCACTGTCAGCCATGATATTATGTCCAGTGCTACATCAAGACGGAGGTAATGAGGTGTAGTGGGAACACCCTTAGGAGGGGCCTGAAGCGCTCAAAATTACAAGTTTGGCCACTTAAATAAGGACTCCTTCTGGACACCAATGGGAGCGGGACTTCCACCCTTCGTGGGCTGCAGGAACTCAGAGCTCCGAACACCCCATACTCGAGCTTGGCCGCACCGTCAGTCACACTCAGAGTCCTGCTCAACTTCCACTGCACTAGACGTGTGTCTTTACCTGTGGACACCACCAGGGATTGGGACTTGGTGCCAGAAACTCGTTCTGCTCTCTTCTACCATGTAAGCTCCCCTTCTGTGTGTGGGATCTGTGTGTGACTCTATTGGCCTATTGGGACGTCTCCCCTAACACCCCTGGCATTGTAGAAAGACACCAACCGTGTGGCAATGACTCCTTCCAGGGATGCTCCCTTGCTAAAGATGGAAAAAACAATCCATGAAAATAGTGATCATTAGAAGGGTCGTGAGAACACTAGGGAACTAGAAAGGGAGTGTAGGGATATTCGGCCAAAGGATGATGTGGGGAAGTGGGGCAGAATCTTGCTGCATTTTTGCCAAGGGACTGACCTGGTTTTAGTTTCCTGAAGTTTTCATGACTGCTAAAATATGCCTCATTTCACACTAGTGCTGAAAAAGCCTTTATTTTAGGAATCAAACAAGGGAGACAAAAGCTTTCTTAAAAGTTTGATTCCTCAGGGAAAATAGCTAATCAGCAAAATAGCATTTTTTCTTTTCATAGAGTGCAAAGTAGGCTGGTTTGATTTCCAAATGCAATGGAGACCATCAGAGTGCTGATGAAATCAACTCCCCACGCCCTGCCTGGGGGGCAGTCCCAGCACCCAGAAGGGAGAAGCAGCGTGAAAACTGGCTTATTCAAAAATCTTCCTGACCCTTTTCTCGCCTTTTGAAATATTGCAAAGATGCTGCTATTGTTATCCCTTATTTCTGAACTGCATCTGCTGTCTGCCGCGCTCTCTCTATTCAAGTACTGGGGACTTAGTCAACCAAAGAGAAAAAAATATTTTTTTCTCATGTTACTTGCCTTCAAGTGGGAAGAAGGTTAAGACATTATTTTAGAAAAAAAAATAATCACGCACATCCCAAATATGTTACTCGGTGTGCGAATGAGTAAGTGCACTTGCCCATTCTAATTCACTGATATTTATGAACTCATCAGTTGTACCTTGTTGTCAGTCTTCTCGCTGAGACATCAGATGGTGGGAGCCCAGGGGAAAAGGGGTCGCTGAGTTTTTGCAGGTGGGGTTGTGCAGAATGGTGGGAAAAGACAGGGAAAATGGCAGAAGAATGAAGAGCTCAGACCATTTTTTTCCTGTTATTCGTGGCAGTTCAAAACTTAGAGTATGGAACTGTTCATTTAAGTTGGTGAGGGTTTGGGGCCAACAGGTCCCCATATGTCACAATTTTGCTAAAACGTTCATGACACTGGAACACATTCAGAACTCCACCCAGTCTTTTCACTTCACATTATTATAGACTCAGGTGGTCTGATAGTTAATGCACTGGAAGAGAAAAATGGACGACAGCGGAATAATCTGTGTCAGTAAAAAAGCCAATAATAACAATGATGATGATGGTGGTGGTAATAATGGATTCTTTCTTTCAAATACTCCACACTGATCTGTTCAAACATTTCTGAAATCAGTAGAAATCGTCCAACAAAACTCTGTGCCTGACTATTAGGAAGCTCTAAGCATATTTCCCCATTCTCATTTCTTCCAGATTTGCATGTTGAAAAGTGATTTATGAAATGACTAATGCAATGAAGACTTTAACACAGTCTGGCAAACAAGAAAGCTAATTAGTGGCAATAATTTACTTCTGGTTGGAAATTCATAATTTGCTGGGTCATGACCTATAATTAATATGTTTTCTCTGTTTCTATCTCAAAGATAATTGATGGCGCATGTTGAGTGTTGCTTTAGGAAAACTTATGTCTTAAAGGCAATTAAAATTAAACCATAGTCTTGCATAGGTAAATTATGTAAGACATTTTAAATCAAATAATCTTCAAATTAGTGTCTTATAACAATAGTAGAAGAATTAAATATCTCATTGAAAATCACATGGAATAAACATAACCTTATAGAATTGTTTTTGTTTTTTGTTTTTTTTGCTTCTTGCAACAGTATTAAAAGATATAGTCATGACCCCTCACTGGTAAAGAGAAAACATTTCCTCAAATTATCAGTTAGTATAGTATATTGAAAATAGCAAGATGAATGATTGTTAAGAGTTTCTTTTAGTACTGAGAAAACTTTAGAACTAATAAGAGATCAGGCTTGACACCTAGAACTTCATTGCTAGCATTTTTATATTAGCTTCATATTTTTCATTCAAAAACAAAACATTTTTGAGATAATCTTCTCCTGTGCCCTCCCCACATTGGCAATCATGATTATGAATAGCTGAGTCTATTTTGTAAATGATCACCCTATGTTTACACATGACAGACCTATTCCATGTACATATTTTGCAACATTTTACGTAAATTGTATTCTGGTGTATACATTATTCTACAGCTTGGTTTATAATGTGGCATTATATTGATGGTTCTAGCATGTCAGTATGTGTGCAACTTATATTTAAATCAAAATTATGGTTGTGAAATATATCAGTATATGTCTTTGTATGTATATTCTATTCCTGGTAACTAACATTTTCCTACACCTGCAACCCCCCCATTTCACTTATCCATTATACAAATTATGGATGTTTATATGCTTTTCTTGCTATTTTAAACCACGTTACAATATACACACTTGCACATCTTTATTTTAAAGTGAAAAGTATCTTTGATCAATTAAAACCAATGAACAGTGTAAGAAGTGCATGTAAGAGCTTTTCATTTAGCTTCTTCTTCCTGTCACTCTGCCCAGAACCTCTGCCCAATAGCACTTGGGCACTTGGAAGGTTTTACAGAAGCAGGGATTCTCATGGCACGTAGTTTGCTATTTGCTAAAGTCCTCGAAACAATTTCATTTAGAACCTAGGGGCTCTGCACAGGAATTGTCCCATCACTTACAAATATGCCCACACCAGCACGGACATTGCTTTTAGCAGTCCCTTTCAGGAGGCTGCGGCCAAGTGGAATGTGGCATATGTCACAGTGATGGGTCTGAAGAGATTTGGGGCTCTTAAATGACATCATTATTTTGTACAGACTCAACCTTGAACAGGGGTTTCCTGTAATCTGACCTTTACCAATAAATCTTTCACAAATCCACATGGTGGTATTCTAATGACTGTGGAGAACAGAGAAAACAAGGGGCATCTGAGGGCAACACAGGGGTCTCCAAAGAGGGTTGGGGGGAAGATGAACTTGAAATTGCTAAGGCATGTAATGACCAACTAAAATATCACTTATACGAAGTATGATAAACGAGTGGGTGTCCAAACATTATATACATAATACAAGTCTACATAGATACACATGCATGCATATGTATACACATACATACATGTACACACATGCATGCATAGATACATAACTATTTGGCTCTGAGGACTCATTCAGTCGAGCACTAATATCCAGCAAACAGTTGAATGAGTCTATAACATTTACATCCAACTATATTTCACTTACCCAAATGAATCGTTATTTACACAGCCTATTTGGAAAGGATTCTTTTAGGTAGGTATTGTCAATATGATTAGAATTTAATATTTATATAACCCTAACAATGCACTAGGTACTGTAATATTGATGAAACTGGAGCAAAATTATAACTTCCACATTTAGCCACCCAAAGATAATATTATCCAACCTCTGACTACTGCATTTTCAGGCACTGGGAAAACCTCTATTGAGGGCACTCTATAAACACGCAAAAATGAAGTTTGCTGGCTTGTGTTTGGACAGTAACTACACAGGTTGTGAGACGGTGAGAATAATAAAAATGAAGTGAGAGGAAAACGAAGTGGAAAGGGTAACAATGCCTCCCATTTGGGGAAAGAACAGAAAAGATCGAATAACATCAGCCCTGGAGAGTTGAAACAGAATTTTGATCAAGCTGCCATGAAAATCAATTTAATAAATATTAAGTGGGTGATATGTTCATTCTAAGGTCACCCCTAACTCCTTGGTTCAATATGCCAGTCGATTTACAAAATAATAACAGTATGTAGTCTAAAATTCAGGAAATAAACTTCCTGAAGCTGTTTTCAAGTATGTATGTCTTCAGAGACTTACATTTTGATAGAAACTGCTGATATCAGTTCCCATTTCCACTTTTCAGTGAGGGCAAGTTTGGCTAGGGACATCGTCATAAAAGAAAGGGTGTGGTACACAAATGTTCGAATTTGATGCTGTGCAGGAATGATCGTTAACAGGGAAAGGAGTTGGAATTTAAAACGACCAAAATAAAACCCCTGCATGTTTTTCCCTTTTTAAATTTATCTTTTATTACTCTCAAAAAAATCTGCATGATATTTAAGAAAACAATTTTAAAGATTTTTTTAAAGATTTTATTTATTTATTTTAGAGAGAAGGGAAGGAGGAAGAGAGTGAGAGAGACATCAGTGTGTGGTTGCCTCTCTCACACCCCCAACTGGGGACCTGGCCCACAACCCAGCCACACGCCCTGACTGGTTTGTAGGCCGGTACTCAATCCACTGAACCATACCAGCCAGGGCAAGGACAAAACAATTTTAAAAAGGGTGAAAAGTCCCCAAATTTATATTACTGAGGTGGAATCCTATTAAAATATTATGCACTCTACAGTTTTGGTGGTACCTGAGTGGGGGCACACATGCTATTTACTATGGAATTTTCTAAAGAATCTTTTGTAATTTAACATTTTTAAATACACATATGTATATGTGCATGCACATATTTTTTTATGTCAACAAATTTAGATTTGCATCGTACTATTAGTGAATGCTTATGTTTTAGTGTAACTTGTACTATTATTTTTTGTAAACCAAATCTTCTAGAATTTTTTTGTATAAGCAATATTTTAATAATACATTTATCTCTATGTAATTTTCTAGATATCTCCCTGGCACCTTATATGTATACTTCTGCCCACTAAGATTCTAACAAAATTAACTTCTAAAAAGCATCTCTGAATAAATGAATGCAGAAGCAGAATGTATTCAAATAGAAACTTAAAATTTCAGTCTATCTGGGTTTCAACTGATAGTAATCAAAGTAGTTTTCCAAAGCACATATTTTAATTAAATATTCATAATGTGAGTTCGGTTCATAGGCTTGCATTCAATCCATGGAACCACACCAGCCAGGACTCATAATGTGAGTTTGGCAACAAAGTTATTTCTTGGAAAGTTCATATTTCAATTTACACCTAAAAATGTGTATTAGTCATTGTTAATAACCAAAGGCTATATTACAAATATTAAACAACAAGCCAGGTTTCAACATCACCACACCCAAAAGAGTGGCAACTCAGAAAAAGAAGCTGTTATGTACACGGGCTGACCTTCAGTGCTGGCATTACATAATGTAAATTCAGGCATCTGCTTCCATGGTGAATTCGGGAACTTCGGGTCTGACCTGGTATTACTTTATGAGGATTGGAGCTAAACTGAATGTTGAATGAGTATTGAAAGTTCTTCGTTTTTGCTTTGTTTTGCTTCTATAATAAGACCTATCCCCATGTGAGAGCTGTCAATTGCCAATGCAGAGAACCAAAGTGATATATACACTAGTCGTGAATGGAGAGTCTCCAATCACCAGATTACAGTCCCATTCTATGGGGAAGCTCAGTTGTGTGTTTTTTAATTCATGCAGAATTTGCTGGAGTATAAATTACTAAATAGAAGGGGACCTGACGCAAAGGAGCATTATGGGGAAAAAAACTCACTTAATTGGATGAGATTTGTGCTGTACAGCAGTGCTATCTGATGGGTGGGAAATATCAGGGGATTTAAGCTTAAGACCCTTAGGTTATATCTTCTCATTACTAGAGGCAAACTTTTAAACTTGGAGTAAATAGCGGAGCCTTGGTATCCTCATCTGTAAATTGCCTACCTACTTAATCTCAGTGTCATGAGAATCGAGGCAAGTCCAAGTGCACATCCAAGTTCTTAGTAAACACAAATGTAAACAGTACATTATAATACCCAAACTCACAATGCATCATGAAAAGCAACACAGTCATTCCTGTTAAAATCCTTACAAAGAAGCTGAAAATTGAGTCCTGCGACCTGGGATCAACCACCAAGATCCAGTGTCCAAAGTTTGCTCGATGTTCTTCCCATTGGAAGAAATCTCTCAGTCTGTCAGACAGACAGTCAGGGGCAGGTCATTTTACTGAGTGGGCCCTTCGCCAGGATACTGAATTCCCTCGCCCATCTCAAAAGCTGTGTGTTTCCTAGGACGCCTACCTCTCCTTTGCGTTCCATGCCCATCAAAGGAAAAACAGCACTGGGCATTCTCCACTGCTCCTCACTTTGCCGTGCTGGACCATGAGCTCAGCTGCATTCCATTTTCTGTCACTGCGATCACCAATTCTATCCTTACCAACAGGCACTTCTCCAACCAGCTCCAAGGGATTTGTCATCCTGACAACTAAAATAGCCCTAACTAAAATACTTCCTGGCTTCGCTCCCCTACATGTATACTTCACTTGGGAACCGTATGAGGTGCTGTGGACTCCCCGAAACTCTATGTCTTTGCTTGGTAGTGTCTTTTTTTCTTTCTGTTGAAATTCCAGTTCTTCCTACAAAGCCCGATTTAAATGTTATCACTTTGAAGAAAGGCTGTGTCATTCTGCCCACCAGGCTAAGAGGTCCTACTCTGTTGTGTTTTGGTTTTATTTCTCCCATTTTGTTTGCCTGCTTCCCATATTTTGCTCATTGCTGTGTTACTAGACGTAGGTCATCCTTCACCCATCACCCATCACTCACCCCCACACACTAGGCTGATGGGGATTTGTGAGAAGGGAATATCACTTGCTCGGTTTTAGGACCGAAACACATCACATGGTCTCCTGGTCCTTGTAAGAGTAGTTATTGGCGAAAGAAACAAATGAATAAGCAAATGAAAGAATCAGAACTGCACAATACCTGAGGGGGCCCTCAACATGAAATTTATTTCTAAATAACTGTGCACTCATTCTTACATGTTTGAACTTCAGTCACCTTCACAGTACTGTCCATTTGATGCAGTAGACCTATGAAGACATTTTTTTCCATTGCTCAGTTTTTGAACTCACTGATTTTGATGCCGTTTAGTACTTCTGCCATTTTTTATCTCACCTCTTCCACATTGGCAACGATCTTTTTCTTTCAAAACTGTTTTCATTTGGGGACATCAAAAATAGTTGCTCAGACAAAGCAAGAGGGTGGGGCACAGGAGTAAAGTCATTTTGGGTCAAAACTGCTGAACGCTCAGTGCAGCATGGGCAGATGTGCCTGTAAATCACCCATGATGAAATGGGCAAACCTGGTGAATGAGTCTTCAAAAACAATTCACTGAAGCCAAACGCAGCCTCTCACAACAATGCCAGCTGGTACACTGGTACAGCTGGGTTCCTAGAACACTCATGTAGTGGGGGAAGCCTATGCTATGAGGGGTCCACCCAGCAGAAGATAATTTCATTTTTTGGTTTCCCTTTGTACTATAGGACGCCCTTCTAAGAGTGCTTAGAACACTGAAAATGTGTTACTAAAGAATTAGATTAGACTGAGATAATACGTGATCTGTTATTCACTTTGGAAGTTACTTCTTGAAACTATTGCAATATCTTTTTTTTTTTTACTCTTCAATGTTCTGGTGGGCATGGGGCTACCTCAGAAACACTCTGGAACAACAGCAGATCGCACTACCCTAACCATGGACCTAACACTACTTGAATTTAAAAATTGCATTAGTATGACCTACGTTCTCCTTTTGGGCAACATTTCAAAACGGAAACTTTACAGACCTCCAGCAATTCACTGATGAGACAAAAATGAATTAAAAATTGATAAGATGCTGTGATATATTCAGTTGGAGTAACAAGAACAAAGAAAAAATATTGAAAAGTACCAGGTAAGTGAATCTGGATTCTATGTTGATGATTAAGATATCCAACATCACCGCCATTCATTCATCCCAGTTGAATTTTCACAGTAGATGATACAGTTCAGTTGAAGAAACCAATTTACCTATTCATTTCAACTCAATTATTCATAAATTCTATCTTGCAAAGGGGCATATGAGAGCCAATGGATGATGAAGTCTAGAAGTTGAGATCACATTTGACATTACACAGTTGAGTTGGAAGGGACCTTAGAGGACCATATTTTCCTGTTTCCTTCCCACAAAAGGATACTCTTTTTCGAAGTCCTTGGCAGGCCCTTGCTAGCCTCCAAAAAATCAAACAACTGGTATGTTTTGTCACTCAGATCTCCTCTCAGGTTTCACTGAATGGCCTCTGATCAGGCTCTCTACGCGAGTGCTTTTTTGGAGTCATTTAATGTAACATTGTTTTCCATAGGGCTCATACTGTGTAATACCATTTATTTAGTAATTTCTTTGTTTCCTGCTGATCTCTGCCCAATAGCCACAGGAGTGGGCACCTTGTTTAAATTGTTCACTGATGTATCTGACTTATCTAGAACAGTTTCAGGCACACGGCAGACAGTACCTATTAATAGGTACTGCATGTCATTGAATAAAACTGAACATCTTTTAAAACCAAAAGTCATTATCTTTCAAGGCATGCCACTCTACTCCTTGAGGACTCTGCTACAAAGCCTTTCTAGTTCTAGACCTAAAATCTGCCCTGCTATGCCTTGTCCAGTTCGACCTAGGTCAGGCCTCTCCAATGCAGCTACTGTATCTTAATTAAGGTTGATCACTGTAATATCTGAAGATCCAACCTTGAGTCAGTCAACAAGTTACTGAGTTTTAATCCTTTACCACTCCTGTTGGACGCCACGACTTTCATTTAAAAAAACAAATAAAAGTTTAATAGTTGAAATAGTGGTTGAGACACAATATTTATCACGTGATTCTCATTTGCTCTGAGTCTATGGAGTGTGCGTGGTGAATTTTGTGAAGGTACAAATCTGCTCAATGGAAAATTACATGTGCAAGCAAAAGTTTACACACAATTTCAGGAGGTTCACAAATATCCCCCAATGTATTTAAAGGCCCTGAAGGATGAACAAGATACTTCAAGGTATAATCCCAGTTGTCAAAGAGCCCTTTTTCTATGTCTCCTTGTCTCTTGGCTTCACAATTACAACCTGTTGCCTATATTGTAGCTTAGAATCTAAGTGGTGAATATCTTACTCAAGAAAGAGAGGAAGATGCTTTGAATCTCAAAGTGTACATTTGTCAGCTATAAATTATGGATGGCAGATCAGATCCTACAGCTTACACCTCCAAATCACTTGGCAAAAAAAAAAGTTTTCCCAACTCAGAAACATACTTTTGCTATCCATTCTTAGGGGTATTTTCACTTGTGTGACTTTAATTCAGGGATCTGAAACATGCCAACATTGCATTTACACCCTCTCTACACGCTGTACCTAATTGCCCCCCTTTAATGAACTTCACTGAGGGAAAATGAATGTATTTCGGGTTTGCTATGTTTCCAAAGGCAAGATACGGAGACCTGGAGAGCTTATGAGGTGATAAATTTTTCTATAGGAAATACACATACATAGAACGATTTGCAATCATTAGAGGCACTGCCTGTTGTCTTTTTCTCTAAAGCAGAATTAAATAGATGTTTTTAGTCTGGCAGAAATCTCCCCCCACCCCCCGCCACTTCTGCTTTTGTCTCTTTTCTGAAAGGGATGAGACCTACTCTGTCAACTCCGAAGCTCTACTGTCACCAGGCAGAAAGAAAGCCCCCCTCCGTGGATGAAGACTACCGTCTGTCAGTAGATGTGGCTGTCAGCCACCCAAAAGCACTGTCATTCAGTGTCAAAGCACTAACAACAAAGCAATTATCCACACCAAAAAGAAAGAGAAGCAGAAGACCCATGTTACAGAGATAAAACAGCCAGTGAAAAATAGAACAAGCGCCTCTAAAGATGAGAGCGTGGTTCCCTTCCCCCCTCTCTCCTAATAGGCTGCAACCTCATCTGTGAAGCCATTCCCATTTTTCATTTAAAGTCTGGCAAGGAGCTTTGGATTATTTTGTGAAACACCAACAAACATTTTTTCCACACAGCATACATATTCTTCAAACAATGTTATTACCTTATTTTTAGGAAAAGAATATATTCAGGATCAATTAAACTTCAGACAAATCTGTGACTCAATTCTAGGGAGGCCAAGTAGTAGTTGCCCTAGAAAGAAAGGCTATCACACAGACAATAATCTGTAATGGACAGAATAGGGTTAGAAGCAGAAAAAGAACAATGGAACATCCAAGTTTGATGATACGAGGCAAAGAGTATCACTTCCAGTATTAAAAAATAAAATAAATTTTAACCCAGAAACTATTAATAAGCCCAAAAGGTATATTTCATAAACTCGAGATAAAGTTTGCATCCCAATTAGGTGGGATAATAATGGATGCTTTGTGAATTAAATTTTCTCCTAGATAAGGTAGCTATTCATCTAATTTTTATCATTAATTTAACAGCTATTTATCAAGCACCTATGATGTTACACACACACACACACACACACACAAATCCAATACTAAACTCTGGGTATGTCATGATGAAAAGCAGTCTTTACTGTCCTGGAAAGAGTCTATTGGGAAAGACAGATGGAAGAAAGCAGATGAAACAACAATTCTTGACTAGGGTGTCAAGATAATTCACTCTGTTTCTGAGCCTACATTTTATTTGCCCTGTGCCGTTGGCCAATTCATTTCCTTTCTCTGAAGCAAATGTCCATGCTTTGTAGAATGAATGAAATGGGCTAATGTATCAACCTCTAATTTCCATTTGGTTCTAAAGTATTTCCCATGATTCCATTAAATGGCTTGCAAGATCTCTTCCTATAACATGTAATCTAATTACTCCTAGGAAGATAATGTGATTTAATGAAAATACTTTGGACACAGCACTAAAAATAATCTGTCAGCTTGTTTTTACACCAAATATATAACTCTTATTTAGGTCCACAGTCATCATTACCTTTATAATTAATATTATTACATTTTCCTGATGCTGGAATTTGTACAACATAATGGGAACCTAGAACTAAAAAATGAAAATGATCAAAATATCCAAGATATTCAGAAAATGTTAAGAATCGTGGAAAGTTGGGGGAGCCGATAAATGATCATTTAACTACATTTGTTTTCATTTGAAACCCTTAGAGATTTGTAAGTATTCTATATTACTATTAAATAGTAATTTTTACTAATCTAGACATATTTCCTTAACTTCTGGTACTTATATGTTTTCAGGTAAGTCTTCTTATCAAATATAAAAATATAACCTTTGAATAAAAAATGTATACAATCTCATAAATTGTAATTTTGGTTTCCTTAGATAAGTCCTGAATAATTTTGCAAATTACTGATTATGATGAGAATATGAATTTGTATAAAGAACAGTAAAAAGTGTTGTTGCAAGACTAACAAACTTTAATTATGTATTTAACAATTAACACTATTTAACAAGGCTTTAATAGAAGTCAGAAGTCTTAATAATAATTTCTGAATCTGTATAAATGTCTTGCAAAACATTTTAAAATATAGTAGAAAACATTCAATGATTTATGTTGTTAAGTCTGAACTACCTTACTTGGTATTGTAAAAAGTACCATATATAAAATGGTAAAACTACAGGAAGAAGAATAATACCCTGATAGATTTTTTAAAAAAATCTTTTATTTCTCTCTTGCTATTTCTTTCACATTTTCTGTGATGATTACCAGTGGACATGGTTTGATAACTCTGCTTTTAAAATAAATGTGTATTCTGTTATATTACTGTTTTTATATGGGATATAAAGGATCCTATATATAAGAGACATGTGACTAAGGATGAAAGTTATCCAAATAAAGCTTTCACATTCAGAAATTCCATACTCACTCTGTTATATTACACAGAGTAGTCAAGAGTCAATATATTTTCTTCTTCCCCAAAGTAACATAAAATACTTAGAGATTTATTATGAATCCTCATTTATAAATGACAGGTAAAACTTTAAGCTAGTTTTCTATATAAAAAGCTAGGAGGCTGGGGAAGTGATTTTCAAAAAGAATTTGACTGAAGCACCGTGTTGTACTGAGGAACCTCAGAATCACTTGGATCTATGCACATCCCCTACAATAGGCAGGGGCGCTTTACCCATTTTTTCCTCTTTTTCAGCCAGCATAGGGCTGAACCCCAGTTCAACGTGTGCTAAACATTCGTTGCACTGAAATTAGTCCAATGGATGCTGTAAATAAGGACATTCGGGTTTCAATACAATTTCCATCATCAAAGTAACTAAGATTTAAATTAATGATCTTTATGGTAGATTATCAACTTTGATATAATTTCAGTCTAGTTACTTGATAGAAAGAACATATCCAACATTTGAACATCTCAGAGAATGAGTATCTGTTTATTTTGGGTAGTTCATATTAAAAAGAAAAAAGCACACACACACACACTAGCATATACAAAGAATACCCACTACAGTTTAAATGGTTAGCTACATCCAACATTTGCATTTATGTACAATTGTGGATCGATACAGAAAAGCAAATCTAGAATATTGAATTGTCTTTAATTTCTTCTTTTTCCAAGGTGCTGAAAATTTACTTTCAAATTACCATATGAATCATTGCTATAGTTTACAAGCTGGGGATCTGGTGGAATCACAGGCTATAAATTCTTCTGTATACACTTCATGTAGTGTGGCATATATAATACACTGATTTTATGTCACATTTAGAAAAACTTTTGTTTGGGATTTATTCTAAATTTTAAAGAAGTGGAACTAGACTCTGTTCAAAATGTTTTACACATCTTAACCCATTTAGTTTTAATAACAACTTTATGAAGCTATTATAAATCCCACTTTACAGATGAGCAAACTAAGTTTAAGCAATTTCCTTGATCACGTACATGACTAGCATGTAGCAGATCTGGAATCTGATCTGACTCATTGAGGTCCAAATTCATGCTCCTAACCAGGAAACTAATGATCATTAATATGATACACACACACACACACACACACACACACACACACGAGGTCTGTCAATGAAGTATCCAGCCACGTAACATGAAAAATAGAGACATTTACTGAAGAAGATTTAAGACACAAGACACCTTGCATATAGGATAATGATGCCTCAGTCCCCTTTAAAGCAGGCACCTTGGGACCTCACACAGTTCTCCCAATTGCCATTAGCTGCTCCATTGTTTTATCCTGAATGTCATCAACTGTCCGAAATCTCTTCCCTTTCAAACGTTATTGTAGTTTTGGGAAAAGCCAGAACTTACAGGGTGCCAAATCTGGGCTATAGGGGGTGCTGAGTCACCTGGTGATTTGATGTTTTTCCAAAAAACTCTTCATGAGACGTGATGCATGAGCAGGCGCATCATTGTGATGAAGCTGCCAGTCACCAGCTGCCCACAGCTGTAGCCTTCTGAATCACGTGAATAGTTTCCATGGAGGAATGTTCAGAGTTATTGCAAAGTTTGATGCAGATTCATTGCTCTACTCACTCAGTCATTTTGAATGTGACAGCCACACAGTACACATGCTCACTGAACGGCATCTACCGCCCCCACTGACTAGTAAGTACAGTGAAGTCATGCATGTGCATTCCAGTCCACTCTCCTTGGCTGTCAGGTGACATACATATGGTGTAAATGATTCTTGTTATATTAATATTGGTTGGGTTTTTTCTAGACATACCTCACGTGTTCATGAGAAAACTAGAATATACTAACCAGTGATCAATCACAAAAACTGTAGATCTCAGAACCAAAGAGACAAACAAGGTCAGCACTTACCAAGTAAATAACAAACTTCTACATTCCAGTATATATTTACAAAAAGTAAAACTCAGAGTGTGTAAAATGCATGTGACCTTCTTATAAACACAAGGCGACATTGTCCACCAAACAGTTCATCAGTAGTGAGTTGTGATTGAAATAATAAAATATGCTACAAAGGGCAAACACTGAAACAAAGGAAGATTTCAAATTTGCAAAATGAAAAGCAGGTTTGGCCAGGTAGCTCAGTTGGTCACAGTGTCATCCGTACCAGGGGTGTCCTACCTGGGGCCTGCATGCAGCCCAGAATGACTATCAATGAGTCCCACACAAAATTGTAAATTTACTTAAAACATGAGATTTTTTTTGTCATTAAGTGCTGCAATGTATTTAATGTGTGGCCCATGACAACTCTTCTTCTTCCAGTGTCTCACAGACATGCCAAAATGTTGGACACCCCTGCATACCAAAGGGTTGCCGGGTTTCCTCCCAGTCAGGGCACATACTTAGATCGTGGGTTTGACTCCCAGTTGGGGCACATATGGGCAGTAATTGATTGATATTTCTCTCCATCTTTCTCTCTCTCCTCTCTCCTCCTTCCTTACTCTATAAAGATCAAATAAAAAATATCCTCAATTGAGAATTTAAAAAAAAGGAAAAGCAATCCTTAGGTAGGTTCTCTGATATGTATAAGAAGAGATAATATGTTGGAATTTCTGGAGAGTCCTTCATAGAAAAGGATCAATGTTTGAAGTAGACCCCAAATGGTTTTATGACAGTTTCTTTTTGCTCTTGGGTGAAAAGGGCCAGGCTCAGAGAGGAGCTGACCAAAGGTAACTTTGACCTCTCCCTTGCTCTGGGTTTACCACAGCTATTCCATTAGAACTTCTGCAGATCCGCTTTTATTTTATTTTACAGTTTTGTGTGTCATCATTTTTTTTGTCTCATGTCCTGCACTTTTCTAACTCTAATAGCTGAAAATACAAAAGCAGACCAGAAATTATCATGTATGGTACGTATGAAGAGGCTTCTTCGAATCTTTGCCAACTTGGTTATCTCCCAACTTGGAAAGTGTCCCAGAGGAGTGCACTTAAAAAGTCATGTCATTCTTCAAATTGTTGTTGACAAATGTTTCTGTGGATGCTAATAGACATAAATGTTGTTTCTTATCTAGACTAAGGACAGAAGTGGAGCATTTACAACAACACATTGGAGATTCTTATCAGCCAGAAGTGGAATTGGGCCTGGGAAAGAGGAAAAAAACATTGAAATTGTCTACAGTGATCGACTCATAAGTGGACTATGGCAAGGCATGTGTCTCTGGAGGATTCTAGCAGGAGCTCAGAATCCGGATTCTGATTGATTGTATGTGGGGGAGAGTGTTCGCAGATATCTGAAATTTTAAAATAAAAAAATCTCTGTACTTCTAATTAAATGATATAATTTTTGTCCTATTATGAATGGCACAGATTCAAATTCATTCTGACCAAAAAAAATGAGTCTGCGTTTGCTAATCTGATTGTTCCCAAATTGGCCCCAGCAAATTCAGAAGATTCATTGGGTAGCAGATGGTGAGAAAGAATAAGAAACCAGGACCAGTTCTCATCCCCAGACAAAGGACGAGGTTTGAGAGAAACACACAGTGAAGAAAGAAAGCCCGGTTCATCACAGGACCCTCAATCTGAGCAGGGGATAAACCCCTTCCTTGCAATCAGCCTTCGCCAATTTCTCTTGCTGCATTCACAAAGGGACCGGAAAAAAGGGAACGATTACGTGAATTCCAGGAGAGCCAAAAAACACTATTTCCAAGACACGGTAATTCCTTTGGAAGTTCAAGGTTAGGAGAATATCAAACCTATCCAAAATAAGACGTGTTAATATTTAATGTGCTTTCTATCTGCCCCTGGGCCAGTCAGACATTTGGTTCCCAGCGTGGCGTGAACGAGACTGTGAGCTCCGTGAGACAGACCCCATAGCTGGTTTATTTCTCCACAGCCCACGGGATCTAGTTCAGTGTCTTGAATTTAGGAGAGGTTCAGTACGCATACAAAGAGAGAAATCCAAAATAATCAGCCATTCGTTTGTCTTAAACGGAGCTTTGCTCCCATTAAATTTCGCCACTTGTGTCTCACAAGTCTGGAAGACTTTAGATTGTCAATGAATAAATATAAATACGTACAAGTCATTTTTACATGTTTAAAATGTAACACTGAACTGGGTGCCTGCTAAGGCCCTCTCCGGGGTCAACATTTTCTTGTCTCTGGCTGTATCTACTTGTGTTCACTTTTTCTTAAATTTATTTTTCAGTTAGAGTTGATATACAATAGTAGAATCAGGTATACGACCTAGTGATTAGACATTTATCTACCTTATGAAGCGATGCCTGTGAAAAGTCCATTTCCCATCTGACACAACACATGGTTAGGATGCTATTACTGAACATACTCTTTCTACTGCACTTTCTATCCCTGGGACCCAGTCTATAATTAGTGCCCCACATTTTTTAATCCTCATGTTCCCCCCTTTTTATGACTAGAGAAAAAAGGCAGTGTAACAGTTTGGGTACTAGTTTTCTATTTTCAGGGCGGTCATTTTTTTTTTTTGAGGTGGAGGGGAGTCTGTGTGAAGATGCCGGCATTTTCAAATAAAAACTATTGCTTCAGGTTAAATCACTTAACCTGCTGTGAAGCCATTAGAATTCATTTGGCTGTTGAGCACAGCTAGGTGCTTAATAAAAGGGTCACAGGGAAGCACACACAAAGATGTCCACTGGGCTTTGCAAATGGCAAGAGCCCTCCACCAGGTGGGTAGGTTGGTCACCACGCTGATGCTGGGCAAGTAGGTCCACCCCCCTGACTCCCACTCATCATTCTGGAAAGAGTACAGAGTCCTGGAATTGACAACCTGTGAAAGGGAAGCAAGCAATTGCACGCATTCCTTAAAACCATTTTCTTAAATTTTATTTTACATAATAGAGAGTGTTGCCACAGTTTTTTTTTACATAGATGATAAATCTCCCATTTTTCTTATTTATCAGCAACTGATGAAAGTCAAAAGCAATTCATCACCTGCTGAGGCCACTCGTATATAAAAGCAACCCTGCTGTTTGACACCGTGCTTTAATCAAACTACGTGTGGCTACCTCACTCTTGCCCGCACACACACACAGACACACGCAGAGGGAAGAAAAGATAAACATCAAATAAATGTCTTCCCAGAAACAGAAGCTGCCCCACAGTCTGCGCAAGCAAAATGTGTTCTCTCACTTACACCTGTTGTCCTTCTTAACGATGTGTGATGGAAAAGCTGTCCTGATTTCCAGTGGCACCACCCATGTCCCAGCCTATTTAATTCACCGTTTCATTACCTACTAGCCTTTTCTTAGGATTATTCAAATCATACATCCCCGTCGTATTCCCTAAAGAACAACATAACAGTATTCTTTCCAGTGGAATCAAAGACACTAGGTGTTTGCATAAGAATAGCAAAGAAATGTAACTGTTACTTTTGCTTTTACAATCTGAATAAATGTGAACGATGGCATAAATGGTGTGGATGCACACGTATGCCACTTAAAAAGTTATGAATGTGTACAGTGGAAAACATACAAATAGATCCTTATGTGGTGAAGAGATACCTATTTTAATTCTTACCCCTGAAATACAAATAGCTAAAGCTGAGCCCTGATATGATCTGAAGTCACACTGGAATTGCCACTGATGTCACAGGTGTTCTTTAGTATCTTAATTTTGTAAAGGGAAAGCGATTCGTATTTCTGATGCCCGCTTTGACCGTGACAATGGTTGGCTGAGTGTTATTTTGAATCCCTGTGGCTACTGCCCATTAGTTCTGGAGGAAAAAGATAATGGCTCTCTGGTACAGCAATTTATCAAATTAGAGCAAGGTCTGAATTCCACATTCAGCCGCCGCCTGCAAAACCAGTCCACAAAGGAGACCAAGAAACCCAGCAGAAGTTGGAAGCCAGTCAAATAACTTGTATGGGTTATCATTGTTGAGTACTGCAAGAAGAATACTGTATCGCTTTGGTTGTTTCATCCATCTCATCATGCAAATTAACAGGCAGTTTCTCTGCCTCATTTAGGCCAGGGAAGATTTTCTTCTTTTCCTGGGTGAGGACGTGGAATGAAACAGAGTAGCTGCGATAAAGGAACTTCAAGTTGGCAAAGGAAGAACAAGCGTGCATTTACTGTGCTTGTGTTCTCTTCCAGATTCAAAGAGTTGAAGACATTTGTCTAATACTAAAAAGTAGCACACAGAGGCCTTCATTAAATCTTTCCCAACAAATCGATGGGATCTGTCCTGAAGAATCCATGCTTTTAATACTCTGCAACCAGTAGAATGCATTTTTTTAAGGTGGCCAGCTACAGTCTAGTAGACTTCCAGGCCCTTAATTAAATCTGCATTCTCCAAAATCAAAACAGGGATTTGGGTTTCATCCACATGCCAAATAAGGGGAAAACTATTACGTCAATGGTAGAGAGTTGAATTGCCTGCATCTCTAAGGATATGGTAGGGGCAGCAACTGCTTCACCAAATCCAATCTCTTTGCACGCCAGAAGTCAAGAGATTTATCACTGCCAAAGCTGGCGATGAGAAAGTATAATTCGTCAATGCCATTTAGTGGCCAGTGAATGAATGGGTCAGACATCTCTGGAAGCCGGCTTTTAATGTTAAACGGGGAATTCACCTAGACAGATAATCTATTTCTCAAAAAGGAATTGACTTTAAAAAGTCTATTTGATTGTACCCTCATTCATTTATTACTTGTATTTGGAAATGTCCCATCTAGCCAACTCCCCTCTAATTTCTCCCAACTGGTTCTCCGACCTCTTGGAAGGTTCTCAGGGTCACCCAGAAAGCCAGAGAAAAGACAAACTGGAGAGGAGAAGAAACTTCATCATTAGCCTGCTGCTACCTCAGGAGGCCACACTGATGAATTTTAAATTAAAAGACACTCCAGCTACATTAGAAAGAGAATATTATTAAGTTATGCAATCCTTACTTACACACTGACTTATCTTGCTATATAAATAGTCAAGTGACTTTAATAGATCACAGTTGACCAACAAAGAATGATGTGTTCAGCTGTATTATAATTTTACTAATACATTTAGGCGTTATATTGAAGTTAAAATTAAAACAATCTTTTATGACACTTTAAAAACAAAGTCATTTATCTGATTATTTTGTTAGAAGCATGTATGAAAAATGTATTTTAGATTCAACTCTTGTAACTGTTTGCTGTTCACACAGTATTTTTAAAAGCCACAAGATCACTGATTATATGGCTTCTCAAAGTTATTATAGTTTAGATTAATTTCTTTCATTTTATTACTTAAGCATGCTCTTGTGTACTTCCTAAATGGATTCTCTTTTCTGTCCTCCTCCCCAAGTCTCTTTTTCTGCCCCATCCTCTATAATTTACCGTCCTTTCTAACGAAGGACTTATTTCCACAGGAAGTATATGATAGGTTTACGAAGTAGCTTATTTGATTATGCAAATACCCTTTTCTTCATTGTAACAGTATCTTCTCTCCCAAAACACACTTTATGATTCACGTGTTCTTTTAAAACTGGGATTTAAAAAATATAGACGGCTAATCCAGCGCTACATAAAAACACTGACCTTGGGTAGATGTCAGTCTGCCAGCTGCGAACTGTCCCTGGCTGGCAGGTGATATGACCGTGCTGGGTTGTGAAATGATGGCATTGCTAGGCACGCAGTCAGTCCAGTTCCACTGACACCTTTTCCCCCCTACAAGACTTTTCAAATGAAGGAAGTGGTATGTGAATTCACCTTCTGGTGCACACGCCATGTCTAGTCATGGGCTCTTGGCCAGCAGGTGAAGGGACTTGAGTGCGCTCGAGGAACAGAAGTTACCCTGCCTAATCAGTCTGATGACCGATCTGGGGCAAAGACCCACACGTTTCATAAATCTACAGCTCCAGAGGACCGGGGTAGAGGCTCTGCCCTCCGTTCTCCCTCCTGCGTTTCCTCCAGAGAGCCCTGGTGTGTCATCCACCCCCGCACTCTCATCCACGCATTGCTACTGCAAAGCCATATCACCTGTTCTCATGGACTCTATATCCTACTGAGAGACAACACCAAGTAATAAAGTTAAACAAAAAGATAAGTGACGTGTGTTCAGAATATTATTATAAATGCTTTGAAGAACGCAACACAGGGCGATGAGATTAAACCTGGGAGAATGGGAGGCGGGGCACATGTGTGCTGCTTCAGAATGGACACTAGGGCTGAGAACTGGATAATGTGGAGAGATTATCCACAGGGGATGTAGAGCAAGACCTGTTTTCAGAAAACAGTAGCAAAAACCCAGCCAGCACAAAGGTCCTAAAGGTCCTAAAGGCCCTAAACCAGGTGCCTGCCATGTTCAAGGAAGAAGTAAAGTGATCGGCAAGACTCCAGTATAGTCAGCAAAGAGGGTGGGCGCAGGGCGTCTACTAGGAAAGGCCCCCAGTAACACCTCGCCAGTCCACTCGTCAGCCAACTGGCTGGAGAATAACGGTGATCAACAAGCTACCAGCAGGTCTATGGTGAGCATATTGGGAGTTAAATGTGTCTGACTTGGCTCAGAGCACACGTCACTCTAAAACCATTCTTTTTTTTAAAGATTTTTTTTATTTATCTTTAGAGAGGAAGGGAAGGAGAGAAGGAGAGAAATATCAATGTATGGTTGCCTCTCGTGAGCCCCCTGCTGGGAACTGGCCTGCAACCCAGGCATGTGACCTGACTGGGAACTGAACCGCGACCATGTGGTTCGCAGGCCCACGCTCAATCCACTGAGCTACACCAGCCAGGGCCGCTAAAACCAATCTTTAGGACGCAGTGTGCCTGATCAACCAAACACACTCCTGTGGCCTGAAGAGGCACTGCCTTGTGGGGGTGACATACCCACAAATGAGAATCTAGACAAGGACCTTAGAACATCCTTGTTTAGAGACCATACAGATCTCGTAAACAAGCGAAAGGGTCAGGGTGACCATGCTGATCCCGTGATTAATCACCACAGACACGTGACATGGGATAAGAAGTGAGGGGTGTGTGGTGAGGTGGAAAACCCTGTGCCCTTTCTAAAAGCGGAAGCCACTGTGGAGTTCCAGCCGACAATATTCACACGGGCGTGGGGCCCTAATGCGGCCCCATCTCCTGATTCATTTATGAAAAACCAGCATTGGGGATTTGAAGGTGAATTCAAACACTCATTTTACAAGTTGGCAAGTGACTTAAAACCACGCAGATCAAAGAAAACACAACTTCAGGCCTCCATGAGTCCACTGGCAGCTGGTTTCCAAACCGTGATTTAATCATAACGCCCTGTTGATATTTGAGACATAAACAGACATAACCTTCTTATTGGATGGCGACTTTTATGAATGGCCAGGGAGTCTGTTCTCTATTTTTTCCAGTCTGCTGGCAGATTAAGCCTGGTAATGACAGTGCACAAAAGGCCCTCAGGTAGTAATGTACCCCCTCATTGGGGTGATAAAGACTCTGAGAATTTCAAGTTCTTCCTAACACGTTAGGAAGTTTTATAGAAAACCCAGCATCAGTCGTCGGCTACGTGGTACTTTTCTAGACAAAGAGAGAGACAGATGCCACAAGGACATATTTCAATGCTGAACAGTTTTATTTATAATACCTAACGTTACCCGAATGCACACCAGTCTACTACCTGTTAATAATCATTAATCTAACAAGAGCACTGCAGGTGACAGACAGCAGCGGATTGCTTCCTATAATATTTAATTTTTTGAAGAAAATCAAAATGATCTCAGTTTGAATGGGATTTTAAAAATGGGAAAAGAAAGGCAGCTATTGACTCCCTCGGATTGCCATTTTCAATCCATAACTGGCCCCTGATGCTTATTGCATTAATCCTTATGAGAGGGACTTGCCACGTGTCATCGGAGGGGGTTGCTAGGAGGCAGGGTCGCCTGCCTCGACTGGATCCCTTTGCTTTCCCCAGGCGGCGGCACGCTGTGTCCGGGGACACTCCTTCAGTTACCCTGAGCTCGTAAACTCTCCTGAATGCCCAGAAATACTTTAGCCCAAGACATCAGTAAGTAGTTCATGGGGAGATATGCTACAGGGTTGCCAGTATTCTTAGGAACCCCATTACTTTCTTTTTTTTTTAGAATATTTTATTTATTTATCATTAGAGGGGAAGGGAGGGAGAGAAGGAGAGAAATATCAATGTATGGTGGCCTCTCGTGAGTCCCCTGCTGGGAACTGACCTGCAACCCAGGCATGTGCCCTGACTGGGAATCGAACTGCGATCATGTGGTTCGCAGGCCCACGCTCAATCCACTGAGCTACACCAGCCAGGGCAGGTACCCCATTATTTTCACTCACAGGTCACAAGACCCTGGCCGCTTTATGCCACAGGTTGCCTTGTCTGGTCACCAGGAAATAATGACCATCGAGCCCAGGCAGTGTGATATGTGTATATGCGTGTCTCTAGGCATGACATTTTCCTTTTACCAGTGGTTATTTTAATAGAGGAGATAATCATGTCTGACCTACACCTGGCTGCTATCCAAGAATTATATGTAACAATTTGTTGCAGTAGTATTCCTCCAGTCCTTCAGCAAGAACACAAACTATTTAAGTTATGCTTAAAGGTATATTTCATTTTTAAGTCTCATCTCTGGCACACAACATATTCTAAACAGCTTTCTCTCTCTTTAGTAGTGCAAGCAATTTTCCTCAATAGCTTCTTCTCCAGCCTGGCATATATCCCTCGCTGGTGTTTACAATTTGAATGATCACATCTAATTTTGGTTTGCATTAGTTCTATCTGGGGGGGAAATGTACATAGGGGGCGGTCCCTCATCCCCTGGCAACCCCTTCAAGACTTACTAGCACTTCCTTGCCCTAGGAGGGAAAAATATATCACAATATAATATCAAAACAAATAATTCAAATTATTCCTTAAATGCACACCAATTTTAGTAAATTATTCTTAACATCTAACCAGCTGTTTAAAATACTCCTTCAAGCAGTGTTGTGAGTTTCTGTTCTTTTCCCGTTTCCTATGTTGACATCCGTTTATGAGTCAGGTGTATTGTATACACGGAGGGTATTTTTGTGTCTTAGCAATCTTGTTAAGATTTTCAGTTGTGTATTATTTTCCCGGGGCTGCTTGAACAACTCACCGCATACTGGGTGGCTTAAAAACAACAGAAATATATTCTCTTACAGCTCTGAGGGCCAGAAGTCAGAACTCAAGGTGCCGGCGGGGCCGTGCTCAAGCAGAAGGCTCCACGGGGAGAATCCTTCCTGGCCCCTGGTAGCTTCCGGTGGCCCCAGGTGTTCTCTGGCTTGTGACAGCATCTTCCGGCCTCTACCTCTGTCTGTACATCGCCTTTTCGCTTCTGTGTCTCTGAGTTTCAAATCTCTCTCTGGCTTTCTCTCTTAAGGATCCAGGCATCACATGTAGGGTGCACCTTAAATCCAGGATAACCCTGTCTTGAGATCCTCACCTTAATTACATTTGCAAAGGCCCTTCTTCCAAACAAGGTCACGTTCTGAGATTCCAGGTGGACAGATATCTGGGGGAGGCACGATTTAACCTGCTGTAGGTTGATTTGGATTAATTCTTGTTTTTTTTTTAGAGTATCAGTGCTATATTCTGTTTCCTTGTATGACTTTTTCTTCTTGGGATTTATTTACTTCAGGAAGTAAGAGCGCATATTATTTTCCTAACCACTTCTGGTTGCATTCAGTGGGAAAAAGTTTCTCAATGGGAGTAAAATGATTAGAAATATGTAATTTTATGATTATATTTATTATGCTCCATACAATGTTATTCAATAATTATGCTCTATAAATTATGCTTAAGAAGGACTTAGGATAACTAGGACATAATTATGACATGCCCTTTAAAATAAATACTGACTACTAATAAATATCAAAAACATGAAGAATATTCAATGAAACTGGAAAGTGGGAGGAACTTTGAATGTAAAATTTAGTCTGTATGTTATACATGTCTATATTTCAATAACTATAACCACTGGTAGAGGGTACTGGTTTATAATCTGTAGCCTTTTTTTCTGGTTTCTGATTTCTCTATAATAAGAGAGTCATATTAATAATTGAAAATAGTGATTCTGTAAAACCTTATGTAGATCAGGCAACCATTTCCAAAGTTGTTCATTTTCAGGGTGAAAATGTTTTTTTCTCTTTATATTGTTATCTATCTACATTGATTTAATAAATACATACGTTAAAACTAGCTTGAATTTCCATAGCATTTATTTTGAGTCTATTAATTTATGTTCATTCACTTATGGGATGCTTATGATTTTCTCTGACTCTACCACATACTGGTAAACAAATGTGAATAAATCAGGTCTATGCTTTACTTAAATGTCTAAAAATATTGGAAGCATGTGCAACAGAAACCTTTTCCACATTAATTAAAATTCTACATGACCTTATGAACCAATGACACCCCAATAAATCCAATTAAAAATCTATAAAATAAAATAAAATTTGACACAACAAAAGACAGTAACCCTCAATGGACAGGTTGATGGTGGGGTTGGCATTAACTGTTCATGTGTCAGAAAAAAGTTTCTGTCAAACCTGGTGGGGGAATAACTTTTAAGAAAAGAAAAAAGACAGGTCCACTTTAAGAACTACTACAAAACACATGATGTTTTGAAATACTTGTCACTTCTACATTGGATAGCATTTTCTTTCCAGGCTCAAACCTCGGAGCAGCCAGAGACTGTATCCGCTTGGCATAGGAATATGTAAATTACTTTCAGTTTCTGAGCAATAAGTATACATAGACACATGGAGATACAGGATTTTTCTTTTTGCAAATAGCACTGCGTTTGGGCAGATTGCCAGAACTCGGAGAGGCATGTTATCACACTGTCAGGAGGCATTGTACCAATGAGGAAAATTACCGGGTTTAAGTATTGTATAGAATAATTGTGGTGTAGGTGTTCCAATTGATAAAAGAGCAGAAATTTTGGCATTACATCAATAAGCAGTATAATTAAGGTAATAGGTAGCATGCCATCTAATCGAGTTACTACTGTAATACCCATGCGAGTTAACTTACTTTAACACTCTCTGAATACTAATTACTATCACTTTCGGAGTTTTATAGTGTGCAATATAGTTAACAGAATTTAACCTAGCTGGATAATTACTATTGTGCTAATAAATAAAAAAATAGTTATTATTCAAGAAATATGCAATAGCTGGTTTTGGTGGATTTCTTTGGAAGTAGTCTTCAGTTTGGAATTACCGCTATGATTACAAAATATAGACTGTTTCATTTTTAAAGATGCTTTCATGGAAACATTATACTCCTTCCTCTAGTTTGTATAAGCCTACCTTTATCATATAGAAAGGCAACTAAAAAAAAAAAACACGAAGTTTTATATTTCAAAGTATATTTAATTGTGTAAAGGACTTGATGGACAATGCATATCCTAGAAAACATTATTTTTGCAATTTCAGTTATACTTGACTGCTTGCCACTTTTAATAGAGTTTCTGCTTCCAGAGCCTTCCACCTTAAAAATAGAAAGAGACGTGGATAATCAGGGCTCTGTATCCAGGTCTCTCTTCCTATATGCACGGCTTATCATCCTTTTTTTTTCATTTCTCCTTTTTTCTCATGCTTTCATCCACTTGGGTCCTTGCCTTCTCTTTCTCCCTCCCCTGATGCTCATCCCCTCCCCTAGCCCTCCAGCGTTCATCTCTTTCGATTCAACCACACCTGTTCCCTGACTCCTGCGTTGAGAACTAAGTGACTCAGTGATGCTGTGTCTATTTCTGAATTTACGGACTAAATCAAATGCCAGTGTGATACCCACATGGAAGGAAACCCTGCAGTTGATATTATACAACATGCTCCTAGCTTTTAAGTAAGATCTAAACCCTTTCTCTATAATAACAACCTTTAACTTTTTAAAATTATGTGCTTATTAGACATCCATGCAGAAAACAGTCATATTCCACACAAGCAACTCTATGTCTTCCCACTTGAAATGTCATAAAAACACAATGAAAACCTAATTAAATATAAAAAAGCACATAACAATGGGTAGAACAAGTATTGTCAGAACAGCAATAAAAGCAAGACTAGAGAAAAGGTGGCTTAGTGATAAATGGCTTAGAAGATCTAAAAAGTGCTTGCTGCTAAACTACATAGAAAAAGATGAAAATGCATCCCAGGTGTATCACAAACTGTGGTATTCTTTAGAAGTAGGGGGGTGAAAAAAAGCGCAAAAAGCAAAGAATGGAGGACACTGGCAAAATGGTGGACTAGAAAGTTCCATCCCCCATTCCCCACAGAAACATTAAATAAATCACTAGAGACTAGCTAAAATAACTTTGTAGGAGCTCCGACAATCAGCCGAAGATACAAAGCAACCAAGTTAATCCCTAAACAAGAAACTGCAGGCATCCAACATCGTGGGGAGTTTTGTACCATTTTGACTCGCAATTTCCCTACCCTGCCCATGCACGGCTCAGTGTGGCTTCTGAAGAGTAGTGGTCTCCTCCCAGTTTTCTCTGGTGAGCTAGAAAGAGCAGAACAAACCTAATGTGGAACACGAAAACTTGTCAGTGGCTGCCTGAGTGGTCTCTGTTTCACCAAACTCAGAGTTGCCAAGGACGCAGTTCAGATGGCCAAGGAGGCCAAGCTTGGATCCCAGGCCAAAGGAGGCTGGGGAGCCATGATCACAGCTTGCACAAACCAGGAGGATAGCGTTACAAGACCTCAGGTGCCTGGTCCGAGGAAACACTGACCGAGGAATCTGATCAAACAGCCAAGGCCCCCAACATAGCCAGAGTGCCTAGAGAGGAGACTTCTATAGCTTGCGACAAGTTTGTAATTATCTACAGATTACATAAAAAATTAAGTGTTATGAAATGAGTGTTGTCAACCTCAAATTCGTATGTTGAAGTCCTAACTCCCAGTACCTAAGAATATTAGTGTATTTGGAGACTGGGTCCTTAAAGAGGTAATTAAGATAAAAAGAGTGTCATAGGGTGGGTGGGTCCTAATCTAATACGATGGGTGACTTTATGTAAGAGGAAATTTGGCCACAGACTTGTATGGAGAGAAGGTGATGAGACGACACAGGGAGAAGACAGCAAGGTACATGGGAAGTAGAGGTCTCAGAAGAAAGCCATCCAGCTGTGACCTTGACCTCACCTGTCCAGCCTTCAGAATTGTGAAAAAAAAACCCATAAATTTCCATCCTTGAAGCCACCTAGCCGATGGGACTTGGTTACAGTAGCTCTAGCTAACTAACACACTGGGCTAACAGTGACTACAGCAAGAACAAGAAGAAGAAAAGGATCACGGTGGTTATTAAACAAGGTGATCTGCCGGAAAGGAGAACACTGAGCTCACCAGAATTACAATGGAAATATATCAGAAAAAGGGGGATGAGGAGGAGAAGGTGACTATGTGCTGGGGTGGGCGGGCAGGAGTAGTAATAAAGCCAAACCCTCATGTGACATAAAGGGAAGATCATAGGCAATGAATCTGAAAAACTAATACTCGGAATAATTTATTTAGAGGAATGGCAGTAAACACCAAAATAATTGGCTAGAGGAACCCAAAATGATTGTTTCTAGGGAGATGGGATGGAGGATGGGCATCGGATATATTTTTTCTGGAACTATTAAACATTTTATTCACAGTAATGTAGTATAAATTTGATGTGTAAAGCATAAAATATATGACACGTAATATTTACTGGGTTATTTGCTACATGCCGCAAATGAGAAATTAACACTGCAGAGGAGCTGAATTATAAGGGCAGAACAGGATTTGAAATAAAAACTTACGAGCCCCAACTCAGTATTCATTTTCAAAATAACACCCTCTGACATGGTCTTTTTATGTCCTCGAAATTGGAAAGCTAGTTTGAATCCTGATATCCATGGAAGAGTTGACAAGATTATGCCGTAGCGTTAGGCACCGCTGAGGCATCTACTGCTTCTACCACACAGATTTTTCAATTAAGAACCTGGAAGATTACCCAGGTCTTAACTCAGGTTTAAATAAAAATTTCAGTCAACTCCAGGGTAATTAATTTATTTTAGTGCAAAAGCTAAAAGTAGTGAGGATGCACAGCATTTTTAAGAGTAAATTTTAAGAGTAAACAACTGAACTTTTATCAACAGCAAACTATTACCCATCTGGACTGATGGAGGAATACTGAGCTTGCAGTCCACTCCTGCGGGGAGCCCTAAAGATTTCAGTCTACTCTCAAATATGTCTTATATCAAAGAGTAGCTTCACTTTGCTCTTTGTTAACTGCAGTGTAAAAATGCTGGAAATACCTGGTGATATTTGCATTTCTGCACATGGTTAGGTGCACGTAACCAATGGTAATAAATACACAAAAATACAATTAATAAAGAGAGTTATACTAAAGTACTCCTGAATCCATAGGTCTTGTCTCTATTTCGAGCCTTAATGGCTTGGTCTAAAAAAGGCAATAAATATCAGTAATTGTCAGCAATCCCTAAATCCCAGGGGACTTTGGCCCAAGGCCAGGTTGAAACTTCAGATTTCATCCGTTCTGTTAGTGCAAATATAAAAGTAGCATAATGAATCTGCAGCCTGACCATTCTGCAGGACGTAATTGTTGCTGCTTTTAACCTAGTGTGTTATTAGAATTATTCAACCTGCTAGAACTTCTCCTTTGCTTCCTATATCCATAACAGCCAAATATTAACATAATCTTTTAACATTTTACATGTACTGAATTGTGATTGTTTTAGTCATCAAAATAACTTACCTAATAACAAAGGAGAACTTACTGAGGACCAGGTGCTATGTTGGGTAGCAAGAAAACAATGGTAAGTAACATAAACTGCACATGCAACTCAGAGTCATGATGGACCATCGTGTAGACGGAGAGCTTGGTGTCATAACGTGTTGGGGTGGAGGGTGGGTCACGTGCAGGACAGAAGACCCCAGGACCAGATGTTAAAGCAGAAGTCTGCAGCATGGCCTCAACAGCTTTGGACTTTATCCTCCAACTCTGATGTTTTCCGTCATGAGTCTGTTACATGGGAGTCTCACAACACACTTTTTTCCTTTTTTATTTTATTACTTTATTTTATTGAGTGGTATTACAAACCATCCTATGTATTCTTTCTTTATAGAGACTCACTCTCCCTTCTTCTACCAGTCAGACCCACATGCATTTTGAGTACTGAAGGGCTGTTCTTTCAGCTGCTGTACCGAACATGATAAATGGATAGACGTAAGACGTGTACCATAGCATCTGCCGTATGCTGCACTGAAACTTGCTAGATATTTCCTCCCGTTTAGGGTAGAAGCAAACGCCGTCACTTGAGAGACCCGCCCTTCCCCCACCTCTTGCGGTTCTACAGGCTCCTCCTCACAGCACTCCACCATGACAGTCTCCAGGGAGTGTGCTCTGTGTCCGACCGATCACGCAAAGCTGCTTCTCTGGCCACTGTGATCAGTGCAGGAATCACTGCGACAAAAACCTGATATGTCGCAAACCCAAAGATGCTTTAATCTGAGAGATGGTTTGGCAGAGATGGTTGGGGAGAGTGTCGGGGGGGAGGGGAGAGGAAGATAAATCGGGATCTGAAGGTAATAGTATCACTTGAAAATCCTAAACCCATTCTATATTTGAGCAACCCAGTGAAGACTGTCATTGTCTTTTTTAAATTTGTATTCATGTAATTGCATGTTTGTATGCATAACTACATGTGTGTGTGTTGAACAATATTAATAATTTGTGTGTAGTACAAATTTTGAGGGTCAATGACATTTTAATAATGATTAAAAGTATGTTCAGGCAAGCCTAAAGACAAAAATATTAAAAAATAAAAGTAGTTAAGGAATCATTACTGGAGTCCAGGTAATGTTGAGTTATTATTATTTTTATTATTATTTAATTAACTGTAACTATTACTATGCAGTAGTAACTTACAGATATTATTTATTATTATTTACTGAATATTTATAATATGCATAACAGGTGTTAACTTTTGTTATGCATTTTCTCATTTAATGGCCAGAACATCTCTGTAAATAATGCATCATCATAATTTTTGTTTACCAGTTGAGGGTTAGGAACATAAAGTAACTGGTCTAAGTTTATGTGACTTGTAGTTAGTAAATTCAGGATTCATGTTTAAGTACACCTGAGGCCAATAACAATCATACTTCCCAGGTTAAGAGGACTCGAACTAAGGTAATAAAATTGGGATTATGTAGAGTCACCAAATATAAACTAGGTAGTACTTAAAGAATTGACCAGCAAACGAACAAAAAAAATCACAGTTTTAAATTAAGCAAGATACTGTTAAGAGACAGAGAGACCATAGGAACAAAGAAGACTGGGAAAGAAGAGTTTTACCTTTCGGACTACAAGAATCGATACATTCTAGAAGTTCCAGTATTGTGTAAATTGTTTTCCCTATCCTCTTTAATCAGGGGTTAATTTTTAAATGGGAAACAGATATTAATGTGTGAGTGTAACATACCCTTTCTTATAACCTGACAAAAAGGATTCTGGCTTTGTTTTCTCTGAATGCTCCCATTGTCAACTACCTGCAGGGGAGAGATCTGTGGGTTTGCCAGATAGATTTTCATTATGAAGACTGGAGAAGAAAGCGGGGGGGGGGGGGGGGGCAGATTACAGACAGGCTACCATTACGAGAAGTGTGATAAGAAGTTTTTAGAAAGTTTGGTATGAGGCATACACTGTGGGTTTTGAGGTATAAATGAAGAAAGACTTTGAATACTGCCCTGCCTTGGGCTTTCTCTTGATAATGACCGAAGAGAGCAATTCAAGAACGAGGACTCGTGGGTTTGAACCCTCTGATCAAGACGCCTCTCAGTGACTAGGTCAGCTGAGTCATGATTTGAAGAGTTGAAATGAAACACTCTTTCACCTCCTCAGCAAATAAAACCATTCAAAATGAGTAATGAATAAATGCCATTGTTACATGAGAAAGATATGTACATTTTTGGTGACAACATATCAACAGAAAAAGTGGAAGGGAGGGCTTATATTCCACATCTAAGGTTCGGGATCAATTTTGTAACACGTGGGACAAACCCGAAGACTGAGTCAGGGCACCAGCCTGCGAACAAGTCATGTAGAGACTTCCCAAACTGGCCCATAATGAAAAGACAGAACCCCTGTAATCCCACCTTCCACCAGGTATTCATTCTTTGTTTCTCCTCTGCCCCTGTGCCTACGTCCTTCACACAGAGCCTTGCCCGTATCTTGTCTTTTGAACCATAAGCAAAACTGTCAATTTCTTCGAAATAAGTACAATTTATAACATGGAAACAACAGCCTGAAAATCATGTCTGTAAAATGTCCCCAAAAGGGCTATGTTTTGTATTTTCACAGTGAAGTACTCCCAAGCCAGATTCTGTGCCTCTGAACTACTTCATCAATGTATAAAGTTATCTCAAGGATAATTAATAGATACTAATCATTTGTGGACTAATACAGCATGTCTAAGATATCTCACTGAAGTGAGCCCAAGAAGAACACAGTAAAAGGTTGTTCCTGGAACAAAATGTCAAGTTCACCTGTAGAAATCCAGGAAGCAAATGTTTAGAAGTTTCAGAAAAGCTCTACCAAAAATTATCAAAGATTCAAAATCACTGGCGTCATTTTACATATCGATATGAAAACATTACATAGGCATCTCATATATAAAGCTGTTATTTCAGCACTGGAGACAACACAACTTATAAGTGTTAGAACCTTAAAACAGAAGTAGGAAACCATCAGTGCCCAAAGAGGCCTTAGTGGTCCATACCAGCATGTGGTAATAAGTTTAATTTTTGAAAAATGACCAACCCAACTCTAAGCCATCTGAACCACACGCTCTAAGTATGTGGCTTGGGCACATGCATTCTGCAAAAGTTTTCAGTGTGATTCTGAAGTGCACCATTAATAAATATCGTTGGCTCCTGCAACTGCAACTGATATTCTTCCTGAGCAAGTAGGAAGTAGCGTACCAACAAAGATCCCCTGATGAGATGATCTCACACTGTCACTTGGGCACCATTATTACTGTTTAAAAAATCTTTTACCATGTGAAACATTTTCAAGTTGTTTGGCTATTCTTGTTGCTGGCAGTGGCCAAAAAAATCCAGGAAACTGATAGGAACAGTATTTTCTTACTCTGGACAACTTGCTAATGAGGTTTATCTCAGTTCTTACACTCAAAAAGAATGCTTAGTGTTCAAAAGACTTTTGAATAGGATCCATGCAGCAATCCCCATGCAAAATACAACTGTGCAGAAAAGTGGAATCTTTCACACCTTCAAATGAATTTGCTTCTGGAAGTCATGTGAACACAAACCCAATTTTCTGCTATTCTGTCCCATATGGCTACAAAGTTGGCTGATGTGAAAATTTGCTTGATGGAATTGTGTATTTTACCTATTCTATTGCTTCTATAACTCATATTTAGCTATATTTTGCTACTATCATTTTGGGCAAGGGGTATTACAGTTTACCTTCTCACACTAATTTGAAATTCCCTGCTCTACCTTAGTAAATTGTTATCAATATTTAATGTTAATAAGTTTCTCATTCATTTTTCAAATTTACTTCAATTAACTTTTGGTAGCACATTATCTTATTGATTGATTAATTGATTGATTTTTTTTATTGCTTTCTATTAGAGTTGTCCCAGTTTTTTCTTCTTTGCCTACCTCTTCCCAGCCCAGCCCCAGGTCCCACAGTCAATCCCTACACCATTGTACACATGTATGGATGTTTGGGAATAGTCCCTTCCCCCTCTTTCCACCATTATCCCCTCTGGCTGTTGTCAGTCTGTTCTATGTCTCCATGTCTCTGGTTCTATTTTGCTTGTTAGTTTATTTTGTTAATTAGATTCATCTTATAAGAGATCATATGACGGTTGTCTTTCACCACCTGGCTTATTTCACTTAGCATAATACTCTCCAGTTCCATCCACACTGTCGTGAAAGGTAGTAGTTCCTTCTTTTTTTATGCTGCATAGTATTCCATTGTGTAAATGTACCACAGGTTGTTTTTAGGGTAGATGATGACCCTAAGTGTCTCATCTACCGATGGGCACTTAGGCTGTTTCCAGCACTTAGCAATTGCAAATAGTGCTGCTATGAACCCAGGGTGCATAATTTTTTTTGAACGGGTGTTTCTCAATTCTTAGGGTATATTCTCAGCAGTAAAATTGTTGGGTCAAAAGGCAGTTCCATTTTTAATTTTTTGAGGAAATTCCATACTGTTTTCCATAGTGGCTGTACCAGTCTGCATTCCCACTAATAGTTCACTAAGGTTCCCTTTTCTCCACATCCTTGCCAGCACTTATTTGTTGATTTATTAATGATAACCACTCTGACACATGTGAGATGATATATCTCACTGTGGTATTAATTTGTATCTCTCTGATGTCTAGTGATGTTGAACATATTTTCATATGTCAATGGGCTATCTGTATACCCTCCCTGGGGAAGTGTCTATTCGGGTCTTTTGTCCATTTTCTAACAGGATTGTTTATCTTCCTGTTTAGTTGTGTGCATTCTTTATATATCTTAGAGATTAAACCCTAGTCTGATGTATCAGTGGCAAATACATTCTCTCATATAGTGGGTTCCATTTTTGTTTTGATGATGTTGTCTTTAGTTGTGCAGAAGATTTTAAATTTGATGTAGTGCAATTTGTGTATTTTTTCTTTATTTCCTTTGCCCTAACAGATATATCGGCAAAAATATTGCTATGTGGGTTATCTTAAATTTTTCTGCCTCTGTTTTCCACTGGGACTTTTACAGTATCATAACTTATATTTAACTCTTTCATTCATTTTGACTTCATGCTGGTGTATGGTGTAAGTTTATGGTCTAGTTTCATCATTTGCAAGTACTAGTCCAGTTCTCCCAACACCACTTACTGAAAGACAATTTTCCCTCCACTGTATGCTCATTTCTCCTTTGTCAAACATTAACTGACCACAGACACATGGGTTTATTTCTGGGATCTCTATTCTGTCCTATATATCTAACGTGTCTGTTCTTATGCCAGTACATGGCTGTTTTGATTACAGTGACCTTGTAGTACAATTTTATGTTATGTATTGTGATCCCTCCACATTTATTCTCCTTTCTCAAGACTGCAGAGGCTACTTGGGGGCTTTTTTGGTTCCATATACATTTTTGGAGTACTTCTTTCTAGATCGGTGAAATAATGCCATTGCTATTTTAATAGGAATTGTGTCAAATCTGTAGATTGCTTTGGGTAGTTATGGACATTTTAATTATGTTAATTCTAATCCATGAACATTCTATGCTTTCATTTACTTGTATCTTCCTCAGTCTCTTCCTTCAGTGTTCTGTAGTTTTCCTTATACAGGTCTTTTACCTTCTTAGTTAAATCTATTCCTAAGTACTTTATTATTTTTTTTTGTTGCTACAGTAAATGGCATCTTTTCTTGTTTTTGATAATAATTGTTGGTGTATAAAAAGTATGATTTCTGAACATTGAATTTGTATCCCACTGCTTTGTTAAATTCACTCATTAAATAGAATAAATTTTTGGTGGAGACTATAGGGATTTCTGTGTATAGTATTGTGTCATCTGTAAATAATGACAGTTTTACTTCCTCCTTTCCAATTTAGATGCATTTTATTTTTTTTCCTTGTCTGATCGCTGTGACTAAAACTTCCAGTACTATGTTGAATAAGATTAATGAAAGGGGACATCCTTGTCTTGTTCCTTTTCTTAACGGAAAAACTTTTTTATTTTTTGCACATTGAGTATGAGGTTGGCAGTAGGCTTCTTATATATGACCTTTATTATGTTGAGGCATGCTACCTATATTCCCACTTTGCTCAGTGTTTTTTTCATAAATGGGTGCTCAATTTTATCAAATGCTTTATTAGCATCTATTGATATGATCACATGGTTTCTGTTCTTCATTTTGTTTATATGTTGTATTACATCTATTGATTTGTAAATATTGTAACACCCTTGCATCCCTGGGATAAATTCTACTTCATAAAGGTATATGCTCTTTTTAATGTATTGCTGAATCTAGATTGCCAATATTCTATTCAGGGTCTTAGCTTCTATGCGTATTGGAGTTATTGGCCTGTACTTTTTCCTTTGTTGTGTCTTTACCTGGTATTGGAATTAAGAATTGTGTCTTTAACTGGTTTTGGAACTCCTCATAAAAAGAGAGTTTGGAAGCCTTCCCTCTTCTTGAATTTTTTGGAATAGTTTGAGAAAGATAGAAATTAGTTCTTATTTGAATGTTTGGTAAAATTTGCCTGTGAATCCACCCAGCCAAGGGCTTTTGTGTGCCAGGAGTTTTTTGATCACTGCTTTGATTTCGCTAGTTGCTATCAGTCTATTCAGCTTTCTGTTTTCTTTCAATTCCATTTTTGGAAGACTGTATAATTCCAGAAATTTATCCATTTCACCCAGGTTGCCCAATTTCTTGGCATATAGTTGTTCATATCAATTTCTTACATTCTTTTGTATTTCTGTGCTATTGGTTGTTATTTCTTCTCTTTCATTTCTGATTTTATTTATTTGGGTCATCTCTCTTTTTTTCTTGATGAGTCTGATTAAGGTTTGTTCATTTGGTTTATCTTTTCAGAGAACCAGCCCCTGGATTCATTGAACCTTTTAATTGTTTTCTTAGTCTATATGTCATTTATTTCCACTCTGATCTTGACTATTTCCTTCCTTCTACTTACTCTGGTCTTTGTTGTTCTTCTAGTTCTTTTAGGTATAAAATTAGGTTGCTTATTTGAGATTTTTCTATCTTGTTTAGGTAGGCTTGCATTCCTATATACTTCCCTCTCAGGATTGCCTTTGCTGTGTCCCATAGGTTCTGGGTTGTTGTGTATTTATTTTCATTTATTTCCATGTACTTTCTGATTTCTTCCTTGATCTCATTATTAACCCATTTTTTAAAGAAATTATTTATTTAATTTTAGAGAGAAGGGAAAGGGATAAGAAAGAAAGGGAGAAAAACATTAATTGCTCAGTTGGTTGCCTCTCACATGCCCCGAAATGGTGACCTGGCCCACAACCTAGGCATGTACCCTCACTGGGAATTGAACTGACGACCCTTTAGTTCACTGGCTGGCACTCAGTCCACTGAGCTGCACCAGCCAGGGCACGTTGTTAACTCATTCACTACTTAATAACATATTATTCAGTCTCTGTAGTTTCAAACCATTGTGATTTGAGAAGATGCTTGATATTAATTCAATCTTCTTAAATTTGTTGAGGCCTGTTTCGTATCCTACCATATGGTCTATTTTTTAAAATGATTCATGTTACATTTGAAAAGAGTGTATACTTTGTTGTTTTGGGGTCAAATGCTCTGTATATGTCAATTAAGTCCATTTGGTATAGGGTGCTGTTCAACACCACCATATCTTTGTTGATTTTTTTGTTTAGATGATCTATCCATTGTTGATGTCAGGTGTTAAAATCTCCTATGATGAGTATATTTCTGTCTATCTCCTTCTTAAAGGTCTCCAACCATTTATGCACACACACACACACACACACACACACACTCTTATGTTGGCTTATATCCTCTTGTTAGTCAACTCCCTTAATTATTATGTAGTGACCGTCTTTGTCTCTTGTTGTGGCCTTTTGTTTTGAAGTCTATTTTGTCTGGTGCAAGTATTGGTACCCCAGCTATTTTTCCAGGCCTTTGTAGATCTTTTGTTCTGAGGTGGGTCTCTTGTAGACAGCATATATGTGGTTTGTGTTTCTTATCCATTGAGCTATCCTATGTGTTTTGATTGGAGCATTTAATCCATTTGCATTTAAGGTTATTAATGATAGGTATTTATTCATTGCCATTTTTTTCTTTGTGCTTGTGTTCCCCGCCTCTCTTTTTTCATCTTCTTAAAGCAGTCCCTTTAGCATTTCTTGAAATGCTGGTTTGGTGGACATGTACTCTTTCAGCCTTGTTTTGTCTGGGAAGCTCCTCATTGTAGCTTGCATTTTAAATGAAAGTTTTCCTGCATTAGAGCAGTTTTGGTTGCAGGCTTTTGCTTTTTGTTACTTGGAATATTTTATGCCATTCCTTTCTGGCTTGTAATGCTTCTGCTGAGAAATCAACTGATAGCCTTATCAGAGCCCCCCTTGTATGTTACTAGCTGTTTCCCTTTGCCGCCTTTAAGATTCTATCTTTGTCTTTAAAATTTGCTATTTTAATTACAATGTGTCTTGGAGTGGGTCTCTTTAGGTTCATCTTGATAGGGGCCCTCTGTGTTTCCTGACTCTTGTTGCATGACTCTTTCCCTCATCAAATTAGGGAAGTTGTCTGTCATTATTTTTTTCAAACAGGTTTTCTATCCCCTGCTTCTTGTCTTCTCTTTCTGGTATCCCTATGATATGAATATGGTTATATTTCTTGTCATCCTGCACCTCCCTTGAACTATCTTTATTCCTTTTGGGTCTTTATTCATTTTTTTTTCTCTGACTAGATTTTTTTTCTTCCACTTTGTCTTCCAATTCATTAATTTAATCCTCTGCTTCATCTAGGGTAGTCCTCATTTCAGATACTGTATTCTTCATTTCCTCTTGGCTCTTAGTCATAGTTCCAGTGTCCTTTTTCATGTTGATGCAGTTCCCACTAAGTTCCTTGTAGTTCTCATTGAGTTCCTTTTCCAATTTCTTCTTACTCATCAATCTTTTCACATTTTGTGAGATTTTGAAAATTACTTCAAATATATTCATGTATGGAAAGCTGCAATTTTGTAAATAGGTTGTTCATATAAATACTGTCATATTCAAAATATTTTATCAAATGGAAGAAACATAGACACAATGTGTATCTAAATCTCATCTATACTTTAAAAATGAGACCCTTGTAATACTCTGATGAAATATGCATTCCTCTCCTCTTCCTTCCCCTCTGCCCACCTGCCTCATTGCAAGCCTTTCCCAAATCTTGTCTTTTGAATCGTAAGTAAAATTGTCGATCTACTTTATATGGTTAAACTCATGCATTCCCTAATTTAGCATAAATATCCAAATTTTTCCACTCTCCACACATTAATTACAATTTTTATTAAAAATCATAATTATAAAAATATAAATATTCAAATCCATGTAATAACATGTATCTCTCTTTTCCTTGTAAAATTAGATGCTAAGTCCTTCAACATCCTTATCAAGTTTTAAGTTACACAGTTTTATAGAAAATTAGAATGGCAAATTTAACAACAGTTTACAGTAATCGTGCGAATGTCTAATATAAAAAGTAAAAATAAATGAAAGTAGCAGTAAAGTTGAAAAAGACAGACCACTAAAATTTCATTTCTTCCTCAATTTGCTACTAGAAAGCTTTTCAAACAAGACAATTTTCAATGATTGGACAACTACAAAATATTTTTTTACATTTTTGTACTAGTCACTTAAGGTTAAATATCTTCATTGTATAGCATGCTTTCAGACATCAAAACAGGTGAATGCCCTCTATAAATAAAGTTATATGTAGGAAAGATAATAATCTCTTTATGTCTGCCAGTACCTAGAACATAGATGGAGATTCTAAATACCATGGAAATCTTTCTCTGTAATCCATTTTGCTTTTTCATGGGGATGACACTATATTACATTAAGATAAGATGGGATTGCTGGGAGAGGATTTAAATTATTATTGTAACTGAGAAAATGATCAAAATTTTATGACAATTTCTTTCTGTGATGGGATTTTATTTTGAGCCATAGAGCAACTTCTAAATTATGGTAAATGTCAAGAGGACATCAAAACAGTCCAAGATTTTACTAAGCAAATTAGCTCCCTGTGCTGGATTATCAATTAAGGCACCCAAGGGCCTGCAGGGGCAGAGCAGAGGAAAGAACTGGAGAGGGGAGTGGTAGACTCCTGTTCAATGCCTAACAAGGAGTTGGTTCAGGGTTCTACCACACATGTGCCTTTATTTTATAGTCTATGTTTACATTTTCCTCTTGTTAGCTTTGTGCTTTTATTTACCATTTGGGAAACTTTTACTTAAGTGGAATTTGCTGTTATTTGAAATGTATGTAACTTTTCATATAAGAGGAGGTAGTTTGATCACACAAAAGCTTGCTTCCCTCTTGATAAGTTATAAAATTTCACAAGTATTAATGTATTTAAGATACTTTTTCAATAACCTGTGAAGAATAAAAGTATTGCAAAATTTAAAATCTTAAAACAAGTTGTTTATTGTAAATAGAAACTCCCCCCCCCAACACTATATTGCAACCAGAGAGGTGTCTGGAGGTTTTGAGAGTGAATGAAACTCTGGAACACTCCACTCAGTGGGAACAAAACAGCAAATTTCAGAGACTTGTTGATTTTGCCTGGGAAGTTCTTATGATGACATCAAGTAAAACAGAATGCACCACAAATAGAGAAGAAGTAAACAGAGTAAGATATTTGACCTCGAATAACTGAAAAAACACAAACATAACTAAGATAAAATGAGACTAGCTTGAAGTAAAGAAAACCATTTTACAAACAAAAAATATTATTTTCCATGGGCCTCTTTGTATTCAAAATTGCTAAAGGAAATCTTTAAATGATAAAGTAAAGCCAGGATACTGAATATGAAAAAATAAATTAGAATTCAGTTTTCAGGTTATTCAAATAAGTTTTGATTTGGCAAAAAAAAAATTAATTATAGAAAAATAATCACTCATGTATGCAAATAACATTTACTTTTGACGATTCTATATAACATAATCAGCAAAATAATGCTCATAAGTCTACTTTTGCTAGATCCTTTTTATGAAAAAAAAATCGATCAAATATTTTATGTACAGGACCGGACCTTTTTTCTCAAGTATGAAGTAGAATAGTCTGACTTGTTTACTGACTGTAGTGGCTTAAATAGTGACCTCCAAAAGTTTATGTCCAAGTCTTAACACCCTCTACCTGTAAATATGGCCTTATTTGGAAATATAGTCTTTGCAGGTATAACTACTGGGTTGGCCAAAAAGTCGATTATGTTTTTTTCCATCTGATAGCTCTAGTGGTGCTTAGCTGTCCTTAACTTCATTCAAAACTGTTTTGATAGAGTGTATTGTGACAGCTGTCATATCAGTGTGGATTTTAAATAATGGATCAAAATTGGTGAATATTTCTATAGCCACTTTAATACTGGATATAGAAGAAAATATGTATTATTTTTGCTGTATTATACTTTATTATTTCAAGAAATGCAAAAATGCAACTGAAATGCCAAAAAAAGATTTGTGCGGTGTAAGCAGAAGGTGCTGTGACTGATTGAATATGTCAAAAGTGGTTTGCGAAGTTTCCTGATACTATTGATATTTTGGCCAAATGATTATTTGCTGTGGAACTGTCTTATGCACTGGAAGATGTTTAGCAGCACCCCTGGCCTCTACCCACTAGAAACCAATAGCAGGAAATAGTTGACATTTTGAAAATTTACGAATCAATAAAGTTTTTGGTGAAAATGAGAAATGTATCTTATTTTACGGGGAAAAAAAAAGCACTAAATAGACTCTTTGGCCAGCTCACTAAATTGAGGATCTAGAGATGAGAGCATCTCTAAATCCAATGACTGGCATCCTGAAAGAAAAAGGAGAGAGAGAATGGAGGAGACACACAAATGCAAACAAACAAAAAAACCAGAAACCCATGTTAAAACTCCATGTGAAGACAGAGGCAGAAACTGTAATTACATTGCACAACTACAACCAAGGAATGACAAGAGCCACAGAAGCCAGGAGAAAGGTGGGGAGACCTTCTCCCTCAGAACATCCAAAAGGAGCTAACCCTCCAGGATTGTGGAAGAACAAACCTCAGTTGTATAAAACTACCAAGTTGACGGCAATGCATTCTGGCAGTCCTAGGAAACTAATAACACTGACGTGGAAGTGTTAATTGCCTGGTATTCAGCTTATTAAACCCTCCGCTAATCACAGCTGACATTAGCATGGCCTGTCTCGCTCCAGCCTGGATTTATACTGAGAAGTTTACAAATGTTAGAAGTCCTTCAGGTTGGCCTTCACACGTTGTCACCAAGGCCACACCAGGTCAGTTTGGGTTTCACACCCACTCCGCTGGTAATGAAAACTGGGAAATGAAGTCAATAGGTATCCTTGTGCTAAAATTGGAAAAGCCCCAGAGCATGCCTCTATTTTAAAAGTTTCCCTCACCCCCATTAACACACACTCTCTCTCACACACACACACAACACATTCATGGTTTTACTTTGCCAAGTGCCTGAATGTAAAACACTACCCATACTGTCTCATGGAATTTGCCTATGTATAAAGCTTTTGAAAAGCATGGAAACAATAAGTTATCAAAGTAATCTTTTTAAAAATATTGATTACAAAGTCGATGTATATACAAACACATACACAAGTTTATTTTGCCAAGAACCTGAATATGAAATACCATCCTAATATCTCACAGTATTAGCCCATGTATAAGGCTTTTAAAAAGTATAAATACAATTAGTTATTAAAACTAATACATTTTTAAAGAATATTAATTACAAAGTCAATGAATATACACACATACACATATACTGATATTTCATGTACCAGAAATATATAGTAGAAAATAAAACAAAAAACTTTTAAACAGTCTAAAATAGATCAATGATCTGCAAACATTTCTAACAAATGATCTCCTAGGCGCAGAGACACTAAAATGTTCTGAGTTACATTAAACCAAAGAAAATAGATAAAGAGAAATACTATGTTCATGGATTAAAACAAAAGATTCAGATATGCTTGCTTTAAAATGATGTCTGACATACCAACTTTATACAGAGATTCAATGCAATCCCAGTCATCTCCCACTCTCTGTAAAATTTTTAACCTAATTCTACACTTTACATAGAAATTCAAGGGACCAATAATAGCTGAGACAGGCCTGATGGACACAAGGAGTGAGGGGTTGCTCTCCCAGTTATCACGGCTGACCACAAAGCTTCAATAGCCAAGGCCATTTGGCATTTATTAATTGTCACACAGACCAATGGAACATTATTAGAAACTGTAGAACAAATCTCTATCTGTATGCACATGATTTATGTGAAGGTTGAGTTGTGAAGTCGTAAGGACTAGCCAATTGTTTCCATAATGATGTTGGTTCAACTACATCTCTTCAATTATATGGCCATGTAAGATGATAATATGACTTCTATACTACTGTATGTACAACAGTCCATTCCAAATGCATTGTGCACCTATACTTCAAAGGCACAAGATATTAGGAGAATATTTTCATGGTCTTCAAGAGGAGGAAAATACTTGTTAAATGGTAGGCACCAAATATAAGCAAAAGATTGATAAATTAAACATTAAGTTAGAAAGTTTATCTAAAGATAACAAAAACTGATAATAAATCAGAACAAAAATGGCAGCAATGTGAAAGAAAAAAAGAGCACGTGAGTTGAATGATACTTCACACAAGGAAAAGGAATAAGCAAAGTATACAAATGTGCTTATTAGCCTTATAAACAGTCAGGGAATTGCAATTTAGAACCAAAACAGAATGTCACTCTATACCCATCAAAGTGACTGAAATAAGAAGACTCACAAGACCTAGCAGTGGAGAGGATGTAACATCCCTGAACTCGTATACTGTTGGGGGCATTGTACATTGACAGGGACACTTTTGAAAACTGTTTGTCATTATCTTCTACAGTTGAACAAATGCATGTCCAATGGCCCAGTATATACCTAAGTGAAATACATTCCTATGTGCCCAAGAGACAAGTACAAGAATATTAATAAGATATATATAGAAGGATCTTCCGTTTATTTGCAATTAAAAAATCTGGACAAAATCCACATGTCCATCTATGTTAAAATTGATATGTGGTATATTCCTTGAATACTTCTTTGTATTTCAAAGTGCACTGAAAGGTAAATAACTGAAATATATCTGTATGCAATCATACGAATCAATCACAGATACACAATGCTGAGCAAAGAAGTCAGGCACAAAACATAGACAAGATTCTATTTACATAAATTTCAACAACAAGTAAAATTAAGCAAGAGTTTTGAAGTCACAGGTATGTCTACCTCGGAAAAGAGAAAAGGAGTGGCTTTGAGAAATGAATGTCAACACCAGCTTCTAGAGCACTGGCAACATCCTATCTTCAACTATCGTAATAGATCTGTGAGTATTGGCCGTGTGATAAATCACCGAGATTTATGTATATTAGTATTATTCTACACTGCATTATAATTACATAAAAATCTAACAGATTGAAAAAAAAAACATGTAAGGTACATACAAACCAAAGAAAACCAGTATAGTTTTCTTAACATCAGACAAAACATATTTGGAGTCTAATAAGAGAGGAAAAAAAAGACACTTGTTTTTGTAGTGTTATATTTGAAATATTTATCATACCTTCTAGTAGAAATGTTGAGGAGAGAGACAGATGTAAGAGTTTGGGATGGACGGCACAAATGAGTGCAGAGACTAGTTCTGAGCTAGAGTGAGGGGCATCAGCACATGAAAAGCACCGAGAGCCAGGGGAAGAGACGATACCAGGAGACACACAACCTGGCGTCCAAACACCCCATGAACATCAGGTAACCCTCCCAAATCTCCACAAGAGCCAGCTCTGGCATTTAAACAGATACTTTCTAAACACGCAGGTGGTGATTGTCAGGCTATCAAAGACCGTTCTTTTCCGAGTCAGAAGTCAATAATTGGAAGAGAGGTTTTGGATGTTGTGTGTCAATTGTTTCTGTCAACATTGCACTTGCCAGGAACATCTGTCAGGCAGATATGATAATGGGGCAGCTCAGCATTGTCTCGTGTATCAGCAGGGGAGGGAGAGATGGACAAAATAACCGTCTTCTCTGTTAGAAAAATATAGAATAGGATAAGGAAACAAAAACTAAAACTTTATTGCCTGTAGGATTTAACTTTCTTGGCACAATAAAAACAGAGTCAATAATATTCAATTATGCAAAGAAGAGTGAGCAGTACATTGAAGGGCTGTGACTAAGCACATCCCTCCTTCTAGCAGGTAGACATTAGTAGCTACTGAAAAGAACCTTGATTAACAAATGTTTCCTTCAGTTTCTTACCTCGTAAACGTGAGCCTGTACAACAAAAGACCAAGATGTCACTCGCTGTTTGCACATATATTGCACACAAGAGACAATTGATCGATGTTTTTCTCTAATATCAGTGTTTCTTTTCCATATATATATATGGAAGAATGAAGAGCATCCCTGAAAAGCCATTGCCCACAATTCTAGGTAGGGAGGTTTAACCTTAAGTAACAGAATATTCAACTAATGTATGTTCTAGTAATAGAGACATTCATTATCTCACTTTGAATATGTCCGAGCAAGGCAATTACGAGACTGGTACCAGTCTCCTGCCTGGCTCCCACTGAATTTCCATCCTGGGCTTGTGTCTGTCACACAACAGCTGCCCTAAGTGCAGCCACACCACCCATCTGAGCGCGGAGGAGGGGAGAGAGTGGGGATTGCCTTCCATCAGAGAGGACACTTTTTTTTGACATCCAAAAAAAATGTCATTTACCTTCTTTGGGTCATATTACTGTCACTGGGCAGCCTGAACTGGCAGAGAGGCGAGAAAGGGAATATCCACAGAGGGGGACGGTCATGCCCAGCTTGTCCTAATTATCATTCAATCCGCCACACTGTGCACATCGCTGTACTGAGCGAGACTTTCTCGCAGTTCTGTGAGCGAAGATGAAAGTCCACATGGTAATTGAGTAGGCAATAACGGTGTCGGTGACAGCTACCAAGGAACTACTAAACTTCTCCTTTGTCTCTCACACGTCTCAACTAGCCTGCTCGTGAAAGCGACATAAACCCTCAACTCCATAACTTGGACGTATCAGGGAAGAAGTAAGAAAAAGAATGTGTGCATAAAATCTCTCTTTTTCTGACCTGATGCACACTGCTATTTTTGGGGAGGGCTGCACTTGAACAGAAGGACACTGCAGTGGGTTGCACGGTGGCCCCCAAATAGGTCTACATTCAAATGCTGAGAAACTGTAATTGTTTCTTTGTTTGGAAGGTCCCCGTTGATATAATTAGGATCTTGAGATGTGGTCATCCTGGATTATGTAGGTAAACTCTGTATCTAATGATACTTGTTTTGTAGGAGACACGCGGGGGAAATTTGACACAGAGGAGGCATTGTGACCCCAAAGGCTGAGACTGGAGGGTTGCAGCCACCCGGCAGACACTCTTGGAGACACGGAAGCTCAGAGTGGTAAAGGGAAGGAAAAAACTCTCCCCGGAGCCTTCAGAGAAAGCTGACGCTGTGAGTCCAGGCGCCTGGCCTCCAGTCTTGTAGGAGAATATATTTTTATATTTTTAAGCAACTGAGTTTGTTCTTTGCTCCTTTCTTCCTTCCCTCTTGAGTTTTCTTAGAGTTGGTATTAAATTAAATAATCTGTTTTGTACACTCTGGAAGAACTTGTCAGTAAATATTTGGTCCAGATGATTTTATACATGAGATAACTTTGTTGTCTGCTATATTTAGTTAATGGTTAAAATAGTTATGCTTTTACAGGATTCAGTGTTGAGTGTAAGTGTGTATTCTAAGAATTTACTTATTTATTTTTTTAAATTTGCTAGCACAAGACTGTTTCTCTTTTTTATTTGCTTTTTCCCATTTTTTGGTAATAGATTTTAAAATATTTTATATATTTATTTTTAGAGAGAGGGGGAAGGGAGGAAGAAAGAGAGAGAAAGAAACACTGATATTAGAGAAAAACATCGATCAATTGTCTCTTGTGTGCGCCCCAACCAGGCACTGAACCCGCAATCCAGGCATGTGCCCTGACTAAGAATTGAACTGGTAACCCCTCACCCTGCAAGATTATGCCCAACCAACTGAGCCATACCAGTTCAGGCTGTAATAGCTTGAGATATAATTCACAAACCATACAGTTTATCCATTTAAAGTGTATAATTCAATGACTGTTGGTGTATTCACAGAATTGTGCAAACATCACCACTACCTAGTTTTAGATACACTGCAACTCAGATGAACCCTGGAAACATCATGCTAAATAAAAAATGTCAGTCACATATAGTATGGTTCCATGTCTATGAAATGTCTTGAACAGACAGGCCAATCTATAGAGGTAGAAAATACATTAGTCTTTGCTTAGGGCTCTGGAGGAAAATGGGGGGTGACTGCTAATGGTTATGGGTTTCCTCTTAGTGATGGAAATGTCTTTTTGATTTATTAAAGGTTCATTATATCTTTAACTATGTCTCCTTGTCATGTATAGAAGTAGTTATGACTTTATTCAAACGTGTGGTGTAAAGGGCCCCCCCACAAGTTCCCATGACCTTGTGCAAACCTGGCCATCCAGTCACATATATGTTGTCACTTCCACTCCTGGTAAATTCTAGACTCTAACAGGCAGCTCTGGTTACCGAGTCTGTCACAGTGCTCAGAGACATCCACGCTACTACTTTTCTACTATCATTTCACTTAACTGCGTCAGGGAAATACTTTTGTTTGATATTCTACAGCTCAAAAATCACAAAGTAATTCTACTAGTACATTTTTACACCCACATGTTAATATGTAAAACAAATCTACATCCCTGAAGTTTAATATTATGACATTACATATTATATGATGATAGATCTATTTTCTTAGAATAAATTGAGAAGGGAAAGACTTTGGTGTGCTCATAACTGGGGACTCCAACTCATATTAATGCAGGGACAAAACGGTTAGTGTTAATGGGTAAAATGGGTCCAGCATTAACCTGGTCAAGATGTAACCTTTCTATAGTAGTGTTGCCAGTACTGGGTCCCCATTTATTGGTGTTGTGGGAATGGGATACCAATAGTGACAATCTTCTCATTATTTTTTAAAGACTGGACTTCTGATTTTGCTTTGATAAGCCCCACTATTTGGACACATTAAAAGCTGATTTCATGATTTGAAAATATAATATTGCACAAAGAAAACTGGAAATTTACCCTAGGCTATAGACAAACGTTACTTATCTATAATTTAAAATGTTAAACTTTGAGGATTGTTACAAGTTATCTGTGTAACAGACACACTTCATGTATGACACGCCTAAGATCCAGCTATGTTGAAAAAATTGTAAGTCATACCACCATTTGGAGACAAAACTTTTTCTAGTATCTCGGAATGCTGACGCCTAGTCTAGTCATCCCTCTTTCAGAGGTTCAGGATCTATCTCGGCACAGCAAGTGCAATTAGACATAACTGCTTAAAAATCCTAATAACCACCATGTTCTTAAACCTTTTGTCTGTACTACACATTGGGCTACTGAATTTAAATCTAGCACATGAGCCAAAGTGTGTACAGGTCTGCATGTCGCAAAGGTATTGGTTTATAACAAATGCAATAGGTTTAGCATCTAAATTTATAGATCCAATAATCCCCGGATATCATGTATTACCAACTGACAAGTCTGGGGTGAATGATCTTCATTACTAAAGACCCTGGGGACACGAGACATCTGTACAGTAGCCAGTTAGTTTCACTTCACAAGCTTTATCAGGTCTTAGGAACAACAAGATTTCTGCAAAAATAACTTAAAATCCTCCACCGGAATATGAAATATATACAAAGTCACACTCTCTGTGCTACTATATGATCTAATATAATTACAATTTGGACTAATGCCATTTAAAAAAAGCTCATACAACTTAATAACAACATATTCTTTTCAAATTGAAAGAAGCTAATAGATATTTTTTTTTCAAAGAAGATATACAAAAATGGCCAACAGGTACATGAAAAAAATTCAATATCACTAAAAACATGAATGCATCTCAATGGCATTTTGCTAAGTGAAATAAGCCAGGCAGAGAAAGACAGACACTGCATGGAATCAATGACATGGGGAACCTTAAAAAAAGCAAGTCAGATTCACAGAAACGGAACAGAAGAGGGGTTTTCAGAAGCTGGGTGAGGGGGAAATAGGAACAGGTTGGTGAAGGGGTGCAAACTTTTAGCTCTAAGATGAACAATGTAAAACTTGATGACTATAGTTGTTAACAGTGTATGAGAGAACTGAAATTTTCTGAGAGTAAAACAAAATAGATGTGCATATATTAGTTATAACGAAATATGTGAGGTGATAGATGTGTTAATGAACTACATTTGAGGATCCTTTCACAATGTGTCATATATATATATATATAATCATAATGCATACTACAAATGTTACAATCATGCAAAATTCTTAATAAATGTTTTATCAGTTATTTTGTGTGATAGTACCAGGGGGTTATTTTCCCATTTTACAGACAAGGAAACTGAGGCTCAGAGACGTTAATTAACCAATATTCCCAATAGTATGCAGCAGAGTTGGGTTTGAACCTAGCTTAATTCCAGATCCCGTACTTTTTTTTAACGACTATAACCTCAGGTTATGGAGCACAATATATAAGATGGTATTTAAATGCCAAACGACACTGATGAGAAGTGATAAGTCACATCAAAGAGGGCAAGTGCTGATCAATGAAGCCTTCGTAGAAGGGGTAGAATTCTTCTTGAAAAGGAAAAAGAGATGGAAATGTTTGGTTCAGTAACGAGGTGGAGGATCACAAATCAGGACATGTGGTACGTGTCAGGTTGAATTTTGCTAATGTGACCTTGGCTATATTGAGTCGTTCTGGGGTTGCCGCACTCTTCCAGAACCCTGACATTCCTGATTAGGGGCTGAATTCCATCTCTCCTCTTCTTGAAACCCACCACACCTTCATGACTGCTTTCACAAAATGATTAAAAAGAAGAAGTAAAACTGTTAGCAGCTTTTCCTCCGCCTGTGTGTTACACAGAATGTTAGAGTTCTCCAGAGAAACAGAACCAATGAGATGTATAGATACCTAGGAAGGAAGCTTTCTTCTAAGATTGTATTTATGTTTAGAGAGTGGGGAAGGGAGGTAGAAAGAGAGTGAGAGAGAAACATCAGTGTGTGAGAGACATCGATTGATTGCCTCTCCCACGCCCCCAACAGAGGACCCGTCCCACAGTCCAACATGTGCCCTGACTGGGAATCAAACCGGATAATTCCTCGACTCTACAGCTTCCAGGGGCTCAGAAAGTTCTGTGGTTTATGGTAGCATAACTTCAATATCTGCCTCTGTTGTCATGTGGTATTTTCTCCCTGCCTCTCTGTGTCTTATTTCCCCTCTCCTTTAAGTTCGGCTGTCGCTGAATTTAGCCTCCTTTATTTAGGATGATCTCAATCTGAAATTCTTAGCTACATCTGCAAGGACCCTATTGTTAAATAAATTCTCATTCACAAGTACCAAAGATTAAAGCTTGGACGTATCGTCTTGGGAGCACAATTCAATCCAGCACATGGGGATAAGCAAGGGGAATTCTAGAATCAAAAGTCTGGTAGAGGAAGGGGGAAGATCTGGCAAAGGAGATGAAGAAGTTGCTTGAATTAAGGGTTCAAAGCAGGAAGTAAGGGTTCTTCGAAGGCCAAGGCAAGGAAGCCCACCAAAAAGGAGAAAGCGGCCAGACTGAGTATAACACTGCTTTCTTATGAATAGTAATGAAGAAAATTCATGCAAAACACACAGTGCAGTGCCTTTTAAGTACTCAAGTATTGTTTTTTTTTTCACCATTGGTGAATAGAAAGACCCCAGTTTTCTAGAAATGCATTTAAACCTAGCATTGAAAATTACTCTAGTGGAACAGTCCTGCTATTTAGTTAAGGAATGGATGTTTAAAGAAACTTTAAAAAGCAGTCATACTGAATAATGTATTTTTTTATTATCGGTATGGAAAAAATGGAGAACTTAATTGAAAGTCCATTTTAGAGTACTCTCAATTAATATTTTAGCTTGCTTAAATTTGCAAGGTGTTTTTTTTTCCAAATGGATCAAACAATGCCCTATGCGTTTATCAAAAATGGCTGAAGCAATAAGTATAAATCAGATAATGAAGAATAATTTAAGGAATCACAAGTTTATATTGTTTTCTGAATATGTCTTTATCATATATGAAATATTTCAATATATACATATTGAAATATATATATTTCAAGGATTTTGCTTTACATCGGGATAATTTCAAATCTGAATTCTGTCAGTAGAATTTGGAACACATTCTGTGTTGCTGAAATTCTAAGGAATATCTTCAGAACTTATGGAGTTGTGATATCAGAATACTAAACAGAATTTTAATAAATATTTAAAATAGCCCAGGAATCCCTTGTACTGATTATATTTTCAATACATTAAGCCTGATATTAAGATCCACTCATTTTTCAGCTTGCCATTGAGTGGCTTATAGAATTTAAGCAAAGCCAATGAAAGCAATTTCCAAAGAAGAACCCTAGAATGAGCAGAATCAATTATGACCAGGCATACCCTTTCAGTGGTAAACTACTATGTTAAGTGGACATTAGGATATATAAGTGGAAACTCTGCTCTTAAAAATATATATGCATATTTTTGTGGCTGTGTGGGAAAGTAGTTCTTATACAGAAATGATCAAATTATAATTGTTCAAAAGTGGGATAAAATTAATAAAATATGCAATCTCTTGAGCCACAATCACCCCACTTTAAGGAAACATACTTGAGGACTCCAGAGGAGTGATAAGACCGAGGGTCCGGACCTAGTCTGCTTGAGTTCAAATTGCGGCTCCGTCAGTCTCCACTGGTCAGTCTGCGTACCTTAGACAGGTGTTGGGTCATCAAAGCTTTCTGGGCACTCTGCTCCTGCGAGCACACGCAGCCCCGCAGCTCCGTACACCCACAGGAGACACCAAGGGTAGACATTGCATTAGAAGGTATTGCTTGATCACAATAGAGTCCCTCCATGGCAGGTGGAAGTAAGTACCCTCTGGGATGAAAACTCACCCCACTGGCTGTGTGGTCAACCTCTGATTGGGCAACCTGGCTTTGAAACGGAATGGTCTACCCATCATCTGGCTCCATGGCCTCGGTGAGCTCACTCACTTCTCCCACCTTTTCTCCTGCATCTGTGACACATGGACAATTTCAGTGTGCACTTTATACGTGTACATGAGATGATCTATGTAAACCATAATGGCTGTTCTTTGATAATGCTTGTAAAGATACTTTTCACTTTTACTGTCAAAAATCAAAGAATACAGATCAGTTAATGTCATGCATTTGGCATTGAGTAAGCTTATGTCACTAGACATATGACCTGTGCTTCAAAAAAGACTCAAAGACCAATTAGAAGAGACAGAATATATAGCTTCCCTGGTTTCTGAAATCTCAAGGCTCAACAGTTTATTAAAGGCTCTGAAAAGTCCTGCAGTACAGAAACCTGTTGAACTTAACATTTCCCAGAAATTCAATCCTTGGACATTAAAGTTATTTAGCACACGCTTAAAAAAAGGAAAAGAAAACAACACTGGCTGAGACAGTTAACCTTTTAAAATGAGATGCTGTATTTTTGTACATTGATTTATCAACTCCAGAAAATACTCCCACAAACTAATCAGTATTTCACTGTTAAGGCAGTGCGCTATCTGATAATCAATCTTATGAGGATGGATGAAAGAATGTCACACAATTGAAGGCAGGTTAAGACCAATGGACAGAAGACGATGTTGTATTTGTGCACACAAGACTAAGTGAAAAATGCCCTAAGCATGTCTCTTGTAAAGAGCAGATAATGGTGCTATAATTCATTGCCTGAAATTTGATAAACCATAGGAATTTTTCCTAAGACCTTAAGCCTGTAACATATTACAAATGAATCTCCAATTGACTGTAAAGACTAATTTTTATTAGATTTCAAGGAATTATGGGATGAAAAGGACCAAAGAGATAGTCTATGATCTATGAATGTACTAATAATTGCATTCAGTCTACCACCTTGCTTACTGATTGGGTAAACCGACTCAGACCATGGCTTTAAACCCATCTATAGTTTGATGATTCACTGAGGTTTATAAAACCAGCCTTGACTTGCTCTTTGTTCTCAAGTCATACACCTAACCACTCATTTGATATTTCCACAAGGATTTCTAATAGGATCTCAAGTTTAAGTAGTCCAAACTTGAAATCTTCATTCACTGAACCCTACCTTTTCTCATGCTCCCCAAATTTGTCATTTTACAGTCTTCTCCAACTTGGCAGAGAGCGAGAATATTCTACTACTTTTTTGCGCCCCAAACCTTGGTGTCATCTTTCATTCTTCCTTCTCACACTGCACATTGAATTTATCAACAAGCCTGGCAGCTCTCCTTCTAAATATGCCCAGGATCAAGCTTCATCTACCCACTCTCACTCTGACCCACGTAGCAACCACCATCACCTATTGTCTGAGTTTGTTTATTTCCTTAGTAATCCCCTTGCCTTCCACCCAGGAAATTCCACAAGAGGTCTCACAGACCAGCAGAATAACCCCTTAAAAGGCAAATCCAATGACAAATTTCTGCGTTTAAAGTTTTACAGTGGTTTAAAACCATTCTACCTCACTCTGACTAAAAACCAAAACACTTGTCATAACCTACAAGGTATTGCTTATTCTACCTCCATCCTATGCCTCTCATTTCATGTCCTATCTTTTTTTTTATCATTCACTTTTCCTTCTGATGTCTGTACTTTCTGAAATACAGCAACAATGTTTCCACCACAGTGCCTTTGCATGCTAGACAGACCTACATGGCTCCCTTACTATGATTAGGTCTCTGCTCTTTATCAATGATCAGACAGGGTTTTCATGAGTATGCTTTCTGAGCTAAAACTACACCTGCGGCCCATCCCTAGCCCTCAGAGCAGTTAACACTGTCTGACATATAAATTTATTTTAAATACCTTTTTTTTCATGCAATGAAATTTTTTTTCATTGAATGCAATTTCCACAACTATTCCACTTGAACGCAATATACTTTGTTCTCAGATCTTAGCACATTGTAGGCATAAATAAATATTAGTTGAATGAATAAATGAATGAAGTGTCTACTCTACCCATGTCTCTAGATCAAATTCTCACATATACTCAAAATTTCACCAAAATATCATGTACCCACATACAAGATATTACTATGATTTGATTATTTCTCTAAGCTTAGTGCCCCCACCAAATCCACCAATGGAAATCTCAGTGCAGTCGAAACTCCTCCCGCTCTTATTATCTATTATCTAAACTGTTCCTTTTTGGAGCTAAAAATTTATAATGCTTTCTTTTCTTACATTCTATGTGGTCATATGATGAGAAAAATAAGGCAAACATATTTCCTGAAATGAAGCTGCTGGTTAGAGTACATTATACATCTTAAGGCTTTTTACTTCTATTATTATATTTTCTTCATTTGAATTCCTTGTAGAACCCCTGGCATTGTGCTTCCTTGTGGCCAAAGATCTAGTCACGTACACTGGTAAGGGTAGCCAAAAACAAAACCTCAAAGAATGACAACAATGTTGCATGCTTCTAAAATCAAAAGATGCTTTCTATGATTACGTATTGCAATAACTTGAATGAAAGTTTCTTTCCTATTTATTGACTTCAGCTAGGGACCTCCCAAAAGGTGCTTGGCTTAAAACCTTGATGCATGATTAAAGAGGAGGAAACCTGTAGGAGCTGAAGCTAAAAATAGACAAGTCTTGTTTCATTCTGACATTTCGGCCAGCAGCTCCAGCCCTCTTCTGGGAAAACACGTATCAAACAGGAGGACAGAGGCTCTGTTCCTTGTTTTTCATCCACAGGGACCTGCCGATGGCTGCCAACCCTTGAGCAATTTAAAGAGCCCGGCCTCTCTGCTCTAAAAACACTGCAATGAATATGTAAAAGTCTCCAGGAGAAGGACGCCAGTGTTTGGAAACACAACGGTAAAATAATTGAGGCGCAACGCCTATCACCTCTTTCAAATTCTGGCATTGGCATTTCTGCCATTAAGCAGTTTGCCCATGAACTTCATATCGAGAACGCTGAATACCAGATGCCAAGGTCTAAATAAGAGAGGGCGTTTTGTGTTTTCACATCCCGTCTTTGTCAGAAGACGGTCTTTCCATTCTTCAAACCTGTGACCATTCAAAGTGAATATATGGCCCAGGAGCAAGAGGGAGCACCCCCCCCCGCCCCCGTAAAGAAAAGACAAGAGACCAAACATCTTTCCTTTTCCTCTTCTAACTTTTAACTGACGCTTCATAAATCACTGGAGTGCTGAGTGATTTCGGTTCTTATCTGTAGAATGTGAAAGACTAAGTCTGTAGCCCACCTCTCAAAGATATTTGCTAAGAATGAGCAAAGTTAGTGTTGCCTCACGATTGGACATAGTTTTAAAATAGACATCTTGGCTGTGGTGTTGGCATAGAGACAGATTCATTCCTGTTTCTTGTATTGCCCGGCTCAAACAGGGAGCATGGAAGCCCCCACCTACTACTGTCCTTGGGTGACCACGCAAAGAGCGTGGGCCTCCGACTTCGCAGTAGTTTTGGTGGTAATAAAGTACCAACTGGGAAAAAAATGTTTTTTAGACTGTCTTCCTAGAATCATGCGGGCCTTAGTAAGAAGTGACATTAGCAAGGCATTACTACGATTCCCATTTTTGTTTGAAGCAACCAAAACTCTGATGAGTGAAATACCCCACCTAAGAGGTCATGCGATTCAGTGGCAGAGACAGGAAACTGATGCAGAGACCGTTCTGCCCCACCTGTTTTTGTCGTGTCTCCGCCCAATTTCTCTCTTACAGTCTGAGGCCTTTCATTTAACTGCTCCCTCCCTGTGGGTACCTCCATCTACAAACACATAGGAGATGAAACCATGACATGTAAATTTATAAATCTTAATAAACCTTGGCCAGCGGTAGGCCGAGTCTCAAGTATACAAACCTCAGCTTTAAATGTGCATATCCTATATCTTTGTTTTGCTAGTTATAATCAAATAAATTTTTAAGCTCTGAACTCAGACAGAATTCATCAAGAACTATGTTATATCAGTGAACCCCCAAAACCAACAGTAAAAGAAAAAGAAAGGATACTTTCGGGTGAAGGTAGGAACTGAGGGGGACAGGGCACAAGGACAGTTTTCTGAGATCTGACTACAGACTATTTGCTAATGAGGACTCTTTTTACACAGGTGCTAAACCCTGTGAAAATGCTTATATTTTGTGGACTTTGCTTTCCATTAGACAAAGTAAAGAATAAAAATTTATAGAACATCCTCTGCTGAAAATGTGTGGTTTGAGATGAGAGCACGCAGAGAGGGCACTTTCCCGACAAACTAGTGTGTTCTTTTGCGTAAGAAAGACTCATAAAAGTTCATCTATTTAAATTTCACAGACTGCACTTTGGGGGTCTTTCACCTTCCGGGGAGACGGCTATTTTACATATCTTTGAAAAAGCAGCATAGTCATCTGCAAACGATCTTCCTTGGATAAGACAAAGGCAAAGCACCAGAGGCATCTTCCCTGCAGACACCACAGGGCACAGCATCTTCCCTCCCACCTTAGTACAGGTAGGAAAGTTTCACAGCGCCCTACGGGGATAAATACATTGGCTGCTAATCAGGATGGGTTCTGTGTGATACGGACAACTGTCTAACAAGAGATGGTAGAAGAGTGTCATGTCTTTGACAAGGAGGAGACAAGTGAACAGCCATCAGATGGTACTGATTTCTGTCACAGTTGACACACCACAAACGGATGACAGGAAGTGTCTTAGAGTTGAAAGGTTCCATTGTTTGCCCTTAATCTCAAAGCTATCCAGTCTGCTCCCCTTCTTCTTTGACAAATATAATGTTTTATTCTTTTTTGATGCAAGACAGTACATGTGGTCCCTTTAAGTATGAAGTGATCCAGGTAAGCAAGTGTTGAGAAATTCCTTTAGATACATTCAAGTTATAGGATTAACTTTACACTACAAATTTTTTTTTAATTCCTATATCAAATAGGCAGCTCATGGAAAGAAATAGGAGTAGCATAAAAAAAAAACACTGCTAAAATCAGAGAATATTTACAAGCCATACTCAAATCTAGATATCATTTAGCTTTCTTGAATATATTAATGTTTTATAAACTGGTAATATCAGGTTTGTCCCCTTAAATATATGTCCAAAATGTTTTATATCATATGATGGCAAATGATTTTAACATTCACTTTTCAACTGATATATCTTCCTACTCATACAATTCATTTCAGGGGCATAACTTGTTTTCTTTGCTAAGATTTCATTTCCTCCCATCTCAGAATTTGATGAAATCTATTTCTTAGTCCCTCGTCTCCCAGTGAAATCTGACAAGTATTAGACCAAATGTAGCTGTCCCATATGAAGTAATTCATTTCTGTCAAAGATTAGACATTATTTTTTTTCTTGACACAAGATGACTGATACTGTTCTGTGATATTCCAGAGGTACAGCTTAACCACTTAAGGACTAAGACTCATTTTGAGAAATGCATTTCACTCCGAGGATTTGGTTTTATTTTAGTAGAAGACAGGCATGTCAGAAAGAGGCGATGCAATAGGAGTAAAAAAAAGAATGTAAAACTAATGCCATTTTGGGCCAAAAACAGTTATAAGGTGATTCTATAGGTCGTAAAAGGGGGTTATATTACATGTCCCTTCTTCATTATGTTGAGACATGGCTGTTCTCACAGTGTGCATTCAGCATTTCTAGCAACAGGAGGACAGACTTCATTCTAACTACCCAGGGTAAGGTCAAAAATTAATCATCTTTGACAATATACTGAAGTCGATGGATGCTATGCTTTATTATCACATTCAAATTTCAAAGGGAGGAAACCAAGGTGAGGCAAGAAACCCTACAAGATGGGCCAGGTGCTCTTTTTTTCCCCTGAGGTATAGTTTTTTAAGCAACCTTAATTATTTGAAAGGAAATGGGATTCTTTAAAGCTACAGGCTGCTTCCTCTAGTGTGCCCAGCTAAGGAGATGACAGGGAAGACTGTCTGTCAGTCTGTCCACGTTCCTACCTTGACCCAACAGTTCAGTTTGATACTCTTTTATAGGGTGGACTTTACTTGGAAAAGAATGTCTCAGGGCATAACAAAAGCAAGTCAATGGTTCCCTTGGAAAATATCCAAAATGTAAAATCTAGTTATGGAAACCGATCCACATCATGAGGAGTCCTTGGGAAGAGTGACAGAGACAGTCACCAAACAATAGCCATCCTTCTCTCCTTTGTTACTAGCAACTGGGTGGCATCGTTCACTGATCTGGATGTCAGTTTCTGCATGTCCCAAATGAGAACAATAAATACAGGTTTTTAAAAAATTCCAATAAAAATGATTTTGCAAATCCAGTCAGACTGCAGGTATGGCAGACGGCTCTGGGGAATTTACAGGTGGCAGATAGTAGCCCACACTCTACGACAGAGGTCTCAGGAAGCTTCTCGCTGTCTGCTTAGGCATAAATCTCACACGAATGGTGGAGAAGAAATGGGATTATCTTAGAATCGGAAAGGTCATTTTGATTTTTTGTGACTAGAGGCACAGCATGGTTTGAAGTCACAAATTGATTTCTTAATGACTTCTTTAAACTATGAATAGGTCATGAGAGGAGACTAGGGAGAGGTAATCAAATTGAGGGCGTACTATAGTCAGATACGGCATGGGGCACTTGCATATATTACCTTGTTTAATCCTCAAAAAATATAAAACAACCCAAATATCTAAGCACGGACATGAAAACTGAGACCAGATAACTGAGCTTCCTGGAACAAGGTGGAAAGGAATAAAAGGTTGGCACCTAAATTGCAATCTGCATCTAATTCCCAATTTCCTAAATGGACAGTGTCTACTGCACACTTCCCTTCCATGCTTTGTAGAAATGCCCTCTGTGCTGTGAATGGAAGTTCAACACAAGGGAAGTCTAGACTCTGCAGGCCATCTCTTCAGCTTGGTTTCTATGGCTTCTTGTTAGTTCAAAAGCACCCCCTATAGGTAGCTTCACCTACCACTCTCTCACTCTCCAACAGCTAGCTCAAGGGCTGTGCACCAGGTCTATTTTGGGACAACCTAACCAACTTCCCCACCAACCAATGGACTGCAGTCTCACGGTCTCCCACACCCAACTCTACTACACATCAATCTGAATCCTAAAGTTGGAGAAGACTCACTTGCTTGAAAGTTTATTCCTTGACCACTCTCCCTTAGCCCTGGGGTTTTCTTTAGTGTGCTCTTTTATCGTCCCTTAGTTACTTCCCTGTAAACCATGAATAATTTTATCTTAAACCTACCCTTGTCAAAATTTTTAAAAATCTAGACCATTTATCAACAGCTGCAAATACAGAAGTAGGACCTTGTTCATTTACTCCATACTTCATTCAAGCATTTAACAAATAGTTCATGGCCAGGTCCTCCACACCAGGCACTGTTCTAGAAGTCTGAAAACAAGCAGGGAACAAGGTAAAAACACGATTCTGCAATTTCATGTTATATCACATCAGAGAAGATACAAGATAAGAAAGACTATCACCAAAGGGAAATATCAAAACTTTGGTATTATGTTAATTGGCTTAGCATATATGAGAGGAAATATACTTCACATAAATGATTAATATTACAGGTACATTCTAAGGCCTTTTTTTTTTGCTTTTAGTTAGCTGAAAGCTATGCATGCAACATTCTAAAACAGCTTAACTGAAATTAAACACATCTCAATTATTATCACCGGGACATACAGCTTCATGTTTTTTGAAATCTCTTTTATAATAAAAATTATTTACAGTATTTTTTGCCCTAGGTCAATTTTACTACTGTTTTATTTTTTATTTTCCTACTACAGTCTATATTGAGTATTATTTTATATTAGTTTCAGGTGTACAGCACAGTGGATAATCATATAATTTAGAGAGTGCTCCCCCCTACATTTCCAGTACCCACCTGGCCCCATATACAATTATTATAATATGATTGACTATATCACCTATGGTATACTTTACATATGCATTATTATTTTGTAACCACCAATCTGTACTTCTTAATCCCATCACCTTTTTTCCACCCAGCCCCACAACTGTTCTAGCTCAATTTAAAATACTAGTTAATACTAGTTAGTTATTTGATTAATTATCTGCATGTCTTTGAGAAATAATATTTTGCCAGATATAAAGCTCAATTAGTGATTGTATCTCCACAAAGCTTTTCAAGTCCACCACACATATTAAAAACAAAACAAAACAACAAAGTAGCAAAACTTCACTATGCATCCCTTATTTGGCTTAATTCACAGGAAACAAGCGAACACAATATCCTTGGGATAATATATTGGTCCTACCAAAAGTCAGCCTCTTCTTAGCCCTCTGGGTTCTTCCATAATGCGATGAGAATCCAAACGTCAAATCTAGTTAGTTACCCTTATCTCTTCACTCCGTTAACTAATCCACTGCCATTTACATTGAACTTAGCTGGGTGCTTTCCCCGCACATGCATGACTTGACATTTACACTCATTAAATTTCAAATTCCACCCCTGAACCCTCCAGAAAAGGACTTTCTGCAAAACAACTAGATTCGTTGTTGTTGTTGTTGTAGCCACTCTATTAATTTTATTTCCACCTGTAAATTTGACATCTATTGAAACAATACACGAATACTAGTTGTGATGAATATTAATCATCATAATCTCAGAGTTAAGGAGATTGCATTTTTTGTGTTCAGAGAAAAAGTTGATAAGAATCCTGAAATTGCAACAAAATATTCCTATTTCAGAAGTTTATAATATTATATAGAATTCAAATTTACAAACAGGGAGGCAGAAATGAGGGAGCGCTATCGAACTTCAGTTAACTTTCATAATTACCAACATGATTTATCTTCTACGAATCTGTAATGTGCTCTAGCTAATGAGCTATACTGTACAATGATTTTGAAAATGTATCATTGAAGCTTCTGTGTACTGTTCAGTGACTGCTGTGGTTACAATACATTTTTCTTTGTGTGACATTTAGCAATGTTTAATCTTCAAATTTTAATAAAAAATCATCGAAATGCAGTCTGTACTTTCTCTCTTTTGGAGTAGCTGCTGAGCAGCAAAACACAATCCAAGAAAATGCAAGTTTATCTATTTTGGTGATTTATGAGATGGGAGATTAGCTGGTTATTTTAAAACTCTTTTCCTACTAAATTTAAAATTAATCTTAATCCTGTTCGAGTAATTGATATCTTGTCCCAATTATTCCTAACATAAGCAAACACACATTTGATCCACTGGCAAGAAATGTTTCATTTTTCCCTCTAGTGAAAATGGCCATTACACAATTTTTATTTTGGGTTGAACATATATTTTTGTTCCAAGCTTTTGGTTCTATAACACACATTTAAAATATTTTCATGCCAGACTAGGTTTTGCTGCTATTGATACTATATTTCCCATCAGTTCGCTCTGAATACATTATATATACCAGCCGAGTTTTATTTTAGAGTGTTCTTAACACTGGAGCAGTTGATTGCCCCTTAGAGGTCTTTCATGGAGCCATGGTTTACTAACAAGTAGCTTTAAAAATCTGCCGCACATAAAAATATTAATGCTTAGTTTACATACACTGCCCTGGAGGTGGAGAGGTAAAATTAAATGTTCTCCCCCTGAGAAAACTCTGCCCGTCATCACCTGTTCACCATCTTAATGTTGGAAGCCATTGTTCTCTGGCCTACTTGGGAGAAGAAAACAATGTGTCCTTTTATTAAGACAGTGTTGCACATGCTGATTTACCTAAAGGTCTGCTCCTATGTGTTCACACGCACACACACGCTCACACCTACGTGCTCCTGAAGGCTGTCAAAGCGCAGTATTTGCAGCAGGAAGGGACAGCCTAGGTCCTTTGGACATTTGTCTCTAGTTCTCTTTGGCAAGGTAGCCGTATTTTGGCCCAAGCAAACAGGATTCCTCCCCAACAGTATTGCCAGAAAATACTAAGTATAGAAACAAGGACACACTAAAAAAAAATAGACAAACTTCAAGCCCACCCTCAGCCATTAAACACACTTCAGATGCTTACCAGAGAAAAACTACTTTAAGTGGATTATTCACTGCGGCTTTTAAAATTTGCAGTGTAAATGTAATCTCTATTCAACCTGCTTCCTTTTTCCAAGTATGTACATGAGCCAGATTTTGCATCTTTAAAAAATTCAGTAAAACACTGGAGGGGATAAGTAGCGTGGAGGAGAGTAATGCTTGGAAAATGGGGACAACTGTAATTGAACAATAATTAAAAAATAAAAATATATGCTAAATTCATAGTTAAATTCAGTATGTTATATGTTAATTGATGGTTAAGTTTAGACGCTTTATACTGTCAAAAGTCACTGTTTATTTTATTCATATTTCAAAACTGGACATCTGATATTCTTTATAGGAACAAATGGAACACTTACTCTTTTTTTTTTTTTTTTTGGTACCTTGACTGCTTTTCCCAAAAAAACTACTGGTGGAAGAACAGAACATCTATCCAAATCCTAGCACGTTTTTTATAAGATGCAGATTGTAACATAAGAGAGACAGTGCTGTACAACAGAGAGGCTGTGAGACATGAAAAAACTATTTGCATTGTGTTTCTGGTCCTTTCACTCACTGGCTGTGTGATGTGAGGCCAGTCTCTTGATGTTTCTTTTTAAAATGAGTCAAAAGCAGTGATGCCAGGGAACACACTATGCTAAATGCTTAACTGTTCCATTACAGAAAAATACTTTCTGTGCGAAAAGCCACGGAGGAAATTTGGGAAAATACCAAGGACGTTTCTAAAGCAGACTGCTTTGTTTTGAACATTGGCCTCGTTGGGCTTTGTGAAGAAGCACCTGGGGCCAGGGAAGTGACTTCTACATGTTCAAAGTGGATTCGCTTGCCAAGATTTGAGAAATTATTGGGTAAACTTTCATCCGAAAAGTGTCAGAATTTTTATACCTATACATTTCCAACAGCCTGATTTGAACAAGAATATATAAGGCAATGTTATGAGCCGGCATCAATTCCTGAGCTCATTCTTTCTCCCGGGGACCCTCTGAGACAGGGGGAGAGATGCCCACAGTGACTCGAAGCTGGGAAGGAAGGGCGGGAATGGATTTCCACACATCTTCAACTGGGTCCTAGGACTTTAAAATTAATTCCAAATATAATAGAAACCACTTCTTTCCTAACACAGACTCAATCAGACTAGACATGAAAGATGCAAATATTGTACCCATGAAGAGGGGTAAGAGCATACTCCAGAGGAGTGGTGAGATTTCAGTGGCACTGAGAGCCGGCATTAAGGCCATCTGCAAGCAAGCACCGAAATGAAAGTTCGGAGACGAAGCAGCATCTAGAGGGGGCTCCCGATGATTACTGCCTTTTGATACAAATGCTCTGGGGTGATCTTGTCCCCATAAGTGCAGGCTGAACCTGATGGACTCCCTCCTACAAGGGTATCATGATCCATGAGACCCAATGCTATTTCCAAGTTTAGATTATGAGAAGGGTCTGAATTCTGTCTTGGGTGCCGTCTCTTGCTCTCTCTCTTGGACTTGTGCCCTGAGGAAAAGGAATTACCCTTCTGGGAGGAGGCCCCAGGGAGAACCCTGGAGGAAAGAAACAAGAACCCCCAACAACTGTGTATGAGAGCCCGGAAGCAGATTCTTTCACAACCTAGTTGGACCTTCAGCTAAGACCACAATCCCAGCTGACATGACAGATTAATCACAATCTTGTAAGAGACCTTAAGCCAACAGCGTCAAGATGTGACATGCCAGGATTTTTTACCCACAGAAACTGCAAGATAATACGTGGTGGTTGTTTTAAGCCACTGAGTTTGGGCATAAATTGTTATGCAGCTATAAGTTACAAATAAAGAGAGAGATTTAAGAATAAAAACATAAAGATGCCAGAAGGTAGTATTTCTTAATTTCTACTCTGTTAAATTCACTATACTCAAGGATAAAAATTCTTGGCATTCTATGAATGCAATTACTGTAAATAATGTATAAACCAATGATGAAACAAGAATCAGAGGAAGAGAAGATCTGACTTTGACACCAGTTTCTGTGTGTGTTTCCACACCAAAAGAGTCTGTGACATTAGCTGGGCGTCCTACAATTTGACACAATGCTGACACACTTGCATGGAAATGGCATCCGATTCCACAGATTAAGGGCTCATTCCTGCAAGACCCCTTTTTCCTCCACCTCAGATGCCAGTCATAAGCCCAGCTTGTCACCTGTGGTTCTGACCCACCAGCTACAGATCAGCTGTTCCAATGAACCCTCCTTGGGTTTCATTAACCTGCTAGAATGGATCACAGAACCCAGAGAGATATTTTACTTATAAAATTACTGATTTATTATAAAAGGAGTTAACTCAAGAAATACAGAGGGTAAGAAATGGCAAAGGGTGCGATAATCCCATGCTCTCTGAACATGCCACTCTTTCTGATTCTCCACCAACCAGGACGCTCTCCAACCCCTGGCCCTTTGGAGTTCTGGGTTGGCTTTATTACACATGTGTGATTGCTTCGATCACTGATCACTGGCAATTGATTCAACCTCTTCTCCATCTGCCATTCCTGGAGATCAGGAAGGTGACTCTCAAAGTTCCAGCCTTCCAGCCACTTATTTGGTTCCCCTGGCCACGAGCATCTATCTTAGGTGCTTTCTAAAAGTGATGTCATTAACAGAAACTCAGGTTTGGCTAGAAGAGATTCGTTATGACTATGAAGACCCCGCGTGACTCTTACCACTTCAGACATTCTGAGGATTTTAAGAGCTCTGTGCCAGAAATGTAGACAAAGACCAAATATATATTTTCATTATAAATAAACTGTCTCATAAGGATTGAACCTATTTTTTTTTAAAAAAAGCAAACAGAGTAAGGAAAAACAAAAGATAAAAAATAATTTAAGTGTGATGGGGTTATACAAATTAATTTAAATGCTAATTGAAATAATGTGACTTTATGTTATTAATAGAAAAGATTTAGAAGTGTGCAATGTGCAAGGTATGTAATTATAGAATACTTTTATAATTAAAAACAGAAAATCAAATGGAAGTTACTTGAGGGCATTACAAAATTAAATGTTCTATAAGAAACAAGCAGAATGTTATAAACTATTTCTTTTGTCTTTACATTACTCTACTTCTTCTAGCTTGAACTTTATTGAATTGAAAAAACAGATCTGTTAGCGGCATTTTATTATGTTATGAGCCAAGAGAACAAAGAAGAGACAGCCAACATTTATTGATGACTTACTACATACCAAGCACAGCCTTAGTTGGCGCAAATATCAACTCATTTATTTCTCACTTCAGTGAGCCATGAATTTGGTGTATTATCCCCACTCTAAAGACTAGAAGACCAAAAGTCACAGATTTTAAAGACTAGGCCGGAAGTGTTATAATTATTAAGTTTTTATCTAGTGAAAATCTTTGCCTGTGGTTTCAAGTGCTCCTTCGAATCCACCATGTAGTCTCGCTCGTCCCCTGAGATAGTTTAACTTCTGTTTAAGCAGCAAAGTGCTATAAAAAGTGAGGCATCACTGGTGTCGCCAATCTGGTAGCCCGTATCTTCCCTGGTAGTTTCAACCATTTTTTAAGGAAACATTCATCCTATGAGTCAATTTCTCACCCAGGTAACGTCCCTGTGCCCTGGACTCGCTTCCTGAGTTATTTTGCTCTACATGGAGCAATCATATTCCTCTAAAGTTGCTCTGTATGTTTTCCTAAGAAGTCAGGAAATAATCTCTCAAGCGACAGCCTATTTCTTCATCACATGTCACTCGACCCACTGACTTGTAGGTGGCATACCGCACAGGCTGTGAGAGTCCCCAGTATTGAGAGTAGTCTCTCCTTCTCCCACGTGACAAGATCTAAAAGCCATCACTTAGTAGGTGGGGCTCACAAACATTTTCTACTTCCTAAGTTGTACAGTTTGTCGTCTAAACTCCCAGTGTGCTGAACAAGCCACAAGCGACCTTCACCCTTCTACCTTCATCAAACTCAGGCACATTCTGGGCCGTTTCTGGCTAATTGCGCCTTCCTGCCCAGGGACTGTCAGCTGGCAATGCTCCTTCTCTGAAGTGCACCATCAACCAGCACAATACACCTTATTTTCTTACATAATCACTCTCTGCCCACCAGCATCGGCGACATAATGTGCTAAATTGCTATGATTGTTGGGATATCATTTGGGAAATATAGGCTAAGTAATGCTAAGTTTGGAGGACTTCTACTGCCCAAATTGCACTTCTTGTTTTTCCTCTCTTTGTTTTAATACATCACTATGCAAGTGAGTGGAAGGACCAGCAATTCCAGCCCATTGCTAGCTGTAGAAAATCATAGGAATGCCAAGAATCTGGGACAGATGACAACCTATCATTTGCTTTCTTCCACTACAATATGTTAGGTACAGAGTAAGATTTTTTTTTTCTATAAAGTGGTCTAGCATCCCATGGGGTTAGCTGAGAAGTGGTGCTCTAGCTGAAGAGAAATGTGTTCAATTTCAAGAAAAGTCTTTCCCTTTTTTCCTATTATTTGTGGCCTTGTCCCTTTGTTCCAACTCAGATGCTGTGATTTTGACTTTTGGCAAACTACTGAACGCTTTCCGATTCAGCCCTCCTGCTCAGGTAGGCACTTGACCCTTTGGCTATGACTGGAATTTCTAGCCCAAATCAACACCATTCAGTGGCTCTTAGACAGAGTTCAGGCACATAACCACCTGTTATTGCATCACTTGGGGGAAACATGCATCAGTGACTGGGGAGCATTGCAACAGTGTGGGAGAAGATGAAATGAGATACATGTGTCTGGGTCTGTAAGAAATAATGACAAGAATACCTATCTTATAATAGCACACAAGCATCGGACAGTGGTTAAATAACTTAATCAAAAAAAAACCTGAGTTTAAGTGGTGGATCTGGCAGCAACTTCTTTAAAACCTAGTTTCCCCATCTGAAATGTAGGCATACAATATGTTGTGCATTGTGGGGCTATTATAAGAACTTAGTGAGATCAAATGTTGTAATATTGATGACACAATAAACATAGCGCCTGATGCCTAGCATATGCTGGATGAATGTTAGCTTCCATTGTTTCATTATTTTTGTTAGTGACAAGGAATCCGTTCATCGTCATTTGTTCTTTCCTATCTGCACACTAAACCACAGAGGCACTGATATATGCATTTTGACGGACTAGAAAATTTAGGCTTACAGACGGTGTTTACACCACCACGGTTGTTTGTGATGAAGATAAATACAGGGTGGGCCAAAACTGGTTTCCAGTTGTGAGTACACAAAACACAGAGTTGATTCCTGTATTATTGTTTGTTAATGATTGTATTATTTTCCACATGAACAACCGCAAACCGACTTCAGATGGGGACCCTGAACACTGATCTTCCCAAACAAAACTCACCCCTGAAGGTCACTGAGAGCTCCGGTGAGTAAACTGTAGGGCAGAATTGAGATTCTTGCACTTCTATCATCGATTGCTCATTCACTGATTTGTCAGGTGTAAGCCATCCATTTATTTATTCATCCAACTAATATGTAGGCACTAGTCTAGGTACTTGAGAAATATCAATGAAAAAAAAAAGACACCAACTGTTGCCTTCACAGAGCATAGAGTGTAGAAAGAGAGACAAGACCCATCACACAGAGTATATCTACAAAGGGTATAATTTGAAAGCAATGAGTGCTATCATAACAATTACAAGAAGAATCACACGGTGGATCAGAATAAGGAGACTGGTAAGGGCCTAGGGACGGCGGGACAAGTTGTTCTATTTAGTAGGTTCATCATGGTTGGCCTTTGAGAACGTCAGATGTGAACAAAGCAAGAAGGGGCTGCCGTTTGTCTGGGGGAAGAATGTCCAGGTGGAGAAGAAGCTCTGAGCTGGCATCATGTCTGGCAGGTCTGGGGAACAATGAGAGCGTGAGCTGGAGCAGAGCGAGTGAGAGGGCGTAGCGGGCGATGCCATGGATCCTCGTGGGTAAATGATGGAGACCTGTCTCTCACTCTGAGTGAAACGGGCAGTTCTGGGAGATCTTTCAGCAGAGTGAATTATCGGACGTTCTGCAACTGGCAACAGACCTGTTCTACAAACAGATAGTCTACAAACATGGGAGGACCTGTCTACCCGGGGAATATATGAAAAGAAAGGACTTACCGATTCGAATCCCAAAGGAGTTGTGGAAACATAGGCTAAAGCAAGTCAATACGGTTAACAGTTATTAACGCTACACTCTGGGTCAAACTCTCAAAGCTCTGCAGTGACCAAGTGTATGTCCGCCCACCTACGGAAGCCTCCCCTATTCTGTACCAGACAGTTTCTCGCATGAATAAATGTACAGTTGGCAGAGCTTCGGGGTTCTTACAAAAAAATCCTGGACATCTGGAGTTTTTTTTAATGACAATTTCAAAACTGGTAAATCAAAACCCATCTCTCTGCAGCATATGACGTAGGCGTCGCTCAGAGTTGCAAAGTGTGTAACGCTTGTAAAAACAAGTGTAAACAGGCCAGTGTGGGGGGCGGTGAGAGGCAGCCCCTCCTGAGATGGATGCCTTACTCCGAACGGTTTAGTAAAGAGCTCTTCCTTTTCAGATGTGCCCAGAAGGCAACGCGGTCCGCTTTTGTTACACTGTCCCCCCACTGTTCCTACAGTTGTCTTCCAAGGATAGACTACCTGTCTCAAAAAAAAAAAAAAATCACAGGACGATGTGTTGTTTTTTGTGAGCACACATTTCAGATAGGCTGTCAACCGTTCCAAATGCTCTTGTCCTGGTAGATGGATAAACAAAGTTGTGTGTGTGCTCGTGTGCGTGTGTTTTACTTATGACAAGATTTCTGCTTTTCTCTTCCACCCTCATTTCTTTGTCCATTTCTGCTCAGGCTCCACCATAGCTATGATAGTCACTCTCATGCCCTCCCTCGAATGCCTGCTCTTTTGTCCTCTTCCCCTCCCTCTCTTTTTGTTTCTCCGGCTTTAGACATTTCCTTTATGCTGTTTTCTCTACCCAAGCACTTCTAGCCACCTTTCTTTTTTAAAAATATTTTATTTACTTATCTTTAGAGGGGAAAGAAAGGGGAGAAGGAGAGAAATATCAATGTATGGTTGCCTCTCGTGTGTCCCCTGCTGGGAACTGGCCTGCAACCCAGGCATGTGCCCTGACTGGGAATCGAACCGCGATCCTTTGGTTCGCAGGCCCATGCTCAATTCACAGAGCTATGCCAGCCATGGCCACCCTTCTTTATTTAGTAAATTTCTGTTCAAAAAAGCTGGACTTCCCACTCACTTTATAGCATTCTGGGGCTAATGAGTTACTCCTTCATATTATTTATCACCTTACATTGTAATTACCTGTTTTCTTGTATCTCTCTCACCACTGTATAAGCTCTGAAAGAGCTAAAACAATGTCTAGTTTTCTTATTTGTTCAATATTTTAACCCGATCTCATAACAAAATGTTTGGACATAGTATGCTTAATAAATATTTATTAAATATTTATTTAATATTTAATATTCATTTAGTTATTAAATATGGCTAGAAGACACTAACTAAAGTTTGATATTACTACTTGAAATTTACTAGTACAGTATACTCAATTAAAGATAGTACATTAATTTGGAGGTAAATAACCACCAAATTGAGCAATTTATCTATGGCATTCTTTTTTTCATAACTAACTATATACCACCCCATCTCATTACTTCAGTGTCTTTTGTGCGGAGAATTCATTCTCACCATATCATTTCAAATCCCTTAAGTATAAAATGTACTCCCCACTCAGTACAAAAGATGGAAGGGTCTTAGGAAACAATTCAAAATTAATACAATTATTCGGTTTATAACATTGATGTTTTTAAAAATTGAGGTTGAATGTGTTGCTCAAAACTGTGTACTTTTAATTCCAGAGTGGGCTTTCTTTATGGTATCTCCTTAGCTTGGGCAATCCTACTTACCAAATTGCAAAGAAACCTGAGCGTTCACAGACAGGGTAGATATTTACACTTGGATCATAACACATGCATGAGAAGAAAGATTGAGTAGCTAACGGGAAGGCCAACCGGAATATAAGCAATGTGTTTGCAGTTTCAGGTTGCATTTTTATTACCATCGTTTTTTAAAGGATAGAAGCCATACTTTCAAAAATTATTCATTCTACTGGCAGGCTTTCATTCAGTACTGAATATTACAATGCATTGTATGTGAGCTATATAAGCACTAAAAGCAAAAGAATGGCTACTTTACTCCTCCAGATTCAACATTTGCTTACAGGAATTACACCAACAATTCTTCTGGAAGCAAAATGTCCCCCTTAATTAAGTCTCTGTTCTTCCAGTTAGTGATGTGAAACAACCTGGTTCTATTTTACTACAGGAGAAAAAGGAATGCACTGAGAACTGGAAATCTATCTAGGCTCAAGTTGAGGTTGACGCCTTAAAAATCATTAAAGGAACTATAATAAATTGCATCCTTTGAAATGGAAATTACGTAACTTCCCAACTCACTTTTCAGGAACTTCTATCTATTTTTTCTTACACAGGATATATTCTTAATATGATTTTTTCCAGACCACACTTTCCCTTTTCTTTTACCCCAGGTTTAATCCCAGTCAAAGCCACAAGTTCCATCCCTGTAGGGCACTAAAGAGAATTGTTTCACGTTGTTACTGGGAGGATTTGTGACTTTAATTATTTTTGCAATTATTTGCTACAATTCAACTGTGATTTTATTCTATAATCACAGTTTTGCTTCCTGATCAATTATTTGATGCTTCTTCAAAACAGTTCAGCTAATCTAACTTAGGGTTTTATACATGATGTTTTTTCATAAGTGTTCATAGATTGGTTTCTTGTTAGAATATTTCAGAAAAGCAATAAATCTTTTTCCCGTGGGGCATACATAGCTTTGCAACTTTTCTGTAACAATTAGCAAAACTATCAAAAAAGATACTTGAAATCATTGTCAGGTTTCAGATCATTTCACCTTTCCCACTAATACCTCCCCCACCACTTAGCTACCCAACTATGAAAATCTAGAGTGTTATTAAGTTACTGAGTAAAATGGTTCACTTCTTTTTTTTAAAATATTTTATTTATTTATCTTTAGATGGGAAGGGAAGGAGAGAGGGAGAGAAATATCAATGTATGGTTGCCTTTGCCGAGGACACACAATGTATTGTGTATCCCCTGCCAGGAACTGGACTGCAACCCAGGCACGTGCCCTGACTGGGAATCGAACCTCGATCCTCTGGTTTGCAGGCCCATGCTCAATCCACTGAGCTACACCAGCCAGGGCTAATGGTTCACTTCTTTAGAGAGACACCTAAGAGTCAGAGCCATTTTTATGTATACCTGTTACAGAAGATAACTTTATTCTACATTTTTTCTTTTCATGTTTACTAAAAAACATACAAGTATGCATTTCCCTACCTACTCTTCTGTTTTTTAACTAGCCAAGATTATTCATATTTTTTTCTTTAAAAAAGTATAATGTATACTTTCAGGGAGGGGAAAGAGTTTAAAAGATTTTTAGATTCAAGCAAATAAACTAATACATGTAAACTTGAATTTTACATAAATGTTAAAACACAGGATTTAAAGTGAGGTTCAAAACATAATTTTTTACTTCATTTATGTGATAATTCAAATATTTATCTTGACATCTCACATGAACTGTTTTTTTTCAAAGGGTTTCATAAAATACCTGTTGCTAGTTTGGGCATAAATGTAATGTATTTTGGTCAGACCAATAAGGCAAATTAAAACAACAAATCTGATCAGACAACTCAGATATAAGCTTTTAGATTTCCAAACTACCAGTTTCATTTAACTATATTGCTTCTGCATGAATTGGGGAGAAACACAGACTTCATAGCCTAGAAACATTCTGGGTTTCTGAGTGTCTTAGTCTCCCACTGCTGCTGTAGCACATTATTACAAGCTTCGTAGCTTAGAAAAATGAATATACTATCCTACAGTTATGCAGGTCAGAGGTCCCAAATGGGCCTAAATGATTGTTTGAATGGTTGCATTCATTTCTGGAGATTCTAAGGGAGAAGGTATTTTCCTGACTTTTTCACCTAGAGATTAATCATTTCCTTGGCTCCAAACTCCTTTTCTCCTTCTTCAAAGCCAGTTGAGTCTTTCTCTTATCACATCAGTCTTTTTTTTAATATATTTTTATTTTTAGAGATGGGGGAAGGGAAGGAGAAAGAGTGGGAGAGAAACATCAATGTGCGGTTGCCTCTCATGTGTCTCCCAATGGGGACCTGGTCTGCAACCCAGGCATGTGCCCTGACTGAGAATCAAACCAGCGCCCCTTTGCTTCACAGGCCCGCGCTCAATCCACTGAGCTACACCAGCCAGGGCTCACACTGGCATTTCCACCTCATTGTCATATTTAATGGCCCTTTTGATTGCATTAGGTCCATCTGAATAATCCAGGACAATTTTTCTTTTTTAAGGTCAGCTGATTAACAACCTAATTTAATCTGCAGCCTTAAATCTCCTTTGCCATATAATGAACTTATTTACAGGTCCTGGGGGTAAGACCATGAATGCCTTTGGGAGGCCATTTTTCTACCTACCACATTGAGTAATATTCAAAAACCATTTGAAAAAAGCTGCATAAACTTTGAAGTCTATCTGTCTGAAATCTGGATGTATGCTTAAAGTTGGAGCATTTTAGGGGCCTGCTTCAAGTGTCTTCTGGTTGGAATTCCTATTCATTTCCTTGTTACAAACAAAATAAAAGCAGAAAGGGTACTCTGAAATTTTTATAAACCTTTCTAATTTCATCACCAATTTTACGCACAATTTTGTTTATATTTTTGAAAAATGCCTCACCTAATTTCAACCAAATACTGCATTTGGAAGCTGTCCACTATTAATTTTATCCTATTGAAAGAGGAAAGAGTCTCAGATTTAAAAATGAATGTATATAGAATAGAAAAAAATATACAGTATCAGAGCAATGGTAAAATTCAAGTTGGAAAAGCATCCACGGAGTTTAACTTTATTTTTTGTATTTCTCTACACCTGAAGTCTTGCATTCATCCTTTAGCACTAGACAATAGGAAAGAAGAAAAACAATAACGTGCTACAGCATAAAATGGATAGTTGTGACAATTTGCCTGCATTCTGTACCTGTCATTTCCGATTCATTTCCCAGCCTTTTCATCCATTCCTCCCGCAATAAGAGAAGCAGCCGTCTGTCTAATCATTTGTCTCTCACCCATTCATCAAACGTTTGCTAAATGCCTACCATTTCTTAGACTCAATATTGGAGTATCGAAGTTAGGAAGAGCATTAGAAACAATTTTTCATATGTCCAGAGCAGCCTGAAAAACCAAGTGACTTCTCCCCTGGTATCCTACTTGGGTAGAGATGGTTATTTGATCCTGAAACTCATGTCATTGTCTTACTGAGCACAGAGTGAAACTAGATCCCAGTCTCCTCTGCGTGAGGGTCCATCTTTATGACTCTTCCAGTGAGTGAAATGTTGTAAGAATGGTATACAACCACCCCATGCCTTGTCTTTCAACACTTTACCTTTTCACTTTTCACCTGTCTGGAATGGAGACTTACCCACAAAGTAACAGTGGGAGTCACATTTAAATAGTAGAGCAATCATATGGGAAAACCCTGTGTTGCTGCGTCACTGATTGGAGGAGAGTGGCCCAGGTGGGCTTCCCAAACAATAAACTTGTCCTGAATTAAGCCATGGGAATCTTGACATTTATAGTCAGCAGTATAATTCAACAGATGTAAAGCCAAAATGTGAATTGAAAAAATAAATATAAGTACTACAGAATCAGTTCAAATCTGCATAGACATCAGTTAGGATGAAATACAGCAGCATACATTGAGAAGGAAGTGAAAATGAGGCAGCTCAGTATCAGTATATTTCAAAACATTCAAGACCCAAAGCACAATCTGGATGTAATGGGCTCCTCCTGAAATTCTATCATCTCATAGCTCTTGCATTAAAGCAAAGCTGTGAGATTTGGAGTTACCGATACTGTAATCCATGGAATCAGTGCCATATGGGCAACTCACAAAAAGATGCTTGGAGAATGAATCTTTAAAAAAAGCATCAGGGGTGGAGGGAGTCTGTAAAAAAGCTGAGCGAGGAAAATTCTAGTAAGTCCATGAAACCACCCAAGGAAGCTAGCACAGCTTAAGTACAAAGATAAATATAAAATGAAAAGGTATAGAGGAGGAAAACTTGCTAAAGATTTAGTAGGAAAAACGATATCGTAGAAATGATAGATGAAAATTCTGATCAAGGTTTCTGACAATTAGAAGAATACGTGTGAGGCAATTGTCTTCATCAAGGAAAACCACACAACAGATACACAGGCGAAACCATAAAATATAAGAAAAGAAAAGGATGAACTGGCAGAACCTGTTGAATAAATGAGGAAAGAAAGGAAAGGAAGAGCACAGTCTTTACCAACAAAGGAAAAAAATGGAAGAAGCGTATCAAAGTGCAGAGACTGTGGAATATGCAATAAAAATGTGAACTGAACTTGCAAAAATCTTTTTAAAATTTTTATTTATTTATTTTGAAAGAGAGGGGAAGGGAAGGAGAAAGAATGGGAGAGAAACACCAATGTGTGGTTGCCTCTCATGTGTCCCCTACTGGGGACCTGGCCTGCAACCCAGGCATGTGCCCTGATTGAGAATCAAACTGGCGACCCTTCCCTTCACAGGCCTGTGCTCAATCCACTGAGCTACATCAGCCAGGACTGTACTTGCAAAAAATTTTTTAACAACTAAAATATAAACTATCTCATCATAAAAATGTAGTGGATGGAAAATACAAAGGTATTATTTTTATTTTATTTTACAATTTTCTTCTTATTAATTCATTTTAATCCTGAGCGAATGAATTAAAAGAAAGTGACAAGGTCAAAACATTTAGAGAGCTGTTGATAGAAGGCAAAATTAATGCACATTATCTTTAATTGGCTCTCCCAAAGAAGTACACAAAATATCTGAATAGGAAAAATACATGAAGACATAATTCAAAGACATATTCCTGGATGAACTGAATCTATAGATTCAATGTATGTGAATCTATAGAGTTAAAAGGAATACTGTTTGCCAGGAAAAGGAGAGCCACAGTGGTCGCCCTGGGATGTACTCTATTGAAGTACAGGATCTTGGTGATACCAAAACAAATCCTTAAAGCAGGTCAACAAAAGAGCGCAGCTTTTACTAACTATTCAGAGAGACATCAGTTATGTATAGCAGCAATCAAACACTGAGGACCACAGAAATAATTAAATAAACGAAAAGCAATGGACTAAAACCTGTCAGAGCTTAAAGAAAAAGAAATGTAATCAGAGGAACTATTTATCCCACCATTCTGCCGCTATATAAACATTCTACAAACAAGTATTTTTTGAATATGGATGACCTCAGAGGATATATTTCCTTTGCGTCCTCATTTAGAAAAGCAAAAAGCGAACAAACAAAAAACTGCTACATGTACTTTAGCAGAAACAGGCATTTTGGGTGTGGGGCAGGGGGAATCAAGCAGAAAAAGAATTAGAGGTAAGCACTGAATATTTTTACTTGCAGCATTAAAAATGAAATAGTAGTGAATTGTGAATTGTAGTGACAGGTCAGAATTCACATTATGGGCCCCGACAAGGGAGAAAGTATATGACTAACAAAAGCTGAGAATAAATAAGGGAAAGAACATGGAGTGAAGTGAAAGATTGGGGAAAGGGGAGATGGTGTGTTTATTGCAATAACTAAAAACAGTCTGTCTTGCCTCATAAATCTTGTCTGTAATTTCAGGAGGACATAAATAAATATTGATACATACACCCTCCAAATCAGAATTGCCAATTATAAGAGAATAAAAGATTTTCATACTAGATCACAAAGCAAAACACAACTTTATACTGTGTGCAATGACACACCTGAACAAAGTTCTTCAGGAAATATGAAAATAAAGAGGTGTGCAAAATTATATGGGGAAAAGGAAACAAGAAAACACAGACCAACCACAGTTTAAATATCAGCACAATGTATACAAATAAATGGAATGTGATGGAAAACAAAGAAGTGTGCTTTATAATGCAAAACTAAGTGACTCATGCCACCCTACCATTCACAACTTACAAATATAGAAAAATATAAAGACGAGGAGAAATATGCAGCTAGTGGGGAAAAAATGATGATGATACAGAACCTGGATTAGTGCTGTCGGAATGTTCACGAAAATGGCTATATATATTACAAAAGAAAACTTCAGTTAGTGTTGAAACATAGAAAAGCGTTGAATAATTTGTCATATCTCAATGTAATAATTTAGAATTAAAAAACAAACACAAAAAATCATTCTCCTTGTAAATAAAAATGACTCTTTTAAAACACTTGTATTAAATAATATGAATAGCAATATTTCAGTATGTTTAGAAAACAATAATTAATATAAATGCTATCTAAAAGAGTGCAATGAGGAAAGTCATTGCTTTATATAAGTATAGAAACTTTAAAAGAAATTACAGAAACTCCATTTTATGTTACTGCCCCCTTTGTCAAATATTAATTGACTGTAGAGAGTTGGGTTTATTTCTGGGTTCTCTGTTCTGTTCCATTGGTCTATGTGCCTTATTTATGCCAGTACCAGGCTGTTTTGATTACAGTGGCCTTGTAATACAGTTTGATATCAGGTATTGTGATCCCTCCTACTTTGTTCTTTTTTTCTCAAAATTGCAGCTGCTATTCAGGGTCTTTTATGGTTCCATATAAATTTTTGAAGTGTTTGTTCTATGTCTATGAAATATGCCATTGGTACTTTAATAGGTATTGCATTGAATCTGTAAATTGCTTTGGGTAGTATGGACATTTTGATGATGTTAATTCTTCCAATCCATGAACACGGTATATGTTTCCATTTGTTTGTGTCTTCCTTGATTTCTTTCTTCAGTGTTGTGTAGTTTTCTGCATACAGGTCTTTTACCTCCTTGGTTAGGTTTATTCCCAGATATTTTATTTTTGTTTTTGCTATATCGAATGGGATTTTTTTCTTGATTTCTGCTTCTGCTGTTTCATTGTTGGTATACAAAACTGCCTTTGATTTCTGGATATTGACTTCGTATCCTGCTGTTTTGCCAAATTCATTTATTAGTTCGAGCAGTTTTTTTGGTAGAGGCTATAGGATTTTCCATGTACACTATCATGTCATCTGCAAACAATGCCAGTTTTGTTTCTTCCTTTCCGATTTGGATGCCTTTTATTTCCTTTTCTTCTCTGATTGCTGTGGCTAGAACTTCTAATACTATATTGAATAGAAGCACCCCGATGTTCATAGCAGCACAATTTACGATAGCCAAGAGTTGGAAGCAACCTAGATGCCCATCGGTCAATGACTGGATCAAAAAACTATGACACATTTACACAATGGAATTCTATGCTGCAGAAAGGAAGAAGGGACTCCTACCCTTTGCAACATCATGGATGGAACTGGAAAGCATTATGCTGAGCGAAATAAGCCAGGAGGTGAAAGACAAATACCATATGATATCACCGTTAACAGGAATCTAAACAACAAAACAAACAAGCAAGAAAAATATGATCAATGACACTCAAATATGGAACAGGCTGACAGGGTCCAGAGAGGATTGGGGAGAGAATCATAGGAGAAAAGGGGATGGACTCACATGAACAAGTATAAAGGACACATGGACAATAACTAAGGTAGGGGGCAGAAATGGGAGGGAGGTGGAGAGCACTGGGGGTGGGGCAGGGCTGGGAATATAAGGCAGAAAACTGTACTTGAACAAGAATTAAATAAAAATTAAAAATTTTAAAAAAGAAATTACAGAACTTAAAATTGAATTCTAATCAGATTAAAAGAAAAATCAAAGAAATAAAGTTGCAAACGAGAAAAAACAACTTGAAAAGCTTGCTTAATAGAAGATAATATGAAATAGCTAAGTTTATATTATAAGGAATCATAAAATGATATTACTAACACATTATAAAGAATAAAACATCTCTCTGTATCATGAAAGGACAAAACATTGAAATCTCAGTCCAATTTTTTAAAAGTTATATAGTCTGTTCAGCTTGACAATAAAGAGAACTATTTTTTTTTCATTGTCATCATCAAACTTGTGTGTGATATACTGTATTTTAAGAACATGGCCCTGGCTGGTGTAGCTCAGTGGATTGAGCACACGCCAGCAAACCAAAGGGTTGCTGCTTCGATTCCCAGTCACGGCATGTTCCTGGGTTGCAGGCCAGGTTCCCAGTAGGGGATGCATGAGAGGCAACCACACACTGATGTTCCTTTCCCTCTCTTTCTCCCTCCCTTCCCTCCTCTCTAAAAATAAATAAATAAAATCTTAAAAAAGAAAAAAGAACATGAAGGCAAGCTACACAGGAACAGGCCTATACTGTAAGTCAACTTGCCATTCAGCTAATCCTATCAACCCATCATCCCTCAAGAGACATATACCCGGGGGCTTGGGGGTAGCAGATAAAGTCCCTGGACAGCAACTGAAAATGTTCAAAGAAAAACTAGATGCACGGTCTTGATACAGTTTTCCATCCCAAATGTGGAAATGAATGACACAGTGGTATCTTGGCCTTATGCAGGGTAAGTACATAGTACAAATATTACCTCCCAGGTAGTCTAACAAATACTTCATGATATTTAAATGTCACCACACCTATGTGAGATGGGCATACCATTATTTCCATGTTGCAGTTGAAAAAACAGAGGCTCAAGACGGAAAGAAACACAGCCAAGGTCAAAGGGATTGGGAATGAGATCGAAATTCAGGCAGTCTGATTTCAAAATAGTATTATTTTTACTAAATTACCAGTTTATATGGATCTACACCTGGAAGAAGCAGATCTGATTTGGCTTTAAATTATTGTCTAGCTCTATGTTTACCATTGTCTTCCCTTCACTCACAGTGTTAAAAGCACTCGTAATTATAATACTTTACTCTCCTACGCATGACATCACATAAACATTGCTTTTATACTTATCCTTTAGTTCACAATCAACTATCTTAGGCAGTGAAGCAGACTGATGAATTGGAAGGGGTCCAATGGAAATAACAATGCTTTAAAAATGCAACATAAAAATTCAATTAAAGTCAGTTAAGTGTCATATGTTACACTCACAGGTTATCTGAATTAATTTAAAATTTGGAAAGACAGAATGTAAAAGAGCATTACATTATTGCTGCTCATCTTTTAAACCAAATTGTTTAAAAGAACTTAGGTAAAAAATAAGCCTAATTGCACCATGGGAAATTCTACCCTTGGTGACAATATAATAGAGATCATCATGTTGGATAATCATTCATTCTAATTATCTGTTTAGAAGTTTGTATTTTCTACAGATAACCTTTCTCTACATAACAATGATATATATTTTGAAAATTAAAATTATTACCAAAGATGTCAAATAAACAACTCATAATCTGTAGTTTGTTAAAATGCACAAAGATATTTTTCTGTGCCTTACTTTCAATAGTATCCAAAAATTCAAATTTCAAAGGAAGCACATAGAGCTAATTGGGCCTTCAACATGGATTGCTACTGAGTAGTAAGTATTCTTCTAGTGTCTTCTTTTTAGGGCAAAAAAACAGTCTCCGTGTTTTTTATCCCTACAACAAATCATCTCTTACTTCTGGATGCCATTACCCTACAGTGTGGACAATAAACTTTGAATTTAATTGTCTATATAAACCAAGGAAATTGAGGCCAATGGCTTTTAAAATTGTCCACAAGGTCCAGAAACATTTCCATGGCCTTCAGGGCCTTCCGTGAGCTCAGGCCGTTCTGTTCTGCTTCACCTTGGAAACCTTGTCATATTTTCACCGTAGCTGCACTGGACCGTTTTGAACCATATGGACCTCTACATGGCAAGTTCATTCTCAGCTCACGGCCTTGGGGTGTATTTGTTACAGGTCCTTCTTGAAACATCAGCCCCCAAATTCTTCCTGGGTTGGCACATCTTGTTCGGAGATACCACCCTGACCACCCAATCAGCTTAAAGACCGCCACCAATCAGCCTCACTTCCTTATGCAGGGTAAGGACATAATACAAATATTACCTCTCAGGTAGTCTAACAAATACTTCATGATATTTAAATGTCACCACACCTATGTGAGACGGGCATACCATTATCTCCATGTTGCAATTGAGAAAACAGAGGCTCAAGACGAAAAGAAACACAGCCAAGGTCAAAGGGATTGGGGTGCCTATTACATCACTTCAGTTTAACTTTAACATGACCCTCCGCAAAATTAGACTGTTTCTAAACCTATTTGCTTAATAATGTAACTTTCCACTAAAAAGGTTGAAGCTTTACTTTGTACTTCACTGCAGGCCCAGCACGTTGGAATAGATATTGGTACATTATAGATGTACAATAGGCACTGACTACATGAACATATTTTAAAAATATGAACTATTAAAAAGAACACTGAGGCATAAGGGGAAAAAGGTGTTCTGCTATATCACATAGACATCATAGTTACATGCATAAACATATAGAGTTCAAGAAATGCTTTGAACGTGTTCATTCCCATCTTTTACCCCCATCCCCTTTGTATTGGTATCTCCCAAACCGTGCAGCCGAAGACCACTGTTCTGTGGGCCTTACATGTCTGTTAGTTCTGTTTAGCTAGCTCTGGGACAATGGCCCCTCATTGGCTCATCAACCTCGGGTATTTCTCATTTATAAATTAGCTCCAAAGTCCTCTATAACTCTAAATGCCATTCTATAGAAAAAGGGGAGATCATCTTACAGTATTTAAACCTCTTGGTGAGTCCATATAATTACATCTACTTTTCCAGGAGAGAAAATCAGTTGGCATAAACAGGGAAGACTACAGCATGTATGTAAGCTGAATTTCTAGTAAAAAAAATCTTGCAAAGTCAAAGCTTGTGTAGTCTATTTCTTGCACATGCACGCGAAACCCCTACAGCGGTAGACATGTTTTTCATGACTCAAAAAGCAGAAACTGCCAATTTATTTTTCCCCAAATAATTAAATCTTTAATTAATTTCACATAGAGTTAGCAACAAGCACCATTCTACTTGTGAACTTTCGAGCATCCCTCAAAGTTTGCCTTTAGCATGCTTCTGAGCTTGCAAGAGCTACTTCAGTTTCATGATCATTTGAGGACAGCTCTCAAACTTTCACTCCTTAAAAACATAAAACATATTCCAAATGCTATAGAGAACTGTTGAGTTAAGAGATACAAATTATGTGAAACCAGAAAGTGGCATCATTGAGCAACTAAATTTTGGTGAGAAACTGAAAGGGGGGGTCGCGTAAATGTGATTATTTCTAATAAGAAACAATGAGTAATGAAATCAAATTATACAGTGAGCATTGGATTTAGATCCCTGGAGGGAAGCAACACATGCATTTGCATTCATCTCCAGCTTTTCCTTTTCTCTCTTACTTCTCAATGCTTTCTTAGACCCTTAATTGTAACTTAAATCATTCTTAGTCCAGAGCTTTAGAATAGTTTGGCTTATAGAGGGTGATTTATGTTCTGCCAACACATTTACCAGAACCCTCCTGAGTGCACAGAGAGGTGAACTATTAGGTGACATAGGAGACAGACAGGAGGCACCAACCCTTTCCCCATTCACCGTGTGTGGTGTGTTCCTCGCCCATCACAAACACTGAGATCCACTGTAGATGTAAGTATTGGCCCTGAATTTGAGATAACTAGCCATGTAACCCTGAATAAATCATTTAATCCTTAATTTCCTACTGTCATTCTTTATAAAATTAAGGTATGTGTCTGGGTTGTGGTGGTATAGATTAGACAAAATGTAAGCAAACTATATTGAGAGGTTACTTCTGCTAGGTGTTTGGAGGAGAATTAGATTATGTACTGAGGGTTCAGCAAAGCATGGGGAGAATAGAATAGAATAGAGAAAAGAAAGATAGGAATAGACCTCAGTAAGCTTTTTCGAGTATTTTACAATTAAAAGACACTAAGGAGGAATCCTTTCATAAGGTATACATGTATCAAATCATTACACTGTACACTTTAAATACCTTACAATTTTATATGTGAATTATACCTTGTCGATATTGAAAAAAGCACATTGGTTGAGACAGAAAGCAAGTGATGCCTTCTAGAGACTGGGGAGTCATTGGGGTTGGGGGTAGGCAGCCAGCAACTCCTTAACGATCATGGGGACTCCTTCTGCAAATGTTGTGGAACTACAAATGTGGAACTAGGAACTACTACTACTCCTAGTTCCACATAGCAAATGTTGTGGAACTAGGTAGAGGCGGTGGTGGTACAACATTATGAATGGCACTGAACTGTTCATTTATAAGGTGAATTATATGCTATGTGAATTTTACCTCAACAACAACAAAAAAAGAAGTAAATGGTTGTTTCCATTTCACCTAGTTGCTAATGTCTACTACTAATGTTGTGTTAGAGGAAATTACCTCCAACCACTTCATTGGAAGACAAGTATATAAAAATACCATAAGCAAGAGAAAAACAAACAAAAAACACTAAGAAGGTGTTTTTAAGTTTATCATGAAGCTAAATTATGTGTAACTCTGTTTCCAAATTTAATTTAACAAATGACCCCTAACAATTTTTTTCTCACTTCTTTCCATGGCATTCTTCTCCTCAGTACCCATTTTCTAGACTTAATATTTTTAATTTATTTATTTTTAGAGAGAGGGGAAGGGGAGAGAGAGAGAGAGAAACATCAATGTGTGGTTGCCTCTCAAGTGCCCCTACTGTGGATCTGGCCCGCAACCCACGCATGTGCCCTGACTGGGAATCGAACCTGCAACCATTTGGTTCACAGCCACACTCAATCCACTGAGCTACACCAGCCAGGGCGATGTTTTTTTTTTGAGCAGCAGATACACTCTCTCATTTCAAGCTGCTGTGCTTGCCATTTCCTGTGAGGGAGTGTTCTTATTCCCAGAGAAGCCATTCCAAACCACTCTAATCATTCTTAACCTTTCCTTCTGGTTTTCTTTTCTTTAAAAACTTATTTCCTGCCATTATAGTGCATTTCTAAACCAATTTGCTCATTCTCTCTCCTCTACCACAATGCAAGCTCCATGATAACAGATGCATTGTCTGTTTTATTCATTTTCATTGCTTTATCCCCAGTGTCTAGAATAGTGCCTTGCTCTTAAGAGGAGCACAGTATGTATATGGTGTTTGAATGTATATGGGGGATGGACCTCCGGGCATGCAGCTCTTAGGGCCTCTTAAGTAATTCAGTGTTGCACGTAAAGAAGAGGAGGCATAGCCCTCGTTTTCATAATAAAAGGAGCTGCAATTATATGTGTGTCGTGAATCTCAGGAGACTGATGAATGTCATAATACTCCTCACATCATGACTTGGGATGGAATACCCACCTGGCGGACCCGTAGACAAACTTGGATTGGCTCGTTAGTAGTGTGTGTAGCAAATACAGGCAAAAGTTGGGAGAACAGTATAGAATTAAATGATCTCCAAGTGACCTTCAAGCACCAACACTGTAATTCTAAAATTTCATTATGCTAACTTGTTTATCGGCTGAAGGATTGTTAGCATGATTATGGAGTTGTAATTTCTGGGTGTACCCTAGTATAACATCAGACTAGCATTTCTTAGTGACAAGTAATATTCTAAAGTTCAATTGAATAAATGGGTTTTTAAATTAAATAAGCTTAGACAATATACTAAGCAATCCTTTGGAAAGTTTAAATATTCTGTAGCTTATAAAGCTTATGAGAAGTCTTAGAGCAGAAAAATATTGCTAATACTTCAACAATCCAGTTTATCTCCTCAGCATACTAATTTCCATCTTCCCAAACACTATTCCCTTGACTTCTATTTAGAAAGCACTGCTCTAGAGAGTATTCGTCTTGAAGGCAGGGGCCACTTCTTAATTATTGCTTTATAACTCATATGTAGCTTAATGTAAGGAATAAATACAAAGAGGTTAAACGGATGAATGTTGAAAGAGTTAATAAATTACATTCTCTTTTGGTAGAACCAAAGACATCTATAAAACAGCTTGGGGGGCTAACAGGAAATGATATATCAACTTATATAAATACTATGGATATTAATATTAACATAAACAATGCACATATATTATGAATATTGCTTAGGTGTAGACCTGCATCAGCAGACTTTGTCAAGCCATTTTTCTAAGTCTTGAGTCCAACTAGCCTGGGCTGAAAAGAAATCATTTTCATCCTTAGTAGGAGACAAAGTCTTCAATTGGAGAGGAAAATGGAAAATAGATTTTTAATACAGGCAATTACTTTCATACAAGCATTTAATTACAGCATAGTTTGTATGGATTTGGTTGATAAAATGCATGCTGTACAGCTTGTCCTGATTTATACAATCACTGCTGAGAGTGGGAAGTGGTGTTTATGATGTACGTACAAAATCCAGGTCCCGGAGTTAAACAAGAGTGTACCCAACTGTGCCAGATGTCACCCATACGGCCAGGGAAATTACACTGTGATTACCTATGTCTTCTAGTTTTCTACTCATTTAAAAAACATCCCATGGCTGGTGTAGCTCAGTGGATTTAGCCTGGGCCTGCGAACCAGAGGATCGTGGTTCGATTCCCTGTCAGGGCACATGCCTGGGTTGCAGGCCAGTTCCCAGCAGGGGACTCATGAGAAGCAACATACATTGATATTTCTCTCCCTTTCTTCTTCCCTTCCCCTCTAAAGATAAATAAATAAATTATTTTTTAAAACTCCAAAAAACAAAAAAACAAATACGTTGATGAATTGACTACCAGCTACATGTTGGTTACATAAACTAGTTTGATTCCCAGTCAGGGCACATGCCTGGGTTGCAGGCCAGTTCCCAGCAGGGGACTCACGAGAGGCAACCATACATTGATATTTCTCTCCTTCTCTCCTTCCCTTCCCCTCTAAAGATAAATAAATAAAATCTTTAAAAAAAAAGGCATGACAGAGAATAGGTAGAATCTTTCCATTTCAACCAAATGACAAGGCTTATAATAGTTATAACAATAACAACAATGAGAGGAGCTTTCACTATTAAATATTTACTATGTGCTAGGAATCAACTTACTTGTGTATGTTATTCATTAGTTATTTAAATGCATGGAAATACTACATCTGCCTAGAGACCAGAAAACTGACTTGACCGACAAATGGAAAAGATCTGACACACTCACAGGTTCTTCACACTCCAAACTCTAGCTTCCTCATATGTCAAAATGGCAAGTTAAGTAGGTTGACAAGAAAACCGGTCTCAGTTTGGCAGGCAAGGTGGTTTTCCAAAGAGAGTTGGAGTGTAGGTATTTCACGGTCAAGTCTACGCTCTCCTTGTCTGAGGTCAACAGATCCTGGCACAAGTGTCTAGTATCTGAAAAGTGATTAGCGAATGGTTCCCTTCCCCCCTGCTTATCATGTTCACCTCTTTGGGACTTGAGCTGTAGGTATCAATTTAATTTTTTCATTTACTTAAGTCAGAACCCTGAGTCATATGGGATTTCTCTCTTCTTTTCACCCACTGCGTGAGATTCATCACCAAATTCTGTTGCTGGACCTTTTGAACTCAGATCTGCTGTTTCCACTCTGGTCCAATCTGCCATCATGGAGACCCGGGTTGTTCTAATAACCCTCTAAATGCTCACCCTTTTCCTGCCTTGTTTTTATTGGAACCGTCTCTCAACACGCCATCCTGAGTGTAACTCAGACCTTGCAGGGCCTCCTAAGCCATGGCGAACACTTTCGTTTTTATTTCGTGGAAGATGGGAGGCCTTTGGTTGGTTTTGGAGAGAGACGGGCAATCAGACAGCGTCTTTTGGGGGCTCTGAACATCTCACATCCTCTCTCACTTCAAGGCCTCGGCACAGTCAGACCCCTGTGCTTGGGAGACTCTCCGTCACTCCTGCGGCTCCTTAGGTGGCTCTTCAGACGTCTCTTTCTCAGTGTGACACCCTGGCCACCACACTTAAAATTAAACTTTCCCCCTGTCCCTTCAGATCACTGCCATCCTTTCTCCTTTTCTCCTTGGCACTTTTTGCCTGCCACGTGTCACATAATACATTTTACGTGTTTATTTTCTTTACCTTTGATCTCTGCCCACTAGTTATGAAAGCAGACGTGTTGGCCTTTTTTTCTTCACTGTTGTGTCCACGGCCATGGCCCTGGGAAGAGGGGCTACTCCTTAGGGGAGCCTCCTGATGAATATTTGCTTAAATAAAAGTGGATCGACTGACCTCACACGAAATACCAGTCGCTAATCTTATTTAAATCAGAAATTACCCAGAGCTGAAATTTTATTACGTTTTTTTTTTCCTTAAAAAATGAATAAAATATACAGTCTTAGGAGGGCCCCATTTATCTTTTACAGGTAGGGGATTATCATATACTTACCAGCTGCCAAACTCCAGGTGCTGCGCTATTAATCACGCGGCAACTTCCCATCCCAGGGCTCCCGGTCCACGCCCTCGCCAACCAGAGGACGAGAAAGAGAAACTACGAATGAACCTCACAAAGTGGAATTGTATGGCATTAATCGAATAGCTTTCATTTGGAGTAATAAATTATTAGACATAACTGTCAAAATTAGTAAGCTACAAAGTGCACAGGAATGATGAGACTCTGAACTAGAGAATGTTTAAATTCCTCTTAAAAGAGATTACATAGGGCTTAAGTTGGCACTGTAGAAATTAATTTGTAAAGGCACACGCACAAAAATCTTCTCAGGCATATGCAAGCATTGGGTCCTACATACAGCGAGTTTAAATCTATGTATACCCATTGTCCAGTTGCATGTATATTATATACACATATTATATGTGCACATAAAACAAACATGTAATACCTAACAAGTAACATGCATGACTTTGTAAGAATTTCTTGTGGTTAATTTTTAATTAAAAAACACCAATGCAAATAAATGCTCTGTGATCTGATCGCAATAAGCACTGACTGCAACAAGGGCCCTGCTGTCTGGGTGAACACAAGACCTGGAGGACTATAGAATTACACTTTGGACAAAGTTCTGTTTCACTGCAGCGAGAAGGACAAGGACGATCAGTGGAGAGCCCCGCAAGGAAGGATTTAGGCAGGCCCCAATCCGTGATTTGCCGCGTGAGGGTCACCGGCCATGAAAGAGAGGGCAGAAAGACGCTGGAAGCTTTTCTTCTGAGGATTGTAATAAAATGGTAACACCTGTAAGCTTTATATTTTCACTGTGGGCATCTGTGGGGGACAACGTAAGAACAGTCCAAATCATGAATCATAGCTTATTGATAAACTCAAAACAGCATGGCCTAATTGGTAAAGACTGAGAGAGAATCCCAACACCCGATCTGTCACCTGGGTGCCCTTGTCAAGTGGCTTCCCAGCCTTCCCAAAATCATGGAATCACAAACACAGGGAGGGAAGGGACTTTAGAACCTGCCTTCAGAATGACAGCCCGAGGGTCCCCAATTGTCTTCCCTTCACTTCACACCCCCCGCCCCACAAATATTTTTAAAATAAAATGTGTTGCCAAGCTTGAAAGCCATAATTGGAATGATCCGATCTAGAAACGGATCAGAAAGTCACAGATCAGAGCAAGTCACAACCGTGAAGCTGAGCAGCTGTAGTCCCAAAGAAAAACCCGCAGCCCCTGAGGGTGCTCTTAGTGGATGTCAGAGCGATGGAATAATTACCTTTACACTGAGTTAACCTTGTTTTGGACCAGCATCTATCATCTGGCCTTCTGTCTTCCACAGTCACACAGAAACACTTAACTCTTTCCATATCAAGAAATCTTTAAAAATAGAAAAACGGTTTTCTTGCTTAACCCACTTGCTACACTATTTTTTAAAATTGTCCAACTTAAACACGCTCTGCTTTTTTTTTTTTTTGTCACTGTGCCTCACGAGAGGGCCTTGGTGTCTGTTTTTTGCTTTCTGCCGTTTGTCAATGTTGTTCTCAAGTCTTGGGCGGGGCTGGAATCCAGGTTTCCTAGTGCCGCAGGGACACTGCAGACTGAAGGAGGGTCAGATCTGCTCCTTCCTTTGATCTGGAAAGTGTATCTTAATTGATACAAGAGAAAAGTGCTTTCGGTTCTTGTTGATTTCCTAACTCCTGCTAATTGAGTTTTAAACTAAAACCTATCTGCCTCCCCTCCCCCATGCATTGTTGACAACGTATCTGATCAAAAGCAATGGTTCAAAGGTAAACACACATTGACTTTAGGGACAGAAGGATCTATCCTTGAATCCCTTCTCTGTTTACTAGTTCCGCCACCGCGCAAGTTACTCAACTTTTTAAAACTTCACCCGTTTTTTAAAAATGGATAATGACTGGCTACAAAGTTTAAATTATTTAATTGAGTCAAAGTACTTACCACAATGTCAGCGCACTGGAAGAAATATTTTTTTTTATTTTTATTTAGCACAGCTAATTAGTATTATAATTCTTTCTTGACCCAAATTAAATAATCTTTTTAATTAAAATACAATCCGCTGGAGAATGTGTGCAGTTTTAAATGGGGCCATTAGTCAATCTTGGTGTCTGCTATCTCCTCACACTCATCTTATTCACAGACACACACACACATCTTTTCTTTTGTAAACAGTCATATGAACACTTACCTACATGGTTAGACTGCAGAGAGGCTCAGAGACCTGTGGCTTACCCAAAGGACTGTTCAATATTTCTGATTATTGAACTACCATGTCTGATCTCTGTGCCAAACTGCAGCCCAGACTCAGAGCCTTTTTGGGAGGTAAGAAAATGTCTCTTTACTTTTCTTATTTGTGAAAGGAAGAGTATAAGTTAGGTGAAACTGATCAAAATTCGGTCAGTTTTTCTTCTAGTTGGAAGAAAATGACTAGGTTTCTATTTCTGATCCACCATGTATTTTTGTACCTGTGACATCAAGATTTCATTTCCTAGCCTATGAAGTGGAAATAACATCTCTACCACATAGTGTACGTAAGGATTTGAACAGAGAATACCTGGAAAGTGCCTCGCACAGCGCCTGGCACAAGGTAAGGACCCCAAATTAACCATAAAAATTCTGTCAGTTTTTTCATCTTCATCAGTTTCTCCAATATAATCTAATTCACCATATCGCGTTTTGATCTTATTAAAATAATACTATGCTGGCCCTCATTAAATACAGCACACAAGACAACAATGGGAGACGGGTTGCAAAATAAAACAAAACAAAACATGGATGTGTCAGTGTTCCCCATGAAAAGACACCAAGAGTGTTTTTCTTTCTGGATTGAGTATGATCTTCATGTGGTCACAGAACAAGTAGAGCCATCGCTTATTCTTTTTTTTTTTTTTTGAAATCTGTCTTTGTGTTCATCTTATTTCCTATTTTAAATAAGATGAGAAGGGAAGTGGCAGTTCTGTACATTTAACCCACGGTCCTCCTCCGATACAGAAAGATGGCGATAAATTCCCAGCACTGTGGTTCTTTCGACAATCCCAGCACCTGCAAAAGGAGGCTGTACTCGCTCAGTGTGAGTGAGTGTCAGGGCTCAGATGATTCCGTGGTGAAGAGAGACGGCCGCACACTGCTCCACACCCCTGGCAAACTGTCTCAGAGTCCGCAGTGATCAAAGGAGCTGGCTCTCACTCCGCTCCTTTACCAATGAAGTGTTTGGAAGAAGACGATGTACATGGGGTAAAGCTCAGAGTTAACTTCAGCTGGGAAAGGCACCCATGGAACCGCATTTTGCTTCTCAGCAATCTCGACAACGTGAACTGTGGATTCTGGAGCATCCTCTTTCAAGAGTTTATACTGAACACAACTAGTAAAATGAGCCCACAAGAAGAAAAGATATCACCTGCTCACAGAGAGCAATGAAAACTGCTTCAGCTGTCATAAAACCCTTGTCAGCCACGTAGACTATAATTAACATGATATATGTATGTAAGAATTGTTATAAAAGGTGTGATTACGCTGTGCATGAGTTATGCCGCTTAGCTGGTTGTGCAAACATCAAAATGAAATTTATAGCATCACATATATTATTCAGTGCTCCATAATTTAGGTATCCAGTATTTATAAAATGTATACCCAAGCGTCAACCAAAAGTGATAGTTTCCTATTTCATAAAAATTCTTCTTTTTAACCTGGCACCTGAAGAAAGAAGGGGAATGAAAATGAGAAAACAAGCGACTTCTTTCAGGATGGAGAGGTTCTGCAAGCTGCCTTTTACAGCATAGAACACCAAAGAGGCTCCTGATAGGATGCACCATCATTAATCTCCTTGGTGATAGAGTGGCCCGTATGAACAGGGACAGGTTTGGGGGGGTTTGTGCCGAGTATTAGGTTAAACTTCTCAAGGAAATAACATTTTGGTTTATGTGTAGGTCTTCATCTCTATAATGGGATACTTTTATTCATTCTTATAGCTGACTGATGATCTCTAGAGACAAAATAACTAATTAAAAGAAAATTTTACTTAAGACCATTCAATGAGATGCTTACCACAAGAAAGTCCCAGTAAAAGAGAAAGACGTTCATCTGGGTTTGCTTAAGATAGACACATTCTCCAGTCCATTCCTGGTCCAAAAGGTAGCTCAGTTCTTTTATGACACAGTGAGATGATACCTTGCCTGTGTTTGAAAACCTTTCATCGGCCAGTTGAATAACATTCACACTTACACAGAGCTCACAAGACCCTGCTTGATCCATCCCCTGAATTCGTCCCTAGTGCCATTTCACTGCACTCTCCCTGCAAATCGTCGGTCTTCTTGGAACACACCGACATTTTCCTTTTGTTAGTTTTCATTTTGTTTTTATCTTCTCAAATCCTGTTTTCTCTGTCTGATCTTGTTTGCTCTTGTCTGCTTCATTCTCTCCCTTCAGGTATTGTTCCAAGTATAATGTTCTCAAAAAGACCACCTTGATGCTCAACAGTTTCGGGACTTGTATTCCTTCCAGAGCACATGGGAGATACTTCTCAGCCTCTTTACTGTCAGGCAAGGCCACGCGACTCAGGCTGGCCTGTGACACAGGAACAGCAGTAATAAGGGTCTCTCCCAGGCCAGGCTTGGGGAATGCAACCTCCTGCCTAATTCTCCAGGCTCTCTTTCCAACAGGGGNAACCTTTCATCGGCCAGTTGAATAACATTCACACTTACACAGAGCTCACAAGACCCTGCTTGATCCATCCCCTGAATTCGTCCCTAGTGCCATTTCACTGCACTCTCCCTGCAAATCGTCGGTCTTCTTGGAACACACTGACATTTTCCTTTTGTTAGTTTTCATTTTGTTTTTATCTTCTCCAATCCTGTTTTCTCTGTCTGATCTTGTTTGCTCTTGTCTGCTTCATTCTCTCCCTTCAGGTATTGTTCCAAGTATAATGTTCTCAAAAAGACCGCCTTGATGCTCAACAGTTTCGGGACTTCTATTCCTTCCAGAGCACATGGGAGATACTTCTCAGCCTCTTTACTGTCAGGCAAGGCCACGCGACTCAGGCTGGCCTGTGACACAGGAACAGCAGTAATAAGGGTCTCTCCCAGGCCAGGCTTGGGGAATGCAACCTCCTGCCTAATTCTCCAGGCTCTCTTTCCAACAGGGGACTTGTTGAGATGGTGGAGCTGGAGACACCAGAAGGACGGATGTCCTAAGGGGTCAGGTGGATGTGAGCTGGCATCATGTGGATGAAAAGCGAACTCCTCTTGGGTTAGGTCACAGAGGTTTGGGGTGGTTGGTTATGTTGTCGTAACAGTAGCCTGACCATACCGTTCCTATTAGGTCTCCATACTCTTTCCCCCAGCAGTATCTAACGCGCTTTTGTTAAAGTTAAATTTGTATGCACTTCCTTACTCCATGTCTATTTTCCACTCTAGACCAGGAGTTGGAAAATATTTTTAGTGAATGGACAGATAGCAAATATTTTAGGTTTTGTGGGTCCTAACATCCTTGTGGCAGCTGCTGAACTGTGCATACATTTGCAAACTCTGTTGATTCCTAATGGAAAAATTACTAGCCACTCCAGCTTCTCTATCATTTCAGGGAATAAAAGGTCATGAACATTTTTTAGATATTCATTCTGAATAAATCTGCTTATAATTAGTAATAGACAATACTTTCTTTCAAATTGGTATGTCATTTTAAATCCTGTCCTATTTTAAAAGGTTTGAAAGTTCATGGTATTGGGATGGTGCAGAACAAAGACGTTAAGAACATTCAGCTATCTCTTAAGATTTAGTTTATAGACATCTTCCTAAATATGGTGTTCTCCTCCCTTAAAATAAAAATTTCTTCAAAGCAGGGAGGACTCTAACTCTTGGTGAGTACATTGTTTAATGGAAGTAAATTATGGAGTGTTTTATTTCTGCTATTTGTGCAAATAAAATACTGTAGGCTATGCATTTTAAAAATCTGTGTATTGCCTACAGAAAAATCTGAGCTAAATACCCAGCACTGATTTTATTCTATTATGCATTTTATATGTATATTCATCAAAGAGGAGAGAGCTAATCTAATAAATATTCCAAGGAAAACATGATATGGTTCAGTGAAAATAAAGAATTGATAAAAACATTAGCATTCCCACTCTAGGACTTCATGATCATCAGTTGACATCCCACTTCATGACAGGTGACACTCCAAGAGATTAGGAGGAGACAGTCAGCAGGGGCACCAAACACCACTACACAAAGCAATGACACAGAACTGGGGTGAACCGGGTTGAATGCTGGGCTATTACTACTTGGCGAACACAATGTTTTCTGGGTCCTTCTCTACAAAAAGGGCCAGTGAGTTTTACATGAGTTGTCTTTAGGATTGAATATTAGCTTTATATATTTATATAAATATGTGACACGGTGGCACATTGAGATCAGGCTGAGAAGAAAAGCCAGCATAGGTCTTAGGATCTAGCGGGTACTCATCAAATAATTATAATTATTTTTTTATTATATTATCATAGTCACCTTCCTCGCCCTTGCCTTGCTCAAGATCGCACAGCTAATTACTAAAATAGAAACGAATAGGAAGCTGGTGACCTGAGTTCAGATTTCAGTGTTCTGTCTGATCTGCCTTATAAAAGTTTGAGAGTTTGTGAACTGACGTGGCAGAAGCACAGTTCACGGGAGGAGGTGCTCAGTCAGTCCATTAAGGACAGATGGGACTGACAAGGAAGACTGAAAGCATCCCAGCAGGTGAGAAGGGATGGGGTGGGGCAAGGGAAATGAATTAAATGCTCAGAGACAAGAGAAATATTGGTGTATATTGATGACAGATTTTCCTGACCGACTAGAAAGTTGTTGACTGCAGAAAAGAAGAAAGAACAGTTTGGTAGCTTGGAACTTGCAACTCAGGCATGTTTGGGTATAGTGCTGAATGGACAACAAAGAAACACTGTCACAGGCTCTTGGTTAAGTGAGCAGCTAAAATAATGCTATAACTCCCCCCTCCATGTGCAATAATATATTTAGAATATGGCATGAGAAGACAGTAAAAACTACTCTGAGACCCTTGTATAAAGGGGGTTGTAAAGACGTGCAAAATTAGCACTGTTTTACTTTTGGTTATTCCTAGCACGTTGGTGATAAGAAAACTGCTTTGTTTTGAGACTTCTTACTGAGTTTTTTGAGAAGGTATACCAGTCCATGACCAGAAAAGCATTTCATACTTTTTTTTCTCACTTGCGTGAATGGAACCTCAAGTTTTAGGAAGGGTGCCAATACAGCTCCAGATCAGACTCCGAGATAAAACGGGCTTCATACCCTCTGAGAGCAACCCATCCGTGGAAGATTACTGGACGTCTCGGTCAGGACTGAATTTGAACCAGGCTCCGAGGATGAAAGCCCACAGCCTAATCTGCTGAGCCGCCAAACCCACTGCCGTGCGGCTTTATAGAAATCCTATCACCTGAGAGGTTGAAGGGAAGAAAGATAAGATAGCAGTGTGTTGGGAATCAAGCTTCAGTAGTTTTAACAGCAACTGTACTTTTGAACCACGCTCTTGTATAAAGATAGGAATGGAACGCCACAGGCACCCTAGATGCAGGTGTACATGCGACATGTAACTACGTACAAGACAGGTATACACTGTTATGGATTCTATTCTGCATGTATGACATGGGGCATCAAAGGGTCCAACATGTTGAACAAGGAAGTAATTATGCCAGGATTGGTGTGCACGTGGAAATTCATTTTCTTACTTCCGCTTGTCCAAGTCCATGGCTATATATGGTAATGCTAACCGAACCACCTGTCTCTCCTGAGCTATCAGGCCCAGCCAACAGTTCCCGGACATATTGCAATACTAAATCTTAACGATATCATTCGAGAACATTTACTTCCCTTCCGGTTCCGAGAATACCTACCATAAACAGGATTTGCTGGAGATCATTCTGGTCCAACCGGAATGTGGTGGGAGAGCGGCTTTAATTGCCAGTCGTAAAATCTGGGCTTAGATTTGCAACCAAGATCACTACAAAGGGAATTCACCCTGCATCCTAGGATATGGCTGGGCCATATCGAAAAAAAATTACATAATGACACTGGGTGTTTTTCCCTTATCCAGAAAAAAAAAAAAAACAGGTTAGGTTAGACTTGATAACTAGTATGTTCCATTCTTTACTGGTCTAAGTAATTTAAAATTCTATGGTATTACAATTACTGGTCAATGATTTTTTTTTAAAAAAGGAGTAAAATTGCAAGTATTAAATAGGTAAATTCTCCTAAAAGGATGAAAAGAGCCCCAAATCCAGGTGTGTAAGAAATTTGGAAATAGCATATTTGTGTCTCAGGAGTTACGGTGGTGGGGGTGGGTTAGGGCGGCACCTGGAGGGAATGGCTGGACATCTGCACGCTGTTATAATAATTTTTACATCTGACCAGACTATATGATATACGGCCTCCCTTCTAGTATTAAACAACACTGATGAATTATTTCTCTAAAGTATTAGGTTCTACATGGAGTTTCTTCATGAACTTGGGCTCGAACTCTGGTTGCCAGATGATAACGGACGGCAGAGCTGGTCCGAGCTTTGGTTTCTTTTTCTGTAAAAGGAGCAGAGAGAGCCTGCTATTCACATGGGCTGTTGCGGAAAGCCTGTGAATTGAAGGGCACGGACGTGCTTTTCCCCTTACAAGGCACTATAAATAATAAATGCAAGTAAAACAGTCATTACAAATTAAGGGGATTATGAGCAAATGACCGCAGAATTATTAGGCTGATTGCTGATTTTCTAAACTTCACTGAATTTAAAAAGGTGTCATTTAGAATAAATGCAGTTCGTTGGATTCTCCTGATCTTAAGGTAATTTTATTTTCAGTGTGAAGTAAATCAAACATTTGTGGCAGCGAGATTTCCCTTTGCCATAAAAGATAAGATTCTTAAAAATAGTGTGACTTTGAAGTTTTATGATTGAAAGCAAGCTGATTCTACATATTTCATATGCAAACAATAATAACAACAATACACAATAAACCAAAAAATAACAAAAATTAAAAGAATATTTCTCAACTATGGACAGCATAATGATGTGTGAAAACTAAAAATTTATTCTGCGTTACTATTGTTACCTTGAACGCACAAGAGGAGTGAGGCTTTGTGTGCCCTTGTTGAAACTGTTTTGTATTTCTCTGCATTTTAATACTCATATACTAAGAATTATAGGCAAGCGACAAAGGGCCACATATTTGTGCTGGCCTATTGACATGACCGAGATAGAAGAAATGGGACACTTCACATCTCAAAACTGTAAGCATATGTTACATGTATTTCCTCTCTTCTTCTGGGTATCTGTAGTCTTTGAACACTAGGAAGGAAATATTCAAATAAAACAAACCCTGAATGATACACTGTATGGATACTCTGTCTTAAACGCCTTCTTTGTAACTCCTTCTTCGGAGACTGCAGCAGGAGGGGCCTGGACACACACATCCACTTGATTGGCTTTTGAGTGGTGAGTTAACCATTTCTTTTAGTCAATATATCCAGTTCGACTCAGACTTGGTTAGCCCTTGAGTCTGAACCCAGGACTGTGGCTGTGAACCCCTTCCGGGAGAGGAGACTCTCTCTCTGCAAGTCAGTCTCACATACAACACATTGTGCTCGCCTTGCTTTCGATCACAGTGCTGCTGAGCTATGCCCCCAGCTTGTTCCTGAGCTCATGTCCGGGGGCTTTTCTTGGTGTAATACAGGGGCTTGCCTTCACAGAGTCCTGTCTTCTTTTAACCTCTTACTTTTAGGATCAGAATTTCAAATATGAAGAAATACAAGGTCGGTCCAGAAAGTATCCAGCCATGTAATACGAAAAATAGAGACACTTATTGAAGAAGATACAAGATACCAGAAGCATTATACATAAGACAATGATGCCTCATTCAAAGTAGGCACCTTGGGACTTCACACAGTTCTCCCAGCATCACTGACAGCAGTTTGAATCAAGTCATTAGCAACTGCAACACAATGTTTCTTTTGCTCTGGTAATATAAGAAACAGATTTTGCCGAGACACATTCCACACTAAGACCTTGGGTCCAAATCTCAGACACAGTAGTTTTTGGAATCCCCAGATCAGCTTCTAGTTCTCACGCTGTCAGCCACGGATCTTCGTTGACCCCAGCCCATACATGTTCAACCTTCTCAGGTGTTCTGTTTGTCGCAGGCCTCCCAGAACATGAATCATTTTCAACAGCGACTTGACCATCTTTGAAGCTTTTGTGCCACACTTTTATTTGCACTGCACTCCTTGCATTTTTCCCTGAAAACCTTCTGAATTATCCAAATAGTTTCCAACTAGGAACGTTCAAGCTTAGTGCAAAATCTGATACAGATTCATTACCCTACTTGCTCTGTCATTTTGAATGTGACAACCACATAGTACACATGCTCCCTCAATGTCATCTACCACCCCCACTGACTAACACAGTGAAGGCATCACTGTTCACACATGCGCATTCCAGTCCACTCTCCTTGGCTGCCAGGTTACACTGATGTCACAAAAACTGTTCCAGTTACATTAACGATAACTGGATGTTTTCCAGACAGACCTTCATATGTTACAACCTTTGAAGATTTTTTGGAATTCAGACCCCAAGATGGAATTTTTTAACTGATAATCTGATTCAAGTGATGACAACGACCAACCTTTTATCTTAACCTGATTAGTTTAGGAATCTGCACAATAGAGGTAAACTTTCAGATAGGCTGTTTTTAATGCTTCTACCTTATCATATTTCCCAAGCTGTGTACTATGAAATAATATCTACACCACAGATATTCTAAAAAAAATTAAAACATTTTTTGAGCCAAGAAAAATTTTTTCCCTCCCAATATTACTAATTCACACATTAAGACAGTCTCATGTTATTTGTGAAAGACACCTGTTTTGTTTAACCTGTACTTCTCAAACCATTTGAACGCGTAGACATTTTCTTTTATAAATTTTCTAATGCTTCCTATTACATACTGTGCATTTAGAGTTTTAAAGTAGAGTGGGGAAATATTAAGCAGAAAGAGACAGCAGAGTTGCTGCTTAGGTGTTATAGTTCTGATCATTATTTTCTTGTTCATGGGGAATATCGCCCCTGTGCTGGGTCAGGTGCTCTCACCGTGTTCCTTTCCACATCCGTTCCCCATCTGAAGAGCAGTGCATTCCTGGACTCTCGTAGCTCACGCCATAACATTAACTGTATTTTACCACACATAATGTGCTCCCACATTTTTGGCTCACGCTTTCAGGGAGAAATCTTTCATTCTAATTTTTAAATTCAATAATTTACTTATTTATATTTAGAAATGGCATCGATGATCACATTCCAGGGTATGACTTTGCATATGGATATGCAAAATCTTTCTAGAGTTACACTTTAAAACACTTAAGCATAAATAAAAGAAGTAAAAACATTTATATAGACAGGGAATTAGTGCTATGTATGTGGAATGTACATCCTTATTTTTCACTTAAACATTTGGGCAAAAAGTGCCCATTACACATGGCAAAATACAGTAAACTCCTAACATGTTATAGAAGGTTTTATGTCTGATAAAACTTACCTATTCCCCATGTCTCCCTTGCCACTGAACTTACTGTCTAGAATAATCCTCTTAGCCACCTACTAAACACATAAGGCTCATTTGTATGTGTCATTTTTTATGCATGAAAATCCCTCTTTCATCACTTTTTCACTGATTCCTACCAATTCTTCCAGATAGATAAAATTGAAATTGGAATGTCGCCACCTCTCCACAGATGTATTTTCTGACAGCTATGCACTATTAGGCTCCATCGTGACCTAACGTATTCTTGGGCTCATCTCTGTACAGTGCTTTCATAGAGTATCAGAATAACCTGTTCCAAAGTGTCTTTGCAAGTAAATCTAATCCAGGGGGCTAGAACTCAGAGCAGTTGTTCTCTCTTGATGAAGAATTATTGATTGGGAAGAGACATGAAGGAATCTTCTAGAATACTATCTTTTAATATAAAGAGTGATTACATGTCTATATGCATAAACGAAAGTTCAAATTGTAAATTTAACATCCATTCACCAATTCTATTTTTATTATATATCACAAAAGCAAATTTATATATATATAATTTATATACATATGTAAATTATATATATCCTCCCTATCAATTTTTTGATCACTCATGGGGAGAAACTTTTACTCATTTTTTAAACTCCCAAAGAATAGAATGGTGACCAGCACAATGGAGACACACATATTCCTTGAAGAAAGAATGAAGGAAGGAAGGGAGGGACATGCAGGTGGTTCTTTTTCCCAGGTATAACCTTAGCTACAGGTAGAGGAAGGCTATTTAATTGACTATAATTAGAGCAATCAGAAGACACGGATGATAGTGTATTGCTACTAACATTGCAGATAAAAAAAGAATATGCAGGCTGATTAAGAATTCTGAATGGAGCTGCAGTTGGCAATATTTCAGCAATGCAGTTTACTGAACAGCTCAGCAAATAAGTGCACCCCATATGTCTTCTATTTTCCCTCACACTTTAGACACTTCCCTAAATGCTAATAAACAATAGGCACATCCCTGAAGAACAATATGCACGTATATAAAATGGACTCGAATATTATGACCTAACATTAAAGGCCAGCTGTAGATAACTTACAGCTATCGTTAACTCTTCGACCTTGAGAAGCCTGTGTTTAAAGATAGTCACAATGTTAGATAATACAAAGAGAGGAAACTTCAGGGTCATATTAGTTAATGTTTCCTGTTCGGTCACTGAAACATATGAAATGCCTATTATGAGTCAGGAACTAAGGTACAAATCTGGGACAAAAAAAAATTGTGAGCAAAACGAGATCCATGACATCATGGCGCTTACCATTCAAAAGAAGAATAAAAGTAGAAATAGCTTTTATTTATGTGTTTTTTTCTCTGGGCTAACCATTTTCCATGCATTTCATTCTCACGTCAGTCATGTGAGACGAATATCATTACCATCCCCACGTCAAAAATGAAGAAGAGGTTCAGAGGTAATTCAGATAATACAAGTTTAAGTATATGTATTTTCCTTTCAGATGTGTCAGCTTCTGGAGAGGGGGAAGCATGTTTCTTCCTCAGCTTCCAGTCCAGAGCTGGGAACATAGTAGGGTGCCAAACTACTAATTGATTTGCTATGTGGGGTTTGACCTAAAACTCCTTTCCTGTTCCCTGGCAGAAGAAAAAGGAGGGATATTTCTTTCTTTCCTAAGAGATATACAGCCATATTGAAGTCTAGGGTCAATCTGTCATTGCACGATTTGCCACTGCGCATCAAAGCAATTGGCACATGGCACAGCCTAGGAAAAATCAACCAAATCTGGGGATACAAAGAGAGAGGGGGAAAGACAAAAAAAAAATAGCTTACACAATCAGGTAGCCAGGCAGGCTGGTGACTGCAAACGTTGTTCATGTTGCAGCCTTGAGTCTGAAGTTCATAGGGCAGGCCGGCAGGCCTGAAACTCAGGAAGGATGTCCATGTTAAAGTCTTAAGGGAGAGGGCCTTTTCCTCTAGGAAGGGCTAGTTCGTACTCTTAAGACCTTCAACTGTTTGTATGAGGCCCACCCACATTGTGGAGTGCAGTCTGCTTGGCAAAAAGTCAAATTACTGTAAATATTTATTTGCATCTCAGAGATGGCAGGACATCCAAATTAGGGTTCAGCTGAACACCTGGGCATTGTAGTCTAGTCCAGGTGACCCATGAAATTAACTGTCAGAGGAGAGACGTTGGTCTTAAGAGCAGTTGAAGATAGGCCAAATTAAAACAGGTGTTTTTCTTATGTTTCTGCCCCATTGTTCCACCAGGTCAACCTACTAATAGATTAAGAAGTCCAGACAAAAGGTGAAGGACCCAAATGATGAGTTTTGAGAGCCTCAAAACAATCAGTCCACACCCCCTTGCCACGCACTTCTAAAATAACACCTACCTCTCCTTCAGAGCACTATAATTAATTATGCACCAATTTGTCTCATTGTTTAACAACTTTCTCATTACCCCGTTAGACTGCAAGTCCCATGAGGTGAAGAGCTGAGTCTACTTCATGGCTGTAAGCCCAGAACTCATGGTATACGTGGCATCATGGACGCTTATTGAATAAACGCCAATGACATTCAGTTACTAATATAAATATGACCTCATTTGTATATAAATATATGTGAATATATTATTTATGCATAATAAGTATAATTGTAGAAATGTATAAATAATTACATATATTTAAATATATCCCTACCCTTTATTATTTCTGAATGAAAACATTTTTGAGGGGTGTCCTAAAGAAGTGGACCTATACTTCTCTGTTTTTATGTATAGGGTACTCCTCCCATTGGAAAAAAAATCTGCTTCAATTTGTCACACTGTGAGATTCTCCTTGTGGTATTTATGCCAAAGATAAGGTAACACTCAACCCCTGAAATCATCTTTGCTGGAAAATATCTCAACATCAGTTTACCGTTACTGACTTCAAACAGGGGGAAAAACAAGATCGACAATCCAACAAGGGGACCCAAACAGCAGAAAATAATTGGACGCTAAGTTGCACCGTTCTCCAGAGGAATCACTGTCGCGCACGGCTTCTTCCTCGGCACATGCTGTGCATTCCCCGGAATCACCACGGAAGCATTTTATTGCTCATTAAACACTTTTTAATGCGAATCCACTCTTGGCATTTGTATTTTATAGTTTTTCTCACAAACCTTCCCGTGTTGCATACCTCTCTCCCCACTCCGTGTAATTTAAAAGAAATTATGGAAGCGTCTTTCTCTGATTAAGGAAGCCTAATGTGCAAACACACAAAGGATCGGACCAGTGTAGCTCAAGTAGCTAATGAATCTGGCAGTTTTAAGCTCATTCCCAATAAAACTGGGCCTCACAAATCATGATAAATAATGTGTTTTGTACCTCAAGGGCCATAATTGTGACACATTTGCAATTCATAAGCAGTGACTGCTGCAGGGTGCTTACTGCAGTGAATCCTCCATGGAGTAGTGGATACTGACGCTGTGGAGAAGGGACGTAACAACATCATCTGTCAGAGAAACACTCATTTGGGAAGCCTCGCGCACTGACAAAATCCTGAAAGGTAGCAGCAATGGGAAGCCTGAATGCACTCTTCCCTATAACCCTCAGTAGTGACAGAGGTAACGTCTGAGATGCCCACGCAGAGCCTGGCATCATTTGCTTCTGGTTTATTGACTCCAAAATAATAAAGAGGAATCGTGCAGGTGAAATGCCAAGGGGCTTATGTCCTCAGTCTTTGCTGTACCTATCGGGACCTAAAGACACAGGTTCTGAGATGCCTCTGTGTCTTGACGGATTTGGTTAAAGCACAAGCAGTGTGTGAAAGCCAGGCGATTTAGATTCAATAATGACTCCTTTTTTTTGAAGTATTCTATTTACTTACTTTTAGAAAGAGAGGAAGGGAGAGTGAAAGACAGGGAGAGAAACATCCATTGGCTAGTTCTCATTCTCACCCTGACTGGAATGGAGCAAGCAGCCCAGGCATGTGCCCTGACCAGGGATGGAACAGGTGACCTTTTGCTTTGTGGGACAATGTCCAACCAAGCAAGTCACACCAGTCAGGGCAACTAATGGCTCTTAATAAACATATTTCATCTACTAACAATTCTTTTAGCAAGCCAGAATAGTTTATGTGGCTGCACAACAGTCATGCCCGAATTTTAAAAGCAATATTGCAATTCGACCAGACACAGAAACCATCCCTGAAGGTCTATTAAAAAAAAATAACTCTTACAACCAAATCTTGGGGGATGTTGAGTTTACCCTCCTGTAAGTCATGTGTGTTTGAAATAAATTGTTGGTTTGATTTCAAATATTAAATTTTAAACAAAATGAACAGAGAAGGCATATTGTTTATCCAACCTAACCCTTCTACAGTATGAGGGATTACTCAGAGTGATCTGAAGACTAGCGAAATNAGGTCTATTAAAAAAAAATAACTCTTACAACCAAATCTTGGGGATGTTGAGTTTACCCTCCTGTAAGTCATGTGTGTTTGAAATAAATTGTTGGTTTGATTTCAAATATTAAATTTTAAACAAAATGAACAGAGAAGGCATATTGTTTATCCAACCTAACCCTTCTACAGTATGAGGGATTACTCAGAGTGATCTGAAGACTAGCGAAATGAGTTAGGTGAATCTTCGATGAGCTTCTGTATCTATTTTTCTGCCAAGTTTCCAAAAACCGGTTATTTAAACAGAAGACACTGGAATGAAAAATAAACAAACAAAAACCCAACTAAATAAAATCAGCTGCCATTGCTCTGGCCCTTCCTCAACACACCACCTTAACCATCAAGGAAGGGTCCTCTTGTTATTTCTGCTCCTTCGCCATCACCCTGTACAGCCACACCTTATATTTTCTTATATAAAATTATTTCAGTTTGTGATTCAAAACAGTGACCCCTCACCACCTGGGTTTGCAATTGTAAGCATACAAGCTTTTTAAGACCAAGAAGCAGAATTGAATGCATTTATATTCTATATTACAATAAAAGCGAATTTCAAAAGATGCTCCTAGTGTTGTGACTGCTGGAATTCATAAAAAGCCAGAGAATCTTGGAATTGGAAGAACAAGAAATGTGCTTAGTATTGCAATTGGTTCTCGATAGAGAAAAAGAGGGATGGGCATGAACAGAGGTGTGGGGACTGCCTGAGGCAGTGGGGAATACTGGACCGGTGGGCAAAGTGGGGAAATTGGGACAACTGTAACAGCATAATCAATAAAATAGAATTTTAAAAAACAGGTAAGAAGTTCTACTGTTAGGTTTTATATCTCTTTTAAAGAATATCTATTTTTGCTAGGACCTAGATTAATTGCAATGCTTGTTTCATAAAACAAATGGTGATTTCCTATTTAGTTATTTGTTGTTTGTTTATTTTTAATAACACAGTCAACCTGCATCTGTTATGAAAACTAGAGCCTTGGCAGTAACTTAAATAAACTCAGCCTTGGATCCTGGTCCCCTACCCTAAACCAAGTAACAATTATCCTAAATGAGCATTTCTTGGGTATGTGTGCAAAGTTCCTTAATACCGAGTATGCCTTAAAAAGTGCATTGTATAATTTTAGCTGTTTTTAATTTATAAAAAGGAACATACTCCATACAATCTTTTACTTTTGTCGCTCAATAAAATAACACTCAGATTTACACATATTATTGAAAGTAACAGTTTATTTTTACTACTATACAATGTTCTAATGTTCTATATACCACGTTTATACTTTTGTAAACAAACATTTAATCTATGAATCCCTTCATGAATTAATAATTGATGTACTGTGATTGTTTACAGTACCCCAAGAAAATATAGTAATTGAACAAGACGGATACGATTTTTACAGTCACTACTACCATTTCAGAGATGAAGAAATTCCGAGTTCCCACGCGAACTCTCAAAATCACGTTCTCTAACCAAAGCCACTGCATCGCTGTGATTCAGTCGCCTATTGGTAGCAGCCCTGATAACTCTTCATTACCCTCTGTGACTACCTTCTATCTGTGGGCCTTGAGCTAACAATTTTTAACCTAATTATTCTTATAGAAAATCAAAACAAAACCTTGGAATATTTATATGTATAGCCCTGAGATGTTTTTAGTGACACACTTTTGAAATAGTAATATGAGGAATACAGCCCTATTTACATGAGAGCAAAAATAATTATTTAGTTGCATACACACACACACACACATATATATAAGTACATATATAAAAAAAACTGCGAAGGTAGTCACTCCTCAGTAAGACAAAGGGAGAAGGATTAGGGTGAAAGTGAATGAAAAATTTCATTTTTTATGATAAACATCTTTTAAACAATTTTACATGAACTTTTTTTGGAGTAGGTGCATTTGTGTGGCTGTATCTGTTTATGACCTGCCACAAGTTTTCAAGTAAGTTAGTAACGTAAAAGAAATGTTAAAAGGTAACTGGATGAAAACTAGCACTGACCAATTCTTTTCCCAATTTCCCTTACTTCAGTTCTCGTAAGAATTTAGAGAGGAAAGTGTCAATGAAAAATATCAGAATTAGAAAATAAATGAGGAGATTAGGCCATGAGAAATGCTGAGGATCTTCAGCAAGATAGGGAGCGGAAGTGCTCGTCACTACGACAAAATAACTAGGGACAACCACGACCCAGAATGCACAAGGGAAATATTACTGTAGAAGCAAGGTGAATATAGAAAAGAAGCAGGCACACTGAGTAACTACTGAGTGTGAAGGGCAGCCATGAACCAAATATCGGAACGACCAGTTGGAGAGCAACCATCACAGCTTTTGGATGCAACCCTTATCCCCCAGGAAGAGGACTCAGTCACAGGCAGTATGCCGGAAATGAAGAGCCGTGAGGATCAGCACCAGGTAGGAGAGGCAAGACACTGCTCCATGTAATAATGAACCCAGGAGTGACAGGGCCCGCCCCCCATGCAGCTGGAAACACTCAACATTTCTTCTAGCACCTCTCATCTGCGCATGACTTTAATAAAATCAGGGCTTCTCAAATACGGGGATGATGGGAAAGCAACGACCCCCAAAGAGTCGAAGAAAATGAGGAACACAAAATAGAGCTATGGCAATCTATAAATGGAAAGATTAATATCAATAATTATGTTAATTGGAGTAATCATAATTGATATACCCCTCACAGAGACTTAAGAAGGTTTTAATCTTAATCTAAGTAGTACCACACTGCAAACATCGATCCCTTTGGGTTTCAAGGTTTGAAGGAGATGCCCAGATATACTCTGAAACATGTTCCCATACTCAGAGAGCAAGGAGAGACTGAAGAAAAAGGCAGACACCCCAGATTGGTAGGATGAAGGCTTAAAGGATTGTATTAGGTGCTCACAAGGCAAGTACATTTCTACACCCACCCTCCAAATCTTAAAACATTACAGAGAGACATTAACCAGGGTCAGTCACATACACAGGGGACCTAAACAAGAGGTCTGATTTATATCTCAAGGCTGTGACCTTGAGCATGTTTTGGAGAGGGGGGGGCGGGGGCAGGGAGGGAAGGAGAGAACCTATCTTAAGCATAGCAGAGGGAGTAGGAGCCTCCAGTCCCCGGCTCTAGCTCGCACGTCAAACCTGTAGTCACACATTGCTGATCTTCCCCCCAACACATCCTTAAAGTGGGCTTATCAAACAGTAAGGGGGCTGCAACTATTTTTAAGCTCTTTAGCCTTTCTTCTCCCACAAGTGAGAGGTCAGATGCAGGGAAGAGGAGCAGAAACACAATTGCAGGGGACTCAAGTTCATTTCTGGCAGAAAATAGAAAACGCTTCTCCGGCCACAGCCAGATAGATTGGTACCTGCGTCTTCTGAAATACACAGAGACACAAAGCGACTGACAGTCTTCTTTTCTTTCCATCCCTCTTTTCACCAGTGGACTAGATCCCAAACCCTGCTGGCTTAACTCAAAGATGCTGCCTCACTATTGTGCCTTTCAGAGTCATCCCATTCCAGATACTGCCTCATTCCAAGCAGTTTACAGTGACTCCCTGAAAAGTACATTTACATCTTTGTCTCTTCTTGAACCCATTCACTCCCACCACCATCACTCACAACAGCAGCACTCGCCAAGATCACTGATGGCCTCCACGTTGATAAATCCAATGGGATTCATCTCCATCTCCCTTTGCCTATTGCATGGGCCAGACCTGACTGTCCCCTCTCTGTTACAGCTCTTGGATTCAGCGAGTGCACAATATCTTAACACTTTTTTTATGGAATGCTGCTTCTCAGGTTCTTTTGAATGTTCTTGAATGTTCTTTTTCCTTTCCTCCACAATCAAACACAGAGGTGCCCAACACCATCACTTTTTAGCCTCATCTCTTTCATCTTCTTTACATTCACTCCCCCTCCTATGGGTCTGTGACTTTTAATACTTTCCAAAATGCTCCAATATCCAGATATTTCCCCTGATATGAAGTCTCTTTTATCCTACTGCCAATAACTGCTCCTCTAACTGTGTCACTGGCAACTCATTTAAACATGCGTAAAAGTAGACACGTTGCCTCCATTTAGACCTGCTCTCTGCCCAGAGGTCCCTGTCTCAGTGAATGGGAACCTCCATGCGTTCACTACTCAGGCCAAAACCTCTCACATCATCCGTCTGTCCTCTCTTGCCTTCACACCATATACCCCATTGATTTTCAAATTCTGAAAAGGATGCGTTCAAAACGCATCCTGAATTTTGATTCCTTTAATAAAAAATCCCAGTCAGACGATAGCCCTTTGATGTTCAAAAACCAATAAAAGTTTTCCTCCTCACTCAGAGTAAAAGCTGATGTTGCTTCCACAGCTCTCGGGCCACTCTGCGGTCAGCCCGCAACCCTCTCTGACTGATATTTTTTTTCCTTACTCAAGGATCTCCAACCATTCCAACCGCCTTACTCTTCCTGGATCACGCCTAGAATGTCCTGGCCTCGGGGACTTTGAACTTGCCCTTCTTTCTGTGGCAAACACATTTCCCAGATAGAGCTGCCCCTCATTTCCTTCAGGTCCTCGCTCCGATGCCATCTCTGTAAAATAGCATCCTGGTGGCTTCCCTTCCTGGTGGTGTCCATCCACTTGCCCTGCTGCATTGTCTCCACTCAATTTACCATGAGTTGCTGCAGAATAGAGTTACCTTCTTGCTTATTGCATTGCTTTCTGATGAGACTCAATGAGAACAGGAACTGTATCTGTTTTGTTTGCTGTGACATACTCACTGCCTTAAACAGTGTTTGGCCATTTTAGGTATCTATTACTATTTTATCCTGGAACAGAGAATTGGCTTACTATTATTAACCATATATGCTTAAAGTAGCTCTCTGTGTTTAAAATAATCAAATTACTTTGTTTTAAGCATGCATGGAACAACCAAAGACATATATGATGTATTAAAACACAAAGGATAATTTTAAGAAATCTCAAAGAGCAGAGACCATAAAGGCTACATTATTTGAAGGGAATATAATCAAATTAAAAATTAACAATTAATGACTTTGAACACACCCGTGAAAAATAAATGTATCCACCTACAACATCCATTTAAATAAGCCTTAATAACAATGGAGAAGACAAATGTCTGAAATTTTGAAAAACTTATAAATACAAGCACACATGAGAAGCACCAAAGCAGATTGCAGCAATAAGCCTGGGGCCTCTCAGTGTATATGTTTGAAAGGAACTTGAAATTTAAAATCAAAACCTCATGATTCAAGAGATTGAAAACTAGGAACAAAAAACAACAACAAAAAGGGAGGAAAATGAATCAATAAAGATGAAAGCACAATGTATTGAAATTTAAAAAGCAAAGCAGATAAAACCCAAATTTTTCTATGACGCTTGTAACATTACCCCAATGTCTGTGCTAGAAAAAGAGAACAGGAAAGAATAAATATTACAAGAAATATGAAAAGGTACAAGAACATAAATAGGAAAATAGGCCAGTGCATTTGGATGGGATTATTTGATGGGTATATTTATGATGGACAAAAGCAGAGAGAAAACAAAAGCAGAGGCTGCTGTAGGAAGGTATTTCCATGTCTGGGAGAAAAGCAATATTTGGTACCTACACAATAACAGTGCCTCCAAAGAGGGGTTTAGCAGTGAGCCAGAGGAACTAAGTCAAAGCAGGTGATTGACTGGGTGAAGAGGTTAGAGAGAGAGACAGCTCCGTACCTACCCCTTTTACTGCCACAGCCTGGTACTAAGTGTGACTGAGGGGTGAAGGCAAAGACTGGCAATGTATTTTCATTCTTTAAAAGAAATACACTCAACACCCACCATTAACATGAATATTTCAACTACCCTAATTCATTAGGCTTAGAAATGAGTGGTTCGATGATGTATTTGGCCTTTTTAAGACTTTTGAAGTTGTATTTTTCTTTGGCATGTGTGATTTAAATTTTGCCCGAATTTTGGTGTCTGGCATAACTTCCCAATAAAGTTTAAGAAGTCAGTGATAACTCTGTTGGGTAAATGGGGAGTTCATTGATTTAATTAATGAAATTGCTACTGAATTCCAGGTTTGAAAGAAAGGTTACTGAACACTTGACAGGTTATTGGAATTACTATGTTTCAAGTCCTCATATGAATAAAAATGTTTCACAAATGAATAATGAGAAGGAGTTGGGAATCTGGGCTTAAATGTTTAAGACCATGTGAAATAAAACAAATTGTATTTGAAGTTCAAACAATAGCAATACTTCCCATGACACTAAATGTGCCTGAATTCATTTGATTATTGGCTTCTTTCCAGTCCATTTTCTCAGTCTTTCCCTGCCCCTAAAATTTCGGGACCCCCCGTGGTCAGGCCTTGAACCTCATTTCCTCTCTAACTATAAATGTGCCCCCTGGCATCCTCACCCAGCCTCAGGGATTTCAGTATTCTGTGGAACACTGTCTTCCACCGTTATAATTCTAACCTGTACCATTCCCCCGAGTCTCCGACTCACATATCTAACTGCCCACTTGATGTCTCTTCTATGAAATCTAACTGGCATTTCAAGTGTGCCATAGCCAAAACTCAGCTTCTAGTCTTTTCTCCTGAACCTGTTGTTGCCACAGGGTTTCCATCTCACCAGACAACTCCCAACATCCTAGCTATTCAGGCCTCTGGCCTTGGAGTCATTCTCGATTTCTATCTTCCTCATACTTCACGTTTAATCCTTAGCAAAACGCATTGCTTTTTTAGCTTCAAAATGCATGCCTTCTCAGCCTGTGCACTGTTACTACTCTGTTCCAAGCTACCAACATCTTTTAGTTAGATTAGTTCAGTCTCTCTCCTGGTCTTTGTGGTCCTACATTTGCCTACTAGGTCTATCCTCTTACAGTTTCGTTTTAGGGTAGCAGCCACAGCTATCCTTGTAAGATGGAAAGTATGTAATTCAATTGTTTCATTTGAGACCTTCCAATATCTTCTTAATTTACTTGTGAAGAATACTGAAATCTTAACACTCATTGACAAAGCCCTGTATGATTTCTCCCTATATTTTGTCTCTGACTTTATTTCGTACTAATCTCAAAGTCTTCTTGCTGTTCTTCAATTCAGGGCAATTCAAGGACACATCCCACTTTCTGAAACCCTTCTTTCAACCTCCTGCATAGCTAACTCACTCTACTCCTTTGGTTCATTGCTCAAATGTGATTTCTGAGCATCCGTCTCCTTTTTTTTCCTTTGAGAAACTGTGCCTCTTACACATGGCAATACACTTTTTCCCATCCATCAATTATACCGCCCAACATTGTTTTGTTATATGAATAAATAAATGAAACGAATTGGGCTCATTCTTAGGTTTGGAGATAGGAGCTACATGGCTTCCCAAGGCTCCTTCAGCTTTGGTGTGTCTGGGTCTCTTCACGTGTAACGAGCTCATGCGTAGAAAATATCAGAATGCTGTTTGAGTCCTGTCATATCAACCACATCAAAATTGCCTTCTACCCCCATGTCCTACCAGAGAAAATGCATGTAATATTCTTCATTATAATATTTTAGTTTTTCTATTGGCAGTAATTAGATTTCAGCACAAAAACTACCAAATTCCAAGGGTGGAAAAGTTACCCCGTAAATCATTCCTAAATGAGTAGTCCAGTTGTGAGTTCCTTGAGGATACCAATACTTAGATGACTTTCATCTATATGCTAACTTAATCAGTATTTACAGAATGAAATATAATATATGAAAGAAAAGCACTGAGGTGAGACTTTGGGTGTTAACAGGAGTCTTCCTTCTCTGGGTCCACTTTATTCACTGAAGGAGCCTCAGCAAAAGAGTCTTTTCTTCACGGAGAGACATACTGGCAGTGACCATGATATGCCCCTGCTTGTGGGCATATCCCAGTGGACTTGGCTGGGATATAGGGTCAGTGAGAATGTGCTTCTGAAGTCTGTGAGGTATCTATCACTCCTCAGAAAGGAACTGCAAACAGCTGTAGTCTGATCTCCTTACAGGAACCCAAGTAGGATAAGCAGCAAAGATGGAGCTTATCCAATATATATTACTCATTTTTAAATGGGGAAAAATACCATTTAAAAATTGTCATTCATCCCAGGAACATTCAGATGGATTTTAAACAATCAAAGAGTTGCAATAACAAAGTCCCATTGGTGCGACTCTTACTAAATAATTTCAAACTGTAAAATCTGCAGGTGATGCCCCGACTTCATTAACTAACCCCCTCAGAGTCAGTTTGCTAATCTCAGACGTGAGAGGGGTTGAGGCAATCACCATGTGATTCCAGGATGAGGAATAGGCTGGTCTTCAAGCTCCCTAATGCTGAGTTTGTATTCACTGCCTCTCCCCTCCCCATGCAAGGCTCACTCCCTTCAGACACCACACGGAGATAGCCCACACATTTGCAAATCCAGCAGTGTCATCTCACTGCCGCCTTCCCACACTCCACTTAATGAAACTTCATGGGCCTGAAGGTTGCTCCCAAGACTTTGCTCTTCGTCGGGTAATTTAATCTTCTTTGCTCTTCTTCATAATTCAATTTTGTCAACCTTTTCTTCGGGGGAATTTAAAATTTACTGCCAGAACGACTAAATAGGCTGCTCCTTGTGATAAGGGGATAAGAAATTTACTTTTGGGGCATGTGCTGACTTCCTCATGAGTGCCATTCAGACTGCTGACTGCTGACCTCAGGATTCTGTAACTTCGAAATGTTAATGGTTCCTGAAACGTGAAGATTTCTTAATTTCTCACTGAAGAGTCACCTGCAAAGGATGGCACCACTTGTGCGATGGCCATTACTCCTTTTTTTTCTTCTGACAGTGTGACTTTCAATTTTCCAAATAAACGACTTCTCCCATTAAATATTTTAATTGCAATGGCACTAGAATATTTTTGCAGCTAGATATACAACCATGGTTACTTAGGATACAGTTAGAGGTTGAGCAAACATTAATACATTTATGAATATATGTCAGCCGTATCACCCACAGGACACACCTCTTTCGTTCCACACATCTATATATGCTGAGTATTGTACTAATTGATAAAGGATATAAAAATACATTGGGTATTGCATAAAACAAAATGTATTATGAGATACAGAGTGGTATCAGACAACTAATACATTCTATAGCAATAATAAGTTCTTATCATGGGTGTAAGAGAGGAAGGATCGTTTCAATGGGGCCTTAAAGAAACAAAATGACTTGGTAGGCAGAGCACCAAGGGGAGGATATTCTAAGAATAGCATAGGTGAAGCATGAAAATAAATTACTGTGGCTGAAGTTTAGACTGTCTGTCTTACTAGTGGTAAGGAATACTGATAGCTGTGGTAGGAGACATCTGAATGGCTCAACACTATCATGTTCATGTCCTTCCCAAGAACTTTCCCAAGTTGGGTCACCAAGGAATCTCTGCTCCAGGCAGTTGTTCTGAGACCTAGGCATGCCCCGTGTGGTAACTCCACCTTTCACCACCAGGAACCTTGGACTCTTTCACTGGGTTCCCTTCAACCAGCTAGATTAGCTTATAAGCAAAAGCGATTATTCACACATAGGTGATAGTATGAGAACATGTAGAGGTCATGTCTGCGAATTGTTTGCCCCACCTTTCTTTGGGTTGAACTTGGAAGGGTGTCTTCACTCAACAGCAAAGAGCCTGGCTGGTGTAGGGGTGCCAGTGTGCTGAGGGCTGGAGGAGAAACCCAGGTATTAAAGACCGTAGCATTCTCTGTCATGGTATACTCACGTACAGGAGAGATTTTTAGTAGGAAAGATGAAAAACACAGGTTCTAGTCACATCATGGCATTTACAATTCAATCTGCAGCGTATAGGGGGAAAAATGACCATTTCCCGAAAGAGTAAATAAACTATCTGATCTGCTTCCCCTGCATATAACTAATTAACCTTTTTTGCTTCATTTTGACAACAAAGATTTAGCAAAAAAAAAAAAAAAAGAGAGAGAGAGAGAAGAGAACTAAGCTGTATTTGGGCCATTACCCAGTGTATATGCACTGTTATAACTCTGCATGTCTAAGGCATTCATGTCATGAGACAAAAGGCACTGAAATATAAGGTGCACTGGCATGAGCACTCGCTTTTGGAATCTAAGGTGATTTCTTGTCCTAGGGGTTGCATGACATTGCAAGTGACTGTGGATTGGTGATAGAATGTGAGGAGGCATGGGAGACGGTGATCCTACTCACAGTGGATTCAATAATCATGCCATCTCACATTCTCTATTTAATTACAAGATTCAGCTAAAAAAAAAAGGGAAAACTTCACTTACCTGTGAAGTGTTACACACCTGTCAACAATTTTACAGCCGTTTGATGTAGAAAGGATTTCTGAATAATGATATGACACAGGTTCTCTAACAGGAAGAGACTGAGTCGACGGTTTTACACTACAGAACCAACTGCAAGACTTCCTGAGAGACGGCGGGGAGAAAAGAGGAGTGAAGTAAACAAGAGGTGAAACGCAGGAGAGCACTCATTTTGTTTTCTTCTGGTTTCCCCGAGCCTTGCTTCATTCTCCAGCGTAAGAGAAAACAGTGTTTAGTCTGTACCCAGTTTACTGAGTGGGCCAGACTTCTTAAGGTTTGAGCAGAAAACAGCTTTATTTACTTCTCCACTACTGCTTCAAGCGTGTTTTTTTTCCCCTGCATGAGTCATAGTTCTCCATAGGATGTGCATATGAAGAAAAAAAATGTTCATTTTCAGGAACTGGCCCACGTGACTCTAGAGGCTGGAACCCAAACCTGCAGTGCACACTAGTAGGCTGGACACCCAGATACAAGTTGAGGCTGCATTTCAAGCCCAAAGGCCGTCCACCGCTTTTCACTACAGAATTTACCACTGTTTGGGAGGTCAGTCTTTTTGTTTTCTCCTGACCATAAGCTAATTGGATGAGACCCACCTACCTCATGGAGGCCATCCGATTTACTAAAAGTCTACTTAGTAAAATGTTCATCTCATCCAAAAACACCTCTACAGAAACATCCAGAATAGTGTTAGACCACATATTCGGGTACTGTGGTCCCCTCAAGTTGACATAAAATTAAGCATCCCATTTTTCTTTCTTGCTCCTTACAAGCATTGCTAGGTTTTAGTCACATTCAGTTCCCAGGCATTCTCACTTTTAGGTAGTGAAAAATCCAGTCCCATTTCACACTCTTCCTCCCTTAACTTCAGTCTGATTAGGGTCTGCAGGAACCGCACAAAGGAAGTGAGACAAACAGGAGGAGAACTGTCCGTTCGTTTTCCTAAGTTCCTGCTCTTCCGTGCTCTTCAGGAATCACACTTCCACCCCCTTCCTCACACTTGTTCCATCTCCATCCCTCTGTTTGGAAGCTCTGCTAAGTTATTTCGAGTCAGGCTGCGGGGGTCTTGCTGCTCCTCTGCCTCTGCTTTTCACCTTTAGCCTTCAATTTGCAATACATGTTTAGTTGCCATTTCAAATACTGTTTTATATATATCATCACACTGTCATACATGCAGCTGCATGTTTGCACATGCATGCACACATATACGCACCATGGCCTTTAGAAGGAGTACATGGGAGATCCCACCTAAGTCTCCTTCGGAACAGGAAGTAATACATAAATAACTTTTTAAAAAATACTTTATTTATTTATTTACTTTCAGAGAGAGGGGAAGGGAAAGAGAGAGGGAGAGAAATACCCATGTGTGGTTGCCTCTCACGTGTCCCTCACTGGGAACTGGCCTGCAACCCAGGAATGTGCCCTGACTGGGAATCGAACCGCGATCCTTTGCTTCACAGGCCCACGCTCAATCCACTGAGCTACGCTAGCCAGGGCATAATACATAAATAACTTAAAGAAAAAAACAACGGAGCCTTTGGAAGTTAATCCATACCTCTGATACTCTCTGTCTGTGCTTGGGCAAATCCCAGTCACACCACCATTTCACACCGGCCACATGTGGCCCAGCACTGTGTAACTCAGAAAATTTATTTTAATGCAGTGACCCAGTCATTCCATCATATAGTATTTCCATCACATATCCCACATAATTCTATAGTGTTATTACCTCACCATGTCTATAGAAGTGATGAATTAAAATTAAAAACAAAGTCACGAATCATGCTGTATGAATAATAATTCTGTTCGATAGTCAAATATTGTAGTTTAGATTGATTTAGAATATTTTGCACATCGATGCTTTGTCATGTGTTGCTAACGATGCATATCCACTCAAAGGTAGATTGAAATATATTCAATTCAGAGGGTCAGGGTGACGGCTAGTGTCAGAAAGACTGTCTTATATTCCCAACCACCCTTCGGTGCCATGTTGATCTCCTTACCACTCTTAGTCCCAGTAATCCCCCTGCATGAGGGAAGATGTATTTTCTCTAAAATAATAACCCTTATGTAAGCATCTGCAGTTTGTTAATTCATCGCCTTTATTTTTTTTTGCACTTTCTTTTTGAATTTACTGCTGTTCAGTTACAGCTGTCCCACATGTTCCGCTTTGCTCACCCATGCCCCATCACCCCCACTCCCGCAGTCAGTGTCCCCCCATTATCTGTGCCCATGAGTCCTCTGTTCATGTTCCTTTGCCTGCCCCTTCCCCTTGTGTCCCGCATGATCGCCCTTCCCCTTCCTCTCTGGTCAAGGTCAGTTTGTTCTTTATTTCCCAGTCTCTGGTTCTATTTTACTTTTCTGTTTTACTGTTAAATTTATTCATGTAGCATTTATTAGGTTTTGCATGAATTCAAAATTTTAGCAAAATATCCGCATCCATTGCAAAAGACTTGGTAACCTAATATTAGATTTAAAAAATGTTATAGTCACAAGGTAAATATTAGAACAGGAAATTCCAAAAGCAAAATAAAATGATTCTTACCCCATTACGTAGCCCTTCACCCCCAAAAGATGCCACTTATAAAAGGAAGTACATGCATTAATTCAGAATATTGATTTGGAGGCTGATCTTGAATTTGACTCTTAGCTGCTTCACATATTTCCTACTATATATACTAGAATACTTTATTTATCCTCAGTGCCCAGTTTCTTCCTGTGTCAAATAGTTATGAAAATATAACCAACCATATAGAATGCAGTAAAGATTAAAGAAGTTATTATATGAAAACATACCTAGAACAATGTCTGAAACATACTGAATGCTTAGGAAACTTTATTTTTACATATGGTTCTAATGAAATAGAGGATCACTTTATAGATTATGGATAGAAATTATTCTGGATATTGCAGTGTAATTATTCTTTTATAATTTGTACAAAATTGATACAGATTTCAACCTACTATACATAGTGTTCTGTGCTTTATACTTTTTTATTTAATAATAAAGCTTGAAAAACTTTTCATGTCAGTTCAAAGAAATCTACCTTAATATTTTTCATAGATGCAAGCATTCTATTATATGGAATTATGAATCAGATTGCATTTAGACAGCCCCTCACTGATATACATTTAAATTGCTTCCACTTTTTAAATATTATGAACAAGGCTTTAGTCAACATACTTGTACAAATAACTTCGTGCACTTTGGGAAATATTTCTACAAGGTAAATTCCTAGCTGTGTAATTGCAAGGTCAAAAGAGATTCTCATAAATTTTTATAGATTAAAAAAAACATATATCCCATGAGATTATCACATGTATTACATTTCCAAAAGACTATATGAAAAATATATGGCTCACGTGAAAGAAATGTTAAAATTCTACTAAAGGACACAGGAGAAGGCAGATAAACAGAAAAACATACCTTATTCCTTGATATAAAGGTATAACATTACAAAGATGTTAACATTTCTTATAAAATATTTTATATTCAATGAATATCCTAATTAAGACATCAATCAAGACTTGTGTAACATAACAAAATTATATTATAATTCAGTTTTTTTAAATTAAATGAAAAAGTAGAAATAAATAATCATATATGGCAGGCAGGTAACCCTACTGGAAATTAACTGCACTAAGAGGCTGCAACACTTGCTGGAATAAGACAGCAAGTTGGGGGGGGAAGCACATGGAGGGGGGTCAAGTTCATAGCATCGGAGTATATATATTGGAACTAAATGTACGAGTATTGAGCAAACAAAGAGCATAGCACTGAAAATTGATGGGAATGTTAGAATTTAAAAAATAACTTAATGCTCAAATGCTAAATATTTGGGCATAATGAATCTGGATCATTCATTTATTGCATGAAAATAATCTTAGGAGTCCAATCCAAATACAAATGCAAGACCTCTAGACCTACAGAAGAGAATATGTCTATTTTCATCTATCCGACCAAAAAGTAGGTTATAAACAAGTGATATCATAAAAAGAAAATACTTTGCTATATAAAAATTATAGAATTATATAGAGTGAAAAACAGTACCAATGACACTGGAAACTCAGTTATGTGTAATTCCAAAGGGAAGCAATGCACTAGTAGTTTATTGTAGATTAGAGAAGGCACTGCTTAATTCAAAATTATGTAATTCTAATTCTGAAAATCTAAAGGGATAAAAGAAACATGTTTCTGAGTCATGAAGGCAACCTAAGGCAAGCAAGCATACATGTGTTGGCTCCTTGGTCACGCACATAATGTTAGAGCAAACTTCTGTAACTGGTATGACTTTGTGGGTGACTGAATCTTATGCCTCCAGCAGGGGGAAGGTCCAGCATTTGTGCTTAATCCATTCAAACTTTAGAATTACCAAACCTAACCATGTAACAGTGCATTCTGGGCTGCTTAGGGTCATATCCATAAGATTCCACTTATTTACTTCCTAGATGTATGACATAAATATCGTTTGCATTTTTAATGAAAAAAAGAGTCAGTTGCATGACTGCAGAACAATACCATCTTTATGGCCACCAGAGTCAGAATGCATTTGAAAATAACTGATGTCCCTAAAGGCCATCTGTAGGTCCAAACAAAATAAAATACCTTGACCCTTTGTCTGAGAGTTAAGGTCAAAATGGAGCAGATAATCATAAACACCAAACTTAACGAGAAGACATTTCTTCCTTGGATCCTACCAGAAGAAAATCGACCAAAGTAAATAAAACACACTTTTGAAGAAAGAAAATCATCATGCTTCTTCTAAAATGAGAAATGAGATCAGAAATAAATGTTCTTTAAATTAAATCTTTAAGCTTCAGCCTGAATTTTTTATTATTATTTTATGTCCACTTTATGAAGACCCTGTAGGAGTCCTAAAGGCTGATTCGGCTTGTATGAAACGGACTACATCAAACAGCCACGCTCTCAGTGGGCTGACCATCTGAAGTCAGTGCTGCCTTAGCAGACCCTGGTCTTTTCAAAAACGTTTGCATTTCAGAAAACTGTTTTCCCACCTGACCGCCCATAAACTGTGAAGTCTTTTAAAACTCAACATCTGACAGAGAAAAAGAAATAGTCGTTGTGTATTTTTGAGGTCTTTCTTTTCTATGCTGGGAGGGCAAGGAGAAGAATGAGTATATCCTGGGGCGGGGCGGGGGTAATTTGGAGATTCCTGTTTTCAACCTAAATATATAACAGAGTCTAAAGAAGAATGACATTTTATTGCGGATAAATGAAGGAATTTGAAATTCTGGGTTAATTTTGCGAAGTGAAGGAATATTGGTTTAAACGGTTTATCTTCTGCCTAGGGCCAATGGTTTTAATAATTATTAAAGAGAAAGAGAGAGAGAAAAAATAAAAGAAAATCAATAGGCCAAGACTACAAACAATTTCTGATCTGTGCTATGGCACTTCAGGGGTTCAGAAGGCAGGAGGCTGAAGCCATCGATAGCAATCACCCTTCCGTTTACTGAATGCCCTGTTCTAACATGCTTATACGTGTTCGATCCTCATCAAACCCATGAGGCCGCTGCTACTATTACGCCACAGTTTACTGTTTAAAGAACAGAGGCACAGAGAACTAAAAGAGCTAGCCCAGGGTTACAATTAGGAAGCGGCAGAACCTAAGTNAGAAGAATGACATTTTATTGCGGATAAATGAAGGAATTTGAAATTCTGGGTTAATCTTGCGAAGTGAAGGAATATTGGTTTAAATGGTTTATCTTCTGCCTAGGGCCAATGGTTTTAATAATTATTAAAAGAGAAAGAGAGAGAGAAAAAATAAAAGAAAATCAATAGGCCAAGACTACAAACAATTTCTGATCTGTGCTATGGCACTTCAGGGGTTCACAAGGCAGGAGGCTGAAGCCATCGATAGCAATCACCCTTCCGTTTACTGAATGCCCTGTTCTAACATGCTTATACATGTTCGATCCTCATCAAACCCATGAGGCCGCTGCTACTATTACGCCACAGTTTACTGTTTAAAGAACAGAGGCACAGAGAACTAAAAGAGCTAGCCCAGGGTTACAATTAGGAAGCGGCAGAACCTAAGTTCAAAACCAGCTGCCTCCTTCCAAACCCTGGGTATTCCTGAAGACCCTTTGCATTGTGTCTGCAACATCTACTGCTTTATTTATTTTTTCTTACTGGTGCTATTTCCTTGAAAACTACTTTAATTCCAAAAATCATCCAGTTACATTTTCACCCTCAAACTGAGATTTCTTTCAGAAGCTCTGCCAGTTATATTGTCTGGTGCATCTACAATTGTAAAAATAATAGGTTCAATATATTTTTAAATATAGTTTATTTATTTATTTTAGACAGAGGGGAAGGGAGAGAGAAAGGGAGGGAGAGAAACATCAATGTGTGGCTGCCTCTCATTCGCCCCCATTGAGGACCTGACCTGGCCTGCAACCCAGGTGTGTGTCCCAACCAGGAATCAAACCAGAGACCCCCTGGTTGGCAGGCTGGCACTCAACCCACTGAGCCACACCAGCCAGGGCAATAGGTTCAATTTCCAATTCCAGAATTCACATTTTACTTCTCAGTTCCTGTCTAGGAATATTTTACCTGGTTATTTCGGTACTTTTGGTATGAGAGAGCATTTACATTTTATGTCTAGAATATCTCTGTTGTGGTGTATTTAATCCAATCATCGTCTTTGCACTGAGCTCCCTTTTGGTTTTGTCAAAATTCACAATCTAGAGCGTAACCAAGGCAGGGAGTGTCTGTGGGAGAAGCTCTCACACTCTCTGTCAGTCCCAAAGCTCTAGAAAAACTCAATGGTATAACAGATCTTCCCCTTAATTTCCTTTCTTCTTTTAAAAAAGAATTCCCTTCTTTGTCTCTGGGCATTTGCATGTGGCTTGCCGTGGCTGTGTGTACCAGGCTACAAACTTTTCCTTTTTCTGAGTCTTTCTCGCTGATGGAAACTGGTCAACATTTTGATTACGGCTGACAGCAGCATGTTGAAACATTTTCAAGATACCTACAGACAAATACACACAAAAGCAAAAGAATCCCAGTCTCCTTAAACCATTTACGAGGAAGCATTGTAGGACTGAAATATGATGATTGCTTTAGTGTTGTTGTGTCAAATAACCTGGCCATTTCACTTCCTGAATACTAGGATAAGGGGGGCAGAACCACAACTGGGCATGTGCTTTGGTGGGCCCCCAAAGAGAGGGTGGGATTTATTCTAATTCAAGAGAGAACAATGATTGGTTTTGAGCAGAGAGACGTCGATTTAGTTTATTTTCTCCTCCATCTATTCCTTCCTCCTTCCCTTCTCATTCTTTTCTATCAATCTATTTAGCCACCGTTATTAAAGTAGTATCTTATCATTAACCCATCATACACAAAATTTAGCATTTAATCCACCAGAATCCCAATAGAATCAAATGGGACTAGAGAAATGAGTGCTGGATAACTCTTTGGGAAAGAAAAGGTTTGGGGCAGATTTTGTTTTGTAAGGGAAAAGATATTGGGAAAGAATGAGTATTGGTTCTTCGTGATAATGCAATATGAGCCTCTGAGTGGCCTTTTTAAGAAAATATACAGTAAAGATCTCTACCCATGAGTTTTTTGTATTTAGATTCTTTTTTCATCTACAAAGAAGCAGATGATCTTCAAGTAGCTTACCTATATTGAAATTATTAATCTATTTATCTCTCCATATATTTCATCAATTTCCTCAACATTTACAGAAGTGCAAAGAGAACCCTATAGGCTTTAGTAAGTGAAATATGATTCTACGCTATAGTTTTAATAAAAATGCATTTTACTTTGGACCTTTAATTACCCTAGTGGAAATTTCTTACATTTGAATATATAACTGCTTGCTAAATTTTTTTTAAAAAGATTTTATTTATTTATTTATCTTTAGAGGGGAAGGAGAGGGAGAGAAACATCAATGTATGGTTGCCTTTCGTGCGTCCCCTGCTGGGAGTTGGCCTGCAGGGAACCTGCCTGCAACCCAGGCAATGTGCCCTGACTGGGAATCGAACCGCGATCATCTGGTTCGCAGGCCCGTGCTCAATCCACTGAGCTACACCAGCCAGGGCTGCTTGCTAAATTTTGTTTATCTTTATATTCAGCTTTTCTATTAGAAACTATTGATTCCCGAGCTTGGCTACACAATAGAATTGCCTGGAAAACTGAAATGATCAATGTTGGGGTGATGACCACATCGAGTTCAACATAACTGGTGTGTGCCATGTCCTGCCTCATATTTTCTTTAATTTATTGATTTGAGAGAGAGACAGAGGGGCAGGGGGAAGAGAGCGAGGGTCGGAGAGAGAGACAGAGGAAAAGAGAGACACAGAGAGACAGAGACAGAGAGATCATCATTTTTTTATGCATTTAGCATTTATTGGTTGATTCTGGCATGTGCCCTGACCAGGAATGAAGTCTGCAACCATGGCATGTCAGGATGTTGCTCTAACCAACTTAGCTATCCATGTCAGTTTTAAAGAGCATACTAGGAGATTTTAATGTACGGTCTAAGAGAAGAATTGCTGGATCAATCCTTGTAGTACAAGGCCTAGAACATTATAAATACTCAATAAAAGTTTGGCAAATGACTCAGCATGATTCTTAAACTTTTCTGCGGGAATGCCAAGGTCATGCCTGTGATTTTCCAGATACTCTTCATTAAATTAGAAGTCATAGGAAGACAATATAAAGAATGAAAAAAGAATAGAGGTGTTAGTTTTCATTCCTTATCCAATAATTCCAATAAGGCACGCAAAATGATTTTAGTCACAGCAATATTTTAAGATGCAGCTACCCTGAATGACATATCAAAACACTGAGTCAAATTGCATCTCTAGGTGGAAACTTACTTTCACATGAAAAAGCTGGTTCAGAGGAACAACGTAATACTGACATGTCTCAAGTCTTCAAACAGTTTTCATTCCAGGAAACTCCAGAAAATGCTGCTGGCTGGTTCGGGCTGCTATGATGATACTGCATCATTTTAATAGTCTGACTATTATAATAAGTGCATTAATATTTCTTAATAATTGAAGTGAAAGTTACAATAATGTGGCCAATAAGACTATTAAAAAGATTTAAAGTCACTGATTATGTGTCTGTAAACAGATCTCATGGAACAGAACTGAATTCACTACAAACCCAGCCAGCAAGGATTGGAATTCAACAGCAGTTGGATGAAAACTGGTCATTTATTTCCCAGTCGATCTGATGTAGGGATAATGTACAATACGTAGAATAACAATTTCTTCACTTCATATTCTTTTCCAAGTCTCTTTCCTTGCTAAAGGACAAAATATTTCTATAAACATGTCCAATATATATTAGCAAATTTAGAAAAAGCACAAGTGGTAGAATATTCCACTTTTATTGTGTTGTAGGATTATAATGAAATTGAGATTATCATTTTTCACCTGAATTTGTTGCTGGTTTCTTACACATACGTATCATTTTTACAATCAAGGGATAATGCAGATATGAAAATCAAATCCAGATACCGCATACGCACACACTCTTCATTTTCAACACACAGTGGATGAGATGGTTATACATATATATAATGTTTCTCATAATGGCCCATTCTATTCTGGAAAAATGTTCAGTGTAAACACACAAAACAAAAAAAAATAATCAAACAAAAAACAAGTCTACAGGTTCTTACTTTCAGTGTGTTCTTCAAGAAAATTTATAGCTGCTTGCTGCTTCCATTAAAAGTGGGGAGAAATATTAAAGTAAAAAAAAATCATGAGGATGGAGGGAAAGATTCCTGCAAATGTAGCTACTTTTAAAAATGGATTCAAAGTATGTTGTTGTTATTAAAGGGGTTGTCTTGCTGGCAATCACATCCATCTGCTTTTCACTCCAGGGAAATCTCAGCATTGTTAACCTGCGTGCCGTGCAATGCATCATGTTTCTTTTCATTTGTTTTTTAAAAACATATTTTAATGGAACTGCATGTCATCATTTAGCCTTCGCTGTTTTCTTTTAATGCACTTTCAGAAAGGGGAAGATTATGACTGTGAATGCTTTTTAAAAATGTTCCACGCTTTCAGGCTGTCCATTTTGACCATAATTTTGGCAATAAAAAGAGATAAAAATCGCCCATCTATAATAACATTATTATTAATGTCACAGCATTCCTATGCCATTTTTCTGCTAGCAAATTACTTATTCACATTTCTACCACTACCTTCTCTGATTACCTCTGCTAATTTTCCTATTCAAATCTCTGCTTCATATATTCATCTACTCGTATGTGCATCTTTCTTTGAGTACTTGTTCATATTATTCTCCTGCATTTTGGTTCTGTATAGCATTTTTTCTGTCACATAAGTGGTATTTATCGTGCATTGGCATATTTATCAAAATGTACTGTTTATAAAAGGATCACCAGTTTATTGTGCTGCCAGTGGCCAGAGGAACACACTTTAAGAGACATTTATACATTTCCTTGTAACGTTAATTATAATTTCATGAGATTTTTTTCTTGGCTCAACCAAATTGTCATTCCCACTATGACAAGAATTGTATCTTAGAACTCTTAGCTTCTTTTCAGTGTCTTGGCAGCATCCTTTGCCCACTGTAGGTGTTCAATAAATATTTGATTTGCTGGTAAATTACCCACTTTGTAAATACCTATCAAGAGAATAAAGGGTTTTATTATCTATCCAGAGACTGTAGTGGGAGAACTCTCCTCTGAAGAAGAGCATTGTGAAACCTGAGAAAGAATGGGAAGGAAACTGGCCTTGGGGAGGCCAGACCACCATCTAGTTACAAGAGGCTAAGAAAGCGCCCACCTTTGTGATGCTTCCATGTGTGAAATAGGTATCACTGCCCAACCTGACTCAGTTCAGGAGGCGAGAGTAGAGGATGCTCTGAATTCCTTTCCTATGCCTGGATATTAGGCTCCACAGATTCCTTTTGGTAATAGGAATGCATCAGTCTCCTTCCGTGTCATTGGCAATTACGCTTCGTCTTTAGCCTGCCTGCATGCACTACTGGGATATTTTCTCCCTGAAACAGGCAGTGTACCAAAATAACCGTGTAATAAATCTGTAGGCAAGATGCCATCGAACTAAAGATAAAGAACTCTTTAATGATCTTATGAAGAGAGCTTATCCATGCTGGTCACTGAACTTAAATGTAGAGCCCATAATCAAAAGCCGAGGGTATGTATGGGAAATGTGCCTGACCGGATGGAGCCCACAGTCAATATGGCAGGTCCAAGGGTCTCTGAGATTCCATTCTGAGCTCGAACCTCAATAGATAATTTGCCTGGTTCAGAAGAGAGCAGCAAGAAGTGGGCATAGAGCTATGCTGGAGATATTTGGGCTGCTTTATAGGAAATGATCATTATTTTATTATAAATGGTATGAATTAATATTAGGTGCATTGTCTGTGTCTACATTGAGAACAATATATATGTATTACCTCCAATCTTCAATAACCAAGCCTTTTTGGACATTGAATGCATTGTATAATTCAAGAAATGGAAGTTCAGTACAATTAAATATATTGAGCCAATTCCTGTTGCTTTGCCATAATGGAGTTAAAACCTAACCCAAGTTCCTCTGATAATTTATTGTCTCCTGACTGCTTAGTCTGAATTTGGTGAGATGTTTTAGTGAAATGAATAATTCTTATAGTTTATTGCTTTATAAGTTGAAATAGATAAAACATTTTATGTGTTATATAATGCCAATCCCTTACAGGTTTTTAGCACTTTGTTTACAATTAGTTTTTCATATCTTACTTGATTATCATAACAGTATGACATATATGGAGGAAAAATGGATCTGCCTTTTGACCCAGTAATTCCATTGCTAGGATTATATCTTAAGAACCCTGAAACACCAATCCAAAAGAACCTATGCACCCCAATGTTCATAGCAGTACAATTTACAATAGCCAAGTGCTGGAAGCAACCTAGGTGCCCAGCAGTAAGTGACTGGATCCAAAAACTATGGTACATTTACACAATGGAATTCTATGCAGCAGAAAGAAAGAAGGAGCTCCTACCCTTTGCAACAGCATGGATGGAACTGGAAAGCATTATGCTGAGTGAAATAAGCCAGGTGTTGAAGGACAAATACCATATGATCTCACCTTTAACAGGAAGCTAAACAACAAAACAAACAAGCAAGCAAAATATAACCAAAGACACTGAAATACAGAATAGGCTGACAGTGACCAGAGGGGAGAGGGGAGGGAATTTCAGGGAAAAGGGGAAGAAGGGTTTACAGAAACAAGTATACAGGACACATGGACAACAACTAAGGGGGGTGGAAATGGGAGGGAGGTGGGGAGCACTGCAGAGGTGAGCTGGGATGGGAGTAAGATAGAAAACTGTACTAGAACAACAATGAAAATAAATAAAGAAATAAATAAATAAGATTTTGTTTATAAATATGAGAAAGTTAAGGCTTGGAGAGGACAGGTTGTTGGCTTAAAGTCCTAGAGCTCGTTAGCAGACTAACATTGCCTTAGTCTTCTACAGTTGTGCCAACAAATTACCATAAATCTAGTGGCGAAAGCAACAACACATGTATGAGCTTACAGTTCTGGAGTTCAGCAGTCTGGGCCCCGAGTGACTGGGTCAGAGTGTCCAAAGGTTAAAGTCAAGGTGCCAGCAGGGCCGCTTTCCTCTCGTCAGGAACTTCCAAGAAATCTGCTTTGAGATGCACTTAGCCAACTTCACTACTTTGGGTGATAGAACTAAGGTTCATTTCCTTGTGGCCGCACACCTGCGGTCCCCATTTTCCTGCTGGCTGTCCCCCTACAGCTCTCACAGCACCTAGAGGTTAGACCACCTGCATTGCCTGCCCCTTGGCTGTCTCCACCTTTAAGCTAGCAACCGAGAACTTGCCCCATCCCATCCCCTTTGAGCTTCCCATCTGCCACCCTATTTCTGATCTGTAGGCATAGATTTAAAGGGTTTTGTGATTAGGTCAGGCCCCCTTGGATAATTTTTTCCTTAACTTTAACTGTACTATCTAATAAAACCTAATCACAGGAGTAAAATACCTCATATTTACAGTCCCTGGGACAGGAGAAAAGGGGCAATCTTGGAACTCTGCCTTAACAGTAAGTACTAATACTTTGGTCTTGTTGGTAAAATTAGGATTGTGGCACTGCTATTTACTGACCTCATGAAAGGTTAATGTATCTATAGGCCATCGCCATCAACCTTGGCCGTGACACTTCTGGTCAAAAAGCTAAGACCTGAGGCAGAATATTACAACTTGATAGCAGAGGCTTCAACAGACCTTACATGTTTTCCCAGAGTTCTTCCCCCCATCCTAAGGTCAGCATATCTCTGCTATGAGCTGCTGTTTCAGCATGGATCCGGGAAAAAACAGGGCCCATAGAGAACAGCCATAGCTAGTCTGCAGAATATACGTCATGGGGAGGAAATCAACCACTCTCACTGTAGGTTCCTGATAACCTGGAGGTCCTTGCTACCCCAGCATGACCTTGCTTCAAGGTTAACTGACAGAGAAATGGAAAGCTTAAAGTGAGATTGTTATAAGTTTATATAAATATTTAAAAGTCGGCATTGGCTTTTCAGCCAGCTGGCAGGTAGCAAGCTGAGAGCCTCAATCTCATGTAAATACTCAATAAATACTGGAGGCTGAAAAGTTGGAAACCAATGTTATCTACTTGTGAAACCCTAAGGAAATTATAACATTCATATGTCGTCTACACTTTTGAATCTTGGTTTTAACATCAATAGTATGGGATACTATCTTTATTTAAAGTCCAGATCTATAAAGATTTTTTTAAAATATGTGAAATGTAGTTCTGCTTTTTTAGTTACTGAAGTATGTCTTTCTAATTAGAAGCAGGAAAAATACTTGATTTGTCTAAACCATAATCCATTTAGGGACAGTAGTAACAATGGTAATACCTTATAATTATTAAGCTCTTACTATTTGACACTTTGCTAAACAATTGAGTGTGCCTTCTCATATGATTTTCTCAATATCTTGTAAGGGTGTAGATAAAGGAAATAAAACATAAAAAGTTTTCCTGTGACCCAGATCCAGTCTGGAAATTAGCCCACATGCTTTTACCCTAAAGTCCAAGCCTTAATTCAAGTTTTCAATTCATATTTTTCTACACCTTCACCTCTAATATGGTAGAATTGAATAACGGCAACAACAACAAAAAAGAATTCTCAAAATCACCTTTGAACCTGAATCCATGAAGCTAAAGGAAGCATAATTTTGTAGATAAAGACTCATGATTTAAAGTCATACATGTGATTTGGGGGTGGGGTAACCCACAAGATTATAAGTGTTTTGAAGACACACCCCATCTTTCCCGCCCATTATCTAGAACTAACTCTCACCTCCTTCCCTCATGCCATTGGTCTCATACTTAAGTTCTTGCTCTTGGGCTCTTCCACAAATGGCCTTCATCCCATGCATCTCTCTTTGTTAAAGTCTGAGGCACCCCTTGACATTCATTTCAAAAGCTACCTCCTGCTAAATCTCTAAATATATCTGTTTCCTTTGATCTTGGAACTTCTATTCTGGAACTTCGACACTTGGATAAGTTCAACAGATTGAGGATTTCCGAGTTAGCCTGGGCCCAGTCCCCTGACTTCCCCTGATTAACCATGTAATTGAGTATCCAATCTCTCAACACTATCTCAAGCCTCTAAACTTATCTGAGTCCCTCAGTCAGAGCATCAGGTTATCTCAACACCTGCAACTCTTTTACCACCTTAAGTCTGAATTGCCAGGGTGGACACTTCCTCACGAATGGCCCCGCTTGATTCTGAACCCACAGCCTCCTCCTGCTGGCTGCACCTTTGGCCCTTCCCCAGGACCTCATTGGACAGCACTTCATCTGCATGGCATTTCCTCCTCAACCCCAGCAGACTCCCTTACCAGCCGCCAGACCTACTGTTGTGGCACAACCAGAGTAAACATTTTGCTTGCACTTACCCAGATTTCCCTCCCAAAGGTGTTACTTATTCAGCACAAACCATCTGGAATAAAAAAAAAAAAAACTGGCCAAGAGAAGTGACCTCTTTTGAGTCTCAGTCTCTTCAGTAAAAAGTGTGCAATGTTCACTGTCACCTGACTTTGAGGATGACATGACATAACACATTTCAAGCTCTTGGCTCAGTGAGCTTTGCATATAATGAGCGCTCGTTAAACGAGAGCTGCCTTTTCCCTGCTCTTACTCTGGCCGGTATTAAAGCCATTTGCATCCCATTCTGTGCCACACGGCTCTCTCTCTCTCTTCCCACAAAGTGATATTAGGTGCTTCTAAAGTAGGCACCAGGTCTTACTAATTTCACTATCTGCTAGAGTGCTGAGACTGGTGTTTTACATTTATTGAGTCAAATTTATTGGAGGAGATACTATATTCTCAGCAACACGAGGGAGTCCGAGAAAGCAGAAGGCCTGGCCTGGGCTGTTTCAGAAGCTACAATCTATTGGGATTGTGGATTGATACAAATAAAGCCAATATTCCTAATCTAAGACAGTTGGGTTAAGGGACATTTTTAAGAACAGGGGAATGCTGTGAGCATTCAAGGAGGTAATGCAACAGTAATGATCATAAAAGCTTTCACAGATCATTTAGACTATTAGCCAAAACTGACTGATGTTTCAAACACAAAACATTCAAAAATAGATGATGTGGCAGATTCGTTTGTTTAATGCAACTGAAAATTTTACAGCTCTGTTTCAGGCAGAGTTGGAGCTAGACCCTCAATCTCATGTAACACACTTCTCTTTTTCCAGGTCCGTGCTTGCCCTCGGTTGAATATATTCTCAGAAGGACAGTTACAAGCTAAGCTACCCCACTGGAAAGCAAAAGGCTCTCTGCTGATGGCAGCCATGATTGATTCAGCTTCAGTCACAGGAACATCTCTGGAATAATGGGCTGGTCCAAGGGAGGGGCATCCTGAGGGCCCGGCCCCAGTAGGCTCACTCGAACCACATGACCAGAAGAGTCTGTTTGGGAAAAGAGTGTTGGGGGAGCTGAGAAAGACTTCTGTGATATATTAACAAATGAGAAGCCCTGACATCGAAGAGCTTTAGATGGAAAAGACAAGCAATAAAAAGAGAGAGAGAGGGAAGCAAACTTGCCTAGTCATGAAATATTAAGCTAATTGTACTGAATGGCAAGTGGATTTGGAGACAGGTGAACCCTGGTTAAAGAGTCTCAGCTTTACCATCCATTAACTCCTAGTCTTCAGACAAGATTGGCAACTGTGGAGAGCCTCAGTTTCTTGGTCTGTGAAATAGGGATAATACTTATACGGATATCACAGTGTAATTCTGATAATAAATGAAGTACTGTATCAACAGCTTCTGTTACAATTTCTGAAATCTCAGTTTCAGCAGCATTAGTAAAAATTAATCAACATTAATACTATTATGATAATGATCAAAACCAGAGAAGTTCGTTTGGGGAAAACACAAGCACTGAAATATAGTCACTCATTGAGAAACCAACCTTGTGCTTCCATTAGCGATGATCAGTGTGACTCCTTTTCTCCGGCCAGCCCGGCATGATCCAGTTGAGGAGGTCACTCTGAGTAAACACTAATGTCATTTTGCCCTCAAGTAATAAAAGGGAATCTGAAAAGTCAGAGAGCGGAGAGTGGAAAGCAATTTGTAACCCACAGCTCCGAACTTTGTTTTTCTTTTATTTTTTTTCTCAGAAAAACTTTAATCATCTCATCTGGCTTTCATGGAACATAGAAATTGGAAAGAAAAGGAGGAAAGAGTATATTACTTAGTGAATCCCATTTGCCACTGCATTCATAGATCACCATATGTTCTTCATACATATAAAACCTACTTTAAGAGCATTTTTGCACACATGCTCCCATGTTATTTCCACCTTATACAACTCTGTGAGAAGCCTAGAAATTTAATTTTTAACAAACCCTTTGGGGGGTATAGCTTTAAACCTTTCACTGGAAGTCTAACGGCTTGTTTTTATTTTTCACATTCTTATTGATGGCTTTTAGAATATTATCTTCAAGCAACCTGGACTGACTCTGCTCAGTAACTAATCTTATACTCTATGGTGAACAAATGTATAAGATTCTGTAAATAATGAACAATATGAAAAATGCATGTAAGATTTTAAAAGAATGTGAAATATTAAATGACACTGTTGACTTAACAACTGGCTATTTTTCAACTCCATAAAATATGGGTAAGACATAAAGCTTAAGCCTTTATGTGAATTCTCAGCTGTTAACAATCGAAACTTATATAGAAATTGTCCTTCTAGAATGCATATTTCTCTCATGAATGTGTCTAATGTCTTTTTCAAATATAGGGAAAAGAAGAAGAAAAACAATCTATAGTTTCATCAAAATACATTGTTTATATTGGAGACATCTACCAAATGCACTTATCCACATACAGAGCCCCTAAAGACAGCTACATTGTTTAGAATTCTACTTTATCTTTAAAACATGAAATTGTCCTCTTCATGAATCTTATCATCTTTAAGGCATTTAATAGTCCAGTGTTTAAATTATCTGCACTATAATTGCTTCAAATTCTATTAAAAGGAAAGAGGAGATCAACTATTCTTTAATTATTGGGAAAATCGTCAAATCTCCCCTAATAATGCATGCAGGTTTAATTTAAATCTCATAAATATAAAGGTCACTAAGTCAGACACCCCAAATGCAGGCCCGGATCATGTTCATTTCAGGAGGTCACAAAATCTCATTTTGGTAGACACGCATCATCTGTGATAATGCCTTGATTAAAGTGACCCTAAAGGGGCAGACGTGCGTTTGGGCTTGGGAAACGAGCTTATCATCACTTCTGAAGAAGTGGAGCAATCACAAATTCTATCACATCTTTTCCTCCCATAGATCTTTAGAGGGAAATCATGGGTGGTAGATGGTTACATTCAAAGACCAACGGCAGGAGACAAGGCCACCCAAAGAAAGAAAACACAAGAGTATTCTCGCCAACTTCTTCTGCATCTAAATAGCAAGCCTGACACTATTAAGTTTCATGCTGTTAAGAGAGTAATACTATAACACACATGTGTGTTACTTCATTGAAACTTAAACACAGGTAAACAACCACACAAGCTACTCAGGTTTCTAATGATCAGGGGAGACACTATACCAAATGATGTGAGCGGGGTGTTGGGACCCTGGGTTGCCCGCACTTGCTAACACTGCCCATTGCCTAGAAGGCATCAGTGTACCTGATGGCCTTCCAGTACGCCTCTGACAGTGATTGTAGAAGAGAGTAAGAGGCACAGGAATATGAACATCTGGGTTTACAAACTCTGCTTTGCTAGGAGGTGCCTTGAGCAGGGACAATGGCTACACTCGTGGGCAATGCCTGACACAGAGCATGCACTTGATAAATACTAGCCCAAACCTTCTGGGAAACCTCTTCTTTTATAAATTAGATTAACAGCCTCAGATCCTTCAGGCAGTGCACGCTCTCTTTTCTACCTTAGCTTCTTCATCCATCAGGTTTCAAGGTAACTGTAATACTTTCCAAGACCACATGCGGAATATTACACACTGAGTCAGAAGGTGGAAGTAAGATTAATTACGAATGAGAGCTGGTGAAGGACACCACCACAAGAAGATACAAATGGAGTGACATTTTAAACAGACTCCTTGATGACAATTCTTAATGTAGAAGAGGCAGAAAGTTATCCCATTTCCAAGCTCTTAACACAGCAATGCTTAAATAACCAGCTTTGAAAGACTAACAACGACACACACACACACACACACAGCCGAGACCTCACAGAAATATCAGCATCTTTGAGATCTTCCAAAAAGAGCAACGTGAGCACAGAAGGAAGAGGCTACCGCTGCTCCAACACATGAGCCTTTCATGTTCCCTCATCTTTACATCATAGAAGGAGCTCAAAGGGTTAATTAAAATTTAATGATATCGGCGGTACTTTGAAACAGTTATGAACTTGGGCGAGATCAATCACTTTCTTGGACTGCCTGACTTCAAAGCCGACATTATGCAAAAAGAGAGGGGCGGGGGCGGGGGGAACTGCTTCCATTCTGAACTGAATTCATAAGCGAGGATTTTCTCGTTAGTGGTCCGGACGTGGAGGAGATTCCAAGTTCAAACTAAAAAGAGGTGAGGTGCCCAAAAGTGGTTACTCTGAATACTGAGCCTTTGATGGTGACCACATTTGTGTTCGAGTGAACCCGTTACCAGCAGCCTCGGAACTGACAGACCCCGAACCAGGAAATGTAGGACTGGGAGAGATAAACAGCTTTTTCTTTCTTCCCTTTATTTCTCTGCTTTTGGAATCTCATTTTGTTTGGCTGGATTTAGTGTAAGAAGAAACAAAGACAACCAAACTAATTAACTTGTTTACTCATTCTCAGTGATATTCTATAGGATGACATTTAAAGTGACTAATTTAACTTCTGTCAAATTGTAAAATGTTGGCTGTCTCATAGGTCTTTTCTTCACTGTGTTATCCTTGCCTAAATTCGCTAACCATAAGCTTACTCTCCCTTTGAAATTCATTGATGTATAAGTATACAGGGTGATGTTTTGTGAACCAGAAAAAAAAATAATAACTTCTTTTCAGACACATGGTATATTGGGTGGCCCAAAAAGTCCACTCAGTTTTTTTTCCATAAAATAAAAGACACATTGCCCTGGCTGGTGTGGCTCAGTGGATTGAGTGCCAGACTGCAAACAAAAGGGTCACTGGTTCGATTCCCCGTCAGGGCACATGCCTGGGCCAGGTCTCCTGTGGTGGGGAACTGGAGAGGCAGCCACACACTGATGTTTCTCTCCCTTCCTTTCTCCCTCCCTTTCTCTCTCTAAAAAGTAAATAAATAAAATCTTTAAAAGAAGAATAAAAGACACATTTTTCATTTTCACCAATAACTATACTGGTTTGGATATTTTGAGTAAGTCGCCTATCTCCTGCATGGTATAACACTGATTGCTCTCAATTAATGTCTCAATGTGATCACCTCAACTTCAGATGATCTACGTAACTATGGGGCATCATCCAATGAGAAATCCCCAGCATGAAACTTCACAAACCACTTTCCATACGTCTGATCAGTCACAGATCCTTCTCCATAGATGGCATAAATCTTTTTTTTTTGCATTTCACTTGCATTTTTATCTTTTTTGAAATAATAAAGTACAATATGCCGAAAATGTTCCATATTTTGCCCATCTTCAGTAGTAAGGCGGCGACACAAAAATTCACCCATTCTGACTGGTTTTGAACGCACATTGACATGACACCTGTCACAAGACAATATACCAAAATTGTTTTGAATGGCGTCAAAGACAGCTAAGTGCTGCTAGAGGCATCTTACAGAAGAAAACCCGAACTAACGGTTTGGCCAACCCAATAATTCATTCGGGGTGATAGCTTGAGTGGGTGTGGTTGTCTCAGCACAAGTTATAACTGTAGGAGAAATGCTTGTTTTGAAGTGATTATAAATTGTCCTTGAAAGCCAGGCAAAGTTCCCAACCTGGCCCTGAAAAGACCAAGTCCAGTCATATGCTGCTACCAGGGAACATAGCGTGTGGGCAGCAAAGATACGTGCTAAAATCAGAGGAAATCAGCAGTGTTATGTATATGTATATATGTATACATATATGTGTGTGTTACGTACACATATCTATGAAACACACACACATGATGAGGCAAAAATAGGTTTACAGTTGTGAGTACATAAAATACACTAATTCTTACATTATTATTTATTCATTATTATACCATTTTTTCCATACAAACTATAAAACTACTTTTGCCCTACCCTGTATATTTGAATTCACCTTGTTTAAAGATTGTGTGGAAAAAAGAAAACTAATTTTATATATTCTCATCTGTGGGGGCAACTTTGCCCGCAAGGCCCCCCACTGCCACAGATGAAAATAAAACTGCCAAGACATGATCTGCTTTGGGAGGAAAGGTGGCCAGTCTCTCACAGGAGAAGGTTCATGAGCCTTTTCCTCAACGGGCTTTTACTGGGTTGGTTTTGGACAAGAATACAGGTAAGGATCAAACAATAGATAGCCTTCAAAGAACCATGAGGGCTTATTCTCAGTCAGGGTCAGATAGCTAAAGAGCCTTAAAACTTTAAGGAACAAACTTCTTGCTTGTACCCTTATCATTTAAATGAGAGCATTCTAAACAGAGCAGGTTTCACAGGATTTTACATATTCTTTCTTAGGCCTGATCACCCCGGAACCTACTCTCGCTGGCAAAGGGATGCACCACCTCCCCCATCGCAGGTTTTCAGGCTTAAGTGGATTAAAGCCAGGAAGCACTTCTCCCAGACAGAAATGAGGACTCGGTCTATGTGAGAATAGCCGGGGGGCGAGGGTCCATCACTCCCTCTTTGCTGCTGCCCCCCGAGTCCTTCTATGATGGCCTCCCAAGTGATCGTGTCTGGCTTAGGTTGCCCACCTCTGAGGGGTCGAACCACCTCTAACTGACCAAGCATTGGGGGCAGGGGATGAAGCAGAAGCAGCGCTGCTGCCAGAGACAAGCTTTGTCTCCTAGTGTCTCGCAGTCTGAAGGTCACTCACTCAGCCTTAGCCCTGCAGGGGTGGTTAGAACTCCCAAAACCAGTCAGAGCGGTTCCCAACACTCATTTGCCACACTGTTAATAGAATAATTAAATCATAGAAGTGCCAATCTGGGAAAAGCAGAAAAATGATGGATTTCCTGTAATATACCTTCCCCTCCAGATGTCTCTTTCAAAGCAGAAAAATGGGGTTTACCTGAGATCCCACACTTAAATGGTCTGACGGGCTCTGTCAGAAATACACAGGCAGGTTCTGAGTTCGTCCAGTGGGGGCTGGGTGCTCTGCTGTTCGTCTGTGCTCAGGAAGCGACCTCTCTCCTCTGACGGCGTCATTCCACGTGTAAACGGGGCAAAACCTCCCTGGGACTCTGACTGACCTGGCATTTCAGAGCAGCCTGTTGGCCGTTCAATGTCTCCTTGGATTAAATAAAACATATAAGCTGAAGCCAACATTTGGATTTTTTGACTCCCTTTTTATTTGCTGTTGTGATCCACAGCAAGGAAGGAATGCCCTATGGTGGCTCGAAAGGCAGAGCTGGGGTGACAGATTCGAATGCATCACCGGGTCCTGCAGGTGACAAGCTTGGGCAGGAGATCACGTGTAAAACAAACAGGAGTATGTGAAGAGCAGTGAATTCAGCGAGTGTCTTCCGTATTTCATAAACGGAGAATTACTGTCTCCTAATAAACTCAGGTGGTAGCGCAATCCAGCCAGCGGCCACCTCCTCAGAACGTCTGGACTGCATTTCACTTTTGTGAATTAAACTGAATGACTGGGAGACGCAGGCGTCAATATCCTCCATATTCTCAGAATCTTAACACGACGCTTTCCTCACAGGCATCTGTTTATACAGGCCTATTCTCCGGTTTATCAGGAAGCACTAACAAGCTTTCTTTCAAATATTCCTTCTTCATAATCTCAAGTACTGTGTATTTTCTGTTCCCATTTGTTGTTTCTTTTCCTGTTGTTTTAATTAAAAAACAAAATAATTCACCTTATCCTTTTCTTCCATCCCTCTCTCATCACAGAATTAAGAAAGCATAAATGACTCCTGTCCTTATAGTTTCCATTTGTATTTTCTTTTATTTCTCAACAGGTTTAACTCCTCATGGAATGAATAGGTACATGTTCTAATAGGCACGATGTACTATGAAATAATAGCACAGGGCAAATACAGGGTGGGCTTTAGTAGGTCTACAGTTGTTACATGAAACACAAAGTTTATTCTTGTATTATTATTCATTGATTACTGTATTTTTTTGTCTTACAACCGTAAACCCACTCTTGCTCATCCCTGTGTGTCAGGAGTTTGACAGGTTCATGGTTGGAGAACGGGATATGGATATAGTGTCCTTTTCAACTGGGTGAGCAGGGGAGACCACAGTGGGAAGTGAAGAACAGAAGACGATGCGGAAGTGAATGAAGAGTCGAGGAGAAGAGCATCCCAAGCCACAACAGCCCTGGAGCCCCCCAAAGGCAGGCATGGCTGGCGCAGGTAAGATGAGACAGACGTATGTGTATGGGACAGGGGGCGGGAAGAGAGTTGACGCCTCGGGACTCTGGGCCACTGCCTAGCACAGTGCACCGTCAGCTGTGCTATCTGGTCAAGTCCTGTTAGCTTCCCTCCAGCCCCAAACTCCCATTTATCTAGTGTTCTCCACCCCGCTGCCTTACCCCCCTTCTCTCTTCCTTACACCTTCCTCTAATACGAATCGCAAGTGCAGCGTCAAGGTTAAGTCTTTTGAAGTCTTTTTCGTTTTGTTTCTTTCTTTTTAAAATATCATAGAAACGTACACTTGAAACCTATATGATCCTATTAACCAGTATCACCTCAATGAATTCAGCACAATTATTAAGGAAAACAATCTAGTAGTATAAGATCTCGTGTTACTTTTATGAAGAAAAGTATCACCAAACATTGTAGATACATTCAGCAGGACATTTCGCTCATGGCATTGAAGACCAAGGTGTTATCTTACATACACATTGACAAATCCTTGGGGGTTGGTAAGTACTGTATTTTTCGGACCATAAGATGCACCTAGGTTTTAGAGGAGGAAAATCAGAAAAAAAATTTGAAGCAAAAATTGTGGTAAAATATATAATAACACAAAAAACATAATATTTCACCAATGTAAATGTAAACAGAACTCAACAGCAGCATTCACAACTATTATTCCTCCCAATTTTGGGGGGAATGTGCGTATTATAGTCCTGAAAATACGGTACGTATCACACATGCATCACCAAACCAAAACTGAACTCTCCGTTAGGGGTTCGCGTCCCATTCGTCTTGTTGGTATTGGTCTTGTACTGAAAATGATGAAGCCATCAAATGAGGTAGCAACAAATTTCACTGGGAAGGAGTTGGGGGCAGGAGAGAATTTTTATTTAATTATTTTAAAAACTTTTGACTCATTTGTACATTACAATTGGCTGCTTGGAATCACCTGCTTCCATCTCAAACAGGAGAAAAATAGACTTCAAAAAGCAGAGTACTTGAATATCAATTTCACTTGTCACTCTGAATAAATTAGTTGGGTGCTTTTGAAGCTACTTTGTTAATACCAGTTCATACATATTTTGATTCTATTTTAGTTTTTGACATGAAAAAGAAAAACGACGGAGCTCATTTCCCTGGGAGTAATTGAAACAAGTAGTTGAAAATTGATATGTTTCATTTTATTTAAATCTATACTTGAAATCTATTTTTGGAATTTGGGGCTTAGTTTTTATTCCAGACCCATGCTGTCAAGGATATCCGGAACGGTGACTTGATTTCACAACACCAACGTCGATAAGGAAGGGACTATCTTCAGCTTGCTGGTGCAGGTGGCCATTGAGAGATTTCTGCAGGTGATTAGAGGGAAAATCCTGTGCCTGAAGCCCCGAGTCGAGAAAGTCAAACTGGGATGATGCTAACACAGTCAGAGAAGGGGGCACCAATTAGGGGAGACACGAAGTGAGGTGCAAAAATGTCTCACAGAGCAGTAGAAATGAGGGCTTTAAATTTGCCAGGCACAAAGGGTCAAGGAAGTTTGTGAGAAGCTGGGATGGAAAAGAAGATTGGGAAAGACAGAAAAGAAGGAGGAAGAAAGGGAGAGCTTTTAAGACAGAGTGGAGAAAGGCAGCCGAAAGCCAGACCAAGTGAGCCCACCTGGTCATGTCCGATACATAAAAGGATAGCTTATCAAAGAACATCTACATGGAAACAAGAAGGTAGTGTGGCATAAGTGTTAACACTGCATACTCAAGCCCTGTTTCATTTGGTACCAGCTAAGTTCCTCTCTCAATTCTGAACTTTAAAATCCTCAACTTCCTTATATGTAAAATGCATGAATGTGTGTCTAATCCACTATGTTATTGACAGAATTAATGAAATAACTCTGGAAAGCATTTATTATGGTGCGTGGAATATAGCAAACAGCCTGAAATGTTACCTAATATTCTTATTTCAAACTTATTAAAGGAAATCATGCAATCACTTTCTGCAATTTTTAAAAGTAAGCCATTTCGTTTCATATTTAACTGCACGTGATGTCCTTTAAATATCAGATGCATAAACAGCAAACCTGTCCCCTGCCCCCCTTTTCCATTCTTGGCATAATTAGCTATAGGTAAATTCCAAAGAAAAGTTGGTTGTTTATTCCCCTGAAGCTAACATCTCATCCTCCATTTCTTGGTACCAGTTTCATCCCGATGGAAGCAAGTCTCTCAAGCTACTGATATTATTTGGCAAAATCCGTTCATGTAATGCTACACCAATTGGGGGCATTTGCTGAGAGTGGACTCGGACTGCTGAAGTGAATGTCAGAATTAGTCCCCAGAATCTGCGTAGTATGGGACAGGGAGAAGTCACTTGTTCGCTCCACACCCGCATCACACTGGCGTTCCCCCAGGTTGAGGGCGGTCACCGTGCCTTCTCCGGCCCAGGCTTCTCTCTTCTACTGTATTCTCCACGGGGGTGCAGGCTGCTCTTCTTCACTTGGTGCTGTTTTCTCAAGGTAACACACTCTAACTAACCCATTTTTCAAATTTCAACTCAATTCTACCTTAGGGAATCTTTCTCCATCGCTCCACCTCTGCTCGGTTCTCACCCTGTACCGATTCAAACATCCTCCTTATATCACTGCCCCCAGATCTGACGGCTTCTCTTCATAAAATTAAAAGATTGAATATTCTCTGTCATTTCCCCCTGGACTTTTCTACAAACATCCCATTTAAATTGTACTTGCCATTGGGTATGGATCCTTATAATTGTTATTTACTGTCTATCTCCCAGTTAGAATTTAAAGTCCATTAAAACTCACACTTTGTGCTTCTGTGCCATTAGATCCCCAGCACCTACCGTGTGGATGAGTAACACAAACGTTCGGGTATCAATAAATAAATACGCGTTCCAGGAAGCACATTTGGTTGTTCACCTTATGCGGCCTTCCCCACAACTGGAAGGTGTAGGTGAAGCAACCCTGTTTACAGCTGATGAAACCAGGTAAGCGAGGGTAAGCATTTTTCCAAGATGGAAACCAGGTAAGAGAGGGTAAGTATGTTTCTATCTAGTGGGTAGCAGCTGACATTAAAACTTACGTTTCACTTGGAAATCCAGAGCCACATTCTCAAAACTCATGCCCCTTCTTACTGCCTCCGGTTCTTGAACTTGGGTCCCACACCTGCCTGAGGGAGCTTACTTCCCATTCCTACTGTCAGATCTGCTGTAGTGGCTTCCTGTGCCTTGGGCACCATTTCATCCCTTCTTCTTTGAAGGGAAATAGGACTCCTAAGTCCTTGTAGAATCGACCAGTAATGAATTCGGCATCATGCGTTTCTCCCGCTTTACAAGGGTCTAAGTGCTGAGACTCAGGATCCAAGCTGGAGCTAGAGCTTGCACCTTGCTTGGAGTTCTTCTTAACCGAGTCATCCCTGGACGGTGTCTGCACTATTTGAAAGATTGGTTTCAGGAAATATATCTTCTCTCTGCCCAAGTAAATGTGGCCATGGGACACTGTGTCCATAAAACATGAATATGTCAAGGTTATTCGAAACAATACCAGGGGGAGAGAAAGAGGCGGGAAGCGATTTTCGTTGGGTTAGTGTTTTTTGGTTGGGTCTCCTCAGATGTATATGTATCTGTGAGCCTTCTTACTGGAAGCTACAATAGCCTGCATAATTAGAGTTCTTTGACGTCCAGCAGTAGGTGACCTGCAGTGCGTTGTTCCTGGACCTCACAACCTTGCATCCTCCGCATCAGCTGCAGGTGCCTCCCATGACCACGGCGGAGCCTGGGGCACCACCTCCTGATTTGCCTGTGCACAGGAAAACCCAGCTTCCGCTTCCTGCACGCCTAATTGAGACACAAACTGCACACATATCATTAAGTATCAAAGTGATTTTAAACGCTGATCCGGTGATGTCCTGAAGGGATCCTACCAAGAAATGCCAAATATTAAGAACACGGCATGAATATGTATGTCCAGATTATGTATAAATGATACGTAATCACTTGTTAACCTTTATATTCCATTCAGAGTAAGTGTTCAATGACTAAGGCCGGGAGGGATCAGCTGTCTTTTGGCTGTTCCTTTCCCAGGCAGTTTTATAGTTCAACACTCCCTCCCCCACCCCCCCATTTAAAAAACACGGTTCTAATATTCTTTTCAGAATGGTGTTAACACTTCAGTATAGTTTACATAATACCCAAACGAAGTCTAAGCACATGTTTCCACTGCGTGTTCTGTCACTGTTTTTTTTTTTTTTGTTAGACCAGAAACAAACTGTTTCTGCGTGGCAGAAAGGCGTCAGCCATGTTTATCATGTCAGACACCTGAGGTGATACAGCGACACAAGGGCATTTCCCTCCATTTCCAGGGCCTCGGCAATAGTGTCCACAGATGATTCTATATGGAGTCAGAGGATTTGAGAGTCAAATCAGAGAAGGGCAGAGTGATTCTGGTGTAAGAGAAGGGGGCTGATCCCTGCCCACTCCGGGTCTTGGTTTCTGCAGAACCATTATAAAAATCTTGCAGCTCAGCTTGAAAACGAAAAATCTGTTTCAGCCTCCCTGGGTTGAAGGGCAAAAACCAGAGGTTCGGCGCACCTCAGCAGCTTGTCAACAGGAATAAGCCCCACTGAGCCAGGCGGTTCCTTCTTCACACTGTCTCATCGGCGCTCCAGGGGACGAGCTCTAATTCATCACATAGATTAACTGATTTCTTCGATGCTCTGATAGATCCTAGCGTTTGCGAGGCCAACCCTAACTCAGGCATTTCGATGCTGATTCTAAGAGGACGTATATTGTCGAAAAGTGAAAATTTAGATGAAAACACCACTGTGACAAATTAATGGAATGACTGCTTTTGCTTATGTGTCCAGTATTTGTTAGAAACACAGGAGCGAATCACAAGCCAAAAGCCACATTCTCTCACCTTACAGAACTCACAGTCTAGTGAAGGGTGCTGGCATTCGGGAAATGTCAAAGTCTACGTAAAGTTATACACGTGATTCAAATGATAGAGGCGTGGCCCACGGAAACATTGTAAGACCTGGAAGAGGGCCTCCATTTACTCTGGAGCATCAAGGAAGATGCACAGATATTTTAGAATAAGGTCAATAGTTTAAGAGAGCAAAGCATGTTGATATGGTAGAAAACAATTAAAAATGGTTCTTTCCCTTCATGATTCTTAATCATTCTTAAAAATGATGTTATAGCCCTGGCTGGTGTAGCTCAGTGGACTGAGCACGGGCTGCGAACCAAAGGGTCGCCAGTTCGATTCCCAGTCAGGGCACATGCCTGGGTTGCAGGCCAGGTCCCCAGTGGGGGCCACAGGAGAGGCAACCACAGGTTGATGTTTCTCTCTTTCTCCCTCCCTTCACCTCTCTCTAAAAATAAATAAATAAAGCCTTAAAAATGATTTTATAAATCATTGTAATCAATCCACACTGAGGTTTTTCCTTCAGTTTTATGGCAAAACACACCATAAGCATAATAGATCAATATGCATAATAGTATGCTCTTAAAAATAAAGAACTATCTATTTCCACGATCTTTACAAAAGATTGCTATACAAACACAGTATTTGCACAAACACTCTATATTTCAATGTTTGATGTATGACCTATCTCTGGCTTACAAATGCTTTCTTTTCATTAGCAATAAACTCTTTGTATTATGTGGAAGGAGAATATCCTCAATAAAAACTAAACAGAAAGAATCACGTTAGTTTCTATTGAATAAATGACATTGAAATAAAATTCTCTCTGCAACAGGTAAGCTGTGGGTCCAACGCTTTCATTTCAGTTACTGATAATTACACTTCACTGACAAATCACGGAAAAAAGCAATACATGTACTTCTTCCTGACAGGGGGAGAGACAGCATATGCTAAGAAGACAGAGTGTGTGTGTTAGGAAGCAAGGATGTACTGGCAGAAAAAAGGTCATTCATCACAAAAATGGTTTCATTGTTTAGAGTAGTAAAGTGGATATTTCAAGAAATAAATTAGAATATGTGGTTTTTTAAATCAAAATAAGATGAACTATTTGGCCAAAAATATTTTCATTTCTAAAGAGCGAAAACTGACACAATGTGTTAGATATTCATCATGATTGAGTAATAAAATATTTGCGATTTACTGTACCTAGCACAACTCTCCCAGAATCCCAAGACACTGAAGAAGGAAAGATGTCATTACAGCAATTGATTGCTAACTGGTACTGATGCACGTTAAAGTATCTAGAGAGCTCCTATTTTTCTTTAAAGACATATTTTAAGCTTCAAATTAGTATAAAGTATAAAAAACCTTCATTTCTCAAATATACCTCAGCAATGAGAAGGATCAGAACTTCCAAACAGGGATCAGAATGAAGAATAAGCGAAAAGAAAAACTGAAAAGGAACTAAATATTGGTCATTGGCTATCTTCAAATTTCAGCTTATACACAGTGTCTCTATAAGAACTAAGACATATACCTTATTAGAAGTCCTTAAAATCCAGGAGAGGGGCAAGCAGGCAAATGTTAAAGCAAAAACAAACAAACAAACAAACAAACCCTTGTATTTTAAATAAAGTAGAAGCAAGCCTTAAACCAAAGGTCGTCCTATTCTTTCCTTCTCTGGGAAGGTCTTTGGTGGGGATATTTGCCAGCCTTTTCCTGAATATATCTTTTTATTATCTGCTCTGCTCCCAGTGCATACATTACTTGCTCTCTACAGCTATTATTTGTCACTCTTGTCTCCTATATCAGTTTTCTTTTAAATACGAAAGAAAATGAGTAATTGCAAGTCAGGATATTAAAATGTTGAGCTCCACTGCATTCAGGGTGTGACTGTCCTGCCCGGATGTGTGAAGACACAGGTAGGGTGGTGGCCGCTCTGTGTTGAGGTCACTTCCTGGCAGTAAGTTAGGCCTACGGCACTCTCGACAGCCCCCTCTAGTGAAATGCCAGGGCTAATGTATCTCCCTGTGTCTCTTGCATGTTGCTGGGAAAAACAGTTGTCTCGCTGTGGAATCATATAAAGCATTGTACGCACACCTAAATACAAAGACACGGTGGCCTACATGGTCTCAGTTGGTAATCTGAACTCAAAATACCCACGTTTCAAGGAACATTTAAATTAAGCAGAGCATCTCCTTTTCCCTTGAGTGCCTTACCTACTTTAAGGCCACGGCATCTACAAGTTTTCTTAACTACCTTTGTGACCCTCAAATTACCCCACCTCTTTCTCTTTTATTACTATCAGTCATCAGTCCAGGAAGGAGGTTCTCACCCAGAACACTTTGACAGCTGGCTTGCCAAAGCTGGAGAGGTAGTATGGTATGTGTTTATATATATTTTTTCAATGAAAGAAATCTGAGTTTTCATCCTGGTTCAACTATTCAATGGCAGTGTTAGGCAAGCTGCTGTAACAAGATTTGTAAAAGTTCGGTGTCTCAAAGGAGACAATGGTTTATCTGTATCTCACACAGGAGATGATGCTCCACGAAGCTGTGCAGAACCCCAGGCGCGTAGACCAGCGTTGCCATCGTCCTCAACACCCAGTTTCCCTCCTTGCTTCAGACATCACCCTTTCCAGTCAGTAAGAAAAAGAGCGGGAAGTGAGGAGCTGAACCTCTACGTGAAGAAATAAATATTTAAATCATATGCTTATTTTATTACGTCTTACTATTTTATTATTGGTGTTTAGGTTACATTATCGTGACTAATCATTGTTATCGTCATCCCAATTATTAGGCGCTTATCAAACATATCCTGTGTTCAGAATTCATGGCAGCAGACAGTTAGGCCCTGGTGACAGAAAAGGTTTAGTTTCCTGAATAAAACAGGATTCCCTTAAGCCTGTCTCCTGCATGATAATGCAAAGCTGTTCACGATGCTGATGGTGACAATGACTTAACGGCCGCTACGATGCGTGTTCCAAAGTCCCCTAGTTTTCTAGGATCACCAGAAGTATGACCCTTACCTCCCTTCAGGTTCCTAGGGCAGGGGAGCATAGGATCAGTGGGAAGTGGCCCCAGGACCAACCCCCTATTGGGGAGCAGAGGAAGTGAGATGAGACCGGAAGTTGAACCGTGGCGCTGTCTCAGCAGAGGCTTCAGCAGATTCCACTGGGAACATGGGATCTCAGATAGGCCTTAAAAACTGCTTCATCGGATATATTCCCAGAAGTGGAATCACTGGGCCATAAGGCAATTAATTCCATTCGTAACTGCTTAAGCAAAGTACATACTATTTTCCGCAGTGCCTGTACCAATCTTCATTCCCACCAACAGTGCACAGGGATTCCCTTTTCTCCCAACAAATTCAATTTTTAAAAAAGTTAACTCCAAATAAGGCAAAAGGAATGGACTTCCATATCACACCCACATGGACCAGTCATTCGATGTAGGATGCTCCCTGGGAGAAAGCATGCCCGGGCGGATCAGCTCCTTTCCGCTGGGGCAAATCTGGGGAACAGAATCATTGGTAGTAAGGCGGCTACATTCTCTAGTGCCCATTACCCTCATGAAAACGCTGTGAGTGAGTTCACTGTCATCTCTGAGAGCCTCTTCTCTGTTCTGGGCTAAGCTTGGACACACATACAACTGTATATGAGATTTTTGAGGTGGAAGAGGCGCTACGGACATTCCTAAACTCCAGAGGGGCTGTGTGGGGCTATGTCCACACACTTTGTCACAGGTCCTCTGGCAAGCCGAGTTGACACAGGCGGCATCCGGGGTGTGCAGCTGGTCCAGCTCCTGCCAATCTTTTTCAGCTTCTCTGAATCCTCAGGCAGGTATGTGCCGCAATATGCTGACAGGCACCAATTTACCCAGCAAGTCAACCACAGCATCAAGGCCAAGGTGGCGTGAGATCGATGTGGGTGTTAATCGACTGTGTGAATTCCAGTTTCTTCTCATGGGTACCAGTTTGCCCTTATTCTCCCTATCACACGTCAACGCTCCTCCCTGGGGCTGCCTGGGATCACGAGTGGGCAACTTCTCACCATGATGGATAGAATTTGAAAATCTCTTAAAATACTTCCTATGTTTAATGTACCATATTGTTTTACTTTAATGAACATGCACGTATTTGTAGGAGTTCTCATAGTACCATTTATCTTGATTTGTTTTCCTCAGTGATGAATGATAGACTCTCTAATCATACGGTTTTTTAGAATTATAACTATCCATTTGTTTGCAAACAAAATACAGTATGTCATTTCTCAAGGCATATTTTAAAGAAGTACAGAGAAAGGACCATGACCTTTTTAAAACCACAGGATTTTTAAAGCATGGGTACTTTTACTTATGTTACTTCGGAAGTATTTTTTGTATAGGTTCTTTCTTCTGTTTGGAGCACTTCCTGGTCAGACGATCACATGGCCCTGTAGTTTCTCCCAGCTCCATCATCAAAGTCAAGGACAGTTCCACGTTCACAACGATAATCATGTAAGTTTTGCAATTTAAAATGATTGTGCATTTAATTCATAGTGTATTGCTAATTTTCAAACTGCCTAACAGGATGGTCTTTTATTAGACCCACTAAGACGTGTTCAGCAACACTCAGTGATAAAACATGGGAACCGACTCCACAGCAGAATAGGTATTTGTTTAAAATATATGATAAGCAACATCATGTCAAGGTAGGTGTTTTACTCAAATTTTCCTCCGATCTGTCACCAGCTGAGAAGCAAATGCCTACCTGGCCCGATACTGAGAGATTGTCAGACACGCATCTCTATTTGGCTGTTACGCGGGGTGAAGTTTGGTGGCGGGAGCCAGATGTTGAGCTGGGAGGAGACCATCCCATCTGTTGGCAGTGGGAGTCTGAAATAAGGGGGCGTCACGAAAGCGACAAACAGAAACGAGCAGAGAAGAAGCTGAAACGAGCAATGCTACAAAAGCAAATTGATTTGGGGCCCCAGTATCTACAAACAGACGTTTTATTGGCAAAAGCAATTACTTATGGCAACTTCATTCTTTTGAGTGTTTAAAGCTCCTCGTGAGAGAGCAGACTGTACCATCTGTGGGTGAGTGTAAGCTGCCCCGGATGAGCAAGGGGGAGGGGAGACATAAAATGAGAAAACGAGGCTTGCGAAATGATCACAGCTAATAACTTTCACTCCACAATGTCAGACAATTTTCCATTTTCCTCTCCTTGGGTTCATGGACACTCTTAGTTTAAAGGTGACAGAATCCCAGAATGATTAGTCCATTTTCCCAGTGATTCTGAGGATGCTCTTCCTAAAACTAAGAAGAAAAAGGTTTTATGGACAAGTACGGACATAAAAACTAAGAGCTTGGAGAACAGACTGCTTAGTAGCTTACAGAAATTAGGACTCTGGTAGTGCCGAAACGCAACTGAATGGTTTGTGGAGCAGGAAGAAGGTCAAGATCAAGAAAGGAATTTAAACATTTTAGTACGTGCAATTAATAGCAATTACTGCAGTAACTACTAATATATGCTGTGTGGTAGGTAACTTCTGACATGGTCTGCAAAGATCCTGCTTTCTGGTATCCACGTCCTGCGAAGTCCCCTCCCTTGCCTTTGGGGTGGGCCTATCGACTCTCTTCTAATGAATGGAACACGGCAAAAGTAGGGATAACGCTTCTGAATTTGGTTAGATTATTAAAGCGTGATGATGTCTCTCTCCCCTTCTCCCTTGCCCCTCCCCCAATCTCTCTACCTCTTCTCCTGTTCGTGCTGCTGAAACAAGTTATAGAATTCCATCTGGCGAGGATCTGCAGCTGATCTCTGGCAGGAGGAAGAGCCGCGGCCTCCTGGCTTTTGAAGAAGTGAAATCTACCAACCAACAGCCCCCCCCACCCCCCCGCCCCGTGAGAAGGGTGGGGGCGGGGCTCCAGGACCCACCACACCTCCTCCGACCCAAATCCCAGTCTCTGGCACCCGTGGTGCCTGCGAACCAGTCTCCCCATCTGCGGGGGGGCTGCACCCCAAACGCCAGCGCTCTATGCAGTAGTGGCAGTGGCGACAACCTGCACAGTTCCAGGAGCCACAGTGGCTCCAGAGACCGCCAACTCCAGGACAACTTCAAGGTTTGTGATGCAGGTGCCACCGCCCCACCCAGGCAGCGACCGCGGTAGAGGCGCTGAAACCCGGCTTGTCTGGCAGCGGCAGCGGCAACACCTGTGAATGGAGTGCTCCTGGCAGTGGCGGGGCCTGCACCCCAGAGAACCTGGTAGCCACAGAGAAGGCAGAACACAGGACTAGAGCTCCAAGCCACAGCCTCGTCCAAGGCCACAGGGAGGCCAGCAGCTATGATGTTTCTGGCCCTCAGTTCCCACCCCGCCCTTTCTCTTCCCCTGCAGCATTTGTGGGGACCCAGGTGAGGCCAGCAGCCCCGCAGGTGCCCCGCATCCCAGGGACACTAGTGGTGAGGCCTGACACTGCAGAAAGACCATCAGCAGCCAGGCCTTGGTGACTTGGGGACACTAAAGCGACAAGAAGGGCACCCGTGATAGCAGAAGCAGTGAAGGAGGGAATGGGTGGGCTCTCCAATAGCACCAGAGGCCCTGCAGGTTAGAAGAACAAACAAAAACCTTGTGCTTCTGCATGCACTGCAGGAAAACAGAAGAAAGGCCTTTAATTACCGACATTTTGAATTGCTAGAATCAAAGTTTTTAAAAAGATTTTATTTATTTATTTTTTTAGAAAGAGGGGAAGGGAGGGAGAAGGAGGGGGAAAGAAACATTAATGTGTGGTTGCCTCTCATGTGACCCCCAACTGGGGACCTGGACCACAACCCAGGCATGTGCCCTGACTGGGAATCGAACCTGTGACCCTGTGGTTTACAGGCCGGTGCTCAATCCACTAAGCCACACCAGTCAGGGTTAGAATCAAAGGTAAAAAAAAAAAAATCTTTCCCTAAATAAAAAAGTTGTCTGCCACATCAAATGCAAATACAACAGCACAGTCACAATTTGTCGTGCACAATGGAAAAAATCACTGTAACACAATATCGCAAAACTAAAATGGAAATTCTCAGAAACCAAACTTAAAGTCATAGAAGATGGCATGCTTAACAAATAGAGAATTTAAAATAGCTGTCATGAAGAAAATTAACAAACTAAGAAAACTCAGTTCCATGAACTCAGAAAAAATTAATGAACAAAAAGAGTACTTTACCAAAGAGACAGAAACCCTAAGAAAAGAACCAAACACAAATTCTGAAGCAGAAGGAATTAAAAAATAAGATTAAAAGATTTATTAGGAAGCACTGGAAACAGGGCAGACCATATGAAGGAGAGAGTTACTGAGTTGGATGATAGAAATCTAGAAATGACTCAGGAGGATGAGGAAAGAGAACTAAGGTTTGTTTGTTTGTTTGTTTTAAATGAACAAACTCTGTGAGAACTACCAAACTCCATTAGAAAAGTCAACATAACAGCAATGGGAATCCCAGGAGGAGACGAAAAGTAGAAGGAAGCAGACAGTTCATTTAAAAAGGTAATAGCTGAGAACTATCCAATCCTAGGGAAGGAACTGGCTATTCACACCCATAAGCCTCATAGAACACAGAATTATCTCAATGCAAAAAAAAAAAAAAAAAGCCCTTCTCCAAGACACATCTTATTAAAACTGTCAAAAGTTAAAAACAAATGAAGAATTTAAAACTCAGCCAAGAAAAATAAAGACAATAACTTACAAATGTACCCGCATTAGGCGAAATTCTACTGGACAGGAGCAAGTGAAACAACTTATTCAAAATATTGGCCAAATTCACACAAACAATACTGGAGGAAAAGCTACAAGTAAAAGGGGTAGCAGGCTGAAAGTAAATTGTAAGAAGCATTTACGGGCTACTCCTCTCACTCTCCACTGATATGTGACAACCTGTTTTCCATCAGGTCTCTGCTATGTTTAATACTTCTTTCTATCAAAGTATCAAAGACTGTGAAGTTACATAGGATAAAATTTAAGTATTCCTCCTAAAGGAAAATTTCTTTTGTGTATGGCATTAAAAAGAATACAGTGATCTGAGACTTGATTAATATACTTGAACGCAATGAATCCATCTCATTGATTTATTATTTTTATTCCAAGGAAGGGTTCTGCATGGAACGCCTACCTTATGGGGTGAATATCAGAGATGTATGCCTAGTTTTCAACTCTTTTATATAATGGCACTAAATAATCACATCAACTAAGAAAACAATGTTGATGACATACAGCCTCATTTTTTTAAAAAATCGCATTTAGTTTCATTTATTGTTTCAAAACTACAGTATTTCTTAAGCCCACAAAAGTACAACAGGCATGCTTATTATATTGACATGACAGTTCAATAGGAATATGCAAAATATCTCCAGTGAAATACACCTGTCTTAGAGAGAGCTTATTGATCTCTGATTTGTTTAAAAATGTTCTGATAGGATAATGAGCACCTCACTTAAAATTCTTTCAAAGCGACGTTACTGTCCTGGACAACAATTATATATCTAGGCATAGTTTGTTCCTAAATCCTTTACTTAATGTCGATTGTTTTAATATTTGCTTAAGGAAAATGTGAAAAGTTTAATAAACTAGAAACCTATTTTTTGTCAGTGAGTCACTTGTTTGAACTTTCAGCTCAATCACTCACGAAAACCTCTAAGATTTAATCTAAATATGGAGATGGAAGTCGATATGTTATGAAAGATAGACTATCTAGACAGACGCTTTTTCAGTCAGTAGTGGCAACTCCAACAGCAGCAAAGTGAAAGGTAGTGCTCGTGAAAATTAAATAGAAATAGTTGACAAAGATGAGAAAGTATTCAGTGTAAAATGTTCGGTGAGCTTCAAATCGTAGTGTTCTGCAATAACCATGCATTTAAAATTAGTTCTTTTTAATCAAAAAGAATATAAAGTGCATTTGAGAACATTTCATTACAGAAGTAATATATATTATTATCTGAGAGAAACATATGTAAAACATTCCACTCTCTCCCTGTATAACCACTATAGACATAAGTATTACCAAAGAGGACATTAACAGTCTGTTAAAAGCACACAAGTGTAAAACATAAGTCCCATTGCCTTGGCCCTTGCAATTACATAATTGATGACATGTTTTACATAATTTATTCAACACAGTAAGTGAAGTAATTTAAACAACCAGTTGATTAAAATTTAACTATTGGACCTACATTTGCAATTTATAAAACTTCTGGGCAATTTAGATAAATTCCTCACTGTGTTTCAATAGTAGTCGTTCTGTTTGAGCACAGCCCGCAATGTGATTTTCCTGAATAAAAGGCTGCAATTATTTGAAAGTAAACATACACTGCTTCTGACGGAGATGCAAATGAAAGATTGATAGAATCATAGTGAACACTCAGCCCCACACATCTCCAGCCAGAAAAAAAAAAATAAACAGATAAACCACAATTACCTAGCTACTTGAAGAACAACTGCTTTGCTCTGATTCATCTTTAACATTGCCTTATTTCCAGACTTCATTTGGCATTGGTACGTGCTACGTGTGTTTTAACCCTCTTTACAAAAAACTAACTCACACTGAGTTCTAAAACTAATCACGCAAGCTAAAAATAAAAAGGCATAAACCTAATGTTGCTTTCTGTTTGAAAACTGCCTCCCATTTCATTCGGTCTTAGTAGGCCTGCCATGTGGTCCTCCCTGACACTCAGGCGCCATGTCAGGAGGCAGCAGGTGACCTGGACCAACCTCCCACAATACCCATCCTTCTTGTCAAAGGGATTTCTTCACTTAGGAGCAAGTGGCTCAAACCTTGCCGAATGTTGTCTCCCTCACCTCCTCAGCTTCTTGATACTGCAGAGTTGTAATGATGCTCCTTTCTCCCTGTAGTATCCATTCGCCCGCCTACCTACCTACTTACCTACTTCCACGCATGTCTTCGGTTGAAAGCAGAGACCAGAGATGAGGAAAGCTCTGAAGATACTATTGGATCCCTGCATAGAACTCTGCCAAAAATCCTCTCTTTACTCGGCCTTCCCAATAGATATAATTTTCTGGAAAACTATTCTGAGATCTGTTTCTCTCCCTGGCATTTCTAAGGATACTGACTGACACAAAGAAGAAAACAGCAGTTGACAGGAACAACGTGATCAGAAGTAAAGCAGTATAAGAAAGAACGGACTGTGCCACAAGTAGGTGAGTGTGTGTGTGTGAGGGTGCACAGGGCAGAACCAGTGGTTTCAAAGTCAGCTTTCATGTGGTGATCACAGCAAATTTGTGAGGGGTTAATTGTGCAGACATTGCATTGCTAACGCCATCACTGGAAGGACACGGACAGACTTGCATCGTGGGACGGCCAATCAAGGAAGCCTGCAGAAGAGATGTACATACAGGAGGACTTGGAAATAGGAGACAGGGGAACCATTAAGAAAATGCTGCTGTGATCAGTAAGAGAGGAGCTACTTTAAATCTTAATGACAGTGGAGGTGTGAATGGGACAGTGATTACTTTTTAAAAATCTGAGATTAGAGACACCCAACTACGTAGAAGGATGAGTGACGGAAGGTCCCATCACTATTTTTACACTTCTAATTCCAGTGACTTAGTGGATGGCAGAAGCATTAACCAAACAAAACCATAGGAAACGAAAATGTGTCAGGAAAACACACCAAAGAATAAAATGCATTCTATTTCCCCTTTCCTTTGCTTTTCTCTTTTCTCCTCAGTCTCCACAATAATAATTACTCTTGTTGTGTATGATTAATAACTCATCATTTTTTGAATTAGAAGCCCAATTGTCTTTTTCTATGGAGAATGTATGTCATGTCCATGAAGTTTACCTTTTAAGGTACACATGTCAGTGGTTTTAGCACACTTACAAAATTGTGGAACCAGTCATCACTACTTCCAGAACATTTTCAAGACTCGGTCCAAAGTCCCAGTCTTGCTGGAAGTCACTTCTCAGGTTTCCCTTCAGCCCCTGATTCAGCTCCCGGGATCCACTAATTTTCTCTCTCTCTCTCTCTCTATGAATGTGCCTATTCTGGAAATGTCATGTAAACTAATTATATAATATGCGATCGCTTGTGCCTGGCTTCTTTTACTTAACCATTATTTCAAGGCTCACCCATCAGGTAGCATTGCACATTTTTATGGCTGAATGTTTTCCATTGTATAGCTATGCTATATTTGGCCAACCTACTCATTCATTGAATGGCATAATAAAAAAAGAACAGAACAGTTGTAGGCAAGGATGTAAAGAAATTGGACCTCCATCCATTGCTGGTGGCAATGTAAAATGGTACAGCTGTGTTGGACAGCAGTTTAGTAGTTCCTTAAAAAGCCAAACAGAATTGACACATAACCCAACAAACACACTTTTAGGTATATACTAATATGCAAAATAATTGAAAACCCATATTCAAATACAAACTTGCACATAAATGTTCATAGAAGTATTTTTCATAATAGGCAAAGAGTGGAAATGACCCAAATGCCCATCCCTTAATTGGCTTTGAGACTTGATCATGATAAGCTTGAAAAGGCATATAGTTTTTGTAAGATAATTTTCAAAGGACTTTTATTAATATCAATGGCATAGATCTAGAACAAATATTCCAAACATGTATATGGAACCAAAAAGACCCCAAATAGCCTCAGATCCTGAGGAAGATCAAAGTTGGAGGAATCACACTACCTGATATTAAACTGCACTACAAGACCACTGTAATGAAGTCAGTCTAGTACTGCCATAAGAACTATCATATAGATCAATGGAACAGAATGGAGAGACCATAAATAAATTCACATCTCTACAGTCAATTAATATTCAACAAAGGGGACACAAGCATGCAATGGAGTAAAAACAGTCTCTTCAATGAATGGTATTGGGAGAACTGGAATGGAACATGCAAAAAATGAACAACTTATACGTGCACAAGAATAAACTCAAAATTAATAAAGGACTTAAATGCAAGTCATGATACGATAAAAGTCCTACTAAAAACATAGGCAGTAAAATTTTAGGCATCCCACATAGCAATATTTTTGCCAATATATCTCCTAGGCAAGGGAAATAAAGTAAAAAATAACAAATGGGACTATATCAAATTAAAGTTTCTGCACCATTAAAGAAACTATCAAAATGGTTCCTTTCTTTCATTTCGCTCAAAATGAAAAAGGAACAGACTGTAAGGGAGAACATATTTGCCAGTGATACCTCAAATAAGGATGTCTGATCACACCTACATTTGTAATTTATAAAACTTATTTTTATAAATCCAAGACAAGGGTGTAATCTCCAAAATATATAAAGAGCTTATACAACTAAACACCAGGAAGACAAACAATCCAATTAAAATAAGGGCAAAGGACCTGAACAAACACTTCTCCAAAGATGGCAGACAGAGAGGCCAGGGACATATGAAAAGATGCTCAGCATCACTAGCCATCAAAGAGCTGCAAATTAAAACCACAATGAGGTATCACCTCACACCAGTCAATGGCTACGATTAACAAATCAGCAAACAACAAGCGCTAGTGAGAATATGGAGAAAAGGGAACCCTAGTGCACTGTTGGTGGGAATGCAGACTGGTACAGCCACTGTGTACAATATAGAATTTCCTCAAAAATTTAAAAATAAAACTGTTTCATGACCCAGCAATTCCATTGCTGGGAATTTACCTTAAGAATCCCGAGTCACCAATTCCAAAGAACTTATGCACCCCTCTGTCCATAGCAACCTTATTTACAATAGCTAAGTGTTGGCTACAGTCCTAGAGTCCATAAGTAAATGAGTGGATCAGAAAACTGGTACATTTATAAAATGGAATACTGCACAGCTGAAAGAAAGAAGGAACTCCTACCCTTGGTGACAGCAGGGATGGAAATGGAGACTATTATGCAAAGTGAAATAAGCTCACAAAAAGACAAATATCATGGAACTTCACTTATAACTGGAATCTAACAGATAAAATAAACTAACAAGAAAAATGGAACTAGAGACATGGAAATGTGGAACAGACGGATAGCTGTAGGAGGGGAGAATGGTCAAGAGGAATGGCGGAAGGAAGGGGAAGGGACTAGTCAAAGTAAACAAATCAATGATCCAAGGACACGTACAACAGAGAGGGGATTGACTGTGGGCTAGAGATGTGGGCTGGGTGAAGGGGCAAAAGGGGGAAAAATGGGACCTTAATAGAATAAACAAACAAACAAACAAAAAAGGGAATGAATACTTCAAACCTATAAGATCCTCTTAACCAAGGTCACCCCAATAAATTTCTTTAAAAATTAAAAAAGTATTTATTTTATTTTTAGAGAGAGAGAAAAGGAAGGAGAGAGAGAAAAGAAAGTGAGAGAAACATTGTTGTGAGAAAGAAACATAGATCAGTTGCTTCTGATCCACACCCTACTAGGACTGAACCTGCAACCCAGGCATATATGCCCTTGACAATTGAACAGGTGATCTTTCACTTTGAGGGTTGGTGCCCGACCAACTGAGCCATATTTTATTTTTTTTTAGTGCTAATATTGAATTGGAAACTATAATAATTCTAGGAAAAGGTGTGTACAGTAATGCCATTTACAAACTTGCATTTTAGAACTTCATGCAGAGATAAAAGAAAAAGAACACATGAAAAGTGGCATTAATGAGTCCCCTGAGTGTTTCAAAAGTAGTTTGATTTAGTTCCAGAATGTGTGGTCTTTGGAGCCTGAGCTGAAAGGAATCACCTCTCTGTTTGGACCATGCATGTGAAAATCAATTATGAGAAAGAAAAGAAGACAAAAAGAGAAGAATTTAGCATGGGGAAACCTAATTAATTTTATAAATTGGTAAATGTACTTTTATTGCATTTTTAGATCAAGTACCCTTCTAATATGGTAGATACCAAACATTTAGCAATCATGTATTGCTTAAATTCTACTACTCCCCTTCCAAAGATGTATCTAATTCTGGTCTACAACATCAAACAGGCAACATTTACGCTCTACCTTCCAGAACAAACCTGGATGAACCAACAATTCTTGATGTGTTTCCTAGATTTGAAGTCCTTGCTCTTTTCATGAAAATGAACAATGAATAGTTTGACCCTAAATTTCATGTCAAAATTCTATAATATTTTAATAGTTTTAAAATAAAAATTCAAATATTTCATTAATTTTTACTAGTTTTATATCATTTAAAAATCAAGGCCTATCATACATAAGAAGGAAAATACAATAGATGGGAATCTCACTAAGTTCAGTATAGCTGCAGAGAATGAATGAACTGAACAAGATTCCATCCACCACTTCCACTGTCCTCCCCGGGCCAATTCTTTTCTAATTGAGGGTAAAAGGTGCCTAGTAAAAACCCCACATCAATTTGTGCCTTTCCACTCCAATCCATTTACCACACTGTATTTAGAGCATTCTTGTATCACCACAAATCTAATCATGCCAACTCTTAATGGTTTTCCCTTTTCTTTAGAATACAGCTCCAACCTCAGCATTGTCTACCCAGGCCAAACTGAATCTGGCCCCTGCTTTTCTGCAAAACCTCCTTCTAACTGACCCTTTTATCTTCACTTTCCAAGCTTCAGCCATACAAAATTCCCTTTCAGTTTCTGAAAGCATCATAGCATTTTTGTTTCATAGTCTTTGTACATTATATTGCTGGTGCCTGGATTCTTCACGTGTCTCACTTTCCCAACACTTGGCTACTAAGAGTGAGTTTCCCATTCAGATTTCAGGTTGAAGTATCACTTACGAGCATTTCCTCTGAACTATTAGCATCAGATCTGGACCTTTTACTGTGTAACTTCATGACACCCCATATGTCTTCATTGAAGTTCTTCTCTATATCTACTGTTTTCTGTATCTATTTTTGCTCTAATTTCCTATCTCTCATTCTTAGTGTTACATGGTATACCTTGGGGTAACCAAAGTTATCTTGGAAACTTTATTAAGGATGCATTTAGTTAAGGTTTAGTAGGATTTATTTATATAGTTTGCTGGCACTATCATGATAGTAATGTTACTAATTGTCCCTGCGAAAAAAGGCTTCCCGTAATACCCCTACAGAGTGTCATATCAGAGTGACTTGAGAGGAAAGGGTCAGATGTTCTACGCTGAAATGAACACGTCCTACCAAACCTGACACCTGAGACTCTGACGCCTGAAAGAGCCAAAGAACAATGTTTGGAATATAAAAAGCCAGAAATCAGCCTGAGGAAAACTCTTCCAAATCTTACATCTTACATATAAAAGGTTTTCTCATATACGATAACACTCTAAATAGTTCTATGGCATTGCCTATAGTAAGTTTTGATGCTAAAATAAGCTTTTTAAAATTCAATAAGAATAAAATTATTCACCCCCCATTAAAAGAAAAAACAAATTACCTTTTTTATTACTCCTATTAAAAAATTAAAAAATCTTTGTTATATAAAGAGGCGTTCATATAGTGTTTAGATGAAAGAGAAAATGGTAATTTCCCTTTGATCTGTAATCTGATTCTTGCGCTAGTGGTCACAGTTTTAAAGAGTAATTTGAAGTTATTTCTAATTTCAAATTAAGGGTTACTTTTTTGAAGCCTAATTTTGTATTAGTGCTCTTAAAGAGGGGTTATTCAAATTGTACACACTTAACCCCTCCAGAACCCAGCTTTCTGGACGATCACTCTGTTTGAATGTGCGTTCACAACACAGAACACAATGATGGTTGATGGCTGGCATTCCAGAAATAGGTGTTGAGTGGACAAATGGCGATGTAACATTATAATCTATTCATTATGTAGAGCAACTCTGTGGTCTGATTTTAGTTGAATGCATGTATATTTCCAGGAATGAGAGAGAGCTGTTTGCTTTGAGAAAGTAGAAAAATATCCATTTTTCTATAGGACAGTTATGTTAAATATAATCTTCACATAAAATAATAAAATAAACTGGCTTGCCCTTCAACACATATAATGCGTTTTTTCTACATTTTTATCTTAATTATTTTTTTATTATTCATCGTTTCTTATAGTTACCATGTACGATCATTTTGGGGAAAAGTTAAAAGCAAATTCTATTTTAGACTACACAATATATACCACACTGTTCTTATTTCTGGTTGCTGAAAAGAGAAATTGATTTGAGCAGTTTTCTGTATATTGCTACTGACAACAGTGTAACAGGTCACTGTATCAATGGCATTGCCAGTCAAAACAGTGTTTTAGCACGTTAAATCAGCCTTTTTATCCTGCTTCAAAGACAGCAGTAATACCAGGAGGTTCAGTGACCAAAGTGTGAGGCAAAAATAAATGATAAAATTAAGCAAAATTTTCGGTATTTACTGGCTATCTTTCCTTTGACAGATAAGAAAATGTATGCTCAATGATCTGTTAAGAAAGTTACAATGAATAATCATGTGTTACTAATGCCAGATCCTTCTGGAAGAAAATGATCAGAATTCCTAATTATTATTCTTTTTATTAGTAGTATTATTTTTCATCTTCAAATTACTAAATGAGAATTAGCTGTTTTTTTCCACCAAATGTGCCTTTCTAATAATGGATGTATGATTTTCCAGAACCAATTAGTGTGGACCTATTTAAAAATAGGCTTGGTTTTTATCGGAGATATACCCTCAATATTTTTCAACTGCTCCACAGGCAAAAAACATCTATAGGAAAAAAATGCTACTGATGTAAGAGGAAAATAGAATATCCAACATTGTTGCATCCATGATAATGACTTTTCTCTGCCTTTCCAATGATCATTCAGTAGCCAAAGAACAGTTTACTATGCTGGAAATCACTCTGCTCATATCTTGCTAACAGCAGTTCATTGGTACACCCGTTACAATGGCAATGGCAAAGGAAGCAATCGCCGGGATAAAAATGCAACCCATGGAACCGGAGAAAATATTTGCAATCATATATTTCATGAGATCAATACCCAAAATAGGAAGGGAACTCCCACAGTTCAAGATAAAAAAACAAACAAACAAATAACCTAGTTTTAGCATGGGCTTGACTAGACATTTCACCATGGAAGACATACAAACGACATTTTTAAATATGAAAGAGTTACAAAAACATGCTCACCAGTACTAATCTTAAGAGAACCAATAAAACCACAATGAGATATCACCTCATACCTGTTAGGACAGTTATTATTAAAGAATAAGTATAAAAAAGGAACAAACAAGTAAGTGTTAGGTGAGGGTGTGGAGAAATTGGAACACTGTATACTGCCAGTGGAAAACAGAAACTGTACAGCACAGAAAGATACCTTAAAAATTAAAAAATAGGCCCTGGATGGTGTAGCTCAGTGGATTGAGCGTGGGTCTGCGAACCAGAGTATCACGGTTCAATTCCCAGTCAGGGCACATGCCTGGGTTGCAGGCCAGTTCTCAGCGGGGGACACAGGAGAGGCAACCATACATTGATGTTTCTCTCCCTCTCTCCTTCCCTTCCCCTCTAAAGATAAATAAACAAAATCTTTTAAAAAATTAAAAAAATAATGCCATCATCTGATTCAGCAATCCAGCTTCTGGGTATAGATTCGAAATAATTGAAATCAGGATATCAAAGGGGTATCTGCACTCCACTGTTCACTGCAGCACTGGTCACAAAAGCCAAGACATGGAAACAACCTTCATGCTCATTAGTGGATAAATAAAGACAATGTATATGCATACAATGAATAGTATTTGGCCCTCACAAAGGAGGAAATCCTGCCATATGTGAAAACATACAACCTGGAGGATATTATGCTCAATGAAACCAGCCAGTCATAGAAGGACACACAGTATGTGAGTCCACAAACAGCCAAACTCATAGAATCAGAGAGTCAAATGGTGGTTGCCAAGGGTCAGGGAGGAAGGAGAACCGGAAGTTGTTGTCCCCTGGGTGTGAAGTTTCAGTTATGCAACCCAAACAGGCTCTCCAGATCTGCTCTGCAGCCTTGTGCCTTGAAGATATTGGTACTTTCTTGCACACTTCAGAATTTATTGAGACTACATTTCATGCTGTGTTTTCACCACAATGAATGAATAAATGAATAGAAGGAAGGAAAGGAGGAAGGGAGGGAGAGAGGGCAGGAGGGAGGGAGAGAGGGAGGGAGGAAGGAAGGATATTGCCTTGGTTTCCTGATTCCTGGAAATCTTTATTGTAGAGTGACTATGTGCACTCTTGTGTTGGTATTTTAAACTAATCTTCAATGATTAAAGGATTTGTGGGAAATTCTTATTAAAGGAGTTACTCTAAGTCCTGAATCCAAATAGAATTTATACAAATCTAATGTAGCTCTTGAACTCAGAGAATCTGACTCAATGCTAATGTGCACACAAATAAAATTAGTTGAATGTGCCAAGTACTGAATTTTTTTTACTGCTTATATTCAGCAAATTGTTGAGTAAACTGTATTACATCTTCAGCTTTCTATAATTAGAGTATCATTCTTATGCACTTCTGAATTCCATAGCAACTTATTTCTAGAAATGCTTTGTAAATTAATGTGTTGCTAACTAGAGATGTGAGTTCAGAAAAGGTTCCTCCCTTAAATTTCCAAAATGCAGATTCAAGTCCTCTGAAATTAAAGCCTATCTTTTAAGCAAACTGAGTAGAAATCAACCTGGATAAATCTGAGGGCTAACAGATGGCTCCTTTTGTACATGAAATGCTATCATTACAGAAATATGCATTTTTTAAATTAGATCCTCCTGTTGAAATGAGTTGGAGGGGCAAATGGAGAAAGAAGACAACCAAGGTTTATGTCTAGAAATCCATTTAATATAATGTGATCCAGGCCCTGGAAAAACAGAGGCAGTGAAATGTATTTATTAATAGTTCTATACATTTCTTATTCTCAGATTAGCTAGTGATAATAATGAAAAAGAGAGAACCAAGGTGGGATAAAAGATGGGTAATTTTTTGTTTGGTTCCACTCATGTCCTCCAAACTAGGGAGATAGGAGGGGAAAAAAAGCAAGGTCCAGTCATAGTGTTTGGGAAGAAAAGTATGCTCATAAATGAATTGTACCTGCACTAAAATGATACTTCGATCTCTCCCTAGCTCAAGATGATGAAGGTATAGCAGATATGTTTTAAAAAGCACCAAGCATTCCTATAGCAAACTCAAAGTATAAACCAAATAGTATATTTTATGACTTAGAGAAATAATCATGCATATTCATATCCCTTTAAGTCTTCCAATGAGTAAATAACAGGCAGTTTTATAGTAATTACCGGATTCAGTATTTATAGAAAACTGACCACCATGAATACATAATTATTCTATTATGTCCACTCTAATAAATAGAAAGCCTGTTTATTCATTTAGCATGATATAACAATCTTGTTTTCTTCCTTGCCACACAGAAGTGAACTGAAACATTTGGTAAGGAAATATGTGGGTAGAATTTCTATTTTAGAGAAATTATATCTGTAGGAGGTTAATGTACTTAATTTGGATGGAACTGTGCAGAAATGTATAATTTTCTTCATTAACAGCAAAACCAGATTTTGCTTAAAATAAAAGCATTTCATAAATTTCCTGGATGGAAATGGACACATTTATTATTCTCACAACTTACTTTGGTAATCTGAGTATTTGTGACAATGTTTACTTATGCCTTTATAAGAGTAACTATATAATTATATCATTTATTCTTGAAGAAGTATTCTTCAGTGGAAAAATTATAAAGCTTATAATATTTTTATTAGATTTCATCAAAATCAATTAAAGAAAAAAATAATGGAAATTGTCATTTGTATATCTTACTTCAAAGCTAAAATTAATGGGTATTGGTTAAAACAAAAAAAAAGGAGATGATCCATAAACATCTTTTTTGGGAAAGAATATTCTAGTTATTTATGTCACATAGTAAACTTGGCAAATGTAGATTTTAGAAAAACTGAATTAAACTATTCACATGTTCTCTTTATTTTTTCTTAAAGATTTTATTCATTTATCTTTAGAGGGGAAGGGAAGGCGAGAAGGAGAGAAATATCAATGTATGGTTGCCTCCCGTGAGTCCCCTGCTGGGAATTGTCCTGCAATCCAGGCATGTACCCTGACTGGGAATCGAACCACGATCATGTGGTTTGCAGGCCTGTGCTCAGTCCACTGAGCTACACCAGCCAGGGTGCATGTTCTTTTTAGAATGTCAACAGCAAACAGCTACTACTTGCATAGCACTGGCTGTATGCCTGCCACCATCCTTAGTGCTTTATGTACATTAATTCCATGATACAGGCATTATGGTGACTCGTATTACACAGATGAGGACACTGAGTCACAGAGAAGTCCAAAGACTCCTCGAAACCATTTTGCTGAAGAGAAATCCAGACCTCAGCAGTCTGGCCTAGAGTTTGACTCTTTAATTGCATTGCTTTAGCACCCAGTTGTCCTGACAGCACCGTTTCAACTGAACACAGATTAAGCAGGAAATAGAAATGGAACCATGAATAGCCCGTAAGACAGAAGCTACTCTACAGTAGTTCAAATGGGAAGGTAGAGATGTATGATGACCTTCAAATGACTAGTTCCTTGACATAAGCTCTCTCTCTTCAATTCCACTGTGATCTGTGGTTTAAAATAAGCAACTAAATACTACTATTAGCTCCATGTTATTTATAAGGTAAACAGGCTTCAAAAGGTTAGTCGATTGGCTCAAGATCACACTGTCTTAGAGCTCCGGTTTAAAACAGAATCACAAATCTCTAGAGGGTACTTTTAACCACTACATATATACACTTTGACAAATCATTTCATCTTTCGGATCCTTGGTTTCTCCTCAGGAGAGCAAAAACACAGTTTAACTGAGATCATCTCACTACGCCAGGCTGACAATTCCATGGTTACAAATGCCATGCATTTAATGACCACACGTAACAGCTGGTTTTGTGGCAACTTTGCAAAGGCATGCCCTTGGTTACATGGGACAAGTGCGTGGATAGACTTATTAATAAAATTCATTTCTACCAGAATACCCACTTAAAGTGCCACACTAATGAAGATGGTCCGTAAGAATTAAGAAAACAAATAACTAAGTCATAAAGTATTTTAATGCCATTATCTATTTCTCCAAGTAGAAATATTGACCTTCTTACATTTTATGTCCTTAACTAAAATAGTTACAATCTAACTGATGTTTTATTTTGCTGGAGATAGCTGTGGTCTAGAAGACTAAGATTCTACCAAGGTTTTGATGTTTACTTGGTGATTTTGAAACATATACATTTTGACCAAATGAATTAACCTTTGTGTTAGATGTTTTCCTTATTTATCTCTGTTTCTCTTCCACCTCAGATCTCTTACAGTCTACTATTGGCTTTTGAGAAAACAAGATATTGAAAATAAGGAAATATTCCTGGAGTAGTATGGTGAGTCAAGAATGAATACTAGTTTTGCATTCTTCCAAAGTAAATATGAAATGGACTGAATACCTTAGAGAAAACAACAATGGCATAAAAGCAAGAGCTATTATATTGTTAAGCATATAATTTACTTTATAAATGTAAGCTCATGCATATTCACCATCCTGTGGGAATAAACCACAACATGAGCACTAAGGAATTTTGCTTTTTTTTTAGTAGATAGTGTAATATTACTATGTACTCAAATTATTTATTACCAAAAAGTCTCCAGCTAAGACTAGAAACACATATAGTTCTTATAGTCAACATCTGGAAATGGATTTCAATGTATATCCTTTGATAAATGGTGCCAAAAGTTACCATTATTTCTCTTACATATAGTAAAATTGGCAAATGGAGATTTTAGAAAAGCTGAATAAAACAATTCACAATCTAAAGTATTTCTGTAGTTGTGTATTTTATCTATCCAGTCTATGAATTTCTCTCCCTAAACTATGCATATAGTCAGCCTCAACACTGTTCTTTTTAATATTTCACTTTGCTTTTTCTTTTCATGTATATGTTATAAATCTATACAGTTATCCATCCTATCCTTAGGGCAGTAGTCAAAATATTGTTAAGTTTCATAAAATAAGGAGAGCCATACTTCTTGCGGTTTATGCATAACTGCAAATATAAAATCTTGTTGAAGAACATGAATGTAATGTAAAAGATGCTCAATATCCCTAATAACCAGGGAAATTCTAACTAAAACCACAATGAGCTATCATCTCACACGTGTCAAAATGACTGTCATCAATAAATCAACAAATGACAAGTGTTGCCAACAATGTGGAAAAAAGGGAACCCTTGTGCACTATTGGTGAGATTGTAAGTGGGTACAGTCATTGGGAAAACAATATGGAGGATCTTCAAGACAATACAAAATACGACTAACATAAGACCCAGAAATTCTACTTCTGGGGATTCGTCCAAACAAATCCGAAGCACAAATTCAAACAGATAAATGCACCACCGTATTTACTGCAGCAGTATTTACAGTAGCCAAGATGTACAAGTGATCCAAGTGACCACTGACCGACAAGTAGATCAAGGTTTACAGAAAGCATAAATTGCCAGTTATGAAAATAGGCATGGGAGTGTAAAGTACAGCATAGGGAATATAGTCAATAATATTATAATAACTATGTATGATGTCAGTTGAGTACTAGAGTTATTGGGTTGATCATTTTGAACGTTATATAAATGTCTAATCACTATGTTATATACTTGAGTTTAATATAACATTGTATGTCAACTGCAATTACAGATAAATTTACAAAGTAAATACAATGGAATGTTCAGTCATATTTAATGATACATAATTAACGTATTGGTAATACTTGTGACTCCCTACATTTTAAACACAGAAAAAGGTTTACCCTTAAGAAAAAAAAGTGTGAGGCAGATGTCAGATGCTTCAAAGTGTTTAGCCCTGTCATGAATTCACTACTAAGTATATAAGTTGAAAAGAAACACAATTAATATTAGCACTAGTGATAGTGGCTGGCATCTGAACTTAGCATCTCCTTGTCCTTCAACTTGTCTAATATGATGACATCTCTGGGGAGTTAGCATCAGAATTGGATGGAATTTTTGAACACCCAGTGAATGTCAGCAATCTAGTTTCAGAACAGAATATCTATGAAATATATACAGCAAATAACTTCCAAATTGTGAAATTTTGAAAACATTTCCTTTTGAGTTAGGGACAAAATGCAACTCACTGATTCTATTAAACATGTGCTGAACTGAATAGTCAGCATAAAAGAAGGAAAAAAACCCCATGTGTGTGGGATATAAATAAGACAATAGACTCATCACATAGACAAACACTGTAGAAACAGAAAATCCAACATAAAATATAAATTATCATTAAAGCTTAACAAAATAGCCTACACAAAAGCAATATACAAGAATTAACTGCACTATTTTTATGAGAAATATCAATATTTGATATGTATAAATATTAAATATCTACAAATAAAAAAGTCATACCCATGCTCATGAATTAGAGGACACAATATTAAAGAGATATCAATTTTCCCTAATCATTTTATAGATTCTGTACAATTTGATTAAAAATATCACAAGGAAATTTTATCAATTTTAAAGAAATTGAGAATCTGTTTCTAAAATGTACATGTGAGGTATAGCAGGTAGAGCTTAAGGTGTTTCCCCAACTTTTCCTGCTCTAATTCCTGGTCTGAGAATATGATGAGATATCACCCTGAGTGAGTTACACAGCAAAAAATGTTTTGTAGATATATTATGGTTAGTAATCAGTTGACTCTGAATATATTAAAAAACATTGATTTAGTCTATCAAGCAGCCATTTTAAAGTTTGGGTTTTTTTTTTAAATTAACTTTACAGGTCGGGGAGGGAGAAAGGGAAAGAGAGAGAAAGAGATTTGTTGTTCCACTTATGTATGTACTCATTGGTTCATTCTTATATGTCCCCTGACCGGGATTTGAACCCATCCATAGCCCTGGCATATCAGGAATATGCTCTGACCAACTGAGCTACCTGGCCAGGGCTTACATGGCATTTCAGAAGAAGAAAATATTGTTCTTCCTGGTAGCATAAGAAGGTAGAGGTTTAAATCAGAGGGTGGCTGGTTTGCAATGGGCAAGGTTCACATAGGAAGTACCTGAGGGCAGCTACCATGACCTAAAAGTAACCACAAGACCACAACCAGCAAGAAACAAGCATCTCAGTCATATAAACTCATGGGAATGAATTCTAGCAACAAGTATAAGCTTGGAAGCAGATTTTTCCCCAGAGGCTAAAGATGAGAACTCAACCTGGCCGACTCTCTGATTTTAGCCTTAAGCAGAGAGTCTGGCCAAACCATTCCGGACTTCTGACCTATAGAATGGTGAGCTAATAAATGGATTCTGTTTTAAGCCATTGAGGTAAATCTACCACAACTCACAAGTAAAATAGATCAAAACTCTAAGATGCTTCTGAATCAAAGGAATAAAACGGTACTAAATTAGACCTACCTGAGATCAAGGTAATTATGAAACTATGGTAAATAAGAATGTGATCCTCCTGTTATAATCCAAGTACAGAGAGTCCTTAGAAACTGATTGTTGACATGTTGAATTTGCTTTATATTGTAGAAAGTATTGTAGAACAGCATGGAAAGGAGAATCTATTCGATATTGTAGTATGGGAACTCTTGTGTACTCAGATTGAAAAAAATTACGTTTAAACTTCTTACTGTACAGAGAAATCAACCCTAGTTAAATAAAAATTCTAAATGTTAAAAGTCCAAACTGTAAAACTTTGTGAAGAAAATGCATGGGAACATCTTTGTGACCTCTGAGAAGGAAAGAAGTTCTCAAACAAAACCCACCAAACACCATAAAAAATATATAAAGCAACCATCTTAAAACAGCAACAGCACAACAAAGGGAGCGACAGGAACAAAACCATATATTCCTCAAAAGTTTCCTTAAAGGAAAAGAAATAAAGCTACGGGCCATTGGAATACATTTGCAAAAGTATAACTGAAAAACTATTGTTATCCAAAGAAAGACATTTCAAAACCAGTAAGAAAAACACTCAGCAAGTCAATACTTTTTAAAAGGTAAATGATGAGCAGCTATTTTAAAAAGGAGAAAAATATAGTGAAAATATATTCCTCAACTCTAATAAAGGATAAATGAATTAAGATGAAAACAATGTCATTGATGCTTTTATGCTTACAAAAATTTGGCTTATGCTTGAAAGTCTAGAGATCAGAGAACATAATTACCTAAATTGTTGTTTTCTATCATGAGATTTTAGGTTTACATTTGCCTTTTTTGCCTACTATGTTGAGAAAAAAGTAAGAAATACAACAATAATAAGTATTGGTTAGGGTATGGGTCAACATGAACTCATACACATGGAGCAGATGAAAATTAAAATTGAAACCCTTACTTGAAAAAAATTGGACGTTAGTCTGAAATTTTAAAGGTACTCACGATGTAAGATGTGGAAATCCCATCATGAAATGCATAACTTTGGCAATTGACTTCCTTGTACAACTGACCTGTCTCCACTGCCTTCCTTTTTTACCCTTTCTCTATGCCCAAATTTTAGTAAATACTAAAAACAACTAAGTCCCTAAAGGAAGTACTCAGTTGCTCATTCAAAAAATATTTATTGAATAGCCACTCTGTGCCAAGTATTTAAAGCAACGACGGACTAACTAAACATGTCTCCCACCCTGTGCTTTTTGCTTTCCCAAAAGTGATGAGGTAGTTGTTGTGAAGACACAAGATGCAAGTAACTCAAGCAACTTCAGTTGTTCTGAGGGAGAAAAGTAAACAGGGTGACCTGATCTGATTAAAAAACAAACAAACAAACTGTAGAAGAAGAAACCTTTATTAGACACAGTGTGTCCTAAGGAGGTCATTGTTCAGTATATTCTTTATATACTGAATTTCATATACTTGTGTGTATATGCATGTGTGCATTTACATACACACATATACATACAGTTGACCCTGAACAACATGGGTTTGAACTGCCCAGATTCACTTATACACTTATTTTTCTCAACACATACTGTAAATATGTTTTCTCTCATGATTTTCTTAGTAATACTTTCTTTTCTCTAGCTTACTTTAATATAGGAATACAGCATATAATATATAATATACCAAATATATGTTAAATGACTGTTTATGTGACTGGTAAGGCTTCCCATACTAGGCTATTAGTAGTTAATCTTTCAGGGAGTCAAGAGTTAGAGGCAATTTCTGACTACAAGGGGTGGCAGCGTCCCTAACTGCAGGTTCAAGGGTCAACTGCATACATACACATTTATTTCCTATTTAAGACTCTATGAGTCCATACCCCACAGCACATGCTTGAGTCATCACGTTACCATCTTCAGTTTGCATCCCAGTACCTGACCACGACACTAAACGGGCATGAACAAATGCCACCTGCTGAACAAACTTGGACAGATTATGTTACCAGGTATCTTTCTCCTGTATGGCTAAGGTTATAGTGCTTCCAGGTGAGCTTGGGCAAGAGCTCCTCCACCTTTCCCACCACATTCTTCTCTGCACAAATGTCTGATGGCTTCTGGTCTTCCTCTGTACTAACTGATTTGGAGGATGTGGACATTTTTCTTAAGAAATCTCTGTGACACCTACGCAGACCTTGAGGATCTGAAGGCTGGTTATAAATCTAAATCAGTGACCAGCAACTTCCAGTCAGTGGGTGGAGATAGAGAAAACATTTTATATTGTTTGTGTGCCTTTATTGGAATAATACAAACATTTAAAATGCTTTCAGGAAAAAAATTAAATTTTTTTCTTTGTAATGATAATAACCTCTGCTTCTCTGAATTTCTAATCATAGACAAAATATTCTTTGATTTTTAAAGTAGTATTATGTTTTCTATATGATTGTCAATCTCTTGTTTCATGATAATAAAACTGCTTGTGAGAAAGTTGATGCTAATTTACATACATACCAGTTGTCTATGAGCCTACCTATGTTTCTTCCAAAATACATAGGGAAGATTTTCAAATTTTAAAAAAATTTTGTTTTAGCCCAGCTGGTGTGGCTCAATTGGTTGGGTATCAGCCTGCCAACCAAAGGGTCATCAGTTGTGGGTTCAGTTCCTGGTCAGGGCACTGGGTGGTGGGTTCAGGCCCCAGTCGGGGTGCATATGAAAGGCAATCAATCAATGTTTCTCTCTCACCTTGATGTTTCTTTTTCCATATGCTCCCTCTCTTTCTCCCTCCCTTCCCCTCTCTCTGAAAAATTAAAATAAAAATAAATGTTTCATTGTGTTGGAGAGCAAAAACAAAAAAGAAAAAGAGCTCCATGGTTTTTTTGTTTGTTTGTTTTTTAATCTAATTTCCTTGTACTATGACTGAAGTTGAACTATTTCCACATGCTCATTACTCTTTTGTGGTTCTTATACTATGAAACTCTTTAACACTGTTGACCATTCCAAAAGATTTTAATGTTTTTAAAATTCTTTTACTTCTATATTTTGGGAAAAATTCCCTTGTTTGTTATTTATCGCTTAATTGTGCTAATGACTTTTTGATGTATTAACGTTTGTGCATTTTAATTCAAGTACATTGATCTTCCCCTTGGTGATTTGTCTCTGTTGCTTTCATACTTAAAAAGTTTATTTATGCTTAGAAGTCTACAGATCACAAAAAGTAATTATCTAAATTGTCATTTCATTATTATAAGATTCTAGCTCTACATTTCCCCTAATTTGACTTTCTATCAGTCTCTGAGTATAGCTTCTACATCTCCCTCTTGGATTTATTCTGGTATATGATGTGGAAGGAGGAACAAAATTATTGTCTCCTCCTAAATATAACCAATATTTTCCAGTCACTTTATTAAGTAATCTTCTTTTGGAAATGGCTTGTGATATTTTCTTATATCTATATATAATAGATATATAATATACATCCTACTCACACATTTATGTTTGTATTCTCTACTTATTTTCACGTATTTGTCTGGATATTCTTGTGGATAATGCTGTTTAATAGATTGTATTTATTAAATGTTCCAATATTTGTATTACATTTCAATAATTTAAAAATACATTTAAAATATATTTAGAACCACCTAAATTATATCTTTCTTTTATGACATGGTAGTTATTTTACGTGGCTGATTTTGAAGAGAACTGGGATTTTAAATAATTTTGTCTTTTTTATAATAAAATTCTCTCCTCTGCTAAGTTGCCTGCTTATTTAATTATTATCACTGGGGATTGTAAGTAATTAAAAAATACCTTCAACAAATTTTAAACAATGATTGCAAAGTCCTTATAAGATAATATGTAACTCTAAGAACAAATATTCTGCAAAGAATCACTAAATTAAACTTCACTGTTCTCTAGTTTATAAAACAATTTAACATTTGACTCATGGATCTGAAGTGTACACATAAACAGGTCAGTTGAAGCCCATGGCAAATCTACTAGTTCTCTGGCATTCACACCAAGAATGTTTTGAAAACCACTAATATGCCACTCTCTAATATTTTCTAATGTAACGATGGTCTATGTGGTCTTGAGGGAGGGTTGAACAGAACTGAATACCCGTTAAATAATGCAGGACCACAATTATGGGAAAACAGTCATTTCCTATTTAAACCATTCCGAGGAGAAAGAAAGAATCAAGGGGTGGGGCAAGGGTGGGATGCAAATGAGACTAAGAAAAGGAAGCTGGAAAGATAAGAAAATAACAGGCGAGCAGAAGTGAATTACAGAGGTGAGCCTTTGAAAGGAACTGATAAGATGTCACCCCCAATACCATGAGTGCCTTTCAAAACTTGACAAAGAGGCCCAGCCTACAAAAAGAGATTTGAAAAATGAAGCATAATACTTTGTTAGGTAGGAGTTTTATGCTAACAAAGAATGCTTCATTTAAATATAATGCTGTTTGCTCTGAGCAAAACTGAAATGGAAACATCGGTAAAGGTTTCTCTGTACTGTTTTCAATCTATAATTTAACAGCTTTACTCCACCAGAACAAACATTTGCTGAATCTCATGGAAATGGTTTGAAAAGTGTGCTTCATGCAAGACCGCCTCCGAACGCCGCAGCAGAACAGGCAGCACCTGTGCGCTGAAATGCACAGACCCACCCACAACATGGGCAGTTTTGGGGAAAGGGAGGCGGCCACAGTCCTGTTCTTTGACACACTGTAGTTTTTTCTCTTCTGTCCTTCAGAATCTTCCTCATATTCTGCGCAAGCAAGAGGCGTTACTCACACCAGCCTCCACGCCCATTTGTCCAAAATTCTTCCCTATGACCAATCCCTTGAATAACTCACACTCCTGACTTTTCTGATCAACGAGATGACTGATAAAGGCAAAGGCTTGTGGTGTCCAACTTGGTAGAAGTTGCCATCTCCTCTGAGTAGTTAAAATAAATAATTCACCGTCTCCTGCAAGCGATATTTGTGCGTGTGTGTGTTTGTGTGTGTGTGTGAGCAAGATCTTATCTTTGATGTCTAGTCTTGTATTTGGGCTGCTCTTTCCACTAGCTTTCAAAAGCCCCCTACTATGAAGGTCTCCAGTTAAGTACCCTTATGAATATGCATGAATATAAACCTCCTTTCCTCATTTTCGTGGCTGCTCACTGTGCTGGGTTGCCCTAGAAGCCATTCCAAATAGTTCTGATTTTGCGTTTGAGATTCTTAATGGTGGTAATTATCGGTTGCAGCCATACAGTGCCAAATATGATGCGTGTTACAGATACTTTAAAAAATAATAATAAAAATGCCTAAAGATGCCAATTCCCACATTTTAGTTCCTACAGGGCAATTAGCCCCTAGTAATGATGTTTATATTTACATGCAAATGTTTCAGGAAAAATGAACCTTAACAGAGACTTCATATCAATACTATTGGGAGAGGAGAGTATCCATCTGTCTGTAGAAAAGGCCTGTCATTAGCTCTACGTGGAGCCTATTTCTGTAATAGGAACTATTTAATCTTAAGTAATCCATTCCTCATTTCGTGTTAGTTTCCCTTCCTTCTGTTCTTTTATTACAACTCTTAACTAATGTACAGTGTGTGTGGCTCTGCAGGGCCTGGACACAGGTGACTTGCCGCATTTTCTTCTGAGAATCATCTGTCCTTTGAATTATTACCTGATATCCTCACCCCTCCTCATTTTGCGGCAATAACTGAGTAACCAGAGCCAGCTTCTCAGAGGCACCTATTTGTTAATAGCCTCTGTTTCTGGGATTGTTAGGACAGTCAGAGACTGAGATATAACGAAGCAGCAACATTCTGCAGCACAGCTCGGACTTCTGACTGGCCTCTGGAAACTAAAGCTCAGACACATTGCAGTTCAGTCAGGTTGAGGGAGCAGGCTCGGTCTAGAGGCAGCCTCCCATGACGATGCTTTTTCTACTCCAAGACAAACCCTTAATAGAGGGTCCCTCAATGACAAATGTTTTTTTTTCCTGTATGCCCTTTGTTTCCATGGGGCATGTGAAACCGACAATCATCAATTTAATTACTTATCTAGTGCCATTAGACATACTGCTTGCTTATCATAGAGATGTTCTTGTGCAGAAGAATAAAGTTGATATTCATCACAGTAGGTCCTCCTTAATGCACAGGGGTAACTTCCAAGACCCCCAGTAGATGCCTGAAACCACAGATTGTACCAAACCCTAGACTCTATGATTTTTTTCTTATACATGCATGCCTATGATAATGATTAATTTATAAGTCAGGCACAGTAAGAGATCAACAAAAATGACCAGTAATGAAATAGAACAAGTGTAATAAATGTCTGTAATAAAATTTATATGGATGACTTTGGGGCTATCATTACGTAAAATGAGGGTGACGTAAACACAAGCACTGTGTTACTGTGACACAGTAACATGCTGTGACACAGTATCAGCAGATCTGATAGCCAGGACAGCTACGAAGCGACGAACCGGTGGCTAGCACACATGGTAAGTACACACCTGGGGCAATGGGATGACTCATTTCCAGGTGGGACGTGAGATTATATCTGGCTACTTGTAACAGTACACAATTTAAAATTTACAAATTGCTTATTTCTGGATTTCTCCATTCAATGTTGTTGGGCCACGGGCAACTGAAACCACAGAAAGTAAAACCATGGATAAGGTCGGGTAGCTACTCTGTCTCACTTAACTAGTGTCATTTGTTACATGTTTTAAAAATCAGGAAAGAACAGTTTCATTCTAGCTTTCAGAAATGGAGAATCTCTACATCCATGATCACATAAAACCAAATTGTTGGATAAATATAAAACTCCAGAGGTCTACTCATCACTGTGAAAACATTCGAAGGTTCCCATGTTGTTTAAAGTCATGTAAAAATATTTTTAAAATTTCAAAGAGCAATACAATAAAAGAACGGTGCCTCATCTACAGCATCTCTATGGAAATCCCTTTAAGAGTAGTAACATGGAAAAGCAAGGGTAGAATTTGGTGACTCTACCACACTTAACCAAATTCAGGTATATAGTAATGACCCACAACTTTGCATATTAATAGACATGCCCCTTAATGTCTGAGTATACATTTTCCCCTTTCACATAGAAAAAAAACAAGTAAGAAAGCCACCCCAGCATTTCTAAATGAAGACCAAAATGACAAAAATAACAACATATTTCAAAACACAGATGCTCATTGTCACTCACAGTGAAAATCTGGAATGGAGGAGTCTGGGAAAGTGAAAAATGCAGCACCCTGCCAGTGGAAAACCTCATTAGAATCCCGGGAGATTTATCTGTCACTCTGACAGGATAATTTGATTTTAAATTCCATCACTGCTAGCCCTGATTTTTTAAATTAAATTGAAAAAAAAGTGACTTCTTTTCTCTCATATAATGAATAATAGGATAATATAAATCAAAATCAAGAGTGTCATTAATCAGAAATTACAGGAAAAAGATCTGAGAAATTTAGGGTTTTGGGGACACAGAAAAAAGTTCGCCTCTCCCACACCCACCCGCCCATGATGGAACCAGAGTGAAGATCGGTTAAAAGAAATTCCTTATAAAGTTCAGTTGAGGGTTTCAAAAGTTTTCTTATCAGTGTAGAATTTTAATACTTTCTCAAAAACCGTTTCTCTTTCAAAGGAGCAGCACATACCCTAACGCCGAGCCCATTTAGTGCATTAATATTAATAATTCATTCGCGTAGGAGAGTTTTTTCAGGTAGTAGACAAAACCCAGTAAAATGTCATCAACACGCCCTTATGTTACTGAAATCACATAAATCTTACAAAACCCCAGTCCCTCCTCTTCCATCTTTTCCATACTAGGACAAGTAAACAACTAAACACCGGTAAGGGATGAAGGGAATGCCACTTGGAGAAGCCGATCTATTGGCAGCCCCTCGCTGGCCGGCCCGGTCGCATTTCCTTGCAGCACCGAAGGATTCAGGTACTGTCCCACCCACCGTGGTAATCAAACAACTCATTGGAAAGGACACAACTATATCCTGACCAAAATGGAATAGAGTGACATATCTTGAGAACCACGTTTTTCAACTTCCAGGTGGCACGCTTCATACGCTTTCCAAATATTAAAATTTCTGAAGAAAGAGGACTGAATGTCAAGCTGCTTGTTAGAGAATCGGGTTCATGAAAGGTGAGCAGCAGAATTTTTTAATACGAAGCGGAGAACTCAGAGGCGCCTGTCTTTTGGCCTCCTCATTTAGCAGAACCAACTCTGATTGGCTCACCTTCCAACAGAGTTCTCTCTTGTAACATTTACTTTCTCTTTAGGGAGCTATGTTTCTCTTGCTGGGTACCTGTCACTCTCTAAGTCTGCTTTCTGAGTCTCTCCCTACCGCATTTCCTCTTCTAGGTAAATGAATGAAGACACAAACTATGTTCCGTTACTTATTAAAACATCATGTGGCTTCCTAGAAAATAGGCCAACTACAAAACAGCCTCTCCAGTCATTTAAAGTGAAGACCGCAATGCTACGTATCATTTAATACTTCTAACCGGAACAACCTGATTCTACTGCTCAACACATCCAGATACTGGAAATTGTAGTGTATTTGTATTTTTCAAAAAGCAGGCATAATTTCTATTTAGGGAGTTAGGCAGATGCTAACTCCTTAAAGATTTTTAATGTTTAACATGTACATGTATTCATATTATAATAAATACACTTTACATTTAATTGCATGAAAATATATGTGTGTGTGCATGTATGTCTATTATATAAAATCTCAGAGTGGTAAGAGCCCACGAGTAAAAAATAAATAGATATATTAAGAAAATTTGAGTGAGCAGTGAGAATTAACTGAGAATTACGTGTGGTCATTAAATAATTCTCACTACTTCTGCTTATCAAGAAAAAAATCAACAAGAATTATATTCAACAGCTTTTGCATATTGTCCAAATTGTAGAAGTTTAAAGAAGGCACTTACCTTACAAAATTAAGATTCCTCTCATGCCTGATTCCTCGTGGACACTGTAGATTTAGTAGCAACTTCCCACCTGTTGCAAATTTAAAATTGGGATTCTTTTTAATAAAGGTGGAAAAAGTTTTTTTCAAGTTTTATGTTTATTTAATCAGTAAACTTTAAAACATACAAGTACATGCTCACAGGATTGGGGTGTTGAATCATGTTCCACAACCTCTTATTTTTCTGTTTTGGGGACAACTGTCATATATATTAACACACAACAGGCAGAAAAGATACTTGAAAATTATAAAAAGGAGACGTAGACTATTTAAATGCCTTTGGTCAGCTCTTGTTTCCAGGAACATACTCCTCAAAGACTTCACCTTCACCCTGAACAGAACTGTGACAAGCCTGTCAAGGTCTGCCGAATTCAATTAGAGCAGTTTTCTGGGAAAGAAATTGTGATTCCTGACAATATTAGGGCAAAATACTGAGAGCTGTTTTAACTGTAAGCAGGGCAGTGGGAGCTACAGTCATCTTTAGTCTGTGGCTTAAAGCTGTCATCACAGCATGACAGCCACAACGTATCTGTTAAGCTCTGCTGACACCGGCCATTGGTTGCTCTGTCCTACAAGGTTATGGATTGTCTATGTTCTGTTGCAGAAAATCAGGAGAACGTTTGGAGGCTGGGAAAATTCAGAGCCTGGACAGAGAAGTCACTGTTGTCTGTCATCACTTAAGAAGGGGTGATGCTCTGTGAATCTTATGAAAAAGGACTTAGAAGATTTACGGATTCACAGACCTGAGAGTTACATATTTCTCTCTCACCCCATCAACTCTTTCATAGACCCCGACAAGACCATCGCCTGAATGCCTCCCTGCTGGTCCCTCCTTTAACACACTTTTCTGCCGTGGCCCCCATATTCTGACCTTGCACTTCAGTAAAATCCTACTCGGCAGTCCTTCCTCCTCGGGCCTCTCTCCAATGCACATTGCACTCTGTCGGAACCACCTTCCTAAATTACAGGCATAAACACATCCACCTTTGACTTGTTCTACATGAATAGCCCTTCTGGCTGAGATTAAGGATGGGAACCTAAACACCCTGCCTCACCTGGCTTTTGCCTGTTTTTCAGACTCACGTTTCAAGTGTCCCCAATCCTCCCCCACTTTATGGAGAGCTTTAGGACTAGTAAATTCTGGGTAGTGTATGATCACGCTCCGCACACACGGTTCAGTTCTGCCTTTTAATCTGCCTAACAAAGGTCCATTCATTCTTCTAAATCCCGCTTGCCGATGTTACCTTCTCAGAGGCCTTCCCGGCTCCACCTCCTGGAGGAGTTAACCACTCTCTCTCTAAGGTGCTTCTGGAGCTGTCTGCCGGTGACCTATCTATTTACATGTCTACCATTTCTCCTCCAGTACAAATCTTTGGGTCTAAATCCTGTTTATTATTCATCTCTGACTCTGACGCACTTAGCACAATGCCTGGTCTATAGAGGAAATGAATGTTAGACTGAGTGTACAGACTTGTACTATTTTTTTTCATGTATTACTGGAGGTAAAAATTTCTCAAGTCCATACTGGCATCCTGCTGCTTAAAGATACTTTGAACTCAAATCCAAATTTGGGGCAGTAGGTGGCTGGTGAAGCCCTAGTATTTTCATTCTTTCATTCTGCAATTGCGCACAGTATGTCTTCAAGTGGCTACCCTAACCTCACACCTTCACCATACTGTAATCCTCCAAAGTGCACAGAATAATCCCTAAAGGGAGTTCTGGGTTCTTGAAAGTACCTTAAAATAGGAGGTACTAAAGTATAAACTTCTCAGTCTTACCTGATTCCTGACATTCAACAGAGAATTTACTTGTGAAGTATGCCCGTGATTAATTAATCGCCATTAAAAAGAAAGAGACGAAGAAGAGAAAGAGTGCTTTATTCCAGAGAGTTCAATGGCCACCCCCCAGGCAAGTTCAATGTATAAACACCTTCCTCCCTGGATTAATCTCCATAGGTGCTACTGGGTAGATATTTGTTCTCATCTGGTTAATATTTTCACAGCTAATGTTTGGTAAATAAAATCAATGAAACATCTGTTCTGGGCGCTGTTTGTCAATACTCCAGGAGGCCGAATGGCATCATTACACCGTTATCTTCACTTGCTATCACAGGCTGGAGATGAAGCTCTAATATCCACATAAACTGCCTTTGACCACCACGCAGGGGGAATATGAAGAAGGCACTCTTGGGTTTTCCTCATGCTCTTTTCTACCTTTGGAAATTCAGGGGCTTGACACAATGCTGCTAAAACTTCACACCTCACCCCCTTCCAATGCCCGATGCTCACACACACGGTAGCATGACAGACAGGCTTATTGGAGAAAGTGCCCCGTTGAAACTAGAGCCTCTTCATTTTCTGTGTAAACCCTGGGGTTTCTGCGCAGTCGGGGATGTGCCAACGTGAACCCACACAGCTGTCCCACTGGAGGGGCTCTGAGTGCAGGTGGGGAAACAGCTTGTGATATTAACAAGACTAGATCCTTCTTGCGGCTTTCTATAGCCTTTATTTAAAATACAGAAGAACTGCTTTCAAAGACTTATTTATAACTGTATCAAGCACAGATTGCACCAACATTATGCGGCAACGAGCACATGTGTTATTCATACTGATATTAAGTAATTTTTTCATTTCTGAATAGCCAAAAAGAAAAAAAAAGTTCCTGAGGATCATTTCAGATAGGAGTTACTAAAATCACATCAGTGAAGCTAACTGGTAAAAACAGCTTTTTTAGGAAATTTTTTTTTAAAAGTCATAAAAGCAAACAAATGAAAAGATTTAGTATAAACAGAGAAATTGAGACACAGGAAACAAATTATTTTAAACAAAGGTTTTATAGATATCACAGCTGTCACATGTATTTTTTTCTCCTTCATATAAGATCATAATTAAATTAGTTCAAATGAGCTACATCATAATAGGCTTATATTTTAGTTTTTCTTTTTATCTCCTCAATAAGTTTTGGCAGTGTTTTTAATAGTGAAAACGTATTCACTGTTTTCGATGAAGTTCTACTGATCTCCTACTGTGTATCACAGCCTCTATTAAGGGTGGTTACCAACAGGAAAACACTCAGGCTATGTGGTTGGTTTTAAGCAATATATACCTCTTTGGAAAGACACAACTATTCAATAAATGTCAATGACAACCAAAAGTGGCAATTTAAAAAAAAAAAAACAGTGGTTAAGGGCCAAACCATGCAGGCTCAGCCACTTAGCAGGTATGCAGTTTTCAAATATTTAAAGTCTTTGCCCTCAGTTTAATCATCTCCAAAACAAAGATCAAAATATTACCTATTTTATAGGGTTTTCCTGAGAAACAAAGAAGCTACAACCAACAAAGCACTAGAAAGTGAGTAGCCACACAATAAGCACCCAGGAAACAGGAGTTATATTATTCTATGGTAATTTATAAAAAAAGGTGATGTTATACAGGATGGCATTGACAGAAGAGCTATAAGAAAATAATCCTTTGCATTGCATTACATTGGAAATATTTGATTTAATAACAGAAGAGGAAAACAAACATCTCAGGTCTGGGGAAAATATGGAACAAAGTATGAAACTATGAATGAGAAGAAGATGGACTTTAGAAGGAAAAAAGTGATGGAGATACATTTGAAAGAGTCGAATGAATTTGTAGACAGTCTTCTTGCTAGACTGGTAAGTAGACATCAAATGAGGACATAAATGAATAGAGTGAAGGACAAAGTTCAAATGATTTCCTATCCAACATTTTTACTCAATTATTCTCACCCTGCAATAAAACTTAGTGTTTACTGAATTGATCATTTCCCTTAACACCCCAAATATCTTCACCCCCACCTAAAAACTATTACTTGTCCACTTCTCTGTTCCATTGTATCTACAAATTCACATTTCTTTAATTCTGCATTTCTTTAATTCTGTTGAATTTCCACAATACCCTCCTTTTTCTACAACTTAACCATTACTGCTTCCTTTTTTAAAAATGCATTTTTAAATTTGGCCATCCCAAGCATCTCAAATGTCTATCTTAGCCTGAAACACACACACACACACACACACACACACACACACACATATTTTCTCCTTCCCTCCCCTCCCCCAACTCTCAAATTTAACTTCCAAGAGAACTCTGATTTACTGTTGGTACTCATGTGTTTTAGAGTCTTAGGTTGTCATTTATTTTTTTAGGGATAGTTTCTCTTGATTTTAGAAAAATTAAAAATAGTCTCTGATTTATCTGCAAGCAGCAGTGAAATTAGCAGGTAACAAATCAATACTATGAAATTAGTATTGTAAGCATGAAATACACATTGTTATTATTTTACTATTTTATGTTATTTTTTTTTAAATCTTCAGGAAAATCTTTAATAAATCTGTATTCATCAAAATAACTGTTTAATTAATTTTTAAATGGACAGTTAAGCCAACCACAATCATACTCAGAGAAAATTCATTTTATCATTGGGAAATATTAACTATTATTCTTATACATAAAGGAGAAACAATTGTTTCAATATTTAATTATATGCTTTAATGCTTGAACCAAATGTTCTCAAGGTTAAAATTTAACTAAAAGATTACAATAGCATTATATTAAATTTAAAACTTTGATTAAAGCAATTGCCAGAGAAATTTTAAATATTACTGATTAGATATTTAAATATAAAAATATGTAGACAGAACTACTGATATCTTATATTTGACTTTATTGCATTTGTATTACCAAATAATTTCACTCTCAATATTGATTTCCAGTGTCAGACTCTACAATGAAATCACTTAAGTTTAAATTTTTTGACACCATAGGGTGTCACATCACTTATGCAAAATCATGTACATTATAATTTATGGGAAGAGACTGGATGCCTGTTACATAGAATAGATGAAACAGAGATAACCCCATTTTTCAGGTGTGAAATATTAGGAAGTGCAAAGCCTGCTTTGTAAATACAATAACCCATGGGTAACAAAACAAAAAGCCTTAAAGCATAGGTGATTGGTCTTCAAATTGCATTATAAACAATGTCGGCAAATAAATGAATAAAATCTGTAAAAAAAAATAGGCTGAAATACTATCAGATTTAGAAAAAATTATTTTCTAAAGATTTGGGTATTCACAAATTAACATAAATTTCTGAGAAGATAAACAAGGAAAGGCTGTAATAGATGGATTAGAGTTTATTAGGAAATAAATTTATTTTATATTGTTTATCATACAAACTTGTAGCATGTGTTTTATTAATAAAATTATTTTTACCACGTGCCACTGCATAAAGAAACAGCAATAAAAAGTCACTGTACAATGGTTGCTGGTTTCCAATATTGCTAATATTGCATCCATTTGCACAGAGTAGAGCAAATGGGTGTTTTTATATGGTATTGATGGAGCCCTAACTGATATAGCCTTCAGACACACATATATTTTGAAACAGTATTCTAAGTCCATAAATTTCATCGAGGAAAATACTGAAATATAAAGACATGAACAAAAATGGGCAAGAATGTTTACAGCAATATTGTTTAAATAATCAGTAATTTAGAATGCATTCAAATGCCAGTCAATGGATCTGTGTAAAAATTTCTTATGCAATGGAAAGTTACAAAGCCAGATAAATAACTGGATGTCCAAGTTTGTTGTTAAGAAAAAAGAAAGTTACAGAGAACCATAATTAAGTATAAACCAAGAATTACTTAAATATAGGCATATAAATATCAGAAAATTCTACAACCAACCAAATTAAGAACACTGTATCTCTCAAAAATGAGTTTATATGGAACTTCATTTCCTACTCTTTTCTAATGGTGAAAAAGTGAAAAAATAAAAAAAACTTTATCAAAATAACTTTAGTGAAATTTAATTACTCTAATATCCTAGATTTTGCTTCATTCATTCCAGACTATCCATAGAATGCCTGGGAAACATGATTAATTTGTGTTTACAGAAATCAGTTTGCTTTCTTCTCAAACAACTAGGAGGAAAGCACATGAAAAATGTTTATATTTTGCTTGTAAGTTTAGACCTAAAAATAACAGAAAGGGAGGAAGAGAGAAAATGCTGGGAAATTATTGTCCAGGAAGGTGTTATATTCAATCTCGTAGAAAAGGGAGGAGAGATAATTAACAATAAAGCAACAATACACCAAGCCTCCCCCATCATCCGTAGTTTGCCTGCCCCTTCTCAGCATACTTACAACCTAATATAAAATGGAAGAATTGCATTACATATCAAATTAATTCAGAACATGACGGGAAGGGCAGATAAGTGGCTACTGTAGAAATGAATAGAGATCATGAAGTATTTAATAAGTATTGATCCTGATTTCACCAGGGGTAAGCTTCTCTCTGCTACTTAGTTAAGCACTTTGGAAAGCTGTATCCACTGTGAGGTCAGTAGTTCAATACCCAGTCACGAGCTATTGACTCAGCAGACTTCATGAAATCAAGGAAGAGCATCTCCGGCATCTTCTTCCTTGGCCGTGGACCCCATTTGGAAATTAAAATGATCGGATATTTAAATACAGGGGATAGGGTGGTGGTCATCACTGCCAGTCATTGATTAATGGTATAGAAATAAGCCTATAATTTGCTTTTGCCATAAATAGGCCAGAAGAAGAATATTTTCTGCAAATGCTTTTAAAATCCTCAAAAAGCCACTTACGTCACTTCTTGAAACTTCCTTCCTACTATTTTTTATTTATTCCTCCTCCTCTCTTGTTAGCTTTAGTTTTATGATGACATTGTAGAAACTACATAGTCTCAGAATAACCATAACAAAGGTCTTAGGTGCAACGCTATCTCATTTGCTGAATTTTTAAGCTACGCGCTTATATGTCAGTCTGTTTGGACTTCACTTTTCCATCTGGGTTTTGATGCTTATTAATCTCAAAGCTAACCAAACAGAAAAGGTGATTTAATACCCGATGCCACAAAACGTCCTGCAAAAGAATTAGTTAATCTATTAACGACTTTCTAGTTGAACTCTTCTTCCCTCTCCTCCTTCATTCTGGGGTTCTAGATTGGCCCATCTAATCAGAAATGTGAAAGCCATTTTTAAAGAGCGGAGATGTCCTCTGAACACTTCTTTTTTTCGCCTGTGCCTTATGCCATGCACAATGAAACTCTTGCATGGAAGCCGTCCTTCATCTTTCAAGGGCTTGTCTCGCTTTCATTCATGTGCTTTCCAGATGGTCAGAATCATTGTTCTTACCCAGATGGTTTCATGCAGCGTACAGCTCTGTAGAATAGCGTCTTCAAAACTGCTACTTTATTAAGCTGGCTGGATCTCACAGTAGATTATTATTTTAAAGTAAAACCTGTACTAATGTGAGACAGTATAAATACAAGGATAGGATGAGCAATTTTACCACCATTACTTCCACTGATAGAGTTCAAATTTGGGTTAATTTGCCTAATGCCTCAAATGCAGATAGGGCGCAGTTATAATTCGCATCTCCATTTCTTACATGGTCAAGAGCGGGAAGAGGATAACCTGGGATTTTCAAGGAGCAGGACTAGAAAAGGAATTCCTTTCTCTCAATTTCTATGCAGTGCTTTTTGTGTCTGAAATAAATATTGAATACCGAATTACTCCATTTAATTCCAAGCTTAGCATAGAGCTGTTAAAATATATGTTTAAAAAGTACCTTAAGTTCTGAAAAGTGCTTCAACAATGCAATTCTTCACACTATGCCACTTTGTTCTTTCATTCTGGTTGGGCTTCCCTTGGAAAACAATCCCTTAGGCACATAAAGAAAACATACACTCCCTGTACTAATGCCACGTACGCCTATGCTAACAATTTCCTTCGTGACCCAGACACACAACATTTTGAACCCTAAAGAACACACGTGCACATATATATGGATTTTCCTTGTAGTTCTGGCTAGCAGAGGCGTCCTACCCTCACCCAAGCATCAGTTGCTCCTTTAATCGGTCAAAATAAAATCTCATCAATTTTCAAAATTATGTGGTGATATAAACCATTTTGGAAAAAAAGTCAAAACTGTAATCCAGCTGCCACAAGGCAGGCATTGTGGAGCAAGCAAAGAAAATGTTCTTCTCAAAAAAGGTTACAGTCTTCCCACCAAAACCCCAGAAGATATTATCTAGCAATGCAACAAATATGTAACAAATACATTTTTAGAAAGTGGCCCCTGGATTATAACGAGGCAAGATTATCATAGACTATTTTGATGGAGAAAAGCACTAAGAAGACATTAATTTTGTCATCTAATAATTAGAGCTATGAAGAATGAGCTTAAACATCTACATTCGAATCTTCAAAACAGAATACAAATTCAGAATTATACCTCCAAATGAACATTTAAAAATGTAGAAATAAACACAAAGGGAAAGTAAAAAGGGTGGTAACTGCTCTGGGAAAACTTATTTGCTGTCAGAGGAATTATGCGACATAACTCATGCAAAACGACACAATTAATTTGAGATGGATTTACAAATTTTCATGGCCATCATTAGGTAATGAAAAATGAATAGGGACTAAGAAGAGAAAATGAGAAGATGGTGCAGAAATTCAAGCAGCAGACTTGTTTTGCTCTAACTTCAGAAAAGAGCCAAGAAGCCAAGGCAGAATTTCGTAATTCTATCTCTGAATCTCTTGGGGAGAAAGAGAGAGAGAGACTAAGGAGGCAAGCATGTAACGTGGATTTGAGTTGAGATAAGGATGATACATGTATATATATCTCACAGATTTTCACACTTCTGACAGGCATTTATCAGAACTAAATCTGAAGTCACTTATTAGAGAGCAGTTACACAGCCTTACGCAATGGGAGGACATGAAACAGCCCTGAGTAGAGAGTAGTTTAAATATATTTACACTGAGTATTTTTCCTCTGGGTGACACACACAAGGGAACTTCCACATATTCCAGCAGATAAAGGAAGGCACCCCCCTAAAGCTGTCCTTCAAACTGAAGCCATCATCACCCAAGCCTTCCCAAACTGCCGTATACAATATGGCATAATTTCAGGTGTTGTATTTTGAAAGACAAAACACAGTGCCCAGACAATATAATGGCCTCAAAGGACGTGAACTAAAGAAAAAAAAAATCTGATAGACGTAGAGGTCATCTCAGACAGTTGGTTTAAAGACAAAGAGCCAAATATATTTAAGGGAGAGCTAGTAATTTTGTAGTGAAATCATCACAATGACAGGTCTAGGTACTGTTATCAATCATTTTAGTGGCAAAATATATCGCTGCGTACGTTACCTGGCTATACCTAACTACTCAGGGATCATAAAGATAAAGCTAGGGGACAAGTCAGCGAACAAACCAATAAGCGAGCAATGAACATCGATTGAAAAAACTGTTCTTTCCACGTTGTATAACCTTCCTGAAAATCATCTGACCGTGTGTGTGAGCTTTTTTGGAGTAGGGTGAGCTTTTTTGTGAGACCCTATGGAGTAGGGTCTTTTACTCCATAGATCTCTGTCTGATGTTACTCTAAAACCACACTGTTTTGAGTACTAGAGCTTTACAGTTAGTTTTGAAATAAGAAAGTGCCATTCCTCCCATTTCAGTCTTCCTGGCAATTACTTCATGCCTCATATTCAATTTATGTAAATTATTAAATTGTACATTTCTGAAGTCTTCAAATCTCTGTTTTGAAACACAGTGATGCGAACAGAGCAGTTTCTTTTTAAATGGCTGTCAAGGGCCTGACTAATTATTAACTTTGAATTAGCTTTTCTCCCAAATCTAAATTCAAAGCAAATTCTTGCTATATTCTANGCCTCAAAGGACGTGAACTAAAGAAAAAAAAATCTGATAGACGTAGAGGTCATCTCAGACAGTTGGTTTAAAGACAAAGAGCCAAATATATTTAAGGGAGAGCTAGTAATTTTGTAGTGAAATCATCACAATGACAGGTCTAGGTACTGTTATCAATCATTTTAGTGGCAAAATATATCGCTGCGTATGTTACCTGGCTATACCTAACTACTCAGGGATCATAAAGATAAAGCTAGGGGACAAGTCAGCGAACAAACCAATAAGCGAGCAATGAACATCGATTGAAAAAACTGTTCTTTCCACGTTGTATAACCTTCCTGAAAATCATCTGACCGTGCGTGTGAGCTTTTATTAGTAGGGTCTTTTACTCCATAGATCTCTGTCTGATGTTACTCTAAAACCACACTGTTTTGAGTACTAGAGCTTTACAGTTAGTTTTGAAATAAGAAAGTGCCATTCCTCTCATTTCAGTCTTCCTGGCAATTACTTCATGCCTCATATTCAATTTATGTAAATTATTAAATTGTACATTTCTGAAGTCTTCAAATCTCTGTTTCGAAACACAGTGATGCGAACAGAGCAGTTTCTTTTTAAATGGCTGTCAAGGGCCTGACTAATTATTAACTTTGAATTAGCTTTTCTCCCAAATCTAAATTCAAAGCAAATTCTTGCTATATTCTATCTTAGTTCCGAATCTCTATTTTCCTGGCTACATTCTTTAACAAAAAGTCTTGATTGTTCTTTTACATTTTGCCAAAATGTTAGCAATCTAAAAGCATCGATGGAGTTGTGTTATTTTACGATGCAAAGTTTGTTTTAAAAACTCCCTGATGTCATAAATGAAGGCTAATTTACTAGATTTGTATCTAACGTAGCATCAGCTGAGCCCTGGCTGGTGTAGCTCAGTGGATTGAGCGCAGGCCTGTGAACCAGAAGATCGCAGTTCAATTCTCAGTCAGGGCACATGCCGGGTTGCAGGCCAGTTCCCGGCAGGGGACACACGATACATTGTGTGTCCCCAGCAGAGGCAACCATACATTGATATTTATCTCCTTCCTTTCCCCTCTAAAGATAAATAAATAAAATCTTTAAAAAAATAAAAAATAAAGTAGCATCAGCTGAGGAGTGACTTTAAATAGAATATTTACGGTGATATTAGAAAAAAATGAAAGCTCATATAAATCAAAACATTAAGTTACAAAGTTATCATCCCTGGCTGAGAAGAGTGAAAACAGATGAGCAAGGAAGAAGAGGCTATTTTTAGCTGAGTTTTCAAGAGAGTTAATGAAATGGAGAGTTCTGNTCCTTCTCTTCCCCTCTAAAGATAAATAAAATCTTTAAAAAAAATAAAGTAGCATCAGCTGAGGAGTGACTTTAAATAGAATATTTACGGTGATATTAGAAAAAAATGAAAGCTCATATAAATCAAAACATTAAGTTACAAAGTTATCATCCCTGGCTGAGAAGAGTGAAAACAGATGAGCAAGGAAGAAGAGGCTATTTTTAGCTGAGTTTTCAAGAGAGTTAATGAAATGGAGAGTTCTGGAAGGCAGTTCGAGATGGCAGATGGCCCATCAGGGGAACCGCTGAGTGTCCTCCTAATGCAGTCCTGGCTGTGAGGTTGAGGGGGTTGAGACCAAAGCAAAAGCTCTGAAAAAGTAATGATTCCAGAGTCTTAAGTGGTTTTAAAAGCGTATCTATAATAGTCACATAAAATTCTATAATGTTAGCTGTAAAAAGTAAAACCCTCGTGATATACCCTCATACAGAATAGTTATCCAAAAAAACCCTTGTGAACATTTTATATCTTGTGGCAGACATAATAAAATATTAATAGCTGACCTTAATGTAGGCATACTATGTCTGGGGGCAGGCCTGATGACTTTGCAAGCCAGCTAGGAAACAGTGGAGGGGGACTGGCCCCAGGACGTCCCGACCCCGGGAGTCGGTGGTCTGGTCGCTCTCCTCTCCTGCTTTCTTCCGCTGTTTGTTCACAGAGCAACAAAGAAACAGCAAGGCCTCTTTTCCTGTACCGTTACTTTTCAAATTTTCCTCTTTCACTATTTTTAAAGTTAATAGAAACAGACTGCTCAGGTTCATCTCGAGATTCTACAGAAAGAACACTTCAGAAATAAGAATGGCAAAATGAGCAGGTGACCACATATACAAGTAAGTTTTAGACAATGCAGCTGAAAATAATTCCTAGCACATGTTTTTTTTTTGGGGGGGGGCACTTCAAGAACTGTTTTAAAAAGCAAATTTTGAGCAAAATTCTGTTTCTGGATAGAACCAAAGTGCTAGGCTTTCTTTCCTATTCACAGTCTATTTTCAAAGGTTACTTTTCTCTAAATACAAACATACATGTCCTTCATTATCAGAAAATGAACTCAAGAGTAATGGGCATTCTGGGGTTTGCTAGCGTTACTGAGTCCCTGCTCTCCCCATGGGGCAATGGTTTGTCTCGTTCAGTGTGTTTAGCAATCATTCAAAACTATCAGTGTACAGGCTACTTGACTCCTCCTTGTGGGAGGACAAACTCTAAGGATAATTCCTGACCCTGTGATTTAGTTGAGCACATGAGATATAAATAAAAGGAAGTTAAACTGCTTAATGTATGCTGTAAGTGACACATGCTTTGAGTCTTGAATGAAGAAAAATCACAGTGGGTTTCTTCTCTCCGGCGACTAAGCGTTTTAGAGACTTTCTTGTGTTTGTCTGTGTGGGGGCATTTTGGTGATAAATTACATATTTTACTAAGGAGTTCCACAGCCCTGTTCACTGATACTTACATGTAACTGACAACAGGTTCTGGGAATTCTAAAGAAACGTGTATCTCAGAATGTGGACATTTTCAGTTGTTAAATTGTTACTTTTAATTTTTTTCTCCCATAAATTAGAATTTGGAAAATATTTTAACCTTACTTTCCTATTGTAGGCAGATTTGGTCTCCTTGCATACGACAAGAAGCTAAGAAATAAGATGTAGTAAGATACATTTTAAAATAAGGCAGCTTTGATGAGAAAATGAAAAGTTGTTTCTATTTAATATTCACATTGATGTGTATTAAGCTTATTTTTAAGTACGTTGCCCCACCTATGTGTTATATAATTATTAGTTATTCTTTGCTGAATAAAATTCTGTTACAGAATTTCTCTGGAGTCTGTTCAGACAGTCTTTTTTTTCCTGCTCCTTACAGCCACGACTGACACAGAGGAGACCACTGTTTGATTAAAATACATTGTAGTCAGTATATAATATACTGACTGTAGTCATATAATATTGACTACAGTCAGTATATTATAATATGCTGACTACATATACTGACTGCAGTCATATTATATACAATTGGTATCTTATAATATACTGTAGTCATATAATATACAGTCAGTATATTATAATATACTGACTCTATATTATAATATACAGTATATTATAAGATATACTGACTGTATATTATAATATACTGACTGTAGTCATATAATATCAGAATATCAGCGTAAGTTCTTTATGGATGTTTTAAAAACATAATCCTCACCCAAAGTTAAAAATATAAAATTTTATTTACTTAACACATTCAGGTTTAGCAGCCAGGTTTTTTAAAATAAAACTTTATAGCTCATAACCTATTTTAGAATGGGAACAAGTCATAGCTCATATCAGAATTTTTTGTCTCCTTATGCCACAGCAGATTAAGCAGGTCAAACCAAATCCTAGACACTGGGTGATTTACGTGGCTATATTTTTAGAGCAACCTCATCACACCTACTCCCATACCACTAAGTAGGGTCATTTTAGACCAGAAATCCAAGAATTAATTTTGGTATCAAGACCCAGTTTTGAATTGACACTAACTAGACAAGTGTCCTTGAGCAAGTAACACTTTTTATGGGTCTAATTATTTTTACTTGTAAAGTTAGAGTACTGGATTATATAATATATAAGACTCCTAAGAACTCACACATTCAGTGTTTCCCTTGGGCAATTATTACGAGAAAAGCACTGCTGAAGTATGAGATATAAGAAAAACAGTAGAAATTCTTTAAAAATTAAATACCGTACCATGCTCTACATTCCAAGTTTTGTTAAAATAAGCAAATGATTTTCTAATAATAACATAATAGATGCAATATTTACAATAAAGAACAAAGTACATTCAGATTTAAACCACTTGGGACTACATTTTAGTGTAAAGTAATTACACTAAATTACAGATACAGATACTTTTAAAAGCTATCATTGACTACTAGTGATAAATGTGATAAATGTGATGCTCTATATGCAAAACCAAAGCTATGGAAAGCAAATTAAAAGGAAAACATTTTGATGTCATTTATAGGCTGATGCAAAATCTTCACTTATTCCTTGGAGGTCTTGGTACTTGGTTCGTTGTTACTCTCTCTTAGTTCTTGATTGATTATAATAGTCACACAGAGCATCCTTCCAAAATCCTGGCTCTCAGTTACCTTACATCCCCTCTTTAAATGAGGGTTCTCTACCCCACAACATGGTGTGGTATTTATTACCCAAAAATGTTTTTAATCAATCAGCACATTTTTTCCATTACCTCAATTTTAAGGATTCTACTCTTGAAACATCACCTTCTAAGACTTCCCATGAATTGCCCCACATCAACAATATTATTATTTCCTAGTACGTTAAGCCATTATCCTAGCACATATCTACTAGTTGTCAACCTCTTTTGCCTTCAATTCCATCTTTAGCCAATTAAAATTCCATGGTCCATCATCTCTTGCATTAGCCTCAACTCTCCCATCCATGTCAATTGCCTGGAAATTCCCAAAGTCCTAGTTCAATTTAATTTTCTTTTTAGTCTACTATCACTGGACAGATGAATGATGTTGAGACAAGCACAACCAAGTTAACAGTTTTACCACTAAACAATATATACTTTGGGGCAGATCGATGTTGTTTCTTCAACTCAAGGACATGGCATCACGTGTTTCTCTGCTCTTCTACGTCATTTAATTTGTCCTCTTCGTCGCATCATTCTGCTTAACATATAGCACGATCTACTATCTGTGATTTTAAAATTCCACTCAACGATAACAAATCTTGTGAAAGAGCTCTCATGTCTGGTGGCTGGTCTATGAGAAACTCCACATTTTCACCTCCCCCACCGCCCCTCACATCTTGCCGGCAATCACTATCCTCTTGCAGTGATCTGCTCAAAACATACTGACTTCCCCAGTGCTTCCAAAAGCATCAAACGCATTCCCACATCCAGACTTTCGCTCTTAACGGTTCCTTCTCCTTTGAAGACTCTTACCCCACATATCCCTGGGGATCCGCCTTCCCCTTCCTTCTGATATCAGTTCAAATGTCATCTTCTCACTGACACTTATCCTGACTATTCTTTACAAAGTTGTCCCTATGAAGCCCCACCTGACCTTGGCACCTTAATTCATTTGCTGCGGCATTATTATGTTGTATATCATTAGTAGTATATTATATAACACATATCACAATTCACTATACAATATTTCTTTTTTTTCTATCTCTTTTCATCTAAAGCCCCAAGATATAAGCTCTGCAGGTACGTGCAATCTTTTGCCATCTCTGGGCCACACTGAAAGTAGAAGAGTTGTCTTGGGCCACACATCAAATACACTGTGACAAGTAATAACAACAAAAAAAATCGCCTAATGTTCTCAGTAAATTTACAGTTTTCTGTTGGGTCACATTCACAGCCATCCTGGGCTTCCTGCACCCTGTGGGCCGCAAGTTGCACACCCCTTCAAGGGACTTTGTTTTATTCCTTGGTGATTTCTCCGCTCCTAATAAAAGTATCTAGCACATAAAATATTTATTTTTTAATATTTATTTGTTAAAGATTTTATTTTTAGAGGGAAGGGAAAGGTAGGGGAGAAAGAGAAAGAGAAACAAACATTGATGCGAGGGAGAATTAATTGATTGCTTCTCATACAAGCTCTGACCAGTACCAAACCACCAACCCAGGAGTGTGCTCTGATGCCTAAGTGTAACAGCCCAATTTGCTCTATGAGAAGAGTTCATTTTTACCCCCCCCCCAGAACTATGAACTACATATATTATAACCATGTATGAGACAGTCATGAACCTTAAGCTCTTTGAATGGATGAGATGGAGAGTAAAAACAGTGTGAGCAAAGGATGCCCTCTCCTCCTCATGGTAAGAACCCATGGAGCACCAAATTAGGGAAGAAGCGAATAAATAACGTACCAGTAGAGGATCTAGATTAGACCCCAGACCCACTTTTTACCTCTTAGAATATCGTCTAACTACCTGCCATCTACTACACAACCATTCCTGAAAATATCGCCTCAATACTCCACCACAGTTGATCAAAAAAATTACAGCTTACAGTATTTGACACCACAGTCAAACAATTCTGAGATTATCCACTGTAATCATGCACAACTAATGTTGATTAAAAAATTTTAAAACTATAATTAAAAAAATCCGTGGTCCATTTACACAATGGAATACTATTCAGCCAAAAAAAGTGAAGGAAATTTTACTCTTTGCCACAGCGTGGATAGACCCGGAGAACATCGTGCTAAGTGAAATAAGCCAGTCAGAGAATGACAAATACCTCTGATCTCACTTATATGTAGAACCTAGTGAACAAAATTAACTAATAAACAGAATAAAAACAGAATCATAGATAAAGAAAACAGACTGACAGCTTTCAGAGGGGAGGGGGATTGGGAGGCTGGGTGAAGGGATTCAAGAAAAAATTCCCCATAGTCACAGACAGGAGTACGGTGCGTAGTAGAGGGAAGGGGTGTGGGGAGAGGTAGAAGAGGATAAAGGGGAGAAAAAGGTGTTGGAAGGAAACTTGACCTGAGGCAGAGAAGACACGATACAATATACACATGATGTGTTATAGAATTGTACACCTGAAACCTATGTAATTTTATTAATCAATAACACCAAAATGAGTTTAATAACTATTTTTAAAAACTATGTAACAGCTAATGAATAATATATTTAAAAAACATGTGCATTTTGCAAACATTTTTTTAAAAATCTAGTCGTTGTTCTATACTCCTGAGTGAGTTATGCTACATGCTGAATAAAAGAAGCAGTTTTTTTTTTCCTTTTCCTTGAGACTCCCGCTGTTAGATGGTACCTTGTTTTTCTGATTTTTGCCTTAGTTTCAGTGGGAGGCAGGCAATTATTTTCTTTCACTTGCCTTTTCAAATGAAAGAGTGTGGATGTTCCTTAAACCACATCTCATCTTCAGACTTATCTGCATGACACTGACCATGACCTGCTTCTGCTCTCTCTTATTTCAGATTCCTGTCAGCTTGAAGCTTGGATTCCAACTGTCTTTAGAAAACACATGTTCTACACAAATCCCAGGAGCTCTTTCACACGGCGTTGCCTGTAGTTTCTGGACAGACTGGCTATCCTGCCTTACCCCTGAGCCTAGAGTCCCTCATTCTTTTCTCACCCCTTTTAATTTTCTTCTTCTCACTTGGAGCCTTTGCTTTGCATTCAAGCTGACCCAACACTATAAGAATTCAGCTCCTGCTTTTCTCTTACCCTCACCCCACCCCCTCAATCAGTTCCCATGTCCTCCTGGGCTGGCAACACCCACACTTTCAAGTGTAGCTCAAAGTGGCAGAGGGCTGGGAAGCATAAATAGATTTGGGAGCTATAACCTACAAGGAAGACCAATGTTCACTGTCTTTGATTCTTAGAACAGAATTTTTCTTTTCTTTTTCTTTAATTTTAGCCTTTGCCACTGGTCTTTTCACCTAAAATACTCTTCTCTTGCTAACTCTTATCCTTCAGGTCCCAGCACAATTTTTGTCTCCTCACAGAAGCTCTATTGGCCCCTCTAGTTCAGGTTATTCTATTTTTTAAATCTGGTGTATTGATTTCCTACATAATACTTACCAAAATATTTCAGCATATTGCTTATCTATTTGGCTTCTTTATTATTCTTGACCTTCTCCACTAAAATGCCATTTCCTAGAGAAATGAAATCTTGCTTTATTTCTTCCCTCTCCCTATTACACTCAAGTATAATTCACATGAATAGTATGCATGCAATAAACATTTATCAGATCAGTTGATTTCTTCCTTCTCTGCTCACTTAACATCACCACTCCAGTCTAGTTATTCAAATATTTTGGAGTTTTTTTTAGCATTGAGGGATATATTTTCATTTTATTATTTTAAATTATTATTTATCATGGCTAAATACAAAGAAGTCTAGTGGAACAGCTAAAATGTTTTCAAATACTCGCACTGGAAGTGGAACTATGAAACATTACCACAGAGCAACAAAGAAACTCAGGCACACAGAGAAAAATACATAAATGTTGAGTGCTCAAGGCATATGAGCTTGACAAAAAACATCAGGGTAGTCCTTCTGTATATAAATGACTGAGTCTCAGTTTGAGTTGAATTATATCCCACTAACAATGAAATGTTAAAATCCTAACTAACCCTTAGTACCTCAGAATATGACCTTACTTGGAAATAAGGCATTTACAGCACTAATAAGTTAAAATAAGGTCATCGGAACAGGCCCTCATCCAATATGATTAGCATCCTCAAAAAAAGAGAAATTTGGGTACAGAGACAAAATGCACAAAAGAAGGACAACGCAGAGACATAAGGAAAAGTTACCCGTGTGACTGCAGACATGCGTCTGTAAGCCAGGGGTCACCAAAGATTGCCAGCCAACACCAGAAGCTAGAATTGGCAAGGAAAGCATTCTCCCCTGGAGCCTTTGGAGGGAGTATGGCCCCGTGGACACCTTGCTTGAAGACTTCTATCCTCCAGAACTGTGAGACTGTATGTGTCTGTGGTTTGAAGCCACTCGGTGTTTCATTTTATTATGGCAGCCCTAGGAAACACACACGAGTCCTCACCTCCGCCTGACCATGGAGAAAAAGAAGAATACCAAGCAATAGGCAAGAACTTGAAACCTCATCACCACATTCTAGTCAAGTTTAAATCTAATGTTAAAGCCTTTTTAAAAGTTTGACTTAGAGAAGAACTGTGCAAGCACCCTTAATATAAGACCATTTTTATGCATGTCAGTTAAAAAGAATCTAAGGCACATCATAATTACATTGCCCAAGATTAAAATGAAGGAGAGAATCCTAGAAGCAGCAAGAGATAAGGGGACAGTCACCTACAAAGGACTTCCCATCAGACTGTCAGCTGATTTCTCAAAAGAGACCTTACAGGCAAGAAGGGGCTGGAAAGAAGTATCCCAAGTCATGAAAGGCAAGGACCTACATCCAAGATTGCTCTATCCAGCAAAGTTTTCATTTAGAATGGAAGGGCAGATAAAGTGCTTTGCAGATAGGGTCAAGTTCCAGGAGTTCATCATCACCAAGCCCTTATTTTATGAAATGTTAAAGAGACTTATCTAAGAAAAAGAAGATAAAAAATATGAACAGTGGAAGGACAGCAAACTCACAGTTATTAACAACCACACCTAAAACAAAAGCAAACTAAGAGGACAGCTAGATCAGGAGCGGAACCATAGAAATGGAGATCACATGGAGGGTTAGCAACAGGGGTGTGGGAGGAGGAGAAGGGGGGAGAAGGTACAGAGAATAAGTAGCATAAATGGTAGGTAGAAACTAGACAGGGGGAAGGGCAAGAATAGTAGGGGAAATATAGAATCTAAAGAACTTGTGACACATGGACATAAACTAAAGGGTGGGTAATGGTGGGGGAGGGGTGTGCAGGGGGAGGGGAATGAAGGGGGGGAATGGGACAACTGTAGTGGCATAATCAATAATATATATTTTAAAAAAGAATCTACCAACTATACTAAATAGTTCTACTAGAAATAAAAATATCTACTTGTCTGCTTTCACGCACACACACACACACAAACTTCTCATATTTGCAGAGTTCTACAGATGCAGACTTCGCAAATTATGTTTTTGTCAATTAGCCCACAGAAGTAACATGATTTTTTTTCTTCTGCATGGGCAAATACTTGACCTGACTCAAATGTGTTGTTAAAACTAAATTAGATAACAAGCATTAAAATCTTTAGAAATATCTAGTAAAGCATGAGGAAAATACATAGAGTATTGTGATTACTGAACTATTTAACATGTGGAATTAAAAATATTCTTCAAAACTAATTTGTCTATAGAATATATGTTGGCCATATCTTTAAAATGGCATTTTACTTGAAAAATAAATCATTATTGAATGAGATTTACTCGTGTGCTTCATCTGTATGCCTATCTTTTTTTTTTTTTTTCACTAAAGAAACCTGTTATTATTTGGTGGAGGAATTTGTCTGATGTGAAAAAAATAAAAGAGTATAAAAATGTTAAAGACTAAGACTCAGATAAAAACAGTAATCAAATATAGCTTCAAAAGCACTGTCATTTACACAGAAATCTTTTATTTGACTCACTTGTATTTGCCTTAATCATGCCTCGAAAAACTCAGTTAAATCAAAACAAAAAGATCTAGAAAAGTAAAATTAGGAAATGTTGCTTTTTCTTTGTTTCTCTTCTTAGAAGAAGAGTTGGATGTCAACACTATTTTCTAAATTATTTATTATAATCTGATTCACTGAGTGTAATGCACAACCCTCCATCTAAACATTTGAGGAGATTACTAGAAAAACACGACTCTCTCCATCATTAACTGGGTGGGCTGGAAAGACCTGGTAATTTTTTAAAAAATAAAAACTAGTCATTTTGAATCCCTAGTAAAGACACTGTATCATGATTCTGCATATTTCATGTTTCAACCAACCATCTCTCAACTCCCTGTCTTCTTCGCCTAGTCTAGTGCTTCCAAAAATGCAAATACCCCCTTCACTTCTGCTGTAAACATTTCTAAAAACTACCAGCTTAGCCATCACCCATCACGGACTCTCCCTCCATCTCTGCCCATCTTGCACAAGCTCCCTTGCTCTGCGTTCACATTCTCTTCCCAGGAAAATCTAAGGTGAAGCCCAGCTTTCCTCGGACTGCAGAGCACCCTTTGGATCAAGTGGCCTCTTCTCTTCATTTCTACTTCCTGGCCAAGGACACATCCACCCGGAATCCCCGTCATCAGTTTCAGGTTATCATGCAAAATTAAATTTCTATTCCTAGAGATAAGGTGACTAGTGGCAGAATATGATTGGTTTTCCTAAAACGATTTTCTTCCCAAACCCGCTTCTTCCTTATTTCTATTCCTTAAAGGGAAGATACATTGTTTAATGGCCAAAATTGGAAGACATGAGTTTTCTAGTAACTTTTGATAATATGTAATGTAAGTAAGTTGTTACAGGAAAAGAAAGTAGTATAAGAAAATTTAAGAAAGGTATTGAGGATAAATTTAGTTAGTAATATATCACTGACAAAGAAAAGAGTGGATAGTAAATATGATCTGAATCTCTGGTAAGGGGTTTAAATTTATTGTTTCACATTTACTATGGGCCGAGTCAAAGCCAAGCTAATATCTTGCAACATCTTATCTGATTTAAGACACATGATCACTCAATGTAGGAAGAAGAAAATAGATTTCTGTATGTTATTTACATGTTTTAAAAATATTATTGCATAATTTTTACAAGAATTATCTTTGAGAGCAGGGTTAATGATGGAAATGAAGATATATTGATAAAGATACATTTATTTGTGCCAATATGATCTTCTGAAAGGCATAGCCCACAAATCCTAAGAAGGAATAATTACTTGTTTGATTATTTAAGCAGTACTGTGCATTAATTAGGTAGATCTCAAAGCATGCATTGGCTATCTTTTTAAAAAATAAAATATACAACTGACAGCCAACACAACAACCCAAGAATTAAAAATATTTAAAACCACCAAGCTTATTTTAGGTGCTAATGGAGGACAGTAATTGCCAAGTTGGCTTCTAATACAGTTACTAAACATAGCAATATTAATGTTTTGTATACATCTCCTAAATGCATTTGAGATTATTAAGATGTGTAGCTAAGCAGATAATATTTCTCATATTCTCAATGCATTAGGCTTACTCTCTCCAGGATTAAAGTTTACTGGTGGCAGTTATCAAATAAAAACAAATAAACAATTTGCTAGCCATCAGTCTTGTGCTTGTTAAGGGGTATCTGTTGGCCCTTGTAACATTCCTAGAAGGTATTTTGTTTATTACTATCTCCATTTGTATTTTTTCATGTATATAAATGTTAGAACTTTAGTTATCAACATGCACCTCATTTTGAAAAGCAAAAAGTGGTGGCAGATCTGACCCAAGGTCACACACTGTGTTATTCAGTTTAGTGCGCATGTGACAATGGCCACCTTGGGTACTGTTTGTCCAGATATTTCAGCACTGGAGAAAGTTAAGGGAAAAAAGTCCAAATATGATTGAATATAACTAGGGACAATGCAAGGCATTAAGGCTTAAGCAAAAAAGAATTGGGGAGAGGGGAGCAGAAAAGCCCGTATAATGAAAGCTTGCCTTGTGAATCATACACATGAATAACAAATAGAACCAATGGGCTTTCTGCATTTGTAACATTTAAAGATATAGCTATCTTTTAGGAGAGTGTTCATGAAGTACTTCCACTTTGTGACCCCTCAAAGTCCTTTTATCTCGCAGAGTCTCTGATTCTATAATGACTCCCGCTACAAATAATATTAGCTGACGGATGAGCAATAGACAGGGGAAAAGCAGGGAAATCACCTCAAACAGTGATAACAGAAAGTGGAATTAAGTCACTGTTATCCAGGGCAGTTCCACCTTTCAAGACATCACTTTCGTAAAGCTCCTAAGAGAAAAGGGAATTTTATAAAAAATTTTTCGTATTAATTAAATTCCATATTGTATCAATCCATCATCCAGTGTATTATAATCATATTACGGGAAACAATTTGTCATTCAGGAACTTGCCAACAATCCCAGTAGCAATGGTCTCTTAGAAACGGATCTCAGGAAGGTAGATAACAACAGGCATGTGTTGCCTGGGAACAGAAGATTTTTCATTTCCCTCACGAATCTGAATAGCCGGTTGATTTATTTGGGAACAAAAGCACAACATTCAATATCTTATGAAAGACACCTACATAAAACCCTTTAAAAACAAATGGTTTCTAGGCATAATTTGAAAGACATGTTGAAGTGTGAAGCCAGAGTATAAAATCAGCCACTTTATCAATTTATACTAGTGCTTAGCTGCAAAAATTTAACGGGATACTAGGAGGCAGAAAGAAGGCCAAAATGTCTTTAGGGAAGAAAACATATTTGGGAAAGAAAAACTATGTGTAAATTCACAAGGGCAGAAGTTGGGGAGTAGAGTATAAAGGGGTATGGAAATGTATACCGATGCATATACATGAGTAATTAGTAAGCCACAATGCTTGGATAAACAACAGTTATTATATTATTCATAAGTGATATTCTAATAGAATTTTCTTTGATCATTTTGGACCTTGCAAAGGTGGGAATACTGAGTAACTTGTGTCTAAGGGTAAAACACAGAGACCACAAATATCTGGGGACCACTGAATGCTTATGACTGTGCATGAACAGTCTTTGGCTCAACTCAGCACTATGTCGCAGTGGTTAAGAATCTGGTTTCTGGAGTTATAATAGCCTTGATCAAAAATCCTGACTCTCCCCCCTCAAAACAATGGAAACCATTTATTCACAAAGATGTATACAACCCTATGTGCATTGCAGCATTATTCATGGTGGCCAAGACCTTCAAACAGCTGAAGAGTCTTTCAATAAGTGCTTGGGTAAAGGGAATGTGGTGCATATATACAGTGGGCTACTAGGCAGCCATGAGAAAAGATGAAATATTGTCACTTGCTACAACATGGATAGACCTTGAGAACATCATGCTAAGCAAAATAAGTCAACAGAGAAAGTTAAGAACCACATTGCTTTGCTCATATGTGAAATATAAAACTGAAAACAATGAATGAACAAAGAAGAACAAACAAAACTCACAGACACACACAATAGTATGGTGGTCACCAGAGGGAAGAGGGTGGGGGTAGTAAATGGTAAAGGGGGTCAAATTCATGGTGACAGCAGGTGATTTGACTTTGGATGGGTGTGCTCAATGCAATATGGAGACCATGAATCATAGAAATGTACACCCAAAACTTATATAATCTTATTGACTAATGTCAACCCAATAAATTAAATGAAAATAAAAAATTAAGGAAAAAAAAACAAGCAAACAAGCCAAACCCTTTTTTTGGCACTGTTGAAATTTATTTATTATAGCCCTGATGGATGTAACTGTTTATGCAGTGTGGGAAACTAACAAAAATACAGCCTTCGAGAGGGCTCTTGTGGACTTCAGGCCCTTTTGCCCGTGGGCTCCTTTCTCAATATTTACACATATTTATACTTTTATATTTTTTAATAAAATTGTATTTTATGACCATGTAGATAAAACAAGACTATGGTAGCATGTCAAGATATTTTCATCAGCCTAAAAGTTCAGTTTTTCTTCTGATTAAAAAAGAAATTAGAACATCTTTGTGGACCTCAGGCCCCACGCCCACTGTGCCTAGTGGCAGAGCCATCCCTGCCTGTCCCCACCTAATACACGAATGACCTTCGGCACCTTATCCTACTCCCCATGCCTCGGCTTTGTCATCTGTAAAAAGGGAAGACATACATAGGACTGAGTTCACAGGGTTGGTGTGCTCATGGAAGTACATAAGTCTATCCTGGAAGATGGGGCAGGGCCGATGGGGTAGAAAAAGGTGAGAAAGAAACTGGTGAGACAAGGTTGGGAAATGGGAGCAGAGCTGAAATTTCTAAACACAGTGTGTCTTGTCCCTTGATTCACTAAGTCTCTGCCCACTCATATGCAGCTGTTTTTCAAATACAGCTCCTTTGAGTTGAAATACACACACACATATACATGTATATAGATACACACGCATGTATACACACATGCATGTGTATATACATACACGTATATCCATATATACACATATATATCTATATGTGCATGCACATATATCTATATATGCACATATATGTGTATATACATACATGTATATATACACATACATATCTATATATGTATATAGATATGCATATATGTGTATATCTATATGCATGTCTATATATGCACACATGTATGTGTGTGTGTGTGTGTGTGTGTGNTACATACATAGGACTGAGTTCACAGGGTTGGTGTGCTCATGGAAGTACATAAGTCTATCCTGGAAGATGGGGCAGGGCTGATGGGGTAGAAAAAGGTGAGAAAGAAACTGGTGAGACAAGGTTGGGAAATGGGAGCAGAGCTGAAATTTCTAAACACAGTGTGTCTTGTCCCTTGATTCACTAAGTCTCTGCCCACTCATATGCAGCTGTTTTTCAAATACAGCTCCTTTGAAATACACACACATATATACATGTATATAGATACACACATATGTATACACACATGTATGTGTATTTACATGCATGTATATCCACATATACATATATCTATATATGTATGCACACATATATACACATATATGTGTATATACATACATGTATATATACACATACATATCTATATGTGTATATAGATATACATATGTGTATATCTATATACATGTCTATATATACACACACACGTGTGTGTGTGTGTGTGTGTATAATCATCCCAGACAATGCTGGAAAAAGCACAGTTATTCTTAATGTTGGATTTAAAGAAAATAATTACCATTAAAGAAAGTAATTGCTATTGTAATGGAGATTAGTTGGAGGATTAAGAAGTCAAAGTTTATAAATAAAAATTTTGAACTAAAAAAGACCACACTTCTTTAGTGAAAGTCACAAATTTTGCGGCTGATATAACTGACTCTCTCAGAAGTTTGCATAACGTCACGAATTTGGATTATAACTCAAACCTCCTGACTCTTCCCTGTAGGACCCTACCTCTCTCCACACCAAAAGGAGAGTAGTTATGACAGAAAGATTTTTGAAATGGTAGTCAGACTGGGGGCTTTTGATAGAAGGAAATATTTTCACCAGTTTAAAAATATTTAGCCCTGGCTGGTGCAGATCAGTGGACTTACTGCCAGCCTGTGAAACAAAGGGTTGCCGGTTCGATTCCTAGTCAGAGCACATGCCTGGGTTATGGGCCAGGTCCTCAGTAAGAGGCATGTGGGAGGCAAGCACACATTGATGTTTATCTCCCTCTCTTTCTCCCTCCCTTCCCCTCTCTCTAAAAATAAATAAAATATAAAAGAATAAAAATATTTATTTTACAGTTAATGTACACACTAATACTTGTGCAATGTGGAAAAAAAAAGACATATAACTACCTTTAAGGAGCTTCTGGTTTAGTCATTCAATAAGTGATTAAAGCAATATTTGTATCATTGCAACTGTGTTAAGTTCTATGAAAGGGAAGCACAGTGTCCCACGAAAAGGGGAGAGCACATGGTTGCTCTTCCATGATTGAAGAATCCAGAGATGCTTCCTCAAGAAGGAAACGAGTAGCAGAAGACAGCAAGACCTGAACATTGAGATCAGGAAAAAAAAAAAAAGGTAGTAGAAGGTATTCCAGCCAGAGATTGTGAAGGCGCGTAAAAGTGGAAAGGCACAGTCATGCCGCAGTCAGAAGAAAAGTCAGTCTCAGTCATCCCAGGCCTTGTGGTAAGGAACAGAGTCAGCACGATGAGGCCGGAGGGCAGGTGGCAGCTGGATCCCTCAGGCACTTTAAGAATCTAAGACTGGTGGGACTGATTCCAAGTGCAGTGGGCTACCAGTAAGTACTGTCATGATGTGAGAATAGAACAGATGAAAATGGGCAGTAGTTTGTGGCAGGCTTGTAACAATAGTGAAACTGGAGAGAGAGAGAGAAGGAATCAAGAATATCTCTAAAGGTAAAATATACAGGGTTTGGTTTCTGATTGGAAAGGGTTAGGGGTGTGAGTGAGTTTTCACGCATGACTCTGCTTGTCTGACCCAACTGACTGGCCAATCAGGCCACCTTTTTAAAGAGGATGAACAACTTCGTAGTAATTCGAGTTAAAAGTCTGTTTTTCCCATGTGTTTTTCCCCCTTTACTTCCTCTTATAAAGTTAGTTTAATAGGCTGAAGCAAATCCAAGAAGGAGCCTGGACCACAGGGATACAGTTAGATAGTTGAATAATGATGTATTACAACACCAGCTTGTGTTTACTGGTGTGTGCTATTTGTATGACCCTTTTCTAGGATATTTATTTGAACATGGCATTCATGTTTACTCATTTAAATCCTTAATGAATGTGAAGCTGACACTACGTTTATTCTTATTTTACAGAGGAGGAAACTAAAACACAGAGAAGTCAAATGATTTTAACAGCACAAAAATGATCAAGACAAATGTCAAGTTCAAGCTCAAAACTATCAAGTGGCCCTGCCTCTCTCAATGAACCCCTCTAGTTTGATCTTACACAAAACATATAAAAGCGGCCTCCATAATCCCCCTAAGGCTCAAATCCAATGTGTTAAAAGGCCAGATAAGAATTTGGGGCTAACACTCCACATAACATTAAATAGTGGGACCGCTTCACTGTACTCTTGGGACCAAGAGGCACTGTAGTAGGCCCCTGGGTGAGGTAAGAAATGGAAAGATCTATGCTACTGATCTAAGTTCTTATGAGAAGTATGACCAAGGTGAAGATGTGAAATTCTTTTCCAGTTCCTTTGCAACTGCAATGTCAATCAAGAGCCTTCAGTTTTTATGGGGAAAAAAAAAACCAAAACCTAAACATTCACAAATTAATGAACTTCCTTTTTTTATGAAGAAAGATGCATTATTATTGTTTGGAAAAATCTTGTAAAATCATTAATCCTGTTAAAGCCCCCAAATCGGAGACCTGTGATCCCTGTCCTCTGTCGAAGATGCATGAGAAATTATCTTGCTTAGAAGTATAGCAATGTCTTAAGGTACTGAATTGTTCCATTTTATTACCACATGAATTCCATGTAATCTGTTCTTCACATAGCACTTTGCCATAACGCATTTCATGGTTCATCGACAAAAATGATCCTTCAAGCCAGGTAAATAACAGTATATGTCATGTACGTGTTATCTGATTCTGAGCCAAGCCTTGAGCAACGGAGGTGGTTAAAATTTTAGTAGAAAATGTAATTCATAAGCCAGATAAAGAAATGGGCCAAGTAATATGTCTGCCCACAGCATCCTACTCTGTTCTTACATTCGGTGAAAAAGTAAAAATGAACAGAATGGAGGAATAAGAATGTACAATGTGCAGCCCTTTCTTGCTAACTGCTTTTAATGAAAACCGTTCATCAATAATTATCAGGTACCAGGCACAATGTACACGAAACCTACTTTCCATTTACACGGTTAACTTGGAGATTACAGATACATTTATCTGATGTGGCACAGCATAAAAATCTGAGTGAGACCTCACTGTTCACAGAAATCTGCCTCTGAAGGACATAACCTTTTCTGTCATGATTGCAAATCTCATTGCAGAAGGAGAAAACGAAATCACCTGGGAATGCTAGAAAAGACAGGAAACTTTAAACCAAATGCCACTCATAACACCAGAGACCGGAGAAAATGATGCGTTGGCTTTGATACAAGAAAACATCTATGACATTATCTATCATTAAGTCAAAAAATCTGTCAGGTATGTTTTCCTTACGATGATGGTTTTTTAACGAAGTTTGGGATTGAGCTGTTTAAGGAATAATTGGCACCTATATCAATTTAAGCAAACTTTTCAGCCCACCTGTAAAAGTTAGACAAAGGAGAGCATCAGAGTTCTGGATCCCAACAGTTGTTACTGGGAAAACTAAATGAACCACAGGAAATCTTCTGCACCTTCCTAACATTTCTCACCTCAATTTACCCTGGCCAAACTGTCTCTAGACTACACCGTCAGCTCAAGCCTGATTACGAACCAGGTAGCCACAACCTCTCCAAAGATAAAAGGCAGCATAAACATAGAAAAAGTCACCCTGGCTGGTGTGACTCAGTAGATTGAGTACCAGCCTGCTAAGCAAGGGGTCACTGATTTGATTCCTAGTCAGGGCACATGCCTGGGTGGCAGGCCAGGTTTCCTGGTGTTGGGGGGGCGGTGCAAGAGGCAACCACACATTGATGTTTCTCTCCCTATCTTTCTCTCTCCCTTTCCTTCTAAAAATAAATAAAATCTTTAAAAATGTAGAAGTAAGGAGATACTACAGGGAGTATTCATGTTTTCTTTGTTCGTGGTTCCTACTTTTAAAATAGCATGTAAAATAGCTGTGACTTAGATCAATCGGAGAAGCTGAGGCTTCCGCCAAATTACCCTGCACTCAGAGCAAGAGAGAATATGAAAAGCTTTAGACTACCACTTTCAAAAGTTTCTGGGAGCACTGTGTGATAGCAGACCAGTGGTTATAAGAGTTGAAACATTCACACAAAAGTGTGTGAGTGTACGTATGTGTTTTCCCCAAATTCCTGATTGCAGTTCATGCTCGCGTTTATAGGAAATCAATGTTTATTTTATTTTTTTGTTGTTGTTTTGTTTAACTTTAGAGTGATCAGTACCTCATGCCATGCCTACTTAAATCTGCCAGTGAATAATATTATATAGGAAAATAATATTTTGTTTTTATTTAGTGGTACCAAGATTACAGCTATAATTGCCCATTAATTCACTGACCAATTCACTTAGGGCATAATTTTTCTGGTAGAAATTTGTGACACTAAGAAAATAACATTTTTCACTTTAAAATTAACTTTGGTACAATCATTAAAAGTTTCTTTATCCAAAAAACAGTATTTCAGGGCTTTACGTTTCCCAAGGGCTTCTCAAGTCTGATATTTAAATAATACATCATCTGCTTGTGAAGCATCAACCATTTCACTGTTTTTGTCATTTTTTTCCTTCAGAGATAACTTTTTAGATTGTTGAATATCTATTCTGCCAGATGCTCCCATGTCCATCAATGGCTTTGCACATTATTAGAACAGTTCTCCAACATTACTGTCATCTACTTGATGAAATTCTGGGGCTTTATGCAAGATTTACAGAGCAGCTTTGCAACCCTAGTACACTGTATTTGTAGAATGTTGCCAAATTTCAAAATTAAAAATCGGTAGGAGATACAGAACTGTTCAGGCAATAATTGGTCTGCTTCTATGAGAAGATATATTTAAATGAAGACCAAATGTGTAAATGGTCATTTAGCCAGTCAAGTTGGTTCATAGTATGATGGATTTTAAGCCTCCAATTCAGGGGCCAGCAAACTTCTTTTCCAAAGTGTCCAGTAGTAAATATTTTAGGTGTGTATCACAAGTACTATCATACTTCACTCAGTCATTGCAGCATGAGTGCAGTTATACATATGCATAAAAGAATGAGAATGACCGTGCTCAAATAAAACTTTATTTACACAAACGAGTGTCAGGTTGGATTTTGCCCACCAGCCCTCATTTGATGACCCCTTCTCTAGTTTAATGAACACTCAGATAATAAGTCTATTTAAAACAGTTATTGAGGATAACTAGGTTTCTCTACACATATATCTATATATATCTATATACTGTTATTTATGTAGCTGTTATTTATGTATACTGTTATTTATGAAATATACTGTTATTTACCTGGCTTGAAGGATCATTTTTGTCGATGAACCATGAAATGCGCTATGGCAAAGTGCTATGTGAAGAACAGATTACACGGAATTCATGTGGTAATAAAATGGAACAATTCAGTACCTTAAGACATCGCTACTCTTCTAAGCAAGATAATTTCTATAGGTATAGATAGATATAGGTAGATAGGTATCCGTTGCTATTGAAAGAAAAAGTTCTGTTAGTCCAGAGGAACGGTACCTCTGCAGCAACATGGTATTGCCCACTAAGGTATTGTCACAATAAACCTTAGGTCAATCTTTGTGAAATAAAAAATAAGGCTCTCTGTTCTACTATGATAACATTTAAGATTTTCACTGAAGCCCAATTAAGTCAGAGAAGGTCAAATTGCAGAACAGTAGCAGAGTAAACCATTCCACAAGTAAATGCTTTGTGTGTGCACACATGTGTGCACACTCAAGGCACATGGGCTCTCGGAGAATTCTCGTTTTTATTTATTTATTTATTTATTTAAGATTTTATTTATTTATTTTTAGAGGGGAAGGAGAGAGGGAGAGAAACATCAATGTATGGTTGCCTTTTGTGCATCCCCTGCTGGTAGTTGGCCTGCAAGGAACCGGTTTGCAACCCAGGCATGTGCCCTGACTGGGAATCAAACCGCGATTGTCTGGTTCGCAGGCCCGCGCTCAATCCACTGAGCTACGCCAGCCAGGGCTCGTTTTTATTTATTTTTATTATATTTTATTGATTATGCTATTATAGTTGTCCCAAATTTCCCCTTTATCCCCCTCCACCCAGTACCACCCACTCCCTCAGGCAATCCCTCCACCATTGTTCATGTCCCTGGGTCAGGCATCTAAGTTCTTTGGCTACTCCGTTTCCTACACTGTACTTCACATTCCCATGGCTCTTCTGTAACTACCTATGTGTACTTCATTTTTTTAAAGTTTTTTTTAAGATTATTTATTTATTTTTAGGGAAAGGGAGAAAGGGAAGAAGAGAAACATCAGTGTTTGGTTGCCTTTCACACACCCCCAACTGGGGACCTGGCCCACAACTCAGGCATGTGCCCTGACTGGGAATTGAATTGGTGACCCCTGTTTTGCAGGCTGGCATTCAATTCACTCAGCCACACCAGCCAGGGCCTATCTGTACTTCTTAGTCCCTCCACACTTCACCCACTCCCCCACAGCCCCCTTCCTTCTGGCAACCATCAAAACACTCTCTGTATCCATGATTCTGTGTCTGTTCTTCTGGTGTGCTTAACTTGTTTTTTAGATTTGATTGTTGACTGGTATGTATTTATTGCCATTTTGTTATTCATACTTTTGATCTTTTTTTTTAAATAAATTCCTTTAGCATCACATGTAATAATGATTTGGTGATGATGAACTCCTTTAGTTTTTTCCCTGTCTGTGAAGCTCTTTATCTATCCTTTGATTCTATGTGATACCTTTGCTGGTTAGAACAATCTTGTCTGTAGGTCACTGCTTTTCATACTTTGAATGGTTCCTACCAGTCCCTTCCAGCCTGCAAAGTTTCTTTCAAGCAATCAGCTGACAGTTTTATGGGGACTCCACCATAGTAACTATTTTTCTCTTGCTGCTTTTAAGATTCTCTCTTTAATATTTGGCATTTTAATTATGATGTGTCTCAGAGTGGGCCTCTTTGCATCCATTTTGTTTGGGACTCTACCTCCTGGATTGGTATGTTAATTTCCTTCACCAAATTAGGGAAGTTTTCTTTCTCTTTCTCTTCTCCTTCAGGTACCCCTATGATGCAAACTTTGATAATGCTTGAAGTTGTCCCAGAGGCTGCTTATACTGTTCTTATTTTTTTTTAACTATTTTTTCTTCTTCTTGTTCTAATTGGTTGTTTTCTGCTTCCTTATATTCCAAACCATTGATGTGATTCTTCACTTTACTCACTCTACTGTCGTTTCCTTGTACATTTCTCTTTATTTCAATGAGTGTACCCTTCATTTCTGACTGGATCTTTTTTATGCTGTTGAGATCCTCACTAAGTTCCTTGAGTATCCTTATAACCAGTGTTTGGAACACTGCATTTGATGGATTGCTTATCTCAATTTTGTTTAGTCCTTCTCTGGAGTTTTGATCTATTCTTTCACTTGGGCCATGTTTTGTTGTCTATTCATTTTGGCAGTCCCCTGTGTTTGTTTCTATGTATTAGGTAGAGCCGCTATGACTCCTTGTCTTAGCGTCTCATGGCTTAGTGCAGTATGTCATGTGGGGTCCAGTGGCACAGCCTCCCCTATCATCCAAGCTGGGGACTCCAGGTGTGCTCTTCATGTGGGATAATACAACCTCCTCTTGTAGTCGAGCCTTGCTTGCTGTTGGCAGGTCAATGGGAGGGATTTTTCCCAGGCCTGTATCTTTCTAGGATTGGCCGTAACCGCTGATGATCCACTGCCACCCCTGATGGAGGTCCAGCTGTGCAGTGGCAGGTGGTAGTGCTCTGACATGATCTGTAGCTGTCTGCTAAGTGTGAAGGCCCTAGGGTTTCCTGGGTGGTGTAGGCCAAGGTCAGCATCCACCTGTGTTTACCCTGGGGCTACCCTGCCAGCACTAAAGAGCAATCAGAGATGACTGCTACTTGTGCTGGGCTTGGAGATTCCCAAGCAAAGCCAAGCTGTGAATTTAGGCTGGTGCTGGTAGTGCTGTACCTAGACACCCTTAGGGAAGAGGTATGGGGACTAGAGGGGCTCATTGAAGCGAGCTGTTGCTCATTGGAAAGAATTGAGGAAGTTGAGAAGCTTGAGCCAAGACCAGCCATTCACATGGAAAAGCTACCATTAGCAGTTATAAGTTGGGTGGGATGGAGCCTCAGGGGATTTGTAGGGTGGGGCAGGTGTCCTTCCACCCAAGTTGCCCATCAAACAAGCCACTGACTGGTGCTGATTAAAGCATAATTAAGGAGTTACTCTAATTATCAATTTAGAATGAGGTTCTTTTCATTCAAGAAATCATTTTTCCCTTCATCTCTAACTTGAGAAATCAGTGGTATATAACGCTGAAAAATAAAAATTATTGTCAATTGGCATCAAATCATATAATTTGTCAGAACTAGAACATTGATCTCATATTTTATATTAAACCGGCAAGGGAGATATCATGATTAAAAACACGGATCTTACATTTTATGCAATATTCCACTTACAACATGCCAGACTGTGATTTCAGAGACAGACATTACAAAGATATATGTGGGTGTGGCTATAGATAGTGATATCTATATACACCTATTGATCAATGTACATGTATACAGGCAGGTAGGTATACATATATGCATGCATTTGAATAAACTATTTTAATCCACAAGACAGCTCTATGAGGCCTATACTGTTATTATATACATTTTCCAGATGTACAAATTGAGTCCCTAAGCACTGACACAACTATTAATCAGAAGACCCAACGTCTAGCTCAAGAACCCATGCTGCTACTACTATGCTTTTCACTACATTAATGATCAAGCATTTCTTTCTCTTCCCAAACCCCAGCTCCATTAAAAATAGCATTTCCAAAGGGAATGCACAAAGTCTGCCTAAATTAGATCATACAGGTTTAAAGAGTTCATACAAAAGCACTCCCACTTATATTAGAATTTATGAAGAGGCAAAGTCTTTTCTGCAACATCTATCTTCCCCACATGATGGACGGTACAATTATTTTCAAGTCATCCCATCTCCCAGTTACACTCAAAACACTTTTTAAAAATTGAAATTACTTGAATAAATCAGCAAATTACTCATCAGAATGAAATGCTAATCTATTATTCCCTTATATTTGGCATTATCAAAAAAAAAAGACAAATCATGAGAACAGGAGTATATATCAAATCTTTTCCAAACAACTAAATGCCAATATATGTCCTAGAGTCAATATACATTTCAGATCCAACATCTCTGACTCCTTCCAGTTAATCCAGTAAATTTGCATAACCAAAACAACCCTTCCCTCTAGGTTTTCCAATTAATAGGGATTTAGTATGTTTAGAAGATATCCGGTTGAATTTAGTGAAACAGCCAATTGTAAACCAGGTGTTTCAATTGTATAAATAGCCTAAGATGCGGACTGCATTAATCATGGCAAGTCTTTATCTTGGCTCCAAACCACCCAACTAAAAATGCAATAGAGTATTGCCTATTTCCTCAACTTTATCTAGACTGTTTGTATATCCAATTACATTTTTAAAAGATAGACTGGAGATCTCTAAGGGATGTATAGCTCCTCGGTAATCATAAATACAAGATGGTATTAATAATGTTATTTCCATTCATTTTTCTCATTAATTCATTCTTTTAAATTTTGTATATTGCAATGGGTTTTTTTCTTCCCCTTGTTACAGATGTTTGGATTCTGTAATCCCCCAAGGTATCGGTAGCCTGTGTATCCCATCTGCAGTGATAAACAGAGCTGGTGATTAGAATTTCATACAAAGCAAAGTACTAATACATCATTAAGCCTACAAAATATTTAGTCCTCCATATGTTGTTTGTGTTTCAGATATCTCAAACACTTTGCTATAAAATACAATTCAGAATAAATAATAGATAAAAGTAAAGTCAAGGAAAAGTAATGAGCATGTGGATTGTTTTAACTTCTTTCCTTTATATTGTATTGGAATAAAGTATAGTATTCGCCTCCCAGTATTCTCTATGTCCTTGACGTAAAATCTGAAGAGTCAGAGTATATGAGGTTTGCAGAAGAGACGGATTTTAATAATACTTTTGGCACTAACTTGACCTTGACTTGAGATGGGTGGGCAAAATTCATCAGAAGTTTCTGAATGGGCATTGCCAGTCATCTTGCACAAAACAAACTCTGTATTTTCTGCAGTCTGTACAATGGATGTAGGATTCTGTTTTGCTACAGAGCTTAAATGCAACTTCACGTATTTTTGCAACCTTTAAGAAGTAAATCAATTATTAGGGAAAACCTATGTATATTCTATTGCACATAACAAAGCAGCAAAGCCAAAAGGTGAAATGAACCCAAAACAAGAAATTTCAACAAGAGTAGAAAGCTAGAAAGAAAAAAAAAAATCATGTGGTAGCCCAGTATTTGATTTCTACCTTGGAAACAGTGTTACACAAGCCAAAGAGGCAAAACTACACCAACTACATGAGACAGGAGTGCAGGACCAAGTCTCCAATTTGGGCTGTCTGGTCATTATCAGCAGGTAATATGTAAGTTTTTCTGCTCCAACATCAGAGTCATTTATTTTTCCACCAGCTTTCTTGGATACTGCCTTACATCAATTTTACTTACCCCTTTTTTTCTTTCCTGAGTTCATTTTAGCTACAATTACTCCAATCTGGGACTAGAAGAGTAAATACTGGAGAGAATAAACAGGCTGGTCTCCTCTAGGGTAAAGGCATGAATGATCCAGCATCTTACCCAACCAACGAACACAAAATCAGAAGACTAAATCCCATAGACCTTGAAACTTGTATAATTTACTTAGAAGTATAAACATACACATGACCCTGGAGAGTCAACCATTTAATATTTTTCTCATTTAATGAAGGCTGTGGACCTCCTGAGTGCTTCCAGAGCACAAACATCTTAGAAGCACATTTTTTGTAACATCAAATTAACAAAAAAAAATGGGAAAGACCTTTCAGGTCAGTCAGACCATCCCATGGAGACCATGGAGGGCAGTCGCCTAGAATAAACACGCCAGCATTTGGTCCCCTCGAGTCTTAGAGTTCCCTAGTGTTAGGCCAGCTTCTGACCTTTTATTTACAGTGCTATTCATTATTCATATTTTATTAAATATTTAAAATGCCACCTATTGTATTTGATGACTATTATGAGAAGAAAAGGTCTCTCTAGTTCTTCAGATCTGGCTACTTAATATCCCAGACTTGGCATTAATTATCCGACACTTCCTTTCAAAAATTCCTGAGGCTCCACGCTTGCATTTCACAGCAGGCAGATGCTAAGCCCTTCAGCCGCAACCACACAAGGCCATGAAAATAGTTACACTCAGGAATTAGTTCTATCTTGACAATAACTTCATTCATTCACAAATGAACCCATCGTTTCTCTTATGTCCTCAGGAGTGCCACTGATAACTGATATTACTAAGTATAGACAATAGGTGAAAAGGAAGACATTTGTAAAACAAATAAACAAACAAAAAAACCCCCACCTCCAATACAGTATCATTTCTTTCAAAGAAGCGGGTTTTAGCTCCTTCCAATGGCCATGATGTACATGGAACCCAAGAGAGGCCCTTGCTTATTTGTGTCTGTTGCTGGTCTGACTCTCTCTGTTGTTGCTCTCCTTCCCATAGGATAGAAATATGAAAGTGAAGGGGAGGGTTATGCTATACTGATTATTTAACTGCTTATCTCCTAAGCTGAGTGCTTAATTCCTCCTCTGGAGCTCTGTATTTTCACATTAAGAGAAAGGAGAAAATCTCCAATCTGTATCCTTGAGTAAGTCAATCCTAGGGCCATGCATAAGAATTCTTTAAGGAAAGACATATATCATTTGAATGGATGATAAACCAACAACCAAAAGCAAAACCAAAAAACTAACAAACAAACAAAAAAAAACACTTCTTTGTGGTGCCAGGAATGGACTTAGACCAGCTGCAGAGAAATAGAGGTTCTGGAGGATTTTAGTTGGCAGAAGGAGCTGCCCCGGCCCTGAGAAGTACTTCAGAACCAAGCTTCTAGGAAACACGGAGCAGGTCTAAACCTGTATGGTAATCGGAACATAACTCCTGAAATGCAGCCTGGCCTTAACTATTCCTGTGATTTTTTAGTAATCATGATGGGCAAGGCCTGAGTAGGAGAGCAGCAATGCCATCACAGCAGATACTGCAACCCGTGGAAGGAACAAATGCAGGAGGTCACCCAGAGCAGGGTGGCAGTTTATGACCCAGAGATTCCACTTTTGGGAATGTATCCAAAGAAACCTGAAACCCTAATGGGATAAAATATATGCACTTCTATGTTTACTGCAGCATCATTTACAATAACCAAAATATGGAGGTGACCCACGACCATCAACAGATAAGTGGATAAAAAAAGAGATGATACATATATGGAATGTATGTATACATACAGCAATGGAATATTACTCAGCAATAAAAAAAGAATGAACTTTTACCACCAGTGACAACATGGATGGACCTAGAGAGTATTATGCGAAGTGAAATATGTCCGACAGAGAAAGACAGGTACCACATAATTTCACTTACACTCGGAATCTAAAGAACGAAATAAACAAACAAAATGGAAACAGACTCAGAGAACAGGCTGATGGTTGCCAAAGGAGAGGGTGTTTGGGGTACCGGATAAAAAAGGTGAAGGGGTTAAGAAGTACAAATGGGTAGTTAAAGAGTACTTATAAAGATGTAAATTACTGCACAGGGAATACAGTCAATAATACTGCCAAAACCTCATACAGAGCCAGGTGGGTAGTTGAAATATCTGGGGGAGCACTCAGTGTAGTACATGCCGATCTGGTCGCTATGCTTGACTTCAAACTCTTGATGATACTAAATTATATTGAATGCAAAATGTCATTACATTTTTTTAAAAAGTTAATTAAAAAAATTAACTAAAAGGAGAGAGAGAGAGCAAGGAAGCCATGAAGACATATGTATGAGGAGGAGGCCAGAGTGAAGCAGCAGATTAAATAGCTGGCTGGCTCATGTGACCTGGAGAAGAGCTGAGCAGGCTGTAAGTTATTCTTCCTCCACAGAAAGTTTACGCGAACTCTCTTCCTGCTGCTTACTGTTCATTTTCATTTCTCAACTCCTGTCTCCATGCCTCCCCCAGTTTGTCTTATCTGTGCCTCTTCTATCTTCTGCCTTACCTCACACATCACTCAACAATTGCAAAGGTTCCTGACACCGAGTTTGATTTCTGACCCAATAGAGAATGCATGTGAAGAAAGTCAGACTTCCCGGGATTTACTCTTACATCTGTCTATGATTATTTGTATGACCTTAGACAACTGAACTTACCTGAAACTCAGCTTCCTCATTTATAAAATGAAAATAAACATTAGTATATAGGTATTTGGATGAGCAAATGAGGTTATTTGGGAAAAGCACTTGGCAGAGTGCCTGGGATACAGCCTAACAATATTAGCTCCAATTATTATTAAGTACAATTAGTTAAATGATTTTAAACATGTATCTCTAACCATGGTGTTTATATTTTGCTCCATCCTTTATTTCCAGCTCTTTGCTGATTATGTCTTACTTTCACTTCATATTCAACATTTGATAAATTCAGCTCATCCAGTTTTTCCTTTTCAAACTATTTTTTCACGCTAATATCCCAATTTCTCTGTGTATCAATCCCATCAGCTATGAAATTTTCTAGCTACTACTGGTATGTTTGAGCACCCTTCTATCTTTATTCCCAAAGTCACCCCTCCAGTGGAAATGTTCAACTTCTGCCCAAGTATTGAATTGCATCCTGTATTTCCTTTTTTAAATAACTCCCTAGTATGATCACAAGACCTCTATACACAAATAACTATCTCTAGATTACAGATATTAATCTATAGGCCCTCCAAGTTTACGGTGATCCTATAATTTGAGCACTTTACAAGTTTTAGCCCAACCTCCATTTCCAAAGTTTACCTCTTTCATGCAAACGTTTAGCTTCTACTGAAATATATTTCATTTCTCCTCTCAGAACATTCCACGCATTTCTCATTTCTCTGCCTATCAGTCAACATTATTCTCTTTCTAAATGTATTCATTTTTACATGTCTGTGTAAAATAATATGTGCCCTTCAAGGGCCATCGCTAATAAAACATTATGTATAAAGCTGGTCTTGACTGTAGCTTTTTGACCAAGACCTTCTAGCACTGTATTGTATTTTCCCTCTGCCATTTCATCATGACATGAAAGATAATATATATGTTTTTACATCTTATTGCTTTTGTCTCCATCAGGCTGGAGAATCCTGGGGAAGGTTCGTCGTCGTAATGGAGCCTTACATCTATATCTGTGCCCTGAAGAAGGTGTCTGGGTGACATTTAGATATAAGATTAATGTAATAACATTTGGTCACTTTAAAAAGTGACACAAAAATAATTCCTCATATCATCCAGTTAAAATGATTACTAAGTGAGGAGAAAGTACTTATTAATTAATTCCATTACAGATCTAAGCTCTAAGTGGTAATCGAGCCAAACAGTTACTAATCTTTATTTCTTAAACAAAAAATTATTTAGGTCAGCCCTGGCTGGTGTAGCTCAGTGGATTGAGCGCGGGCCTGCGAACCAGATGATCGCAGTTCGATTCCCAGTCAGGGCACATGCCTGGGTTGTAGGCCAGTTTCTGGCACGGACCAGTTCTCTGCAGGAGATGCACGAGAAGCAACCATACATTGATGTTTCCTTCCTCTCCCCTTCCCTTCCCCTCTAAAGATAATAAATAAAATATTTAAAAAATTATTTAGGTCAAATGAAAATTCAGTTATGTTTCTAGCAAAGCAGAGCATCTTAAAAATGTAACACACTCATGCTCTGTGCTTCCTGAGTTTGAACGTTTAAACATCTAACCCTAATAGTGCAGGGTCTGACTGTGGATTGGCCAAAGTACATCCTACCAGATTTCAGCCTCCCATAGAGGACAACTACAAAATTGGGGGAAATAGAACAATGACAGTGAACTGAAGACCTTGTGGAATGAAAAGAAAAACAGTATCTGGAGAAGAGTTGGCATTTTGGAAAAGAGAATCATCGTGGCGTGAGGTATCAATTTCCACAGCTTGAAGCCTGAGGTTAGGACGTGCTCAACCCTATCCAGAGTGACAGGCACTCCAGAAGAAAACGCACACACTGTCTGGCTTCCGCAACCAGAGGAAAGAGTTTGTGGCAACCGCCGAAACTGAAATGGATTTCTGCGATGGAGCGCCAGCAAGAGAGAATCAAATTTTGTGTGGAACGATGAAAATGTCTAGCCACCATCTGAACAAAACAAGCACACANTGAAGCCTGAGGTTAGGACGTGCTCAACCCTATCCAGAGTGACAGGCACTCCAGAAGGAAATGCACACACTGTCTGGCTTCCGCAACCAGAGGAAAGAGTTTGTGGCAACCGCCGAAACTGAAATGGATTTCTGCGATGGAGCGCCAGCAAGAGAGAATCAAATTTTGTGTGGAACGATAAAAATGTCTAGCCACCATCTGAACAAAACAAGCACACAGAACTGGGCTTGGAGCTGGCTCAAAGCAACCTACCTAGAACCAATGAGCTGAACTGAGACTTGAACTGTTCTCCCAGAGAGAGAGTTTTCAGCTTAGGTCCAGCCAAGTTAATTGCCTGCCAAAATAACACCAGCAAACGAAAATCACTATTTTTCAGGGAAATTTAACTAAATATAGAGTCCCCATAAAATGCAATCAACATATCTAAGGAACAGCCCTAAATTACATAAGTATCAAAAAATGATCAACATACTGAAATCATGGCTATACTAATAAATATAAATAAGAATATGTCATCAGCAGGAAAAAAAGGGTAAAAAAGAGCACCAAGTGGAAATTCTAAAAAAAAGGTATTTAAAAATCAAAGGATGTGCTTAACATCCTAGCAGAGGTAATAGAGGAAAAGTCAATGAATGTTTTCATAGATTAATAGAAATTATTCAAATTGAAGAACAAATAGAAATATGTTAGAAAAATATAGCCTCAGAGATCTGTAGAAAATATTAAAAAGTTAAAGTTTTGTGTAATTGGAACCTCAGAAAAAAAAAGAACAGAGTAGAAAAATACATTAATTTGGCGAATGGTATAAATTTACGGTTTAAGAAATCCACTGAACTTCAAGCAGAAATGAGGGAAGGAACAATAAATGCATCACAGTCAAACTGCTGAAAACCAAAGTACACGAACTCTTGAAAGCAGCCAGAGAGAAACAACATCTTAATTACAGAGAAACAATTATCTAAATTTTTGCTAACTTCTCATTTCAAACTGTGTACATCAAAAGACAGTAAAATAAATTTCAAGGGCTAAAACAATAAAAATGTGTCAACCTAGGAGTCTGTGTTTAATAAGAAGAATAATGAAGACATTTAAGATTAGAAAAACAATGAGAATTCCTTGTCAGGAAATGTGAAATATTAAAGGTACAAGGAGTTGAAAACAGACACATTCCAATATTCAGGAAGAATATTAAATAGGATCAAAAATGGCAAACACCTAAGTAAATATAAAAGACTTTCTTCCTATTGTTTCAAAAGTATGCCATATTACATAAAATATAATGTGAAAGGAAGAAGAAAAGACAAATTAAAATATAAAGGAACAAACTGAAAAAACATAGTAAAATGATAAGCCAAAGTCTAACCATGACAAAAATTACATAAAATGTTAATGAACTAAGTAATCTCAGTAAAAAGCAGAGATTGGCAAAATGGATATAGGAGAAATATTTCGTAATATGTCTATTTAGTACAAATATAATGTAAATAAACCAACACAGATAGATTAAAAGCAAATGGATAGAAAAACACATACCATGCAAACAGTCAGCTAGAAGGCTAAGGGACCAAATTAATATCAGAAAAATAGACTCCAAGACAGAGTATTGCCAATTAAAACATTTCAAAATGATGACAGATTCAGTGCATGAAGGTGATATACCAATTTTAAATATGAATGTATCTAATAATGGAAATTCAACAGTAAAATGCAAATTCGGAGTGAGGTACAAAAAGATAATATGAAACTCATGGTCAGAGATTTGAACAGAACTCTCAGCATCAGATAAAACAAGTAGAAAAAAAATCAGTAAAAATAGAGATGATTCCAAACAATATGTGAATAACGGCAAGAAAATACATTAGTTTTTATTGTGTGTAACATGTTTTCCAAAGAGGCAATCTGCTGTCTCACACGAGAAGCTTGGTTTAAGAATCAGAACCATACAGATTATGTAGCAAAAGAATTAACATTAAAAAAAAAAAACATTTAACAGTGCCCTATTTGGAAATTAAATAAAACACTTCTGAGTGATGCAAGGTTAAAGAAAAATTATAACAGGAACCTAGTCAGCAAAACAAACAAACAAGCAAAATAGAACCAGAGACAATGAAATAAACAACAAACCGACAGTAACCAGTGGGGAGGTGGTAATGGTGAAAAGAAGAGAAAGGGTTGTCAGGGGCCGTTGGACATGGACCCACGGACAAAGCCAAGGGCAGGGAGGGTTAGGACTTAGGGTGGGGTGGACGGGATGGGGGAGAATGGTGGGGGGAAAACGGAGACAACTATATTCCAACAGTGATAAAAATGATTAAAAATAAAAGAAAAAATCATAACAAAAAATAGAAAATATTTTGAAAGAAGTTATATTAAAAGTATATCAGAGTTTTGGGGATGTTGGTAAAGCATCCAGTGCTTACAGGCAATTTTACACCATTTAAGGCTTAGTTTAGAAAATAAGAAAACCTAAAATTTATGGCCTATCATCTTACCTTAACAAGGAGAACGAGTGATACAAACTAAAAGAAATAAAATAATCAAGATAGAAACTAAAAAGATACACTTTTTAAAGTCGTATGTAGTTTTTTGAAAAGAATAACAAAATAAACTTCCAGTTGCACTGAGAGAGGGAAAAGAATGAGAAAACACAATTTTTAGTATCAGAAGTGAAAGAACATTAATTATTAAATCTACAGACACTAAAGAAAAGACATAATTATCAACAAGATCATTGCTACAACTTTAAAAAATCTAGATACAGTAAAAAAATTACCTTAAAAAGTTACGAAAGTAACAAATTTAAGTGGAGAATCCATATATCACCTTAGCTAAATAAAACAATGTTTTATATAGCTGTGTGTGTGTGTGTGTATATATATATATATATATATATATATATATGTGTGTGTGTGTGTGTGTATATATATATATTTCACAAAGATAATTCAGGCCCAGTTCTGTTTCTGAATTCTGCCAAAATTTTAAGGTAAAAATACAATCCATTCTGCACAAAAAATTTCTAAAAATTGGGGAGACACACTTCCCAACGTGTCTTATAAGGCCAGCATAATTCTAAAACCAGAATCTGACAATGATATTACCAAACAAAAATACTGCTAATCTACGTTTTTTATAAATAAAGATGAAGAAGTTATTTTGAGTTATTAGAAAGCCAAATACAGTAACATATACAAGGCTAATACAGCACAACCTAGCAGAGCCCTCGTCGGTGCGTCTCAATTGGTTGGAGTGTCATCCCATAAACCGAAGGGTCTCGGGTTCAATTCTCAGTCAGGGCACATGCTTGGGCTGTGGGTTCAGTTCCCAGGTTGGGGTTCACGCAGAAGACAACAGGTCAATGTTTCTCTCACATCAATGTTTCTCTGTCGCCCTCCCTGTCCCTCTCTCTAAAGTTAATAAGCATATCCTTTGGTGAAAAAGGCAGGCTGGGAGAAGACAGCTGTAATATATGTAATCAGCATATTCTTTTAACCAACATATACTTGTAACCAGAACATATGTATCTAAAGTTTTTCTACAAATCTCGAATAGGAAAAATCTGTTTAAAGAGAAAGGGACAAAAGACATCAACAAAATATAGTCAACAAACAAACAAACAAAATAGGTCAGCACAGTTAATTATCAGAAAGAGATAAATTAAAGCCGTAATGGGAAAAGATTTGTTAGAATAGTTACATATAAGTTTGGCAACATCAAGTGTCAGTAAAAACACAGTTCAACCAGAACTTCCGTGCTCTGTTTGAATGTTGGTTGGTGAAAACCAACCCCTGCTGGTCCCGTGTCCCCACATTTGCACTCTAAGGGATCTACCGAACAGAAGCATATATATTTTAGCACCACAAAGCATATATAAAGATATCCATGACAGTAGAATTCACAGTATTTAAAAAAAAGAAATAACATACATGCCAATTAATAACAGAATAAATAACTGTGGCATATTTATCCAGTGGCGGTCCATGAACAAATGAAAACAAACTGTTTCACACCATAACCTGGGTGAAACTCAAAAACATAATATTAAGTAAAGGAAGCTACAAAAAGGATATTACACAATCATTAATTTTTTTTAAAAAATTATTTATTTATTTTTAGAGAGAAGGAAAGGGTGGGAGAAAGAGAGGGAGAGAAACATCAATGTGTGGTTGCCTCTCATGCGCCCCCTCTTCAGAATCTGGCCTGCAACCCAGGCATGTACCCTGACTGGGAATCGAACTGGTGACCGTTTGGTTCAAAGCCTGCACTCAATCCACTGAACTACACCAGCCAGGGCTACAATTTTTTGTTCAAAAACGTGTGAAACCAAACACCGAAAGATAACAGGATAGTGGTTAACAGGGTGGGGATCATAAGGACTGAGGGGCACATCCACAGATTGCTGTGTTTATTCCATTTCTTCATTGGGTCTCTAGCAACCCAAGTGTGTTCACTTTTTTTTGTTATTGCGCTTAGAGAAAGAGGAAGGGAGAGAAATATCGAGCCCGCAGCCAGCCTCGCCAGCTGCAGGACAGTGCTCCAACCCTCTGAGCCACACCAGCCAGGGTTATTTGCTGTTGCTGTTGCTGCTCATTTTTCCAAATATGTTTTTTGTGGCTTTTCAGTATTACACCTCTATAATTTTTTTTCTTCAAAAAGAGCACAAACTATGTAGGTAAAAATAGAACTTCTGGGATAAGCCTCCCTCTTTCCTATTCACTGAAAGAGATCTGACTGTCCAGTCGTCAGCCTATGAACTCTGTTTAGTCCATGCAGACTGAATACCTCAATGTAAGTTTACAACGGACCCGTAATCCTTCATCTTTCCGTGACTATACACGTTCATGCAACATATAGAGACCTGGACTCTCCTCTTGAGAACTAGGCTATTCAACAGTAAAATTCAGTCTAGACACCTATAACTCCAATAAAGCCAGAAAAATTCGAGAGGCACTATCTAATGTGTGTTATGAAAGATATGGGACTCTGGAATGGACATCAAATATTTTCCAGCTTACTTTGCCCAGGGAAGGAGAAATCCATCTTAATAGGAACCACAAGAAATACCTGATTAATGCCTGCTGTTGATATTATTTACTTAATTAGGTCTTACATTTTTAAACACAATTTAAATTAAGATAAAGTGATGCTATGCATATGTATGCATTTTATATGTATTTTAGATGAATGTGTTTTCTTTATATTATGCTATATACTATGCTATACTTTAATTACAAGTTTAAAAGTGTATTTGAGACAACAGAATTGAGTGAGCTAAAATATGGTGCACTAGTAACTAAACAATGCGGCCAGGATCAAAATTATTCCATTTTCTGCACTCAAATAATTTGTATATGATGATCCTGAGACACAAATTATTATTATTATTAATTTATCTATTTTCATTTTCTGTTTATTTCCAAAATCAGGGTAATTAAGCTAATAGTGGTGCTACCTATGGTTAGGAGTCACTGATGATACCCAGGCTCCTGGACTATATTATTACTACATTTGCGATATGATTTGCAATGAGAAAAAATAAATAGCAAGAGCATATGATTATTTCTGTAATTTAACTTACATTTTCTAAAACCAGTAATAACTAGTGTAATTTAAATTCCATAAAAGAAACAGAGATGCTCTACTGAATCTAAAAATCAAAGCCCATGAAAACCTTTTATAAACAATGTAAACAGACATGTACAATATAAGCATCTGCCAATCTAATCTGATAATTTTGCTAAGTTGTATTTTTTGCCCATTTGGCACGTTTTTATGTAGCAATTTATATACAACACTGTATCAGCATATATGGGGGTATACGACCAGCTGCATCCTATTATATAATTTACAGGGGAAAAAAAAGTTTGACAAAGAAAATTGCATTCTAATGAAATATGGGGGAGGGGGAATTCTCATAGGAGAAACCTGTTGACCTACTTTCCAACTGAGCCCACAAAGGCATGTCCTGTAACTAGACCGTTTCCTACATTGTCAAGTCCTCTTGAACACGGTGGCATGTCTACTCCAAGGCCGAACCGCACCTTTGCCTCAGGAATGAGCCTACCAGTTTGGAAGGCAGCCCTTGGAAGAGCTAGGAAGGAGGAACATGCACTTCTCTCCCCAAGAGAAGGTTGTTTCTGGAATTTTTTTCCTCCCATCAGAATATTCTAATCAGTAGTAAACAGCGTCAACAGCAGTGGTGAGTAACAATGTACAATCAGGAACATACATGAGATGAGCAGCTGCCGGTGGTTAGCATAGTTTCTGTTCGCTGTTTTCCAAAGCACATGTTATATTGTAAGGAGAAAATCAAGGGAATCAAATTGTACAAAATGAACATGGGTCATAATAGTCCTAACAATGCTGCTCCTCCTTCCACACCCAATTGATTTTTTCATACATGTGTTTGCTGAGCTTCCTCCCGTCAGGGTCATTTGCTCGTACCCAGCAAGCCAGGTACGTTTTCTAGGAAATAGCTCCTGATCACTTCTGTAGCCACCGTCTTTGAGTGTTTCAGACATCTTGGCGAGATTTCATCTGCTGCAGGATGGCCACACAATGAGTCATTTTTCTTATGGCATTCATTTCCTGTTTTGTCTAATTCTTTGTATTCTTGTGCAAAGCTCACCCATCAGTTTTCTTACAGTTGGTGGCCCATGTCCGCTTATCTAGGGCAGGAAGGTGCATCCCTCCCTTCGTGTTGTCTGTATCCACATATACTGCGGTTGGTAAATGTTTTGAAAATGCCCTAAGGTGATTCTGATACACACCGTATCCACTGTGATGATGGATTTAACAGACAAGAATGCACTGGTCTAAAGGACTTCCAGCATCTGTGGTACAAGGCAGTGATTTGCCTTAAAGGATTTACGTAGCAGCTTCCTTCTCTGAGTCAACTTTCCACCCAGTTTAATGACAAGGAGATGCTGTTGACCATGGAGCAGTAAGTATTTCTGTTCATGGTTGTAGATTCCACAGCATGTTACTCTACTGATGTTCTGAGGTTTGTCTGTTTCCCACGGGCCTTTTGCTTAACAGGGTGTGTCTCTGAGTCCGCCGGGGCCTTGAAAGAGAGGGTCAGAACCGCTCTAATAACCGCTTCGGCATAGGGCCTCTGAGTCAGTCTAGCTGTGCTGAACCTTGCCTCATGTGAAATCACCGCCATTCCATCTTCGACCATCAACAGATCAACTCCCAACTGCTCTTCTTCATGTGACACCATCGTGCGGCAGGGCACGGACTAATCTGACTTATGCGGTAGCCATTTTGAGCGCCCCTTTCCGGTTATCTAGTTCCATCATAGGGTCCCCTGCATCACATCCAGAATATTCCTGCTGGGAACAATGAATTTTTTAAAGATTTTATTTATTTTTAGAGAGAGGGGAAAGGAGGGAGAAAGAGAGGGAGAGGAACATTGATGTCCTGGGGACCTGGCCCATGACCCAGGCATGTACCCTGATTGGGAATTGAACCACTAACCCTTTGCTTCACAGACAGGTGCTCAATCCACTGAGCCACACCAGCTAGGGCTGGAAATAATAATTATTAATATTTTATTTAAAAATAGAAATAAATTAGAAGTTATTTCAAACACCTCACTATGTCCCAGGAACTATATGTGCTAAGCAGCCTGTGCTGTATTATTTAATCTCCCCCCAAACCTTCCAAGATATTTTCCCCATTTTACAGATGAAGAGATTGAGGTACAGAGACTTTAATCAGCTTTCACGAAGTAATATACTTGTGTCTATCCTCACGGTACTCAATCGGTGGCTGATACTAGTAATAAGGTAACAGATGAATGTGCTGCCATTCGCAAAGAAGCTTGGAGACTATGTTTCAGTGTAGAAGGACCTGAACTGAACTTCAGTCTTAAAGGAAGGGGTGTTTAGAATTGTTTAAATGTCAGGGAAGCAATGCATTTTAGATAGATAGAATTACAAGTAACCTTTCCTATCAGATTACATTAAGCTGCTGTCTAATTTACCCACAGCATGAGACCAGCCATATGTAGTGATTTCAGTGTAGGGAATTAAAATGCTGCTTCATCAGTTCCCACTGGAGAACAACATTTCTTCTGATAACTATTATGGCGTAGCATGCACTATGTATCAGGTACTGTGCTAAGCATTTTAGCTTATTTAAAAAGTTTGCATCTGGAGACAATGGTGAAGTCTCACTAAATAATAGTGGGTGTGATGTAACCTTATGAGAATTAAGCTAGTAAAATCCATGCACAATGGATGTGACCGATATTGCTTACAAATGCATGAATGAACTGTCGAGAAATATTCATGACTGACACAATTGAAACTAGAAAAAAAAATACCTCAAGGATGCATGACAAGTGTATTATCACAATTAAGTAGGCAGAACTCCAATCAGGTAATATTGCGCCCTGAGCGGAGAAAGCTGATGATCAAGGAGAACAAAGACTGGGTTAGTTTAGTTGGCCTCAGAGCTTCAACAAACAAACAAGCAAACACCAATCACCAGAGTGACACACGCAGACATTGCCAGGCCTTGTCCCAGTACCATGAGAGGAAGATGGTGGCCAGTGACAGGCACTTGTGAATGATTATCCCTGTTACAGAGATCAGTTGAGCAAGCTAAGAAAGTCTAAAGGTAATATACTTAAAACATGTAACGAGTATTTCCTTTTCTGATTCTCCCTTTAACAGGCAAACTTACGACTATAAATATTTTCACCCGTGGTTTTCTTTCAAGTGAGAATGTGCTGGTAAGACGGATGTGAGTGTCTGGTGTGTTTTGATGGTCGTGTTCTCTATTGTACATGAACACACTAGCATGTTGACATAGCAAGGTAGTTACGGTTCTAAAGGCACATAGATGTAGACCAACACATGCGTCAACCCATGGGTAACAGTAAGTCAAAGAAAACACATTTCTGAGGCAGCCAGAAAGACAGATCACTGGCTAGAGTCAATGTCACTTAGTGAAGCATATAAGCCTACCATCGCCAGGGTAAGACCCCTCTGCACATCTGGGTCCTGCTGACCACTACTACATTTCAACTGTAATGTTTTCTAATTATCTCTGTGAAGGACTCATTAGCTTCATATATACAGAGGAGAGACAAAGTAACTTCTTCCACAGTCCTCAACTACAGGTAGTAAGTACAGAGCCAAATTCTGACCCCAAGGCTGTTTGCCTGTAAATTTTGCATTGCTTTCACTGCAAACAGGGGGCAAGTCCTGGAAGGAATGTGGGATTCCATCCTGTCACTGATCTGGGTCAGGGGTAGTACACCTTAGAAAACCCCAGAAAAAGCCAACTTCAACCAAATCAGAGAAATTAAATCATAGGTAGGTTTTCAGAAGCTTTCACTTTTTTTTTTTTGGTCAGTTTTCAGAAGAATAAAACAATCGCAAAGCTGAGCTTACAACAGACACCTATAGGAAAGATTCAGCATCACTGCTCACACGAGAAAGTTTAATATATTGGAAGGCTGTTGCCTAAATAAGAAAATGCAAGCTGATGGCCCCTTCAAATATCCAGTGTTTCCCATTTCTAGAAGTAGGCAAGAGCAACAATTGGCAGAAGACTCGTAAGGAAAAATACATCTGTAAGAGGAGATTATTCATTATGTGAAATCACGTTTGTCTTTCACGAAGTGAGACGGAAGAAATATTAATATCAGGGCTCAAATGACTCTCCCTTTACATAAAGACTATTTTTCAGATTTTTGAGCCAAATTGCACTGTCAGAGAATCACTCCAAATTTCATAACCATTATGACGACTCAGGAGCTGTTGAACTACTTCAAGTTTGCCTTAGGCACAATTGTGAAGTAAGTGACATTTATCTTCTGAAATTTATCTTCTGCCCCTTCCTGTTCTTTCTCTACATGCCCCCCGACACACACACACACTGTTCCTGGCACTGCCTTCTTTTGTGCCTATTTTTTTTTAATGAAAGACTTATCACCCATACACACTTTAGCATGAATGCATTTTAATTACCATAATCAGCGTGCTTTCTCACACAGGGTGCGTTCATTTTAGGAATCATCTCTAGCCGCAGTGAAAGGCTGTGTTAGCGTGTGGACACATCAGGGACACTGTGGAAAAGCCTGTGAGGAAGTCACTGAGAGAACTTTGTGTAAATCCTGAAATGATGCTATACGACAAATCACCTACAGAAACAATGATAATTATTGGTGGACATTCAAACCACAATGTGCCTTAAAGAAATCCCACATCTAAAAACTAGGAGCTGAAAGGTAAGACAAAGAAAGGTGTGATGAATCTTTTTTTTTGGCAATAACTGAATCTTAGGTTGGAAAAAGTGTTAAATCTATCATTCTATTTTTTTTATGTTTACCCTTCCTCTTTTGCTAAATGCATGGAGTCCTTTAGGCGCAAATCACATATACGCCTCTGCCTCCCAAGGCATTGCCAGTATGTGACATCCACTCATTCTCAGTGATACCTCCCCCACAAACCAGGGTTTCCTTTCGTCACGGACGTTTTCAACACACGACTGTTAGATAATAACCTGATAAATTAATGTTCACCAGAACGTGCATGCCTCAAAACTGCTGAAATATTTAGTCATCCCTATTCTTACATGCATTTCCTTTTAAAAATAATTTCATTGACCAAATAGAATTTGGCCCAACTGAATTATAAAGTTTCAAACAGTGGGCACATGGCAGATTTAATGAACAGGTGTATGGGCAGCTGACCTCCCCCAACTTCATAAGAGCAACAAAAATAGCAAGACCTGCAGCAAGGGCAGTGAGAATAGTCTCAAAGCCATACAAGCACCACTGCTAGAGAGCAGGCAGCTTCTACTCTCAGGATGTGTAAGGCTGAACCCTCCTCGATGAATTGCGTCAATAATGGTATTCAGGACAGCCTGTCTCTCAGGTTTTACAGGTGCAATGGTCTTATATGAATGCCTTTGAAGAATTTATCCATTAGAAGTGTCAGAGGGATGCACAGGTGACTATCAATATCAAATAGCACTTATATGATTGGATTCACTGGGACCCACACCTATGTCTTACAATTGTGGCTGAAGAATTATTCTGATTTCATTTTGAGGCCCGCTAGGGCTGAAGCCTTCCTGGGAACAATACGTAGGATTCTACCAGCTCTTTTATGAGATACCTTGTCTCTTTCCTCTATAACCCAGCAATATTTAGAGGTTTTTTTTTTTTAATCTCTACAGCGAAAAAGCAGTTTGGCTAAAAATTTTTAAGCAGTCACAGAAAATAAAGTGAGCCCCTTTTCTAGATAGGCACAGCAAAAAGGAGCTGTGTGCATGCAGATAAATTCTGTCCCTCGGAGTGAAAGCCCAGAAGCCACGGCCGCCTCTCTCCGAATCTTCCTCTCGGTCTTGTTATCGCTTTGAAGCAGCACGCATGCACCCTGGGTACCAGCTTATTAAATACAGGTTATTGTTAACAGAACATTCCGACGGACTGGGCTGATTCATGTGCGCTCTCCCTTGTTTACTAAGAATACTTTTGACTGGAAAACGTTGAAAGGAAGTTTGCCTTTCATTTTTTTTAAAAGAGGTTTTAATTCCCTTTTATTTAGGGAAAAAAAAAAAAAACCTTTGAAGTAATATCTCACCGATCACTTCCCGAATGTGTTTAATCCCAAAGCTTGAAGACATTTCTGCACACAAGTGTCTCCAATAAATATATATCCTACTGTCTCATCAACTAACATTGTCATTTTTTGCTCGAATATAGAGGTTGTACAACCTAGGTGTTATTAGTGCAGAGAGATTTAGAAATGCTGATATTACTTACCACCATCAGTCAAGGTCTGTAGCTTTTTAAAAAAATATTTTATTTATTTGTTTGTCTTTAGAGGGGAAGGGAAGGAGAGAGGGAGAGAAATATCAATGTATGGTTGCTTCTCGTGAGTCCCCTGCTAGGAACTGGCCTGCAACCCAGGCATGTGCCCTGACTGGGAATCGAACCACGATCGTGTGGTTCGCAGGCTCACGCTCAATCCACCAAGCTATGCCAGCCAGGGCTGTAGCTTTTATTTTACCCATAAGATTGATATTTGAAAAAAAAACCTGTATGTAATTATTGTAAAATGAATGTTTTTTTCAAACTCCCAATATAAAACAATTATAAAATTGTCATAGTTTAAAAACCATATTACATCTATATGTGTATATACAGAGAGAGAAAGAGAGGTGTGCATGCACCCAGACATACTTGTGGAAATACAAAGTATAAATTTTGGGTCAAACAGACCTGGTTTTTATGTGTAATGTACTAGCTGGCCTTGACAAGGATTTTTAAAAATCTTTATTGAATTGATTGAGATGGCATTGGTTAATAAACGTTATAGGTTTCAAGTGTACAATTTTATAATATATCATCGGTACACTGTATTGTGTGTTCACCAAAGTCAAGACTCCTTAACAAGGATCTGTACCACTACTCATGGACCATCATTTCCTCATCTATAATATGGGATTGCAAAAACTCATCTTTAAAACTGTTGTGAGGGTTAGAAATAGTGAAGAGTGATGAATGGAGTACCTGCCATTAAATAGGTGTTAATAAACAGGGGCTCTTTCTGTTGCTGCTGTTTTGGTAGGTGGGACCATGCCCCCACCACACCCCCGTTATTCCTGTGAGAAGCAACACCATAGGAAACTGCACCTATGGTGCGGAATATCTGCCTCTGGGACTTTTGGTCTGGGGTCCGTATTCTACAGCCTGTTTGCATTCTTTGTCTTTGGCACCTTGACAGCTATGACTTGTGTCTCTTAGGAAAGTCTCACGAGCCTCTAGCGGTTCCTAGCTCAGCCATTTCAAAGGAGGTTGACGCATACTTAGGGATGCCCCTCCCCCAAATTAATTTCCACAGTCCTTAAAGTCCAAGTATCTCAAACATGTTTTAGATATTTGTGATACTCCATCTAAATGCTTTACTGAGGCAGTTAACAACCACAAGTAACCAATTCTACTGATGTAACTAATTATAATTCTCTCACAAGATGCCTTCAGAAAAATAATTTAAAGTTTTCTAAAGTAGAGAAAACATACTTCAGAAAAGACACAAACTAATACAATTTGTATGCTCTCATGCAGAACAAATACACATCCGACTCATCCTTATCATTAAATAGAGGTGGTAAATATATTGATGTCATGTTCTGACCCTACCCTACTCATTGATTAAAAAAAAAAAAAGACCCTGGGCGATAGCAAATAACCACCTAGAGCAAATATCTTGTACCATAATATGTTTTAAAATAAATGCTACAATTTCTTTCTAATACAAAAAAGTAGATAAATATAAATAAATAAAAATTGAATTCAAAATTAAAGATTTTTTCTGGAAGTTTGGGCCAAAAATGTGTATGCCCAATATATATGTGAGAACACTATACATGGCAAGATACAGTACATCCCTAATCAATGATTTCTTATCCCTGGCCATGTGGTCCCCATTATGGAAAGTGTGGTCACTGCACCTGTGTGTCTTGTGCTGTTGCAAGAGTTCCAGTAACAGCTCATATTTTCTCAGATTACACGAGAGGCCTGGACCTTCCTTTGTCGTTAAAAGTGAAGCCTGGAACAATTCCTCGAGCTTATTTGCTTCCCTTTCCTCCTCTATGTGTGGAGGAGTCTTCACCAAGCGATGCCTCACGGCACTTGCAGTGGTTAGAGTCTAGGATCCTCCTCCTCTTGCCTGAGATGCAAGGCGGAATTACTCGCGTGCTTTATGGAGCCTACTCCTTGCTCCAGTAGTAAGGAACTACATTCATATTTACCTCACTTTTGGGATGACTCCGGGATTCCGCAAGTGCTAAAAGTTTCCTTGGAGCAAACACCGTGCCCTTTACCGGATCAACTCCTAGTCGTCCTTTGGGTTCTAGTCAAATGCTATTTGTTTGCCCAGAGGGCTTTAATTGTGCTCTTCCTCTCTGTCTTAAGGAACTCACTGCACAGTGCTATCTTGTCCCTTTGTCTGAATTCCTCACTAGACGGTTGGCCCTGTGCCTTTACTTGTGCAATGCTCATTCAGGTATAGTATGAGATCAAAGATTATTTCTTGAGTGAGTTGGGGGGTTGAATGTTGTTTTAAATCCTTCAATGGCTTCCATAGGGACACTGTGCTGCTGTCCCCCCAGAGTCCCCTTCGGGTTGGAGGAGTTCACCTCATGAGCTGAAGGCAAAGCAAGACCTATCAGCAACAGCTCTCTCTAGGAACTGCCCTGCCTCCCAGCCTCTGTGCAATGGTCGGGTGACATGGGATTATAAAGGCCAGACCCCTTGCCTAAATGCAAGATGACATCTAGAGCCATCCCAGCCCCAGAGGTCCCCAAAGGAAAGACTAAGAGAGGCATTGAAGGCAACTGCATTTGAATTCAATTCTTCCCCCTGTGCCCAGTAGTATAGTCTCATTCTGGTTTAAGGGCTAGTCTCTAAAGCACTCAGCAAGAAACTTCCTGCCTGCAGAGTCTGTAGTCCAAGGAATCCAACTGTCATCACCATAGGTCTTAGAATAAAAAACTAAAATCCTTAGAAAGACTGCACAGCCATGACTGATCATCTGGCTCTTGCATCTATTCTCACCAGCATGTCACTTCTGGTCTTGCATCCTTGAAATTTACTTGTTTTCCTCTTTATCTGGGTATTTTCCTTCTCATCCCTGCTCCTAGAATGCCCCCCTCTTGCCATTTCCCATGGATGCTTGTTCATATTCCTGAAGTCTCAGTTCCAGCATGCTTCTCACAACCCCAGTTGATTCCATGATTGCATTTTCATAACTAGGGATCATCACACTTCTCAACATATTGACCCCTCTAACATCTAAGCATCTGACGAACACACTGACAAATGTAACAGTAACGATACACTATTAACCAGGCTCAGTTTGAAAGGTTTGCCATAGTTCATCCAATAACATCCCTGTAAGACAGGGACTAATATTTCCCCAATTTCACAGGTGAGGAAGCTGAGGAGGAGAGATCCCACAGCCAGCAGAAAATGTCACCAAGATTCCAATTCGGGCAACCTCACTACCCAGTAGTCTGTGCTGTTAATGCCTGCTGTGAACACTGCATGACGCTTTTTGAATAATGGGGAGCGAATGAATGAATGAATGAAGTGGAAAGGAGAGAGACTGTTTTCAAATGGATTTTCTAGAGAGGGGTAGAGTCAGACATAAGAGCTTTCAATGTAACTTTAAATGCATGATCCTTTGGAAAGAGGCAGACACAGGAACTATCTCTGATCTTCTACATTGAATCAGTGGTCTTACTGTTGTTACATAAAGGAAGATAGCATACACAGGTGTAAAATCCGATACGGTGCATATAGGTATTCTGGTACTTGGTGCCTCATTTCTCTACAACAAGCAAGCAGTTCAAATAGGAGCAAAGCCATTCAACAGAATCCATATTTGACATTTACAACTTAGTATATTAAGACAAAAGTTTAGTCTTAACTTTGAAGGTGCATGTTCTCCTTATATATCACTATAGCTAACATGATAGTACATCTAGCTTCAGAAATTATAGGATGATTGAATCCAATAATATAATGCATGAGAAATATCAGCTCTAATAAAAATCTTCTACTCCTCAAATGTACTGAGAGGACTCTGTCTACAAGACACAAAATTTGAGGAAGTAAACTAAAAAATGTAATCAGTCATTTGAATGTTTTATCTGCATTACATTGAACATTTTGTAATGTAATGAACATTAATAATGTAGAAGATTGGGAAGTGTTGACTTAGTATCCAGGAGATTTGGCAAAGAAACTAAGTCAAAATAATTCGGTTCCTCTTGGTGCAGAATAATAACACATACCACATTCTTCCTCCCCTAGCTTCTGCTTAGATTTGTTTAAAATCACAACACATTTGTACTGTGTCTAAACTGACTTTACATTAATATTATACTTAATTTCAAAGCACAATTAAAGATGTTATTGAATGGGTCAGTTGCTGATGAATTCCACAAAATATGATCATCTTTGGCATATCAGTGTTGAAAGCCATTTGGCAAGATAAAGCATTGCAAAGATCAGTTTCAACAGGTCAGATGAAAGCCTGTTACTGGTGGACTTTTATAACCAAAAGTAGAGTGTCAGATGCAAAAGAATCTCTTTATAAACATCAGTAAATACATATTTTTTTTTACATTTGTAGAGGTATTATATTTCATGGGAATAATCTTCTCCTTAAAGTCCATATATGTAGGAGAATAATTATATTCTCACTGAGAATAAGAAGAGCCAGTTACAGTAATTTTCTTCAACAATTATAATACAACCAGTCCAGTAATATGTCATAGGTAGTACCAGTCTCAGTAATTGATTTTTTTCCTTTCTGAGCCATTACCATAGACAAAGAGTATCAGTGATTCTTTAAATGTATTTCGAGAGAGTATTCTCTAGAATAAACACAAAACAAGGCACTAAATTCCAATAGAAATAAACTGTCTTTAGGAAACTTTCAAATAAAATAAAGCTTTTTTCAAAAATATACTTCAAGAGTTCAGGAACTGTAGCTTTTATCTGTTCGTCAATACCATTGCTCAGTTCTCATTTGTCAGTGAAATTCAGTCTAAGGCAGATCTCTGCACTTAGAACTTATACATTAAATAATTCATTTTTCTGCGAATATAAGTGCTGGCCTGATCACGACGTTAATTTAAGATTTCCTTCTCCTCTAATTAAGATAACCATTAGATAACTGTAAACAAGATATTTTTTCAATTAGGAGTTCAGGAAATCTTGACAAATTTGAAGCCTTATTATTGAACTCAGCATTAACCAGAATATCTTAAAGTCTTGTGACTGTGGAAAACACACTATCCCAATGTATGTGATAACATGTAAATGAATAATTTAATTTTTTTCCCTTCCAAACACTGCCTACTACTTCCATGAATGGAAGTTATAGAATTAGGGCTGTCAAATAAATAGATAAGTTTTTTAAAATGTGATAACCAGATACTGGTAATTATTAAGCACCTTTTACAAGAAGCCTTCCAAGTCATTGGCCACAATTGCTAATTCATCACCATGGTTTCCTATCATTCATTTATGCAAAAGGGTACAGTGAAGTCTTTATACTAATTTGAAAATTAAAAAAGAGTATAATATGTCTGGAACCAAAAGTATGTGCTGTTTTAATCACTGATTTTCTTTTTTTATGAGTTGAATTCTGATTCATTATGAAGAAATTTCTATGGGACTGCTAAATAGTACATTTGAAATTTTTACTTTAGAAATTAAAAATACATTCATGTTGCAATTTAAATCCTTTGAGGTGAGAAAATATGAGCAAGCAAGAGCAAATAACATATAGGAGATGGATTTCAATCAGATATCCTCATTAATAATATCAAATAAGTTAATTGGGGAAACCATAGCTGAAGACCTGTACAATAATAACTTCAAAATTAAAATTTTGAATTTTTTATCTTCCACATCATGCTGTCTGTGTTTCTTTTCTATTTTTCTTCTATTAGAAAAGAGTAAGTGTAATAGTTACTTTGACAAATGCCATTTTCTTCATTCTATATTGTATATTTATCTGAGCTGGTAATTTAAAAAAATGGATAGTTTGGTTTAAAATTTTGAACACTTGTCCAGGGATAGGTGGGGAAAAAAGATAGCTGTTTGGTATAGTCAGGGATAGTCAACCCCAATTAGTAATCAGTAACCGTAGCACACATTTCCTAGTGATAACACTAATTATATTTCCAAGAAATGCCTGTACCCCAGGTGTTTGTTATTCACACCATTGAGAGAAAGAACCACCTTATTAAATATTTATAAGTCCTCTCAAAGGGAATCCTTTTGTAATGACAGGTCTTTAAATCAAATTTTAAGCAGCAACCATTGTAAATAATACTTTATTTTAACACAACAGCATCCAGCAGACTTCCCTTTCTGTCTTGATTAATTTTATGAATATTTCAAAAAAAGAGAGAAAAACTAAAGCTAGGAATGAGTCGCTTTAGCAGTAGACTTTTTGGGTGTGTTCTTCCAGACAAGGTTCTCTCTATGGGTTTTTAGTCTCGTGTGCAGGGTAGGTCCCAGTGGCCGTATTTTCACTACATGACCCTGTCCCCTGGAAGCAGCCGACTGGACTAGGAATGAACACCTAGCCCAGAATGGACCATTCACATGTGCTTTTTCAGAGCTGGAGTTGGAACTGGGCGTGGAGAATCAGGTCCAGCTCTCCTGCCCCCAGGAATGAGAGGCAGGCTTTTTGCACTGTGAGGTGGACATTTGCCACACAAGTACAAGGTGGAAAGCAGAGAAAGGATGACCTGAAGATGCAAGGTTATACATCTTAAAAGAGTTCAAGAGCCACGGTGCTAGAGTTTTGTAGATCTCCATCTCTGCCCCTCCTAAAGTAGGAGTGATACAGGGTGCAGCCAAGGGGGGGGGCTCCCAAAAAAGATTTGGAATGGTGTCCAGAACTCAAAGTGTATAGGAATATTGGAGAGACATATAAGATGTCCTCACCCCTTCCCCCCATAGGTGTGAGTTGGGGGAAGGGACACATAGTCCAGGAACATGCAGGGCTGTTTTGTACAGCCACAGCCTTGTGGCTAATCCATGGCCTGGTCATTTAACATATCTATAGCCTTTGGAGGGTCACTTGGATATATTAAATGGCTGTGGCCAGGCTTGGAGCCAGGAGGATGAAGTCACTCCCCCCAAGATGTAACTGGGGGGGGGGGGGTAGGTCCCCGGAGTTACAGCACCTGCGTGGGAGCTTGGAGAAGATTGGCTCCATGACATGGGGCCACACCTGCCCAGACTAACGATGGCAGCCCAGTAAACTTGTAATAATACAGAGATACTGGCAGGTGTAACTGATCATGGGAGGAGGCAGAAATAGGGGTACAGAGGAAGATTGGCATGGGGATTTAAACCCAGACATGGCAGCCATTGGAGATAGAGCCATGCGGTTTTGGGCAGAGTTAGGACCCCCTCTTGGTGAGGTGAAAGGGAAAACCACGCAGCTTTGCCAGAATGGAGATCCCTGCAGCCAGGTGAAAAAGAAAGACACGTGCTTTTGGTGGAGTGCAGACCCCTGCAACTTTGGTAGAAGAGGCCCACGCGGCTTTGGGGTGCTCCTTTTGGCCGTGTGGCCTGGAAAGCAGGAGAGACTTTGACTGGAAAAATGGGTACAAAGAACTCTTGCCAGTGGACCGTGAGAAGGTGCTGCATGACTTTGGATTAATTGGAGATCCTGCCTGGACGTCAACATAGCTGATGATACTAGCGGCCTGGAAAACCAGATGTGTGCTCTTTTCCTGATTTATGGTACCCGGAATTAGGACAGGGGGAGAAGGGAGCGCTGTGTGTGTATATGTAGGTGTACAACCTACAACCATTGAGACTTTAATATTTTAATGAAGGCATTAGGTCTGAATAGCATTAAACAAACATTTTGTTTCCTTTTCACAAATCTCTGGCATTGCAAAATGTCTTTCCAATTGGCGACTGATGATCGGGCCCAGTACGGGGTTGCCCTACTGGGCCCCCTTTGGACCTCTACTCAGTAACAGGAGTGCCTTCCTTCCCCTCCAATTCCATTAGCTGGCTTTATATTTCTGGATAAACTCCTCATCTTTGTGTAAGCAAGTGCCAGTAGGTTTCTGTGACTTGAATCCCACAGAGCCCTGGTTAAGACTTCCATTCTTTTGTATGATAGGCCCCTTACCAGCATTTTTAAATGTATAAACATACTTGGATGGTTGTTTTATGATAATGATAACATATAAACTTTTCTTTGATAAGGTAGCAGTAAATTCAAGAATTATTAGTGCGCACTTTGACAGCACATATACGAGAAGTGGAACAGTACAGAGGATATTACTGTGGCCCCCACGCAGGGAGGAAATGCAAATTTGTGAAACGTTCCACATTTAACAAAGAATTATTATCTTCCCTCATGCATTCTTCTTCCGATGTCTGATTTTAAAACTTAGACATTGCTTTTCTACTGGGCAGAAAATGTTTCTCGAAACATTTTTTTAAACTTTCTACTGAGTTAGCATGCCCTTCTCTGGGCCTGCTAACATACCTCCAAAGTTAACCAGCCTATCAATTGTATAGTGCGCCTATTTTTATCTGGTGTGATGCCCGCATCTCTAAATCAATCTTAAAACCACAAGCCCTGTAAAGTAACACCATGTGTCACCACCAAGCAAGCCACTAAGGAGAAGCTAGTGTACGATTTCTGACCCCCAGCACCCAGTGACAACCAACAGTGAGCCTGGAGGGTCTGCCACTCAGCAGTTTACCAGCAACTCAGAAAGGAAAACCAGAAGAACCCCAAACAAGGCTGTGATTCTCTTTCACTTCCCACTGGCCTGGGAGGAGCTCTGCTACTTCTTCTTAACAAAGTCACAAATTGCCAAACATTTTCTCTCTCAAATATATTTAAATCTCATCTGCTGTCAAAGTGCAGATTTTCCATGATGGAGAAGGGAGATCTGGAGGGAGGGAGAGAAAGGTAAGAGAGGCAGAGAGATGTGGTTGACAAGTATTTTCTTCACTTGCTTCAACATAAGTTTAATGTGGTTTCACGTTGTTAACTTCCTTACTCGTTGTAATTGCGGTGTCTGGACATATTTATCATTAGAAAAATACTTTCGAATTTTTTTGGTTAAAGCCTAATTAAGCTAATCCTGTCCTCACTTTAATCATGAGAGGTTTAGTGTCCTAAATTATATTCCAATTAGTTATGCGTAGTCAGTTAACGGAGAATGGTTACAGAGTGCCTCTCAGCTAACCATACACAGGGGCAGAGTAACCAGTGTATAAAGAATAGAGGAGGCACATAGCAGAGATATTAGCAAGTAAATAAACACTTTTTTCAAGGAATTTCAGAGGGAAACTGATCAAGCACAGGTGGGACATGACTTAACGTAAGTATCTTTCTAACCCTTGTTTAAAGAAAAGAGCCAGTCCTGCCATATGCGGCGACATGGATGAACCTTGAGGACAGTCCAGTAAGTGAAACGGGCCAGGCACGGAAGGACAAAGACTGCGTGACTGCAGTTGTGTGAGCCATGTAAGATGGGTGAGGACCTAGAAGCTCAGAGTCGAGGGACAGCTGCTAAGGGCTGAAGGAGGAAAACTAGGGAGGCGTCCACTGGGTAGAAAGTATCAGTTATGCAAGATGATTAAATTATTAAGATCTGCTCCACAACACAGTATCCATGGAAAACAGTATCATATTGTGTGCTTAAAATTTTCTAAGTGGGTAAATCTCACGCTGAGTGTTCTTACCACAATAATAAAGAAAGGCAGCGTCTTAAACCGGCATTAAAAATCAACCAAAAGCCTGTATGGCAAACCTGTCTGCATGGGGAAAGGGGACTCTGTCCGTGCACTGGTTGAGCACAGATGCTCGTTAGTTAATGCTGTTAGTACCAGAGGCAGTTAACTCGTGAGTGTTCACATCATCCTCACTCCAGGTGTCTAGTGGCACCAGCCAGGCTTCCCTGGCAGGACGGGGGGGGGGGGGGGGGGGGGGGGGGGCCAAACCCCCCCGGGGGGGGNGGCGGCGGACTAAGCCCCGCCTGGGTTGCAGGCACGGTGAGAAGTAACCTCTCTGGGGCTGGCCTTTGGCAGCTATTCAAATGCAAGTTAAATATGTTAGGCCGGGCTTTGCAAAACATCTCTGAGCAAGGACTCCCCTGGAATAGTAAAATGCAAATTTTGGTCTTAGAAAACCTCTAGAATCAGGTTTTGTTTCTGACACTTCTCATAACAACAGAAAAAAAAAATGTGTCTTTATGTGGTCACATTTACTTAGTGCTGTACAGGTATTATTTACATTTCTTATAGCTGTGAGGAGTTGGGGGTGGGGGAAACAGGAGGAAACGCAGGGGAAGGGTCTGGAGCAGGGAGACACCAGGTGATTCTCCAAAGCTGTATCAGTAACAACAGTAAGTTCCACTGCGGTTGGTCACCCCCCTCCCCCCACCAGCACTGCTTTCTCCCAGAAATTTAATGTATGCTTGATACAGGGTGCAGCCAAGGGGGGGCCCAGAAAAGATTTGGAATGGTGTCCAGAACTCAAAGTGTACAGAAATATTGGAGGAAATATTAGGATGTCCTCACCCCCCCCCCCCCCCCCCGGCCAGGTGTCAGTTGGGGGAAGGGACGAATGGAGCAGGGCCATTGAGAGCTGTTTTGCATAGCAACAGTTTTGCAGCTATCCTCTGGAATGGTATTTAACATATCTATAACCTCTAACTGGTTTGATAGATATGTTAAAGAGCTGTGGCCAAGTTTTGGGTGAGGGAGAAGTGAGTGACTACCCAGGCGAGAATTGGGAGCTGCTTCTGAGAGAGGGCCTGCTTGAGAGCCATGTGGCTTTAGCAGAGTGGGGGCTAACCAGGCTGGAACTGGGGCTGCTTCTCGGAGAGAGTGCCTGCGAGAGAGCCATGTGGCTTTAGCAGAGTGAGGACCCCCTCTTGGCCAGGTGAGGGGGAGAGCCACGCTGTTTTGGAAAGATGTAGACCCCTGTAGCCATTAGGAGGGAGAGCCATGCGGTTTCAGCAGAGTGCAGACCCCCTCTTGGCCAGGTGAAAGGGAAAACCACATAGCTTGGCCAGAATGGAGATACCTGCAGCCAGGTGAAGAGGAAAGACGCGCTTTTGGTGGAGTGCGGCTTTGGTAGAAGAGGCCCACGCGGCTTTGGCGTGCTCCCTTTGGCTGAGTGGCCTGGAAAGCAGGAGAGACTTTGACTAGAACTTGGTACAAAGAACTCTTGCCAGTGAAAGGTGCCGCATGACTTTGGATTACTTGGAGATCCTGCCTGGACAGGCAGGCGACACAGCTCACGTGCCAGCGACCTGAAAAACGGACGTGTGCTCTTTTCCTGATTTACGGTACCCGGAGTTGGGACAGTGGGAGAAGGGAGCGCTGTGTGTGTGTGTGTGTAGGTGTATACCCTTAAAGACTTTAATATTTTAAGGAAGGCATTAGGCCTGAATAGCATTAAATAAACATTTTGTTTCCTTTTCACAAATCTCTGGCATTGAGAGATGTGTTTCCAATTGGCGGCGGACAGAAGAGCCCTATAGACATTAGTGTATCGTCCTTGGGAGGGGCCCCTGTTTTCTGTAGCAGTTTTTGGCACCCCTCCCTGGGCCAAGTATTGCCCCCCCCTCGGACCCTTTGTTCGGTAACATGCTGACAACTTCACAAACCTTTTATATACAGCCTTTTCTCTCAATTTTTGCAGCGCCCTGGCAGGAGCTCAGTTGCCCCATTTTCTTGATGAGGAAAATAGGGTCATAGAGTTACGTTCCCAAGCGCACGTCGCCAGGAAGCTGTGGAACAGGATTTTCCAATGCTGAAGACCACACTCCCAGCGACTACCATACCTGTTATCATGATTCCATTTATGTCCATACACGTTACATGCAAACTTGTTTTTCACATTTCAGCCTCAAAGTGGTCAGCCATTATCGCACACTCTGTTTCTGATGCCAAACACATACCCAACTTGAAGGTTCATCAAAGCGCTTACCGTGACGTGATACGTAGGAACAGAAGTGGAGACACATTGGTTTGTTTGCCATCTACTCGGCCACTAGAGCGTAAGGTCCATTACATTCTTTCTGTTGGGGTCATTACTCTGATCCCAGCATCTAGAACTGTGTAGACATTCAGTATGTCTAAGCTGAATGAATGAATGAATGAATAATTCATTATAGCGAGACCCTCAATATATCAAGGGCTATCTCTACTACCCTAAATTCAAACTGTAATTGTGTTGGATGCATTCATCAACTCATTAAAAGCATTTATACTTGCACTAATTAACCAGATTCTGTAAGTACCACAACACGACACAGGAAGCACGCAGTAGTAGAGAACTGCTGTGTTGCTATTAAGGGAAGGAGAGGCGACTAGGAAAACAAATATTCAAGAAGCAAGCCACCTGGCAGAGAAAGAGCAGGCTTTGAAATTTCTGAAAAAATGATGCTTCATCTTGGCTTTGTCACATACTGTGTGACCACAGGTAAGTTATTTCTCTTTACGTACAAAATGGGGAGTGATTAAGATCTCATCTAGCAATTACTGTAAGGGTGACATGAAATAAAGCGTTCGTCGATGATGTTTAGAGGATCGTTTTTTCTGACTTTCTCCGAAATGCTGCAAAACAGCGAAGCATTCTATTTCAAACAATTGCAAATCTCTCTACCAAATCATCCGTGGCAACAAAACAGAGGAGCGGAGGTAAAAAGCGGCAAGGCCCTCGCAGGCGGAGGTCAACTGAGAAAACATCAGACGACGCGGCATGCCAGGTGATTCCCAAACACAACGGCAAAGCCCACACAGTCGAAAGGGAAGGCATGAAAAGCAGCGCAGGACAGCAAGTGGACAGCGCGGCTTTCAGGCTCAGAACTGTGTGGGGGGCAAACTTCAGAAGCGGCTTAGTGTGATGGTAAGGTAGTGAATAGAACTAAATTCAGACCAAAAAAGCTAGAGCTTTTCATTTCAAAGAGAGGGACAGGAGGGGTAGGCTGGTTTATGTTTCAGGGAAGCTCCATAGAACTTCACAGTCTTTGGGAATTCCCCAGGGTGTAAAAGTTAAATTTAAAAAAAAAAGGGAAGAGAAAAGAAAATTGGCTTAAAGTATTCAGCACTAAGAAAACATCTCAAGATTAGTAGGAAATCCACTTCCCTCCCCGCTTAGCTCTTTGAACTGGACACAGTGTACAGAGCAGAAACAAAACAAAACTAAATCGTTATCAAGGAAAAAAAAAAGCTGATGGGTAAGTGCTAGGTGAGATACTCATGACTGAGAATATAAATGGGGTTTGAAAGAACCCCCACCCCCTTGTAAAACACAAGGTTATGAGGTGATTCGCACATAGCAACAGGGTAGATGAGGCTATCAATTAGAAAAGTTACTATCTTTTGTGCTTTCATTCCAGGTTCTTAAATTTTATGTGATTCTAGGCTTATGCAATTTAAAAAGAAAAACAAGTAAGTGGAAGTTTTTAATTATCCATGGGATTGGGGTATGTATAAAAGTCAGTCTGGATAATGTCCCTGAATTAGCGATTTCACAGCTAGTCATAAACTCAAAGGTATACACATTTAATTTGAAAAAAAAAGCAAACACTTACATACAAAGCACAGAGTTCCAGATACTGTTTTCACTGATTTTTATATATTAGCATATTTAATCCTTAAAGAATTCTCTAAGGTAAAAACGATTATACCCATTTTACATATGGAGAAACAAAAGCAAGAAGAGGTTCTATAAACTTCCCCCAACACCTCAGCTGATAAGCAGCAGAGATGAAGGTCAAACACAGAGAGCCCAGATGGGGAGACTGTGTCTCAGCCTTTGGCATAACACTACTCATGTCTTACTCGACTTACTTCAGCAGAAAGTGGAGTAGGCGAGTCTGTCTGCTCTTAATCAGAAAACAAAGCCTTAAAATGTGAATACGCAAACTCTCCTCATACCGGAATACAACGTTCACTCTCTCCTGCCACATGAATTTTTTCCCATCGTTGGAATTTTTACCAAAGACTAGCAATACTACCCATTGATTGCCACTCACTTTAACCCAGTTATTCCTCTGATTCAAAAGGAAGATTTTGTCTATGAATAAATGGACGGAGGGGTCAGAGGAGTTCAGACAAGGAATGGTAAACTCGTTTGAGGAGTAGGAAATGCAGTTTGATGGCAGTGGAAGGATGTTGGTGAGACACAGACCGGGCACTGCGACCGAATGAAGGCAGACGACGAGGAGACCAGGAGAGAACACAGACTCTGCAGAAACCTGGGCTGAAATCTCAGGTCATCGCGGATGTCACTAACCTCTCAAACTGCTGGTGTCCTCACCCCTAAAAGGGAAATAACCATGAAACCTCCTCTACGGTGTAGATGTGAAAAGGAGAAGAGACAGTTCAGTAGACTGGTTATTATCATGGACCATATTCAAAATGGAACAAGGAAGAGTAAAGAATAATACTTGATTTTTAAGAGAGATTTAATTCATAAATAAATAAAGTAGAATTTTATAACAACTTGAAGATCGCTAAAGGGAACTGGCATCACCACGCAAATCAGAGGAATGAAATACTAATTATTTTCTTTTTAAGGAAAAAAACAAATTGTTTGTTACTTCATTCACCAAACATATTTGGATTCTTAATGAAAGAGCATTGTAAGAATAAATAGGATATTATGAATTTCTATGTATCTGTAAGTAAATACGGACTGTTTTTCTTAGTGAAGAAATATATGAGCATCTATTTGGAGAATAATAGCTGCCTAGACCCGATTAATCACTTTAAAATTTTATTCCACAAATACAGTCACAACTGTAACTGCATTTTGTAACAAAATTTTAGGATATAAAAATTAGCAATACGGATCTTTATGACTTTATGGAGATTTCTGGTTTTACTTTTTAAATGCTCTTTCTCAACATTTAAAGTAAATGTATATAAAACATTTAAGATCCCATATTTTTGTGACCAGCTTAACCAAAGCACGATTTAGGGACACTCAACTTCATAACTAGACTTGTAAATTACTGGGAATGAAGCAGGAGAGCATCAGGAGGAAACCCCAGAGGTGCCCCGGGGCTAAGATAAAGGACATGGATGGGAGACGGAGACCCTCCAAGACTGGTTGTTCCTGCTTTCTGGAAAAGCGCTGAATCATGGTGACTCACGAATGCACCTGCGCAGAAGGTCCTACACGACTCCTGCTTCATTATAATACCATTATAATAAATTAACATCGTGGGACCTCTTTCTGCTGTAGCCAATTAAGAAAAATGGTGGGAGACCGCAAGCACAGTAGCTTTGAAATGCAACTACGTGTGCATGCGCAATCGAAGCCCGCCAAAAACTAGCCAGGAAGCTTCTGCCCTGTATGACTAGAATCCCTCCAGCCCACGAGATCAATCTCTGCTCAGAGTTGGCATGCTCCCGTGTTCTGTGGAGTGTACTGTCACTTAATAAATCTTCTCTCTTCATGCTATAAACTCTGTGTGTTCGGTTCAATTCTTTGTCCTCAATCACTAAGGACCTGGTTACCTGTGCCCACCTGTGACAGGAACACTGTTTAAAACTGTGTAAAATGGGTCCTCCACTAGTTTTATGTCAATAGCTGAAACAAATATTTTTGTGGTTTTATTTTTATTTCAAAATAGTGATTTTCTATGAAGGCAGAAATATACAAGCTTTTGGAAGTAATTTTAAATTTCAAAATGTTAAAATGTATTTGACTTGGTACCTACCACCATGGGCATTTATTCTCCATAAATAAAAATTTTAAAATAATAAGTGCATTGAAATTATTATATGAGCAATATCCACAATAACAGAAATTAGGAAAACACTGGAAAATACCAAGCATTTAAACTTTTAATAAATATAAATCACTCTTCAAAGTTATCTTAAAAATATTATGTTATGTAGATTTTTGTTGTATCTCAAAAATTTAATAAAAACACATTGATCACCAAATCAGTAAAATATTTCAGTTTGCTTTTCTGTATCATGCAGGTAAAAAGGACATGATTATCTGATTTTCTTTGTGTGTTTGTGTGTGTTCTTCCGCTAATCTTTAAAAAGATATACACACTATGATTCAATTATCATACATTATTAAAAGCATAATCAGGAATGCTTTTCCATTTTCCTTTTCAACTACGAATAAGAAACTGTGAAACAGGTAAAAAAAGTCAAACTACTAGATCTTATCTTTTGAATTAAAAGCATTTGACTTATTTTATTTCACACTTCCCCTCTGCCACTGTATTTCCAAATAAATAGAAAGCTTGAGTGCCCCCCACCACACATACTCAGAACACCACCTTGCCCCGCCAGTTCCACAGTTCTAATTAAATGCTGCATTTTGTTAAGCAAATTAGGAGTTACAATAAAATGGAGGGAGCATGTGAAATGAATAATTAACATTGTATAGACTGCAGCATCATAATTAAGATTAAATGCTGCATATATTCAAACTAGATTAGCACAGCCATTGAAAGCAGCGATGTGCTCAGTGGGAGAGTATGCTTTAGCTAAACAATGTTTTATGAAGAGTATTTGAAAAACATTAAGCATAAGGTTGTCATATATAAAATGATTAAAGTTTTATACAAAAGAAGCTGTAATTCCGGTAAATGAAGTAATTTCATTTTCCTGCTGTTTTCACCTTTAGGAACATATAGTAAATGGGAAGAAACTCCATGTGATATCTTATTAAATAGTGTATGAATCCCCTTGTTTGAAAGTAATGAACCCTCACTACATACATTTGGGTAACAGACAGTTTCAGGCACTTAACCTTCTTTCTTTGATAGCTCCTGGAAAGATTCATTTTATTTAACTCATTTATTGCATTTCCCAGCGTCGCCAGCAACATTTTGGGGAGAGCTACTACTCAAGATAAACATTCATTTAATTTGTCTTTAACTTTTATGCCGAGATTAGACTTGATAATGAGCCCTTTTATTTACTCTAGTCCCTTTTCTAGAAAATTGCGGCAAACTAAAATTTTAAAATGAAACCAAAGCAAAATGTGACTATTAACACTAATTTTAACAGTGACAATTCTTTCATGAGTAAGTTTTCCACTGTTTTGTTATTGACCTGAAACTGTTTAAAAAGAAAAAAATTAAATTTATTTTCAATCTAATCCCATGGTGATGATATTGATTATCAAATTAAAAGAACATTGAGACTTGGCCTTGTGACTCAGTTGATTGGAGTGACATCCCATAATGAAAGGTCCTGGGTTCCAGTCCCATTCAGAACCCTATGTTGAGGATTCAGTTCTGAATCAGGGCACATGCCTATGTTTGTGGGTCCAGCCCAACATGAGGCAACCAACTGATGTTTCTCTCTCTCTCTCCCCCTCTGTCTAAAAAAACAATAAGCATGTCCTCAGCTGATAAAAAAAATAACTTAATAAATTAATTTAATAAAATAGAAGAATAGTGAAATAAACAAATATTTTTAAATTATATATCATCTTAAGCACGCAAAATTATGTTGAGATCAGAAAATCTATACCTTGAACCAGCAGAATCATGGCTCAAACTGGTCAACTACTGAATAAATAATGAAAAATGCTGCAGAAATAGGAGCACAGATTTATAGATACACAATTACATTTCATACAACTCATTGTTTTAAGATGCCATTATTAGGGTCTGGAAGAAAATCCACTCATATAATTAAGATAGAAATAAAAAGTTATACCATCCGTTCAGGAGAGAAAAGAAGTGTCTTCTGGAGCAAGGAAGGTGCATTTCTTTCTCTATAGAGTCACTTAAACACATTGCAAACTAAAATATCTCAAACAGCTTTTGGAGGGAGGCAACTCTGGGACTGCATTAACTTTTTCAGATCAGTCATTTTGTGGAATCAGGTGGGGAAGAACAGGAGGAAGAAACCAAAGCAGGATTCCCATGAAACAGAAAGATTGACTGTTAAATTTAAGTTAAAGAAAAATCGGAGGTTTTATTCACCTTTTTCAACTGCTAGTTTTATCAAAGTAAGGGTAGGATGGCTCCTATCGACTGAAGGAGGAACTTTAAAATACGTATATAGTTATCCCTCTTTTCTCATTGATACTTTTATTCACTGGAAGTAGCGCCCAATATTCTAAAGATAAAGCAAACCAGAAAGAGACAAAAGATTTTGAAAACCAAATCAAAAGCTGGCAATTTATCTCATTACATTATAACTGAGCCAAAGGGAACTCGTAAAACATCATCTATTTCATATCTCTGATAGACTAGGCAAAAACTTAGAAAAACTCAAGTAATGGCTTTGATACAGGGTGCAGCCGAGGGCGGGAGCAGGGGAGCACAAAAAGGATTTGGAATGGGGTCCAGAGCTCAGCCAAGAAATATTATTAAGATGTCCTCACACACCCCCCAGGTGTCAGTTGGGGGAAGGGACAAATGGAGCAGGGCCATTGAGAGCTGTTTTGCATAGCAATGGTTTCGCAGCTAAACTCTGGCATGGTCATTTAACATGTCTATAACCTTTAACTGGTTTCATAGATATGTTAAATAGCTGTGGCCAAGTTTTGGGCCAGGGAGAAGGGAGTGGCCTCTACCCAGGATGGAACTGTGGGCTGAGCCTCTGAGACAGTTCCTACCTGAGAGCTTGGAGTGGATTGGCTCTAGGACATGGGGCCATACTTGGCCAGGTGACGGGGAGAGCCACGCTGTCTTGGAAAGATGTAGACCTCTGTAGCCATTGAAAAAGAGAGAGCCATGTGGTTTTGGCAGAGTGCAGACCCCCTCTTGCCCAGGTGAAAGGGAAGACCACGCAGCTTTGCCAGAATGGAGATCCCTGCGGTCAGGTGAAGAAGAAAGATGCACTTTGGGTGGATTGTGGCTTTGGTAGAAGAGGCCCACGCGGCTTTGGGATGCTCCCTTTGGCCGAGTGGCCTGGGAAGCAGGAGAGACTTTGACTGGAACTTAGTACAAAGAACTCTTGCCAGTGGAAGGTGCCACATGACTTTGGATTAACGAGAGATCTTGCCTGGACAGGTAACACAGCTTACGTGCCAGCGACCTGAAAAACGGACGTGTGCTCTTTTCCTGATTTACGGTACCCAGAGTTGGGACAGTGGGAGAAGGAAGCACTGTGTGTGTGTGTATGTGTGTGTGTGTAGGTGTATACCCTAAAGAAGTTTGATATTTTAAGGAAGGCATGTGGCCTAAATAGCATTAAATGAACATTTTGTTTCCTCTTCACAAATCTCTGGTATTGAGAGATGTGTTTCCAATTGGCGGCGGACAGAAGAGCCCTATAGACATTAGTGTATCGTCCTTGGGAGGGGCCCCTGTTTTCTGTAGCAGTTTTTTGGCATCCCTCCGTGGGCCAAGTATTGTCCCCCACCTTGGACATCTGTTCAGTAACAGCTTTACTAAAAAATCTGTGTTTTGTTTTTTTTTAATCAACTGATTCATGCCCATAGAGGAGGAAAAAACCTGTAGTTACTGGACTTACTAATTAAACAAATTTTTTATAAATTATATCAGTTACCCCTTCAACTGTGAAAAAACATTACACCTTTATGGATTCATTTTTTAAACTGAATCCATCACTTTAACTATAAATTACATTTATAGCAATATAATTGCACGTCCTACAAGTAGGTAGGACTAATAGTTTTATCAATTACAGTGCTATAAACATTGTTTATAGTAGCACAAACATTGATATGAATGTAATCAAGAATCAATAGTAGTTATTTAAAGTGTCATGCAAAATATAAATGATTTTTTAGATGAAATGTTTAACATTGAGGCTCTGTGAGATATATATTGCCATGCAATGAAATTCTGGGTCAGATCTAATCAAATTTAAATGTTGATTTAAAATGAAAAACAGCTTCATTCTCTGGACATCCCAGACATGACAAAATTTGTTTTATAAATGGTTTCCTTAAAAATGATCTTTTGCGTTAAAAAAAGAGTTGGTGTGAACTGAGCTTCACATCAGTTGTTTTCAAATTAGTGTGAATGAATGAGTCCCATGGGGCAAGCAAAGGACACAGAACTCAATTTTACTTCCAGAAAAAGTAACTGGAAAAGAGCTCTGCTAACCACATCGCTGGGGTTCCTGTGGCAAGATTCCACTTCATCCTCCGGCTGCAGTAGGCAGAACTGGAAGATGAACTCCCAGAGCCCTGCCCCTTGGAGAAAGCCCTGTTTAATACCCTCTTCTTGGGGATGGGGGGGCCTTACCCCATCAGGTGAGCATTTTTGTAAAGAGCAATCTAGAGGCCAGAGAAGAGAGAAGTCAAAGATTCGAAACCCCAGTGGGCTCTCTATTTCTGGCCTAGAAAGAGCTGGGCATGGTGCCCAGGGGACAAAACAGCAGGCTCCCTAGGAGTTGATGACAACCGGTAACTAAATCGGGTCCTCGCTGAAATAACTGGAAGGAAATAAATTCTGTCAACCACCAATGAGATTGCAAGGAGACTTTGGACCTCAGACGAAAATACAGCTCCGATCAGAACCATGGCTGCAGCTTAATCAAATACCTGGGCATCTGACCTACAGAACCCTGAGATAAGTGAATGTTCTTTATGTCCCTAAATGGGTGGTCCTTTTATTACACAGTAATCCAAGAGGAAATTAATATACCTGCTTTATCCCCAATGTCCAAAGTTCTGCTTATTTCTTCTGCTTATCCACTAGTTATAAAAGTAATTAAAAACTTGAGAATAAAAAAAAACATTGTATTTCAGAAAGACCATCAAGACTCAATGCCTTAAGTTTGAAATACGGGAGTACGTTCTGTTTGCACCATCATCGTAAGGGTATCTTTAAGCACCTGTGTAAGGCATGTGTACATGGACACAACATTTGTTACATATAAACACCATTTAAATTTTAAAAGATCAAACTTTAGGATAAGAATAGAAAAGCCCCAAACATTTTAAATTCAACTTCAAACTGTAGAATGGAGCCAGCTATCTGTCACCGTATTAGTAGGTAACAGAATTATTTAATCCCTTTAGAACACAAAAAGGATGGCCTAGGTCAAACTTTCTGTTTTACTAGGAAATAGGACTAAGAGCTGAAATATATTTCCTAATTTCAAACTCATATGTAGGAACATGGTCTAGAAACATGATTTCAAATAAAGGAGAGAAAAGTTACTTATTGTCTCAGATGCCATGTACAGACCTAGGTGCTTTTGGTATTTTTTATCATTTAATTAAGTGCTAAATGTTTAGAGTGGATTAGAAAGAAGCACTAACAATGTTCGGAAAGTCAGGGAGCAGCTTCAATGAGTGGAGCAAGCGGATACAACATATGAACAGTGGGAAACTGGGGGATGCACGCAAACTCAAACAATATTCGAAACAAAAAAAAAAATTAAAAATCTTTTGATGACCCATTGAAACACATATTGCTTCTATGGACGTGCAAGAAAACAAAAATAGTGAAATGGTTGGAAAGGCAGGCTTTGTGATTTGTGTTCTGGAACAGTTGTTAGTAAATTATCTCCCTCTCTAAACATAATTTTAAATGGAATAAAACTGTTGGTTCTTGATTTTGCTGTCAGAATGATTAAGTCAGGTGATGCTGGTAAAACACTGAAAAACAATGACAGACACACAGGATGACCTTAACCTAAATGGTAGGAAGTAACAGGAACAGCGGTGATCAAAATCAAAGTAATAGCCTACTTTTCTAAACTCAAACCATCTCTTCTCTTATGTATCTATCAACCACTGCGTTGTTGAGATTTGTGCTCCTGGTACCTGCCTTCAGCTACCAATTCGTGGATGAAATTATTGGTATTGGTATAGAACTTGAAAGTATTCTAATTGTCGTCACCTTGATCTCACAGAGTTTTACAAAGCAATCCCCCCTTCACCCCAAATACACATCCATGCAGACACACACACAGGCAAGTACGAAGTTCAGATATTTGTAAAGGAATCAATACTTATGAACTCCCTTGTACTGTCCCCTCATGAGAATATAGGATTCACATTAGTCTGAATCAGAGGTATCCAACTGGCAATGTGTCACCAGGTTTGGCTTATGGATATTTTATTTGGCTAGTACAGCGCTGGGTTCCTGCTATGATATAGAATATGCTATTTTTGATTTTTTTGTTAATTGGTTCCCAATATTTAGAAATTGGGAAAGTCACATTAAAATTGATTTCTGATTTTTAAAACATTAAAAATAGATTATTATTGTAAAGGTAGGTATTACATCACATGGAGCAAAAGCAAAAGATATAAGCAGTGTCCAATGAAAAAAATGTCTCCTTCACATTCGTGTTCCTCAGTCAGTCAGTTTCCCTCTATGAAGGCAGCGTTTGTTACTAAGTTACTGTTTTTTAAAGCTAATGTCTTCTCTAGATCCTTTTGATTGGGGGTGGGGAGAGGACAAGCGATTCTGGAACCACTTGGATGCCATTTTTCTCATGGCAACATTCAGTGGCTGCCTAGCTGCTGTCAAATATCACCACTCACTGTCACTTCACATTATCTTCTAATAATTCTGGAAGTGATTTTAGAAAAAAGATATTTAAAATTTAGCATTTGAAACAATGTTCTCTGATTGCATGCTGATGCTGTTTTTTCTTACTTCCGTGTCCCAGAAGACACTATAAGTTAAAACTCAATATGTTAAAAATGTTCCTTTGTTTACATAGACAATAAATTAAAGAGTATTGAGTTCACCCAGGCATTACATTACAGTATTTTTCCTAGAAAACACTTAGTGAAACTTAGGAATGTTCATAGCCATTTCTGATTTTGAAATAAAAACACTTTTTTTAAGGCAGATTTATTTCATTGTATTTGTGGAAATACCTAAGTATTAAACATATGCAGAGATTTAGGGTTTATGCCACCTTGAAAACACTTGGTTCTTAAGAGATTCGTCTAGATATAAGTTACCAGAGGGCAGAAACATTACTTTCTTTCAAAGCATTTGGGTCAGGTCGGATGACCGTATAATGAAGAATTTTGCCAAAGAGCATTATAAATCACTAATGATTTCAACAATGGATGGGCGTTCTGAAGATCATCTTCTCCCTGAACGAGAATGATTTCCCAGATACGAGTGTGACCAGCAGAGAGTCTGTCCGGAGTGCCAGGCAGTCTCCCCCATTGGCCAAGATGGCGTCAGGGTGAGGCTCTTGCACTGAGTGTGTGAAAAGCTGGCAAGATTATCAGATAGAAAAGCCTTCCCTACCCCTCCAGTACCGTACACTAAGGGTGAAACCCCGGGAAAGGAAGGGACATGTACCACAAAAGTCACAATGGTGAAGCAGGGGTGCTAGACCAAAGAGGCCTGTCATTCTAGCCCCGCCTCTAGAAGGAACTGTTTGGGAGCTGGGCCCACCCAAATGACGCAAAAGTTTGGAAAGCTGATTGGCCATTTTTGAGGAAGCACCTGGCCCCCCCCACACCCAAGCTAATATAATCACAGGGGACCAAAAAAAAAAAAAAACCCTTTTCTGGCTCGTGGCTTGCTCTCTCAGGACCTGGACTCCTGTGGCGCAATGGCCCATTCTCTCCATGGGCCATGTGGCCTGAGCAGCCATGTGGCCTACAGCCTCTGGTAGGGCTCCTCTAGCTCTTTCTTGCCCACCTGGTGACATACTGCCCGGTGCGTTCATGCGCCCTTGCAGCCCGAGCAGCCACATGGCCTTGCAGTGTTGGGTCCATAGGCAGACTCCAGGAGAGACCCTGAAACGAACAGCAGCTGGGAACGAGCTAAGCCACCTGGACGGGGACTATGACTGCTTAGCAGCCCCCTGTGGGCTCCAAAGAATGTACTTCGCCTTGGAGTAGGAACTCCGGACACTGGCTTTTATCTTGGTCTTGATGGGGTGGTGGGCTGTGAGTGGAGCCTGCCATTCTCTGAGATCACACAGCACCCGAGTGAAAACCCCTTTCCTTTTCCACCGGCATCTGCCTCGTGAGTTGGGCCTTTCTGGTGGCAGGGAGCCGAACCTTACTTTCCTTTGTTCAGTTACGCCGTGGTGTTGTGTGAGTGTGTGTGTTTACTGCTATTGCCATCTTGATGAAGGGGTTGCTATGGATATTCTTTTTATTTGGAACAAACACTTTAATGGCATCTCTATAGCTCACTGATGCAATTTAGGCAACTGCCTTTTACATATGTTGGACTGAGTCCTAATTACTGCTAAATGACTTCTCACCCACATTTTTAATGACTAAATAATTGATAAGTCGGTGGATATACAACGTGCATGCTTTTAAACCACTAAATATAAAAGAACATTCTAATCACCCATGAACAAGATTTAAAAATATTTCCAATATAATTAAGTGTAGAAAGTGCACGGAAGTTAAACACCAGTTAATAATACTCAAGTAATTTATGCTAGTTTCATAGTTAGGGTTAAGTACTCTAGCAAAAGCTCCTGTTCATCTTGAAGATTATGTTTCACTTCCAACATAATCCTCAAATTAAAAAAGATATATATGCATCAGCCTTGTTTCTTATGCATAGTAGCTCCCATTGTCCTAAAGTATCCCTCTGGGTCATCTGGCTGTAGAAATAATTTTTTTTCACATTTGTAACCTGAAACTGCATAGCTGGAAATCAATAAACAGGTCTGCATACTTAGTATGTTTAATTACAGGTTTAAAAATTGCAAGGCAGCGGGGTCAAGTGTATCTCAGAATAAATGAACAAATTCACAAAACTGGGGGCTTCATTATTTTGAGGTCTATATGCTTATCTATGCAACTCATAGAGATAAGTATAGAAATAGATGTAAGATCTCTTATACTACACCACGTTTTGGAAAACAAGAGAATAGTACAATCTTTGAGATTCCTATTTCAGAAAAGTTTAACCTTCGGATTAACTTGAATACCCAAAGGTATTCAAGCAGTCGGGAAAGGCTGTGGAAAGACTCTGTTAATAAAGCATTTGAGAAGGTATTTGCATAAACTGTCTTCCTTACACTAAGTATTAAGAACGTTATTGTTGTGCAAAGCCAAAGCAGTAAGCAATTAAAGTCTGAACTCTGAATTTCCTCCTCTACTATTCTGTAAATAAGGAAAAGCAATGACCTCCAATTCTGCCTTCAAGTGTCCCATAAGAGGGCCCTGGATCCAAACAATTGGAACTGTACGATCAGCACACAAATGGAGATTTGTGGACTTCCGCCAAGATGGAGGCATAGGTGGAAACACTGTGCCTTCTCCCACAACCAAGTTTGAATACAACAAAGGTTTGGAGAACAAAGACACAGCCCCAAAACAGAAAACTGAATTATACGGAAGTCCGACAACAACTAACCGTTCAACGGGGACGGTAAGAGAGGCGGAGCCAGCAGCGAGCAGGGTCGGCAGGACAGATCCCCCGACCTAGGCGCGTAAGTAGCCCAGACCCAGTCAGGGTGTGGGGCAGACTGACCAGGGTCGCACGTTCGCGCACAGTGAGACGGACGACGCAGGCCCCAGGGGGAGAGGGCTGACGGCGGTGGCACACTCGTGTGCAGTGGGATGAAATGCGTGGGCCCGATGACAGTGGCAGCTGACGCACCTGTGGGGGCCATGGCAGGAGACGGCAGACGGGACGCCATTGTTCCTCATTGACCCCGCCCCCACATACAGCGTCACAACCCAGCGACTGAGTTGCCCTGCTCTAGTGAACACCTAGGGCTCGGATCCTGCTAAGTAACAGGCACGAACAGCCCAAAAGATGGCGCAAGAAGAACTCAAAGTCCCAGAGCCAATAACTCTAAGTGACCGAGAGATTGCCAGCCTCTCAGAAGCACAATTCAGGACACTATTTATCAGGATGCTCACAGAACTGATAGAATATAGTCACAAATTAGAGGAACAAAGTCACAAATTAGAGGAACATATGAAGGCTAAACTAATTGAAATGAAGGGAGATGTCCAGGAAACCAATGGTGATAGAAAGGAAACTGGGACTCAAATCAATGGAATGGACCAGAAGGAAGAATGAAACATCCAACCAGAAAGGAATGAAGAAATGAGAATTCAAAAAAATGAGGAGAGGCTTAGGAACCTCCAGGACATTTTTAAATGTTCCAACATCCAAATTATAGGGGTACCAGAATGGGAAGAGGGACAGCAACACGTGGAAAACTTATTTGAACAAATAATAGAGGAGAACTTCCCCCGTCTGGCAAAGGAAATAGAATTCCAGGAAATCCAGGAAGCTCAGAGAGTCCCAAAGAAGTTGGACCCAAGAAGGAACACACCAAGGCACATCATAATTACATTAGCCAAGACCAAAATGAAGGAGAGAATCCTAAAAGCAGCAAGGGATAAGGGGACAGTCACCTACAAAGGAGTCCCCATCAGACTGTCAGTGGATTTCTCAAAAGAGAACTTACAGGCAAGAAGGGGCTGGAAAGAAGTCATGAAATCCAAAGACCTACCGCCAAGATTGCTTTATCCAGCAAAGCTTTCATTTAGAATGGAAGGACAGATAAAGTGCTTCTCAGATAAGGTCAAGTTCAAGGAGTTCATCATCACCAAGCCCTTATTATATGAAATGTTAAAGGGACTTATCTAAGAAAAATAAGATGAAAAATATGAACAGTGAATGTACAGCAAACTCACAGTTACTAATAACCACACCTAAGACAAAAGCAAACCTAGAGGACAGCTAGATCAGGAGTGGAATCATAGAAATGAAGAACGCATGGAGGGTTAGCAACAGGGGAATGGGAGGAGGAGAAGGGGGGAGAAAGTACAGAAAATAGCATAGATGGTAGGTAGAAAATATATAGGGGGGAGGGCAAGAATAGTGGGGGAAATATAGAATCTAAAGAACTTGAGACACATGGTTATAAACTAAGGGGGGGAGAATGGTGGGGGAGGGAGTGTGCGGGTGGAGGGGAATGAAGGGGGAGAATAGAACAATAATAATGGTATAATCAATAAAATATATTTTAAAAAAACAAATGGAGATTTGTGATGGGGACCTCAATAGGATGAGGTCTGGAACCTAGAAGTCCAAAATCAAGGTATCAGCAGGGTTGGTTTCCTCTTAAGACTTTTCTCCTCGGCCTGTATGATAGATAGGCCATCTTCTCCATGCGTCTTCACACAGTCCCGTGTGTGTATGCACATGGGTATGGTTGTCAATGACCTAGTCTCCTTTCATCAGGACGTCAATCACATTGGATTAAGGCCCACCTTCCTGATCACATTTTAACTTAGATAATTCTTTAAAGACCCTGTCTCTTGCACCATCACAGTCGATGCTGCTGGGAGTTTGGGCACACGAATTTTGAGAGGGCTCAATTTGGCCCATACCTGTCTAGAAGAGATGACCTGATCATTGGAGGTTGCAGTTCAAAATATTCTTACACTGGTATTTACAATTCAAACATTAGATCGCCCTTATGTTGGCTCATTATCAGCAAAACATAAAGTGTTTTTCTATTTAAAGAGAATCGGCTGATAATTAGCCTTTCTTCCCACATCCTGAAACACCCTGTTAAGATCTCTTTAATAGGCCTCCTCATCGAAAAATTTCTTGTAGACCAAGATGTCTGGATAATAATATTGCCATCATACTTTCTATTTTCTACGTCTAACTCCAGGCATAACTTCAAGACTATGAAACTCTAGAAGTACTCTCATATGATACTCTGACCTCAGATGCAATTAAAGGACAGTAAAGCTGGCATGATACAAATTTTGTTCAGCGGTTTCTAGTAAGGATGTCTTGTGCTGCCCGGGACAAAAATCAATCTTTACCTGCTGTATTTGGCTCTGTGGGCTTTGACTTAATTGGTAATTTATAGACAGGAACTCGCTCTCTACATGTCAGGGACCTCAAAGGTATATGCAACAGTAACTAGTGTATAAAAGACAGGTGTGAAATTCCATAAACTTTTCTTAAGAATTTTAATTACGCCATATGAAATTTGAGTAAAAAAGATAGGTATGTAGCTATTATCATTACTGTCTCTAAATACCCAAGCTTGCTATCACAGTTGAATACCTGGTTTTATACGACTATAGTTACTGATCAACTTGCTATTTGTGTTACAGAAGATAAATGAAGTTAAATCATATTTGGATGATTTAATAGATAATTATATATTTTTAAATTATTAATGCAAACATAATACCAGGAACATGTAAATAATTAATGATGTACTTATAAATAATTTCTCTTAGTAAAATAGATTAAGAAAATGATTTGTCCTCACCAGTGGGCTCATAAATATTTAACAGTAACTACTACTGACATCTTTTAGATTCACCTCAAAACCCTAACATTTCACCCTCTGTGTAGACCATGGAGAACATTTTTGAATGGAAAATAAGGTGTACTTACATATAATCTTTATTCACTTTAGATCATTTAAAACAATTTTTAAATGACTGGAATGTAATATTCATAAAAATAAAGCAATGTTCTTTTAAATCTTAAATATAGATGATGTTAAAATAGGTACTCATTAAAACATAACTTTATAATTCCAATCCAAAGCATGCTTAGTTTATATATTCCCTAACTTTATATATTGTGCTAAAGGAAAAATAATTATGTGGGGGACTTATTTATATAGTTTCTTTTCCAGAAGTATGCTTCCAACAGATGTTGAAACATGACCAGCAATGGGAATAACCCACTTGGGTATGTTACCCTTGTAGTAAACAAGGAAGAATGTGCTGAGGTGCTTAAGTGGCAGTTATTTGCAACAAAGACGTAATTTTCACGTAGCCAGCTGACTACATGATGGCTGTAGAAAAATACGTAATAGCTTCTCAGAGCAGTGAGCACTTGAGGAGCCAGATATCCTTATAAATGATGAGGCCAGTTGTCATTCTTGCTCATCCTTGACCTTGGAAATCTATACCTCCATATTGGGGCATCCATGTCTCTCTTCTGATATAACAGTTTATGAATCTTTACCATTAAAAGTATCTTATGTTCCATAACTGGGTCTGTTCTTGTTTCTCTACCATTCAACATTAACTTTATGATAACTGCATAGTACATGCATGGATTCATACAAAAATACCCATATATATATATATATATATATATATATATATTACATATTTAAAGCTATATTACACATGTAAATCTGCACTGCATATGTAAATTTATATACAATTATATAAACATATTTAAATGTAGATTGCATAGAAATATGTAAAATTTAATTAAATATATGTATACAAATATTTAGACATTATAAACTTTTTCTATACATTTTCTTCTCAACTCATCCTTCGATACTATCTGTACTTCATGATAAAAATATGTCTTTATATATTTGAAAAGTACAATCAGTCAAATGTATTCAATAGTGATTCTCTTCAAGATATCTTTGATTACTCTGCTCTAATTTGTGATTGGCTTATTCCTGTCCTAATTCATGATTTCCTCATCACTGTTTGGATCCATCACAAGACGGTTTCATAACTTACTCTTAGTTTTTTTTCAGCTGCCAGTCTTCACTGCAAAGGTTTGTTTTGCTGAGGGGTGGGAGGCTCTGCATGGAGGGAGTCAAAACTGTCTCCTATGAATAATGAAAAGTACTAGCCTATTCTTAGGGAAGTTGCTTCATGTTCTTTTCCCTTACGTGGTAACAGCTGGGAACTTTTGGCATTGTTGTGATATGCATGGGCTGGTTTTTATAATATACTTTGATCCTGCTGTATCACATAATTAGGTAGGAATCTATCTATTCCCTTGGTAGAGACTAGGAGTTTGTGGAAGGCAAAACCTTTGTGATATATATATCACAGATATATATATTTGTGAATATATATATATATATCACAAAGGTTTTGCCTTCCACAAATATATATATATATATATTCAGCATATATATATATATATATTCAGCATATATATATATATTCAGCATATATATATATATATGCTGAATGTTTATTTTGTTACAAAGAGGGACATGTATGTATACACACAGGGTGAGTAAAAGTAGGTTTACAGCTGGATGGCAAATAATACAATTAAGAAATAATAATACCTGTAAAAATAAACTGTTTTTGCACACTCACAACTGTAAACCTACTTTTGCCCCACCATCCATGTATATATGTATGTATGCACATATGTACATCTCTCTTTGTAACAAAATAAGCATTCAATAAGGGGCTGTTAAAGAATAAACAAAGAGATGCTGATTATGATATGAGACAAAATAGAACTAGACATTTATAAGCCACAATTCCCAATCAAGATATAATACTTATAAAATGGCCATTATGAAGTGAAATATACAGGAACTTCAGAGAGATGTAGTAGAAATGCACTATTAATAAAAGTATGAGGCCCTGGCTGGCGTAGCTCAGCAGACTGAGCACTGCTTTGATTCCCAGTCCGGGCACATGCCTGGGCTGTGGGCCAGGTCCCCAGTAGAGGGCCTGTGAGAGGCAACCACGCATTGATGTTTCTCTCCTCTTTCTCTTTCCCTTCCCCCTCCCTCTAAAATATATAATAAATAAAATCTTTAAAAAATAGAAGTATAAACTACCCCAAGCACAAAGCACAACAAGGTAGACAAAAAAATAAGACGATAACGACAAAATGAAACAGACAAAAAACCCGAATAATATAATTCGGCAGATCTTATAAATATATTTTGCACTATACCCTCAAAATAGAGAATATATGTTCTTTTTCAAAATACTGAAACTTTCACGGGAATTGGTCACACATTAGTGTCATACTGAATATATAATCCTACCAGGGAGAAATAATATGGACAACTGTCAAATCATCATGTACTTTTAACTAGAAAATATTAACAAAATAGACTTTAATTAAAAATTCATGAAACCTCTGTTTAAAGACTTGAGTAAAAGGAAAATACAAACTAAAATTATAGAATTTGTAAAAAAAATAAAAAACACTACATACTACAATGATCTGATGAAAGCAATGATGAGAGGAAAATTCATAGTTCTAATCAATTTTTATCAGGATAAATTTAAAAAATAATGAATTATATAACTAGCTTAAAAATATTTTAAAAATAAGAACAAAGTCAAAGGAGAGTACAAGAAGAAAAATAGCCAAAGTTAATGACAAAAATTAAAAAATCATAATAAAAATAAAAATTTAAATTATAAATAGAAAATGTAACAAACTTGACATAAGAGCAATGGCGAAGAATCAGAAATACATAAATTAAATAACAAAAAAGAAAATAATCACTAAAATATATATTTAAAAACTCATTATAGTAATATGCAGATTTAAAAAAAAGAAAGAAGGAAGAAAGAAACAAAGGAAAAACCTAGGTGAAATGCATAATTTTCTAGGTAAAAAAGGATTATAAAAATTGATCCCATTGGAGATAGAAAGCTTAATCAGATCAATTTTCATGTAAGAACAGTGTCATTAAGGAACAATGTTGTTAGCAAAACAATCTTTTTTCTAAGATGACTTCTACCAACTGCCCATATACTAGAGCATTTCAAATCCTTGGGGTTCCAGAACATTAAAAATGAAAATAAAAAATAACCTTACTAATTCTTTAACTCTTTTAATGGAGCTAATAAAACACTGGTACCACAATCTTATAAAGACAGTCCAAATAAAAAAAGCTATAAATATTACCTGAAAATATCAATGCAAAAACAGTAAATGAAACAGTAAACAGATCAAATATTACACTGAAAAGTAGAAAATTGACCCCAAATTACAAAATCCATTAATATTAGTTGTTAAAAACAAGACAACTAGCCCAAAATAAAGCCACTTATGCTAAGCCCTATGTCACCAAATGGAGATGTAGTCACATTTTCAGCTCTGCCAGAAATGAAATCTCACACCAATCAAGAATTACCTTACTAGCCCTGGCTGGTGTACCTCGGTGGATTGAGTGTGGGCCTGTGAACCAAAGGATCGTGGTTCAATTCCCAGTCAGGGTACATGCCTGGGTTGCAGGCCAGTTCCCAGCAGGGGATGCAGGAGAGGCAACCATACATTGATATTTCCCTCTCTCCTTCCCTTCCCCTCTAAAGATAAATAAATAAAATCTTTTAAAAATGTTAAAAAAAGAAAAGAATTTCCTTACCAGTGCTAGTTGGTGAGCTGCCTGATACACCCCGACGTCCCCTAAAGAACAGTACCTGAGATAACCAACCTGCTCTTTCGCCAGTCTTTCTCTGACTGGCTATTTCACTTGGCATAATAGTCATAGACAAAGACAACAGTATGGGGGTCACATGAGGGAAAAGGGCGGGGCGGGGGGAACAGAGCATATAAGGGGGATAAATGATTATGAAAGCAAGACTTGACTTTGGGTGGTGAACACACAATATAATACACAGATGATGTACTATAGAACTGTACAACTGAAATCTATATAATTTGATTAACTGTCACCCCCATAAATTCAAAAAAATTTGTATAAAGAAATAAATGAAGTCAAATAAATACTACTCTGGGGAAATGTCTCGACAAAAATGCTCGAGAATGATTTTCCCATCCTTAAAGACAGGTGCTTCAGAATGCCTCATTAAAGTTTAAACCACACCACTAGATCCGGCTATGGTATTGCACCTTACATAAGCGTAGAAAGGAAGCTTAGTTGCTTCCAAAGGTAAACAATAAACCTCTCAACATCAAGAAAATAGAAATCAAATTATGGGGCCATTTAAAGCCATAGACATATCGGATTGTTGTGATTAAAAATACAAAATGGTTGCTGTATTGAATATATTGACCGAGATGTTACTGTTTAATCCTAGAAATCCATGCCTTTGTGCATTTCTAAATATATGTATTTTCACATCTTAAAAGATGAATTGTTTCTCAGAAGTCTTCAATACCTGTGTCTGTGCCTATGAGTACATACACTTTTCTGAAGTCTCTTCCAACAGAATTCTGCCTACATTTTAATTTTCTATATTTATTTAATGTATTTATGTGAACTTAGTCAAATCCTTTGTTCCCTTCAGTTTCATCCCATACTTCATTTATAATACCTAAGCTACAGTACCAATTTAAAACTGAAAATCCTATGGGGTTCATTTAAATCTTCCCATTCTATGTCACAGACCTGTTGGGCACCTCTGCTGAGACAACGGACTGGAAAGCACTTGGTAAAGAAGAAACAATTGTATTGTTTGCTGAGGTGTGGATTGAGTTGGCTATAATACAAGTGGGCTTATGTTAAAAGTAAAAGTAATTTTTTACATTCTTTTTCTCATGGGACCCTTATCATTAAAGAGAACAGTGGAAGTGGAATGAGACCCCTAATTTCATAGTATTTATAAGATGGAAATTAATGAAAAAGTGACCATGGTTAGAGTCATGCTTTCATCCACATAGTAGGAAGCAAGTCTGCATTTCAGCTGGGTTCAAACATCCTGTTCAACAGATAAATCCTGAGTTCTACTTGCTTGCATAAACCTGGGTTTCCACTTGTAACAGTTCAACATCCCCACCACGAGCAGCATTTCAGGGATCCATGATGGCCTCCAGACTGTTTCTTCTCTACTAGTCAGACGGAGGCTCAGCTATCCCAATGCAATTGAATCACATGTCTTCAACATCTCTATGGGTGATTTTCCCGTCCACAGGTCTAGAGCCTGCTCACCAGCTAGAGGTGGAAACAGAGTCCTGACTCTCAAACAGGAAGACACTGGCTGCGCAAGGGCCAGGACGAGAGAGGAGGAGCTTTCGTTCTCTGCTTAACCAGCTCTGCTCTTCTCTTTACTCTCCTCTGTCTACTCCACACATCGCCGCCACGCAGTACAGCCCACAGGTTTCAAAGAGAATTATTTTGTCGTTGAGAAGGAAATAGGAAACTTGTACTCTTCTGTAGAAACACAGGATTTGGAATGCAGTACTACTTCCTCATTAATGATACTATGTTATGTTTTTTCAATAATTTGCTCTGGAGAAACTATGGGCATTTCTCCAGGATGCACGTTCAACTTCCTGTGCTCATAAAGTGCACACAGTTGTGCATTTATTAAGGATATTCTACATAAGTGCCCACTGTCCGCTAGGCATAGGGTATACCATGAGCAACAAAAAGAAAAAGTCCCCATCACAAATAAACTGAAGATCTTATGGGTAAAGGCAGAATATATAAATACGTACATAAATACTTAAAAACGAATTGTGGGCACTATTAAGGTAATGAAGCTCTTTCTTCAAGGGAGAATAACACACCTCAGATGCCGTGGACATAAGACGTTATATGAGGAGGCAATATTGAAGCAATATCAGAGGACCTAACCATGTGCTATTGGGGACTGGTTTTCTAAACCAGTGTAACAGCATTTGAAGATGCTCTGAGGACTGTTCTGGAAATTGATAAAAGGTGAGACTTGATGGAAAGCTATATCCATGGGAAAGAACAATTGTGTACATAGTCTACAAGGCCGTCCTCTGTCCTTTCTTCCCCTCCCCTGGCTTGGGCCCAATTCTTACTTCTTTTATAGTCTATAGCTATTTCCAGAGTACCAGTTTTGTGATGAGGATGATGCTTGAGAGGAGGGGGAGGAAAATAAACAAGACAGACAACTTCCATGCCCTGCCTGGGGCTTAGAAATACTAGTGGAGCCAGACAAGCGTGTAAGCAATTACAAAACATTAGGGCCAATGCCTGGAGGACAGAGAGAAAGTGGGCTCCGTGAGAACAGGGAAGAGGCCACTGGCTGTGGCTTGGGTGGGATGAGGGACAGTAGGGGACACCTTGAGTAGAATATGGAGGCTTTGGGTTAAAAGTTACAAAAGCAAGGATATTGTTGACAGATGGGTGGGTTTAGAATAGCCAAGTGATGAAGGCAGAGGGTGGAAGAGAGGGTTAGTCAAATTCAAGGTGAGGTGAGCTGTTTTCATAGAGCACGAGGGCCTGACAGAGCAGCGCTGATCCCCCGGGGGACCTCAAGGAGGTCTGCACTGGTCATGGTGCAGCCCAAGGACCCCGGCGGTGACCTAGGAAGCCAGAGCCACAGACTCAGGTGAGCACATCCTCTCCACACCTACCCTCTCCTCTTGGAAATCCGCCCTCTCCTCTGGCTCCTCCTTACTTTCCCCCTCCGTCTCATTATCTCTACCACCCAACTCAGATTTCTGTCTTCTACCTTCTCCTCCCAGATGTCAGTAACATCTACTAGTTAAAAACTGCCTTTTTTAAAAGGATATATGCATACTCCTTTCTAGGGGAAAAATAAAAAGATGAATTGGGCTTTACATGTTTTCAAAATTAAAGTGTAAAGGGGGCAGCATTTTTCTTGAATGCGGCTCTGCACTGATTTTTTGATGCAGATTGAGACTGAAAGAAAGGGGAAATCAGAAAAGAAAAAAAAATGTCCTACCTCTTAGATGGCTCCGCTTTGTGGTTTATCCCTGATTTTAATAGCACATGGCCAGTGTGTATGCAAGCACAGTGATGAGTCCCAAATGGTCTCTTTATTGACCACTCTTACTAGTGGTGTCTATTTGAATATATTTCATAACCCCAATGTCACTTAAGCCATATGTCCTCTTAACATAGGGGTTGGGCCCTGGCTGGTGTAGCCCAGTGGATTGAGCGCAGGCCTGCGAACCACAGGATCGTGGTTCGATTACCCGTCAGGGCACATGCCTGGGTTGCGGGCCAGTTCCCAGGAGGGGACTCACGAGAGGCCACCATACATTGATATTTCTCTCTTCTCCTTCCCTTCCTCTCTAAAAAATAAATAAATAAATAAAATATTTTTAAAAACCCACTGGGGTCAGTATTATTGTTTTAAGACAGGAAGTTGAATGTACTGTAAATAATAGGCTCATGCCTGAATCCCACATGCAGCTGCTTATTTTGTAAGGATTTGATGAAATACATGTCATATGGGTGGCCAGGATACCTGGTGAAAGGAACATAAATGTCCATCACAAACAGATTGGCAGATAAATCCCATCTTTATCATTTATTAGTTTTGCCACGTTGGGCAGAGTTCTTGACCTCTAAGAGATTCTTCTTGAATTTGTAAAATGAGAATAATTTCTCCTTGGAGTGTTGTTTTCTTGAGAACCCCCTGACCCACGTGCTTGCCTGCCTTCTTCCCTCTCTCCCTTCCAAAACTATCCTGTTGAGTGTGAACTAGAGAGCAAGCGTGATATACAGTTTAAATGAGATGTGTGAAGCACAGTTTCAGTGCTGGGCACATAATAAGCACTTCAGCCCTGGCTGGTGTTAGCTCCGTGGATTGAATGCGGGCCTGCCGACCAAAGGATGGCAGTTCGATTCCCAGTCAGGGCACATGCCTGGGTTGCAGGCCAGGTCCCCAGAACAAAGAGCAACCACACATTGATGTTTCTCTTCCTCTCTTTCTCCTTCCCTTCTCCTCTCTCTAAAAATAAATAAATAAAATCTCTAATAAATAAATAAAACATTAAAAAAATAAGCACCTCATAAGGTCATTTATTTTATTATTGTTGTCCATAGAGTTGATCAAAAAGTTTCCCAAACATTTTGTAGCTTCTGAAAAACAGGCACCACTCCCCTGTTACGGTGTATATGTGTTGTATAAGCTTAATGCTTTCCCATTTATTGCTAAGTCACTATACATTCTTAGGAACTAAACCTAAATTCGAAAAAACCAAGTTACTTATCACCTGTGGAAGGCCCTGCATTCACAATAAAAAAAAATAAATAAATTCTTGGTGGGTTTCTAAAACAATGGAGGGGAAAAATCCTTGTTACATTACAGAAAGGTGGAGCTGATAAATTTTTAAATCATTGCTTTTTAATGTAACAGCTCGCTCATTAAAATTTTAATGTGTATTGCAAAGACAATATTAAAAATGGCATACATCAGTCTGAAATGATAGAAATGTCATTATGACCTTCATGGATTTTTGTCTAGCCTAAGTAATCCCAGTAAACCCTACAGATTGAAAAATGCATCTTCCATCATTTCAGGGCTTTTGCCCTTGATTGGGGTTTTTAAAAAACATTTCTCACTAATACAGCTTTTCTTTCTTTCTTAAAAGAACGGCATTAAAATTGTAAGGCTCCAAATAAAAGCTAGTTACTTGTCAAGGGGACTGGCTTAGATCCTGATGCTATAGATTTTTACTTGTTTTAATTATATGGAATATGTCTAGTGTGTGCTTTGCTGTTTTAAAGGAGTCAGCATGTCTATTTTGAAAGATTCACAATTTTGTTTTAAGAAACCCCTCGTGGTGATTTTTGTCGTGCAAATTCATATCTGAAAGAAGACTTGCGAGGTACTAAAATTAAAGTGGTCCTGCTTCTGGTCCACGTATCTGAGATTCCTACAGGGACAAAGAAAGAACTATGCAATGAGAACAGAAAGAGAGGCACCTGTGTGCCGATGGTCAGCCTGACTTCTGACTACCTTATCCATCGAGAAAATATGACTAAACAAAAATAAAATTTATTTGGCTTCCTATTTAAAAAGTGAGGGATCATTGAAAATGTACGAACTGCCTTCAACTCAGACTGCTGGTCTGAGAAGTCGAACTGCTGGTGTAGAAGTCGGCAAGACCATAGAAATGAGACATTTATTTCCTGGAAAAGGCTCTATTAAGGATGGCAAACTGTTCAGATTCTAGAGAGTCGAGATGTAAAAAGAATGAGGAAGCGGAGGTGTTGAAGGAAGGTAACGCGGCAAAGGGGGGCACTCCAGGTTGACTGGCGAGAAGGCACAAACCGCCTCCCATCCACTTTGCAATTTTGCCAGAGGCCAAGCCTCCAGTGTGGGAAGAAGAAATCACTGCCCCCCCCCCCCACCTTCTCTGCTACCCAAGCATGCTCACTCCTCCCGAAGCGATTTAAGTGGTCTGCCTTTCCAAGCCAGCGCAGGTCTTCATCTGCTGAGACAGANAACTGCCTTCAACTCAGACTGCTGGTCTGAGAAGTCGAACTGCTGGTGTAGAAGTCGGCAAGACCATAGAAATGAGACATTTATTTCCTGGAAAAGGCTCTATTAAGGATGGCAAACTGTTCAGATTCTAGAGAGTCGAGATGTAAAAAGAATGAGGAATCGGAGGTGTTGAAGGAAGGTAACGCGGCAAAGGGGGGCACTCCAGGTTGACTGGCAAGAAGGCACAAACCGCCTCTCATCCACTTTGCAATTTTGCCAGAGGCCAAGCCTCCAGTGTGGGAAGAAGAAATCACTGCCCCTCCCCCCCCACCTTCTCTGCTACCCAAGCATGCTCACTCCTCCCGAAGCAATTTAAGTGGTCTGCCTTTCCAAGCCAGCGCAGGTCTTCATCTGCTGAGACAGATGATCTGACTATGTTTTCTTTTAATTCACAACTGAGTTATGATGGCAGATATCCCATAAAATATCATCTCTTCCAAAAGAAGGGTCTAGTTATCCAAAAAAGAAATACGCAGAGAAATTCAGGCAGCTGTGGTGCACGAGTTTCTCATTTTGAGGAGGGGGCCACCGTGCTCAGGGCAAGCCAGGATTGCGGGAAGCCCGCGTTCTGCTCTTTCTGAAATGCAGACAACTGCCCCCCTGCCTCTCTCTCTAAAATCCATCAACATATCCTTGGTTGAAGGACTGTGATGTCTGTAACTGATACTGATGGGCTACTCTGAAGCCACCAGTTCTTCCAGATCACAAAGTTATCTTCCCCACCTTGGCCTTGATTTGGGGCGTGGGGGATGAAGCTCTGGTAGGAGCTTCCCCTGCCATCTGTACAGTCACAGGAGGTACTGTTTCCCAGGGCAGTCTTCGTGACCAATACTTGAGGAGCTGCTCGGCATGAAAGGTTCATTTATAAGACATAAACTAAAATTCTTCCTACAATGACCACCCTTAATTCTAATAAAACAATAGTACGATCCCCAGTGAGGCCGAAATATTTACAGGAGAAAAATACTTCAATTGCCAGCAGTTTGCAGTGAAGATAATAGGGAGTCACAAGTGAGTTGTAGCAATTTATCGTTATAGATTGCATATCCTGCATTCTGATAAAATGCAACACGAGATAGGCCAGATTCCCTCACTTTCAAGACCATGACAGCCAGGGAGAGAGAGAAACGTGTTTACAAAGATACACACACACACACTCTCTCTCTCTCTCTCGCTCTCTCTCTCTCACCTATGTCCTACCAAAAGTCATGCTCTTAATTTAAGAAGATTGCCCAAATAACCCTTCATTTTCCCAAATACTATCATTTTCAGAAATAGCCAGGACTTTGATGCATTCTAATAGCAAATATTCCAGAGCGATCAATCAAGGGTTTGGGCTCAATCACTGCTGATAATACAGTTTGTTATCTGAGGCGGGAACAGGGACTTGGTGGAAGAGCAGGTCACTTTCTGGGTGATGATGCACAGTTCTCGTGCGTGTGCCAACCTGGGGGGAGCTTCCTGTGTCTGGGTGTGAGCAGTGGACTTCAAAGCAAAAGGGTCTAACTATCCAATTTATCCCTGTTTGCCTCTGTGTTATTCTTGCCTGCCTCCTCGGATCTTGAATAAAGTTTGCAAATCCGTAGAAATTAGGGTCAGCTTGGTTTTAGGCTGGGTGGAAGAAGAACAGAAGCTAAGACCACATTTTCGGGCTGAGCAGGAGCAGCTAGAAATATGGAAGCAGCTTCCAGAAACTGCTCATATAGGATATGGGGACCACGCCAGGCCCTCTAAGGAGTCAAGAGGAGGACAGATTTCTAGGAGTCACGTGGAATGATGACTTCCATGCCTTTACAGGGAGATAAAAAATTAACAGTGGCCCTAGAAGGTGGGAAATCTTGATATTCCTTGAGTTAAAAATAACTTACGTTTTTTTCCACATTTCCATGAGCCAGACATTGTGCTATACAGGCTTTGTCTCACTTAATTCTCACACTTACTTAGAAAATGGCTATAATCATTATCATATAATCATTATAATCACTTTGAAGACTAGGGAAAAGGGGTGCTAAGGTCATATAATGATTAAGGAGCAAATCTAATTGATAACCAGATATGCTTAAACTTTTTAAGTCATTATGAAACAATCCACAAACCCCTGCACTTTTCTCGTGAGGAAAATGAGGCACTATGCCTGCTCAAGACAACCCCAAAACTTGCCCACGAGGAGGTCAGTCCTCAGCGCATTTAATTCATACCTCCCACCCCAAATTATAAGGTGAAGTCCATGCATTCAATTGCCTCTGAATATGGGGGTCTGTACACATTAAGTATGACCTGTGCCCAGGACAACAAGGCTCGGTTGCTCAGATTTCCTTCTCAGATGTCATTAAATAGCTACCTGCCATTAACTGTTGCTATTTCCCATTATTAAAGGCCAATCATCATATCTGGGGGATGAAGAATGTCAATGGGTAGCAAATGCTAACTCCGCAGCTCCCACGCAGATGAACCGCGGGATGAGTACACTGATGCAGCGATGGTTAATGCCTTCATTTTAAAGACCCTGAGCAGTTTCAAGCACACATTCTTTATGAGGGATAACTTGAACAACATATGTATTTCTAAGGTAAATGTTCTCTGTAAAACACCTTTCATCCATTATCTCATTGATTATTAGCACTCCACAGAGGTTGCTTAAAGTTACTAAGTTATTGAGAGGTTTCTGAGCTTGCCCTAAGTCACTGATGGTGGTAAGTATTAAAATCTATTTGATGAACAAAGAATAGATTTAAAGGCTATTATAAATTAACAAAGCTTTTTTGGGGTAAGATGAAAAAGAGAAAAGAACGGGATGAAAAAGGGAAAGAGGAAGAAAGGAGGGGGTAAAAGGAAGAAAAAATATATACGAGAGAATTCTAAAATAATTGGTGATTTTTCTTTTCTGCTCTCTTCTTAACTAAAGCAGTCTCAGAATTCTTGGTTTTTGTATTTGAATAATGACCTTTGTGCTTCTTTTATAACATTTTATATTTATCAACTTATTTTTCCCTACTTAACCGGCTTTAAAATTTGAAATCTTGCTGTCATTTCCTTTTTGCTATACCCAGAGTGGCTAGGTGAGCTGTAACAACGATTTGTTGGAGGTAAGAAAGCTAATTTTAAGAGATGGGCAGAAAAAAAACAGACTGCACCCCACAATGACTCTCTTCATGCATGTAGATTCTCAGGTCTTTTGAGACAGTGTGGACTGGACCTTTCTTGGATTCCCAGTTAACTCTGTAAGTGTTTTTATGTGCATCACCTAAAATGAAGGTGCAACAAAGGGTCACAAATGCCAAGTTCAAAACCCTCATTGTACCAGCCCTATCCTTTGAGTAGGTGTCCTCATTCTGCAGACCACACCTCTCCCAGCCACAGGAAGTACCTCTCCCCGATCACCCTGTCATTAGCTGCAAAGATAAATATGTACTGAACTTCAGTGGGTCACAGAGAGTTAAATATAAGTACTGGAATGATTTATAAAAGGCACTAATGTTCGAGTAAGTTATTGATATAAGTTATGGATTCTACCCATTTATAACATGTAACACTTTTCTAGGCCATAGTCACTCACCTTCAAAATATGTTCAAGAGAAGTAGAGATATAGGTGCTTGTAAAGATTATGGATATAGATGGATGGATGGATAGATCGATCGATCAATCGATCTGGCTGTATGAAATGGACCATGTCTTGCAGAACTGATTATATATATGAGCGGACTAAAATTTACACAGCACGCACTCAAAGGGTGATTTCCAATTAAATGGCTCAAACATATTTTCATCATTTTGTTACGTATTAAAATTATTGGCAGATTTTTCAATTTTCAAATCAATAAGCTTCTTTCTCAGCCTACAGCCAATGATTAGCTATTAAGCTTGTAGAATTCAGACTTTGAAGGACCTAGAAGGCTTATTTATGGGTCTGTTTTCCTCTCTTTTTTCAAGTCAAATGATGTGTTTTTAATTGAAAATACCGTTTAACTTAATAACCGGGATCTGCCTATGGAGGTCTAGTATTGATCTAAACCACTATAGACAGGAAAGCATTTTGGTCACAGAACCACGGTAGATTGATGGCTACTATCAGCAGGTCAAAAAATATTAATCCCCCATCAAATTAAAGGAGCACCCAAAATGATGACTGTTACTTTTTTTAAAAAAATCAATCCCAGTCCAAATGATGGCATCCATCTTGAAATACATTTCTTCCACTCCCTCTGCCCCACAACATTGATATTTTTTTAAATCTTAGCCATGAAGTGACACGGAATCACAGACAAACTGAGGGACCCTGAGAGATATTCTCCAAACATTTCAAAGGCTATAAAACAAGGAAGAAATGCACTTGTGCAGTTGTAGCCTTTGAAATTGTTATATGTGTAGTCAATACTCACCCTTTCCCAGGCAGGTGGGGGTGGCTAAGCATTCGACTCCACTTGAACTATTTTCTGACCGCATTTGGTCACTGCTCAATGGCAAGCCATCCTTGCAATTAGGGCAACCCCGAGGATGATCAATCAGTGAACATAAACACGTATGCGCGAGGTATTTTAAGAATTTGTTTTATCAGCTTTGGACCATGAACAATTTCCAACATGTTTATGCACAGAACAATCGGAAGAATCCCTATGCACACCTCACCCAACGTCAGTCTCCATCATGTGCGTTGCTCACGCGCCCCTCCCTTCACCTCCCACGCACTCTCACACACCCGCGCAAACTTGTTTGCTTCTTACTGGAGTATATGAGATCACATCTCAAGCATCTTATTATTTCACCTGTAATAATGGTTTTGGGACTCCATTCAAAATTTAAAAAGTAAGCCAAAACATATATCCACATTCAACAAAATTAACAAAAGTAATCACAACTAAAATCTAATATCAATGTGTTTTGAACTTTGAAATTTGTCTCCAAATTTCTTAGCATGTCGTTTTTCAGGTGGTTTGTTCACATGGATTTGTTCAGTTTTCAAAGAAATGAAACTATTTTAATATGGTATGACTTTCTGTGACTTTTTATATGATTTCAAATCAGGTTCACTGTGAATAAGGTTTTTTAAATAAACATTTTTTAAGATTTTATTTATTTATCTTTAGAGGGGAAGGGAAGGAGAGAAGGAGAGAAATACCAATGTATGGTTGCTCCTTGTGCGTCCCCTGCTGGGAACTGGCCTGCTACCCAGGCATGTGCCCTGACTGGGAATCAAACCGGGATCCTTTGGTTCACAGGCCCGTGCTCAATTCACTGAGCTACACCAGCCAGGGCTAAATAAACATTATTTTCAATGAACTTTATATTCATAAATTCCCAATGAGGGCAAACAAAAACAAACAAAATTTTTGTGTATGATAAAGCAACAGAAATAGTAATCCCTCGAGTTTGAGTTCTAAAAAATCAGTGACAAGTTTCAAAGTCACTAAAAATCATTATAAGTTACAAAACAGTACGTAAAGAGAGACATTATTTTCAACTTGAATATATAAGACAATTTGATGGTAACCAGATTAAACTTAAAGAAAAAGAATTTAAATTAAGCTGAAGCTTTCACATTTTCTCGCCATTTTGGACAAGTTGAACCTACTTGCTTGTCTTCTATGAAGAACGATAATGGTACCTCTGCATACAAATTTGTGAGGATCGAATGAAATACGCCAGAAAGCACCCAGCATACAATATTATCAACCACAAAATGTTGCTTTAGTATGTTCTAAATTTGGTCTTAGCTATTGCAAAATTCCTTGATTCTCCCCACCAAGTTCCCCCAAGGCCCCCAAGTTCATTCTGTCGACTTTTCAAAGTCCTCATCCACCAGATCTCCACACTTCCCACCTTTCCAGGGAAGAGACCAGAGGCAAACCTCCGCTCTCCTTTGTATATGCTCTCTGTTCCTTACCCTTCTCCGACTTTGATAGTCCTGCTTGACAAAAATCACATCCTGATAAAACCCAACATTCCCACTTCTCCACCTCTGCACCCATGAAGCTGAAACTGCTGGGAAAAAAAGTTCACATCCTTACTAGTTTGTTTCACTTTAAACTCATATCCAGGAATTTCAGCTCAAGTCCTTAAATGCTGCCGGACAAACATCAAACCAATTTTCAGCCCATTCACTCTCCTTTTCTCAGTTATGACTACTTCCCACCTTCTTTCCTTTAAATGGAAAGAAGAGAAGCATCTCCTCCTCTTCCGACTGGTGACTTTGCCCCATATTTCACAAACCAAACTTAGAGGCACGTGGAGAGGACTTCCAAGGACGCCTGCCACCGCCTCCACACCCGCGAGTGCTTGCATCTGTGCCCTCGCACGCTGCTTTCTCCTACTGTCTCTCATATCCCCAATCTCCAAACACTGGTGAACTCTGGAACTCAGTCCTTGGAACTCTCTATCTACATTTATTTTCTCGGTGATGTAATAATCCATTTTAAAAACCAGCCAGAGCCCTGGCTGGTGTGGTTCACTGGATTGAATGCCAGCCTGCGAATCAAAAGGTTTATGGTTCGATTCCCAGTCAGGGCACATGACTGGATTTCAGGCCAGATCCTCACTTGGGGGGGGGGGGGGGGGGGGGGGGGGGGNGGGGTGGGGGGCGGTTGAGAGGCAACAACACATTGATGTTTCTCTCCCTCTCTTTTTCCCTCCCTTCCCCACTCTCTAAAAGTAAATAAATAAAATCTTTAAACAAACTAAAAAATTAAAAATAAACAAAATCCGTCCAGATGCCAATGCTGAGGTCTACAGCTGTAGTGCAGACTGCTACCCCAAAGTTCAGCTCTGTGGGCCCATAGACACTGGTCTATCAACACCAGCTACTCTGTAGGCTCCTGTCTCAGCCGTTGGAAACGCCATCCTTCCCTTGCCTGTCTCTCTCAAACCCTATGTCCAATCCATCAGAAGCTCTCACTGCCTCTAACCCCAAAATGCATGAAGAATTGTACAGTGTCTTCCCACCTCCATGATGAGGTCTGCTTTCCTCTGAACCACCATCTTTTCCTGTCTAAACACTTCCGAGGATTAATTTTTCTCCTCACCCACTTACCAGCAGCAGTCTATTGCTTTTAAAATGTAAATCATTCTACTCTTCAGTCCAGTCTCGCTGGAAACTCCCCATTTCCCTCCAACAGGAAGTAAAGCCGTCTCCAGGGGAACCTAGGATCTGCCTCGATGGCAATGACACCCCCTGTGTTGTGATCCTCCTTGCCTGGCCTCTTGGTTTCCCTTGAACAGTTCAAATACACTCTCACTTTCAGGTCTTGGCTCTATCTGGTTCTCTCCCAGGAAGGATCTCCTTCCAGATTTGCTTGGCTAACCGCCTCACCCCTGCTGATCTTTGCTCAGATCTTACTTTCTCCATGAGACACCCTAACCCACTTAATACTCTACTGGCCTTCCAACCTCTCCCCCTCCCGCTGGCATTCTCAAATCCACTTTCTGTGCTATGTATTTTTTCCATAGTATACTCATAGTTTAGCATTATATCCCCATTTCCATAATATATATTGAAGAAGAGCAGACATCTTCGCCATGCTTTCAATCCATTACATTCCCAATACTGAGAAGCTGGCATATAGTTAAATCTCCATGAGTAGATTTGAATACGTTTCTAAATATTTGTCCACTTGCCTTTTCAATAGTAATCTACTGAGGAATTTTCTAAATTGAGACTATTTACAGAAGTAAACATACAGTATATTAAGATTTGGCAACACACCTGTTTATTTTCATTTTAATTACTCTTTAATTACTGGAACAACTTCTCAATTTTCATATGGTAGTTGAAACACAAAAAAGACTACAGATTTGTAAGTCAACAGTCTATTACCTTAGCTACTAAAAGAGGACACACAGAGAAAAGAACCACTATGCTCGCTATCTTAAAAGCTTTCTCTAGTTGTTTCATTCTAGGAGTTACTAAGTGGCCAAAGGAAAACAAAATTACCTCTCATAGCTCTTGTACACACAGTAAGAAGCCAGCAGAGAAGGTCTGTGCTAGTAAATTAAAACACAGTTGGGCGTGACTTTTGACAGTTAATAATCTTTCATTAATTTAGGCATTGTTTGCCCTTCAAGATAAAAACGGATATCTATTCCTTCTTAGACCATTATTTTATTTAACACAATGAACTGGAGTTGAAAGTCTTTGAGAGGCAAAGTATATTACAATTATATCCACTTTAAATTAATAACATCTCACACAAGTTGACCTGAAGATCTGTAGAGGCCCCAAGCAATGAAAAATTATGGCCTCATCATTTTCTCAATCTTATATTTAGCTCAGAATAGAAACCCATTAAACCAGAATTAAGCATGAGCATTTGAAATGCAGGCATACCTGGAGGTATTGTGGGTTCGGTTCCAAACCACAGCAACAAACTGAGTAGCACAATAAAGTGAATTGTAATATTTTTTCTGGTGGAGGGTGCTGCCTTCAGTTTTCAAAAACACAACACCTGTGAAGTGCAATAAAGAGAAAGGCAATGAAACGAGGTATGCCTGTACTCATTTTTCCCATGTTAACTATAATGTTTTTAAATTACCTTTTTAAAAATATAGGTAAATTCACGTATTACAAGATCCTAGCTCTGAAATTTAAAAAAGTTAGCACAAAATCTTGTAATGAACACCCAGCATCCTAGCCTCATTTGTGTTATTTAGCAAGCCTACTTACTGAGATGATGGCAGATTTGCACACATTTCTCAACAGGTCATTGGCTTTCTTGGGAAAAACAAGGCTCTTTGATCCCAATTTCTTTGGGGCGCATCCCACCTTTCTTCCTGCTTCGACTGAAGTCAGATAAGACTTGCTCACACCAGCATGCTGAACGCAGAAGCTCAGCAAATATTTATTCAATGCACACCAACCCCCCCCCCCCCNCAGATTTGCACACATTTCTCAACAGGTCATTGGCTTTCTTGGGAAAAACAAGGCTCTTTGATCCCAATTTCTTTGGGGCGCATCCCACCTTTCTTCCTGCTTCCACTGAAGTCAGATAAGACTTGCTCACACCAGCATGTTGAACGCAGAAGCTCAGCAAATATTTATTCAATGCACACCAACCCTCCCCCCCCCACTTTGGGGACCACAATGCCTTACGCAGGAAAATCAAAATTCTCCTAAACCAAAGTACCCAGACAGGCCACTGGCCTTGAGTAAATTTACTCTTAGCAGTGAGTCCCTCTTCCCTGGTCTGGGGCCAGCACCTTCCTTCTGAAGCTGGGGAAAACGCCCTTACCGCAACCACTTCACAGACACTTGACAACACCTGGAGAATCTAGTCAATTAGCTGCACACGGAGGGTAACACGCATCAGGTGCGCATTAGAACTGTCTAGTGCCATGCTGTGCCGTGCTGTGATAAAAAGTGTATATATATTTTCAGACTGAGGGGAGCGAAACCGAAAGCTAATGGGGAGAGAAAAGAAAGTAAGGAGACAAAAACATTCTGTTTGATGGTTCTACTGGCCCATCTACAGGCAATAGAGGAAAGGGCCTCAAGAACTGCAAGATTCTCCCCCTACCCCGTGGCTGGAGTGGAAATTCGTGGAGCGCTCAGCCCCATTTCAGCCTCATGTTCCAGAGCATTGTCGAAAAAGGACTAAGACACATTTTTATTTCAAGAATTTTTAAAGGCATGAAACCTAATCTCTGAGTTAACTTCAAACACACTGCATCCTGATGCAGATAAGAGGTATGAGCTTAACAGTCGAGGGGCCCTTTAAGGACCTTCCATTGTATTTCACGTGCTGTACCCGCCTCTTTTCTCCTTGGGGAAATAAAAAAATGGGACAGAGATGATAGGTTTTTTTTTTTCTATTTAGCCTGCATTGGATATAAGAAGTAAGAGGAGGGCTAAGGTATTCATGAGGATAATGAGCTATGGTGGTTGGTAAAACTTACTTAAATATCAAAAACCTCAGTGAGACCAAAGTCCCTGGGATGAGTGCATATTATCAAACATTTTACTATTTCACCTTTGTCCATCTGCACCCAGCTTATTTCTTTCCCGCCTCCCTAAAAGAAAACTCCAAAGTCACTGTTTAGTACTTTGAGAATTGCTTTGTTGTTCTATCTTATTAGAGAACAAATACACCTTTCCTATCCGTATGATACTTTAAAAATAATTTCTTTTCACATATTTTAAAATCTCATAGTGAAAGTTATAAAGGCATCTGCATCAAGATGGGAAGAGAGTTGCTCGGTAGTTCATAGTCCACACACATTCCATTGATTAAACTACGTTTTGTAATAAAGTTATTCTATGTCAGTGCAGCTGGAATTTAAGTATTTTCCTCACCTCCAACATAATTGAATCCAATTGGAAGAAAATGCATGTGTGTTCGTGCTTTAATTAAAAACACAATCAGAAACAACTGCCGACTAACACCTATGAATTAAAATGCTAATTATTTCAAAAGAATTTTATTTGATGCCCCCCCTTTGAAATATAAGAAATATACAATAGAAAGAAAGGAGAGAGATGCCATTGGAAGTCAAACACACATTTGCAAAGCTAATTGAGCAAATCCACCACCGTTTGACATTTTGCTGAAAGAAAAGCTGTCTTGCAGCTGGATAAAAGAACAATGCAAACAAAGACAGAAAAATACACAGTCTAAATTGATCTGTTGAACCCCAAAGCACTGAGATCGTCTTGTATAAAGTGTGAAATTGCACTGCGAGCAACACAGAAAATTTTTGTCATAATACTTCCCAAGATCAGAAGAAACTGTAGGCGATCTTCTCCTTTTTCTTTTGTTTCCCTCTGTAAAGAACTAACCTAGTTGAAGGACAGCAAGAGTCTTAAATCGCAAAACCCTCACCAGGGTTAACAATTGAGACACAGAAATGAGAGTTACCAAGCTTCCCCATGGGGAACACTGCAAAAGACAGTTAGGAATGGGGGTTGGGGGTTCATATGGGAAGGTCCAAGATCGTGCATGAAAGTAATTACCCTTAGAGACAAGAATTCAGTACACTAATTTACTAGACTTGGCTTATTTCTGAATGTACATTTCTTTTGCCAAAATTTCACTTTTGAAGGGAAAGGGGACAATCAGATTCATAGTTTGCGTTTCCTAATAATAACTGCCTGCCTCACCGCTCCACAACCTGCTTTCCGCTCCCTGCATTACTGAAACCAAAGGGCTGTGAGTAACACCCAGGTTCCTTTTGGCACAGTGCACGTATTGTGCTACGAATGCCCGATGCACACTGGGAAAAAAAAAACAACAAAACTTCTTATAAGCTCAGCATGGGATACAAAACAGCTGGAAGTTAGAGGACCAGTCACTTTCTCTTTGCAAACATCCCCTTAGACCTTACCCAATTTCAACAAACTATTGAATCCATAACTGATAGGAACCTGCCTTCGGGTGATGCTGCTAACCTCCTAAAGTACTTAGGAGGCCTTTTCAATTTAACCCGTGTGTCCTGCAGCTGGCTCCTTTCCTGTACCATTGGAAAAATAGCGACCCTTCCGTTTAAAAACGTGACCTTGAACATGGGCTGATGCCTGGTGTGCTTCAAACGTTACCTGTCTGTTTTGATACTGGCTTCTTCCTTCATTGCAGTGGTGTTGTGGGTAGAAAGGCCACAGCAGGCTTTTCTCCTTCACTGGCCTGACGAGTACTTTGGGGTCTGTCTTAATAAAGTCCTGCAGAAATGTTTTCACCGCCGCTCAGAGGAGATGGGGATAGCTTGTTAAATTAGCTTCACGCCGCAGGGAGGGTTTGCAGGGAGGGGGCAGAGCCAGAGATGTTGGCTGGGCAAGAACTGTTTTCGGATTCAGCCTCACCTTGCCTTCAGCCCAGGTGGCCTGTGTGCATTTCATCTTCATCAGTTCTTGCTGGGGAGGTTTTCCCACAGCCTCCCGGCAGGGGAGAGACAATGAAGGCCCCGTTTCCCGTGGTCTGGGTACACGATTTCCCTTTTGAACAGGCGCACGTCAGAGCACATTAAATTCAGAGAGGTAGGCTGACTTAAATCGGGAGGCGATAGGGAGGCTGCGCACATAAAACAGGATCATACGGGTGCAAGGGGACCCTTGGAGAAGGAAATTAGCTCAGCAGCCTGCTGGGTGGAGAAGGGTCCTGGTTGCCGAGTTATCACAATTCAGCCGCCCCAGCTTGATTAAGTGGGAAAAGGACAGTCCTGCATAAGCGATTCTGGAGCAAGGCATTCCTCTCGTTCCTGAATTCTCAGTTGTCTTTTCCTAACACCTACTCTTCCCCAAAGCCAGAATAAGGAGTTCTGTGGGCATTTCCACTCTTTGTTGAACTGCAGTCTGAAGGGAGCAAATTCCAGAGCCAGGAAGCCATGCCTTCGTCATTTATTAGCATTCCAACAAACTCCGTTCAGATTCTCGCATTCCCAGCTTCATCCTTAGTATTCCGTACCAACCACAGTCTTGTATGTGTCTGGGTTTTGGCCTGAATACAGATCCATGCGTGAGGTTCCTGGACCCTACAGGCTCGTGTTAAAGGTGCTTTTTATTTTTACATGGCCAGCCCTGCATTTTACCGAGCAAAACTGATAAATTATTAAGCCAATACAGCCTTAAAAGGGAAATGGTGGCAACTCAAGAATAAATGAGAGAGAAACTAACTGCCTTGCATACTATGAAATGAAAACGTCTCTCAAAATCATTTTGATTCAGGAAAATGGTATATGTGGGGCACCAACTGTGTGCCAGACTTTGCTGAACATTAAGTGGAATCTCTAAATTATAAATGGTGGTCATTAACCATTTGCATTCAAATGAGAATCCCACACATTGGAAAATTAATAGATTTTGCCAAGGTCACTCGCCTGATAGAGCAGCAGAGTCCGGACCGAAACCAAATCTCCTTATTCCCCATTCAATTTCCTTTCAACTTCACCCAACTCCTTACTTATATCTCAGTGTTTAATTTCAAAGACCAGCTTCACAAGGTCCGAAGATACATCACTGAGACTTTGATTGTGGCAGAATGTCTCAGCAGTATGACCAGATTCTCCAGGGAGTTACAAATCTCCCCACGTGCTTAACCAATTACATTCCCCCCACCTCGTTCTCAACATGCTGCCTTTGGAGAAACCATCTGCACTAAATTACGTGGATCCTTTATACGGGATCCCGATTTCTTCCCTATTTATTCCAGACTACTTTCTTAATTACCGTCCTTTCCAATGATGGGTAAATATTTCATTCCATCTAGTGAGATATTTTACTCAAGTACTTAGTTTTTCCTCCTGACCTTTATCTTATTATCAGTTCTATTTTGTTTTCTGTTTCTTTTTTGCCCTCAGATTTAAAAAGAAGATTCCATTTGAAAATATTTTCAAAGGAGCCAGTTAAAAAGTCATTTTCTTTGGCTCTTCAGACCTTTATCTAAGTTTATATTTATTTTTTCATGAACAGAGGGACAGTACACCTGGTGATAGTTTATACAGGCTCTTTTTCTAAAATGAGGGTTTATTTTCTGAAGATTGCACCTAATCTGTAGACCTCGCTTCAAAAGTATTGCTTTGAGAACAAGATAGACAGGTAATTAAATTAAATAGGTAGAGAATACATGAATAGATTAAAAATCTGTGATGTGTAAAGTATAATCTGCTGCCATTGATTTTGTTTTATTTTAAAGTAATAACTATCTGTAAACATTTGGCAATTTCATTTTTATTTCAAATGCAACTGTTAACATATAATATATAGTTCTACACTTTATCTCCCACTCCAAAATAATCAAATTATCTTAAATTCACTCTTCTCTAAGAAACATTCAGAATTGTTTATTTAGCAGTATTTAATCCTCTCTACACTCATACATCTAGTAACTCCTATTTTAAATAATGTATTCTAAGAAAACCCACATACACTGAAGATAAAATTTCCTAGAAGAATTTCATAGCTCTGTTTGTACTAGCAAATTATTGAAAACTAAACGTCCAACAATAGGGAGTCAAATATATTTATTATGGCCTCTCTCATAAAATGGAATATCATGCAGCTACTTAAAATTATATAATAGAAGACTGAAAAAAATGCTCTTAATTTATCATGAATGAAATACCACCGGGCTACAAAAACAGCACAAACATCACAATGTCATTTTTGTAAAAAATTTAAAGGCTATCCACTAACATGGTGTTTTCTTTTTAAGATTCCAATCTGATCAACATTTGGTCCATCTTGAAATCCTACAGCTGATGGTGCTCCGAGGAAGAGAAGATTTCAAGCTACATGAAATTTGAGTTTTGACAGTGTATTCCTCAACTCTTCTCCTTCTTCTCTCCCTCTTCCACATCTTATAATGCCACACATTTGTGGTATTTTCTTTTACGTACTATCATTGATTTTGACAGGATGGTGAACACTACTTCTGTAAAGTTCTATTTTGTCAGCCAGTTGTGTGTGAATGAGACTGAGTTCACCGGATTATTTACAAAGAAACCAAAAAGAGGAAGGCAGAGAGGGTACAGGTAAACTGGGTACATGCCGTCTGAATCTCTTTATTTCTCTGAACATTACTTTGCTGAACACTAATAAGGAGATAAGAATAACTCATCTCAAAAAAAAATCTTTCTTGCACGGGCATTCTACGGGTCTGATGGGAGAAACACATACAGAAGGAAAGGAACACTGGTAGTCCAGAACAATCTCTTGCCTGGAAGCCTATTTTTATTGTAATGATTTCCAGATGTGTCTGCCTGTCCAAATCCTGGGAAGGACTTGCTAGAATTTGACTGGCCCTTTTCTTTGATTGGATTTAAGTGTCTGAATCCCGAAAACCCCAAGAGTCCTTGATACAGCAGAGCTGAGAAACAGTATTCGGGAACCCTCGGTCAAGGCAAGATGTTCTGAGCATATTTCTTTGCTTACAATTAGACAGATGAAGAGAACAAAAAAAGGAAGCATTTCATCCACTTATGATTTCTGCATTAATGTTTCTTACTCTTTCTGCGTAAGAAAACCAGTGATGCTATTTTGACTATTGGTATCGATGACTGTGCCACCGTGTTCTGAAAATACTTAATAGTCATTCCTCCGTAAACGTTTTCCACTAAGGGTCATAGGGTTAAGGGGCTCTTTGTTAATTTGATAAGGCACCGGATTACTTGGTATTATATCTGTTGAAAATAGCTTTTAATGACCATCACACACAGAAGAAATCAATGATTTCATCGGCTTGATAGGGCTCTTGCTCCTGGGTTCAATTTATTATGTGGCGCGACAAGGGCGCCAATGGAAATGGCTTTGAACATTTCAAAGAGATTCCGTTTCGGTTTCTGATTCAAAATTCAGCAGGTGCTCTTGAAGGACTATAGCATGGACTAGAAAATGTATACCCAAACTGTATATGGGAAAAATAATCAGAAATACAGCCATAAAAGGGGAATCTGGTGTGGGAATGAAAATCTAGGGCATTACAAAGGAAAATACCTTCAGAACAAGCTTCCGTCTCTCTTTGGGGACACTGCCTTTAAAGTGCACTTCTGATTTCAAAACAGCCATGCACACACGCATCTCCTCTTGGCATGACTTTTCTGATTAGGAGCTTGGGAATAGGGATCGGTCACTCCAGCATCAGCCCATAAAACATTCTGGCTTTGCTCTCTCACCTGTAAGAAATCTCAACAGAGCAGACCCTGGTATAATGCGCGTGAGGGATGAGGTTGTCCTTGCAATCTACAAAGAGGGGGTGTATGTATTTAATTTAGGAGAGAAGTGTCAAGTCCCTATGACTTTACATATTAGCCACATCAGCCAGTTTATTAGCCTTCCAGCATTATCAGTAATAATGTTGATATATCGATGTTTATCTCTGTGAACTGTATGCCTATTTCTAAGTTGGATCTCAAGAGGGAGAGGGAGCTTCTTTTTATGAACCCCATAAAATCCCACCCAGGGACGGCAATGGTGCCATGATTTGTTCAGAGAGGGACCGCCAGGCCTGTCCTACCGGAGTCATTTCCATAGATTTGCTCGTTGTTGAAGCTGGTGGACAATTCCTTTTGCATCGCATCTTAAAATTTCATCTCAATTTTAATTTTAATTTCAAGTAAAAAAAAGGTGAATCTGGAGGCTTTTTAGCAACCATACTCTTTACCTCCTGGACACAGTTAGGTTGAGATACAAAGTAGAAGACCAAATGGGGAGGAGAGACCTGTGGCACCTTGGACTTCTGGCAAAACAGTTCCATAAACGGGTAAAAGATTTGGTGGAGCCACATTGAACTGGGCTTCTGTGCTTGCAAAATAAAAGTCGTGAGTAAAGCAGAAGGTACCTAGATTTAAAATAACTTTTTACAACAGAAGTAATACATGTTTATTGTCCCAAAAGTTAAGACAAGGCAGGAACCAAAAAAAAAAAACCTACTTCAAATTAAGGTCAAAATGTTGACATATATTTCCTTTCAGTGTGTACTTTTTACAAAACACAAACACGTGTGCACATGCACATAGGTAACTGTATAATGCACTGCTGTTTCTATATAAATTATGTTATATGCTTTGTGTTCACTAATCAATTATCATGAAAAACTAAATGCATTAGTATAATTTTAATGCAGCAGAACTTACTATACAGCAAAAGCTGACTCTTAGTGCTTCCTTTCTTGCTTCTATCCTTTTTTTCCTCTTCTTTCCAGTAAGTTTTTGAACCTTCCAAGGTTCAAGGATTATCCTGTGCTCTGGGGATATAGCAGTGAACAAAAGAGTTAGCGTTTTCCCTTAAGTGAGTGTTTCCTTTTACTGAGTGAGACCGATGTTACCCAAGTAAACAGAATAAATGCAGGTAGTATAAATGGCACCAAGAACAGAGGAAGGACTGTGTAATAAAAGCAACAGGAGAGGGGAACAAAAAGGATTAGGTAGGATGGTTAGGAAAGGGTCCTTTGAAAAGAGGAGAATTGATTGAGCTTGCAATCGATGAGAAGAAAGAGCCTGCCATTTAGTATTGGGATGGGGGTTTTCCAGGCAGACAGAGTAGCTAGTGTTTAGGCCCAGGTGGGCATGAGTTTGGTGTGTCTGAGGAATAAGGGAGAGAGGTGTTGCCTCAAGTATAACAGGGAGGAGAAGCAGTAAATTAGGTGAGAGAAGAGTCTGGGGAGGGTGGGGGGGGCGGTGCAATACACAGGACTTCAGAGGCCATGTAAAGGAACCTGGGTTTTATTTAAAATGAATGCAAAACATCATCATATTTTTTGTTTTAAAAGGACTGATACAATCTGTATAGGAAGTTTAATTTGTTGGAATCCCCTGTGGCGTGCACGAAGCTGGTGGCAGTTGAAATGGAGAAAAGCAGATAGATTTGTGTGAACCTTTGAGGTAGAGTCAACAAGACGTGCATAGGGTTGGAGGGATGGACGTGTAAGCCTATGCCCGTCCAAGCCTATGCCCCTCCTGTATAAATCGAGTAAGTGGTACTGGGTTATTCTTGTGCTTCCTCCCATGTCTCTGTCCTGTTTCCACAAATAGCACACACATTTCAGTAGCACTCTGACCCACAGAAACATCGGAGGTGGTCACCTGTTTACTTTCGTCTACTGACTGCTGTTTAGTTCCTAGAAAATTATGTGGCTGGGAGGAGACAAGACTGACGAAGCTCAACTCCTCTGCATACAGGCTGTCCTGCTGGAGGCTGTGGAGGGTTGGCTCAGCAGGCTCAGCAGCTGGTTCAAACACTTCGGATCGCGGGACACAGAGGCTCAGATCTCAGCAGGGCTCGCTCAACCATTCATCCTTCCAAGGTAGATAAATTGAGTGTGGCATGGTTTAGAATGTGTGTCTTTCAGATAATGCCTTAAAGAGCAAATCTGTGTGAACATTAAAGAGTACAGAGCACTGTAGAGGAGTAGGTAGGGGCCACCCCTGTGTCCTTGGCCTAAATTTCCCTCTTCGGTAATGCAGTAGTGCGAACGATTTCAGCTACCAGCCCTTTAGTGGTGCTGAATCCTTGCGGTTTTTCTGGATCTTGGGAATCCTTCAGAAAGAAATGAGCTTCATTAACAAAAAGCTGTTTTGGCCCACGATGAATCTCTTCCCAGGTTGACTCTAGCTTCTCTGTCCCGTTTAAGGAGAGACTCCAGCCCTTTCAGAGTAGAACAAACACATTTCGTAGGTGAAAGGTAGCTTGATCTTTCCTCTAGGAAATCTGTGGTCAGGGGAAGTTCCACCAGTGAGGACTCGCTGTCCTGATGATCGCCCAGCAGATCAGTACTGACAGATGTGGAAAAAGACACCATGAGCAAATGAAGGGCAGGAAGTCCAAACCCAGTCCCAAGATGGCTACACCTTTCATTTTTTCTTTAGCAGAATACCAGACTGCAATGATCCCAGCCAGTCTCAGAGTTTTGACACTGACGTCTCAGTCGGTCACTTCTTTGGCCATATTAGCTAATGAATGTCTTTTTTAAGACCTTGTACATATAAAGCTTTCAATAGTATATTTTATATTGTTATTATTAAAATTATAGAGAAATTTTATTTATTCAGTAGTGGTATAATTGAAATGTGTGTGTGTGTATATATTTCAGCTCACCCCCGCCCCCTACTCAATTCATCTCAGCTAGCGAGCTGTTCATCTCTAAGAAACTAGTCAAGTGAAACCAAAAAGTGAGGTGTCAATTTAATTTTTTTTTAACTTTCGGAGTGTGAGTCAGAAAACTTGGAGAAATATCGATCCTGATAGAACAAGTTCTTTCTGCTCTCTGGAGTCTAGGTCGTATTGACAGACCTGACTGAGGGAAGTAAAACCAGGGGTTCACGGACCACTTTAAAGAAGAGAGGCCAGCATCCAGAAATATCTCAGCACTGCCTTGAGCAAGCAGTTAAGAGCCACCCAGAAACTGAATCAGCCTTGCAGGCCAGCGCAGAATTCATTCATTCTATTGGATTTTATTGGCTGCCTACCGTGGTGACAAACATCTTGTCAAGACATTTTTTTTTTAAAGAACATGAAGTAGAACTAGTTCTGGAGAAGTTTAAAGTTCAGTGAGGAGACAGATATAACCATAATACACAGTAAAAGTGCCTGGGAGCTATGAGAAGGTTATAACTGATTTGAGGACTGTGGTTATCTGACATGAAATCGCATTTGTTAGGTCTCTCTTCAAATACCATAGCATCACCTGCACACGAATTTTGTTTATTAAAAAAAAATAGAGCCTGTTTTCAGAAAGAGGCTCAAAAAAAAAAGAAAAGAAAAAACAGCATAAGGTCACCTCTCACCCTTGTTTCTTCCCCAGGTAAATACAGGAACAGAAAACTTTGTATCATGATGGAACATGTATAAAAGGTATTTCGGTAAGAAGAATATGCTTTCTTAAAGATCACAAACAATTTAGAAAACATTTCTTAATGTAATTTAAGCGAAATTTTTGGGTCACATATGCATGCAAACCTCCGCATTAAACATTCTTTTCTGGTGTTCTGGGACAAAAATTTCCAATGTGTGTGGGATTTCTCACACCCTGCTGGTGTCCAAGAATTCAGTTTATGAGGGGGAACCCCAAAATGGAATTTATTTATAAAACATTGTGTATTTATTCTTACATGTCTAAACTTCAGTCACCATCAAGGCGTTCTCCATTGGATGCAATACACCCATGGAGACTTTCTTTCACTGTTCAAAACAGTTTTCAAACCTAACCATTTTGATGCCTTTTAGTGCTTCTGCCATTTTGTTTTACCTCTTTCACACTGGCAAAACATTGTCCTTCAAGGACATTTTTCATCCGGAGAAACACAAATAAGTTGCTCAGGGCAAAGTCAGGTAAATAGGGAGGGTGGAGAATGGGGGTCATGCTGTTCTTGGTCAAAAATTGGTGATCACTCAGTGTGGTGTGGGCAGGTGCACTCGTAAATCACTCATCACATAATGAGCAAACACATGGAAAGAGTCTTCAAAAATATAAATTCACTGAAGCCTAACCCAGCCTCTCACAACCACACCAGCTGGTACACTGATACAGATGGATTCCTAGAACACTCACCTAGTGGGAGAAGCCTGTACTACAAGGGCCCACCCTTCAGAAGATAATTGCAGTTATTTTTTGTTCTGCATGACCTTGGCCTAGCTTTTGCTAGTGCATCCCTTCTGATAAATAATGTGTTGGGGAGTCATTCAGTGTAGAATAGGCATTTGGACAGTAAGAGCTTGTTTTGGAAGATCCCTTTAGATGTCAGTACACATGGGGTAGGTTATTCCGTCCCTTCAGTCTTGTGTCAGATGCAGAAAGGGGCTATAACATCCAGGTGAGTACACGGGGTCATAGATGCAGACTGTATTAAACACAATGTAATGATCTTGGCAATGTGTTATTAAACAGTCTCAGACTACAGGCTTAGTGAAGAAGTTAAATGAATATTAACTGTTGGCATTTATTCTCTAGATACCATAAAAGCTCCATGAAACAAAAAACAAATACTATTTCATTTTAAAAGTAGTTTCAAAGGTGTACATAGGAAGACAAATCATACTCGACTAGCTACTGATTTGTTATGGGGACGTGGGGAAGGGGATTGGGAAAAAAATGATGTTAGGAGAGTCAAATTTATCTCGAAAAGAGATGATACCAGAAATCCTAGGAAAGTTGTATAACATTGTCTCTCCTTTGTAGTAGTGGTGACATCAAGTTCAGATAAAATAAATAAAACCATTTCACCATCAATAATCTGACTCCACACTATTGTACTATTTTGCTTCTTCTTTGGGGACAGTCTGTGCAGCTGGAAACACTCACAACCGAAGTGGAACTGGTAAGAAACCTGGCCCTCGCTAACATCTATTTTACAGACCATTTTTCCGCACGACCATTTCCCATAGCTTATCACAGCCAACCCCCATTCTGACTCAATGTGTTGCTAGTATTCTTAAAGTCACGGCTCCTGACCTAGTTGTCCTTGCTGGTGGCTGCCTGCCAGAATCTTTCCATTTTGAACAAGACAATAACTGTGTAGGGGCTGCAAACTCAGGGTCATTGCATGAACTGCTTTGGACCTGTAAATACTCATCCTCTATCAAGCCTATTACATTCGAATGAAAGAGAGAGTTAAGATAATTTTATCAGCGTTGGCTTATATGCCACTGTCAGTGAGCCGCCTAAAATCCAAACCAATTTCAGGTGAAAATGATTTAATTTCAGTCTTGTAAAAAGTAAGGCATCTCCCTACTTCAGAAGTTCTTCTGTGAGTAACCACAGTTCATTTGCTAGGAGACTTTGAAATATACCAGGAAACACGCAGGCTGGCAGGTTGGTTTGTGCTGCGAGATATTCTGACAAACTGTCAAAGTCCCACTTTTCTCACATTCTCCTCACTTCTCTTTTCTAAAGGAAAGCATGAAATGTCAAAATGACAGGTGCCGAAATATAGCGGTATCCAGCTTCTGGGCCTATTACCTTAGGAAAGAAGGAGCTGAACAGTCAGGCAAGTGACATATGCTGAAGAGTGATATAATTTGTCGAGTAAAGGAGTGGGTCCATGGTGCCTGTGTTAACCCTTTGGAGATGACTAATTTGAGCTATGTCCTCTGGGGAGGATTTCTAGGGGCAGCCAGAGAAGACAGAAACACATGGCTTTGGGGCGGTTACTTCAGTAAGTGACCGGGCACCATTTTGTCCGTTGTTGGTAACTTGCTCTAGTTAATTCATTGAACACGAAGTGATGGATGGAGTGACATTGCCAGACGAAACATTAAACCATGGAAAACTACTGCAGTTAAATTTGCAAGCAATCTGTTTGTTAATGTATCTGCGTGCATATCCGTGGCGATAATTAAGTATGACTTCATTAATTTATATTAATTGGGGAAAAATCTGTCTACATTAATAGACAAACTGAGTTATAAAATACAGCTTAAACAGTTTATTTTATTACTTCCAAGTTCAGATTTTGTCTTGTGAACAGATATAACAGACTTGGCAACTCTCAGCTCTTTCTTGATAATGTGCAAAAAAGTTCTATAAAAGAGCATTTTCTCCTAATGAATTCTCAATTATTGGGGTTGAGTGCCACTATTTTGCTGCATTGGAGGACAAGGGAAATACAAAAGTGGTAGCATTGTGACCATACTCTTTGAAAGTAGCTGACAGCAAGAAAAACATTTGAATCCCAAGACGGAAGGTGGGAAGTCTTTAGGATGAGGCTAGGAAAGGATTCTTTAAGAGAAAGACGGAGGTGCAGGGGAACAGAGATGGGGATATACAGACAGACGGATGGCAGTAAGGAAGAGATGGACCTAGAGGAGACAGAGAGTCATTCTAGGTTCTGATGGAAAGCCAGATTTAATAGTTGGAGTTTGGAGAGGTATCGCTCTCTGCATTCTGAGAGGTGATGCCAGGTAAGCAGCCGAGAGTTTGGACTCCGCAGGTGTAATCTGAACCTGAACCTGCTACTCAGTTCAAGTGGTCCACAATTTATCCACTGTTCAAACAGAGGTACTTGAAGTGCCTGCCTCCTAGACTTGTGGTGAGAACTTAAATGCAATTGTATGTGTACAGTAGCAGTTACACTATGATTGTATCTTTAGAAAACCAGTGTTTTTCTAAGTCTTAGTTTTAATAAAAAGTTGCCACCGTGCTCGGGGTGGTTTATCATAAATGCAAATCAATTTTACATAATCATGCATATGCATGTATTCTTACATTTTAATAAAGAAAAATTAAAAGCAATACTTCTTAATGAGAATGAAGCCCAGAAAAACTAATTCATTGTTGTACTAATTCATTCAAAGAAAGTGTTGAAAGTAGATTATTTATAATTAAAAAATCAACATCTAATACAGACATGAAAATTGTGTAAAAAGCAGGAATAGGCTTAACTTGAGTAACTGATATTAAAAAAAACCAAGCAAACAGAAAACTAGTGTGTAAGGACTCTCCCTCCTACGTCTTCTGAAATCAAAGAGGGGCACCGAATTACATTAGAATAATAAATCAGACAATGAGAATTTAGCCTGAGGGGCATTAGGGGTCTATTAGTGAAAAAGGAGGGTACCCAAATGAACCCATCTGTTTCTCGTACACCTGAAGAATCTTTTTACTCTAGTAGTTACATGTACTGACAACAGTTAGAGAGATGGTTAATTATCTGTGCTATTGCTAACGAAGACTTACAACAGCAGCAGCTCGTAATTAGTAGGCATTTTATCAGTTGTAGGTAGTGTATGAAGAGCTAAAGACTACACACAATACGGGACCCTCCCCCACTGACACCCCGTATGGGACTATTTTGCCGGTAGGGATCTAACTCACCTTCTAGCAATGAAAGTCATACGAATAAGATTGAAGGGTACCAGGCAGACACAGTAACACTATTATTACTCTAGCAACAATAAGCAGGTGGAGAAAATCAAATGTTATGAAAATTTGCAGGAATCCCATAGTAAATCATCCGATTCTAGGCTGCAAGCTAGAGTGATCATTCATTCCTTTGGCCTCTGCTACTTCTCGAGGCTCTGAATAAAAACGAAGATGAAACTTAGCAGCAAATCGGAGATACTGACCATGACCCTGACCTTAGATTATCCCATCTTGCCAATGGTTCTAGAAGCACCTAATTCCCTGGATTATATCCACTCATCCTCTAGAAACACCTGGAGTGGTTTATGGTTTTGTTCTGATAAATCTCGAACACAGTATTTGTTACCGAAAATAATTCCAGAAAAGAGACATGAATAGGGCAAAGTAAGAGAGTTAATCTTTAATGGTTAGAGTTATAGGAAGTGCCCACCATACAGCAGGGCAGACAATAGGAAAACGATGTTTCAAAACACTCGGAATCAAACAGCTCTTTACATTGTTACCTGAGAAGCCTCAAATAAAGCAGACCAAGTCGCTTCTGTAAAGACATATTCTGTAGGTTGGGGGGCCTCAAGGACGGTGAAGGAGCATGGCTGGTTCTGATTGTTCAGGGGAGCATTCAGGAAGGGATGTGAAGATCGGCATTTTCAATTTTCACCTCAAAATATTGTCGGAAAAATCATAAGACTTCTATGACTGCCCTAAAAAATGTCTTTCCTTTTATAGCTGTAGGCCTGATCTATCTGAACAACAACAACAAAAAGTCAACTTTTGATTCTGCATGTTGGAGAGCCAACTGAATTCATAAACTTGTCTCATGTGAAAACTAGGTCATGCCCTGGCCAGTGCAATTCAATTGTTTGGGTGTCATCTGGCAAATGGAAGAGTTGCTGGTTTGATTCCCAATCAGGGCACATGCCTGGATTGCAGGTTTGGGTCCTTGCTGGGGCGCATGCAAGGGGCAGTCAATTAATGTTTCTTGTTGGCATCGATGTTTTTCTCCCTCTCTTTCTCCCACCCTTCCCCTCTCTCTAAAGATGAACAGATAAAAACTAAGGAAACTAGGGAAAATGAGGTCACTGTTTGGAAAACAGTAGGGCCTTGGGGATTAGAACAGAAATATTTGGGTAGAGGCAGATGAATGTAAGTTCCCGACTCTCTAAATCTTACTGAATTTCCCCTACTGGCATCTCTAGCTCTCCTGCACCTCCCATCTAAAGACACCGATACTTTGCTTAAGTACCCATAATGACCCAGTTTACCGCAATGTTCTTTCAAGAGGATGTTAATTGTTTTGATATCCAATGCCAGTACTCAACTCAGCTGCCAGATCCTTGACTAGAAAAAAAAAACTCCAGAATAATTTAAGGAAAAGATTACAATGACCTACACAACACAGAACGAACTGGTGTGTAGATGAGATAGATTTCAAATTTTTGGAACATAGGAGATTATGTATCTATAATGATACAGACATACATAAAAATGGATTCCAAAGTGCTAGTTTAGGGAAGAGGAACATAACATTAGATTTGTCTGACTCCATTAACCACTATCCACATATAGCAGAGATTCTGAATTTGCAGTGCTAACATGAACAGCCCGCTATGGTTATCAGTTTCCCTAGTTGGTAGACTGAAAATATGGACTCCATGTTGACCTGCATTGTAATGTAAGGAAAATAATCCATAGGTTTAGAAGAGGAACTTTGGACTGATTTCTGCATTCTGTTTACCCACCCCTCACTCACTAAATTTCCCAGAAGGACCCCAAGAAATGTTTTTTCACCAAAGCATTGATCATTACATTAAAGATACTTAGGATGCCGTTATAAGAATCTCTACAATTGCCATTTTCTACTGTTTGGGATAAATATCATATTATCAATCACTATCTATTGGTTCCAGGTCAAACAATTTAAATTCTCTAAGACTCAATTTTCTTAACTATACAATGAGAATAATAATAACCACTTTGTTTAGTCACTGGTAGAACTGGCATGAAATAATTGTTCATTTTTATATAAAAAATGCTCTCCTAAAACTTTACATCATTTAATCTTCTCGGTGTTCCAATGATGCACACACTTTGTCTAGTCCCCTTTCACAGGTACCATAGTTGATGCTGAGCTAGGTCATGAGAAGTGTGAGATTTAAACTAAGGTAGCTTAGCTCTAGGACTATATTTTTTTGAAGATTTTATTTTTTTTATCTTTAGAGGGGAAGGGAAGGAGAGAGGGAGAGAAGTATCAATGTATGGTTGCCTCTTGTGTGTCCTCTGCTGGGAACTGGCCTGCAACCCAGGCATGTGCCCTGACTGGGAATCGAACTGTGGTTGTTTGGTTTGCAGGCCTGTGCTCAATCCACTGAGCTACACCAGCCAGGGCTAGGACTTATATTTTTAACCACTACTCAGTACTATGTATAGTCAAGGAGCCATAAGTGGTCATTATCACCATCTTTGTTAACATGATCACTTCATCAGCACTAGTGTTATTATATGATCATCTTTTCTTCCATTTGGTCTTACGTCAACTGCAGTGAAGTTGACCTGATATCACTGATTCATGTAGGAGGGAGTCAAACAACAGTTGACTACCAGAGTAGCACCAGAGCCCCAAAGCATCAGTTCTCTGGACCTCAGGTTCCCGATCTAAAAAGGAAGGTATACCATTGCATGTTTCCTGAGATCCCTTTCAGTTCATAAGTTTCAGCAACATTAACCTTTGAAGGATGGTAGCTCATGATGAATGGGTATAGGCTCACAGCTTCAGTTATGAGGGCCATTGGTGATGGCAATATCAAAACCACCGATATTAAATTAATGCCAACAATTCATCCTGGGGCTTAGAGCCTCATCAGAAGCCATAAATATGTTTTTTTTTTTTTTACCTAATTCAAAATAAATTTTCCTAGAGGGTACCCTTCTACCTAGTCAAAGCTTGTTGTCACGTATTATTTTTTGATTCTATTAAGATTTCATATATTTCTTGCAATTATGTGTGTATGTACTTAGACTATTGGTGACTATTGGTGACTAAGAAATAAGTGTGGTATTTTCCTAATTTTTATGTAATGATTTCCACTACAACCTGATAAGTTTCTTTGATCTATGAAGAAGTTGTAGCATCTTCTGAAAAGTCAACGATGTGAGTTTAAAAGTTTTTACTTCCCTCATTCAAATGTAAAACTCAGTAAAATTAAAGCATGAAATGTGGGTTTAAGGAGCATTATCTCTTTTATCACCGAGACTTCTGAAACCTTAAATTAGGTCTAGAATTTTAACTAATGCATTATAAAACTCGACTTTTGCAGCACTAATTACCATCACCTTAAGATGTATAAAAGACTATTTTTATGAATTATTGTAAGAAACAGACAATAAAAGAAAAAGAGTCTGGGCTAGTCCCAGAATTTACAAAAAAAAATTACGAGCGCCTCACATGCAGATTCTACATCAGGCCAAATCAATCAGCCAAGAAATAAATAATTCAGCCATTAAGTTCACCGCTTGACGGGAAGGGTGCCAATTAACTACCCCGACACAATGCAATAACAACTTTGCTTATTGTTTTCTAATGAGTTGGCTGCCTTGCCTTTTTGCCTCTGTGTCATGTAGATATAGCTGCAGATAACAGTAACGATATTGAACTGGGAGGTTAAGTGATTTAATTTTGAAGACATTCCTGTTGCAGAGGCCACATTTCATAAATCAATGTGTTTAAGATACTTGGGGATCTATGGATTAAAGATTGCCTTGCTGCTGGAGTGCCTAGTAATCATTACACATTGCCAACCCATGAGCAACACTAAAAGCTTGTCTGTCTTAGTTGTCAATAACACGACCCATTCCCAGGTAGCCCCAGACCTCCTCTCTACCCAGCACTAGCTGGCTTTCTTCAACGGATATCATCCACTCATCTGCAGTAATACATAGATCAAACCCCACACCTCCCTGCTTCATCTGTAATTAAGAGTGCTTGACAAGTTTAGTTTAGAACATCAATACAATAGTTATGGTAAGCAGTGCACGAGCCATTCATTATTTGAGCCCAAGACGATATTGTGTGTGTGTGTGTGTGTGTTTTGTTTGTTTGTTTGTTTTTGTTTTCCCTGAGCAAGCCGAGTCTCTTGTGTGGATAGGGAGGAAAACAATTCAAATATTATTCTTAGGCAGAGAAACGCAATGTCACAGCAGACCTCCTGGCCCCATAGGCAATTGCTCAGCTTTGCTCACCAATTGTAACTTGCAGCCTATTACATAGCGCTAACCTCAGTGCATGGTATGCAACCTGTGTAGGGTACCAGCAGGGTGTCCTGTTTAGGAGAGAAGAGATATTACATTAAACATTGTCATAATAAAAACTTTATTCTTCCCCTAAGCCAAATCGCCAGCTATTTTAATCCTCAGTACCAATCAATAAGTTTTCATATTCAGTCATGTTTCATAATGATTTCTAATGGAGAAAGAGGTAAACATTTAATGTAGTGAAATATCAGGAACGACTCTAACCATCGCTGCTAGAATCATCAAATTATGGACTATAAGACACAAATGGGAGCTTAGAAAACGTTTAGTTCAATCTGTGATAAAAATATATACTAACATCCAGAGATTTGCCCTTATCAGGACCTCATCAGGAGCAATGCTGAGTCTGGACTGTTTCTCTCTCTTGTGTGTTTCCAGTGGCATTTCCCAGCATGCCCTGGAATTACAGTAAAAGTGGGGAATTTTCTAGCCAGAAAGAATCTCGGTTTTCTGCCTGGCTTGCAGCCATGCTGTGTGACATGTGGGGATAAACCCCACATCATTCCATGCAAAGCACTCTTCCACTCCCTGACCCGTCTCCAGCAATCTTCCCCATGGCTCCCTGGGTCAAGTTCACCCCAGTGAATCATGGCTTCCCTACCCCTCCGATCTGACGGAGACTCCACATTCTGTGTTGCCCATCGCTCGTCTGGTGGCTTGTCAAATAGGGAGAAAGTGGTCAATAAAAAAATGTGTTGACTGAATTAAAGCAGCCCGTTAGCTTGACTTCCATGTCAGCACTCCCCCTGGACATGCTTGTCATCCCCCTGCCATATCCGTGACATTATATTGAGACAATCTGACACACACCCATTTCCACCCCACCCCCTGTAGGATGTTCAGTAGCTGGTTTTCTTTTCCTCTGAATCAACAAAGAGCATTCTTGTTCCTCAAAGACCTAGACAGGGCACCAGTGAAAGTATCACTGACTTCGCTGGAAAGAAAATATTTCATTGCATTGATATTTGAGTGTGATTTTTAAGGTCTTGTTCTGAGACTACATCTGGAGGCCATTTCTGTCCTAGCATGGCTTCCAATCTGATGTGAATTTTTCATGCGCAAATGAGATGATGATATTACCAGATGGGTAGATAGTGTATTTATACAACTCATAGAAGCCCCTCTAATTTAGTGGATCAGGCCTGATATATATCCCCTCCCCACTGTTTTATTCGACTCGATTACAAGGAAGCACTCTCTCTAACCCCACTGAGCTACTAATAATTACTCTGCCTAAATATCGCAAGGCAAAGTCTCCTCCTGAGAGCAAATTTGTAAAAGAATGAGACCCCAGTTTTGCCATCTATCCTACATAATAGCCATGGAGCCTTATGTCTGTGAAGCACTCTCCCCAATTTCCCCACGTTCTACCTACCACCTCTGAGGTCATAGAGACCCTGTGTGACAGACAGAACAGCTCAGATTGTCCCCAATGGCTGGGAGCCTGAGGGGGTGGCGGGGGGGGGGGGCTTGGATATAGCAGGCCACTGGGCCAAGATCACACAACCAGAAGAAAGCACAGTAGGAAACCATACCACAGACTTCTAACTACATGGGTTTTCTTGCCTCAGCCTGCTGTGCATTTCCTCAAGTCTACATGCCACAAAATACAAGAGATCACTAGACTGACATAGGCTATTTCTATAAAGTGTACATTTTCTCCAAGTTTTTGAAAGAAAACACAGTTTTTTTTGTGAAAAAAAAAATAGATTCAGGTATGTTAGGGAGGAATGGGAAACTTACAAATATAAATATATAAAGTACGATAGTCAAACAAAATTTCTATCTTCAGTCTACATACATGGACTCCTGATTACGAGTTCACTTTCTGCAGCTTGGGGCACAGAACTTCCTCACATTACAGGTTGAAGATCCTGGCCAGCCTCTCTCCATCTTCCTATCTATATTTCTCCACTGATTCCCTCAGAAGTCTAATGGTAATGCCATTAGAGCTGCATGAGAGCTGGTTCCAGTTGAAAACTAAATGGTATGGGAACTAAATCACATGTGTGTTCATATAGACTCCTTCCTAAACCCCCAGGGACTTACCAAGAAGGGTTTAAACAGTGGTGAATGGCTCCTTCTATTGTAGAACTTTTCAGAGACTGAAGTGTGCTGCATGTATAGTGGATCTATACAAAATATAATTTCATACGTAGCATTTCATTGTATTTGGTTGAACAAAAAGTATCCTGACCCTGTTATAACATTAAGGAAGATTGTATTCAAGACTTTCACAATGTGAGCATTGCAACAGGGAGGAGGACTGGGCTCAGCTCAGAATACAGGAGAGACAGCTGGCAATTTAGAGCCGCCCAGCAGAGGGTGGGGGTCCCTGCATGAAAAAGCACTAAGAGGAGACATCAGAAATGGAGGATTCTAGCTGAAATGCCTTGCCAAGATTCTTCCTGAAGTAAAGTCAATGCAATCAGATATCAAGGGTTGGAGATCATCGCTAAACTCAGCAGAGTTCTTGCTACAACTGGTCTAGTCAGGTTAAAGACAGAGCTGCCACGTGACGTTGGGGGCAAGACGGCAGCGTATTCAACAACAGGGCTCAGAGAAGCCTGGCTAAAGACTGTTCAAGGGGGAACTCTGGGTCACCTTACTTGTTGCAAAGCTCTGTTGCTGGACCACTTTATTGGGCTAGTCACCACAGAGCACATTTGGGAAGTAGCTGCCCTATTCTGGTCCTTGGGTTACAGCTCATTGATAACACCGCCAGACACACCCCACAAATTGCACTGTGTTATTTCTATACATCAACCTCTTAAAGGCAATCCCATCTTGGAGATAAAACATTTGTCTTGGGTCAAAATATTGGGATAATATAGGTAAGACAAAAAAGTCGATTTAGCCTTCCCTTTGATCTGAATTTCCTTCTAAAACAATATTTTCACTCCTTCACTGAATAGGTTTGGGTAAGCCACTTAACCTTTGGGTCTTCAATTCCTCATTGGTGTAATAAAAAGGGTTTAACGGGATGATCTCGGATGCCCTTTCCAACATAAAAAATACCTGTTAGGTTTTCTGTGCCTCTATCCAATTAGTGTTTTACCAAGAACAGATTGAAATCATCAGTTTTCACTCTCATGGGCTGGGGAGAGAACACTGACGGAGAGGAAGGCAGGTGCCACTCCCTATCACCTTCTGACAAAAGTTGTATCGTTCTGGTTTGAGAGAAAGCCTTCCCAAAGGAAAGCTGGATTCTCTAAAAATAGAAATATGCCGTTTCATACAAAACTGAGGCACAAGCATGAAATATAAATCCCAAATCAACTACAAATAGGGAATGCTCATATTTCTCAATGAGAAGCAACCTCCTGATGTCCAATCTGCAATCTCGTGTCGTTAATTCACAGCAATAGAAAGGGATGTTGACATGCCAAGTCCTATATAAAGAAAAGTGTAGACACCTAACTAAACAAATTAAATTAGCTGGGCACGCTTATTTGGAGGAGAGTGGTTGGTGAGTTAATTTCTTTCCAGAAGCCAGCTTTTCTTTGGCCTTTATTCTTACAAAATCAATACCTTGTATTTAAAGTCGGAAAGCCCCTACCTTGTCTTATACTTTTAAACTTTAAAAAGTGATAAAAATCATTCCAGTGTTTGTTTACAACTGTGTATAGAGATAGACTTTTAACTCCGAAGCAAGACACGAAGAACAGACATTGAAATTCACACCTTCCCCTGTTTTTATAGAAATTGTTACAATTTGGCCACAATTGTAGAGTAAAATCCAGACTTACAGTTCAAGAGACCCTCACAGCCACCTGTTCTAACCCCTTCATTTTACAGATGTGACCAGTGGAAACTCAGAAACACGAAGCTCGCTGCTGGTGAGTGGCAAAGCTGTGTGAAGAACCCGACCTTCCTGACTCTGGGTGCAGAGGAATGAGGCAAGCGGTTCAGGAGGCCTAACACAGGGCTCACTTGTGGAATCAATGTGCATTTGTCCCATGGAATTTGTTATCTCCAATTGTGTTTCTGTTATGGGATTTGTTGTTCTGTTTTCCGACTCTGCACTTGATTTGCAATTCTGGGCCACGGCAATATGCTTCCCCAGAGTACTGAGCAGTGGTCAGTGAATCGGATGGCTCACACTGTGATCTTCGAGCTAAATTGTTACAGCGCCACCTAGTGGAAAAATTCACACAGAGGGGGATTGCAAAGGAGATGGGCCTAGGGCAGGAAGCAGCACCGAAAGGTTAAAGCTGCAAAAAAAAAAAAAAATTGTCCTGACAACTGGCAGTAAACTGAAGGCTGTTATGGAAAAATCAAAGTATAATTATTAGAGAGGGGAAAAAACCCATCAGCTTTCTCATTACTTCAAGGACCTCTAGAGATTTTTATAGCTTCTGGAGCATGCTGTTAGGTATGAAGAGAGAGACAAGTCAGAGGATGAAATTAATGGAACTCAAAAGTGAAAACTAATTCTTGGAATTCTTCAAAGTGAACACAGACAAATGTACTCAGCCTTTGGAGTCTGTCTGGCTCCCCTTACAGCCTATGGAGAAAGACAAGTCCTGGGCCAGGGGTAGATAAGCAACCCCACCCTCTTTGCCAGGTTGGTGGTGACAGAGGCACTGTGCCCGGGGCTCCAGAGGCTCCGGCACTAGTGCCTGTTCCCATCCATCTTGCTGTCTTTCTAAAGGGGCCTGGGTCAATGCACTGAGATCCCCAAACAGCCGAGGCAGCGCTGTCTCTGAGAAATGAGATCTGCGGATCTCAAGTGTTGTGTGCGCACATAGGTGGGAGGGAATGCAAAAACCTAACAACCTTTCAAGGTAATCGTCAACATCCGTACATTCCCCTGCTCCCCTCTACCCATTTCTTACTTGGATTTTCATCGCCAAGGAGCCAAGTAGCTCCTACTGCATTATTTCCTGTCTACGCAAACATCCCTGGGATTTTTTTTTTTTCCTGAGAACAACAAAGCACATAACAACGACTGCTGATTTTCTTAAATTCCAATCAAGTTTATATTTTTCTTTTTATCAGCATCTATAGAGTGTCTTCAGAAAGTTTCTGCACTGGTAGCGATTTTAAGAATGCCCTTGACATTAACAATATCCGTATTTGAGACACATCCTCTTCCGAAGAGAGCGTATAGTGCTCTAAGGCAGAGTTGGCATAAACATTGCCAAATTGCAGGTAAATGACACCTGGCATGTAGCACAGCATCAATAAATACTTCTTGAATTGAATTGGAAAAGCAGTTTGAGGGCGAATAGGTTTCATTTGACATGGTTCCCGAGGCAGCTGGTCGGGCCACTGCAGTGAGTAGCCTGGAGGGTCAGGACCTATAGCTTCACGCTAACGATTTTGGGGCTTGTGATAGAGCTGATATCATGCCGGTTCTACCCCTGATTTGCTGTGTGATCATAAATAAGCTCCCTGAACTCTCTGTGACTCCACTTACTTGACTAAAAATTACAGAGTGTGAATAATACGTAATTCAGAAATTTCTGATGATAATTCAACAGTATATGTGAAGCCCCAAGGACAGTGTCAGGCACTGACACTGTGTAGCAAGGCACAGGCACAGTGTAGCAAGCCCAGGGTAAACCTTGACAGTCTGCACGTGCCCTGTTAAGAAATCACATATTCTGATGAAGAACGGCTTCTATGAAAGGCTTCAGTTAAAAAAATGGGAAAAAACAATGAGAACAGAGGTATGTGACTAAGGATCACATATTACTCAACCAATTTACAAAGGATGGTGAAGGACTTCCTTTTTTAAGCAATTCTCTCTTGTGTGACATGAGTTTAGGAAACAAATATATTAAATGAAATATTTTCTAACACTCTGCATCAGAAACTCAGAGAAGTCGAAGAGGCAGAGGCTGTGCTTGGTCTTTGGGACACTCATGGCCTCGGTAACAGAAGGGGGACAAACACACAACAAACTACCAAATGCCCACATCACAGAAAAAAATGAAAAAAACGTTATTAAAAGTTCCCGTGAACAACACAAATGAGTCCTGGACACTGAGCAGAGGATACTGATGACAGAGAAAAATGGAATGGGCATGAGGTGTGGAAGAAATCTCGCAGGATGTGAGTTCTGTAGCCAGAAAAGTTACACAGGTTGCTAGGGAAATAAACAAAGACCAGCACATTATTTGGGATGTTTGGAAATATACAGCCGTATTTATTATGCAAGTAGGGTGATTAAGAGATCAATGGGCAAGTTCATTTGACTTCTAATTCTTCACTCTCATAGTTTCTGCTTCTGTAAACCAAATGTGGTTAACAAAAGGATACAATGTAAAGTTCTGAGTTGGCCTGTGTGGCAGGCAGGGTAATGGTCCCCCAAAGAAGCCCACTTCTCCAGACTCTGGGACTATGCTACAAGACATGGCAAAGGCGATTAAGGTGGCAGATGGAATTAAGGTAGCTAATTAGCTAATTTTTTTCAAGATTTTTTTTGTTTTTAGAGAGAAGGGAAGGAAGGGAGAAAGAGAGGGAGAGAAACATTGCTGTGCAAGGGACACACCAATTGGTTGTCTCTCTCACACCCCCGATTGGAGACTCAGCCTGCAACCCAGGCGTGTGCCTTACTGGGAATCAAACCAGTGACCTTTGGGTTCATAGGCTGGTGCTCAATCCCCTGAGCTACACCAGCCAGGGCTAATTAGCTGCTTTTAAAATTAGGAGATTATCCTGGATTATGTGTGATATCCAATATAATCCTAAGGGAAGAAGAAGGAGACAAATTAGTATCCAAGTGATGAGACCCTAGAAATGGTCTATCACTGGCTTTGAAGGTCGAGGAGCAATGAGCCAAGGAATGCCAGCAGCTTCTAGAAGCTGGAAAGATCCAGAAAGAGATCTTCCCTCAGAGTCTCCAGAAAGGAGTGAAGTCCTGTCATCCCCTTGGTGTCCATCCAGGGGTACTCTAGTCAGATCCATGACTTCCAGAAGTGTCAAAGAATAAATTTATGTCATTTTAAACCACTAGGTTTGTATTGATTTGTTACAACAGTTATAGGAAACTAACCAGCTCAGTTTTTCTAGGACGGCGAAGTTAAGAAGCTCATATTATTGATATGTAGTTGTAGCAAGACGTAGAGAGGGGATTTAGAAACGAAGGAGGAGGAATCACAGCAGAGACGATCTATTTTAACTGCTGAAGACTGAGGTCAGTTCCGTCTTCCCGGAAGCATCTCTGGAAGTCCCCAAGGACGGGCTCTCTAGGGCATGTACCATCCGACCCTCCCAGATTACATCTTCATAGTAATCTGACACGTAAAGAATCAGCAGGGCAGGTAATTCTGACCAAGGGCAACTAGAGAGGGTGGCCCTGGGAGCACCAGAAAGAGAGACGCACAGCAGCTGCAGCATAAGAATGTAGTGATGCAGTCCACATCGTATGCAAATTGTACAAGATCAGAGGAGGCACAGGAAATGCAACCTGGGGGAGAGGGCCAGGGGGTAGACCTCCGTCTTTACACAGGAAGGTGCTCAACCCCTGTGCATGTAGGGACATTGAAGGAAAATAACTTGGAAGTTGAGGCCGGATGAAATCTTAATGAGGGAAAGAGATTAACCTGGTGGAGTTCCTTAAGAGCCTCATTCTACAGCTGTACTTCTTAGGTTTACACACCAGCTCGCTTCCTCACAAATCCACTGAGCTGTCCTCTGCATGCTTAGGTGGTTTTTCTGTAGAGTGGAAATAACAAGAAGATCTGTGTCATGTAATTACCGTGACAGTTGTTCCATGTCAGAGAATGAGCCTGGCATCTAGAACATAAGAAGCTATCATTACCGCTGTTATTAGCTCTAACTAACAAGCTCTCACAAAGACACGAGAAAGAAGTAATTTATGGTTAAAATTCCGTGTGTGTTTGTCTAGCTTTCTGTATCTTTACAACACCCACAGACTAGAACAGTGTGCTTCAAGTTTCAGCACGTGTTGGAAACACTGGATTGTTAAAACAGACCGCTAAGCCCTACCTGCAGACAGGGGCAGGGCTTATCTGTAGAGTTCAAGATGGTGCTGAGGCCCTGGCTGAGGTATTACCCTTGGAGAAAACCCAGCCTAGGCTTCCCAACTTGAACTTTCACTACGAATCGCCCTAGAGTACGGGATCCGCAAATAGGCCTGTTTGGTGTCAGATTCTACAGCACAGGAGTTCGTGTCTCATTAGGGTCCCTGTGACTACTTTCATTCAATGACATTAGGGAGGAAGCATGTGTTTTACGTCCAATCCAAATCCGTTCAGAGCTGACCCATGACCCTCGGGCTCTCACCTTCCCTGGGCGGTGCTAAGGAAGCAATCCTGGGGACCCTGAGTTCCAGACAGCGTCTGTACCAGAGGAAGGGACATTATCAGCCTGGGTTCTTTGGTGGAGACTCTCCACCGACCCAGAAAGCATGCCACGTAATCAAGAAGAAAAGCTTTCAGCTACTGTTCCCCAAGGAAATGAGATTAATATAATCTGTCCCTTCCCAATCTCAGTGCCTTCTACCTAGCAGGAGCTGACATATCCTTTTTTTTAAAGATTTTATTTATTTATCTTTAGAGGGGAAGGGAAGGAGAGAAGGAGAGAAATATCAATGTATGGTTGCCTCTCGTGAGTCCCCTCCTGGGGACTGGCCTGCAACCCAGGCATGTGCCCTGGCTGGGAATCGAACCGCGATCGTGTGGTTCACAGGCCCGACCTCACATATCCTTTTGAAAATTTTTTTCACAGCTAGACTCTTTTATTTTAAAATGTACTATAGTCAATGAAGGTATGCATATTAATTTTTATAAATGAACCCACATGCAACATACCTGCTTATCTTGACACACACCACATTTGCTTTTCTCTCTGATCTGCTGAGAGAAGAAGAACAAGGACGCCGTTTGCGGGGGACAGAGTCAAGAGACTGGATGACCTTGGAGAGACGTTGAGGAAGTGTTCGCCTGTATTCATTACCAACTAGAGCCCAGGGCCCTGAATCCTTGAAATAACTTCCTTTCCCTTCATAACCAGCATGAGCATTTTCTAATCCTGATCCCTCAAATGATCCCTATCAGAGTCCCCGAGATGTTGCACACACCTATCCAAAGTTCAAATTACACAGACATACAACAGGTTTTCCAGAGCTGATTTAAAACACAAGTTGGGAAAAAAACCAAGCAGAGAAAAATGTAACCACTGCAGTATTTGCTTACATGTTTCTAAGAGCAATCATTTGAAATCTGTTGTATCAGTTTGTGTGACATGGTCCAACTTACTGCAAGAGGAAAACAACATCAATCTATCTTTTATAGAAGCAAAGATGCAAGGATTCTGTTATACAGCCCTCTCTCTCTCTCTCCCTTTCTCTCTTTCTCTTTCTCTCTCATACAGACACACACACTCTCTCTCTCTCTCTCTCTCACATACTCACACATTCCCGTGACCTTTTATTCTCCTAACAGGCTTTAATAAATAGGAACTTAAAAATTCTAGTCTAAAATATTCACGATCCTGAGCACAGCCTTCTTATTCCCCCTTATCCAACAATCTACCTTTGAGGTTCCTCTTAAAAAAAGCAGGAAAGGGAAAACACCCTTACAGTGATGTCCCCAAAGAAGCCTGTTTCAGCAGCAGGCTGAAGGTTCAGTGTCCCAGCTAATCCAGCTCCCTGTGTGTGGCGTGTTTCTTGACGTGCTGTGTGATTTCACGTCCCCTTGGCCTCCATGCTCTGTCCACTTTCTACTCCAGATTGTAATTTGCTTGAGGGCAGACACTGAGCTCTCCCTTTGGTGGGCACAAGTATCTTGCAGGAGCCTACGGTATTGAGGGCGCTCCGCCGCAGGGTTTTGTTGATGATAGTAATGTTTCTGAAAATGTCTAAGGAAAAAAAAAAAAACAACAGACGATTCCGGCCTGCCGTGGCCTTTCCCTGCCTAATCTAAAGTACCTTTCCTTCCTCCCAGAAACAAGAACGCACTCGGGCAGCGGCATATGAAGGAAAGCGAGTCAGAAGAGCAACTCATTTTTCCAGTGCCCTTACGTGACTCCCTCCATGCCTTAGCCATCTGCTTGAGGATGTATTTTAAGCATACTAGCCACGCAGTTTCTAGACTCCGTAAGCACGAGACTTGATTCCACTCTCCCCTCCTCAATCCTCGCATGCTTAATGCTCAAACCGGGCCCTTGCGACTTTCTGTTAGTTAAGAGATGTACAACATAGGAGCCAAAATCAATCTTAATTAAGGCGAACTCTGGAATTATGATCGAAGGAAGGTACATTAGCCCAGTGCTTCCAGACCCCCACCCACTGTTGTTATTGACGTCCGGACAGATGGGGAAAGTGAAACAGGAGTCAATACTTCGATCTACTGTGTTCTCCAAGGATCTGAATTTTTAACACATCCATAATGAGTACTGGTGGTGTTTAATAAATACACAGCAGCTCCTAAGAGTGGCTCTGCGTGTGAAAGACAACACCAACATCCCTGAAGCCTTTGGTTGCTAGGGAAAAGTAGACTCAGCCTGGATGACCTAAGAGGTAAGTATGGTCCTTCCCAATAGCTTGACTATCTAGGGGCTCTTTTCACCAAGGTGATCAGTGCTACTGACATAGCCTAATAATTTACAGGTAAATTATTTCCTGTAAGATGTTAAGAACTCAATTACTTCTATCTAGGTGTGGTGGACAGGTGTTGCCCCCATCACTCACACAGTCCTTTCCTTGTCTAGGACCATTATCAGCCCCCATGGTGTCACCTCAGAAGTAATTCTGCCTCAAGTCTCAAATTCTTGACCATTGTTAACTAGTGTAAGAATGTCATAGATCTAAGGGGGGCAAGTTCTCTCTCTGGCAAAACTCTTATTAGGATTCAGAAAACCTAGTTCTCTATAGCACGATTGAATGGAAAAGACACTTAATCAGGGGAGTCCTATTGAGGTACCTATCTTCTTTCCTCTTTTACTTGGAATGCCGGGAATCTGGTGTAATGAGAGTAAGAATAAAGATGTTTGTAGAGTGACAAAGAAAAGAGATGGAAGAACTTTCAGTGGTGAAAGACTGAATCACCCGTGGAACCGATCACAGCTCAGTGCTCTCTAACCCTCAGATTTATTATGCGTTACAAAAATATGCTTTACAAAAATTTTTGGGTTTTGCTAACGTTAGATTGAATAAGTGTCTGAACTTATCAGAACTCAAATATTCCTCAGTCCAGTGCTTTCTTTGTCAGAATTTGCTAATGTTTTAGCAATCTTCTAGGCCGTCTGAGAAAGGCAGGTAGAAAAGACACATTTTCTGTCCCCTGGTAGAACACAAGGTAGTTGGCAAAACAGATAGTAAAGCGACAGATTATAATTCAGCGCTGTAAATGCAATGAAAAGATCAACGCAAGAGCCTGAGTCACTTAGCAAACGGACAAATTGACATTTGGGGAAGAGGTCTGGAGAGGGAGACAGGTTTTTAATGGTCAACAAAAGTTTTCCAGGTAAATAAGAAGGCTAAAAGGAACAGAAGGTAGAAAAACAAAGGGGCCTAAGAAGGTAATATGTATTTTCCAACAACGACGACAAAAAGAGCACATTTTTTCTGGCCTTTGAACACAAAATGTCAGCCAATGTGAAAAAGTTAACGAAAGGGAAAATGGTCTGATTTGGTCTCCTTTTAAAAAGCTTAGACTTACATTATTTTTAATAGGTAACTTGTGGACACAGAGACAAACCTACACTCACCGCTAAGGAAAGTGTCCCAAATGTGAGTCTCAGGGAACAACAGCTTCAGGCCAGCAATGGAAGCTAATGAATAAAAATGGCCTCAGAGGTCTCCAAATACCAGCTGCTTCTTAGGACCTTATTCAGACTGTTAGGACTCCTACGGTTTGCACAATCCGGCTGTGCATCTAGTACATGTGGATTTGGCAAGGATATGTCCTTCACTTTTGGCTTATGGTCAGCCTGAGAATGCCCATTTATCTTTGCTTTTCACTAAACCTCAATAGGTCTCTGGAAAAGGGAGGGATTCTGCAGGTAGGGAGTAACGGCTTTGGCTTGAAGAGGTTGAATCCATCTGTCCATGATGAACGCATTCCCAGTTTTCTCACATAGCACAGATACGTGAAAATCTGCTGATGAAGAGACTTCCTCCCAGAATAACCACCACGTGCAAAAAAACTGAAATACAACACCTTAAATGGAATTAAACATCCTCCTGTGAGCATTTCAGGAGTTTAAAAATGCTTTGGCTCAAAAGTACAAAAAGTAAACGAGAAAGTAGAATAATGAAATGAGAAACATTGAAATACTGACATTTGAACTAATGACATAAATGGAAGAAAACTACGAAGTCTCATCTGAAGAGCTAAAGACTAAATTGCAACTGCAAGGTGCATGAGGAACCCTACAATTAAGACATTGAGGAAAATCATGTAACCCAAGAGAATGAAAATGAGATTTTAAAAGTAAAAAAAAAAAGATGAAATATTGATTAAAATGGAAAACATATAATGGAGGTCAGGCATTCATATTATTGGTGTACCTGGGAAAGAAGGAAAAAAAAAACACATGGAAATAAACTAGAGTCCTTGTATATGATATCACTGATTCTCACAACAGTCCTGCGAACTAGTTGTTGTTACCACTCCCATTTTATAGACAAGTTTAGCAAATGAACAAATGACTGAAGTCCTAGGATGTCCTGCAAACTATTTTAGGTGTTCGGCACAGAGTGAACTCGACAAAGAATTCCTGACTTTTGGGTGAAATAAAAATGTATGAACAATACGCAAATGCATTTCTAGCAGTGCTACTTGCTGTGACTAAGATAAGAAAGGTGTATTTCTAGAGTGTGAAATACAGCGGAGGTGGAAGCGTTTTGAGTTCGGCTCAACAAAATGAGCATTTCTGACGGGACCTTTCAGTTGCGGTCCAACCGATTCGAACACTCATTCTCCTAATATCTGCGGAGGGCCCGCTGTGTCCTAAGGGCCTAGAAGGGCAGCGGTAAACAGAACAAAAATCCCTGCTCCACCCAAATTTATGTTCTTTGGGGGAAATAGAGAAAAAGAAAACCAAGCATATCTAAATGGGAAGATATTCTAAACAGGGGAGAAGCCAAGGTCAAAGTGATGAACAGCAGGCCTCGAGATGATAGACAGTTAAGAGGTCAAATCTTTGGGGTATCGATGAGATTAAAGGACAGATTTAGGGCAAGTCATCAGTAAGGATGGTACCGGGATATGAACATAGAAGGCTTGGTTAGAAAAAGGAATCTGTGAATATCAGATTTCCATGGTACAACAGATGAGATCGGGGGAATTATTATGAACATGAAATTGGATGGCAGTGACTATGATGAGCTGTGCATGGAAAGGAAGTGAGACATCACAGCGCGCGGCCGTTCAAAAGCACGCAGAACAAAAAGGCGACGGCCAGGCTGGCTAGAGATTAATCCCCATTACAAAAGCCTTCGACAAATGGGGAGAAACAGCCAGGACAGCCATGAAAGGAGGAAAGATGCTGGCCATCGCTCTCAAAGGATCTGGCGATGTTCTGGAAGGGCAGGTGAGTCCACGGATGATGTCTCAGAAGTCACATTAAAGAACAATGTCCCAGACGATGCCACATTTCAGATCAGACACGCTGGATACGGTGACCACCTAATTTTCCAGACACATAAGGAGGGTCTTTTTGAGTGAAGGGGATAATTGTTAACAGGTTCAGATGCCAGGCTCCAACTGGAACTGGCCTGGGCAGCGTGGAGTGTTTGTCCACCCCGATCACAGAGTGGGGGGGAACATCCGGGCAAGACGGTGAGAAACTAAAGACTTGCTGAATGGCGTTTTTGAATTAATAAATGTGATACATATGTATATGCATTTTGTTACTTACATGAAACAATATGTTGTCACTATTTGTGTCAAGAGAAAAAAAAAAAGCTGTCCACGTCGGCACCTTGGAAAGAAGTCACAGGTGTGAGAGAGCCTCTACGGGCAAGACACACAGCCCTACACAATACAGATTCAAAATTTAAAACACACACACACATATAAAAAACTTTTAAAAAAATCACATCGCCAAAATAATACGAGCACAATATCATGTATGGAACCTTAGATGACTTAAAATAAAAACATGAGGTCAAGGACATACGAAGTTTTAAGACATCAGCTGGGCAGGTAATACAACGGAATACAGCCATGTAAGTTACAAATGCATTTCTATTTTTTTTTTTTTGGTTGGAATACTGGGTCTAATGTCTAAGAGGACATTAACTAATTTCATTTAAAAGCAAATGCATTTAATGATAATGATAAATGTTTTTTTTTTTAAATTTCACTTTTTGTTTAGTTCTTTAAAACAAAAGAAAGAAATTTGAGATGAGGCCATTGACTCTTTCCAAATGTCTTGGTAAGGCTGATGCACCCAGCACCCAGGATTAATGAAAGAATGTTTGCAGCCACCAGAAACCACAGGCTATTCCGTGATATGTTAGGCTTCACATTCCATTTGAGACCATTTAAATGGTAACAGAGGGAAGCTGAGTCGATAGGCTGTTAAAAATTCTTCATTAACTTCTCCCTCTTTAGGAATGGCTTCTTTCATTGGCTATTTCAGAGCTTATTTCTTTGGTACATTAGATTTTCTATCCCACTACTTAGGTGGGGAGTTGATTGGGAACAGAAGAAAAAAAAAATACAACCCCCAATTGTAAGAGAAGAAAAGGACTGTAATCTGTCTTCCTCAGTCACAATGTCTGGAGGAAGGTCAAAAACGTTCACTTGTTCTCTCCTTCTTTCTTTAAAACTTGAACATGTCTCCTCACAGATTCGCCATCCACCCAGGTTTATTCTCCTCTTGTTTTGTGATTTAGCAGTTACTGCCTCTATGTATATGATATATATGATATAATTTATATGTATCATATATATCTTATTATGGCTTTTGCTTATTATCTGTTTTTTTCCACTACAATTTAGGTTTTTTGAGGGGAAGGGTCATTGTCTGTTTTGTTTATTGATGATGTACCAAGTGTCTAGGATAGTTTTTCACATATAGTACACACTAAATAGATATGTGTTGAATGAATAAATCTATTTAAAACTCATATAATTGCATTTATGACCCAAATAAGGAGATCTGTACTGTCAACAAATTGATACATCAGTAAATGTTAAGAGAAGGAGCTGGAATCAGATGATTAAAGATTTAATCAAGATATAATATATTTTTTTCCTAAATGGAAGTACAAAAACACCAGATGTTCCTTGAGGTTACACACATATGGAGTGGGCAATTGGGAGAAGAGAAAATCCTATTCTGATAAAAAGGACCATAAAAATCAGGTTCAGGAAAAAATAATTTCAAAACCTGCTATGACCCAACAATGCAAAGCAAAATTCTAACAACAAAACTCCAATGCAATCAAATAATTTGGATTATGTTCAATAATTCTTTGGCATTGCATGCACATCAATAAACATTTGTTGCAAACGATATAAATTCATAACTGAGCTAATATTGAGCAAACAATGTGAGCCTTATTGGTTTCCACCAACTGACATGTCAGGGCAGGCATCCTGGCTACGTACACAAAGAACACTGGGTAAAGGAAAAAGACAGACTCAGTAAATAAGGACACTATTAGCTTAATAATAATGACAATATAGGTGAGAATATCAAGTTTGAGGGCAAATAAAATGTGATCAGTTTTGAGTGGGTTTCAAATGGACCTAGGAAGAGGAATCTAACAGCCAAAAATACAATTTTAACCTTAGACACTCAAGACTAGTTCAGCCCATTAGTGTGAATAAGATCCCTCTAGAAGAACACATAAAACAAAACAAACAAACAAAAATACAAGGGTTGGAGGAGATGTTAACAAAAGAGATCTAATCATAACAGTGGGGTTATAATCAGGTTTAAAGGGGAAGAAGAAGTGATTAACGGAATCAGACTTGGAGAGAAAATGAAATATGGATTAAAAAATAGCATGCAAACAGCCCTGGTTGGGTGCCTCAGTTGGTTATTGTTACCCTGATATCACCAAGGTTGTAGGTTCGATCCCTGGCCAGGGCACTACAAGAAGCACAGAATGAATGCATAAATCAGTAGAACAACAATTAACTCTCATTCCCACTCTCTCTCCATTCCCCCACTCCCCTTCTCTCAAATCAGTCAATAAAAAATAGCACCTAAGTTTTTGTGGTTGGTCACTTCTGATGAACTTCACAGTAGCCTCTTATCAGATGAACTGTGAAAGGAAGGCTGACATTTCTTTTTTTTTAATATTTTATTTATTTATCTTTAGAGGCAAAGGTAAAGAGAGGAAGAGAAACATCAATGTATGGTTCCTTCTCAAGCATCCCCTGCAGGGAACTCGCCTCTGCCAGGAACTGGCCTGCAACCCAGGCATGTGCCCTGACTGGGATTCGAACTGCAATCATCTGGTTCTCAGGCCCATGCTCAATCCACTGAGCTACACCAGCCAGGGCGGAAGGCTCACATTTCTAATGATAAATCTGATATGTGGGCTCCGTGACCACATAGGTCCATTCAATTGGCTCACCTACTTCTCTTTACTGATAAATACTTCAATTAATTTATATTCTCTGCTCTGGCATAATCTAAAAGCTTAGGGAATAGGCCTCTTAAAAGAGATCATGCACTTGTCTAAGCACCTGAGTGATGCACTCACTGGGGAAAACAAGATACCATATGTCTCCTTGGGAAATTTATAACGCAGGTAATTACTCACATTGCATTGTCACATATGAGTTATTTCACAATAATGAGTTGATTACTTGGCTTCCAATAATACAGATTATTTAAAGAATAAAGAAAGTCAGACTAAGAAGGAATAAAGTCAACTTCAAGTTCTACTTCAAAGTTAACATAACAGAATGAAGAGCCACAAACCATTTTGTCACAAGAAATCAAAGAGATTATATGAAATAAAGAACACATTTTAACTGTAAGCAAAAATCACTCATTTTATTTTAGGAACAAAGGTAAAAATTTGTAATCATAGTCCTGCACCCTCCTTCCTTTTTTCCTCTGAAATTTCACAGTTTGGCTTTTTCTTTTTAATGTCATGATATTTAAAATTAATTTCTAAATTTCCATGAACGCAAATGAAAGAAAGCAAATTATCCTGATATTTTTTTCCTTTGTCACCTTTTCAAATTGGAATTCATGTATATTAGGTGAAAGGCCATTATTGATGAAGATTGTTAGTGGGACTCCTGGGGCCTTTTCTTCAGGTTTTGAATTCCTGGCAAACAGATTGCTGTAGCTGTGACAGTGAAAATAGCAGATGGGATTAATTAACTGGGTGACAAGTCTTCAGACCTACTTAAATTAATATTTTTTCTAAACAATGTATTCTGACTATCATAAAACTAAGTGACGTTTGGAGGAATAGATTTTGGTCCCAGTGATTTTCAGAACGTACTGGGACCTATTTTTTTTTCTTATAAGAGCTGGCTTAGTCTGTTATTTGCATGTTAATCTTTCTAATCATTTTCTTGAAAGAAGTAATCATATACAAGCAAGTACATCTTGTTTGCAATGTCAGAGTTTGCCCTGATCTAGACTCCCCTTCCACTGTAGGAGCAAAGGGTACAGATTAATTCATTCACAGAAATCCTTCTTAAATTCAAACCTCCAAGGATCAATTAATTATCTCCTGTTTGAAAACTGCAAATCAACACATAAATATTTAAGCTATATAGGATCTTAGGGTAAAGGCCATTTTGCTAAAGAATAGAAGTGTCATATTTAATCAAATCTAATATACCACAGATGGGCAGAAAGACCACAATTTCATATGTCTTAAAATGTATGTATGTATCCTCTCTCTCTCTCTTTATGGAATATATTTATATATCTTTGTAAGTATATATATGCATGGTTCTAAAAACCCAAATTTCATAAATATATTTTATAGAATATATGTACATATTTGTATATAATTATATTCTGTGAAATTATATATTTTATTCATATCTATACATTTATATATACATTGTATGAAATATGGGATTTCCTTTTTACAACCACTTATAAAAGCAGAAGTTCAAATAATGCCTTACAAAAGATTTCAAAGATGAGTATGAGACTTTTGTTGATAAGGATCATAACCTTACATTTGGGGCCATTTCATGTCTGAGAATGAAAAAACTGAATGGAAGGAGCCCACTTTCTGGGCTTCTTTGCATGGTCCATCATTCAGCATTATGAACTCCACTGATGTTGAGAGACCCTAACAAGAAACCGTCATGAACTTATAATTTAGTTTACCATCTAAACACTGTTGCTCTTCCTCATTCTGCTGCAGTGTCCTCGCTATAAAGCAGAGTAAGAAAATTTTTCTTTAAAGCCAAGAAAAAGCTTTGTTCATCCTGTGAGACACAACATGTAAGTGATGGGTCAGGTCTCCCTTTAAGCTTTGATGGCCAAAGCACAGAGAATTGTATTCGTTGCCGATTTTTACAGCCATAGGAAAGAGTTGTTGGCTTGTGGTCTACCTTTTCCTTTGTTATGCAATCAAGTGATTTTCATTCGGATTCCATTCTGGCATTGCCCTCCCCATATGCCTCTGGGAAGGCCATGTGTCCCTCCAACTCCAGGTAAGAAGCTGATTGGCCTCAGATAAGTCTCTTCAGTGCAGGACCCAATGATGGGTTCACAGAAGAGGAATTGGCTAGACCATGGGCAAATCAGATGCAAGAAGATATTGCTTGGAGCTTCAGGGGGAACATTTTTTCTCATAGTTTTCTGAATAGATTGACATCCTCTTCCTTCTGGATATAAGCAAGGAAGGATATAGGCATCCAAATCCACTGAGTGTTGTCTTATACCAGGAAGAGAGCCAATGTTATACCTAGAAGAATACCTATCAATCCGGTTTCTTTGGAGATTTTAGAGTGTCTCTGGACTGAGCCTCATCTGGAGGAATTGTTCCTAATACTGCACTTTTCAGTCAGTTCACCTGAGTGCTTAAGCCAGTCAGAGTGGATTTTTCTTTTCATTTGCAATGGAAAGTTTCTTCATAGACTCCATACTAAGTATAGTTGTTTGGCGGATGGCATCAAATTGCGTTAACACTGATGAAAACTTGGTAAGTATTTGTTTTCCTTTCTTGGAGGGTGGGTGATTTGAGAGAATTGGCAAGTCAAAGAAAGACAAAGATTGGTCCATTTAAATATCTATTGTTGGTTCATCTTGATGGCAAATTATTAGGATTCTAGGTCTACTCATATTTGCTTTCCTAGAAGCCGAGAAAGAGAAGTGTCAGTTTGATTAAAGCTATTACCAGAGAGGTAAATTTGGGGTTTAAGTCAGCTAACTAGGAAATAAAAGGAATGTGGAGGGGCCAGGAATATCCTAACTGTGAGTACTCAGGCTGCCTCCAAAAGGTCTTGTTGGATCTGGCTTAGAACCAATGAAAACCAACATCGCCAGTTCTACAATCTGAACGTGCAAAAGTCCTTGATGAATTTGTAAAAGTGAATGTACTTGATCTCCACCCTTACTTGTTTTTATTTAATTGTCTTGGGTAGAGCCAAGCCATTTGCATTTTTCAAAGCCTCCCTACATTATTTTGTCGCAAGTGTTTCAGGGACCACATTCTGCCAAACGCCGCTTTAGAATAATGTAGATGTTAACATGTTTCATTATACCTCAAGGGTTCCAACAGAGTCCCTCACCAGATGCCTTCTTGCCTAGGGTTTGTCTGAATTAAAGCATTCCAGGGAACGGTGAGTGAACACCCCCAGGCTTCCTCGAGACACTAGGCAAAAACCAATCAACTAGAAATTGAACAGCCCAAGGAAGAGAAGGAGCAGGGGAGCACGTTTCTCTTCTCAGAAGGGAACCAGCACCAGAACTCATGAAACGGGAGCTCAGGGAGCAGCAAGGTTCGATTCTCTCACACAGTGAAATGTGGACTTGTGTCCTGTTTAGGCTTGGTCTTCATTCAAATGTCTAATTGGCTTAATTTATGGGAGAAAATCAAGATTTCAAAATCTGTCACTTACTTGGAGAAAAAAATGTTAAATGATGGGCCAAGTACAAAGGTTACAAGAACTGCAGAGGTTACTGCTACAAATTGAAATCGGGAACACCACAAACTCCAGATGCATTTTAAACTCTAGGGAATGGGTCCGTACACTTTTGAACAGTTGATGCAAAATACCCAATGAAGATATGATTGCAAACTGTGTGTCTAATAACATAACAAATTTTTCTATAATAACATAAGATTCTTAGGTTATCTTACAGCACCTATTTTTATATTTTTCTACTTTATGTAACATTTATTTTTTAAAACTTTAGTAAACAAAAAATAGAATTAGAGAAAATAAACATTACTCTTGGTCTCGTCCTCCAAATATATAAATGGATATCTTTTTATAAGGATTTACTCATAATTATTCTTGTTATGCCTAAAAGCATTTCTTAACATAGATGATGAAAGCTATATAGTAATGTTTTAAATGTATTTCTGTAAGTTCTTCCTTTAACAAATTAATCTTTATAAAACCCTTTAATAATGGCTACATTCTAATTTCTCAAATGTATGTAATATATATTATTAAGTCATCTCATAAGAGAGGATACTGTAGATGCTTCAATTTCAGAAAAGTAATAATAATTACCGTATTATAACAAAATGCCTTTTACTTTGAATGCTTACTATTTGCCAAACACTATTCCTCAGATCTTTGTATGCATTACTTGATATCTAAAAATTTATATTTTATGTTTCAAAATATATGAAGACCTGATTAGTAATTTTATTATGTTAGAGTAAGAGATACTCCCAAAGCAATCATAAAATTAAAGTTTGAAAGACTTCTCATGTAACAAAAGTAAACCATCATATATATGCATATATACCTCTCTCCAGAAAAAGTCAAGCCATTGTTTCTATAATGAGAATGATTTGCATGACATCAATATAACCTGGCAGCAAGGGGAGAGTCCTGGAATGCACATTCATGAACAAGGAGACTTCACTGTACTAGTCAGTAAGGGCAGCGGTAGACACCAAGGAGTGAGCATGCGCACTGCGTGGCTGTCGCATTCAAAAAGACTGAGTGAGTAGAGCAATGGATCTGCAGCAAATTTTGCATTAAGCTTGAACATTCCTCTGTGTAAACAGTGAGACTAATTTAGAAGGCTGCAGTATGAGCAACTGGTGACAGACAGTTTTCATCACAATCACACGCCCACTCATGCATCACATCTTGTGCAGAGTTTTTTGGCAAAATATCAAACCACTCAGCCCCACTACAGGCCAGATTTGGTGCCCTAGGACTTCTGGCTTTTCCCCAAACTAAAAGCTCCTTTGAAAGGGAAGAGATTTCAGACCGCTGATGAGAGTCAGGAAAATATGATGGGGCAGCTGATGGCGAATGGTAGAACAGTGTGAGGTCCCAAGGTGCCTGCTTTGAAGGGGACTGAGGCATCATTATCCTACAAACAATGTTTCTTATATCGTGTATCTTCTTCGATAAATATCTCCATTTTTCATACTACATAGCTGGATACATTCTGGACAGGCTGTGTGTGTGTGTGTGTGTGTGTGTGTGTAGTCTGCTGCCAAATAAACATTTCTTGCTTTGATATTTAACATTAGTATGAATTTCTGGCAGGGTAAAATAGATGATTGTTCATCTAGAAATAAGGAAAACAGTTCAAAGATTATATGTTATTTTTATGATTTTAATTCCTTACCTAAGGATATATATTTTTTGATTTTAGAGAGAGAAGAAGGGGAGGAAGAAAGAGAGAGAGAGACATTGATGCAAGAGAGAAACATTGATTGGTTGCCTCCCATATGCGCCCCAACTGGGGAACAAATCCACAACCCATGTACGTGACCGGATGTGAATCGAACCAGCCACCCTTTAGGTGTGCAGGCCGATGCCCAACCCCCAAGGCCAGGGTGAGTGAGTACATTTTAAAGCAGGCAGAAGGTACTGCCTGATGCTGTCCCTCCCACCTCTCTACCACCCAGGCAGGCCGTGTATAAAGATGTCACTAATGGAACTGGACTCAGAGTTAACAAAGACAATTACAAAAATTAAAGGAGCTGATTTTCTTTTATCCCCTGCCCTTTTCTTCCTGGACTTGAAGGAGAACCAGAAAAGCACTAGAGGCCTCATGGGAAGAAGCTCGTGTATAGCCAGCAGCGGCTGCAGATTTGAGGAAGGTAAGGAGGCCGTCCCAAAAGGCCGTATCTACGAGGTGCAGAAGGCCACAAGAGCCAGCATTTTATGGTGGCTAACAAAGGCATGGCTCTTCTTTTTGACAAGAACTTTGCTTTATATTTTTCCACTTTAGCAGAGCCCTGAATCTATTGATTCTCTGTAAATACGTGATCACGGGTTAATAGCAGCATTACTGGAAAGATGGAACTCCTCCAATAAGTAATTTGTATTGCAGCTAATCTGAGCTATTTGGTGGATAATAATCAGCCTGAACCTATAAGTTCCACTGTTAGCTAAAGATCCCCTCTAGACGATCAGAGAAGAAGACACAGTACTAAATAGAACCAAGAAACTGCTTCAGTCTCTTCCTTTCTTCTTCCTACTGTAACTTGCAGGTCTTAGAATCAGAATGATCCTCCTTTTTAACTAGGAGAAACTATATTTAGAGCGCACTAGAATCTTGTACTCCCCCCTCCCTTCAACTCTTTCTCGGTGAAATAAAAAAGTGCTTTTACATGGTGACTTCTACCTACCCATACACTCCTGACACCACTACTAAGAAAATACTCACACATATAAAATTGCTACCTTGGATTTGATCAATTATGGAAGAAAAGCTATCCTTCTCACACCCTTAAAAACGACATTTTCAATTGCCTCTCACAGACCGTGCCCTAGGGGGTTCTTGGAGATTCAGAAGTAAAAATTATCCATTTTCATTTTTCAAATTTTTCAAAGCATGAGGCAGATTTTCCTTAAGTCTCTTCACCAAAAAATGCAAAAATAATCTGCTATGACTTCGTACTCACGAAATGATGCTCAGTCGCACTTTTGTCTTCCTGGTCAGGAATACATTTATTTTTGATGTAGTCTACCCGTAGGCATCCCTGCGCATTCTTCTCAGAGGTAAAAAGTTGTTTTAAAACAATGCAAAAAGTTTTTAAAAAAGGACTGCACATGTTTTACTAAAGTAAACAAATTTAGGTTGAATAGTGATAAAAGTGGACAGGGGTTACAGGGAAAAAAAGAACGTGGTTATAATGGATACAAACAAATAAAGTTATTTTTTACATACGGATTGACCTGAAGAAGTTAGACAAGGAATATGTTAGTATAATATTAGTCAGCAGTGTTTCACTTTTAAAAATTGGTCCATGCATTAATTCGACAATTTAAAAGGAAAAACTAAGAATTTACAGTTTGACCAGAGCTTAGATACAATGTGCTTCACTGTGTTCCAAGCTGCCCATTCAGGAAAAGTAGTTCACACAGGGAGACTAGGTTATTGCTCACCAATAGGAAAACACAACCAAATAAAGTTTCTCTTCTCCAATGGGTTTGGGAATCAGTGAATTTGACCTACTCCAGGAGAATCAGAATATGTTCACTAAATAAAAGTCATGTGAGAGTCCTGAAAAAAAACAAACATTTAACTTGATCCAAGAGCTAGCCTAGCCTATTTGATCCTGGGATGTGTTTTTCAAGGAACATCAAATAACAACTTGTAGAACTAATTCTGTGGTCCATGGTTTGGTAAACACTGAACTGGATTGATACCCATGTTAATAGATGAAGAAGTTGATATCTAGATTATAGCATCAACCCCAACTGTAGGGTTATTTAAATAAGTCAACAAAGTAAGTCTTCACTTAATCATCAAAGGGTTCAAAGAAACTGCTACTTTAAGTGAAATGACATATAATAAAACTAATTTTACTATAGGCTAATTGACATAAACAAGAGTTAAGTCTCTATGGCATATTTCTGGATATAAAACACCACCAATCTTCTACTTTTTTGATTTAATCTTTATTGTATTTTTCCATTACCAATTAATTACCATGTACCTCCTTCCCCCCAGGAATCACCACACTGTCGTCCATGTCCATGAGTTCTCTTGCCTTTTTGCTCAATCCCTCCACCACTTAACCTCACCCTACCCGCACTGGCTGTCATCTGTTTTCTCTCTGAGTCTGTCTCCGTTTAGCTTCTTAGTTCAGTTTGTTATTGGATTCCACATATGAGTGAGATCATATGGTATTTGTCTTTCTCTGAGTGACTTATTTCACTTCACACAATGTGCTCCGGGTCCATCCATACTGTTGCAAAGGGTACAACCTTCTTTTTTGCGGCTGAGTAGTATTACAATATATAAATGCCCCATAGTTGTTTTATCCACACCTTTACCAGTGGACACTTGGGCTGCGGCCATATCCTGGCAATTGTAAATAACACTGCAATGAATATAAGGGCGTAGAGGTGCTTACGTTCTTTCGAATTAGTGTTTTGGGCTCCTTCAGATATATTCCCAGAAGTGGGATCACTGGGTCAAAAGACAGATCCATTTTTAATTTTTTGAGGTATCTCCACACTGCTTTCCACAGTGGCTGCACCAGTCTGCATTCCCACCAACAGTGCCAACGGGTTCCCCTTTCTCCACATCCTCACCAGCACCTGTCGTTTGTTGGTTTTTGATGTTGGCCATCCTGACGGGTGTGAGATCATATCTCGTTGTGGTTTTAATTTTGTACTTCTCTGATGATTAACCAAACTTCTCAATAAAGATCCAACACATTTCTAATATTAAATACTAAAATAAATGCGAGCTGTATGTACATTTAAGAAAGAGTGTTAAAAACAAGTAGGACCATTATTTCCCAACCTGTTTATTCCAGTTCAGTGTTGTGCATGGCTGGAGTCCGCACCAGCACTTCAGGGCACAAGGTAGGAGGCAACCCTGGACAGAATGCCCTTCCATTCCAGGGACACTTGACTATACCCACAGTCACTCACACTGGGACAGTTCAGAAATGCCAATGGGCCTCCAGTCCAACTCTTTGCAATGTGGATACCAGAGTACCCAGAAAAAACCCACATAGATGTAGGAAGAACATGCAAAGCCCGCATAGACAGTGGCTTCAGCAGGAAATGAAGGAACATTATTCAAAGACCTGCTGTAAGACCTGTAAGACCTGTAAGACCTGTAAGACCTGCCAGTCCAACTCTTTGCAATGTGGATACCAGAGTACCCAGAAAAAACCCACATAGATGTAGGAAGAACATGCAAAGCCCACATAGACAGTGGCTTCAGCAGGAAATGAAGGAACATTATTCAAAGACCTGCTGTAATATGTCAAAACAATGTCGGTTAAAACTGCAATATTCCCTTAATTAAATAAGATATGATATTAAAGAAATTCTAGTGCCACCAGATGCTTGGCTTGCAAATCTTTTTTAAATTAATATCTCTAATACTCTCAATGTTAGTTAGTCACATATAAATCACTCTTACATTAGAGATGAATTATGTGTCTCCTATTAGAAAATGGTAAAGTACTGGATTTATTTGGTAGAAGTAAAATGTATTAAATCACTGAATTCTGGGAAGCTATTATGGAAGACAAAAACAAGAAGAAAAGCCTTGGCTGATGTGGCTCAGTGGGCTGAGCACCGGCCTGCAAACCAAAGGGTCACTGATCCCACTCCCAGTCAGGGCACATGCCTGGGTTGTGGGCCAGGTCCCCAGTAGGGGATGCATGAGAGGTGACCACACATTGATGTTTCTCTCCCTCTCTTCTTCTTTTCCCCTCTGCCTAAAACTAAATAAATAGAATATTTTTAAAAAAACAAGAAGAAGAAACCACAGAGTGCACACACAGACTTTCAAACATAAGAACTAATGACCCACATGCAGAGTTGGAGGTGGACCAAACAGAGCAGTGAGCTCAAATAAAAAATTGCAAATCTGACACTTAAGGAGATCGGGACACATTACCCCAAATTATGGCACCCTAGCATATTAGATATTTTAAGCAGAAGGAATCTGCAAACCAGCAAGTGCAGGAGAGACTTTCTGACTTCCTCCCCTCTTCTCCTCTGAAGAAACTCTTAAGGCCTTCATGTGAGAGGTGCCCCCCCACCCATACCTGAAGGAAAAAAAAAAAAGAGCATCTTTACGCTTGAAGGAGGAGGGACACTGAGTGAAACGTGAATTAAACAGGCCTAGGTGTCTTCCCATTTACCACCATTACTTCTTACCCTTTTGTCTTGTTACATTTGTCTATGAGTTGTCACCCTGTGTCACACCTAGTATAAACATGCTCAGGTTTAACTGTTTCTTCTGGCCTTCATTTCCTCTTTAAGGCTCTTGTGTTACATAAAACTTATGTTTAAAAGATGTGCGTGCTTACATTCCTTCATGTTCTTTGGTTCAACTCACAGGATCCTGGCCAGAGAAGGGAAGATGGGTACTAAAAGAAGCTTCCTACCCTACACACTTCCAGCTTCATCAGTTACTAGGCTCATTCTTCCTGCTAATAATAGAAGAATTGAAAATGTTCTGCATGAAATGGAGTGCAGAACAGGTAGGATAATGTATCTAAGCTAACTGGTCCCGCTTTACAGAAATCTCTGACACAAAGGTTTGAAGAGGTTTACATGATGGACAGAAGGTCCTTGGTATAGAAGGGAATCGTGCAGAGCCTCTGAGCAGGCCAGCCTCCTGAGCATCGCAGACCTGTGTCTGCTAATGTGGCTGTCATAAGGGTAAATAAGTAAACGTGTAATAATCCCATGTCATCACCTCCTGCATAGTAGGAAATCCCACAACTGACCACCACTGTGACTTTGGTTAATGGGCTTAAGTTATCAGCAATTACACAGCTTTATCCCTTAATTGTTTTCTCTGGCCCTTGCTGCCCTCAGGAAAGTTTGCTCCTGACCACATAGGTCAGGATCAGCTATCAGAGTTATTTCACGTATCTACTACTAACTACACTTTGCTTTTACAGTTATACAATTTTTGAGACTGTTATTACTCAGAATGGGAATGCATTCACTTCTGGTCACAAAAAAAATCAACGAGCTTTTAAAAGACTTTCAAAAGTGAAAATTTCCCCTGGTTGGTGGAGCTCAGTGGACTGAGCACTGGCCTACGACCAAAGGGTCACTAATTCAATTCCTTCCCACTGAGAGCACATGTCTGACTGGGCCAGGTCCCAGGTAGCTGGCACTTGGGAGGCAACCACCCACTGATACTTCTCTCCCACTCTTTCTTCCTCCCTTCCCCTCTGTCTAAAACTAAAACAAATAAAATCTTTTTTAAAAATGGAAATTTCTTTATCTTCCTTGGTAATACAGAACAATGGTAAATGGATAGTAATACTAATATATGAGAGTGATTTGCTAGCCACTTTATATAAATAATTTTTCCATTCCCACACATTCTAGGGTGGGCACTATTAATATACCTATATCACAAAAGAAAACCCTGAACTACACAGAAAGCCATAATTTGCCCAATTTTCAGAATCACAAACAATAGTCAGTTTTCAACCATAAAAAGTTTCACCAAAGAGCCTATGTTCACAGACATTAGGTTAAATACATCATTTTCCCGTGACTGCTATGCCAACTAAACTTGGTAGCTAAAAGCAGCAGATACTTATTCTCTCAGTTCCAGGAGTCAGAAGTTTTACTGAGCCGACATCAAAGGGTCAGCCGGGCCCCTGTCCTTTGGAGGCCCTCGGGGAGAATACATTCCCTTCTTCTCCTGCTTCTGGTGGCTTCGGGCTTTCCTGGCCTGGGGCTGCCTTGTTCCATAAGATAAAGAAATTTTCCTGTGGCAGCTTGCCTGGTCACATTCTGTTCTCCAGTTCTGTCTACCAAACCTCCCACGACCGGCCTCCTTCCTAGTAAACATCCATGATCATATTTAGTGCCCACTAGACAATCCAGGATAAACTCTCCATCACAAAACCATTTACGTACACAATCTAACAAGAATTCTCGAATAATACCTTACACACATATAGAAAATGCCTTCCAATTCAGAGGTAAACTATTCAAATTAAAATTGGTACCAAAGCAATGTGAACACATATTTTTTATGATATTAAATTGATGTTTTCTTTTAGAAAAAAAAATCCATTAAAATAAAAAAGAGTGTGAGCTTGTGTCCTAGAGAGTAAAATATTGTATGATTTGCTAAATTATATTAAAGCCACTACAAAGAATGACACATATGGGAAGACTTTTTATTTGCATTTTTGTTTCTTACACCAGGGTTCATCAAGCTGTTCCATATTTATTTCTCTGATTAATGATATGTCAAAACCCTAATTCTAGTACCAATTTATGGTGAGCTGGCAACTGGAGAATGACATAGCAATGAAGACAAAAGGCAAAATTGATTTTTATCCATCTTCTTTGAATGCCAGTAAATGTTTCCCAAATGCGCTTTTCTGACTCAACCAAACTAAATATTATAGTCTCATTTCTCTCAACTATTAATTATGCTTCTTTAGAGAGTGGAGAATTTCTTAAAGCACAACTCTATAGCTGGATGATATGATTTACTCTGTCAGTCATTCTGAATTAGACGTTGCATATTTAAGAGTTACTACTATTAAGTTCCCTCATTCATAAAGACACATCATATCTTTAAAAGGTTATTTAGTACAAATGGATATCATAGGTCTTTTTTAAAAAAAACAATGTGAATGCTCTGAATTAATAAAAAGTGAAATACAACTGCATGATTTAAGGCATATGGACTCGATCAGAAAAGGAGAAAAGAAATGAGCTAATGAAAAAACAAATAAAACAGAAAGATGAGAAAGGAAAGAAGTACCTGAAAAACACACAGCTCACATATTTAGAAGGCGGAACACTCCGTCTGTTTAACAAGTGAGATAATATCAAGAGTGTTCTAAAGAAATAAGTACTACTTCTAAGGGCAACCGCAGTACCACCAAAATGGAGATTAGGACATTAAAATTGCTTGTGTTGTCAATGTTCTTAGGGATTCAGGGCATGAACTATTGAGTCAGACAAGGAAAATAACTATTGGCATTCACAGTAAAATGCTCACTTCTTATTCTTTTTTTTAATATAAAATGACATTAAAAAATAAACCTAAAACTTGTTTGTAAAGATTAATGAGCACATTCTTTCAGACACAGCTATCTTTGCAGAAGTTCAAATAGATCAACTGTGCTTAAACACACACTATTCATACTTATGAATCGTGCCACTTTACAAGTGATGACAACATTGTTATTTCAGCAGCACGGATCAAACCAGACTCCTCGGAGACCTGATGATAATGGGATTTTGAATGTTGACTGCAGGGACCGCTGCTGACTGTCCATTTCAAATAATTGTTGTAACAAGTCATCTTCTTCTACCAGGACTTGAGCTTAACCAATAGTTAACTATTGGAGAGTTAACCTCTGGTAACACAGAGGCTCACTCTCCTCCCACTAGTTGGGAGAAACTAGAATTCTGCAGATATGGTCGGCATGTATCTAGGACAGAATGCAACAGAATGTGACTCAAACTGAGAGCCTTAAAAGTGTGAGAGATACCTGAGTAGTTTTTTTAACAGATGCAATTCAGCTATCAATGCAAAGAAGAAACTGTAAGTCTTTGCATCTCAGGAGAACTGCAGATATTCCATGTAGAACTATTCCAAATGTTCTTATTTGGGGGTCACTCAGGTTTTGTCTCTGTTTTTATTTCTGCCATCTTCTTTTGGGGGAACGACCTCTTTGTTTCCATGTGTAGATTTGTTGGACGGTTATATCTGTCGGGGACTTCTCAGATTGGAAGATAAAATGACTAAAGATGTAACTCAAGGGATCATTTACAGTCATACCCCAGCACTTGTGACCTGCAGAACTCATCAAATCCGGTACTCGTCACATTTTGATGACAAAAAATGCTTCCTCAGTGGATGCTGGCTCATCACTGACCGCACTTGCTAGCTCTTGTATGAGTAACAACACCACCTCACAAGAGAAAATGTTTCATCAATTGTTGCTTGCTCACCACCTGTTGGAATGACTTAACCTTGAGTCCCAAGGTATCGCTGTAACCTTCTCCTGCCTGGGAAGATTTAGGGGGCCAGTGTGTAACTCAAACACTGTGAATACCCAATGCTCTAGGAAAGCATGGAAGAGGCAATACATGCAGGTTGTTCAGTACGTAGGTCTTCCAACATCCTGACCACACTGCTTCAGTCCCATGACCATCACTGGGCAATTTTCTTCCCAGCTTCTGCTGATGCCCTGGTTATCCACCAGCTTCTTGCTGGCTGCCTAAGCCTCTATAATATATGCTTCTAATAAATTCCTTTTACTTAGGTGAAAATGCCATTCATAAATCATATTGAAATGGGCAAAACAGAAAGCATTAAAACGAAAATTATTGCCTTGCGAATTATCTTGAACATTAAATATTGAGTTCGTTTTGGATCTTGTTCACTTAAAAAATAAACAATTAATTCCTCAGTAGTGTAATTAGAGTCTTTTATAACTAAAACTGCCCTTAAAATTTTCTACTCTAATCTCTCATTTGTGATTTTTCTTGATCTGCACGAATAATGCCAGTGATGTGGGTGTAAGAATGTGAAGTACCTTTAAAAAAAGAAAGTTAATAAACTCTGTGTTTGGAAGGAACAACAAAAACTCAGTTACATTTATTTCTGTGCCTTAAAAAGGATACACTCTAAAGAGAGATAGGTGGTATTTTTCTTCTCCCCCCACCGCCCCCACCAAATTTTGATGTGTTATATATAATTGTTGCAGCACCACAATCCCTGACCTCAGTCCTCCAATTTAGGAAAGCAGGTGTATATACACAATGTGGGTTAAACATTAAAGTTTTAAAAAATATTCTTAACCCATCCAATAATGTTTTTAAATTAAATCATTAGGGTAGCCTGGTTCATACCATTTCTATAGGTTTCAAGTGTACAATTTTAGTATCTCTGATGCACAAAAAGGTAAGCAACAAAGAGACAGGCAATGGCCTGTGTGTCTTATTTCCCAGTGAAATACATTGAGAAGTGAGATGTCAGGTTAGAGGGTCCTGTCTAACATCACTATTAAGGATAGAATTGCTGAGCACAGACTGAACTGTAGCGACAAACTATGCATTTCATGGGCCATGCGGAAATCCCTGTGTGCCATGGTAGAAACGGAAATACACCACGAGATTTCAACTACCAGGAGGCAGAGTGGTAGCCTGAGAAAAGAGAAGTGTGCCGTAATAAAAGTCGGAGAGCGAAAACAAAGAAGGAAGTGGTAGCCATCTAACACCGAGGATCCCTGCCAGCCATGCTGCGTCTTTCGCAGTTGCCTGTCCTTCCTCGCCAGACTCACTCCACGGATCTGCCAGCGGGGGTCTTGAAGTCTATAGCTTTTTGGTAAGTGGACACATATTTCAAATCTGGATGAGTTGGCCCGCATCCTATTTAATGAGAATACCGAGTCTGCTCCCACTACGATTCTGGAAGACACTTGGTGTTGAGGATGTTGAAGACCAGACCCTGGAGAGCAGCAGTGTGGGAATAAAAGATAGCGGTGCCCAGAAGCTTGGGAGCATGACAGGCATTTTCATAAACATGGCTCAGACTCTTTCTTTCCCCTACATCCAACTAGGAACTAATTTAAACACTGGACAGAAAATATAAAACCTCCTTTAAAATGCACACGAATTCAGGATCTATTGGAAGGAGAGCTGTTTCCACGAAGCTAAGCAAGGCAGTGCATCTGCGATAGAAGGAGCAGACAGAAGCACCCGATGCTCAAGCAACTTTTGAGGAGCCTTGGGGAAAGCAACACACTTCCCCTCTCGTTGGAAATGAATCAGAACCACGCTCTGCTTGTGGCGCTGCAACCCAGTTCCAGTTATTTTTATTACAAAGAAGAACTCTCTGGCAAGAAAAGTGAAACAACCCCCCTGAATTAAAGAAAATAAGTGGAAAGGGAAAAGGCACTCATTGATCCTTAACAAGTTCCCTCATATCTTTAATTTTTTATTTCATCATCATCTCTTTTAAATGAGTCTTTTTCTCTTCCGTTCTGAGTTGTTGCTTAAATTAATAGTATTCTTTCAAGTTGCTGAAAAAAAAATGGAAACGAGGGCACAAACAGAAACACGTATTTTCCTTTGGATATTGGCCTTGGGTATCTTTCACGATGACTCTGAGAATTACACAAAAGAAGCTATACATTTTTTCTAGGGATTTGTTAAAGATACCATAGAAATGATGGTCCTGTATCATTATGCCACTCCCCCTTATTAACCCAGGAGGTGGGTGCCTGCCAGTGCGATTCTGAAATTGGTTTTTGCAGCCCCTGGGTTAGCTCCACTGTTGTCTTTCGTGTCCTCTTCAATCCCTGTGTATACCTGGTTCCTCATCTTGGCTGCCATGTCCTTGATTTGGCTTCGCTGACTTTCCCCCTTGAATTCACACTCTGGCTCGTGCTCAGTCCGAGTGATCCGAGAAGCAGCAGCCCACACGCCGGAAGCCTGGCACCCAGGACCCTTCCCCGTGCCAGCCTGCTGGATGGATCCACCTCTCCTCCCCGTGCAGCCCTCCCAGCCCCCCAGCCAGGCAAGTGTGATGGAACAACACGCGAGTTGGTAGTTCAAAATAGTATTCCGAACCACGGACAGGCGAGCAGACTCACAGGGACAATTACAGAAAATTCAAAAGTAGATTCTTGTTGGCATAATGTTTGCTTTCATATTTCAGATTTCCATACATTTGAAATTGTGATAAGGACGAAAATCTGCACCTAGATGAATAAAATAAAAGTAGAACTCATCTAATAGATTGTAATGATCAGCATACTCTTGGAAGAATGTGTACATTCCATTAACCCTTTGATCAGTGGAGTTAGTTCTAAGTAATTCCTATTATGAAGATATTCTTGCTTGACCATAATGATTACAGATTTCCTTGTTGAGATTTTTGCTTATGGTGGCAATACTGTGACAAAGAGTTCATTATTGCCTACTTAAAATAAAAGAGTAGAGTTCTTTATTACAGTATCTGACTTTATTTCTTTATTTCTGAACTCATGTCCTTCCATGCTTTGATACAACATCTTTGATTAAATGAAATAAATATAGAGTTTCCCAAAGCACCACACCTTTGCACTTGCTATTTTATCAGTGGAAAAGGCCTTCTTCTCTTTTCATAATCCTGATGGGCCATTATTAAATCATCTTTCAAAACCTATCAGCCATCATTTCCTTTGGAAGCCTATCCAGACCAAGTCCAATCAGATCATTTCTCATTGAAATGATCAGATCATTTCTCATTCTTATGACAAATAAAATAGATAGAATATAGTTAATCAGTCCATTTTTAATGGCTTAGACCTTCTTATGCTTCTAAAAGCTCCTAAACTTCGCATGAGTTTAGTTCAAGTAAAGCGTTCATTTCCCGTCCAATGTTTGTGAATATTAGTGTCTTTCTTTCTGTCCTTAAAGCACAGTTCCTGCCATCAGTCGCAGAATATATAGCACCAAGGTACAGGTGTACCTTCTGCCTCCATCACCGCTCTGACGGACGCCAGCTAAATCTAAACATCTGGCCGTGTTTCTCTCTCTTGCTTATTGCCAAACACGCACAATGCCTGGCATGCAGGAGGCAATCAGCATTGTTAAATTGAGGCGTCAGGCTTATAAAGTTCTTAAAAGTAATATTTGGATATTAAATGTTAGTTGTAATTCGAAACTTAAAAATAACAGAAGAAAGTAATGTTTCATGTTTGTTAAGGGTTCCTGACTTTTTAGGGCATACAATTTTATGTAGGTATCATAGTTTCAAAAAAAAAAAAAGGATTCAGATGAAGTTCAAAAGGGCCCTGTCATGGTTTTTCTAAAAATGTCTACAAATTATCTGTTACTATTTTTAAAAGGAGAGCACCGAATATTTTTAATCCCTCCTCACTTGAGTGTGAGCTAGCTGGACTTCACTAGTGACTTGCTTCTAAAGAATAATACAGGGTGATGATGACAATAGATTGTACAGGCATTTGTGGGTTTTCCCTTAGCTCACTGTCCTAGATCACTTGCTCTGAGAGAGGCTACCTGTCACGACAAGGGGATACTCAGAAGCCCGTGAAGAAACCCATGTGGCCAGGAGGAGAGGCGTCCTGTGAGCAGCCAGGTAAATTGGCCATCTTGAAAGTGAGTGTTTTGGCCAACTCAGACCCAGGTGTCAGCAGCCTGCTGACACCCGGTATGCAAATTCAGGAGAGGCTCTGAGCTGGAACTGCCGAGAAAAGTCACTTGTGATTTTCATCTCCCAAAACAGCAAAGTGACAAATGTCTGTCTTCTTAGCTCACTGAGTTTTGGAGGAGACTTGTATTGCAGGGATAGATCACTAACACGGATCCTTTAAGTAATACTGAAATAGTGCAGCATATAGTTTAGTCCTTTTAGTAATCACTAAATATCATAATAGAGAGAGAAACAGAATGGCAAATATAAGACGAGGTGAAAAGAGAAAAGTTTGAGACCAGATGATTTGAAAAGATACTTTTCCAATAGTACTAAACACTAGAACAGTCCACCTGAAGAATGTCACTGAATCTCCCTATGTTTCCTAAAATAAAACAGTTTGAATTTGGCCTGTATTTGACCTTCCCATTAAACTTCTTCAGGTCCTACTGTGATATAACATAAGTCATCAATACTTCCATAACCTGTCATGTGAGTTATAGTTTTGCCATGCCCGTCATGTCTTAGCTGATCAATACATGCTTAATACCGCATCATCAAAACTCAAGAAATAAAGTGGGAAGTGTGCTTTGGAACCTATCTGATAAAAACAAGTATGCTACAATAAGTGGAACTGTTGAACACCTATACAAACTTAGAACGTGCTTTTCAAACATGGCCATGCAGTAAAATCACTTGAAGAAATGTAAACAAGATTGATGCCGGGATCCCACACTTAGAGGGTCTCCTTCATTAGACAGGGGAGCAGCCTGGGCATATGGGTCACAAATGTTTCCAAAGATGATTGAAAAATGAAGCTATGCCAGAAAACTGGTGATATAGAACAGCCTCGTAAACACCTGATTATAGTTCTGACATGGATCACTACATTATATACAACAGCACTTTGCTAATCTTAGGGAGCCTAGGAATCACTGCAGAATGTGTGAGATCTCCAGCAAGTATGGGATCTTGCTTGGATCCCATAGAATGGAATCCCAAGTGTGGGGTCTCCATACTGGGAAGAGATCCCAACCCATTAGGTCTGAAAGTGGGCTCAGAACTGCAAGTAAGAAGCACCCAGTAAGCCCATCAGGAAACAAACATTCCAAATGAAAAGTGGGCAGAATATCTATACAGACTCTGAACCAAAGAGATACAGAGAAGGCAAGCATGGTTCAATATCATCCAAGAAAGGCAACTTAAAACAATGAACACCACTCTAAATTGATTAGAAATTGCTAAAATACAGCAACAACAACAACAAAAATTGTAATACCAAGCTCTGGCAAGGATGCCGAGCGACATGAACACTCAGTTATTACTGAAAGGAATAAAAATGGCACAGCCACTTTGGAAGACAGTTTGCTATTTCTCACAAAGCTAAACATAGACTTAACATACAACCCAGTCATTGCCAACCTAGGTGTTTACCAAAACTATTTAGACTTTAAGAAGCCCCAAACACCAATTTGAAAGAAGCTATGCACCCCAATGTTCATAGCAGTGTTATTTACAATAGCCAAGTGATGGAAATAGCCTAAGTTCCCATCAGTAAATCAGTGGCTCAAAAAAATGTGGTCCATTTACACAATGGAATTCTATGCAGCAGAAAGAAAGGAACTCCCACCCTTTGCAACAGCATGGATGGAACTAGACAGTATCATGCTAAGTGAAATAAGCTAGGCCTTGAAAGACAAATACCATGTGATCTCACCTATAGGTAGAACCTAATCAACACAATGACCAAATGAGCAAAACAGAACCAGAGTCATGGAAATAAAGAATGAACTGACGATGACCAGAGGGAATGGGGGAGGGGATACTGGAGGGAAGAAGGGGAAGGGTAGAGTCAAGGAACAGGTATAAAGGACCCATGGACATGGACAATTGGGCAGGGGGAGGATTGAATGTAGAAGGGGGTGGGGAGGACACAGGAAAGCAATGGGGGGAAAATGGGGATAAATTAATTGAACAATAAAAAGCTTTTAAAAACCTTATGTCTATTAAGAAAGCCCTCACATAAATATTGCCAGAAACTTTATTCATAATCATAGAAACTGGAAACAACACAGAAGTCCTTTGATAGGTGAATGGACAAATATTCATGTTTTGGGGTGCCTGATAACTGATTCCTTAATATTGTCAAAAAGTATCAACACACAGAAATTAATTTGTCCACTTGTGTCAACAAGGTGAAGTACAGGGGGCATATGAGAACTACGAAACTACTTCGAATGATACGAAAATTGAGGATAGATGGCACTCTATTTGTCATAACTCATAGAACAATAATACAGTTAATGTACACAAAAATTGACTAAGAGGAAGAGAGATCACAAGGTGGAATGTAGACTCGGACAAAAGACTCAAACTGTATCACAAATACATGACGATCTTACTGAACAAAGTAGGGGAAAAAGCAACACTGATCTACGTAACTTTGGAAATGAGTGAACACAGCAAGACGGAAGACAAAAGGAGCCGCATGTAAGTACTATGGTCTCTCTAGTTGATACTGTTGTTTTTTCAGGGAAATAGAGGTTAACAATTCTGAAAATGGTATCAGTGTATATCAGAATTGAACGAATATAAAAATGGATGGTAGCTGGTGGGAGCCAGATTCCTCACTATTGGAGTGGGAGGTTATAGATAAAGAGGAAGGTTCTAGAATGAACCAAGATGAACCATGGGATACTTGTTTAGAATCAGTATGAACTCATATGCAAGATGTGTCCTGATAGATATGTTCTGATACACATACACACATGTCTACAATTATCTATATATTTACCTTAATACATATGTTCTGATATATATATACACACATATACATATATGTCTATAATTATTCATAAATAATTATAGGTATATGTATATACATGGGTTACTACACATAGCACAGATTTCTTAGCTTTGTCCACTGAGAAGCCCGGGAAGCAATGATACCTCAGTACCATGAGCACACCCAGCACTCAGGTCTTTGTATCTAAAACCATTCTCCAATAAAAGAAACCTGAGATTCTTGAAGAAATGGCTGATTCTAGGGCTGAGACAGGAATATATACACGAACCTGGGGCATCCACCAGTGTCAGAAAGTAATTAAAGAACCAAACAAACAAAAAACAACTCTGAAAGTTTTCCAAACGGGGTGAATGAAAGAACTCCCAATGGCAAAGCTGCGACACAATAGCTAACATTAGATATAACCCAAAACATAAATATCCATAAATCCTTGCTAACCCCCTCCGAAAAACCTTGAATAAGTCAATGAATTAAGGGGAAGATAAAATTTCCAGTGCCGAAGAATTCAAAACTATTTATGTACGTGCTCCCCACTCAAGAAGTGGAGTATAAATCTCCACCAGTTAAGTAGGGCTACACTTAGTGACTTGCTGTCGAGAGTACAGTATAGAAAGAAGGAAAACAAAAATGCTTGACAGTGAAGAATCCTTGCATAAAGACCACTTAAGGTGGCCAAGATCAGACTCACCAGAAATAAGTCAGGTTGACAAGGCATGCACTATACGTTGTACTGAGAACAGCACTCTCCATCTCTTTGGATTTCATCCCAATACTGCATAACCCCAGTCTGACCAAAGGAAAAATACCAGCCCATTGAGGGACACTGGAGAAAACACCTGGCAAGTGTTGCAAATTGGCAACATAAATTAAAAAAAACCAACAACATAAAAGTATGAAAAACCATCACAGTCCACAGAGACACAATGACTCCCTGGGGTATCGTGGATGGGATGCTGACATAGACTGGGGACTTCAGGGGAAAATGAAAACCTGAGTAATGTATGCGGTTTGGTTAACATAAATACCTGTCCACTGCTTAAAAAAATGGACCATAGTGGTATCATATACTGACAGCAGGAGAAATGATATAGAGGGGATGCAGAAAATATCCGTACCACCCTTGCAAACTTTATGTAAATCTGAAACTCTTTTAAAATATAACTTTATTTACAAAAAAAAACAAAAAACCAGGCCCAATCCCCTGGCCCATGGCATATAGACATGTGTTGTTGTAGTAAATTATAGTAAAGGAAGTAGCCTTAATTAAGCTCTCTGCCTAGACTTGAGGGCTTTAGTCTGGCCTAACTCTTTATTGAAAAACAATGAGTGAGTTTGCTCACTCTAACAGCAGTTTTTCAAGTTCACACAGCTCTAACAGAAATCTATTAAAGATAAAAAGAAGCTTAAACAGCCTATATTACTACTTCTTGCTTTTGTTTATACACGGGGAAGAGTATTCAGAATGGACCTCATCTCGGGCTTGTGCTAATCCCTAAATAATTACAATTCATCTACTCAATGCTGGAAACACCACATGGAATGTGATTTTGTTCTGCTGGCTTGTCTAATCCGATTCAATTACTTTAGTTCCCTCCCCCCAGAGGCTTCACACTCAGAAACTGAGCTCTGTGTAGAAGGAGAACGTGGGAGGGGTGATTCAGCTTCTACAGAAATGAGCTGAACATTAAAAATATTTTTTAGTCCTTTCCCAAATATCACGCCATCAATAAACATGAGAAACAGCTCGTAACTCACAAAGCTTCCGGCGCATCCGCTGTGATAAGGGCATATTGGTCTGGCTGAAGAAATGCCGGATGTGGGAATAGTTCACTGGCTTGGACCAATTTGAATGGACAGAAATCACAAAAGTCCCCGAAGCTGGAAAAAACGAAGCTCTAAAATTGGCAGAAGCTTGTCATCTGCATGCAGAAAGCGACAGATATTACAGATTTCCTGTATAAAGGGAACTCCTTCAGTCACCTGTAAAGAGTTCCCTTGTCAATTAGAACCCTCAGAGAAAGGCCGCAGTGCCAACCGAGGGATGCCTTCTTCCTCTCCTTGCCAAGAACAGCCACCTGCCCAGAATTATAACTTTCATTTTAGAAGAGAACAAAAATATCAGAGTTCAGTGATTGTTCAACAGAAATTCCATAAAAGAAATTGCAATCCAAAAGAGCAGAGAGGAAGAGCAGGCGCTATGTATCACACATAGGGATGAGTTTCAAAGTGGGTGATCTTCTCAGGATAAAAAAAAAGGCCAAGGCCTTAATTAATCACCAGCTTGAGCCGGAAGTGAATGGTTCAATGAAATAAAAGGGTCACACTACTCTGAAGCCCCGATTCCTGAACCTTTGTTATATTACTTTCAGTGAATCATGCCTTTGATCTTGAAATCATCTTCATCACTTTCCAAAGCTGCCTCCAGTTTTATCACTGAGGGAGGAAACCGGGGCGGGGGCATGAGAAACGGATTTAGCAACCATCGCATGTAAGTGAAAATGTATGTCTTTTTCCAGGTTGCTGCCTGTAAGTGAAAATGAAGAAAACATTTACTCCTCAGACTTACAAACGCATTTTGCTATTGATGTTGTTATCTTCTGTGTAATTGGCAAACTTTCATGGATGCTTTTAAAAGCCGCTCGACGTTCCAAAATAAACGCGGCTCTGTGAAAAACATCGTGCACATTTTCAATTCCGTAAGCTTAATTTTCTTCCCTGACATTGAAGAATGACAGTAAATAGATTATCAGGATTTTGGAAGGTAGCCAAGCACAGATTAAAGAGCTCTGCTTTCAGAATCAGAGACAAGTACACAAGTGACCCTGTTGCTTTTTCAGTGCGGTATTAACGCTAAATACTTAAGTTCTCTTAGCTTCAGCTACCTGTAAAGTGGAGACAACATTACTTCTCAGCATAGTGCTGTGAGGATTAAAATATATAAGGTATGTTAAGGGCTTACCTGCAAAGCCTATCTCATTGAGAGTACTCAACCATTGTGGCTATAATCAGATCTATTTCATTCAGGCTTACACTATTGGTGACTGTCTCAGATAATTAAGCAGAAGCACCACACCAACTCTAAGTAAACTTAAAAGCTAGTAGGTAACATAAATGACAAGAAACTTTACATTCACTACTTTATTATTTCATGTATCGGGCAAGTGTTTACTGAGATCCTTTCATGTGCCTGGCATTACTCTTGAGGCTGAGGATAACGCAGGAATACACACACTGATAGTCAAGTTCAGTGCACGAAAGAGGCCTGCTTCCGGGAGTAACATACTGTTATTAAAGCAAATGACCCAACACTTCGAATATATATTATTGATGCCATTACTACTCTTTTGCTTTTCCAAGCAATTATCTGAGCTAATATTTGGAGACATCAATGGCTGATTTATCCTACACACTATACTCAAGTTTGCTTTGTGGTCACAAAATGAAGCATTGAGAAGCCCTGGCTGGTGTAGCTCAGTGGATTGAGCGTGGGCCTGTGAACCAGAGGATCGCGGTTCGATTCCCAGTCAGGGCACATGCCTGGGTTGCAGGCTGGTTCCCTGCAGGCCAACTCCCAGCAGGGGGCGCACGAAAGGCAACCATGCATCCATGTTTCTCTCCCTCTCCTTCCCTTCTAACGATAAATAAATAAATAAAATCTTTAAAAAAAAAAAACAAAATGAAGCATTGAGGGAAGCTTGGTTAAGGGGTTTCAGAGATGACAGGATGTTTCAATGAGCTGTTTTATGCAGATGGTTTATATTTAATACTTTTAATCATTCCAAGTGATTCTCAATAAAACCTCAGTCCTTCTGAAATGCGACAATCACTTAAATGATGAGAACAGAAGGAAGAGAGGATGCTGTAGAGATGGCTCCACCTAATTTCCAGGTACAATTACTTTCATCAAGATATTGCAAATTACAAAAGCGCTCAACACATCACAGTTGAACCCTGATATGAACCCGTAAACAGGAAAAGACATCCTATAAGAGGTACTAAGATATTACAAAACAAACTCTACAAGGAGGGAAAAGTCCTGCCCTTCCGTTTGTAAATAACTCTTTCACTGGGAACAAAAGGCCCCCTTAATCCTGGGAGCAAGGATATTTGCATGCAGTCACCAGTTCTTCCATGATAAGGGTGGAAATAAAGTCCCCAGCAAAATTTACTGACTGAAAGTTCAACTCTCTCTGACTTTATGTGACATTTGACAAAATAACTTTTTCTTCTATTGAAATTTCTCATTCTTAAGGCAAATAAAATAGATAGAATATAGTTAATCAGTACATTTTTAAAAGCTGAAAACTTCTTATGCTTCTACAAGCTCCTAAACTTTGTGTGAGTTTAGTTCAAGCAAAGCATTCACTTCCCAGCCATTGTCTGCAAACCCTGGACTGTTTACAATATGATTTAAGTCACAATAACCACTTCATCTTCATTTAAGAATGAGAGTTAAGACATACAGAATTCTTTCCCATCATACTCATGTGTGTATAAAAAATCTGCTTAGAGAAAACACTGGTAATTAGTTCCATCGAGGTTGAAAAACAAATAAAAACCACATCTTGATGAATATTAATCACTTAAGATATTCACAACTCCTAGGTGAAAAACTAGAAATAGAGCAAGTACGTTAAAGTTATAAAGGGCAAGTATCATAAAACCACAGCCAGCTTCTTACACAGTCATGAAAAGATAGAAGTGCCCTTCTTAAACTCCAATAAGACAAAGATATCACTATCTCTTCTCACATTCAACATTATTCTAGAATAAAGTATGAAAAGTAAAATAGCTGTGATGATTGAAACAAAGAAAACAAAAATGCCATTATTCATAGATAAGAATATTTCCTGATTTCTTCTATAGATATCCAGAGGAAATTACTAATAACAAATTTTCATTGAGGATTCTGAATGCAGAACCAATATGACTAAAAGTCAATACAATTCTTTATTCAGCATGAACAATGAGAAAATATTTTATAATAAAAAATCCCCTGAGCAACAACGTGCTTAGAGAATAAATGTAACAAAAATGTACAATTAGATAAGTGAAAATATTTCATTTTCTTGACTGGGATAGCTAAAAATCATACAGATGCACATTTTTGACACCTCAATCTACTAAATTCAAGTAATTTCACTAAAACTCTCTTCAGAACTTCTCAGAGTATAGCAAATTTTCCTCAAATTAATGTAGTATACAGAGACTCCAAATACAGACCATTTTGAAGAATAAAGCATGTAGTTCACATGACCAAATACAAAAACTTTCTTTATAGGCTTTCATTTTAATTCTGACGCTAGATAAAGAAAATATTTAGCATCAAGAAAATATTTACTCGGGCCCTGGCTGGTGTAGCTCAGTGGATTGAGCGCAGGCCTGCGAACCAGAGGATCGCGGTTCGATTCCCAGTCAGGGCACATGCCTGGGTTGCAGGCTAGTTCCCTGCAGGCCAACTCCCAGCAGGGGGCGCATGAAAGGCAACCGTACATTGATGTTTCTCTCCCTCTCTCCTTCCCCTCTAAAGATAAATAAATAAATAAATAAATAACATCTTTTTTTTAAAAAAAGAAAATATTTACTCATGTAAATCATTTTATAAGTTTTCATATATTTGCAGGCCAAGTATTTAATACCTATATGTGCTAGAAGTGACTATTTCAGAAAAAAGAGAAGGATGGACTATGGCAACATAAAAACGCTTTTTATAGTTCAACACTCATCTGGATGTGACCTCCACTTTGAAGCATTTCTATACTTCTCTCAGGTGATTTCAAAATTCCCTGCTCTTTGCCACCACTTAACCTAATTCTGCTACTGTAGTTTTATGTTGTGTTTGAACTATGTCCTCACTTATCTCTGTCTTGAATAAACTGAGAGTATATGTGAGGCAAGATCTATGGTGCATTATTATTTGTAGCACCAAAATTCATTGAAAGAATCTGTATTCATAAAAGTGTCTCCTGCAATTATCTGTTTTGGGAAACAAATACAACCATGACTTAGAGGTCATTCTTCAAGGCAACTAAGCATGACCTTCTCCTCTGTATTTCTAAGAAAGAGAAAAACAACAAAATCTTTTCTAGCTCAAGAAATAGCATTTTAGATACGGTTAAGTACATATCAAAAGTATACATATTTATACATATCTGTATGATATACATGTATACACGGATGCATTTACCTAATACCTTAAACCAAAATGCATGCACATACATGTGTTTTGCACACATGCATGTGGATAATGAGTCATCTCATTTGCCCCAATGGAACACACCCACCACTTCAAAGGCAGTTCTAACCCACGTTATCCCAGGCTTCATTCTTCCCGTCAGTCCAGGAATACCCCTCACACTCATACAATCCTCTCCTCTTTGCTCCTCAGCTCTTCCCTCTCTGTCCTTCTGTCTGCCTTTTAAGTTAACACTCTGAAAAACCTTCTTTTAAATGTTTACTAAAGCTAGCATCAGACCATGTTTCCTCCCTGGTGTTAAATCAACACTTCCCACTATCTCTCGTTTTTGACTGCTGAGTTTAACACTGGGAGGAGGTGCGGGTTTCTCAGTCTGCCAATTGGCACCGCTTGGGAGAGAGTCTGGCGTCAGAACAATTGCACATTTAAAGTCAATGTCACCAGGCTGTTTTTCACTGGGCATTTTCTCTGTTCTTTCCATGGACTTTTGTTTCTCTAAAACTTCGCATGACCTTCACAAAGGAAAATGAGACAAGTGACATAAAATAGTAGGTGTTATCTGGACATGATGCTACAGGAAACCGGTCATGAATATCGGGAGGAAAAGGCTAACACTTCTTCTATATGGTTTTAGAGAACCAAAGTGTATGTAGTCGAGAATAAATTTTCAGAAAGAAATGGAAAGGTTTGGTAAATGGACAACTGAAGATCAGGAAGATAAAATAATGCACTTTGAAAAAGTGATCAGCCTGAGATTTGTCTTTTTGGCCAGGAGGTAGTTGGCTAACATCTCTATGGTAAGAATCAGAAGGAAGCCCTGGCTAGGTGGATTGAGCACTGGCCTGTGAACCAAAAGACCACTAGTTCGATTCCCAGTCAGGACGTGTGCCTGGGTTGCTGGCCAGGTCCCCAGTTGGGGGCATGCGAGAGGCAACCACACATCAATGTTCTTTCCCCTCTCTTTCCCCCTCCTTTACTCTCTGTCTAAAAATAAATTTAAAATATTTTTTAAAAACAATCAGAAAGAAAACTGTACGCTGTATAACCATATATTTTTTAAATTTTTTTTCTAAGATTTTATTTATTTATCTTTAGAAGGGAAGGGAAGGTGAGGAGGAGAGAAATATCAATGTATGGTTGCTTCTCATGCGTTGGCCTGCAACCCAGGCATGTGCCCTGACTGGGAATTGAACCGCGATAATGTGGTTTGCAGGCCTGCGCTCAATCCACTGAGCTACATCAACCAGGGCTGTATAACCATTCAACCAGGGCTGTATAACCATATTTTTAAATAGGTTATATTTCTTTTTTTTTTTAAGATTTTATTTATTTATTTATTAGAGGGGAAGGAGAGGGGGAGAGAAACATCAATGTATGGTTGCCTTTTGTGTATCCCCTGCTGGTAGTTAGCCTGCAAGGAACTGGTTTACAACCCAGGCATGTGCCCTGACTGGGAATCGAACCGCGATCGTCTGGTTCACAGGCCCGCGCTCAATCCACTGAGCTACGCCAGCCAGGGCAAAGATTGTATTTATTTATCTTTAGAAGGGAAGGGAAGGAGAGAGGGAGAGAAATATCAATGTATGGTTGCCTCTCATGGGTTCCCTGCCAGGAACCGGCCTGCAACCCAGGCATGTGCCCTGACTGGGAATTGAACTGCGATTGTTTGGTTCACAGGCCCGCACTCAATCCACTGAGCTATACCATCCAGGGCTTAAATAGGTTATATTTCTAAGGAGAAGCAAAGATTCAATGGACTGACGATTTGAGAGAAGAACTAGCCCTCACCAGGAAAGCTGACAATTGTTGTGGATCTCGGCTAATTCTGGTTGTAACCTAGAGGTTAAGCTTGGGCACAGCACATAAAGAGGATACATAAAATCTAAAGAAGATACATAGTTGAGTACGGATGGGCCACTGGGAGGGCGGGACACACTAGGGTCTAGAAAAGCCCGCAAATTCTGTTCAGTCTGTCCTAACTGAAACTTCTTGAGTTCTGAGGAGTCATGAGAAGTGAGGGGGCTTTCCCAGAAACTTTAAAAGGCAGAAATAAATCTCCACATTTATCATGGTACTTAAGAAACAAAATCCCACTAGAAATCGAATGTCTGCCTGAGACTAGATCTCCTTCATGACATATGCAAAATACAACATCAGCTGTATTGGGCCAGAGGCTAGGGAGCTTGATTCAAAGCCTCTAAAGAAGGTAACTGAATTACTTCCCACCTTTCAGAGCTGAAGAAACAAAGAACTAACTCTAAGACTCTCCGTCAACAGTCTGTGAGGGACCTGTTCAAGGAATTAGAGATACACCACACGTGATTTAAGGCTTACTAAAGTTGCTACTTGGACACAACCTGATGGTATTGAGTGATTAGATCTCGAGGCAACCTTCCTGAGGGTGAAAATAAACCCTCTGCAAAGGAGAAGAGATATCTTCAGATTATATGTTCTTTTGCATAATTTCCAGATCGCCATAAAAATTACATGACATGCAAAGTGGGGTGAAAATGTGAGTGTTGTTTTATTATAAAGAAAAAAAAATAAGGAAGACAGAGAAACAATCCAAATACTGGAATTTGCACATGAGGACTTTAAAATATCTCTCCATCTATCTTTAAAAAAACACACCAAAAAGAAGAACAAAATGAATAAAAATAGAATTTCAACAGGAAATCAGAATCTATAAAAAAGAATGAAAATGGCACTCTAGAATTATAAACAGAATTAGATATCATAAAGCATCAATGACCTCAAGGAAAAAAACAAAAAAAAAGCACAGACAGGGAAAAATTGAAGATTGAAAATCAAATACTAGGCTGTTCAAATGTATCACATTTTAAATTAGGTACCTCACATGTGATGGAAACCACACGGGAGCAGAGAAAAGAATGAGGTGAAAGCATAACTTGAGGAGATAATGGCTGAGAAATTATTTGATACACTGATAAAATAAAGTACCCCACAGATTCAAGAGGCTTAGCAAACCTCAACCAGGACAAAGAAATAGATACCGTATTTATTCACATTTTAGTCAAACTGCTGGAAACCAAGGGCAAAGGAAAATATCAGCAATGTAAAAAAAAAGACATATTCTGTTCAAAGGAGCAACAATAAGACTAGTCCTTGCTTTTCAATGTAACTGTTAGTTGCTAGAGAAAAGGAATCACATCTATAAAGATACTTAGGTGGATTGTACCAATGACAATGTCATGACTCAGATAACGGTACTGCAGTTTTGCAAATTGTTACCATTGAGGAAACCTGGCAAAGAGTACGTGAGCTCTGTACCACTCATCAGAATCAGACGTAAATCTACAATTTTCTCAAAATAAATGCAAATAAGTAGGTCCTTAGAATATCAAAATCAATGTGGAGAAAAATCTAACAACAAATATGCAACGTTTTTATAAAGATGGCCATTAAACACTTGAGAAGCTCTAAATAAGAAGTTAGTGTCTATTACTAGGGAGATAGAGAGAACTCAGGGATTGAAAACATTTTTTGTGTTCTCCTTTATTGATATTTACACTTATCTTTTATACATTTACTCTACTGATGATACACTTGACAATGAAAAACACTAAATGATAAGTTATTTCTGCAGAATTCAATACTATTTCATTGGTATTTGTATTATTTAAGACAGGCAAATAGTTCTGTATGAGTGAAATGTCCAACAAAGAAAAATATGAACATAATTGAGAACACTGATTTTTTTAAAGGAATCTCAAGGGTATAAATATGTAATAATTTTTTCCTTCCAATAAGTACTTTCTAATTTATTTTATCAAATCAATTGTATTCCTAGAAAATGGTTTCTTATTGCTATTTTGTCCCAATTTTATAACTCTTTATCCAAGTTCAGTTTTTAGAATGATCTCATTCTAATACTGAAGAATCAATCAGCTTGGTAGCATTGGCTACCTATCGCTCATGAAATTCATTTACTGTTTCTTTAGGCACATGAATAAATATTTCAATGTACCTTTCGGACGGGTGTGAATAGACATGATAATTCTGAACAATGGAATTGATAGGCTTCTTTCGCAGAAAAACCTTTTAAAGAACACCCAGGGTAAATCCTTAACAACAGCTGTTACGAAAGTTCATCGTAATCTTGGGTGCCACGTGTCACAGAGGGAGGAGCCTCTGCCAGCCTTGTTTGCTGAATGAGAGTTGGAACAGTTCATCCTCTCCACCCCTCACCCCATGCCAAAGAAAGTCTACTGAGTTGAGACACTTTCTTATAAAAAGTTGCATTATCTTCATTAAAACTACAGGATGAAACTTGACTCAAAGCCCTTTTTCTCCACTCTATGCATTTGGGAGCAGCAGCTCGGTGACTTGGGTAGAGGAAAGGGGAAGACAAAGCGCTGCTGGATTTCAGAAATTTCTTTCCTCTCTGACTTCTAGACTCTTTACAACCGTAGGCTCCATAGTTTTAGCCACAACTGCCTTACAACAGAAAAATTAAATCCTACTACATAAACAAAAATTTGAAAAAGGACTTCATGAAATAGATTTGGAGATGGGTACAATAACGGCCTCTAAATTTGTGCATTTAAATTCCCATGAATGTTGCCCTGACCAACAGGCTCAGTTAGCTGAGCATCACCCAGCAAAGCAAAACTTTGCAAGGCCGATTCCCCGTCTGGGCCTGGGCCTGGTCCCTGGTTGGGGTGTGTGTGAGAGGCACCCGACCAATGTTTCTCTCACATGTCGATGTCTCTCTCCCTCTTTTTCTCCTTGCCTTTCACCCTCTCTAAACATAAGTAAATAAAATCTCTCAAAAATAAACAAATCAATTCCCATAAATGTTTTCTGAACAAAAATAAAATCTTCAGGGTCATAAGGCAATTACCGAGTGGATATTTTAACCTATAAAATTGCCCCCAGTGAAAAGTGATTACCCTTATTTTCCACCCAAAAGACAGCCTTAAAGATGTTCTGAATGGGATCCTACCCACATTAAGATCATTGCCTTGGTGGAGTTGTTGCTTATTAGGGTTTCACGGAAATCAGTAAAATGCAACGCCGTGTGCTGCCAAAGTGAGTTTTCTTCAATCTGTTCCTGTCTGCCAGCTGAAGGCCGGGAGGATACACTAGGGACAAAAAAAAATGCAGGTTGGAATAATAAACAAGATGGTGATATCTGTTTTGATAACTGTCTAGACCATATGAAATCTGAAGAGCTGGCAATTTACTCCAAATTACACCCAGCAGAAACGCTGAGGCCCTGTTCAAATTTTTTTTTGTTAGAAAAACATGTCCCTGAAGGTTCTAAAAGAGAAGCAAAATGAAACATGAGCTCATTCATCCAGATTTTAGAATCAGCTAACGAACATCACTTTTTTTTTAAAGTTTACGCACGTGGCAGCTACAGTGTGCACATACACATTCACACACACACAAAGTACAAATACACACTCATACACAGTAGTGCAATGGGCAATCTGCTGATCAGGGAGCTTTTCGACAACGTATAGTTTGATCCTGTCCTTTGGAAAAGTTATAAATTATTAAAGTCATGACAAGTTATAGGTTTTTCTTCTTATATCCATTGTATCCCCATGCGCCACAGTTTCTCCTTTCTCAAATACCTCCGAGTTTATTCTTTTTCCTTGGTTGCATCCACCCTCAATCTTTGAACTACATCCTTCCTAGATTACTCCACGATACTTCCGACTTGAGACTCTGCATCAATCTATTCTAGTCTCACTGGCAAAGATAGCCTTCTAAAATAACCACTTCACAACATGCCCCTCTTCCAAGCCTGGCGATGTATGTCTCCTTTGGGGAAATCACTTAGGAAACTGTTCAAAAATGTGTTGTTTTTGTGTCATGTCCTAATCATGTTTTATAGACTTGATGGAGAAATGCCTTTAAGACAAGGCTGCATGACAAAGGGACGTCTACGAGCACAGCCAAGCTGGTAAGATAAATGGAGTACAGAGTTAATTAGGAAGACAAACCCAAAGGAGAGACAAGTAGGCTATGGCAGACATCTTGAATATGCACAACTTATTAGAGTACTGAAAGTAAATTTCCTGCCGGGGCTTGGATGTTGATTAAACATTTCCTGAAGTATCTTAAATGCAACATGCTCCAAAATGAAACTTGATATGTTGTTCCCCCCCACGAATCCATCCTTCCAGATTCTTTCTCTTCATAAATGGCACAACCAGACTCTGTGTTGAGCAAGATGGAAACGTAGGACACCTGGCCACATCCTGTTAATTCTATTTACTTCACATTTCAGGCAGCTGGCTCTTCTGTTCCATCCCTAATTTACGCAGGTCACCTTTCAATTTAACTGTGGTTGTGGTCTCTAATTTGGCATTCTGCTTTCCAGTCTCCCAGTTTGCCAAAGATTCACCACCCGTCTTTCAAATTCATATTGCCTACTTAAAACCTTCCATTGCCTGTAGGCTTTTATTATTTTATTATAATGATTATTATGATTAGCAGCATCATCTTTTTTTTCTAATCTCTCCTACTTCTTATTCAATCTCTTCCTTAATTAAACCCTATCTAAACTGGTGGTTCTCTGAATGACTTATCTCCTCTGCTTATACTGTTTTCCTTGTCTAGAATACCATTCTACTCTTAAACTAAACCAACCAGAGTTTAGTCCACAACATTTGCTGATTTTCCATGTAGACATAACCATGCCTGTTGAGTAAGCTGTGCATAGTACATATTTCTATTATAACACCATTACACTCTGCTTTTGTGTATTTTATTCATGTGCTAGTTTTTATCAGTATTATGTCCATTTGTAATATTATTTAGACATATAATTAATAATCTTCAAATCGTCATTCAGTGAATGAACAAATGAATAAATAGATACGTGGAGAGACTGGTGGATAGGCGAATGAATGGAATAGAGTTGTTCATAAATGGATATCTAAACTAATCTAAAATATCTTTAGAGTTCTTAATACAGGTCAGCTTTAAATTGTGATTATTTTGGGTCATAAAATTGAGTAGAAGGATAAAATGTGTCAAGTTTTCCAGAAGAGAAGAACAAAATCATAGGCTCTTGTCCATGCCAGAAGTGGAAATTATCACTGTAAGAAAAGGTAAGAAAGTCATCTATTGGATGTCTTCTCTTTTTGACCTTGAAAATTGAGTTACTAAGATGAACAAAGATGAGACCAGGCCCAGAGAATGTCTCCCTCCCTCAGTGTGACTGATATCGAGAAGAACAATTTTTAATTTAACATGAAAACATCTCATTAGCTTCACGTGAAAATGATTTATGAGGAAATCAGGCCAAAATACGGACTCAGTTTTTTCCTTCAAAGAGATAAAGGCCAGTAGGAGGGACAGATGTAAATAATTACATAAGATATATTGAATTATCCCTGTAGTGAGCAGTAGAGAACAGCTCAGGGTATTAAGGGAACATGAAAAGAATAGGCACTTATAAGGATGATCTGGAAGCTCAGAGATGTATGATTTAAGCTGGGTCATAAAAAATGAGAAGGAGGTTCCATAGGTTGAAATGAAGGCATCGAAGGGAGGACATGGGAGAGAAGATGGTCACGCTTCACCAACCCAAGAGTCCCCATCACCCGTTCCATGATCACGGCCCATGATTCTCAATAAAGGTCACTGGCTTCCCAAGGACGCCTTAGCTGCCATTGGATTTGGGTTTTAAGAAATGATAACAGTCTTAATTGAAGTGAAATTTAGATAGTTTCTCATAATTGTAGGATATTACCATAATTTATTTTTATATAATGAGGTTTCGACCTACATTAAATCACAGTCACTTCTGCCACCAAGTCAAGGTTAATAAATGGAAAGTCCATGATTTTGTAACCAAGTCATATCTAGAGTTAAATAGACTCCACTACTCTGTCTGATAAGCAACAGTCTGGCCAAGATGAACTATTGAGAAATTGTTTTCTCTAGAACAATCATGGAGTTTGCCAGCATGTGCACACTAATTTAAGTCGAGAGAGTATGTTTGGTTTATTGAAATGAATCTTTTTACCCACAGAACAAACACCCTTGAGAATGTTGTTAAGATAACAAAACATGTTAGATTAATATAGATTTGACCAGCAAATGGTTCTTCACATACTGGCCTTTGGATTTAATAATATTCAGCCAGAGGCTGTTTTTCAAGGGTTGTCCTTGGACATTTTGCAATGAAAGGCAGAAAGGAAATTTTAAAGAGCGCTACCCAAGTCCATAACCTTCAGACTCTAAACCCCGAAAACAAAACCAGCCACCTGTAAATGTCTGACCTCTTATTTAAAGAGGAGTAGAGGTTTTTCAGAATATAGAAATCAAGGTGGGGAAATACAAAGAGATAAAACTCTCTTACTTGCAAATTTAACAAAGCCAGCCTGGTTGTACCCTTTCCAGTAAAGTGATTTAGCTTTATATTCCCAAAGTTACCTGGAAAAATAATTTGCTTTGAAAATTGTAATTAAATTGTAATCTGTTACTCCTAAATCACAGTGAATGTGTTGTTTTTTTTTCCTGAAAATCTAAAAATTTGAAAATATTTTGGTATATCTGTCGAAAGTCAGGTTGCATCTCTTAAAATCTCAACTCCGTGAGAGAGAGTTTTACTAGGCTCTGTGGCTACTGATATATGTATTAGCAAAAGGGGAGAACAGGCTTTATGAAAGTACAAAATAAATTGTTCCATTTATGAAGTGCTTATTATGAGCACTTGGCTAGATGATTTATTATGGCCACTCTACAAGGGAGGTATTTCTATTTTACAGGTAAGAAAATTGAAGCTCTGAGAGGTAGTAACTTACAAAAGGTCATATGGCTCGTAAATAGGAAGGTTGGGACTCAAACACAAAATTTTCTGATTCCAAAGGATAAGCATTTCTCTGGCATGATCTTAATTTATTTCTGCAAATGTGAATCCAAATTATATCAATTTAAACTCACATTTTTCTGAATCATGTAATTTAGAAAATAGGTTTTATAGTCATGGTATATGTAATTGTGTGTGTGTGTGTTTTCCCTGTAAACCTAGAGAACATCAAAAGGGCTGGAAACACTTCCTCAGTGTTATCAAATTCTTTAGGAGTTTTACGGAAATTCATAAAGGAAAATTGGGGCATAAAATGATGATTCCATGGTTATTTTCACTGGGGCTTTAAAAAATGTTTTCTTTATTAGTTTGAGAAAGAGAGGTAAAGTGGGGAGACAGTGAGAGAGGGCAGGGGAGAAAAGGAGAGAGAGAGGGGAATTGGCTTGTTGCCCCTCTTGTCCTGTACCCATTGGTTGCTCCTTCTCTGTTCCCAGACCAGGTGCAGGGGGGAAGAGACAGAGCCCGCAACCTTGGTGGATCAGGATGATTCTCTAACAAACTGAGCTTCCCAGCCAAGGTGGAGACTTATTTTTAAGGTATTTTTTAAAACGCATTTGTTTGAATAGAGAATACTGACACATGGCTTCAAATTTTAAATTAATACTGTGTATTTACAATAATTCACCTTATCTTGCAAGTAAGGTGCTTCCAAGATCCCCAGGAGACCCCTGACACCAACCAAACCTTTTATGTACCATGTTTTTTTCTTACACGTGTTTGTCTATGAGAAAGTTCAGTTTATAAACTAGGCACAGCAAGAGGTTAGCAAGTATTATAACAATATACTAGAATAAAATTCATGTGAATGTGGTGTCTGCCTCCAAGTATTTCATTGCACAGTACTCACCCGTCTCCTTGTGATGACGTGAGGTGATGCAAAGCTGATGTGAGGAGACAAGGTGAGGTCAATGACTAGGCTGTGAAGTAGCATCCGGCCACCGCTGAGCTTTAGGAAAATCAGGGAACCATGGCAACATCATCACATCTTCTACCACAGATGCCATGGTGCCTCCATCTTCACTAAGTGCTTACCACGCACTGTGGACCTACTTTGTGCAGCTGAAACGCCACAGTGAAACTCAGACTTGGCTTTCCCACAGTTTCACAGAGAGAAGATTCATTTTCACTTCAGAATACATTCTTTTCTTTCCATATGAAGTCAAGAAGGTTTATGTTTTCACTTAAGAAAGCACTTTACAGGTTCTCGTTGGCATATTCGAGTTGCCAGCGTCACAACTCTCACACTGTGGGGTCATTACTAAGACTCTGAATACTCTAAAGTAAGAGTTACTTGAACACAAGCTGTAATATTGCAAGAGTCTATCTGACAACCAGCATGGCTCCTGAGTGACTAGGGGGCAGGAAGTGTGCCTGGCGAGGAGACGCGGGGCCAAGACCGAAGCAACAGCGAGGCAGCGGGGAGTGGGACTCGAGTGAGTACGTCACCCTAATGAAAATGGCTGGCAAATGAAAGTGGTTACTTCTGGAATTTTCCATTGAATGTCTTTGGACTGTGTTTGACTACAGGTAATGAACGGAGGAGAGTGAAACCACAGATTAGGGGTGATTATTATGACAACATCCCTCCAAACCTGTCACCATTCAACCAGTTTTTCTGTGTCAGGCATCTAGTTTATGATTCAATAATTTTGTTATTAATGGTTCAAATAATATACTGTTATTTCACCTTATCTTGCAAGTAAGGTGCTTCCAAGGTGCTCATAATAAGCCCATCATATATATATATATGATGGGCTTATTATGAGCACTTATATAATACCTTTGGGTATATTTAGCAAATAAGCATTATAGCTGGTAGTATTTCATGTCTTTACACAAAAATTCCCTTGTCCTTTTTCATGGTTATATAATGTTTTGATGTATGGCTACACCATAATTTATGTAACCAGGTTTTTATTGTGGAACTTTAAGTTGCTTGCAATTTTTTGCCAAAAAAGAAAAGCTCCAGTAAATGTGTTTTCAAACATAACTAATTTCTCATAAATTCAAGGGTAATTGAAAGGTTTAAGCATATGTCTTTGCAATTTTGATACATAATTGTCATTTTTAGAAGATACAGAGAAGATAGTTCTACCAGCAATCTATAAATGCCTGCTTTCTATATCCACAACAATACTGAGTTTTACCAAATATTTTCAACCCTGTCAATTTGACAACTGAAAAATATTTTAGTTTAGTTTAGACTTGTAACTGCCTCATTAAGAGACTGAGAATTATTTCACATATTAAAGAACCATGTATATTTCCATATCTGTATTAACTGAATTAGCTCTTCTGTTCTTTATGTTTAATTTTATCTCAGGCTGTTGAAATTTTTAAAACACTTTGAAAGTATTTCTCTGGGCTCTGAGTAGCAAATACTACATCCCCCCCTCCATGCATCTTTTGTTTTTTAATGTGTTTATGGTATTTTTTGACCATGCAAACCAGCATGCGTGCCCTCACCTATGCCTAGTTTCCAGTGCTCCTCTGATTTAGCATTTCAAATGTTCCATGGGGTGCGGGGAGAAGAGCGCAGTCTGGCTGTGCAATTTTCAGCCCGCTGGAAATAAACATTCCGGAGGCTTTTTGTGTTTTGAATTAATGATCTGCTGGCTTTTGAGCTCCCCATTTTTGCTTTCTTAAATGATGGACTACTCACATACTGCTCTTGTTTCCAAGTTGTATTTTTTTCATTTATCCTTTTCTTTCTTTCCAAGTGAATGTGTGCCCTTTGATATCTTTTGTTGTTTTGGAACATGTGTTCAATACGCCTTGTTATCAAGGTGAACTTTTTAGATGTTTTAATTGAAATATACATGCAAAGAGTATGAAAATCCTCCATTTACAGCTCAATAAATGACCATGTATTAAGCAATCCTCTTTGCTTTTGAGGAAAGCTGCACCCCCATAACCACAATACAGCCTAGACAATGTTTATAGACAAAAGTAAAACAGATTAATTAGGATCATGCCATTTGAAAATTCTCTGAAGTCCAGTGACCTGTGTGAGCTTAGGGAGGTTTCTTGACCTTTCCAAGCATAAATTTCATTATATTACTCTTTTGCTTCCAACATTTAATGTAGGGTTGCCAGGTTTAGCAAATAAAAATACAGAAAACCCAGCTAAATATGAATTTCAGATAACCAATAAATACAGATTTTAATATAATTATGACCCATGGAATATTTGGAACACACTTATACTAAAAAGTATTCGCTAATTATCCCCAATTCAAATTGAACTGGTATGCTGCATTTTCTCTGGTAACTCATCATAAGTAACATTTTTCCAAATGCACCATGAATAAAAAATAAACTCTCCACTGTCCCATGCGCTTTAAAAACTGTAATTCAGCTAGCCTCTGTCTATCTTCATCATAAATCTCATGCCATTCCCTTCAACTTACACTGTGTTCTAGCCATGCGGATTTTCTCTCAATTCTTCCAACACACCATTTATTTTCTTATCTCAGACTTTTCTCATTATTTCCCTGACTTTCTGCCCCCTCTCATGCTTCAGCTGTCACCTGAAGTGGCCCTTTCTGAAGAGCAGCCATCCTGCCTACCATTTCTCTGGATCTTTATTTTCTGCCTCTCTCCGAATTCTGCTAGCTACTTGAGGGCAGGAACCTTGTCGGGTTCACTCAGCCGTGTTTCTGGCACATCAAATATGCTAAATAAATATTTTTAAATGCATATTTTAAAATCAGTATGTCCAAGTGTGCTCATCTGTGGATGGAGACAAATAATAGTATATCTCTCAAAAGGACTACTGTGGATATTAAATAAAATATGGCTCGCAGAGTACGTAGCTGCGTTTTCAACACAGTGTAAGTGATCAATGACTAATAGTTATTTTTCAAATCAACCTGATGATACTCTTGTGAATGACCATTTCCTGCAGGATATAGCCATGCGATAATACTCTTGTGGAAAACTAACAAATACACAAAGAAAAGGCAACGTGGAAGGGCCTTTGGATGTGCATAAATACTATAACCACCAGCCACACCTGTTTTCACAATATACTTTTTTCATCTCTCTAGCCAGCAACAGATTTTTATTAATATACCCTGTAAGTACATAAATCACTTTATTTTTATTTTATTTTTATCTTTTAAAGATTTTATTGATTTATCTTTAGAGGGGAAGGGGAGAGCGAGAGAAATACCAATGTATGGTTGTTTCTCATGCTTCCCCTGCGCCCCCTGCTGGGAACTGGCCCACAACCCAGGCATGTGCCCTGACTGGGAATCGAGCCGCGATCCTTTGGTTCGCAGGCCTGCACTCAATCCACTGAGCTACACCAGCCAGGGCTTTATTTTTATTTTAATAGACCATCTACACTTGCCTTTAGAACTATATGGTAATCCCATTCTTGCCCTCAGTTTTCTTCCTTCCCTCTTCTTCTCTTCATTCCTCTTCTCATCCTTCCTCCCTATTCTTTTCTCCCTCATAACTAGTATTAATTAATGTTATTACCTAAACATCAGAAGTTCCTCAGTTTTTAAATTTATTTTTGGAGCTCCTATCTGCACTTCCCTTTCTTCCAGATTTCTTTTGCCCAAATTTTACCTTGACAATTATCCTCCTGAATCACTGGTTTAGAAGAAACAGTGAACTGAAATGCTTAAAACTGAAATATTTTTTAGAAAGAAATAAACAGATTTTTAAAAATAAGGAAATAGGCTGGCCAACTTGATCTTTTTGTAATAGACACAAATAGTACAGCATCATTGTGACACCTTAAACTACTGAAAATTTCTATTGCAGTTTGTGATTATAAGTACATAAAACCCACATACTCAGATCTCTTCATCAAGAGTTTAAGTCAATCAATCTTCTCTCACAAGTATTCACTGAGCAATTATTTCATGTAACACTCTGTGCTAAGCACCACAGTGAGACACAAGCTGCTCATTCAGTTGGCGATATAAATAAAAATCAACGAGATCTACCTCATAAGGACAGAAGACACATATAAATGAGTGTTATAAAAAATTGGAATAAGAAAAGATCAATTACCCAGGAGAATCAATAACGTTTGGTGGAGATGGTGGCTTTTGAAGTAGCATGGGAAGGATGGCTCACATAGGCACATAAGGGGTAAAGAGAATAAGATTGTTCTTATCCATCAGATGTAGAACATTATTGTTCAGGCATTTCAAAATAACTCTTTATTGGCTCTTGGCCAGTCTCATATAGAAACTTTAACAACAAAAGTGAATTAATTAGTCAGCTCTCTCCAAGTTTCACTACTAAGGAATAATTGGGTTCAAAAGTCTTAGTAGTTTACAATTACAGAGATGAATTTCTCACTTTCATTACAAGTACTTTTCTGCTTGGCTGTAACTCTGTCCCACATCTTATTTCTTCTGGGACCAAGACTTAAAAATAATTCCTCACTATGGAAATGGCTGTGAGCCCTGGCTGGTGTAGCTCAGTGGAATGAGCATGGGACTGTGAAGCAAAGGGTCGCCAGTTCGATTCCCAGTCGGGACACATGCCTGGGTTGCCAGCCAGGTCCCCAGCAGGGGCCACATGAGAGGCAACCACACATGGATGTTTCTCTCCCTCTCTTTCTTCTTCCCTTCCCCTCTCTCTCAATAAATATATAAATAAAATATTTTTAAAAAAGAGCAGTGGTTGTGTGTGGAGGGAAAAGTGGTGGACCCAAGGCAGGGCACTGAACATGGCTTCTCAGTAACGGTCAGATGTCACCTTCACTCACATTTACTGATCAGAACAAGTCACCTGGTAAAGCCTACTGGGGGGCACAAAGAAGGGCTACATACCCTTGTCCAAAACTCCCCTAGGTATGAGCTGTATATTATAGGAAATATAAACACGTTGAATATTAATTAGATACAAAATTTTCTAAACATTTAGGTTATACTAATACGGATTGTCATTCACCCATACCTGTCTTGCTTTTGCCTAGAAAGCAACTTAACTAACATTCTCTCTCAATAGCTGGATTTGGGGGAGATGTTTGGACAGAACACGGTAAGAGAATCATTTTCTAATCTTGAGGAAGCCCAATAGCACATTTCCAATATTCTTCACTGTCAAGAAGGGACAATAGTGAGGAAGTACAAGAGGAAAGGGCTACAAGACTGGCTGGCTGAACAGCACCTCGAGAGAAGGGAACTTCAGAGGTAAGTTCTATTGGGCGACCTACTGTAATAACACGAATACAAAAAGAAACAGCGCCTCCATTAGGCTGATCGCTATGCTCATCTGATAACTTGCAGAGACAATCTATCAAAATCATTTACTCAAATGGAAGCCAAATGACTTGCATTTGATTATGAGAAAATATACAACTTGTAACATCATGGAGTGTCATTCTTCTAAAGCAACATTTTACCCTTTAGATGGTTTATCTTCACAATAATTTGCTTTTGTGATTCATAAAGCAAGCAACTGTCAACCGGGGGGGGCTGGGGGCTTCATAGGACTATTGTGTCATAGTCGATTAGCTTGTAAGAGTGACAGTGGCATTTCTTCTGTCTATAGAAAATGCGACATATTCAAGGAAAGAGGGACTGGCCATAGTCACAAAGTGTATAAAACAAAACCGAAGTAAAAGTGCCTGACCTAGCTTGATTGTGACCCCATGGTCCATGAATCAGGTTACTAGGTAAAGAAAATAGCCAAAGCAAAATATAACCAAAGACACTGAAATAGAGAACAGGGGGACAGCGACCAGAGGGGAGAGGGGAGGGAATTTCAGGGGAAATAGGGGAGGGATTTAGAGGAACAAATATGAAGGATGCATGGACAACAACTAAGAAGGGTGGAAATGGGAGGGAGGGGGGAGCATGGGGGTGGGGGGTGGGATGGGATGGGAGTAATAGACAGAAAACTGTACTTGAAAAATAATTAAATAAATTAATTTAAAAAAATAGCCAAAGCAGAAGGGAAGCCCAGAACAGGGAAAACAGACCTGCAGGTGGTAGAATGCAACAGAGCTAAAGTTAAATGAAGAGAAAACTGATGAACCACATGAAGCACAAATACTGTTCCAAAGTGTGGCCTTCTACGTTAACTGCCATCAAATTAAAGGTTGCAACAAACACTAGCGTTGAATGAGCACTTACAAATGCTAGAATTTTACATTCACCATCTCATATAATGCTCAGCACAATTCTGCAAGGTGAACATTAGTAGTAACGCTGGCAAATAAGAAAACTAGAGCTCAGAAATCAACTAAAAAGGGAAACTTTATACAGAAAATAATTGCTAGTGAATGGGTTATGAACCCAGACAAAGGTGATTTCAAATGTCATTCCAAGACCGCATACCGTTTCATAGAGAATAATAAGATGGAAAGATTTAAATTTGAAAATTCATCCAAGTTAATGATAATGACTCCTGAGTTAAACTTTGTTCTGCCTACACCTTTGAGAAGGGAAGCTTGAAACTAGAAGAACTTTATAAACCATCGCCCGCAGTCCTAATACCTGATAATTTTTAGTTATATAATTTTTAAATTTCGGCAATGGAAAAATATTGCAATTAATTTCTTAAAACTCCATTTTAAAGAAGCAATTCCAAGTCAGGGCCAGAGTTTATTTTCTTTTGTTTTGCTTTGCTTTGTTTCATTTTCAGTGTTACTTTCCCAAGTGCCAAAGCATGCCAGGAAGAATGCAGGATTAAGTTTTTATGATGAATGTTGGTTGACTTCTTGACAGAGATTTATTTAACCATTTGTATAGACTAGGTGATTCATAGAAAAAGCAAGGTCTAGCTGGGTAACTACTACTAACTTCTTCTTCTTCTTCTTCTTCTTCTTCTTCTTCTTCTTACTATTATTATTATTATTGCAATTGTTAAATGGTTTATATTGTATTAAAATTGCTTTTATATTGTGAGCATTGTATCACCCTATGTTCTTTGCAAAGAATTAACAATAGGGACTTGGAGAGATTATCATATGAAAAAAAAAGCACTAGAAATAGAGCACTGCAAATGTGTTTTTTCTTCCATTCATGTGATACTAATCAACCTAAAAGTGAAAATGCAGCCTTCAAATACCCATCACATTTATTAAGTTGGACTTTGCTTTTATGTTATTGTTTCACTACAATTCTTCATAATGGGCAATTACAGTAGTATGGTGATGTAATTTTTAGGTCGTGTGCTTCTTTCTTAAATGAAAGGGAAAGAAAACAATTGGGTGTGTTCTCAAAGCCCAATGGCTATTATATTATAGTTTTCTAACTGTAGGAGAAAAACACTATGTCAGAAAGTATTCTAGATAATTTTCACATATAATAAATATTGTATGTATGCAATACTTCTTTTGTGAACCAAAAGTAACTCAAACAGAAAATGGAAAGTTTATTCCAGCACCCATTTGATGTAACTAGTTCTGTATAATATATTGTACCTGCTGTCAATTCTATTTTTTGGCCTCTTCAAAAGCTTCTATCAAAAACAACCCCCTATATACCTTCTTAAATTGAATTTATTGAGATGCTATTTGTTAATAGAATTACATAGGTTTCAGGTGTACAGTTCTATAACTACACATTTTTAAAGTAAGACCTTGCCTGAGGATGTTAGCATTCTGGCCCACATTTATCATGTGGAAGGCAACAGACAAAAACAGGCCAGACGATCCACATTACAAGGACACAGTTAAGAAGAATTGGATGGTTTAAAACATCTGAAGCTTCAGTAATGCCCTTGAACTTCAATCTCTGCATTTTAAAACATAATTTTGAAGTAACATGCATAAAAATTCAGACAGAGAAATAACATATTCAGACTGAAATAAGTCAAAATTATTTCAGATTACTTTATCTCTAAATCATAAAGTGCATTGATTATGCATGATGGAATAAAAAGAAAAGGCATGGCTTTGAATCCTCTCTCTTCTAGTTACTAATTCTGATTCTGGGTGTTTGTAAAAGAGGGAGAAAAAGAACCCTCACTGTGCTGTATTGGGGCATGTACTACCCCTGTGCGGGGTAGCTGGTCGGAGGGGGGCGGGCTACCGATTCCTATCCCTTATGTCTGCATTTTCTATTTCGGTTCCCAAAACGTGTTATCTTGGACTCCTGCTTCATTCTTTGTTCTACATCTGTGCCGATTACACCGAATCCTCTGCAAATCTATTACTGTTCTCCAGTCCCACCGCCTCCGTGCCTCTCAGCGAAACTGCCGCACCAGCCTTTTAACAGAACCTGCTCCCTGGAACCTGCTCCTTCTCAGCCTGTTTTAGACCTTCAATGAGCGTTTCCACAATCTTCTCCCAACCAGCTCTTCTGATTAGGCCCTGCTAAATTCTGTCTTATGTGTTAGGCTCAGAACTATGCCCCACACAACTCTCCGTTCTACGGTTTTGTTTTGTTTTTGCTCAAGCTGCTACAAATTCCACTCCACTAAAAGGCAAACCATCTCCTTCCAAAAAAAAAAAAAATGTTGAAATCTGCTTAGTTTTGAGTAGTCTAGTCCTAGTCTCAATTTCCAAAGTTCAAAGGTGATGTTATGTTCCTATTTTAAAGCGCACTGTAGTTATTTTGAAAAGTACATGAAAACATGCAATAAATTCCAATCATGTATCATTCCACACCTAGGGGACCCTGTTAGGATACAGATTTGCAGGCATCTAGAGGAACAGGTGGCAGACACTATATTGTATCCTTTATACACATGTCCATCTGAATACTTTTGTATAAAGATGCAGAAATAAAATGCTAGGTAGAAACATTTGAAAAATCCTAAAATGTTTGCTATAGGTTGATAAATTGGCCTCGTGACCTATGAAATTGTACCTCATCACCAATGTATGAGAATGCCTATATCCTCACATACTGACCATCACTGGCAAAGTATATCAAGATGTTTAAAATCTTTTCAAACTAATTTCAGAATTAAAATCTTTTTCAAATTAATAACCAAAAAATATTTCTCTTAAGTTCTTTCAAATTTTAGTTCTTTTCTTCTTAGTGAAGTTAAACCATTTAGCCATACATGTTTGTCATTTGTTGTTTTCATAAATTGCATTTTATACAATTACTTCTTCTTAAGTTGTGATATTTTTCTCAAATCTTCTTAAGGGCCATTCATAGGTAAAAATAACAAAATATGGTACATATATTTTCACCAGTTTTGCTTTGCTATGGTATTGTGATGTTCAAAAGTTCAAATTTTATGTATTTACATAATTAAATCTTCATTTGTTTTTTGCCTTTGAATATATATGGCTAAAGCATCTTTGATACTTCAAGTTTAGATTGGTATTTACTGTTATTTAATTCCTGGTCATATAATAATTTAATATTGATTTTTAATATTTTACTTAGCTCGATGTTTCTCACCTACTTTTTTCATTTCTCATATATTGCATTGGCCAAAAATGTTGTTCAGGCTTTTTTCTTTCCCTGAGACAGCTCTGGTAGAACTAAGTTGTCTTTAAACTTTATTCAAAACAATTTTGTTAGATTTTATTGTAACAGCTGTCATATTAGCATGAATTTAAAAATATGATACAAAATTGGTGAACTATCGTGAACCCATTTTAATATTAAAGATGGAAGAAAATATACAACATTTTTAGCATATTATGCCTTATTATTTCAACAAAGGAAAAGACACAACTGAAACACACACAAAAATCGTACAGTGCATGGAGATGGAGGTGTGACCGATTGAACGTGTCAAAGGTGAAGTGTGAAGTTTCATGCTGGAGATTTCTCACTGGACGATGCTCTATGGTCGGGTAGACCTTTGCAAGTTGACAGTGATCTATCAGATCAAGACATTAACTGAGAACAATCAACATTATACCATGCAGGAGAGAGCTGACATACTCAAAATATCCAAAACAGTAGTTATTGGAAAAAATGAAAAAAAATGTGTCATTTCTTTTACAGAAATAATCACCCAAACTTTTTAGAAAACCCAGTGTGTTATTAGCTGAACTGTGCCCCAACCCCCACCCATGCATATGTTGAGGTCCTTATATGCAGTGGTATCTCAGAATGTGACTGTAGTTGGAAGTAGAATATAAAGAAGGTAATTAAGTTAAAATGACATTTTATGAACGGGCCCTAATCCAATATGAGTGGCGACCTTACAAAAAGACCTCATGAAGGCGAGGGAAGAGAAGACAGTCAAGCCAAGGAGAGAGGCCTCAGAAGAAACTCACCTTTCTGACACTGGGAGTTTGAACCCCTAGCTAGACTCAAAGACTGTGAAGAAAAAATTCCTATTGCTTAATCCCCTAACCTATGGTACTTGTATGGAAGCCCCATCAAATGAATATAGTAAAAGAGGAAAAAAATCTAGTTTTCTTCCCTGACAAATACCACACAATTTTTCCATAAAGAAATTAAAATCATGAAATAAATTCTTATATGAGATTATATGTTTCTTGAGAATTTTACTCTATTAATTGTAGATCTACTTTATCATATTTTTAAAAAAATATTGGTTAATGCAGTCTCCTTACTTTACTCTTTTAATTAAAAAAATGGACTCTTCTCAAGCGTTTATATTGGAGATACACTTTTGAATTAGGCAATCACATTCAGAAGAATAATGCTGATAACTTCTTTATAATTAAATACTAATTTGAGAAGAATAATGTCTTTAGAATATTGAGTATGGCTATCAATTAACAGTGAGTCTTTTTATTTATTCACATCTTCCCTTAGACTTTTAATAATACTTGGAGTTTTCTTTATGTAAGGCATGCATATTCCCCCTATACGTTTTCTAGTGTTTTATTAAATTATTAATTTTGTGTCCAGCTATCACACAGAACAATTATATTTAATCTAATAATTTTATCTAACTTGTATAGAGAATGACAGTTTTGATCTTCTTTCATGTTCACCCATTTTACTTTTCTTTCTCTTTTATTCCCAGAAACCATTGTTTATTTTTTAAGTCATTTTTTAACTTTTTCAATGACTGTTGACATACAATATTATATTAGTTTCAGGTACATCCCTGGGAGTAGACATTATATAATTTACTAAATGATCATCCTTATGGATCTGGTACCCACCTGACACTATACATAGTTATCAGAACATTTCTTATGCTGTACTTCACATCTGTGTAACTATTTTGTAACAACCAATTTGCACCTCTTATTCTCCTCACCTTTTTCATCCATTTCCCCCAAACTCTGCTCATGTGGCAACCATCACAATGTTCTTTTTATCTATGAGGCTGTTTCTATTCTGCTTGCTCATGTACTGTTTTTTAGACTAAATTATCAATAGATGTATTTATTGCCATTTTATTGTTTATGTTTTTTAACTTCTTGTTTTCCCCTTCTCAGATGATCCTTTAACATTCCATGTAATACAGGTTTGGTAGTGACGAACTCCTTTAGTCTTTTCTTGTCTTGGAAGCTACCCCAGTATGCTTCTTGAATTCTTACCTTTCTTATTACACGAGATAAGAATTCCATTACAGGGAAACTAACAATGGTGATATCAGGAACATTGTTTTCAAGAGATTCTTGGTCAAACATCAAAACAGATATTCATTTCCTTGGCTGCATTCAGTTTCCATAATAAGTTGTTTTCACATCACTGAGTACAAAGCCCGCAACTTGAGAAAGACAACCATTAGTTACACTGTATCAGTCGATGAAAACTGTTTTATTTTTTATTACAGTTGGCATTAATAATAAGGTATGATCCATATTATTTTTTATCCCTTGATTAATGAAGGTTATTTGCTTGAATTATTTCATTTGTTGAAGCAGAAACAGAGAACACCCCAACTTCCCTCACCACATCACATACACACAGGCACACATAGACATACTGTTCTAGGAGCACACACTTAAATGTTCACCCAAAGTCCAGACTTTACTTTCATAAATGACTAGATCACTGCTTCTACCATGGTCACCTGCCCTTCCTCCCTTTTTTTAAAAAGCAAAAAATAGTTCATAATGAGGAAATTCAACAAGGAATGCTAAAAAGATGAAATGCCATAGTTTTGGTAACATAAATAACCACACGTATAAATGCAGTTCTCTTTTTATCATACTCCTTAATTGGAAAGTATGCGTGTGTATGTAACTATTCATGTCTCATTGCCTCTACTGGACCAGAAACTCCTCAAGTGAGAATTCATGCCTGATATACATCTCCTGAGTGTACTCCAAACCTTGTACACTCTGCAGACATTTAACGAATGTTTGGTGTTGAAGAAAATTTATTATTCTGCTTTCTGACATTTTTATTTACTCAATGCTTTGTTTCCAAATAGTTCTAAATTAATCAATGTGTTTTTTCCTGTCACTTGTATTAGAAAGAGTTTATTTATAAAGAGTTCTTAATTGGCTTGTTATATATCTTGAGGGAAAACTGTATCTTCTCATTCATTCCCCAAACACATTAATATAAAGAATGTTACTGAATATTGGGACAAGGAACATTGATTTCTGCCCCCTAATATCCATTGTCAATTATCTCAGATATGTGGAAATATTTAAATATACTTCTTTGATTGGGAATATAAGACAGAAACCTGTACTTGAACAAGAATTAAATAAAAATTATATTTTTAAAAAAATAATAAATAAATAAATAAATAAATATACTTCTTTGAGAGTACTTTGTTAAAGAGTTCTTTCCTTCTTAAGTTTTCTGCAGATATGTTATATTTATTTTATGAATCATAAATAACTTTAAATTTTTAGTAAACTGTGTAATCTGTACACATTTGTACTATTAAAATTATAACTTTGAATACACTATGCTTACAGTTATAGAACGCTGCATAATACCAGCCCTCAAAAGATAAATCTACATTAAGCTGAAGCATCATAAAAAATACATGGAAAATGCAACAGGAAAAAACATAATGACTCTGAATTTAAAAATTTGCATGGGGTAGAGAGAACAAAAATCTATCAAGTCCCTAGATTACATTATCTTTATTGTGACAAATTATGAGAAAATGATTATGATGAACACCTATTTCCTTTAGAATAAAACAAAAGTTAAAAATGAGTTTAGGGGGAAAAATTGAGCTTGAGCCTTAACCTTATTTTTCTGGTTAATCCACTTGCACAGACACATATAATAAACACAGGGTCCTTTAAAAATATGGACCCTACATTTCCAGATCCCTAGATTCTGATTTAACTCGTGCAGAGGCAGAGCAATTACAGATTATTGGAAAGGAAGTACAAGAAATTTAAAGAACTAATTATTAATTTCTATGGTAAAATGGCTTACTTCATTTTCTCAGTCAGCCCTGGGTTTCAGAAAGTTGGTTCAAAGCTATGAATTACAGACAGTGGCTAAAATATCTCTGTAGCTTTATATGTGATACTAAAAATTGCTATTATTTAACTACATTTGATCAGTCATATAAATTCCCTAATGCTTCAGTTAATCTAGAGAGATGTTTCCATTCAGAATCCTTATGAATGTTTTGTTTTCCTTAGTCTGCTTTGCTTAGACTCCCATCCTGAAAGACCACTGTAACAGTTTGATAGGATTCTATACCAAAGCACTCTAGACTGGCAGGCAGTCATTGTCTCAGAGTTCTGAAGGTGTTCCCAGGATTACCTTATTCCAAGGCCTTTCCTCTCTCTCGGCATGTAGATGGCTGTGTCCTTTTTTAAAAAAAATATAATTTATTGATTATACCATTACAGTTGTTCTATTACTCCTTCATTCCCCTCCACCCTGCACACCCCTCCCCCACCATTCCCCCCCTTTAGTTTATGACCACATGTTCTTTCAGTGTCTTTAGATGGTTTTCCCCTCGTACACGTTACTTTGTTCATGCATTGTTCTGATCCCNCTTAGTCTGCTTTGCTTAGACTCCTATCCTGAAAGACCACTGTAATAGTTTGATAGGATTCTATACCAAAGTGCTCTAGACTGGCAGGCAGTCATTGTCTCAGAGTTCTGAAGGTGTTCCCAGGATTAGCTTATTCCAAGGCCTTTCCTCTCTCTCGGCATGTAGATGGCTGTGTCCTTTTTTTAAAAAATATAATTTATTGATTATACCATTACAGTTGTTCTATTACCCCTTCATTCCCCTCCACCCTGCACACCCCTCCCTCACCATTCCCCCCCTTTAGTTTATGACCACGTGTTCTTTCAGTGTCTTTAGATGGTTTTCCCCTCGTACATGTTACTTTGTTCATGCATTGTTTTGATCCCATAGAGACCGTTTATTATTATGTTGAATTCTTCATTAAAAAAAATTCCTTATTTCTGTTTCATTAAGGTCCATTTCTTTTTTTTTTCTTCTTCTGTTCTGTTGTTTGGAACATATGTGTTTGTTTTTCAATTGTTTCTTGGCGCTGTGTTAAATGGTTTTCATGCATTTGATGAAACAGACACCTCTTCTGGACTTTAACGCATGGTTTTGCATACCATAGGAAACCTGTCACTCAACCTGGCCCTTGCTGTTGGTTGTCGCTCTCATCTCTGTGATTGTCCAAGCTGCTTCCTTTGTTCTCTGTGCTCTAACTGCACAGAGACTCCATTTTTTCCCACACAACCCTTTCTCCTTCCTGTATTCTTGATTCAAACTCATCTTTTCCAGACTACTGGCACCGCCACCCACCTGCCACCTTTCTTTCTTTTCCTTCCACCTTTGAAGCTCTTAGAACATTAGTATCTGGTCAGCATCGCAGTGGCTTTTTAAAAAAATTATTTTATTGTGGGTCAATTACAGTTGTCTTCATTTACCCCCCACCACTCTCCCATCCCCACCTCAGACATCCCCACCTCCCCCCCCTTATAGCGTCTTAAGAAAAAGCCTAAGGAAAGAGTTCCAGTCAAAGTAAACATAACATTTTGGCCTCAGTTCCTCACTGTAACCTAAAGCACTTCCTAGCATCCTGGGAAGCTCATGGTACACTCTTTACAATGCGCAGTTCTATCTCTGCGTTTTCTAACAATGTGTTCATCTGGACAAGGAGGAGCAAGGAAGTGGATCCTCCTCGTTGTTCTTAAAAGCTACAACAGCAAAAGGCATCAAGCTTCGAAATCTTTTCTTCCACAAATGTGGCTTGTACACTTTTGAGTGGGGCATAGAGAAATGGTGAGCAAATGCCTCTCACCTCTATGCGAGGCACTCAGTACCTAGCTGAGCGGTCAAGGGTAGGTAGCCCATTGTACCCACCTCCTTGCTCTCATGTTACACATTCATCAGCTTACTTTTCATTGACATTTCTCAGTATGTATATTCTAAACATTTATATAGTACCTCACTAATATATAAATGGATCTATGATTAGGTGATAATCACTTTTGCTCCTGGTGAAGAGCAACCAAGATCCAGAAAGAGTATGTAGATTGCCCAAGGTATCCCAGCTCTTATGTTAGTATTTAAATTAATTTTGTCCCACATTTTTTTTATAAAGATTTTTTTTTATTTTTAGAGGGGAAGGAGAGAGGGAGAGAAACATCAATGTATGGTTGCCTTTTTGTGCATCCCCTGCTGGTAGTTAGCCTGCAAGGAACCGGTTTGCAACCCAGGCATGTGCCCTGACTGGGAATTGAACCGCGATCGTCTGGTTCGCAGGCCCGCGCTCAATCCACTGAGCTACGCCAGCCAGGGCCCACATTTTAAAGCCTTACATAAATAGCTCATAATGCTGCCTCTCTATCCTAATAAAAAATAATCAGAATGATGAATACGAAACCCTGAGAGGAAATTCTAATTCCAGTAGTTTATCTGGAAAAGAAGAAACCACAGCTAATTGAATGATGAGGTAAAACAAGAATAAGAAGACAACTGAGAAATGTGTTATCGAGACAAATGAAAGATTAAACAAAGAATGCTTTCTCTGCCTTCTTGGGATAATCTGGGAGCCAATACAAACCTCAGACCCAAGAGTTCTCCAACCTAAAGGGTGAGGATCTAGGGTATTTAAATCTCAGTTCCTCACATGTCATTGTTTGAGGGCTACTCATGGTAGACTGTCGGCTCCCTGTAATTTTTGGCTTTCTCTGTGGGGAAGATAGTAGCTTCCAGCAGCAAAAGAAATTCCTTTAGCAAGGAAATTTAGTTGCTGGCAGTGAGAAATTTGGTCAGTATGCTCTTAAGTGCTAAGGTTGGGGATATGGCGACATACCACCCATGGTTGCTACACGGATCTTTGTACAAAACCACAGCTCCGAGCTGATGGCTTTATGGGAAAGAGGAAACCTATTTTTAGCAGAAGTACTTGGAACTGAATGGGCAGACCAAAAAATAAAAATAAAGGAAGATTAGAATTAGAGGGCTATCTTAGAACTATTTATAAATTCTACTAGAAGGATGACTTGTGTGTGTAAATAGCAATGCGTTCTCTATATTCTGAGGATAGTGCCGATGCTCTATAGTGAAAAATGTAAACTCAGTCATTTCTCTTTATCACTGAATTTTTTATGTTTATTTGACATAAATTTTAAGCTATAAGTTTTTTAATTATTTCTATTTTTTCATAACATCCAATTATTCAATCACACAGTGGTTTAGTCAGTATAAAAAGTCAATCCAAAGTAGACAAAAAAGTCTTTAAGCATACAATAAAAAGCAATATGTGGCAAAGTCACTATGGCAAGAAGGTGGAAAAAATATCTCCCTTCTTTAAAAAAATTCGGTATTTTTTTTTCCCTAAGAGCTGAAGTGTTTTCCAACTCATAAACATTTTATCAAGGAAAAAATAGTGCACTCATCACCACAAGGTTCCTTTTTTATATGACCCAGGACATCAAAGGATAAACTATTCACCCCAAAAGAAACTAGCACACCCTACACAGTATTTGAAATGTTTATCACAGAAGGTGGAAATGCTGTCCTGTGTCTTTTAGGCATAATAATCTTTGCCAAGCCAAGAACAGAATGACCCTCAAAGAAGACACAGTCTCTATGCTAATCAGTCTTACGCCTTTCATGTAAAAAAAAAAAAAAAGGTTGCATCAAACTGTACATTTCCCTTTGAAGCTACTGGTAACAAGGGGTCCCTGCCTTTTAACAATTTAAGTTTGTCATACATGTGTCAGTTTGAAGCACGCACAAGGACAGCAACCTAAGGCTGCAGAGCTTCCATTTTCCATTTAAACTGTTACTATAATATCTGGGGAGACTGAGGGTGAGAGAGCAGAGAAAGAGAACAGACAATGCTTCTGTGACCTTCTACAAGAAAAGAAAAGGCATTGCGAGCCATTCTAAATTCACAGCTAATTAAAGGTTAAATACGAGTTGCCAATTAGTATGAAAGGTAATTGTTGTTTGGAAAGCTGATGATGTGTACCATGTAGTGAGGAAAAAGGAGTGTTTTCATGTTCCTGGTGAATGTGGTCACCAGCTCATGCTGGAGCTCCAACTTTCAAGAGACTGTTGGAGGTTGAGGTCAAGGTGAAATCCCCCATTACTGTTTAAAAAAAAAAAAAAAAAAAAACCATGAACTCATACAAGTTGCAATACTGTACATTTGGGATGAGTGTTATTACTAAGATACCTTAATCTACAGGGTTAAGTATTAGGGAGCACAAAATAATTCTATATCAGAAAGCAAGAAACTTTGTCCAGTGCATCTTCTTTGCTAAAATTAGACAGGACATCATAAAACCTGGCATGGACATTAATCGTGGCTGCCCAAGTAGACAATATGAGCTATATAATGCGGGAGATATAGAGAGGGTTTGTGTTAGCTGTGGGCGTATGCATATTAGCATTTTGAAAAAAGTGGCAAATTATGCGAGGACTGCATAGTGTGCAGAGCCTGCTTAGTGACGCCATCACCACATGGCACACACACGAGGGAGGGATTTCGGATAACAACTCAGAAATACAGTTTCACTGCATAGCGATCTTCAAACACTACGCAAGTACCGCCCGCAGATCATTCTGTTAATGGTCCGCCACGAATCGTTGGCTCTGAAAACTGAGGCACAAGCTAGACTGAAAGGCTCGTATTATTGACCATGTCGGTAACCTCATTGTTGTTTTATAACTTTGAGAATCGTGTACGTTCTCCAGAAGGGACTTCACAACTAGGGTTAGTATATTCTCTCATTTTCATAGATTTTTTGTAAACCTAGATATGTATTTGTCTTGGTGTATCATGATAGCATAATTATACTCTTTCATTAGATGTTCAGTGTAATTTAAGGCCCATTTAAAGAGTAACTTCTATGCCCCAAACTTTATTTCAGCTTGCGGCTTTGAATATGGTATCTCTTTTTTTCTGAATACCACGTTTTTCTTTGTGCAGCCACTCATGCTAAAGGGGATAATAATGCCTATCTTAAAGGTTGTTATAAAGAATATAGGGGGTAATGTATATGAAAATATTTAACAACACAGAGAAAGATTAAACCCCTGTGATTCCCCCCCCCCATCCTATTTTAACATGTGCTACATTCTCTGGAGAAATCCAGAAGAAAAAGACTCCGTCTCCACTTCTAGAACCTCAGAATTAGAACACAGCCACCAGATCTGAATCTTTGCAGACATAGTCTCGGGGAAAGATTCAGAGTACAGGCAAGGAATGTTTCCTAATTAGTTGGATAGCGGTGATAATCTTTGAGCCCCTTCCATCATCAATATATGATAATGTTTGTTATTTGTAAGAAATGTTATTTAAATAAGTTTGAAGAGGAGATAGCTTTTCTTAGGATTTTGGAGACTAGGGAATGCTTAGTAGACAAAGTAAGGAACAAGGACAAGAAAAACAACATTCTTTATCATCTATCATGATACCTAATAGTTACTGAGTATTCAGCACATGCCGGGAACTGGAACAGATGGTTTCCATGGGTTAAGTCACTGACTCTCCACAATCATCCTATTAGATTAGGTAGTTTGCCCAGCGGACACATAGACAGCACTTCAGAGAAACCTCGGGAGAAAAGGGCTCTGAAGTCTCCAGTTACTGTGAGTGTTTCTGATCTCTCCACTACACCATGATGACATCTCCAAGAAAAAGCCCATGAGGAAATGAAATTGGTCACAACGTCTCCAAAAGGATATCCAAAGTGTTTTCCTAAAATGTGATACTTCGCATCATTAGTATTTTCCTAACCTGAAATTCCAAGGTGAATCTCAAACCAAAGGCGTGCTTTAAGCACAACAACAATGTGTGCGCATTTCAAAGGGCAGTTATAACCCTGGATATCAAAGTTATAATTTCATACTCCAATTCACAGATAGACGTTGCTGTTTTAATACTGGCCAGCTTTGTGATTTTCAGCCTAGAGAATATCAGTTGTAACCCAATAATTTCAGGGGGATCACATTTTTTTTTCTACTTTCAGAAAGTAGCACCCCAATCACTGCAAAATTTACCCTTTCGTTGACATATATTGTTTTGTGTTGTTTAGTTTCTTCCTCCAAATACAATAATACAATCCTACAGTGATGTGTTTTTTTAAAATTTTAACATGAAATGCCTAAGCGAAATAATATCTCAATGCCTGACAATGTATTTCTGAAAATAAAAATTGAGGATATAACATTTTCACGATATCTATTAAAGCTATGATCACTTTAATTTGCTAAAGGTTTGATTGTATGTATTATAGCCATCAAATAAAAACAAATGTGATCAAAATGTGTATTTAAAAAATACAAGGTTAAAAATATAAGTCAACGAAAACTTAAATTTCGTTTTTGCTTTACAGTTCTCATGTTCATTTACATGAGAAAATTGGCTTTATTTTTTCCCAGTTGCCCAATAACTTTAAGCAATATTGATTACATTTAGTAAAAATAAAACTTGGAAAAAGGAAGTGTCCTTTTTATAGTAATTTGCTGTTTTTGAGTTCTGGTCCTAAAGATAAACTATGTAGGTTCAGTTGCAAAGTTTGAAATTTATGAGCTGTATCACCTTGGAAAATGTACCGAAATTAGTTCAAATAAACATAACGTTAAAATTGTACCTGCCTTGTAGGACTCTCATGAGGTATCACTGAGCCCGTGATCATGAAAACACTACAATTTACCTAGCAAACCACGCTTTCAATACACATTAACTCTTACTATTTTCATGTTATTTTTAAACACTGTAGCCCCCAATGCTCTACGAATGGCCAAATAGGTAAGCTGCAGCATTGCATGAATAATGCAGCGCCACCGTGGATAGATCATGACGTCTGTGGTTCCAAGTAATTGGAACTAGAAAATGAAATATTTGCTCCTTCCTCTGACTTAACCAGAATGCTTACACTTTTAAGCCTTGAATTCCTACACAGCTTTCCAAACTCTACTCTGGAGCTAACAAAAATGAATTGCTTAGTCATTTTTTTCCCATCCCTGACACATTTTCCTCTCTGTTTTATAGCACAAAAGATCTTATCATAAAATAGGAGAAAGTTTTCAAAAAAGTATGTAGATATTTTGGAAATCTTTTTCACTTGCATTTCAGCTCAGAAGTATATTTAGAGGAAATATAAATCCTTTCTAACCTCATTCAGTCAGTTGCTTACATTTTAGGTTTCAAGATTTCAAACTGCGCTCTATATTTATTGAGCTCAGTGAGGCAAATGTCTATTAAAACCTCAGCAAGCAACTCAGAAACTATTAAAAATTCTCCAAAGGGACGTCACTGTTAAAGTCAGTCAATAAATTAACCACTAGGTTAGGCAGGATGGAGACTCATCTGTCTTTTTTGAGCACTGTTAATGAAGCCTACATTTTTGTACGTTAGTTCCTGAGGAACTGCCTGTGACACATGTATCTTAGCTCCTTTGCCTCGTGTCCAGGCATTAAGTGGCTCGTAGTTCATTAGAACAATGATGATGGGTAATTATCTCAAAAAGGGTGTCACCAAACGGAAATTTAGAGAACAATTATAATAGTCAGAAATTACCATTAGACACACATTAACTGGGCATGCTACATGGCTACTCTTACACAGGCTGAAGAGGCTTCGGGGATAAATTAGGGACTGACCACTTGTACTATTATTTTTTTATACATCCCAAGTAGGAATATGGTAACTTCTCACACATACCCACATGAGGACGCTCTCTTAGAAAATTGTTAAAAACGTTTCACAGTGTACATTGCAAAGCTGTTTTTTTAACAGCAATATCTGATTTTCTCCCCTCTTTGATGGCAATTGGAGTTATTCTAATATCGTGTACCACATAATAAGGAAAAACAGACTTTGGGATGGAAGCAGTCTTTCAATCAATTGAATAGTTATTGTACTCAGCATCTATATTTCCTTGTTATCCTGCAATATGGAAATCACGTTTCATGGAAACCTAGTAGGTCTATAGGTCTTCTGGTATTGCTGATGTTTAAATGGTGCAAAGAAATGCTGGAAGGTTTTTTAAAAGAATTAATTCGCCATTATGAGACTTTAATGAATAATTCAAGAGCATCATGATGGCATCAAAAATGTGTCAAAAAAGAAGTATGTCCTGACATATAATCAAGGGACTAAATGACAATGGTATGCCCACTATGTGTCATATGTAAGCACTTCTAACTACAGACGCCTTTTTGGATTAAGTCTCTGCTTTCAGTGGTAGGAGTAAAATAGTCACAAAATTAGAACACAGTAAACAAATAGAAGAGGGAAATGATATGAACAAGATCAGGAATTTCTTAAACACCCTACAATATTGTCAAAATATTATCCAAACACCATTCTCAGTTTGGAAAATATTACCATGCTGTTTAACATTTTGCAAAACTGTTCATATGTTTTTTGTGGGCCAGGCTTGCAGCCCATGCTGGAGTATGTATCAGGGGAGGTCTATTATGATCGTGCCTTAATTTTAGTGGTTTAGAAAAAAGAAACATACATACAAATTGTAGCTAGGTAGATACCTAAAACGAATACAGCAAATTCACTGTTTTGTCCAGCTGGTGGGTGTATAGTTATTTATGATCCCATTCTTTAAAATTTCTTGTAAAATAAATTTTTTTTTCAAAATAAAAGTTTGAAAATTTTTTGATTGACATAGTATAGTCATTTAAAAACTTTTGTACCAATTTTTTGTCCTTTCTAAATAGAAAGCCCCTTTCCCTCTAGCTTTTGGGCTTCTGGCCCAAGCTAGAGTTCCACAATTTTCCATAGAGTAATTATATGCCTCTGAATTACAGAACGTTGATGGATGTATACCCTATAACTTACCTATTTCTATTCTATAGAATTTCCAATACCATGAAGAGAAGCACATCTTAAGAACTAAACAGGAAGAAAGCAACATGAAGAAGTGAAAAGACTGTGGACTTCAGAGACAGAATTAGGTTAAAACTTTCATTTCACCATTTTTCAAGCAAACAAAGCCTCTAAGATCTTACATTCCTCATCTACAAAACTGCTGTGACGATGTACAACCCACAGATCCGTTGTGAGAATTAAACAATGAATTAAAGCGTGTAATGGGTATATCGTAGGGACCGATCTAGTACATAACCCATGGCCTGAGTACAAAAAGACTTTGAGATGCCCTGCTAAAATGGAAGGGAGTTACTATGAGACAGACTGTGCCATTAGTAATAGAAATGGTTTATATTTACAGCTCAGAGTCTCTATGATGAATGGGTGCAGGGTGTGGAAAAAGACGCTCACAGCCTTCCTCTGATAAAGAGCAATGGAACTTAAGCAATCATGGCCTGCTAATGTAAGCTATTAGGGGAGCAGCAGGGGGCGAGAATTTCTTCACTGTAAGGGAATGTAATATTTATCAGTGCTCATTAGACTGTGTGTATTATATGGCTTTGCTCTTGCTGAAAATAGTCATTATACTAAGAATTAAAATACAGAAAGCAAGTATGTTTTGTAGCTAGATTGCCAGATAAATTTGTCTGAATAGGCAAAGGAGGTCCCTTAAAAACTTAATAGGGTAGGTGATTTTGTTGGAGATTCTGTGTGGAAGAGGTACAAGTCATGCCCCCAAAAATGTAAGTAAAGAAAACCTAAAGGAAATACTGTATGATGGGTTAATCTCCTCTCTATTTCTATGCTAACCACCTATCAGATGGGCAGGTTGGGTCCAGCTTATTTCAAAAAGCTCAGACTCGAGCATCTCTGAGATCTATGAGGCTACTTCTCTTACCGAATTCCAACTTCATCATCATTATTACCATATATGACCATACAGATCTATGTTCTAGCTTTTCTCACTCTGCTCAAGCCATCGTTTTCGCTGACTGTTCTTCCAAATTCCAGAACCACTCCAACCTCAGGAATCTTGCTGTTCCTTCTATCTGGAAGTCTCCTTAATCCTCACAGATATAGGTTTGTGCTCTCATTTTTCAGCTCTGCTCAATGTTACCCTCTCAGTAAGGTTTCCCTCACCAGTCGCTGAGTGAGTTGAGCTCTCTTTATGGGTTATTTGGTTTAAGACAGAAAGCAATCACTCTGAGAACATCCAAGAAGGTATAACTTTCACTTCTCAATAGGTTGTGGAGGGAACAGTATTCCTGCTAAAACATCTAGAAAATGAAACCTAGAGAAAATAAAAATTATATGTTAAAAAAATTAGAATCAGGGACTCATGGTGAAAAAAGAGGACTATATGAACTAAAATCCTTCAGAGAGGGCACAGGTTTCTTGTTTGGGACATTTGCTGATTATGAACATGGACTAAAGATCAGAAAAACCACAGGCTGGGGGGGGCTTTGTTGGGAGCTAAGAAAGCAACAAACTTTCATTGATACATAATGCTGGAATAAAAAATTAAAAATTTCAGCCCTGGCTGGTGTGGCTTGGTGGATTGAGCACAGGCCTGCGAACCAAAGGTTTGCCAGTTCGATTCCTGGTTACAGCACATGCCTGGGTTGCAGGACAGATCCCCAGCAGGGGGTGCATGAGAAAGCAACCACACACTGATGTCTGTCTCCCTCTCTTTGTCCCTGCTTTCTCCTCTGTCTAGCAATAAATAAATAAAATCTTTAAAAGAACAATTCCATGGTCTTAAGTGCAAGGTCAGACTCCTCCAAGGGGCATTTGCTAAGAGAGGGCTATGCAGAATACATTTCCTGCTTCCTCACAGAGCCTGCAAAAGAGACCTGCTAGAGAGAAGGTGTCTCTGACACAGAAGCCCATACCATTTTGTTTGTTTAATACAGAAACTCTGACACATAAATAACAGTGTTCAAAGCAACAATAAAATGTTTGATAATCAAAAGAAAACTATAGAAAACAGAAACAGATGCACAGGTGGTTCAGATATTGGAATTTCTGTTTTCATTCACCCAATGTATTTTCTAATTCTCTTTGCTGTTTTTTTCCATGACACGTTGGTTATTGAGGAACGTGTTATTTAATTTCCACATATTTGTTAATTTTCCAAGTTTTCTTGTTATTAGTTTCTAATTTCATTCCATTGTGGTCATAGAACATACTTGTATGATTTCAATCCTTTTTTAATTTACCAAAACTTGTTTTTTGGCCTAGCATAGGATCGATCCTCAAGAATGTTCCATGTGTGCTTGAGAACAATTCGTAATTATTGGGAAAAGCAATCTATAAATCTAGGCAGTTTATAGCGTTGATTAAGTCTATTACGTCCTTGCTGATACTCTATTTAATTGTTTTATGTATTATCAAATATGGAGTTTAAAACTGATACTGATTCATTGGTTTCAAACTGTTGCTGTTGAATTGCCTACTTCATCTTTCAAGTCTTCACATTTCTGCTTTATGTATTATTGGCTTCTGTTGTCAGGTGCATATATGTTTATAATTGGTCTATCTTCTTGTTGAGTGGATCCTTTATCATAAATGTCCTTTATCTCCAATAATAAATTCTGTGTTAAAAATCAAAATCTTGTTTGATATTGTTATAGCCACTCCAGCTATCTTTTGTTTTCTGTTCGCATAGTGTACATTTTAGTATCAACCAACTTGTTCCTTTGAATCAAAAGTGTGTTTCCTGTAGACGGCATATAGCAGAATCATGTACCGATTAACTCTGGTTAGGACCTTCTCTTTTGCCCCCTTCCTTTTAATCTCTAAATGTGAATGTCTGCTGGGGGAATTAAGTGAACATACTGCAGATAAGAATTTAGGAACCATGGGTATTTTAAGAATTCTCATACTGAAAAGAAATAACACATAGGATCTTAGAATCTAAACAACAGGATATTAGAAATGTGGGCTGTATTTGGCCTTACACACTTTTTCCTTCTTTTGATGGTTGCTTGTTTTCCAGCTATACTGAGGCATTTTTGGACAAAATTAATAAGCTATTTAAAGCATACAACATGAGGATTTGATTTACATATGCATTGTGAAAGGATTTTCCCTGTCAAGTTAATTAACACATCCATGTCTCAAATATTTATCATTTTTTGTTTGCTCTGTTTTATTTTATTTGGTGAGAAAAATGAAGTGTTACATTTTTGTTTTTTAATTATTTAATTGATTCAAGTTAATTTTTAAAATTTATTTCTTTTAATGAGTTTTAATTAATTTAATTAAAGTTTTAAATCATATATTAATATAATATAAATTAAAGTGTTTACTTCATATATAGTTAATGTGATTATTGATAGGACAGCAGTTATGTTTGTCATTTTACTATTTCTCCCATATTTTCATATTTCTTCCATCTTTAGTTTCTTTATTTCTTTATTACTTTCTTTGTGTCAAATATTTTATGGTGTATTGCGTGGTAGGGGGCAGATGACATCCATCTTGTCTGGGTTTTAATTAGATCAGAATTGGCTTTTTGCCTTTTAGGGAGACTTGTTTATTTCCCATTTATATTTGTCACGGCCCTACTGTATGTTACGCTCTCAAACAAACACTCTAAATATAGTTACTATGTGGTTAGAAATCGCACTGACGAAAAAATTGATGGCTTAAAATTTGGTTGGTGGTTTATCTTACTTGATGCTCTTGTGTTCATTTCAACTTTAGTGCCAGATTTTGGTTAATAAACATCAGATAGAATTTTTAAAAACTCCCTTTTTATCCATATTATCCTGTTCCCAGTGTGTTCTCCCCACTACCTTTCTTCTCTCCCCAACTCTCTTGTGGTGACACACAGCCCCATCATCTGAACCTAGGCCTCTGTTTAATTCCTAATGTAAAACACAAGGTAGTAAACTCAGCTCTTTGGCTGAAGTGGATCTATGATCTGTAATATCTTCAAGAAGTTGTTTCTTTTTAAATGGGTAGATTGAACAAATGTGTTGTCTTATCTCCCTTCAAAATACAACTATAATTACAGCTGATTAATTTTAAAAATCATGCAGACCAAAGACAATGTGAGAAGAGACAAAATGAGATGATAGAAGTTAAGCCAATTTTGAAAAATGCAAAATAGACTGATATCTGACTTAGAGTGAAGAAAGCGAAACCAAACTTCCCACAAGTGATAGAGAGGGTGGGAAGAGCTAACAGGAATTGGCCTAAATGTGCTATGAAACTGCAGTAAGCCTCAGAAATTCAAGACACTGTATCTTAAGGCAAACATATGGAGTAGAGGTAAAAATAGAAGGAAGTGTTGGTTGAATGCCTGAATAAAGGAGAAATTAGACCTTGCCTAAGGTAGGGATAGATTCTGAGAAAAATTGCCCAAGATGAGGATTCTTATGCAAGTGATTGATTGATGAGTGCTCTCAGGAGAAACATATTCGGAAATAAGAAAAGGAGGACAGAGCAGGGTGTAGTTTTAGCTGCAATCTAAACTCAGCCTGATCTGAGCTCTAGAGCGTGACTGGCATCACAGAGTCCCCTCCCCTCCAGGGATGAAGGTCAGGGTTCAGTGCCCTGCTATGAGTCACTCATTGGCTGTAGAGACTACCACTAAAGTGAGTGGCAGTCCTGGGCAAATAGTTTTTAATGGAGCTGCATCTATTAAAAATGTTTTATTTCAGCTCTGGCTCGTGTAGCTCAGTGGATTGAGCGTGAGCCTGCGAACCAGAGGATCGCGGTTTGATTCCCAGTCAGGGCACATACCCGGGTTGCAGGCCGGTTCCCTGCAGGCCAACTCCCAGCAGGGGACGAACAAAAGGCAACCTTACATTGATGTTTCTCTCCCTCTCTCCTTCCCCTCTAAAGATAAATAAATAAATTTTAAAAAAATGTTTTATTTCAAAACATTATAAAATGGATGAGCTCATTGGAAACATAATGATTTATCAATGAGTATTTAGAACAATGAGTTTGAGAAGATGTTGATGTTAGGTTTGCCATTTGAGAATTTTGGCATAACAATAAAGCAATATATTTTTCAGCTATGTCTTCTCTTGGACTCTTTTGACTATAAGCACTGCTTTTTTAGAGTTTTTCAAATGCATCTGCCTTCCCACAGCACCACTGTCAGGGAGGATGGGGAAGTAGCCCCTAAATAGAGAAAGAAGAGCCACTGGGACCATGAGACAGGCCTAGTTTTTGTCTGAAACTAGGAGAGTACAACCAGACCATACAAGGCAAGGGCAAGAGAAAGCACTGACTGGAAGGGATTGCAAAACCAAAGTTCTTAAAAGTTTTCAGAGGAGATAGGGACAGCGCTAGAAAACCACCAGACAAGTGGTAAGGTCCTGCAGGGGTGTTGATGACGCTGGTGAAGCATGAATACAGTAAAGAGAAGCTGCCACTCGACCACTGGGGGGCGTGGATCAGAGGTAATGCTTCACTGGGAACACAGACAACAGGCAACAGGCAATACACGGCCCACACACAGGTCAGTGATAAGCCATTGATAACAAGACGTCGGATCTCATCCTGTGTCTGACTTGCGTGAGAGTCAGCCCAAGTCGATATGTCAGAACCATTCCCGTGGCCCAGACTCACATGGTTCTATAAAAGAAGCACCTTGCTGGCCGGTGGGAATGATTCCTCTGCTGGGCTCCCCTTCCAGAATTGAGGTCAGCCATGGGGCTCTGGAGTGGCACTACAGGCCTGAGGGTTAAATTGCCACAGGATGTCTCAATGACATCACATGAATGGGGTTAGGAAAGCAATAATAAAGAACAGGTCCAAGGTTCAGGACCTGAAATTTCCCCACACCCCAGCCTTCCCAGAAATACTCCTGGACCCAGTAAGTCCAAGGCAAGGTCAGGTCCCACCCAGAACACGGGCACTCACATCTTCCCTACACCCAAGGAAAAATGTCATCCTGTCTCTTTCAGTGGAAGCCGAAGAGCCCCATATAAAACACTGTCACAGCTTGGAGGACTTCCAACAAAGTCGTCATGCCCTTTCCACCACTATACGAGGCTTTCTCCTACACACAGAACAATTAACCGATTCTATTAATTTGTCATTCCTTAATGTGAATAAGCAGTCAATAACCAAAACTGAAATCCTCCTAATTGAAAAAAAAAACAGGAAATACAAACCAATAACTTGGAGGAAACAAACAATGCAGAAAAAAAAAACTACTTCAAAATTATGCAATTTACCTAGAGAAACACAAACCAATAACAACAAAAACCAAATACATATTTTAAAAAATTCTGAAGACAAGGAAGAATTCCTACAGATAAAACTAATAGCATAAATATAATAAAATTAGATAGAAGGCTTAGATTAAAAAAATGAAATATCCCAAATTAAACAAAGACAAAGAGATGAAAAATAAGAGAGCAACACCTCCATGAGAAACGATAGGAGAGCCAATGTCCAATCAAAAAGAATTCCTGCCCTAGCCGAGTAGGGGAGCCCATTTAGAGCATAATCCTGATGTGTCGAGCTTTCAAGTTTGGTTCTCCTTGAGGGCACATACAAGAATCAACCAATGAATTCATAGGTGGGTGGAACAATGAATTGATGTTCCCTCTCTCTCTCTCTCCCCCTCTCTCTAAAAATCAGGAAATAGACATAAATAAATACAAAAGGAATTACTATAAAACTAGAGTAAATAAAATAAAATAATAATAATATAACTTGTTAGTCCCGGAAGATACACATTTCCAAATTGAATCGATAAAGACTTAGGCCAAAGCAAGTTGTCAGGAAATATCACCAGAAGGGGAACAAAAAAACCAACTCTTTAAAACTTCCCAGTTTACAAATAAATAAAGGGTAGTAAATAAAAAATACAGCATTCAAAGACTAGATATCAAAGGAGTATCACAAAGTTCTACTTCTAGCAGTGTTGGATTGTTCAAGGGTTACTTAGAAACATATTACCTTACTTTTGCTATGAAGTAGATGTTAATTTTTAAAACGGCCCTGGCTGGTGTCGCTCAGTGGATTGAGCGCGGGCCTTCGAACCACACGATCGCAGTTCGATTCCCAGTCAGGGTACATGCCTGGGTTGCAGTCCAGTTCCCAGCGGGGGACACATGAGAGGCAACCATACATTGATATTTCTCTCCTTCTCTCCTTCTTTCCTTCTCTTCCTCTCTAAAGATAAATAAAATCTTTAAAAAAATTAAAAAATAATAAAACGATCATACCTTAACCTGTTAGAATTAATATAGATGGCAGATTTAAAAAAAAGAAAGTGTGAGATACTTGTTTAAATAAATAATATTTTTAAATGTGAGCGAGAGGTACATTTCTATTTTGTTAAATTAAAACAGGTAACAGAGCTATGTAATAAAAGGGACATGGGTAAGCTGGACAATTCCACAAAGGAAAATACCTCAAGAAATGCCGGTAAGATCTCACTGTGAGAAAGCAAGGGGCAGTCCATAAAATGAACCCACTCTCTCCCCGATGGGGAGTAAAATAGGATGAAGGATAGAACAATTAGGAGATCAAGGAATCACGTCTAAGACTTGAGTGGGAAACGGGTGATGATTTAGGCCACAGGAGGGAATCTATTTTGGAGATGTGTTGACTCTATTCCCATTTCAAAAGCTACCCTGTTGAAAGGTAAGGGATCTGGAGAAAGTCCCCTAAGGCACAAAACAGGCACAGTTTAACCCTCTATTCTCCCCCTGCCTCTTGTTATTTTCAGAATTAAAACGCGCCATCAGGTATGAAGAACCTGGGATTCCTTCTCAGTCCAAAAGCCCAAGACACCACACCATCAGGAGAAGAAACGCCACATAAACACACACTTGGTCCATAATAAGCCGTTTCAGGAACTAAATGATGCCCTATCCTTTTCTACAAGCCAGCGGGCATTCTAGTTATCTATATAAAAGCACAGATTCACTTCTCAGAGCCAAATGCATCCTCCATTCACTCCATTCAGCCCCATAACAACGCTTCCCAAAGACAAAGGTCAATATTTAGCTTCCTGCTTAGATTTAACATTGCCAACGACTGCACTTTGATTGGTGCTCTTCCATTCGTGGAAAATCAAGAAAAACTTCTTTTTCATTGTCCAGAATAAGAAAACATGGAAGACAAAGATGTTGTTTGGGCTTTACAAGGTGGCAGGTCAGACCCACGGGACAATTTTCCAGTTGGTCTTTAGTGGTTGGCAGTTCTATAGAACCTGGGACCCAGGGACCCAGGGGCTAAATTAGGATGTGGGGGTCTCTCTGACTGCCCATTAACTGTGGTAGAAATGTGTTATTCTGACATTTAAAATCAAATTTGACATTGGGTTAAAATATTAAGCATTTTGACATAAATTCATGCATCTATAGAGCATCTCACTGAAGAGGCAGAATATAGGTTCTTCCCAATTGTCTTGAATTCTATTTTTACTGGTATTTGGTGGAATTGCTCTTTTTTAGGGGGAAATGATATAGATGTCTTATAAATATTTATATGCAAATGCTAATTTTAACTTATGTGAATTATAAGATTAAATTAAAATAAAGTGTTTTAAAGTCCGACGTATAATATCATCAATTATATGTTTAGCAGGATGGCCCTGTGGATAAAGCCAAGCCTCGAGGCAGATGTCAAAATCTGGTGTGAAAAATCCAGTTTAGCTGTTCATTTTTTTACCTAGTGATAATAGTCAAAAATATGTTTTAATTAAGAAGTTATAAAATGTAGGAATAGAAAAGACCTTGTAGATAGTGTAATCTAATTCTGTTTTTTAGAGAAGGGGAAACAAAGCCCTTCAATGAGTCAGAACCTCATCTTTAAAAAGCATGGTTTTCATGTTAATTTATCAGTAGCCGGAATTGATATCTGTTTATAAGATTTCAATTATCATAACTGACTGATTTGTCTATATGTGACTACTTATATGAACTGACTAATTGGTAGTCAATATTCAAAAAAATTGAAAAAAACAAAAACATTTCAACAATTATTCCATCCTGTAAAAAAAGATCCTGCAGAAATTGTTCATTTGAGCTCAAATTATTGTTTGTGGATTACAGATTTATCAGCCTCACCAGTCACTGACAACTTCCCACTTCATTTAACCTGCCGCAAAATGGGCCAGATATAGGAAAAAAAAGTGTCAGAATAATATACTTTGTAGCTCCATAAACAACTAGATGTCTAGTGGAAACCATGAAGACATAATTACTCTGTAAACCAAATTAACATATACTTTTAAAAGAGGAAAATAAAAGGAAAAAGTACAAGGGAAGTGGAAGAAAAACAACTGTCATTCCCAATGAACCCATTTTGTTTTTTGCCCTCTCTGCTGGCAACATCTTCAGAGTCTGTCTTTTAGTGTGTGTGATTTGCTTTATTTCTCTTCATCGTTAGCTGTCTTATCCACTCTTCTAACAATAGAAATCTCAGGAGGACATTTTCTCTAATCCTACTCACAACTGTTGGTTCAGTTTGTTTATCTTCTTTCTTGACTCACAGCCCAAACCTTCTGTATCAGTTTTGTTCCCAACAAGGGGAGCAGGAAGGAGACTCGTATGGCATTTTGAGAGCCATTTGTTATTGTGGCAGTAAGGAATCTGGGACACGCTGCACAGATTGTCAGTTTGTCCTGTGATGGGAGGAAATGGTAGGGAGATAAATAGGAAATTGGTAGTTGGCGTTCTAAAACCCTGGTGCACTTTCGTAACTGTGATAGAAAGAAACGTGAAAGGAGTCTAGGAAATGAGTGACGAGGAGCATTTATCATGCCTCTTGTTAAAAATTGTAAACTAAAGAGGACAGGAGGATGAGTGTATAGCTTCATATCCTTTTATGTCTGGACTATGCATACCCCAACATGCCTGCTCAAATGAGCCTTCTCCACTTCCTCATCATCCAAGAGTGAGGTCAGCGTAAAGCAGCCTCCCACCTCTACCACCGTGTGGGAGGTTCAGTTCAATCAAGGAAACAGAATACATGCCGTCATTTGGCTTCACGGAAAAGAACATGGTAAACTGTTCTTTACTCTTTTTACTGAAACTGAAACTCTCGGTTTCTGAAAAGTGTATTCAGACTATTCATTTCAAAGTGGGATTTACTTTGCTTCATCGTCATTAGTTTTAAAGCAGAATGAACTTTTATCCAATGTTTTTTCTTTTTTTTTAAATTAGTTTTTTAAAAGTTACATATACCACATTGTGGAAAGTGGGAAAATAATTTTTTGGCATACAAATCTGCTTTGTGAATACAAACACAAAGATCGTTTTAACATATTTTCCAAAGTGTTTATACCATTTTGCATATTTACAATCATAAGGGACCTGGAACATCTTCTATTTCCACATAATATCATGCAATAAGTATATTGCATGTTGCTTCACAGTCCTTAATGTAATTATTTTAGAGGTTGTCATGGTCTAACCATCGAGAGGAAATACCCAGAGTTTCCAGTCTACTTCATACTGTTTGGCATATAGATGGTTTACAACTGTTTACTACTCAGAAGATGGTTCACTCCATAAGCAGGCTTAGGCAACTTTTTTCTTCATCAAACATGACGGCATTTTAGAGCTAACGGAATTCTGGATACGTTTAAAGTAGTTACAAATCCATGTAGTCACTAATGGTCACCTGCTACTTCACATCTTCTTGCACTCCAAACTCCCTTCCTGAGTCTAACGTGCATTTTTCTCTAAGTCTCAACCTAAAATATCACTCCCTTAGGGAGTCCATTCCAGAGCCTCTTCATGCTATGGGTGGCTCTCGCAACTACGTGTTTTCACAGCACTTCCCAGTTACGTGTTTAGTATTAAATTAGTCTTCTGTAATAGAGTCCAAGAATGATGAAGACAGGAGCCCACCCTAGTACCTGCAACAGTGGATTTCTGGTGCCTAGTAAGAATTAAGAAGTTAATTTCAATTTGAGAATACGATTAACAAGAGGATACAAGAATGTATACAGTGATAACTTACTAGGGTCCTACATAATCATAATTACTTTCCTGAAGTATTTTCATTCCAACAGCTGCCTTTTAAGACTTGAGTAAAACTCCAAAAGATTTGATAAAAATAGCTACAGCCTCCATAGAAATAAATGGCTATATGCATTTAAACCAGTAAGGTACTAAAACAGAGACACCCCATTTTTCTCTTGAACTCACCAAAGGTGGATTCTTTTTTTTCATAGAACCTTCATCAAATTGCTTTTGGATTTTCTATGTGCATCCAAGTATATTTTAGAAGGACTATTTCAACTTTGTTTTAGTATTTTCTCAGGAAGGTTGCATGGACATCTAAAGATTGTCAACATGCCTGCTACAGAAGTCAGTAATAAAAAAGAAGCATTTTGGAGAAATTCAAATTAAGAAGAATATCACATGCAGACATTTTACAGAGAACAGTTCATTTAAATGAACTGGCTTTCAAATGTGAGCTGTCAACATAATAACAAAGAATGAAAATTCACGCAAGGGCCTTGGCATCGTGCGTCCATGGTTCCGACATGAAGTTGCATAGATTTGCAGGGTTATTTGCAAGCCTCACTAGGATGCAAGAGAAAGTCCAGGAGAGCTGGGCTGTTTATTTATCCTCGTATCTTTTCATCTGTTTTTTTTTTAGTATTGAAATTTAAATATAATCTGTTTCTTGATAAAGAGCTTCTGCTACTAACATCATTTTTTCCTCTAAAGGACTTGGTGCTAATATCTGACTAAATATTTATTGTCATTAGTCATTCCTAAAATGTTTATAAGCATCAACCTCATAGGTGGCTAGAATGATGTTATTTAGTGGAAAAATCAGTGTGAAAACTTTGTATTTGAACATATTCTCGTTGGAAAAAGAAAGGACTCCAAAGAAGAGAAGGTGTGCAAGGACATGTAAGCAGATACCATTCATGTGAAGAACATGGTATCAGATGAATAATACATGTGAAAAATTTGGACAAATCGTGAAAAGTTCTCTGTGGCTCGAGTTGAGGATATATCACGTGGCAATAGGAGAGAGATGTTTGAGGATGTAATTTGGAGCTATATTTGGAAGAAATACAAATTCCGGGAACACCATGACAGCAAAAACAAAGCAAACCAACAAACAAATGGAATAATGACAAGTAAACAAACAAAAAAAAATAAACTAGGACATAGGAAAGTTTGATGTTAAGAGAATCAGATGGGGCTATCAAAATAATACATACGACACTTAAAGAGGATTTAGATTTTAAAAGAAATACAAAAATGCAGGACAGATTTGTAAGCTATTTTTTGAAACAGAATACATAGAAGTCTGTGTCTGACTGTATGTGAGTGGTAGAGACTAGCTAAGCATGATTTTAAATATTCTAACTTGAAAGGGAACTCTGCAGGGACCAGAGAGGCGATAAAGAGAATAAATTTGTAGACAGACCTAGGTTGGAATACCAACTCAATTCTACTTGCTAGTCACTTCACCTTTGTGAGATTCAATTTCCTCTTCTGATTACAACAGATATTTCTGTAAATATTCAAAGAAATAATATCTACAAGTGTTTCACAGAATTTCTGGCATACTTTAATTATTCATTAAATCTTCATTAATACTGTTATGGATTTCAAGGCCAGTGTTTTATATGAAGTCATGAGCTTTCCTGTTCTTTTTGCAAAAATGCTCTCTTTTTCTTCCTTTTAAAATGATTTATGTTTATTTATTTATTTTTTGAGAGAGAGGGAGGGAGGGAGAAAGAGAGGAAGAGAAACATCAGTGTTTGGTTGCCGATCACACATCCCCTACTGGGGACCTGGCCCACAACCCAGGCATGTGCCCTGACTGGGAATCGAACCAGCGACCCTTTGCTTCACAGTCTGGTGCTCAATCCACTGAGCCACACCAGCCAGTGCCATGCTTTCCTCTTATAGATGGATCAAATATGAAATATGTGTGAATAATGATTTTTCTGCTGTTCTGTTGTTCCAAGTACTGGGATTCCAATGAATTAAAAAAATACTTATTCAGCACTGAATGCATGCCTGGTGCTCTTCCACATGCTCAAGACAACTATTTTAAAAGGGCAGACCTTGAAAAAATAGATAGAACAACCAGACTGTCATCTTCCCAAATATAACGGACAAATGGCCAACAGGTAATGAAAAGGTACTCAATACCCATAATTATTAAGAAAATGAAAAATCAAAACCACTGTGACATGTCATGTCATACCTGTAAAAAACACTGTTAGCAAAAGGACAAGAGACAGAAAGTAGCGATGAAGATGTGGAGCAAAGGGGACCCTCTGCACTGCTGCTGGGAGTCTAAATTGGTGCATCCACCATGGAAAATAGTACGGAATAGAAGGTCCTCAAAAAGTCTACCCGCCGATGTAATGGTCACCTGCTACTGATTACATCACCTGCCAATGCAATGGGCCCAGCAACTCCTCCTCTGTTTTGCATATGAAGGAAATGTAATCACTATGTTAAAGAGGTATCTGCACCCACATTCTCAGTGCAGCATTATTTACAATAGAAAACTCTTGGATACAAATATTTACAACCTAAGTGCCCACCACCTAATAAATGCAAATTGTGATATTATATATATATATTATATAATAAATACTATATGATAAATATAATTATACACTGGTATTTTATATAATATACACATAATTGTATGTTATATAATGGGATAGTATGTAATATATAATCTTACACATATTATATGACGGGGCTTTAATCAGACATAAAAAAGAAGAAATCTCTGCTATTCATGAAAATGTGGACACGGCGTCCAAGCTTTTTCCTATTAACATCATCTTTCTCCTTCTCTTCCCTCTTTATGTGTTGGACCCTCTATCTTACTCTATTCTACATTTATAAACAAAGTATTCTGGATGAACTGAACCTTCTCTGTCTTACAATATTTTATCTGGTTCTTCTTACTAGTTGATCTATTGGATTTTGGCATCAGTCGGGTCCATTGAAGCTGAATGAGGACCCTCCAAAAGGGAGGGAGCACAGGAAATGCAATTTTATGAGGGTATCCATGTCACGTAGTGCCACAAATTCATGACAGTAAGACAGGAGACTACACAGGACAACATCCTAAGTAAGTAATAAGAATAGCAGAATCAAGCTAATGATTCTTCATCTCGCAATGCTCTTTTTGTTATCCTTAAGGAGCCTGGAGGAGGAATTGGAGAAGACAGAAATGGACAATGGAGAAAGAATGCCCTGTAATTGACATGCAACTTGTTCATAATTCCCTTCTCGATCCTGGGCAAGGGATTTCCACACAGCTGTGTCATCAAATAATGCCTTCCATATTTCTGTTTAGGTTACCCAGGACCCAAATGAGTGCTCGTGAATGTTGGGTTTGTGCTTATTTCTTCGCAAGAGCCTCATTCAGAGCCGGATTCACAGAGACTAGTCCATGAATAGCTAGTAATTGTAACACTCGGAGAATGACGCTATCTCTACTCCTGTGTTTATTTTAGTCTGAACATTGAAAAAGAATATATTTATATGTATTTATTTTAAGGTAGATAGACTACCACTTCACTTGGATGACTGCATTATTTTCTCTCACATATGCTGAGTAAATCCGCAGCCCCCCACACGTCAAACAGAACTCACTGTTTCACAAATCTCTTAAATCCCACTCTTGTTGTAATGCTCTACGGGAGAACTTGACTTCTTTCTGACATTTCATCAGAACTGAAACTACTCTACTCACACAGTAGTGGATTTAGCCCTCCTTTTATGAGCTCCACATACAATACCGAAAGGGTGATCTGGTTGTTGGCCTCAAATGACAGATTTCTACTCAACAAGGCATAAAGGAACGGAACTCCTGGGCAACTCGATGTGAAACGTGTCATCCACAGGTCGACAGGCTGCCGCCCCCCAAACTCATTTGTTTAGGCCTCTTGAAGTCCAGCAGGGGGAGTATGAAAATGAGTTCAAAAGGATCAAATAAGAGAAGTATCAGGAAAACCAAGTAGCATACGCTTTCATTTGTTCCTACAATAGGAAGCTGTTGCCCTGTGCTGTCAAGTTCACGAACTTGCTAACATCTTTTTATAGGAACAGTGCGATTTCTACATTTGATTTAAGACAGAAACAGCTGAGTGTTCACCGGTGTCCACTTGCATTCTGAATTGCGGCAGCGTGGAGCTGTTCACTGTCTGACATTTTAACATTGGCCGGGCACACTGTGCTTTGTGTGAGGCGAATCGACTGCACTCCCACCACTTCCTGGAAAAGGTTGACCAGAAAACCCAAGGGAGACCACGTTTCACTGTCTGGCTGTCATTGTGTGGGAGAGCGCAATTTGCGTTTGGGGAAAAATAGGGTCAGGAAAGCAAAATGAAGCATGTAATTCTATTCATCCGTCTCTTTATGGCGGAGGCATAAGGTAACACTTTTAGTCAATAATAAAGGACAAATTATATTTGAACAAAGTGTTGTTTCTGCCATAAGCAATAAAGTGTTTGGGTTACGTGCTCTTACCGATCTTTTTTATTCCATGGGTCCTTCAGAAATTTGGGGAACAAATGAGCTCAAGAAGATGAAGAGTCTATGTTGCCCCCTAGTGGAGCAGAATATTATAATCATGATCTTACGTTGGATTGGAATTCCAACACTCTCGACTGGGCCAGTATATGAATCTTTCATATTCTCTGGCACGAGGAGAACTTTCACCATGTTTCACTGTCAAATTGTTTAGCTATAGATGCTGAACAATGTTCTTTCATCTTCTAGGCCATGGTTTCCTCATCCATTAAATGGGAATATGAATATTGTTTACTTTAAGGAGTTGTTAAGAGAACTAATGCATAATACAAGTGGGCTCAATTGTACAGTGTCTGTCAATAGTGACCACTCGGAACAAAGCTAGCTCTAATAATAAATAATAATATTCCTAGAAAACATGCTTTTAAAACACTACTTAAGGTTTCCTATGGAATTTGCTTTTCATTCTGACAAATAAAACTATATTTGAAGGGTATCTGCAAGTTTGAAACTAGTGAGGACCCTACCCACACAAACTCATTCACTGCTTCCACAGAGCTATCTCACATTTGTACTCTGCACACACCACCAAAGTGTTCTTTTCAGCGTGAACTGGGGGGCCATGAAATGTTCACACTATGGGTCACGACCAAAAATACGATTCAGTTTTCCATTTAGAACTGCCAGTTTTGAAAGGCCACCCAAAGTGACAGAAGTAATATGGAGACAAGTCTCATTTCACACTGCCCTGGCAGATAGATACAAAATATCTATCCCAGTAATTAGTTCCTCCTGCCCATTTCTCCTGCTCGCCCACAGACAGTTCCATTAAATATGTGATGAGTACACGTGCTTGCTGGAGGCTCTTTGCTACAAGGTACACATGGTGGTTCCTGACTCCCTTTATGAAATTTTAAATGGCGATAAGCACTCTGATTATCTACGTGTCCGATAAACCAACGCTACAACACAATTTTACGGCTAAAAGGTTATTTTCTTAAGTGAGATTTTGTGTGTGTGTGCATTGAAAGGTCAGATTTTTTTTCCTCTATTGCTGTGAAATTGCTTCTGCTTTTTAGCAAATCTTCTAAGATGAATCTTCTCCTTGCAGTGTTGACAAGGACAGGAGAAGAAGGTGGCCCGAGGAAATCAAATGAGCAGCATAAAACCCTGGCTGGAATCGCGGGCAGCCCACACTTTGAGGTTTTTGAAAATATGTCAAAAAAGTTGCGTAATATGAAAGTGGAGACAGGACTTCTGAACAAAAATCAATAGCTGGATCTTTTGAACTGCCCATGTACAAAGTTCTAATGAAAATGTCCTTGAGGGGAGTTTTAATAGTGGACTTTGAGATCGGCTTCAACACTGGTCTGATAGCACCACAGAGCATTTAAAGTTTTCAAAGAATCCAAGTCCTAAAAAGTTTGGCTCAAAGACCGAGGATGTAAATGCCTCTGAGGCATCTGAGAAACAGCAACCCGCTGCTGAAGAATATACAATGTATGTGTTTCTGGAACTGTGTCAGATTTTAGCCACAGGATACAATTTACTTCAAGGGGGTTGATAGCTCTCTAAAAAGCCCAGCTCCATGTTCATACTAATAATTGATCAGGCACCAGGACCATGTCTTAAGGGCATAGGGATGACGAAAAATAAATCACCCAGGAGAGCTGATTAGAAGAAGATATATTTTTTCTAATATGTTAGATCTAATCTTCTGACCAGGTGGGTGTTCACATCATACATTCATTGTTAATATTCAGTGTTTTTTTTTCTTTTCGTTGTTGCTGTTAGTCATCTGGATTTAAGTTGGAAAACTATCCATGGCTCTAAAAATCATTGTGGTACCACCAAAGTGCAAATCAGAGGTGTACATTTCAGGCCACTTGCTGCCAATTGTTTTGTTTTCTCATCTCCACAGTTTAAACACAAAAATACCCATTACTTGTGGATGACAATGTCTTACTCAGTAGATTGTGGAAAATCTAGTGAATAAACAAAATATACCTACACTAACATTCACAAAATCTGGCCTTTAGAGTTGGAAATGTTTCTGTTCTTCATTTAAGTGCTTTTAGAAAATTTATACTTAAGCCCTCCTAGAAATACCAACATACCATCCATCAAAAGTAACTCTTATTATGGGGGAAAAGGTCAAGGAAATTAGTTTTATATTGCTGCTCCCTCCTCTATCCCATATATAACAGAGTACTATCTTAAAAATAAAATGATCAACTCATATTTAGATTATTTCACAATGTTCACATAAACCAAAACATCAAGTGTATTTTGTGTATATACAATTTCTACTTGTCAACTGTCCAATAAAGCTGAAAAAAAAATAAAATGAAAAATAAGTAGAAAACAATCCTTTATGTCCCTTTACCTTGGGATCCAATAACCTTAAAAATAAAAACTGTTTCAAAACCATGTTTACAGGTTTATCTATAGGAGAAGGTAGAGTAGAGAGTAGAGCATAATGAACATAGACTGGGCCGGATTTACTGCTTTGCCAATAATTGCTGTGTGACCCTGGGGAAGTGACTTCACTGTTCTGTTTCATTCTTCTCATGTATAAAGTGGAGTTTTACGAAAGCACCGACTGCACTGGGATGTTCTGAAAGTTAAGAGTCAGCAAATATAAAACACTTACGATGCATAGTAAGGATCCAACAAAAAGTCTTCTCATTAATTATAACTCAAACAGTTCTATTCAATGAAATACCCCTATCATTTTCTGACATCAATATTTTATTTATTCTTTAACAATTATGCCTTGGGCACCTGATTTGCACAATGGGAACAATATCAGTTTAGTGGTATTTTAAAAAATAAAGGATTCTACCTTTCTGTAAATTACAGTCTACAGGGAAAACAGGCATTAATAAGTAATGCCAATGAATGTCCACGTGCCGTGGTATGTCCTTCCTCTCTCTTACGTGGAATACCTCCCTCCTCATTCTCTATCTATTTATCTCTAAGCTATTTTTCAAGGTCCACTTCAGATTAAGGGGATTCACTTTCTTAGAAGAAGGTGCCTGAGTCAAAACAATGTGTTATACCGACTGTTGCTCAGTACTGTTCTATTTAATTATGTTCTATTCTGTTTTGACGTTACTAATTGATGCATTCTTCACACCTTCTTTTCAAATGTAGACCACCGCATCCTTGAAGACAGAGACCAAGAAATTCTCTCGTGTCTTTTGTCAAATGCCTATCAATGTCTTGAATAGGAACTGTAGAAAGTACACAAATTGATTAGAGATCCATCTCCCAATCTTGGGCCTCAAACAAAGATCATGGCCTAATGGTCTTTATGCCACAGATACTGACTATATATAGCCTGTTTTGTAGAAATTAACTAGTAGTCTCATTCAACAAAGGCATTATAGTGGCCCAAATCCATTCCACTAGCAAAGCAGAACTTCTATGAGAACCAGAGAACACTGAAGACTAAATCTCTGAATTCTCCAAAGTAAAGAAATAAAAAAACATGAGGTCATTGTTGATGAAGGAATAGCCTTTGATAACAGGGGACTCTTCTTCAAGATGGAGAAGAATCCATTTCGCTCAGAGCTGAATAAGCAGATTGCAAAAGCACCCAGGATGCAAAGCATCATTAATTTTAGATCGTGTGCAAGCAAAGGGATTTCTCAGAACATCTGCAGCGCTTTCGGAAGCAGCAGAGTCCAAGGTGACCACACCGGCAATCACACATGCCTATTAGCTTCCGCTTCCTCCCACTTCTGACCACCCACATGACCTTAGTCCTGAAATTCTTCTCATTGTCAGAGCCTTGAACTCTCCTAGTTTCACCCAGCTGGGTAAAAAACAAAACAAATAAATAAGAAAAAAAAAACTATTATAAGAGTAAGGGAGAAAATAGATAAGAGGAAGTAGAATGACAGTTTGGTAGCAAGGGGTGGAGGGCGTGATTAATATTTTACACGGAGTGGTCAGGAAAGGGCTCTCTTTATACAGTGGTTAAGAATTCAGGATCTATAATCACCTCTGCTGAATTTAAATCCAGGTCATCCATTTCCCGGATTCATCATGAACTAGTCTCATGGTCTTTGAAAAATTTTTAAATGTTTTATTCTCTCCCTTATAAAATATGAATATAAAATAATATCAACTGCATGGAGTTCCTGTAAGGACCCAATGAGATAATATATGTCCAGCATTTAAAAGGTGGTCTAACGTATATTAAGCACTTCACAAATACTCCTGATTACTGCTCTTGTTACTGGAACAAACTAACTGCCAACCCTTCAAAGATCTAAAGGAACAAACTTGCCCTTTTGTAACAGTTTGTTCGTGTTTGGAGAAAGAGTGACTAAAGGCAATTTGAGCATCTTATTATCTAGTAACCTCTAGCTTTCTTTTTCATGAAAAAGTATCCTTGATATTTAAGGGCACACGGCCATACAGGCTGAGGTATAACACAGAGCGTGATTTTACTCCCGTGGAAAAGAACTAGGAAAACTTGTGAGGAGAAAAAAGAAATATAATTCACCACATAAGAAACACTTTACTTGTTAAGTATTATACTTGAATTTGGGTCTCTCCATATATGCTTTAAAAAGTGAGAAAGAAAGGTGTTTTCAATTTCAATATTATGGACAATGAAATAGTGTGAACTATTCACAAATGCAACCCTCAAATTAATGGGCATTTCAGTGACCTCTTGTGATTCATTCCTCCCATACCACCAACCAATGTTGAGGAGGCAAGCCAAAATCATGATTTTCTTTTTTTTTTTACTGTAATGGTTAGAGAATGGTACCTTTTTTATTCATACCTTCCCTAAAGAAAACGTACTTCTGAAGGGCTGCCTCCTTCTATAATACACTTGAGTCAGTTCGGCATGAAGCGGGAGAGAAGTCAAGAAATTAATCATCTCTTGTCCCTTGGTTAAATTTATAAAGTCCACTTTCTCTCCGGCTTAATATCACTTAGCTCTAATTGAATCAGTACTTAAATACCGCAACTGGGCAGATGTCTTTGGAGAGATTTCTCTACCCCACCATTAAAATGTTTCTGCTCTAACCACAGTCAAAGTATAAAGCACGTCATGTCGTGATTTCCTTCCACTGTAACAAATGTACAAAATGGAAATACAAGTTAGTTAAGGACAGTTGGAAATGTAGCCTACTTTTTGTCATTATTCTTATTCTGCTAATCTGTTTTGAAACAAAAATGCAAATCCACATGGGGAAAGCTTAATGTAAAACAATAAAAAATGAATGAAATGAATTTTTCATTATGTTTTTTTAAAACTACCACAATATACAAAGAAGCAACTTTTTCTGCTCTACTAAAAACAAATTAAAAAACCACCAGAAAATTAAAATAAAACATAACAACTTTAAAGTTATAAAGGAAAAATATGCAGCGTAAAGTCAAATAAAATGCCAATGACTTTTTTTTATTGAAATGTATTCAAGAAGGGCTAAATCTGTGTTTTAGTACAAACGAGTTAGCAAACTCTATGCATGTAGGGCATTTGAGCATGGGCTGTGATTTAATAGAGAAAGGTAAGTAATAGTGACTTCACTCAGGAAATAACAGTGATCTGTATCAATTAACACTATCAAGGAATGGTGATCTACACCATCCATATTTTCTATCTAAATATATGAAAATAACTTCCATTGTCATTACAAAATTATGGTCTGGACAACATTTATGAAGGTCAACAGTATCCTATACAACGTTACGAACACTGATTATTTCCTTCCGTAGCTAACAAGTTTTTAAAAAACACGTTGCCACAGTTTTGCCTTACAGTAAAAAGCTCTCAAAACCGCTTCCTCGGAAATCCTAATCCGGCCAGTAATCCATGAAACATCAAAGCAATGGAACCCTGCAAGGAAGCTCATCCCTACCAGCTTGGACATGGGGAGGGGTCTGTGACTTTGAGGCTGAACACAGCCTCTGAGACCAGTAGCTTTAGACTTTGGGTTGCATGGCTTGTTGAAGTTAAAAAAAAAAAAGTCAGTTTATTGTAGAAGGATTGAAGGCAGAGCAGGAGAGAGAAGAATACATATATCTTCCTAACTTCAAGTGGTGAACTTCACTCATGAGGTAGAAAATATCTCATTTGGGATGAATTAACTCAGTCATACTCCATTATTTTTCTTTGAATACCAAGTGTGAGCACCCGATTTTCTTGCATCTTATCCAAGTCCCATGCAACAAAATGCAGAGACTGACTGAGCAACGCCTCAGGGAGCCATAATTTAAGTACTAGTTAGCAATATTAAAACAAACAAACAAACTACTATTTACTGGATCCAAATTGTTGGTTATTAGCAATTGCATGCAGTTTAAGCAAAAAGGAATTATGCAACTAAAGGCTAAAACACCAGAAATTATATTTCTGTGAAAATATAACCCAAGACACTCTACTAAATTAGTACGATGTGGGAACTAGTGGTGTAGAACACTGTAGCTTTCTGGATATCTGTTACATATTATTTCATTCCATTAGCAGTCGTTAATGTTGTTATAAAGAATGAACATATCAACAAGAAATGATATGGAAAAATATCTAATATACATTAAGTAAAGCAAATAAGCACATTGCTAAATCTGGTCTCATTTTTATAAAATTCTGTGTATTAGTGAATGTATATAGTGCAAAAGTCTAGCAAAATATACATGGGGGTTATTAGCAAAAATTAACAATTGTCTATGGAAATGAGACGGTAGAGGTCTTTAAATTTCTGTGTTATGTGTCTGAAATGTCTGAATTCATTTTGTTTCATGAGTGTGTTATTTTGAAAATCAGAAAAATAGTGATACAGCCCTGGCTGGTGTAGCTCAGTGGATTGAGCGCGGGCCTGTGAACCAGACAATCACAGTTAGATTCCCAGTCAGGGCACATGCCCAGGTTGCAGGCCAGTTCCCGGCAGGAGATGCACAAGAAACAACCACACATTGATGTTTCTCTTCCTCTCTCCTTCCCTTTCCCTCTAAAGATAAATGAATAAAATATTTTTAAAAAAAGAAAAATAGTGATACTTCACTAAAAACAACAGTTGGAATAAATTACTGACTTGTCAGCTACTCCAGTCTCTTTGAATACAGAGAAAGTGACCTTAGTTTTTATTCTGAGTAACAGAACGAGCTTGGGAAGGACATAAGGGAGGGTCTCTCTCCATCTTTCATTCCATTCCTTCCTCATTTTCAATTTCTGTCTTAATTTGTTATTCACAGGATCTTTGCTATAATGTGTTATCTATGTAACTCAATTCTATTTCCTATCCTACAACAGAGAATAAATGAGACACAGAGTTATTGGATATGTCCCTGAACAGAGAGCTCAGAGAGAACCCACTGAGAATTTGATTTAGGTCTTCATCGCTACATAAATAAGGTTTTCCTTTAGTCTGCATTATCAAAATAAACATGTTACCTAAAAGTGATAGTTTTTAGGTAAGGGGCCCTAGTCAAATCTACTTAAATACAATTTTGTAAAATCACAGGGAAAAAATTGGCATAACCCATTTTTCTGATGGGAAAGCTACTGCAAGGGTTTTGAGAGATTTAAAATTGACATGTGACAGAACAATAAAAAAATCCTAATAAGGAAGAAATCAGCTCACTGGAAAAGAACTTCACAGAAGGATACAAAGGAAGCAGACCCTTCAGGGATGAAAAGAAATGGTTGACTGGATTATAAAAATGGTAATGGGAACACAAAAGCTTGCAATGAATTAAGCTAGTGAGTAATGCTGAAAGTAACAATCAGCAACTTCTTGGTATTTACAATAGGAGCAACAAGCAGGCAAAGAACTGATGCTTGATGAGGTGCAAATGAAATAATACAATCAAATACTATTTTTGTTCATATTACTTGCGAAGAAAGTGATCTTCCGACTAGAAGGTGTAGAACAATGATTGAAACCCAATTAAGTGAATATATTATTTTAAAAAGTCTATCTAAATTAGTTCAGACACAGACAAGTTGAATTCCAGGGTCCTGAAAGAACTTACAAATGTGAGTTTTGGCAGACAGGCAGGTTTTAAAAAATTTATATGAGGATACTTTATAAAACATGAAAAGGGTGAGGCTGACTAAGCTATGGGCCAGAGAGCTTGTAATCAACTCTGGGTATATTTAAAAAAGCATGATACATAAGTGTTTGGAAAAATAAAGAGTCATGTACAGCGCCAAAATGCTCACACCATGACTAGCTTACTGTAGTTTTTAGGAATGGAACTAGACTGATGGAAAATTATGTAAACACAGTACCTGGAATTGAGAAGGCATTTAACAATGTATTGCATTCCATTCTTATAGAACATGATAGAGAAGCATGCTTTGATAATGCTATAATTTGGTGGATTTAAAACTGGTATTGCCCTGGCTGGCGTGACTCAGTGGATTGACTCATGGCCTGTGAACCAAATGGTTGCAGGTTTGATTCTGGTCAGGGCATGTGCCTGGGTCCTGGGTCAGGTCCCCGTTTTGGGGGAGAGCAAGAGGCAACGAATCAATGTCTTCCATCACAATGATGTTTTTCTCTCTCTCTTGTTTCCCTCCCTTCTTCTTCTTATCAATGTAAATCAATACAATCTTAAAAAAATAAAAATGAAATTGGTAATAATTGCTATCTGGAGGTAGCAATTGAGCCTGTGAACAGCACACAGGTGGCGTGGTGTGTGGCTCCACTTCTCAGTTGGTATGCACGCCCCTTACACCATTTGACATTTCCTGGACGAGCTGCATGAGGACATGAATCCAGTGCTGATTATGTTCAATTTGCATATGACCCTAATTTGGAAGATGTGACCCATAAAGATCTAAAATACGGAGAATGATAGACCAAATCTAATGATGATACTTAATTTGTAAATGTAATTCCTGCACTTTGATCTATCTAATAAGCAACTGTTGAAGTAGAGAATAGATGAAGCTTCAGTTAATTCTTAAAAAAAAAATGCATGCCCGCACCCTTATAAGGGATCTCTCTCTGTTTTCTCTCTTTTATTTTACTTATGTATGTATGTATGTATGTATATATGTGTGTATGCATGTATGCATTCATTGCACACCCCACATCCATTCACTCTTCCTGTGACAGCATCATGGTTTCCTTTAGGGAACTGGTTTGCCTGACTCTCAAGCCAATGACTGACGATTGATGTCTGACCCCATTTTCTGGTCCTGCTCTGCATATGTGATTCGGGTTTGGACAGTAAGCAGCCTACATCCCTGGAACCTCAAAGATGGTTCGGATCTAGGAATATACCACAAGGTGGACGAATCACACCGTCTCTAAGACTTGTGCTAGAACTATTGAGAAGAAGACTGCCTTCCTTCTCAGCTTGCTCTGCTATAGGGAGACAAGCCTGGAGCTTCTGATAGCTATCTTAGGAACCTGTGCAAAGAAATCGCCTGAGAGCTGATATAAACATATGGGGCGGGGTAAAAGTAGGGTTACAGCTGCAGCATTACTTCTCTTACTGAAAATACACAGCAAACAATAAAATTATAAAGCATTTCGCAGAAAAATCATAAGAGCCATTTAAAAACTAAATCTGACGTAAGAAGGTAAACATGTTGTCATCGGCACTTTGGATAACATTAAATGTCATCAGCTGAAGGTTAACTTTTCATTACATAAACTTGAGTGCTCTTAAACAGCAGAAATGTTAAATGATCCCTCCAAAGACTAGGCAGAATTTGGTAGACGGAATAAACCTTTTCCTCTTTCTTAATGTGAAAATAAACTGCAAACGCCATTACATCTAAGAAAAAGGTTAATCAAGAGGAGTATCGTTAAAGCATATTTGAGATTAACTGCTGTACAAAAGAACTCAGCTGATACCTTACACCGGTAACTGGATTTTGTGTCCCAGTGTATGCCAATTGACTCGACAGGCAGAGGAGACCGAATTGTATTTTTGCAAGACTCTTCAACAGACAGCCAAATAAATAGCTTTCCCCTCCGCTACATGGTTTGCTGTTTGCTTAAGCAAAAATCCAATTTCTGGCGAGGACTGCACAGGGGCTAAATTTCCTGCCATTTACAAGTGTCCCATTAGAGTAGCTTTCTATATGGAAATAACATTCCGAGACAAGGAGAGAAACGTTAGGTCTGAGGTCCACTGTTACTGATGTGCTTTAAGATTTCTTTTTCATTTGAAGAGCAGAGCTGTTCTCCCAGGAGAAAGAAAGAGAAAGAGTCGTGTTTGAATATAAATGTTTCAAGAAACTGGAGCTTCTTTTAAAAGTGAAATCTCTCCTCTTTTTTTTTTTTTTTCTTTTTTCGGTATGCATCAAGGACAAGGGAAGAACTGACAGCTTCCCATTCGGGCTATCTCTCATTAAAAGATTTTTTAAATTAAGAATTCGGACGAAGAAACTCCGAGTAAAGCAGCATATATCAGAGACGGCGAGGCTTGGGTTTGATGACCGTCTTGCTTTAGTTCATCTGGAGGAAGCTTTCATCTGAAAAGAGCCACGATTAGCCTGAGACAACCTGTGCGTCTGGCTTATACGGTGCCATATACGGGCCAAGAGAATTCTGCAATAGCTTTTTTCTTGGCAGCAAGAAAAATCAATTTTAATGAAGATTCATAAATTTTCAGGCATGTTTTAGCTCATGAAACTAGTGTCCCGATATTAATTAAATGCTAATTTATTTTTTAAAAATCAATGTTTGGGATATAAAGTCTCTGCAATACATTCAAATGTTGAATCCAAGACATGTTTTATAAAACAATTGGCTTATAATTCTTGCAGACGAGTAGCCACATGCCTTTGCCTTAGTAGCTTTTATTTAAATTTTCAATGTAAAGAGATGAAGATGGATTTAGTAATATAACATAGTTATCCAAAAATAATTTACCTGAAAGGAAAAAAAACACTAATGGAAAGTGTTCTAGAAAAATGCAATTGTATTATTACCATGTTACCTTATTTCCTATTGACTTGTTGTACATACTGTAGAAACTGAGAGATAAAGTGGTGTTTTTGTGAAAGCCTCACAAAAAGGAAAGCTTAAAGTATGACTAGAAGGACAAGATGATTGTATTTACCAAATTTCTTTTCCCTACAGCTCAAGGGTGGTTCAGCTTGTTTATTCATGATCATTAAGGCTGTACTTTAATATTACCAAGTGTCATTAAAAAATGACCTTACACAAGCTTTTGGAAAGAAATTAAATCTAAAATAAACATCTTAAAGGTTTTTTTCCCCCCTCAATCCCACTTAGTCTGACTTCACATGAAGAAGTAACGTAACAGTGAAACACAACTTTAACTAGGAGTCTCTACGTAGTGCAAAGAGAGTGTTCCACTTTGAGTCAAGGAGGAAAACGAGAAAGACCCCTCCTCCGAGGTAGCCCAGAGAGAGAACCTGTCTACTAGAGTGCTCTAGTGCTTCCACTTTGCCCAACTCTTTGTACAAATGTCACCAAAGAAGGACTTTGAAATAACATGGAACAGGGGAGACAACGGTAGGTTAAGGGCGAGTTCCACGATATTAGGTCGTCTGCCCTATGTTTTTACCTTTTAGTTTTCTTATTTGTAAAAGCCAGGGCGTTGAACTGGGCATTTTTTAAAGCTCATGTAACTGTCCTAATTAGTGATCCTATATGATTTATAGGGCTCTAGATAAATTCCTTTTCTCACGCATTAAGCTGTCTAGAATAGTACCATCTTCTTTGACTTACTCATAACATATAAGCAAACATGTCCACATCTTTAGTAACCCTTTTACCAAAATGTTGGTGTGAAGAAGACAGGAATTTGGCCGAGATAGATTTGCTTTCACATACCATTAAGAAGTTGCTTATAGTTAGAAATCGACCCCCATTTCGGGGATTGGCATTGTCCAAATGGCATAACTCAGTTTTTCATGACAGCCAAGCGTTTACTCCTATTTCCTTTGCTTCCTATGCGTATGTAGTTAATAGTTGAGATGCTGTTCATATCAGACACAGAACTTTTCTACACTCTTAAATCACCAGTGGAGCTAGGGGACTGCGTCAGCCAGAGGTCAGAATAACATTTTCCAGTACTAAATGTGTTTATTTAAAAAAGGGATAAAACACTTCACTCAAAGTAGATTAAAATGCTACTCAGAATTATCTGCAGGTGTCAGGAAAAGAAAAAAAAAATGAAGTCCCCCATACAATCACATTCATTCCTGTCACTAAGACTAAGAATTTCATTTCTGAGAAGTATCTCCCATCATTGGAAAACTACTGAGCTAGAAGCCTGTTGCTTTTTTGGTGGCATTTTCAGATGAAGCCATCAAAAAACATTTGGTTCTGGCCACTTAATGTTAAAAGGAAAAAAAAAAAACAAGCAACAACAACAAAAACATTTATTTTGTTTCCTGATTCAAAATTTAAATTGGGTCATTGGGGAAGCTGATGGAATCTGCCATATGAGTTCTGATTCAGTCATCCAAAGATTGTCACTGTACCTCTGTCATCATTGAAAGCTGGCCTGACCTTTGACCCCCAACACCCTTAGAAGGAGAAACTCCCAGGGCAGGCGAGGGGAGGTTCTCACGGGGGCTGCCTCTGCAAGGCCGACAGCTAAAATGAGAAGGCAGCGTCCTATGGACGTTTCCATTTGGCAGCCCTCTGCCTGTGGCTGGGACCTGGAAGCATTTTGATCGATTATCTCAGGAGGCGAAGAGGGAGCACCACAAATCCAGATTGGATTCTGACTTTTCTCCTTCCAGGAAGGAAAAAAAGGAAAGTTCTGTTCAAGTGAAATGCGGTCGCAATCTATGCCAGCTCCTCTGGATTCCACTTTACAAAAAGAATTTAGAACATCAATAAAAGCGAAATAAAAACAAACTTTTTGCCTACTGTAGATAATATGCAGCATATCGTTCCCATCATTTTTGATTCCACCAATTATATTTTGTTTCCAGGAACCTTCAAGCTATATTTTATTCTTTTAAAAATATTTAAGAATAATTTTTGGTCCCTGGCTGGTGTGGCTCAGTGGATTGAGCGCAAGCCTGCGAACCAGAGGATCGCGGTTCAATTCCCAGTCAGGGCACATGCCTGGGTTGCAGGCCAGTTCCCTGCAGGCCATTTCCCAGCAGGGGATGCACGAAAGGCAACCATACATTGATGTTTCTCTCCCTCTCTCCTTCCCCTCTAAAGATAAATAAATAAACAAAATCTTTTAAAAAAAGATTAATTTTTGTGTATGAGTTACCTGTTGGTAATTAAAAGTAATTATGGAATCCACATTAACAGGTTTTTAGAACTCTAAATGTCTATAAACAAAATATAATGCCACAACAAAATTCATAGTATTACAATCCTTTTTGGACTATTGATGCGAAGCAGGTGTACATAAGTGCGTAACTCTTTACTATATATGCAACTTTTGAACTCAGGCACATCTTAGAATTGAACTATGCAGGCAAATGAACACTGTCAGTGTGAGGGCGGGAAGTAGTATTTCAGTGCTCCTGCTGGGCCTGTCTCCTTTGCCGGGAATTATTACCCCCACCCCTGTGCTCCTTTATTATGGGCCACAGCCTCTGCCCGGAAGTCAGCTTTGATCTTGACCTTGGAACTCCTGTTGAACTCTCCTTCTTTACCAGCCTTGGCCACAGGGTTGAAGGTGCATACCACACCCAAACTGGGTCATTTGGATTCTCTCTACTCAGTATTCAGAGTTAGAGTTAAGAGATTCTACACAGTGAAACTCTGTATTTCCCTTAAACTAGGGCACCAGAGCAGAGAAAGTCAGTGTACAGCCACGGAAATGAGCTCATGTCCACAAAAAAAGTAGAGAGAGGAGCATGTAGAACCCAAGAGACACAGACACATGTCTGCCATTCAAATTCTTTCTTCATTCCTTTATGGAGGAAAAAAATCTATTTTTTCTCACCTTTGAGTAAGATGGCCTGTATCCTTATGGGAAATTCTACTTTTTTTCTTTCTCTTTCAGTGCAAGCTAGTCTGATGAGGTATCTATTACTTGTAACCAAAAGAGTCTCATCTAATACAGCAGACGAGAAAAAACAAATTAAAATCTAACTATCCTCAAGAAAGGAGATAACAGGCAAAATAATTATCCCAAGTAAGTTCCAAAAAGAAAAAAGGAAACTGAAAAACATGGTGTATTTTATTATTTTATTGGGCCATAAATTAATTTTTAATTAAATAATATCTGCATTAGTGTGGGGGCAACTTTGCCAGCAAGTTCCCCCATCTGCCACGGGTGAAAGTAACACTACCAAGACATGATCTGCTTGGGGAGGAAAGGTGGCCAATCTCTCAGAGGAGAAAGGCCAGGAGCCCCTTCCTCAACAGCTTTTATTGGATTATAATACACAGGAATACAGGTGGCAAGGATCAAACAGTACATAACATTTCAAAGAAATCTGAGGGCTTAGTCTGACTCAGTGTCTGTCAGGCAAGAGGGTTGCAGAAACTTTGGGAGACATACTCATTTCCTGCTTAGACCCTTATCATATGAATGAAAGCACTCTTAGCAAAGCAGGCTTCACAGGACCTTACAAATTCTTTCTTATGTCCTGTCACCCCAGAACCTGCTCTAGTGGGCAAAGGGATGCACCGCCCTCCCAGTCATAGTTTCTTAGGCTTAAGTGGATTAGAGCCAGGAAGCACTTCTCCCAGATGGAAATGGGGACTCGGGCTATGTCAGAATAGCTGGGGGGCGAGGGTCCATTGCTCCCTCTCTGTTGCAGCTCTCTGAGTCCTTTTTTAAAAAATATTTTATTTATTTATCTTTAGAGAGGAAGGGAAGGAGAGAAATATCAATGTACGATTGCCTCTTGTGAGTCCCCTGCTGGGAACTGGCCTGCAACCCAGGCATGTGCCCTGACTGGGAATCGAACCACGATCATGTGGTTCGCAAGCTTGTGCTCAATCCACTGAGCTACACTAGCCAGGGCCCCCTGAGTCCTTCTATGATGGCCTTCCAAGTGATTGTGTCTGGCTTAGGTTGCCCCCCCCTTTGAGGAGTCGTACCTGTCATAGACTAACCGACCAAGCGCTGGGGGCAGGGGATGAAGCAGAAGCAGCGCTGCTGCCAGAGACAAGCTTTGTCTCCTAGTGTCTCGCAGCCCGGAGGTCGCTCACTCAGCCTTAGCCATGGGGGGCCGTTACAACTCCCGAAACCAGGCAGAGCAGTTCCCAACATATTAGAAACCTCAAAAGGTATCATTAGCCACATTCAAGTTTATCCATACCACTTCTGAACTTGGCCTTATCAGAAAATGGTTTGGATTTTACTTCTGAGACTTCCATTTTGAATCAGATTCCTACTTTAATACTCATACTTAGAAAACTTTGAAAAAAATCAAAATAGATGTGTCAAAAAGTATGTTCTGATATAGAACATGTCATCATGGAATTCCAGATTTTATGCTTAAGGCAGGAATAGTGAATATAGAATCACATTAATCTTGTTCAAAGAACTTTCTGCAGTGTCTCCTTCTGACAATTACATTTTACATCAAAGTCAAATTTGAATCAAATTTTTTCTTCACTTAAAAAGTGTAGAAGACTTAATCCCATGCAGATCCCACAGGTATGTAATGATAGGTTTTGGGGGAAAATTTTAATCTTTAAGAATGAAGACAGAAACAAACTCAAATAATTATGTTTCTCATCTTTTAGACGGCTAAAGTTTTCAGAGCATATCATCTGCCCTCATTAACAATAATAAATATTTGTATTAACCTAATAATGTGGCAAATTTTCTGTTTGTAGTGCAATGTCAATTTTAAATCATCATGCTAGTAATGTGATTTACAGGAACATATGTGCATCACTATTTGCATATATTTATATCACTCTTTAGGTTTTAGATGAAGTGCTAACTTTAAATTAGTGCTGTCAGGAGTTTTAATAAATATGCAGAATTTGTTGTGTGACTTATTTTAAGAATAAATTTTACCTCCATGTAAATTCCTTTTGTTCCTCCCCCCTGCCTATCAGAGCGGTGAATATTTTAGTAATATATTCAAAAATTGATATTTTAAGTGCCATTAAAAAATCTGATCAATTTGCTATAGTAAATCTAGAAATTCACACTTGAAATAGTTGATGTTCTCAGTCATTTTTCCATTCCTCCATTTCTCCTCAGCCCTTCACATAAATAAGTGTGTCAAGGCAGTAGCTTTGCCACTTGCACCAAAATTCACTGGAGTTGCACGGACCCATGTTATGTTTGTTTGTACAATATGATGAACTAAGATCTGTTATGCACACTTATAGAATAAAACTCTAAATTTGACTGTTAGGTAACTGCCTCTCATTGTATACTTTTATTGCAGTGTGTAGATGGGCCTACTGGGTCACAGAAAAGAGTGTATAACATAAAATTAAAAATAGCTGAAGCTTATAAAGAGCTTACTCTATTCCAGGTCCTATGCTTTATATATTTCATCTACTGCACCTGATCGCCTCACAAAAAAAGGAGGGAAAATGACTCATACTGATGGCAAGGTATCTGCTCAGTAATCTATAATTTATTTTTGTACAAAAATTCTTAGTCATCGTACAAGAGGAAGTACAGGGAGGCTAAGTGACTTGTCTAAGGGCACACATACTTGACCTTTCTTCCAAGTTCACAGTGTTTCCTGGTTTCAGTGGGGGTGTCTTGGGTTGGTAGCCAGTAAAAGAAAGTTAAATACAAACTGGCCCTGACAATGTAGTGGTCATTCTGATGCACCACCCAGATCCCCTGCTTCCGGACCAAAGGACTTCATTTCTCCATGGCTACGAATGCTTTGGGAATTGGGAATTGCCTAGGATGATGGGATTGCTGTGCTCAAGGCCACATCACCCTCCAGGGCCATCCCCGTGTACTCTATTCAGGGTGATTCAGGGTCATAAATACCCTACCTCCCTTGTCCTAACTCAGGCACGTTCTGGAGGAATATCCATGGTACAGAGCAATCTGTTGCAGCTTAATTTCTTCCTCTGCCTAATCCTGCCTCCCTCTTTCCCTTCCACGGGTGTAGTTCCAGGAGCACCCCCTGATAAATTTCTTGTAGGGTTACAAGCATCTACATGTTTGCTTCCCAGGAAACCCAGAATGCAACACACAATAAAGGGAATTTGTTGGCTCACAACACGGGAAGTCTAGAGGTAAGCTTATCTTCCAAGTGCATGTGATTCAGAGGCTAGAATTCATTTCTTCCTGTTTTCTGTTCTGTCTGTCAGTGTTGGTTTCATTCCATGGCCGATTTCTTGCCATGAAGGGAACAACACAATGCTATTTGCACATTTGCTCATCACCACACCCAGAAGATTCCAAGTGAAGTTCACTATTCAACTCGCAGGACGGAGGATTGGAAAGTGCTAACTGGCTTAAACAAACTAGTTTCAACCCAGAAGCCTGAGGTGGAGTCGCCTCCCACTGGTTGCTCTGAGGATGAAGTGGGTGGCCAAAGGAAAATCTGGTTACTGTTAGAAAAGGATGTGCGTGAGTCAATGTGGAATGTTGGGTAGTTGATAAACAGCATCTACCACACTCCCTGCAAGGAGAAGGGAAACAGAGCAGTCCCCTCTTTTTGTATTTAATTCCCTTTGCATTTTATTTTTCTTTCAAATGTGACACATTCCCTTCAGTGAGTCACTACATAACTCAGATTATCCATAGCTAAAATTCATTTCCTCCAGAATGCCTTCTCTGTCCTGTCAAAGGCAAGTTTAGAGGTCTGTCCAAAACATTCCCACAAATTAATGTGTTGCCCCTAACATATGCTATCTAATCATGTAGTAGTTTTCTCTTTCAGGGACAGCTGATGCCTTCAGGGCAGATCCTACAGCTTATTCGTGACTGTATCCCCTCCCCCCACCCCCCACCCCCTGGTTACCTAGAGCCTAACAAGCAAAAGATATTTTATTGTTTTGGAATACATGAATAATTAATGAGAATGCTGTGTGTTTTTTTTTCCTGGACACGTGCCCAAGAGTATTTTAAGAGTGATGAAAGACCCATAATTCTAACTTCTCAACTAATGAGCATGTTAATGAAAGAAAAAGATAATACGCTGAGAGGAAGAAAGAAAAGAGCGCTTTACCTCTCTAGAGTGTGACTTCTTAAAGAACGGAAACCACTACATAAGCACAGAAACGTGCTGGCTGTTGGGTATGTGCATAGTTAAATATGCATTCACAAATCAGAGAAGAAAGACAGGTTCATTCATGCTGATGTCTGAAACGCCGGCGAACTTTTTTTAAACCACTTTCAGGAAAGCATTTTTTAAAGGATATGTTAAGGATCAATCATGGTTTTTAAGGTGCTAAATAAACCTAAAATCATTTAACAAAATAGGCCATTCGAAAGAGGGAGACTTTGCTTTTGAAAGTTGGTACATCATTAGGTCATGAGGTTTTTCTGAACATGTGGAGTTGGGAACCTGAAGGGGATTTAAGTGAACAAATGTAGGAAGCAGAGAGAACTACCAGTCTGTAAGAGATGATAATACTATTTAAGAAAAATGTATTTTGTCTGTAGAAACACAAGTAAAATTCCTTTAAGAGTTTTGTTTGTAAGGAAACTTACTGGTCTTCTGGGAAGATCATATGCACCCATCCCTGGCTTATTCACTTCAATTTATTTCTAGAAACCCCGTTACTAAGAGAAAAAGCCATGACATGGAAAAATGTTTTTGTTTAATTTAAAGAGAGAAATAGGATGTAGCCCAGCCTAAGCCAAGATATACAATGTTTACAGGTAGAAAACTGTATCAACTAACAATTAAAGTAGGTTTATACAACTGATACATAACCCTCCGAAAATGAACACAGTAGTTCGTACATAACATGTAAGATCATGAATATATATTGTACTTGCCAAAGCAGGTCACATACTAGTGGCCAGTGACTAGCAGAGACTGGATGTAAAAGTCATTCCAAGAGGCTTTGGAAAGTAAAGTCATTCTTTTTGCTATCCCTTCTTTACCAACTTGACCGACACACAGTCCATTTTGCACTCAACATGTACTCACATATACAGTGAAAGCACTTTCAGAGCAAAAGTAAGGACAGACAATCAGGGCACTTCAACATTAGTATGAAAAACAGGCAGAACAGAGAAATACTTATAGAAGACACTGACTGTACATCTTTCTCACTTACGATACATAGACAAAGAAAAAACATTGGAATCACTCAAAATCAAATGGTGCACAATTCAATTTTGTCTCACATGATAGGCTCTAGATATAAACTATTATGTCATGAAAACAGAGAAGTGTTTCAGTGCCTGAGATTGTCGTGTAAAAATATCACTTCTTATTTAATATGTTTTAGGATGTGAAATTCATTTTGCTGAAAAAGGAAGCCATTGTAAATCAGGGGTTTAACTTCTCAAGAGCTGATATGTGGCAAAATATTTAACCAAAAAGTAGTTGTGAGAAAGTCTGTACATGTTTGATTATATATCCTGCTCTATTAGAACTTAATACATTAAAAATATTGGTCTATTCACTTAGAGTGCTTTTACTCCCATTGTATTTTCAGTTTTGTGAAGATATTCATAAATATTAAACATGGGTTTATATAAAGCAGTCACTCACACACTTAGAATTTCATTATTGAAACAATAAAGAATGCAATTAATTGCATGCCTACCATTTTCCAAGTATTGTTCTATGGGAAAATGTAATTCTAATAAACTTTGAAAAGCCAAACTAAATCCCACTTTTACCAAAAGCTCGTATGACCTTTTGTGAAAACGCACAACTTATTAGTACAATTTTAAAATATATAACAGATGCAGAAAAAGCATAAACCAGAGGTTTACAGCATGATATATTTTCAGAAAATAAAAAAAATGTCCTGTATCCAGCAAATAGGTCAAGAAAAACATCATCACTGGGACTCAAGAAGGTTAATCATACCCCTTTTCTCACTGCTTCCACGGAGAGTAGCCAAAGTGACCTCTCACCCCACAGACAGGTGTGACGTCATATGAGCGGAGAGGAAGATGCGGGCAACTTATGGGCAAATACCACGTCATTTTTTATAAGGGACTTGAGCACCTGCTTATTTTGGTATCCTCAGGGGTCCTGGAATCAGGAGTGACTTTATACTACTGTTTTCATGTAGCTAATATTTTGTTAAGGACTTTCACATACATGTTCTTAAGGGCTACTGCTTATACTTTTTTTATGCTTGTAATGCTCTGGCCTGATGTTAGTATTACAGTAATGCTAAGGCGAAAAGTGTTTCCTCTTTTTTATATTTTTGAAAGACAACATGTATCACTTATTTCTTAAATGGCTCTGGGCCTGAAGTGTCTTTGTAGGAAAGTTCTTAATTACAAACACAAATTCAATTTTTTAAATAAAATAAGGCTATTTAGATTTCTTTTATTTCTTACAGTATCAATTTTGGAAATACATATCTTTAATTTTAATTGTTCATATAATCAAAATCATAAAATTTATTTGTATAAAATTGTTTATATTCCTTGATCTCCTTTTAGTAACAGTGGGTTCTTTAATCAAACACTAATTATTTATTTTCTTTATTTTATTCATTGTTTCTACATTTTATATGACTGTACTCTTATTTTTAGTTTTTTTTTCTTTCTCCTAATATTGCATTTAATTATTTTTTCTGGCTTCTTAAAGTGAAATTTCATATCATGAATTTTACATTTTCTTCTTTTTTAATATTGGTTCAAGTGATAATTTTTTCTGTAAGCACTGCTTTTGCTTCATTCTCTCTCTATATATATTGATATATATTTCATTTACATTATCTCATTATTTGTTGTAATTTTGGAATGTTAGAGAAATACGTAGTTTAACATCTAAACTTTGAAGAACTTTTCAAATATTGTTCTGACACTGCTTTTTAATTTAAAACAATTTTTATTAGAAAACATACTTTGGATGAATTAAATCCTTTAAAATGTATAAAAACAGGCTTTATGGTCTATAGTAAGGTCTGTTTCATGGAAAATGCACAGTAAATTTGAACAATGTGTATTTTATTAATATTGATTTGGCTCATGTATAAATGTTAATTAGCCCAAGGTGGTTGATAATCTATCAAATTGTTTGTATAAATCTACCCTTACTGGATTTCTCTCTTTTTGCTTTAACCATGCCTGTTAGAGAAATGCTAAATATCCAGATCAAAGTGTGAATTTATCCTTAGGTTCTTTCAGTTATGTTCTTACATATTCTGGAGACCTTTTATATAGCACATAGGAGTATAGGGTTGCTATAGCTTCTTGATCCACGTTAAGTTTAATCCTTAATAACTATTTATTTATTTTGCTGGTAAAATGTATTGTTGCAAAGTTTACTTTTTCCTGACGATAAGATATAACTTCAGCTTTCATACGATTAATGTTCCCATAGATATATTTTGTCATTCTTTTACCTTTAGCTCATCTGTTTAAATTTCAATTTCCCGTTTACACAAAATATATGTGGGCCTTGATTGCTTTTACCGAATCCGACAATCACCACTTTTAACTGGAAAATTTTGTCAATTAGCACCTAATGTCATTGTTAATATGTTTGATTTCTATGTCTATCAACTGTCACATTTTCTCCATTTATTCCTTTTCTTTACTTCTTTCGCTTCCTTTCCTACTTACTTTTAATTAGTCGTGCATCATTTGTGTTCAGTTTTTATCTCCTCTATTCACTTTTATGTATACTTCTTACTTACAATTTTTGTGGCTGTTCCAAATATTAAAATATAATTATTAAATAGTATTTACAGCTTCACATATGATCAAAGAAGCTTACAGCAATGTTATTCCATTTGCCACCATCCACTTCTCTGTAATATTGTCATATATGTTTAATTTACATGTTTTAAATCCAAAACACTTTGCTGTTATACTGGGGGTTAGTTTTTTTTAATAAGTACCTTTTTTGTTGACCTGCATATGTACAGTTTCCTGCATTTTTATCCCCTCATACAGATCTGATATTCTTTCTGATATCATTTTCACTCACCCTGAGAATCATTCTGTAATATTTTCTTGATGAAGTTCTACTTGTAACAATTTCTTTCAGCTTTAGCTTACACATAAAGTTTTGCTTCACCATCATTTATTATTAAATATATTTTTATTGAATGTATTTGCATGCCAGTGGTTAATACAACTATATAGGCTTCAAGTGTATAATCCTATAATACAACATCTGTATATTGTACAGTGTGTTCACCACCCCAAGTCAAATGCCCTTCCACTCCCTTTATCCCCCCTTGACCCTCTTCTGTCTCCCCTACCCCTTTCCCTCTGTTAATCAACATACAGTTGTATCTATGAGTTTTTCTTTTCTTATTCCCTTCACCTTTTTCACCGAGCACCCCACCCCCACCATCTGACAGCTCTCAGTCTGTTCTCTGTATCTATGAGTCCGTTTCCATTTTTTTTGCTCTGTTCATTAGATTCCACATATAAATGAAATCTATGGTGTTTTACCATCACTTTTAAAGAGTATAACCTACGGAATTAGATTTATACATGATTTTTTTTCTCTTTGGCACATTAAAACTTTGAGTCCCATTTACATTGTATCTGATTAAAAATGTAGGCAACATTTCCATTGTTCTTCTACATATAACGCGTCTTTTAGTCTCTTGTTACCTTGGGTACTCTCCCTTTGTCTTCGGTTTCCCAAATTTGAGCACTGGTAGGTTTTCCTTGAATCTGCAGCTTTTATATTTTATCAGATTTGGACGATCCCCCTCCTTTCTTGTGTTTATTCATTTCCATATTCATTTTTTTGGAATTTTTCCCATGACTCAACATGAATTTTTCCCATGAGTCACTAACATGTTCCTTTTTTCCAGCTTTCCCTTCGTACACTTCAGTTTGAATTTTTCTTCTACACTGTTTAATCTTCAATTCAGCTCTACAGAAAAATCCTCATTTCTTGAATGCCCATTTGGACTGTTTAACATTTTTCATTTTCCTGTTGAGTTTCTCCATCTGTCATTCATTTTTTATAACTTTTCATTAAGGTATTGAACATTATCATAATAGCTGCTTTAAATTCTTGTCTGCTAATCTCAGCGTGGTGTCTCTAGTGGTATTCTACTGAGTGATTTTTCTCCTAGTTAGAGTTCATCTCCTTTTTGAAAAGGGAAGGGAATGGCTACTTATTTTAGAGGTATTCTCAATATTGTGGCTACTACTTTTGGAGCCTAAATTGTTTTATTTCTTTTACAGTTGCTGAGCTATGTACTTTTCTCCCATTGGAGTTTTGTTTTAATTTGTTAGAGTGAGTTTAAAGTGGACTTACTGCTAAACTTGAACTTTCCTGGGAATCCATAGAATGCCCGCTAAGTTCTGAAATTATCTTTACTATTGATAGTATGCACACCAGCAACTTCCTGATTGTGCAGTTTCTGATTTTTTTTTAAGTCCACAGACCTTCAGCAGCTATCCTCTGCCGAGTCTTATAGGGTTTTACTTCCTGCACTTGAGTATCTAGCTAAACACAAGTGGAGCCTTAGATCCCCTGTCTCCAATACCATACATTCCAGCACCTCAGCAGCCCCGACCTCTGATTTCTGTTTTCTCCAGTCTGTTCGAGCTCCATTTCCCCCTGTCACATTTTGGAAATATCTGCATATAGCAATCTGGAATGGAAGTTGAATATGTCATTCACCCTTCCCTTTTGTCAAGGATCTCTGCCATGTGCAGCCTACTGTCGCATATCTGAAAATAGTGGCCTCATATACACCATACACTTCCAAAGTGTTCATGAGAATCAGTCTGATACCCATTATTCCATAATGGTTGAAATGAGAATTCTTTTCACGGTATCTTAATAATTTTCTCATCCTCTTGGTCATGAGGCTTTTGACAAATTTCAGCCTCTTGTTTGACTACTCAAGGAACTCTTTGGTACTGTTGCCTCTTTGAAATAAAACTTAGCATTTGGTGTAAGCCATATTAAATATAGCCTTCTACATGAATAAAATATATCTAATATTTTTGTTGTATATATTGAAAAATAGAAATTATATTTTACTCATATATATTTTTCATTTAAAAACATTCCCTGAAAGCAAGGGCATATGACCTGTCTTCTCTCATCACTAGTTGGCCATTTAAACAAGTCAATGACATATACTTTTAGAAAGAATAATGTGTAAATGGTAAGACCACTAAAACATAATGTGTACATGGTAAGAGCATTAAAAAAACATATATGTGGTTTGTTGTCACTGACCTTCAAACATACAGGTAAATTTATACAATGGTAAAATGTGCATAGAAAAGTTTGAGTCACTGATACTCATTGTTTGAGTTATGGAAATAATGTCTAGAACTCACACTGATGAAATGACATACATTTCTATAATGAATGAATCATTCCTTAGCCCAAGTTTCAATGCCTGTTCAGCAAGAACTTGGAAGATTTGCGTGGGAGATGGAGTACTAATAATATAACCCAATCCTTCCATTTTTCATAGGAGAAAACTACTGTCAGAGAGATAACACAGGCTATAAGGAACAGAAACTTTGGGGTGAGACAGGTCTAATACTGAATCTTGACTCTATTACCCAACTGTTACAATATATGAGCAAGTCAATAGCTTTGAAGTTCAGTTTTCTCATCTCTAAAATAAATACCACTCTGCCAAACTTATAGAATTACTATGACTAACACTGAAATATTTGCAATTCATCTGGAAGAAATTTCAAATTAAAAGAAGAAAAACGTTATTTGCCCAAAGACACATTATAAGCAATCGATAGCTCTACAATCAGGCCCAGTGTTCTTTATACACACACTCTATTTTACGATGGGATGGGTTAACATGCATTCCTACTTAGCAATTCATCTTCTAAAGAGCACAGACAAGTTATATACTTATTATTCTGTATATGTGAGACAAAGAAGGACACTATATGGTAAAACTCCCAAAAAGTTTCTTGGAAGGAAAATTTCAAGTACTTTTCTAAGGACTTACTGCAACTTTAATAATATATTTTTCATGTCTGATTAATGAGAAACTTTTGCAATAATTCGGTTTATCCAGGGACGTGAATGCTAGTTTCTATTTCTCAAGCCTGATTATGGAACTTCTAAAGCAGCTTAATACGCACAGGTTTGCTAAACAAATATGTCAAAATTCATTCTGCATTTATATCTGCATCAGTTAAGGGAAGAAATGCAGAAATAAACAGCATTTAGAATGTGTCCCCGTTCTCTTTTAAGAACGAAGTTACTCAAGCGCATTTTTTAAATAGAGGATTCAAACTCCTAACTGAGATAAATGTATTTCAGACTGAGGTTCTTAGTAGCTTTACTAAGCAGTTTATGGGTTGGTACTCGGCCATCATGTGATCTGAAACCTTATAACTCACTATTATACAAATGCAAATTTGCCAGGAAGATGTGTGTTCTAAGATTTTTCTCTAAGGACAATCATGCATTTCAAATTCGGAATACAAAATTATGTTTGACATTTAATCTAAACCTGGCTTACCTACTCTTAAAAATAAATAATAGAAAATGTGTCCCACAGCACTTTTCCTGAGGCAAGTAGTTTTCTTCCTTTTCGATATTTCAGGTTTATCCTTAATATCTGCAGTACGTATCACATATGGTGGACATACTCTCATATATGCCTGTGTCTCCTGAATGTACATAGCATTTGGAAGCTTCACTTGAGATAAATATAAAACAGAAAACTAGAATAGGTTAGAAAATACATTTTATATCAGTGAACGTATTCCAAATTGTTAAAAGTCACACATCCAATCACCATTAATTAATTCTACAAAATGAGGTTGACAAGTTCACATGTATTGAAGCATGTTTTACAGGGAATTAATACTAGAGAATGACAGATAAAATGTAGCCAAGATTGGATGTGAGCAATTAATCTGGGAAAGGTCGGTCGGGGTGAAAAAGTTTTCCTTTTGTTTCTCTTATATTCAGTAAGTAGGGGCAGGTCCCACAGCTGTAGTAGATAACAGTTTTCATCATTTCTGTATCTTCTGAGACCCTCTGTTGCAGATACAGCTCACTGTCAAATCTCAGTGGGGTCACGTCAAGCTGAACAATAGTTTAACATCTGAAAATGTGCTGAACACTGTGGACCGTACACAATTTTCCTCAAAATCAAATACATGCCTGGCAACTTCATTTTGATGCGCTAGGTATGTTACCACAGGCATTCAGTAAGATGTATCACTCAAAATTAATTTGAAGTTCGTAGGTCGTTCTGCATTATGTTGGAATTTTCACTATCAGATTAAATTGCGTAACGAATCACCTCTAGAGAACGTTATGTCTGTAATGTGGAGCAATGAAGTGTCCAGTACATGAAGTAAAATATCTCATATTTTAACCTTACGCTAAGTGAAAATAGCAGGTAGAGGTGGACGTGCATTTATGAAAGTGTGTTTTTAATGTGTTGGGAGGAAAACGTAGGCATATTGTGACATATTATTTAGTCTCCAGACTCTCTCTGCCACACACCATTACCTATCTGTCTATCCATCTAACTACCTTTGGAATTTCTCCACAAGGTAATTTAAACTGAAAGAATGTGCAAAATCATTATTTAAGAACATTTATGTCAAAGCATACATAGATTCCCACATACCCCAACCCAAACACACACAAAACTCCAAGCTGTAGTTTTCTGTAGGTAGATCTCTACAAATATATTGTAAATAGAGTATTTTACATACAAAATGTAAGAAATATATAAGAAAATAAATCTAACCCTTTTAAAAGACAGCAAAATTTACAATGATCCGGAGTGAAGAGGGAGTTTCATTTTTTTACCCTTGCTATTTTTTAATGTTAAGAGAATGTTGTTACACTTTGCGATGAAACAAGTAGACTCTGGATTTTTCTGGCAGCTTGCTGTGAAAAAATCCTCCCTTGTTGAGAGGAAGCAGGCTGCAGACTGGCAGTTCAAAAGGTTAGACTAAGCTCAGACCTGAACTATGATCCCAAAACTTATTCACGACATTTAACACTCTTCTGGCTCACTTTCTGATTTTCCAATAAATAAAAAATACTTAGAAATACACGGATACAATATGAATTAAAGAAAAATATGTACCCATCTTTTAATCTTTAAGTATTGTTAGTGACGGGCTATCAAAAGGTAAGAGATATACCTATTCTATAGTTTACAATCACCCCTAAGTTTTATAATCCATCTGTATATGGACTTACTAGTCTTCAGTTGGCAAATGACGTCACAGGCAAAGGGATGTAAGTACATATGATCAGTGCTGCTGCCCCTCAGGGGAGTATTGTCTCTGCTCATCAGAAAAGTGGAAGAGGTCTACTTGCTCCTCACCTGTTATTGCGATTAAAATCCTCTTTTTCATACATCTCTCATTTTTCTCTCATTTAGGATCAAAACTGATGATGTCCCTTGGTTTGATGACTCTGCTCTTCTAGAGACCCTCTGAAGACGAAGAGAAGGTAGCTTTAGAATTTTGATCAAAATTTGGGTTATTTCCCTACAGGAAAATGTTTAGACTTTTTTGCTTTATCTGTGAGACGATTCACTACTTGAAAGGCAGGATGAAGTTTTAGCTATCTTTCACTTCCTGCTATCTTTCCATTTGTAGGACTGTCGGACATTTATTACATGTATGTTAGCTGAATAAATGTCCTGGCCAGATTCGATACCCGTAATCTAAAGCTAAAGCTCTTGGAATCTAGAGCCCAAAGAACTAACATTAGAACACTGGTCTTACTGCATATAAAGTAATATTTAGTTAGTTTAAGTATCCTAACTATCCATTTCTACATCTGTTAACTAGACATAATCATACCACATAAGGGTTTGTTTTTTTTTTGTAAGATTAAATGAGGTGATTAAGTGAGATGGGTTATATATTTTTAAGATGTTTATTACATATATGACTTGTACTATCTAGGCAAAGGGGATATATAAATGCAGAAATTAGGCATTAATTAAATGACCATAAGAGTAAGTGTAAGGATAAACATAGGGAATCCAAATTTTTTAACAGATGCAGAAAGTGTCTCCATAATGACATAAACCTAAAAGCCAATACAATTTGAAGTACGATTGAATACAGAAGAGAAGACCAAAGCATACTGAGGGTATAGTGCCATCAAGGTTGCATGAAGGGGTTGGGGCATCCAAAGGACCAAAAGAAGTCAGTGAGGCTAAAGAACTGTGAGGGAGGAATATAGTTGAGGTGATAGGGGTCTAGATTTAACTTCAGATAATGCACCAAAAAACTCTTGGCAGAGACTCAAACCCTTGTAGTCTACCTCTTAGAGAGGAGGAGGATGACATAGGACTCATTCTGTGTGATACATACTGTAGGGTGATAACTTAGTATCCTATGTCAATATGTTTGTCTAGCTACTTAACATCCTGATCTTCATTTTGTAAAAATAAGGACAATTCTAATCATCATCACCATTATCATCTTCACCATCATGGAGGCAATGGTTGAACTCACGGCCATGGTGGATAGTTACTCCTTGTAATAATTTGCTAGGCTTTGTGTTTAAGGGGTGTGGGGCAGGAGGCAGGAAAAAAACATAGCAAAAAGATAACAGGATATGACCATTGAGGTCTTTCAGTCTGATAAACTGATTTAAAAAGGAGGGGGGGAGCAAATTTAATTGATCCAACAAATTAAACACTAAACTAAATTAAAAACTAAACACTAATTTTGAATTCAGTTTGTGCTAAATGCTTTGTACGATGACAAAACAAAGTAACATAATATGAATACAAAGAACTACCTTTCTGAATGCAAAGAACTTTCATTGAAATTAGATATCATCTGGGGTAAACATAAAGGTAAACTAAAATTCTTGCTTTCAAATATATTCTCAACTATCTCTGTATGAAATATTGGTAACAAATTTTAAGTCTACTTATAGTATCTAGAAAATTTTGGGCCATATCACTGTCTCTTTAGTTTGAACACCATCAGGAAACAGTTAAATTCCATTTTAGCCAAAAAATATTAGAAATTTAAATCAATTATGAAAACATTTTTCCTAAAAGCATATAAGAGCTTTCTGAGTCTCCAGTAACTGTTGCTTCCCTGGTCTTTCAGCCTGTCTGATGGCCCTCACCCTTCTGGCCAGTTTGCTTTTTGATCTCAGTCTGAGTCAGCTTTTTAAAATGCCAGTCTGGGATAATAGACTTCCAGTCAAGATGGCGGCACAAGGAAACACAGCTCATGTCCTCACACAACTGCATCAAAATTACAACTAAATTATAGAACAGATAAGAACTGTTCTCCCAGAACTGTCAGAAATTGAGCTGAATGGAAGTCTGACAACTATGGTATTAAAGAAACCACATCCATGTAGGAGGAGCAGAAATGCAGAGCAGGCTGGTCTCACATCCACATATGGTGGATAAAATTTGGGAGGAATATGTTGGGAGTGGGGAGCCCCAGCCACCAACCTGTTCTCCCATCCCAGGGTTCCAGGGTCAGGAAGATAAATCCCCATAATTTCTGGCTGCAAAAAACAGTGGGGACTGAGTCAGTGGAAGAAGTGGCTGGAATCCCAAGCACTTCCCCTTAAAGAACCACGTGTGGACTTACTCAGACTCTCTCCCTCTGAGCTCCAGTACTGGGGTAGCAGCTTGAAAGGCACCAGTGGCATATAGGGAGGACCTGAAGTGTCTGGCATCAAGGCAGGAACTGAGGGACAGCTTTCTCTCAGACAGAAAGGCAGGCAGAGGCCACTGTCTCCTTTCTGAGCCCTCCCCCCATACAGCCATAGAGCTGGCAGGCAAGGGCCACAACTGAGATGCCATCAACCTGGCTGACATTGTTTGCCCTCTCCTGGAGACCCTCTGAGACTCCATTCCACCCAACTTAAAGGCCCACCTAAACTGATAACCATGACTTTTCCATAACTATGAATGGCTGCCCTAGGCTCATGCCTCACAACCTCCTATATCCTATCAACCAGGATTAGTAAACCCTTGGCCCCTATATCTCTTGCTAAAATGGCCACAGGCCTGGCACTAGCTTTAGCCAGTTTAGATTCACAGTTTGACTTTGCTTGGGAATCTCCAAGCCCGGCACAGGTAGCAACCATCTCAGATTGCTTTACAGTTCAGGTAGGGTGGCCCTGGGCAAAACCCTCAGGTAGGGGCTGATCCTGGGCTACAGCACTAGGAAACCCCAGAAACTATGCACCCGGTGGACAGCTACAGACCACACTGGAGTATATCACCCTGCCCCTGCACAGCTGATTCTTCATGGAGGGTGGGAGTTGGTGATCAGTGGTCACAGTCAGTCCTTGCAGCCGACTGGCCTGGGTAAATCCCTCCTACTCGCCTGCCAACAGCAAACAAGGCTCAACTACAAGAGGAGGGTGTACTCAGCTGACACAAAGGCCACCCCTTTAGTACTCAGCTTTGGTGATAGGGGAGGCTGTGCCACTGGACACCTACTAAATTTGGCCATGCTACCAAGACACAGAGTCATTATAGCTGTGCCTAGTACATAGAAACAAACGCAGTGAGGCTGCCAAAGTGAAGAGACAAGGAAACATGGACCAAATGAAAGAACAGATCAGAATTCCAGAAGATGAGCTAAATAAAATGGAGATAAGCAATTCATGAAAAGCAGAGTTCTAAACACTGGTTATAAGGTTGCTCAAGGAACTTAGTGAGGACCTCCACAGCATAAAAAAGATCCTGTCAGAAATGAAGAATACACTAATTGAAATAAAGAACAATTTACAGGGAAACAAAAATAGAGTGGATGAAGCCAAGAATCAAATCAATGATTTGGAACATAAGGAAACAGAAAACAACCAATCAGAACAACCAGAAGAAAAAAAAACAATCCTCCCCAAAGGAGGATAATATGAGCACCCTCTGGGACAACCTCAAGAGGTCCAACATTTGCATCATAGGGGTTCCTGAAGGAGAAGACAAAGAATGAGAAATTGGAAATTTATCTGAAAAAATAATGAAAGAAAACTTCCCTAATTTGCTGAAGGAAATAGACATGCAAGTCCAGGAAGCACAGGGAGTTCCAAACAAGATGGATGCAAAGAGGCTCACTGTGAGACACATCATAATTAAAATGTCAAAGGTTAAAGATAAAGAGAGGATCTTAAAAGCAGCAAGAGAAAAGAAGTTAGTTAGCTGCCGGAGAGTCTCCATAAGAATATTAGCTGATTTCTCAAAGAAACTTTTCAGGCTATAAGGAACTGGCAAGAACTATTCAAAGTGATGAAAAGCAAGGACCTACAACCAAGATTGCTCTACCCAGCAAAGCTATCATTTAGAAGTGAAGGGCAGATGAAGAGCTTCCCAGATAAGAAAAAAACTAAAGGAATTCATCATAACCAAACAATTATTATATGAAATGTTAAAGTGACTTAGTTAAGCAAAAAAAGATCAAAACCATGAACAATAAAATGGTAAAAACTATGAATCTATCAACAACGGAATCTAAAAAACAAACTAAGCAAACAAGAAGAACAGAGACAGAATCATAGATATGGACAGTGTTTTGATGGTTGCCAGATGGAAGGGGAGTCATGAAGGCATGGGTGAAGAGGCGAGGTGATTAAGAAGTACATATAGGTAGTTTTAGAATAGCCATGGAGATATAAAGTACAGTATAGAAAATGGAGTAGCCAAAGGATGTATACCCATGACCCATGGACATGAACAATGGTGTGGGGATTGCCTGAGGGGGTGAGGGATGCTGGGTGGAGGGAAACAAGTGGGGAAAAACTAGGACAACTTTAGTAGCATAATCCATAATACATACTTTAAAAATGAAAGCATATGAGTACTCACATGTCAAAATGTTCATAATTATTATTGGCCATTTCAAATTCAACATTACACTGTATGGCCTTGAGAATTCCTATACAAGTGTTATCTACACATAATATAATTGTGAGAGATGGTAAGTTGGTTGTGATACCAGCATAGCAATTCTTCAATACTAATTCAAGTTGAACAGAATCGCTCAAGGTAAAATGTCAAAGCCACCTTCCATCTGATCTTATTAACCAAGGTCCATAATTACAGATCTGTGACCTCAAACCAGTGGCTGATAGATCGCAACTTTACAGCACACATCAAAAAACTTCTCAGAAAATTGTGCTGTGCTTTAATCATATGCTTTTTCAAGTCGCAACTGATCCAGAGTGGAGGAAAATGTTCGATTACACATTCCCTACCCAGTCATGCATAATAAGGAAAATGTTAATTATCTAACAGCATGTTCACATTTTCTACTAGTTGGCAAGTATAGAATTTTGGCTGCTATCACTTATCAAATAGGTACCGGAGTTTTACACATTTGTTATCAGCACAGAATTTGCCTTGTCTAGTTGTACTGCCTACATATTCCACTGTTCCAGGAGTCATTTAAGCATATAATAAATTGAGTTTCAATGAGCTGGAACCTCCCGCTTCAGCCGATTTTTTCAGCAAATTATTTTCCAGCTGTAGCTTCAGCAGGAGTTTTTCCCACTCTGAAAAGATGGCTGTAATGGCCACATATTTTATATGCCAATTCCAAAATCATTGTAATCAGCTAGTTATTATGCATTAAGTCAGTGATGAGCAAATTTTAAAAAGGTTCAAATCACTCTATGGATATGGTAAGTATCTTTAATATACTTCGTGTTTTGGCACTAAAGTTTGACATGACAAAAACAAGGCCAATATATCTGGGGCTTTGCCATAGAGCGGGGCAAACTGCTGTTTTGCCATTTATAGTACACTTTTCTGCATATTTATGTTCCAACAAACATCACTGGGGTATGAAGCAAGTATTGATATTTGAGGATCAGCAAACCCCAAACTTTGACTCTAATGTAATCACTTGCATCTGTTCTCATTTAAATCTATGCTCCCTCTTGAAGCAAACAGATATGAAGGGTATTCAAATGAACCAAACTGAGAGGGGCATTTGGTTCAGGATCAGTATATAATGGGCAGTGGTTTCATGGAAGATATAGGCAGCTACAGATACAATATAACTATCTCTCTCTATATATATAATACATAAATATATATATATACACACACACATATTAAATATGATAGAATATATGTCTAATACTAGCTATGTGCAGCAAGGGATACAAAGCACTTTGCAATCTATTGTCAATTGTCAGCTTTAGTTCTGACCATACCTTATCTTTCTTTCTTTGATATATCTCCTTTAATTTGAGAAATCCTTACCACCTCTACGTGGACCTATAAGAAAAGCAATGTGCCTGTAGTGATGCAAACTACAAACAAACATAGAAAAGAAGGTCAGGAGATAATGTGCGACGGGAGGTAAAGGAAGAGGAGGTCACCCAGGACCTTGTTGGCCATCACCAAGCCTTTTATTTTTATACTGAGGCAAATAGAAAGCCTCTAGAGTGCTTTAAATACAATCCATTGGACTGTTGTGTTGAGACCAAGGCAGAAAGACCACTTCAAAAGCTATTCCAAAGCCCTGGCTGGTATAGCTCAGTGGATTGAGCACGGGCCTGTGAACCAGAGTATTGCAGTTCAATTTCTAGTCAGGGCACATGCCTGGGTTGCAGGCCAGTTCCCAGAAGGGGCCGCATGATAGGCAACCATACATTGATATTTCTCTCTCTCTCCTTCCCTTCCCCTCTACATTTAAATAAATAAAAGTCTTTTAAAAAAGCTATTGCAATAATAAGGGGAAAGAAGACCGTAATTTAAATGAGGGTGGTAACAAAGGAAATAATGAGACGTGATCAGATTCCTGATCTACTTGAAAGGTAGGGTCATCTAGATTTCCTGATTAGGTCAAGTATAGAAGGAAGAGACATTGAGGACAATTTCCACTTTGCCTTGGGCAACTGGTACAAAGCATTCCTATTTACTACAACAGAGAAGATTTCAGGAAGAACTTATTTGGGGAAGGAGACTAGGAACTCAGTTTTGTTGCCGTGACATTGGAGAAGCTTTTACGCACCCAGGAATAGACAGTGCATATATGAGACTGGTGTTCAGGAGACATATCAGAAAATAAAAGTATACCTGTCATCAGCATAGAAAAAGTCTTTCAAGTGGTGACCCTAGATAGGAATATGGAAGAAAGAAAGACACTAAAAAAAGATAAAGAGAACCAGGGACTTAAAATAAATCAACAGAAAGACTGAGTGATGAAGTTAAATAATAATCCAGAAAGCATAGCAAAAAGACCTAATAATAGAAGACAGAAAATAAAGAATCATAAAATTCAACCACATGACAACATTATCTCGCATCTGAAGAAGGAGCTCCAAAAAACTGAGAAAAAAATAATTTGAAAAATAATGAAAAAATATGTTGAAAAAAATGTCTAGACCTAAATGATATCTGTTTCTGGATTGAATGTCCCACATATTGTACAGAACAACTAGCGAGATAGATGAAATTCCAAAAATGCAGTGATAAAGAGAATATTCTAAAATCTTCCAACAAGATGACCTATATTTATAGGTCATCTGCAGATTCTGATAATCAGAAGCGCTTGAGATTTTTCAATGGCGCTATTGGAGGCTTGAAGACAGTGGAACAATGCCTTCAAAATTTTGAAGGAAAATGATGTCCCAGTTAAAATTACATCTACAGGTAAATTACATGTCAAGGGAAACGGTAAGAAAGAACCATTTAAAGTCACATAAAAACTTTAACAAACCTATACCTCCCACAAGTTTTTTGGTTAAGTTACTAGGAAATGTACTTCACCAAAATAAAGGTGTAAACCAAAAAAGAAGAATAGACAGCCCACAGGCATCTGAGCCATGAGAGCGCCTAGCGGGCTCACCATGATGGAGACGGAGGAGAACTATCTCGCCATTGCGTGTTCGTGCTGCCCTCCCACCCTGTGCTGTGAACTGCTGTCATGTCCTAGTTCCCAGCTCGGGCCACCCTTTCTTCGTCACGCTTTCTTTGTACACACTGCTCCCATGACGAGAGAATGGGTATCTTCCCCCTACGTATCTTTTAGTGTTTAGAACAGAAAAACACCTACCCTTTTACCTTCGATGATGTCTTACCCTAAGGAAAGTGACTTTGTTCTGCGTTGCCCAAGCCTCTGAGGAGGCGTTAAATACGCTATTTCGTCTCCCTGTAAGTCTGACTCTTGCCTGCTGAAGTACGTCTCCCTTGGTGGAAGGGACCATGTTCTATGGCCTTTGTTATCTCTAGCATCTGGTCTGATATTCAATAAATATTGAATGAGTAAATGAAGGAACAGATTTAATTCATTATTTAGAGATATGCATCTCATTAAGTAGCTCATTAAGTTCCTAAATGGAAACAGGACTAACAATAAAGAGACAGGATATACTTCTATAGCCACCACTTAGTAAGGGCATCTTACATTCAGTAAGCTGCTCACTCACAATCTCGGACCTCCTAAGTCATAGCTTGGGGTTTTGAACTTGTGTCTGTTGAACTCTAGTGTCTGTGCTCTGTGTTACTACGCAGTTCTCCTTTTTGAGGAAAAGGAGAAGTTTTAATTAGGGTGGCCTCTTTTAGAGAAACAGAAGCTTTGTAGCAAAAAAAACAAATGCTAATTGAATGAAAAGTCCATGAATGCCAATTGCATGAGAATAGACAAGCCAGTATATACTTTCTAAAATGTTGGAAAAAAATAATACTTTTCTTCCCTGGATGAGAGTTTATCTGCCAAAACTAATCCTGGAGTGAGTTTTATAGGCATGTTATAAACCTCTGTAAGTAAAGAATGTGATAGAAATGCTGACAAAGCCCTCCTTGTGACAGGTTTAAAAGGCACAGCTATACAACAGAAGTAATTTCTCGAATTTGGAAATTATGCATGACTGTAAAGACAAACATATCTGCCATAAAATGAGCCCACACCTGCATGGGGGTATATTGGCTCCCACCTAATTCAAGGTCAGCAATAACTTTAAAACAAATTCTATTAAACTCTTATCAAGCTGTTCAAGTCAAAATTAAAGGGAGGAAAAAACCCAGCAAAATTCTCTGCAGAACATTAAATCATGCAAAGTTTCAAATAAACAAATTCAGCTAGAGGAAACTAGGAACAAATCCTTCCTTTAAAATGCTTCTCCTAAAACAGCCAAAGAACTCAACATTTAAAAGCAAAAATAGCAAGGGCTTGTGAGTGTTTCACAAGCAAAACACTATCAATCCGGTTAGGCAGAAAATGATAGTGAAACAAATAATTTATCAATAGTGCCAATAGCCGCTTATCATCTGAGGTCTTTCTGATGAATCTTTAAAAATGCCAGTTTTACATGACCAGGGACCGGGACAGACTAGCCAAGATTTCGAAGGACACAAAGCTAGTCTCTTGGCACGCCCGTGATGGGTTTTTGTCCGCATCCAAACTCACCCACCCTATGTCTCTTGATTTTGCTACATTCATAAAGTACCTCTGAAAGGCCTTAGGTTGTGCAATCAGAGAAAACCATATTCAACTCTTGTTTTTGTATATAATTGGGTGAGACTGGGCAAGTTATTCATTTACCTCCAATGCTCATTTATTTTATTTACAAAGCAGGATCAATACAACTTACCTGCCCAGGAAAATCTCATGTTGTGGGCCACTGGCCTTCTTACCTATTTTAGTCACCCAAATATCTAAATAATTAGATGAAGCTAATATCTTAAATTAAAAGCAGATGGGTGCCCCTAGATGACCATGTAGCTTAATACATTTAGGTACAACGGCTACGTTTGAAATTTAAGTTTCTCTAATGTTTTGCAGTATTTTTTAAAAGCATTGGTGGTTTTTTTTGCATATGGGCACGCCGAGTCTCCCAAGCTGCCTGGGTTTAATAGGAGATAGGACTAAAGTTAAAAACAGCAACAACAGGGCCTGCGAACCAGACGATTGAGGTTCGATTCCCGGTCAGGGCACCTGCATAGGTTGCAGGCCAGTTCCCAGCAGGGGACACACCAGAGGCAACCATATATTGATATTTCTCTCCCTCTCTCCTTCCCTTCCCCTCTAAAGAAAAATAAATAAAATCTTTAAAAAAAAAAAGATGGCTAGCTGATTGTATCTTAACACCATCAGATTTTAAAAAAAAGACAGCAACAACAAACCTAAAATTCTTACTATTATCTCTTCAATATCCCTGAGACTATAGGCCAGAACAGATACAAGCTCCTATTGTAAATTATTGTGGGTACAAAGTCTGTGTTGGTTTTCGTTTTAACCCTGTGGCGTGACAGAATGCTTGACATCTGGCAGGTGTCCATCAGTGTCTGTCAAACAATGAAAGAATGAGTGCAGCGAAGACAGACCATGTCAATGGGCCTTCTGTTAGCCGGGGAAGGAGGAGGAGTGGTATGGGAAATGCTGAAATCAAAATGGGGAGACTTCGAGTGTTTTTTCCCCTGTTTAATCTCTCACACGTAATGGTGAAATAAGAGCACGTTTGGATGCTGACGGCACGAATAGAGTAGAGAGAAATTGATTAGTAACAGACAGGGGGAGAAAAGGAACATTAACATGACTGACGGATCACCGTCTCTAGGAAATGAAGAGCAAACAGACTGCAGACTGGCCTCTGTTTCGGGTTTGAAGATACTTAGAGAAGATGAATCACATAAAACAGAATTGGAAAAAAATTATGGAAAAGGTTAGATACAATAATCCACATAAAGATAATCCACGTGAAGCACTTAGTTACTTCTCAATAAATGTTGGCTATTATTATAAGTAGAGAGTCCCTGAAACATAAGCATAAGGAGAACATAATAAATCGTAGTTTCTACTCTGGCTAGATGAGTAATAACATTGCAGGGATCATGTTATAGTTTTATTTGAAATCTGAAGAATTCTTGGAGCACATTTGGCCCAGAAGAAGTAAGTTTTTTCCTCACTCTCCCTCCCCCTGCACCTCCTTCCACTTCTCCTCCTCTTCTATCACCAGAATTAAGTGAGAGCAGAAAATCCATATGTAAACTCATTCAAATGCCCTCCCCGAAAGCAGAGATTGTGCCATTTATATCTGAAATGAAGAGCTTGGCACACATAATAGCTATTGAGAAAATCTTTGCTGCTAACAAAATTATTGATGTTATGTCCGCATTCATTGTTTGAGAATCTCATAAACCTCGCATGCTAAAGAACGTCTCAGAAGCAGCAGTGAACTCGCTGACCTTGCAGCTTCTGGGACCACTCTCTTCCACGTTGTACCCCTCAGTGCAAGGGCAGCGGGACCCTAACTCTGACACACCGTCGTTCAGCATATGCTCACCAGGTGAGTGGTTTATCACGAGAGAAGTAGGCTAGAAACAAAGGCTGACTGACTAAAGTTTTCACAGGCATTGCTACGCTCTAAGAGACAGAATGCCTACAAGACATTCTCTGTCAAGAAATGTTCATTTTGATAAATCTGTCACCAAAGAAAAGGCAAAACAATGCCAAAAAAATTTACTTCCAGGATTCATAACCAGAAAGCTGTTCATTCAATTTTCTGCAGTGGCACACACTCAAAAGATGCATAAAACATTTAACGCTGTTGTTCCCCAGTTTTATTAATGCTTGCTAACTCATTTATTCTCCTGATGACAATCTTGCCGGAAGCCTATCACTTTCTGCAGGGTACTCAAGTGACTTCAGTTGCAACCGAATCTGTGGTAATTAGTCAACTGAATCTGTGAGAAATTATTGGGATATGACTTTGTTATTACAGAAAAATTATTCAGAATTCTAAGTATTTACCTCAGAATATTTCGATCCACCATATGTCCAAGCCTGCACAACATGAAGGAATAAAAGTGAATTGATGTAAATCAAAAAGGCTTTCTTTGGCTTTGTTGGGTAGAGTGATTCCCAATATGTGTGTCTCTAATAAGTAAAGCACAAAACCAGAAATAAAGGTGGGAATATGACTTTTTTCCTCTAGGAGGCATTCTAAAAGGCTTTCTTAAGTAACTCTTGGATGGTAGAGAAACCTAGTTCTCATAAAGGTTGGGGGCAAATTTGAAAATATTAAAGAGGCAAACTTAAAAGTCACAAAAATGTGGAATCGCAGTGAGACAGATTCGAGCCTGAGTGGGTCCCCAGGAGAGCCAGGAATCTGGGCAGAGACAATTCCTTCTCTTTACATTTCTACTTCTTTAGAAGCTACTCTCGGGGCATTTCACATGGCCGTTACAAATTGACACTTTGTATGGCATCTTACATCAGAAACTGAAACCAAAGACCATCCACTTCCTTGATTTAACACACTATGAAACTCAGAGAAATGACTGGTCCAAGTGAGCACAGCTAATTTGAGCATCGTTTTTGAGAGAATGCAAGACAGGAAGATGTATGAAGAGCAGCATCTCGTGATTGTGCACCTGAGATTTGGAATTGCATCTCTGCCACTTACAGACCTCCGTGAGAAGTGCATTGTGGGATGCGGCACAATGCTAGTGCACAGCCAGCCCTACAAGGTTAGCTTCCGGCTTCTCATCAGCAAACAACTAGTGACTACACTGGACCTTTCTGGCCTGTATCAACCTTTACATTAGAAAAAAATGAAAGTGGTATTCAGTAACTAGGATGCACTTGTGAGTAGGATGCATTTGAGATACTCAAACAGGTGCTTGACAAGAAAATCCACCTACCTATTGTTGCTCCTCCGATGAGGTGGTTTTATAGACACAATGGGAAAGCTGGTGGGAAATTGAAGGGAGCGATGAGGATAACAGATAAACAAATCAGCACAAGGACTGAGCACCATAAGTTACTCTAACACGTTATGTTTACTCACCAGTAGTTAGTATAATGCAGATTTGATCCAAGGCCAATGTCAGTGTTCGAAAGGATGTAATCTCATAGAGGGGATAGCAGGAGTTTCCATAGGTGGTAATATTCCAAGTCAAAGGTATCTACACCTCAGTCGCAGTAGACCAACCCTTTTCCAACAAGCAGAGCCACATTGAGCAGAACAGAAGTTACAAGGAGGAGACTGGCAGAATACAAGCCAGGAATAGGGTCCCACCCAGGAGGTTACGACTTTGACAGGGACTTAAGTGTCCCTGGGAGACAGGAGAGCAAAGTATAAGATCGGTCTTACAAACTGTAACACAAGTATCACGTTTGAGGAAACGAGACTTCCAGACTTGCAAAAGTCTAGCGCATTTCCACTGTGACCCACTTTAGGGACTGGACAACTCCCCACACTGATTGGGGGGGAACTCAGGAACAAAGTATGGCTGAGGCTGTAGGAACAGAGTCATGTGGAGTCTAGTTGAACGGGGGTTGACACCAGTGTCCTACAAATCCCAAGAAAGATTTTGCAGTGAATGGGGTGTGCCTGGACGAATGAGGATCACTCAACGGATGAGAAAAACACAACCGAGTTTCCTCTGAAAACGAGTCCAATTTTGTCTTGTCCCGCTTTTAAAATGAACGCATCTTTGTTCTTGAAATCCTTATTGAGTAGGTTTTAAATACAAAAATAATAAAGAATGATGCAGGGTTTGTTATACTTTTCTGATATTTCGCGTTATCTTTTTTTCTAAAATGAATGTTTTAAACCCAATGCTTTGTTAGTGTGTGTGCGCACGCGCAAGATTCCAGAAGCTAAGTGTCAAGATAATAAGGCTGTAATAAAGAAGTAAGATGCTAGTCACTCTTACAGACTTTCTCTACAAGAGGGCAGCCACTAAATGGGCCAAAAGAAAGTAAAGAGGATCACAAGGAGAAAACAGACTCAGCTTCCACACGGAAATAATTTGAATAATGATACTGGGTACAAATCATGTTTTCCCACACAAAAACAAGATTGATCTTAAGAATATCCTCTCACATTTTAAAGGGCAGCATGACTCAGAATTCCCAACAGGAGCAAGTTAGTCTTATGTTATAGGACGGAAGTAAAAACTGTACAGGTCCTCAATCAGTAAACACTAATACAAAATCAAAATCCAGATGAAATGCTTACTGTATCTATTTTACACAAATATTTATATAGTTATCATAAGGTCAGCCTGAGAGTTATAGGAGGTAAACCCTGTCAGAGGCAGTAAGGCGATGAGAGCATCTCCCAAGAAGAATTACCGGGGCTCACGGCAACTCCATTTGTCACGAAATTTTGTATTCCTATAACCTTGCTTTGCTGCAGTTTCCCCATCTGTAAAATGGAGACTGTAATTTCAGGTCATCTCTTCTGGGGTTCAGGAAAGGACTGAAATCAAATAAATCATACAAATACAGCCCGCATCATCATTTACTAAAAGTTAATCAATCAATAACTTTTAGTCATTAGCAGTAAGGCAGGTTTCAATGGGATGTTCAAAATTCACCCCCCACCAAGAGAAAAGAAAACAAAACAAAAGCCTCATGTTAACACCGCAGTACATTAGAAAACCAGCATTAATATGCCCATCCACATTCCCCAGCTTGTCAAGGACTTGCTTACTAAATAAGATAATCCATTTATCAGACCTCTGTAATTAATAAGAACACAGCTCCTCTCCCTGCGCTCTCTTATCAGATACACGACATTAGTAGCAAAGTGACATGACAGTGATATCAAAATTACAACATTAACAGGCACTGAATAAATAAAACCTGAAGCAAAATCTTTGCTGGTGCCAAGAATAGAATAGCTGAGATGTAGAAGGATATTTCAGCATTGAGTGGAGAATAGTAAATCACATAACACTGGCAGAATGCTAGAGATGATACCTTTTCAAAATAAAACTATGAAATACTGGTGGGGACGGACAGCCCGGCTATTTCATTGTGAATGACACAGTGAACCTAATAAAGTAGCTGATTTATTGGAGACCTTATCACATGTTCAAGGGAGGGTTTGCACTGATTTCCAGCACCCACTGTAGAATTTGTGCTGTTTGTGCCAAAGAAGGTTGCATTTTTATTCCAGCAAAAATCAACCTCTTCTCCATAAGGGCAGTGGGAACCTCAGCCTTCACACCTTTGAGTATTCCGTTTGCAACATGGACAGGACAGCCTTGTGATCCTATTGAAAAATGATTTAATTTTCGTGACCAGTGCCTACTGTTGTTTGTATTTAAATATATGATTTCCTTCTGTTGAACACTTTTCTCTGCACTGTTCCATGGTCTCCCTCAACTGACCAAGGCCACCAGTGGCCTTGCATCTTTCCACAGGCAGAACTAAGATGGAGTCCACAAGAAAGGAGGTGACACAGGGAGGCATGGGGTGTGACGTGGGCAGTTCTTTGACTCTGTGTCTTTGACTGCTGGGACCTCCAAATAGATCAGATAGAACATGCATTTTTGTTGTTGCTGAGAAGCACAGCCTTACTAGCTCTAACTTCTATCCCTCCTTCTGAATGATGGAACACTCTGAGTTAACAAAACGAGCATGTTATGAGCTATTCCCCGTTTTCCTTCCCAGGAGCCACCATGGGAATGTCCCTCTTCGGGGTCATTTTCTCCGTCCCTGCCTGCTGCCACCCCTGCTCCTGCCAGGCCCTCTGCATGTGGTCACACAAATATACGTCCTATTGGTCAACGGAAAGGCCTGAGTCCCCTTCCTGGCCTCCTATTAAACAAATAATGGTCCTTCGAAAACAAAAGACTTGTGTTTCCATTTTGGTAGCAACCTGATCTCTGAAAAATTGATAGAAAGTAACTACAAATGTTGATAGCTTTTGCTTTAAGATATCATGTATTGCCCTGGCTGGTGTAGCTCAGTGGATTGAGCACGGGCCTGCGAACCAGAGGATCACGGTTCGATTCCCAGTCAGGGCACATGCCTGGGTTGTAGGCCGGTTTCCTGCAGGCCAACTCCCAGCAGGGGCCGCACAAAAGGCAACCATACATTGATGTTTCTTTCCCTCTCCTTCCCCTCTAAAGATAAATAAATAAAATCTTAAGAAAAATACCATAAGCTTTTTTTTAAAAAAAAAGATATCATGTATTTATTGGCTATTTGTCCTAAAAATTCTGCTACCATTTCCATAAAACAGTGGTGCATCGACAACAGTTAAGTGATTTATAACTGGTTTTGGCACATTTTCTAATTGTTACAATGTAATAAATTCATGTTTAAATAATATGGTATTTACTTAACCTCCAAAAATTCACATAACACTGAAAGTCTGGAACTATTTCCATTTGTTTTTTTAAAATGGTGATTTTTAATCTTTCAATATAATTTCAAAAAAGAGTATGATGAAAGGAAATTATATCTTAACAATCCAGTTTGGGAGCTACTAATTTGAACTGGGTCACTGACCTGATAGATATTCAGAAGTTTTATTTTTTATATTTTCATTTTGACTTTGGAACATTGGTGTGTCCCGTGTTTCTGATTTTCCATCTTTCTGCACCCCAAGCCTTAGAAATAGTGTCCCAGTGACATCACATAGAGAAATACATTCATTTTAAAGCTGAAATCTGCTCTCTACATGTCACTACTGTTCATAACACGGACTCACTCACTTCTGAAATATTTGACGGCATTCAACGCATCTCTTCCTGAATATTATTTGTTTCCTTATTTTGCCCAGAGATTTCTGGAATTCAAGAGTATTTTGCTTACCACATGGCTTTGCAATTCTTGTTTGTTTTTCTGTTGTTCTTTCTGGTCCTTTCAAGATTCCTTTTCAATTACAAATGAAGAATGTAAAAAGTCAACTAATAGGCCATTCCAAAACTGCATGACCTACTACTGTTGAAAGCATTGAATCTCCATAGATACAACCTTTAACCAGAATTTTAGAAATTCTATTATAATAATCCAGAGCAATTCCAAGGAAACCTTAACCTGGCAGGCTTTTATCTAAGATCCTTTTGAGGACAATGGTTCTTTCACAAGAGTAGCTATTTAAAATGACTCATGTGCTATGTTCCCCTGCCCCAGACAGACAAATGAGCTTTAAAATCATCCAGTACTGTAACTATGCAGTTACAGTATTCCCTTTAAGTATTCCCTTCTAATGAAAACATCCTCTGTTCCTTGCCCTCTTGAGATTTTTATCCTCTTGACACTTACAGAAATCCTTAGGATAAGATCATGCTATCTTGATATTAAATGATAAATTGATATAACATTATCAAGCTGCTGTGTCTACTTGTACAGATGGTTTTGCATATAAATTTTATAAAGAGTTTATATTCTTAGATTCCAGATTAGCCAAGTCTCATTTGCTTTCCTCTAATCTCTCAATCATGAATGATAACCATCAAAGTAGTTTTGTGTGCAAATACACAGAACCTAAAAGTAATAATTCTAAAATAACTTTACAATAAACTCCTATGTCTATAATTACTGCTACAAATAGTCATGCCACGCTTTTCACATATTACGTATCAATGAACAGCTTCATACATGAAAAGCCACATGCATTCGTTTTATGTTTTTTGACAATATACAGGGGGAAAACAGGGGAAGGGTTGTCAAGGCACAACTGTAAAGGACCCACGGGCCAAGTGGGAGGGAAGGATGGAGGGTGGGAGGTGGAGGGTGGGAGGTGTAGGGTGGGCGGGGTTGAGGAGAATGGTGGCAGGAAAATGGAGACAACTATACTCGAACAACAGTAAAAATAAAAAATATATATACTACAGTTCTGTTGATTGCATTTGCCTAAGAAAGCATTATCCTAAACAAAACCAATTTGTCCTTGAATACAAATATTTGCCATTATTTTTATTATTCTCTTTTAAATGTGTCTTTGTTCTATTCTGTTCCACGTTTAGCTTGTCTTTGCTAAAACACTAAAATTAAATAAATAATGTCATACACTGAATTGAGACTGTATTTTCCTCTTTAATATAGGAAATAACAAATGTCCTAGAAATGATGGAAACCAGAAAACTCATAAAAGCTATTCTTCCTGGGAAACAGCACATGGCGCACAGCATTATTTTCGAAGTATCAGGTTCAGTATAATCTGACCTGGAAAATTAACATAAAAATATTCCATTTTCCACTACCAAGAATCTGTTTCCATTTTTTCCTATTTCATATCGGAATAAATGTCTGACTGTAATGTATGTTGCTAAAAACATGAAAATGTAAGGGAAGAACTGGAAAGTCAGAGGCGGAACTGTAACTGTGCTGTTCAGGAGACATTTGCCCGGAGGAGCAAATGACCTGAAATAGAGCAAGATTTGTCAGTTTCTATCGTCTCTTAAGCACCCCCCATAACTAAAGATACAGAATGACATTTTTTAATTTCAATAACCTTCTCAATTCATACCCATAATTCTTTTCACAGGCAAATGAAGAAGAGGATCTGAAACCTGCAAGAGAAGGTTTCTTGTTAATACCTATCCTCAGGTTAAGGGTAATTGTGCATCTGGTTAACTAAGGCCTGACACACCAGCCATCAGCCTACGGAGAAAAACTAAATCTACCACTGGTTTAAAGGCATGTTGTATCTCTCTCTTTTTTCAAATGACATAGCTATTTTACATATTTTTCTGTCAATTCTTTCAAAAATTGATGAATTCTGGTAGGAATCAAGTACCTGAAACTTGTACTGCATCCAAAGTTTTTGTTGTTGGTGGTGGAGAAGAATACATAAATAGTCAAAAAGAGAATTCTGAAACAACAGGAGTTGAGCATGTTGCATTTCAAAGGCGTATTTGACGTCAGTTCCTTTTAGGAGAGAGGAAATTAATGATATCATCTGCATTTAACATCTACAGTTTCATGTGGCTCCACATGGCGACCTGTGGGGAGAGACTGTGTTGTATACTCATAGGTGTGAATGACCCAGGAACCACAGGAACCACGCTGCCCAGGCTCAGATTCTCGTTTTCCACCTTCCTCTCCGGGAGAGCTTGGGCTAGGTATTTTGCCTCTCTGCTCCTCTGTTTTTCTGTATGTTAAATGAAGAAAGCAACTGATATTATAAGATACCTCTCTCACAGGGGTTGTTTTGTAGATTACGCGAGTTCATTATTTCAGTTTCTCAGTTACTGTGTTAAGAACTCCACCTGGAGCACAAAGAAGGCCATTGGAGCATCAACCATTCTTCTTGTGAATTACTCACTTTCAGCTTTTTTAAATGAAATCTTTTCAGGTTAGAGGTAGTTCTTTTCCTTTATAATTGTTACTGAAGTTCATCTGTTAATGTTGACACAAATTTAAAAAGATAATCACTCCGATGTTCATAGCCAGACATCTTCCTGCTAATGGAACGCAGCTATACAAGGTCTACAACTATGAACTCATCTACTTAAAAATCTTACAAACATAAAATGCCAGAATACATGTTTTTGTCATTCTCCATGTTATTTGTCATTGTGAACAATAACTGACAATAAATTTTCTTCTTAACTAATAAACGTGTGAGTTAAAACATTTCATTGGATTATATAATTAATGGTTTTATAGTTCTTTTTGAACTGTCAACATTTGTGAAGCCTTTATAATTTCTTCCAACTTGAGATTCAATTTCTGATATTTCCCCCCATGCTTGGTTGGTTTCTTATTCTCAAATAACTGATAAGTTTGACATGCCCTACTTAAAATTATGCAGGGATTTCCATATTTTCTAATGCATGATATAATGCTAAAATATAAAAATGCCATGTCCGTTGCTCTCCACAAAATGTGTTCTCTCTGTAAGGAAGAATATTTTCTTCAATATTTTTAATGTAGTTACTCCAGAAATCCTACCAGTATATGAATGTTGTACAGATAGCTTATAGATTCTCACAAGAAGAACAAAAGTATTTTAAAGATAAATGACTTGTTGGTCCTATATACAACACAAAATTAATTACTTTAACCCCGACTGGTATGAGAGAATTAAAGATGTTACCAGCCTCATCACACTGGGCCCAGTGTTGTGTATAGATATGTATAAACTATATATATAGTTTATATGTAAATTACTACGTATTATATGTATATATAAATTATAGGTATATAAACTATATACATATACACATAGTTTATATGCATACAAGTTTATAGGTATATAAACTATATACATAGTTTATATATCTACCTAGATATATACACACAATGAACTAAATATAAATGGTAGGACAATAATATGTTATATTTTCTATATAACCAATGATGTACCTCAAAACATTCTTTTTGAAGAACTTCTCTTATTCTAACTTTTCAAAATCTACTCCATTTTCCTGGAAAAGGAAAATACACACACACACATATTTAATATACATTTTATCTTTCACTGTCTATGAACATGATGCCAGAAAAACTTGCACAGAAATATACTTTTAAAAAAGTTCATCACGGTTTTGTTTTTAATAGCAAAATACTAGAAATAGCCTAACTGTTCAACAACAGGAAACCTACAACAGATCATAATAAATCTACAAAGTTAAAGAATTGGCAACCATTCAAAGTATGCTGAATTAAAATATTTTGTACTTTTCCAAACTTAATTAGATGGCAAAACAGCATATATATTTATGTGTATATATATATATATATATATATATGCTTTTTAGCATAGTTTTAGATGTAGACAGAGACATTGTTATAAATTTGTCAACACAAAATATTCCAGGCCAAGTGCTTTATATACATTATACCACGAGGTAGAAACCTGAATGTTCAAGGAAGTGATTTCATTAGCTCAAGTTTTCACAGCTAAGTTGGGATTTAACTCGTGTGCATTTGCTCTCTTGAGTACCATGCTAAACTCCTTATTTGTGGAATAAGAAAATGATATAATAAAGGATAGTTGCTACTTTTAATAGAACAATTTAATTCAACATCTATTGCAAAGGAAAGAAAAAAACTAATATAACAACACTTTTTTCTGGAAGGATACTAATGTAAATAAAGAGATAACTTGAGAAATAGTTGTGCTTACTGTCTTATATTATTATTGATTTTATGCAGAACTCCCACTTTTGTACACCATTTACTGTACCTTTTGTCAATATTGTAAATTAATTTTTCATTGTTGTCCAAGTACAGTTGTCTGCATTTTCCCACTGCCATTTCCCCCTGCCCCACCCCCCTCACCTCTCACCCTCAGTCCTTCCCCCTTTGGTTTTGCCCATGGGTCCTTTATACATGTTCCTTGATGGCCTTTTGGATGCTGATGTCAAAGCTTTTAATTTTGACATTAAATCCAAACAGAATCTTTGGCCTGCATTTCATAAATGCAGATTTGATGTACAACTCATTGTACACATACAATCAATCTTAAAGAGCCATAATATACTATATAGTGGGTCATATGTGACTATAGACTTGGAAATATGCAAGTATGACGTTGATCAGAATTTTCAGTAGCCCCTCCCCCAAAAAACCCCCAGCCAAAATGAATGAATGAGTAATTTAGCAAGTTTAAGCTCATTGTTGATTTGTCGATTTTGTTTTTATTATGACTGTTTACTATTGTCTTCTATCTTCATTGTTGCTTAACAACAAATAACAAGAAATTTGCCTTGCCATATATATGCTTTTCATAAATTTTGCAGAATGTAGCATGCAAAAAGGCTGATACCTTGAAATCTATGATAAAAAAGTTTCGCTTTACCAAATTATATTTGACACAGTAATATTAAAATTAAAAATTCACTTATTTTTTTCTTCTTTGAAAATCATACTCATCTGATGACTCAATGACTCAGACCTGGAAAGATCTTAAGTGGGTCATAAAAGTTTCACCTACCATAGCAAAGCTTTATTTTACAGAATATTTTCTAAGTGTCTCATTATTTCTATGTGAATAAGGTGTAGTATCTCCAGTGTATTATTCATACACTTCACTTTTTTTTAAAAGAAATGTGTTAAATACTTTAGAAATGGGGATTATAAACTCAAATTCTTACAGTGTCAAAGCAGCTGTCTTAAATGAGGGAAGAATAATAGCTACAGGGAAGAGGTAGGGAAAGGAATAAAGGGGAAGGTCCTGGTACCCATTTAAAGGAAGCAGTTACACAAAAGGAAACAATGAGAGGGAGAGAGTTCTACAAAAATGAGTCAGCAATAGAATAGCCCAGGAGAAATCCAGGGATGGCACTGAACCAGCACCTCATCTAGAGTTTTCAACCTGGTCTTCAGAACTTGAAGTAAGTCTGGCCCATACAGTCCCATGCAGGAAGCCCAAGGCCACGGTGTGTCACTCTGGCCAGATGATGACAAGGGAATGATCACATTTCCACAGCCACCCCCACCCAGTGTGTTCACATTACCTGGAAAGAAGCAATGACGCATCTCTGGTTTCTTTGGAAATGCTCCATCTGTCTCTACCACCTGCCCTGGCTCTTGAGAAATGCCCAGGCACAGCCAAAACCTGACAGGGAGATGGTGCCTTTATTTTCACATAGAAAGTTTACAGAACACAAAGTGAGCCTGCATGCTGGATTCCCATTCTGTGGAGAACTGTCTGCAGATGAGAAGGAAAACCAGAGTCCTGTCAGAAATGTGAGGGAGGCTGAAAGACGGATTGATGAGACCTCACAGTCAAGTTCCTGCAAACCCAGCTGGGAGGTTTTCCTGGACTTATGTTTTTGGGTATCAAAGGTGATGAAACACTTACTACAGATCCTGTTAATATTTTTTAAATAATAAAAATATAATAAAGGAAGCAGCTATAATCCAGTCCTGGTCAATATTTGCCACATGGAAATGGACTGCAGACCCATTTTGGCTTCATTTTCAGAATCAGGAGAGGATAGGTGGTCTCGTTTCATAAGAAATCAGCCAATTTTTAAATGTTGACATGGAACTAATTTTTAAACATTGTATAGCACAAACTATCTATATCTGTAGGACTGATCTGCAGACTGTGTTGATTTATGTTTAAAAAAATGACTCATTAGCAATTTGCAAAGAAACTCCAGCAAGGTTTAATTGTGTTCTACCTTAGTAATTGTTTTTTCAAACTTAAATCCATAGATAGGTTAAAATCCACTATACAGTATTAATTAGTATAACAGGCAGCATTTACAAGAAAGTAAATATCAACTGCTTGAGTATTAGTGTAGAAGAATATAATTATAGTGCTTCATATGAACACAGCCTCCTATGATACATTGACCAGGAGGAGTTTGCCTAGAAAATACCTGAAATAGAAGTAAACTGACCTCAGGGGCAATGGAGAAGCTTAAAATGATGGGGATTTGTTAAGTGTTTTGAGATGGGAATGCACATTTTTGCACATTTGTTAGGTTAAAAGGGGAGGGGAAGAATTAGCAAATATTTACATACTAGTTACTACACAATGTGGGTAAAGCCTGCTCTTATGTATTTATTTTACCATAAAATTAAGGTTTTGAAAATTTTTGTTTGCTAAGAAGGACATTTTGCTTAAATATTGAACGTTTTTTAAAAAAATATTCTTTGTAGGTGTGTATAAATGTTCCTTACAAGAAACTACACATTTGCTGAAACGTGTCTTGCCAAAAAAAATGTTTGTATTCCCCTGAATGTTGTAAACCGTGTTTACCATAGCTGGTTGATATCCCCGAATGGTTTGGAAAATTAATTCAGTATGATGTCTCTGATCTAGTTTGAGTGAACTCAACCTGTATAAAGATACTATCCATTTTTTTTCATTAGGAGCACATCTAATGGCATATTTTGTCTTTTAAACAGATATTAGCAAAGTATAATAAGTGTAACAAAATAGCTTTAAAGCATAGTGCCTAATCCTCATTCGTCACTAGACCCAAATGGTTGATACGTATTAAACATGTGATGAAATGATGTGAACATTTCAAAGAGAAACACGTTAAAGCAAATAGAACCTTCCCTTTTCAAACAAAGGTATGGTGTCAAAATGACGGGTTGCAACACTAAATTATCTGCTGGTAAACTATTCCTTAAATATTATATTAATTCTGATAAGTACACTTTAAAACATTAAGTAATAAAAGTATATATGTAGTCATTTCCTTCCTTGCTTTCCTTCCAGTTTTGCCTTCTTGTTACCGTTTGATTTTTCCAAAATATGCTTAATCTCACTACACCATAGTTTCCTCATCTATGAAAATGGGAATACATGTACAGCACTTCTCTGATCTACAATGCTAGGCAGTACTCTCTTCCCATTATATCAGTGTTCATAACTTATAATGTCTAAATATAATAGCTATTGATATTATTATTGCTATTAATTTATTTCCTGGTTATTATTATATTGCTCTTATGATCTTTAAGTCGATTATTTGGACTTCAATAATTGTTAGATTATTCACAAACAAGACTGGTTCTTAGAAAATATGTTTGTTAAGTTTCCTCACTGAGTACACTAAAAAATGAATGGTGGAATTAACTGACTCTATTATTTAAAGTTTTTATTAAAGAATTGTTTAATTTCCAAGTAAATATGAATCCCACCCAGCCAAAGAGCTCTTCAATATCATTTCCCAGAGAGGCTGATCCAGAAACTATGTTTTCATTCATCTGGTGACGACGATGATGTAGTCTGAGTAACTCTGTAAGATTGTGGGCCCAGAACATTTTCCTCTATTAAATGTAAGTTCAGTAGTAATATTCAGTGGTAATAGATTTTAGCCCTGGCTAGTGTGGCTCCGTGGACTGAGTGCCGTCCTGTGAACCAAAGGGTTGCTGGTTTGATTCCCAGACTAGGACACATGACTGTGTTGTGGGCCAGGTCCCCAGTGGGGGGCATTAGAGAGGCAACCATACACTGGTTTTTCTCTCCCTCTCTTTTCCCCTCCCTTCTCTTCTCTCTACCAGTAAAGAAATAAATTCTTTAAAAATTATAGATTTTAAACAATTAAATCATATCAAACATGCATTTAGAGGACAGTATTGGGCACTATTTCAAGTTAAAAACAGACACGTAATTGTATTGCTTATTCCTTGTACAATTTTCCAAAAATGTGTTTGAAGTGGCTTAATCTACACAATTATATTTATAATACAATATAAACATGTAGAAAATCATATGTAATTTTTTTTTAGAAATAGTTTCAGCTAACATTTATCCTCTGGAGTAGCTGCAAGGTTATTGCAAGTAGCAGGAGTGGCTACAATATATTACAATCCATCACCTTAATTCACCTCCCTAAAATCTCAAAATTGCAGTTTCTCTTTGGTTTCATTTCCCTTGGCTTCATACGTGTTTTAGTGCGATCTTACATATGTAGAGTTTGGGAGAATAGGGAGAGTGAGGATTGGTACTGGATTTAATCTGTGCAATGTTCTGTACTGTCCCTGAGATACAATATTACCAGGGACCTTTCTCTCCTCTTTTCTTTCACTGCATCTGACTTTCACATTCTTATTGAACTCTCTTCTGAACTTTCTTTTTTCCCAGTAGGTGATGTAGATTTATGTGGGCATTCACAAAGGCCTTCCTCTGTACCAAGAAAATCATTAGATTAGACTCAGAGTCCTTCCACTGGGGTCAGAAAACACCAAAGCATAGGTATTTATTAAAAACAATATTTTATAATGTAATAAATATCCACAAACATGCAACAATTTAAATAAATTTATATTAAATTAGTTCTTAAGGAATTTTAATTTCAAATGTTCTATGAATGATTTCTTGAGTGACCACTATGGGAAAAAAGAGTCATCTAACAAGTTGGAACCCTTTGCCTGTGGGGACTCTGAGCGAACTGTCATTAGAAGGATTAGAAGTTATAATTTTTAAGCGGGGAACGTAACTGATAATAATGTACTTTTTAACTAAAATTGAAAGGACAAGATTCTCCCCTTTCCATTCACTTTGCTCTGCCTTTGTCCTTGTCCCAATACTATTGGTATCAGAGTGAGGGACAAGGAAGAAGACCAGTAGAAAAGAAGATGTGTTGCCTACATAGTCTGTACATAAGCAGCAGAATCTTTGCTGCACACGGTAAGAAATAACTTCTGGTAATGAAGGATGCATATTCATGACAAGTTAAAAAATGCTCTTTGGGGGGAAAAAACTTCCTACCACTGGAAAAAAATAATATTCATTTATGTCATGAGTATATCACAAAAAGTAAAATATTGTATTGCTCATAAAATTATGCAACGACTTACAAAAGTGATTGCCTGGTTTTCATCTATTTTGTAGTTGAGCCAATGACCCTACAGAGGCTAAAATAGTTTTCTGAATCTGAATCCAGATTTTTGGTAATTCCTCAGACCCTGCTGCGGTGTCTTTCATTCTCACCCCAACTGACTACTGACTTTGGGAGAACAGGCAACCCAGAAACTGATCAAAGTGTTCTTATTGTCAGCTTCTGCTCAGAACCTCCATCCTCGACCCAAGAAGTTAAATGAATAAATGACTGGCATTCAGAGGAAGATATACTTAAAAAACTTGTTCAGTTCTGAGGTTTCAAACCAAGCAATACTAATCAAAAAATCAAAAAGATAAATTATTAAGGTTTCCCCACTGACTTCACGTCTTTTCATGGGTGAATGTTCATGCTTATTCAATGAAGTATTATCATTATTGCTATTATTATTATCTCATACTCCTCTAAGATTAAAAAAACAAAATCTGGACTGAGATCTTTCAAAAGACAGGTGTTTCCAACTGCATATGATCTGATCACTAAAAAGGAAAGATTACATATGCTTAAAATTAAAAAAACTATTTAAAAGAGTCTCAGGGGTTATTACAATGAGACATTTCTTATAGTTGGTGCCGGGAAAGGAACTCTTCTCATAGGGAAACACAGTCCACAATAGGGGAGATTCGGGATGCAGTCTGGGAAATGGCAGTGCTGTGTGTATTAATGAGAACCAGAGATCTGATCAAGAGTTTTCAAGGAAGTTTCATTTAAATTAAAACATAAATTTCGGAATGTTCATTTTCCACTATGCACTGTGTCAGTTCATTTCTTTCAATGCAGTTCAAGGAAGTAGATACAAGAAAAAGAAAATCTAGGACAATGGCCAAAGGGAACTCTTAGACCAGACCATGCGATATGCCTTTAATTTATCAGCGTAATTGTCTTGAAAATGATTGAAATTGCTTGAATGAGTTAATATATGTAAGAGACTCAGTGAGTATTGAACACTGGGACAAACAGGCAGTGTATTCTGAGTAATTATTTTATGCCTCAGGTGTGTTGGCAAGCAGGCACCCAAGGGGCACGATATTTTACCATTTGAGAACAATATGCCTTCAAAAATGCACCGCCTGAAGTGATATACTGTTATTACAAAATGATTTTTAAATGAAATGGCATGCATTTGCAGGAAACTGAAGTTATGGACGCTAGAAAAGTTATCGATAACAAGTAGAAATCTCTAATTCTCCTCATAATTTCATACAGCTATGTTTAAAGGATATAGCAGATGGTAAGAAACCTGAATTCTCAGAGAGCTTACTCTGAAACTTTTCTTAACTGTACAGATCTTCAGACAAGACTGAAATTTCCTTCCTTCCTTCCTTCCTTCCTTCTTTCCTTCCTTCCTTCCTTCCTTCCTTCCTTCCTTCCTTCCTTCCTTCCTTCCTTCCTTCCTTCCTTCTTTCCTTCCCTCCCTCCTTCTTCCCCATTTACTGAGTCTCTATTAACTGGAGCATCTAAAACAGGGTTTGTAGTGTGTTTTTTGCAGTGATAAAGGTGAGAACATTTCTGATGTAGCACCCTCAGCCTCAGAGGTTGATTAATGTGGTTGGCTTCACTCCACCAATAAACAGAGAGCTTTCCCTTAACCTAGAAATAATTAAATAGGGAATGAGTCCATTATCCAGCCTCCAAATGAAAAGAGAGTATAGCATATGTGATGAAGTCAGTTGTAAAACCACACACACAGCACTATAGGAAAAGATTATCCCTAGAATACACTGACAATTGGAAATCTAAGTATACAAGTATATTTTGCTTAAAATGTATCTGTCATCTTTCATACAAAATAGCCCATACAACATGTTATTTAAATATTTCAAATTGTTCTAAATACTATTCCGTGAGTATTTCATTTCATGGAAATAGCCTAAAGTTATCCAGAACTAAAGGGTGAATGATTTAGAAGGCATGGCATGTGGCTGAGGTTTAAAAATAGTGAGGTTATCTGCAATGAGATTTCATTGAGCTATCAGCAGGTCAGAGACAATTGTAAAGGAAGAATTTCATAAAGGTAGGGGGTCATGGTGACAAAACAAAAAATCTAAATTATAGTGTTATTTTTATAAAGCACCCTCTTCATTTGTATGAACACACACAAATATAAGGATTATTTAACCCCTTGCTAACTTAGGGTGGCATGAACAGATGTTCATAAAATCTACAGATAGTATCATAGGTATGATGAAAGAAACTGTCATTATTTACTGTGAAGTAGAAAATTCTGACTTTTTCTACTTCACAAAAGAAACTATTTTTTTCCAACCAGCTATTTTCTGAGGGAGTTTAGTGATCCAGTTAAAATGGTCAAAGTGGGATTGTTCTATTAACCCGAAGTCCTCCATCTACAATCAAATGCAAAACAGTGACTACCATACTTCATGTGTTAGCAATGCAGAGTTTCTATCCAGCAAGCAAGTAACTAAGTTAAAATCACAATCAAATTGCCTTTTCAGTTAAACTGGGATTTCCAAGGGAGGTAAAAGTCCTCCTGTTGAATGTTGAGATATGTTACCTTTTTAGAGAAAATCTGTAAAAGATAATTATATGTTAAATATTCCCACATTTTTGTAAAAATGGCAAAATACTTGGTTTGAAGAAAACATTATGGTAGTTATGAAACAATGTCAAAGCAAATCCTAATAATTCTATCATGTGCAAGTACAATAAAAGTATGGTTATAATAAAAGTTCAAATTTGATTCTAAGTATGGTAGAAAATCATCTTAGAAGCTGTATTATATAATAAATATATCTTATGGATTAATATTAATTAAATTCACTACTACTTGATGAAAGTTTGTGTAGAGATTAATACACATGTACAATGCAAGCAATCAACAATACATTTTTAAATAGCCAGTTTATTTAAAAAAAAACACTGTATTCAATTACTTGTAGATTTAAAGTACAGAACATATAGTCATTGAGATTCTTGTATCCCAGACTTTCTCTGAAGCCACCACCATGAAGAGTCTGGGAGAAGAAAAAGAGCAAAGGAGGCCTCTCAGACGCCACTACCCTGAAGCTCCCTGTGCCCAGCTGTGGTCAACCCTGCCATGTTCTTCAATGTCACCATTGACCACAAGCCCTTAGGCTGCACCTCCTTCAAGCTGTTTGCAGACAAAGTTCCAAAGACAGCAGAAAACACTCTTTTCCTGAGCACTGGGGAGAAGGGATTTGATTATAAAGAGTTCTGCTTTCACAGAATGATTCCAGGATTGATGTGCCAGGGTGGTGACTTCACAAGCCATAATGGCACGGGCTGCAAGTCCACCATCTCTGGGGAGAAATATGGCGGTGAGAATTTTGCCCTGAAACATACGTGTCCTGGCATCTTGTCCTAGCCAATGCTGGACCCAACACAAATAGTTCCCAGATTTTCATCAGCACTGCCAAGATGGAGTGGTTGGATGGCAAGCAACATGGTCTCCCACCAGGTGAAAGATGGCATGAATGTCAAGGTAGCCACGGAGCACTTTGGTCCAGGAATGGCAAGACCAGAAAGAAGATCACCATTGCTGACTGGGGACAAGTCTGATACATTTGACTTGCATTTCATCTTCACCACCAGACTGTCCCTTCTGTAGCTCAGAAGAGCACCCCTTCACCCCATCTGCCAGGAATGTTCTAGAATCTTCATGCTCTTGCTGCAGTTCATTGGGTTCCATATCTTCCTTACTCCTTCCAAGTCTAGCTGGATTACAGAGTTAAGTTTATGAGTATGAAATAAAAAACTAAACAATGGGAAAACGAAAAGACAACCAGCAAAGGAAATTAAGAAAAGCATCCATCCATCCATCCTTCCATCACCATTGGTTTGGGGTGTTGAATATAAAATACAGCATACTACAGATAATGTATTGTAGAGTGTTACCCTTGAAACCTGTACACTTTTATTAACCAATGGCATCCCAATAAACTTAATAATAATAAAAAAGAGCACCCAGTGGGAAAGAAAGAAAAACAAGGAAAAAATGGTATACTGGACATGAAGGCTGAAGGAGTTTCAAAGAGAATGGAAAGATGAATGGTGTGAAATGCTGCTCTTAAATGTGGAATCAGATCATTGGATTAAATATGATGGACAAGATTAGATCTTGGTAAGACAGTTTGCTGGAGAGTTGAGATAGTCTAACATGAGTTCTAGAAAGTACTGAGCGCATTCACTCTTTTGAGGAGTTCTGCCATGAAATGGAAAGGAGGAGATAATGGTTAAAATGAAAGTGGGGTCATGAGAAGGTTCTTTTAGATGAAATAAGAGCACATGTCTGACAATGGAAAATATTTGAGCGAGGGTATGAAAGCATGACTACCAGAAAGTTACTAAATCTTACTCTCACACAAATATAGAGTGAGGGACAACTCTTTATTTACCTGTTAGTGAGAGAACCAGCTCAATGGTGAAAAAGATTCAGAAAAAGTAGAGGTTGGGAAAAAAGAATGTGGAAATAAGGATGAAAAGTTATAAACATAGCAGACCAGTATCTTACAATAATTAATCTATAATCTTTGGAGTCATTTTTTTCCAGCAGGACAGAAATCATTTGTATCTTTCCAGATGGAAATAATTTGCAAATAATCAAGCTTTCTACAACTTAACATAGAACTTTACAGCTTTGAGGTCATAATCAATAGTAAATAGTACATAAAAATATGTGATTTTTTATAATTATAATTTATTTTAAAGTGCACTAAATATAAGACAGATAAATGGACATATAGAGGGGTAAACTGATGGAATGACATGTGATAAAGCAAGTATAGTAAGCATTAATTGCAGAAGTTTAGTTATAAATAAATAGTTGTTCATGGCAAAATTCTTTTAATTTGCAGTATTTTTCATTTTTAAATAAAACTTTTTTAGAAAAAAATACATCCCCAAGGGTTATAAGATCGTTCCTTTTTAATCCTTTATTGGATTTATTGTGGTGGCATGGGTTAATAAAATTACATTCATGTGCAATTCTATAATACATCATCTATATATTGTATTGTGTGTTTGCCATCTCCAAGTCATGTCTCCTTCCATGACTTAATTCATATTTTCCCTCTCTGGCCTCCTCCCATCCCCCTTTCCCTCTGGTAACCACCATACTATTGTTGTCTTTAGTATGATTATAAGAATATGCTCTCGTATAATTTTAGGAAAGCACAAAGTAATCTTCTTATCTTACTTCCAAGTTAGCATGTTTTCTTTACAGGGAAAAATAATAATCTATTACAAAGAGGAAAGAATTCCTGGAATAGAGATCAGTGCCCATAAATGCAAGAGGAAAAGAAATTCCAGGCACAGGTAAAGGCCGTGGGCTCAGCCAGCCTCGCTGTTCATTCAGATTATGCGGACAACGAAGAGCACTGAGCTACTGGATGTAGTCCATGGTACGTGATAATGAGAGTTAATAAAATATTCTCTCCTGGGTGAACCTACTGGAAGCAAAGCGTGAGGTGTGAGGACAACAAAGAGATTTAAAATAGTCAGTTTGGAAAGTGAGAGAGCAGAGGCCACGTGCCCCTCCACCTGCGTGCAGCTGTACCGGTACAGGTGCCGTTTAGGCAGCAAGTTGTATCTTCAACAAAGTGTATCAAAACGTTAACTAGAGAATTTTACAGTCTGGTTTTAAAGCCAGAGCCAGAGTTTGCCAGGTGAGTATGATGGAGTGCAGTGTCTGGGTGGTTGAAAGAGAACAGCTTTGGTCTGTGATGTTAAATCTTAGAAAAGTATTTATGATGAGAAAGAAAATTATTTTCCCTAGAAAGAAGCTAATTCAAGCCAAAATTGAGATTTATGAGTGGAGTAATCCATCTTTCCATTCAACTATTTAATCTGCATTTTTGACAAGATTCTCCACTTTGTGAAATCAGAGTGGTACTCTCTTCTTAAGGGCATGTGGTTTGGACGTAGTTCATACATTTCACCAATAAAGCTGCTATTACTTGATCACTACTGATAGAAGCACATGTATAAATTTTGTATAGCAAAATTTATACATGCATATATTTTGTATAGCAAACAAAATGCACATAATTAGGGATCGTTCTAGTGGTGCAATATTTAGCACAGTCACTGAGCTCTGGTAACTGAAGTTCCATGTAGAAACTGATGATTTAGCCCACAAGTAAGACTAGAAAATATCTATAATGGAATTTCCCGCTGGGTTTTCAGAAAGTATTTTATGATACTTTGCATTTTAAGTGACTTTCTTTCTAAAACTCTGATTAGCTTTTAATTTAAAGAGGAGAAATTATCACTTGTTGTACTTTTGCCTAAAAAAAAAACAGCCTCTATTTTAATATTAGCCCACATTCAAGCTTTCTGTTCTTAAATGCATGCATTTAACTCCTCCCTGTTATTTTTAAAAAGTCAATTCATGCAAATTTAATGGAAAACTAATTATGGTTTTTCACTAACCGGTGTATTTGGTTAAATAGTGATTGTATGGGTCTGTATTCTTTTTCCATTTCTCTGAAAAGCTGCATTCTTCAAATGAATAATTACCTACAAAATAATTAAATGTTGCTGATACGGTCTACTCACACCCTTGTACACCGAAAGCACAGACTCTGTCTTCTTGGAAATCTGTCTCTGTCATGTTGGATAAGCTTACTGCCCATCACACAACTGGCATTGGTCCCTACTCAATTACACTAGAATATAGTACCATATTAAAAGATAAATCAGATTTAATTTCAATCACCAACAGTCTGTGCGTCCACACTCCATTGTAGATTAAAAGGACCCATTAAAAAAAATTCTCTAACAAAAAGTGTTAGGAGTCCCCAGGCTGCATAGCTCTGCCTTCAGTCTAAGCTGTACTTTAGACATCATAAACACGGCCACTGTTTTTGTCGGAAAACAAATCTCTGGAAACACCTGAGACATTACGGCACCCCCGGAAGTACCTCCTCTCCTGAGGCTGACACATTCCCTTGCAGAGCAGCTGTTTGGACATGGAGTTGATGCCAGGGAGTGGAGGGTGCCTTGGGCTGTCTTGGAGACTCGTCGGAGATGGGATAGCAGCTTCCTGCCCAGGACTGCTTGAGAGGGACTAGAAAACATGGGGTTACAGAGGGGAGGGGAGGAGGGCAGTGCGTTCATTAAAAGTTTTCAACTTAGAGCCTTGGAGACCTCTTGCTGACGGGTCACCAATGAGCATGTGTGAGTATTCTCGAATTCCAAAAGGATCAAGGATTTCTCTGAATCCCAAAAAGCCAGGGGGAGACTGCTGAGTCTCCCTGCCTCAGAGCCCAGAAAGACAAAACCCAGACCTAACAGAGCTGTTTGCTTCAGTTCTGTCACAGGATACTGACAGTACAGCATGCTCCAACAACAAAAAATGGATCCAGGGAACAATAAAACGACACCAGCCCATCTCAGGGATCCTAATACCAAGTTCAAAATCAGGTAGGTAATCCAATGCTCAGGGGAACAGAATGCCTGGGGTGTTGGAGAAACAAGATAAACATCTAACAGCAACAACAAAATGTGTATCCCTCCTCTCCCTATATAGATGTACATAGATATAGATGCATATGAACAGATATGTATAGAGATGGAGAGTATTTTAAAGGATTAAAATGCAACATCTACAATCATGCACACAAACCTCCCTCAACCTCCTTTTGTCTCATCCCCCTTTCTGTCTTTTATTTTTTAAAAAGACATGATTTAGAAGTATAATAGGCAATAAACTACATATATTTAAAGTGTATGGCTGTTGAGCATACACCAAGGAATCAAGAACCACAAACAAGTAACAAATGTGTCCATCATCTCCAAAGTTTTCTCACTCCCTTGGTAATCGCAACCTCCTCCCCTTCCCAAAAGCTGCCTCCTTCCACCCCCCATTCCCAGGCAACAAATGATGGGTTGTCTATAGACGATAGAATCAATAGAGTCACCATAGATTACTTTAGGTTTGCTAGAATTTTAGAGGAAGGCGGTATATGCATAGAATACAGTTAATACTACTTGCTAATACAAAGAACACATTTCTAATAAAGCATATATGGAACCTTAAACTAATTTTGCTAAGTGAATTGAGCCAGTCACAAAGCACCACATATTGTGTATTGCATTTCTATAACATGCTCAGAATAGACGAAGAGAAGGAAGTTGGATTAGTGAGTGCCTGGGGCCGGAAGCGAGTGAGTGAGGGGTTGGCCAGGGGTTGACACCAGGGATCTTTCTGGTGTGATAGAAATGTTTTAAAATTGGATTCTTTTGCCTGTATTGGACTTCGTACACTTACTAAAAATTATCACATTAAACTATATACTAAAAATTAGTAAATTTTATGATATATAAATTATACCTTATTAAAGTTATTGAAAGAGCATATATAAAATAAATGGGGAAACCAATGTGTCAAAATATAAACAGTATTAGAGAAATATTATTAATTTTCATAGATGTAATAATTACATGTGGTTTTATATAAAAAGTCCTTATGATGAAGACATGCACATGATGAAGTATCATATCTGACACTTATAAGTGAACACATACATACATACATACTACATATCTAATGCACATATATATATGTATATATCTTAAAGTGTATAAGATAAAGGAGCAACAGCCACTGAATGAAGGGAGAAATTATGCAGATGATCATTATACTAACATTGAAGACATCTAGTTAATAATTTTACATAAATCTTTTTTAAAATGTTGGAGCATATCAGTAAATGTTGGGAAGACATCAACAGCTTGAAAAAAAGCAGCCACTTTTTGTAAAGACACTAAAGTGGAACCAGAAGTAAATGACTTTGAGATTTAAAGAATAGAAGACCAATTACTCTAAACCTTCAGCAAATACTATTTCCAGTGTTAGGACACTAATTCTATCCTATTTTAAATCAGACATTAGGAAGAGATGCCTGTTAATACCAATTCTATTTAATACTGCATTGAAATTTTCACAAATGCAACAAGACAGGAAAGAGTAGATAACTAGAAAAAATTCTTTTGGGGGGGTTGTGAGTTGATATTCCATTGGCATCTAGTAAAAATTACAATTCTTAATGAGAAATTTTTGTAAGATGGTTGGATAGAAGTGAAATGCAAAAGCAACAACAGCTTTTCTCCACTCCTACAGTGTTACAAACCAAAGGGAGAACGATCTTATTTGCAGCCACACGAAAAACTAAAAAAATCATAAGAATATATTTAAAAGCAGTTTTACAGAAAAGTATGCAAAAATATATCACAAAATGTCAGTTCTTCCATGCTTAATACTAAAATCTGTTGTAATTCTGATTAGAATGCCAAAGAATGGCCATTTTTTTCAAGAATTGGAAAAAACAACCTTAACATTCAAATGGAAGAGCAGTGTGTGGAAAATAACATTGCCAGCAACAGAATATGCTATAAAGCCACTGTGATCAAATCAATATGGTATTACTATAGAAAAAATGCATATAGATTGATAGAACTGAGGAGAGGACCAAGAATTATATATACTTCTGTGTGTAAAACGTGTGTATGTTTGGCAAAGGCAGTCATTTCAAGGAAAAACTGTCTGAATGTAACAGTGCCTGCAAAACCAGACCTTCTGAAAACAAATTCATGCCCAGATTATCCATTTACAAAATTAAATGTTCTGGAGAGATTAAGACACAATTTAAATAGTAATATGAAATATTAAACTCATGCAAAGTAATTAAGAAGACTTTGTGTACAATGAGGGACAACATCACGCTCCATGAGCTAGGAGAGGTATTTCTGAGATTAGAATTCCAAAAGCTATAAGAGAAATAGAGCCAAATATGGAAATATAATTATAAAAAAGTATTAATTGATCCAAAAAGCTCATAAGCCTATGATGAATTGCTTTATTTCTGATGCCTTGCATAAAGTCTACACATAAAAAATATCCATAAATAGGAAAAAAATCAGAAGACATGTAAAGATAGCAAAGATATCTATACCTTTGTGTATCTATAATACACAAAGACATTTTACAAATTGATGAGAGGGCCACAAAAATTTTGTTTAGAAATATGGACAAAGAATATGAATAGATATTTCACAGGAGAAAAGAACATATCCACGATCTTATTAAAATGCTCTCATGTACTGGAAGATAAAACAAAATTAAAATGGCAATTAGCAATTTTTACGCATTTCTACCCAGCAAACCTTTAGAAAGAGTGCAACACCCTGCAGTGGGAATGTGAGACAATAGACACCCTGCCCTGATGGCAAGAACATGGCCTACTGCTCCAGAAATCAATCTGAAAACACAAACAAGATAAATAAGAGTGTTTGAGGCACTGTCGTTTATGCTGATAAAAAACTGGAAACAAAGCCATGTCCAAAAAAAAGGATGAGCAAGTTTAAGTATATTCTCACCATTTGAAAATGTATACAACCTTAAAAAAAGAGTTAGAAATAATCCGGATGACTCAAATAATTCTCACGAAAAATTATTGCATGAGAGAACCAAGTTTCAAATAGTTATGCCTGTTGTGATCTCCTTTTGAAAAACTATTTTACGGCTTTGATGTGTATTGATGTGCACAGTATACAGAAGTGTGCACACACATGGCTCTGTGGTACATATAGAGATGGACAGGATTCTTCAAATATATATTCCAGTAGGAATTACGGAGGAGGAGTCAAAGGAAATACTACTCCAAAAATACACATATACAATCATTTTTGTAGATACATGGTTTGTACATGTCTTTCTGAAATAGAAGACTAAAAATTAAAAATATATTCAGTACTGACATATGATTTAACAGAAATCCCAGGGATGATCACCTCATGCCTATGCTATTCTGGCTGCCTTCTCATACAGTATAATTTCATCACACAGGCTGTGGCCAGGTTAAGCTCCCTCCAGACCTCGTTTTCCATGATCCTGGTTTTCATTTTTCATTCAAATGGTGTCATTGAGGTGATACACCACCTGCAAATCCAGTTGAACTCTTTCAAACTATGATGGAAGGTTTTGTCTATCACCCCTGCCAGACTTCTTGCTTGTCAACGCATTTTATGAATGCATTTCCTTCCTCAACTCTCCAATGGGATCATCACTCCCATTAAATCAATATGTGTGCTGTGCCAAACCGTGTGTTAGGCTCACTGCTATTTCTTCCATTGTCGCAGTTCCTGCAAATAAAGTATTCCCCAGCTTCCTCTTTACCAGTTCATGTCACTCACTTCCCTGAAAATACAACGTCATTGCAAATGGAAAGACTTAACCCCATCTTTACCCATTGATCCATTTCTGGGGAGAGTCAATGAGGGTCACAGACATTTAGAGACAGACAAAAATGTTCGCAGACACTTTATCACAGCAGCGACAGCAGAAACCACTGTTGGCTCCAAAAGAGATAATTAGTTAAATGAATTAGAGCCATTAATACATCCAAAAAGCAGATATTAAAAGTTATCTTGTCAAGAACTGTGATCACACAGAAAAAAATGTGTTCATTCTTTTTTTCTAATTTTATTTATTTATTTATTTATTTATATATTTTATTGATTATACCATTACAGTTGTTCTATTCCCCCCCTTCATTCCTCTCCACCCGCATACTCCCTCCCCCACCATTCTTCCCCCCTTAGTTTATAACCACATATCTCAAGTTCTTTAGATTCTATATTTCCCCCACTATTCTTTCCCTCCCCCCTATCTATTTTCTACCTACCCTCTATGCTATTTTCTGTGCCTTCTCCCCCTTTATCCTCCTCCCACTCCCCTGTTGCTAACCCTCCATGTGTTCTTCATTTCTATGGTTCCACTCCTGATTCTTAAATTTAAAAAACGAGTCCCTTAAACCAGTAATTGTTCAATTGGTGGAGTTTTATATTCTGCAACACTGCAGATATATAATTTGTAAGAAAAGGTCATAATTAATTTCAGAGGGTGGTTTCTTGTGATATTCTTCACAAACGGATGATAGTATCACTGTCAAGACCAGTTTGAGCAACATAAAGACTAGTGCTCAAAGTAGCAAGACTGGAGAGTGCATGGCGTCCAGCTGGATGGCATACTGACAGACTAGAATCTAAAGTACTTGGAATCCCACATCCCCCAGCACAGCCCTCCTAAACATCGGTTCTCTTGACCACAGTTAGGTAAAATTACGCTCACGCATGGAGAGGCAGTGAGTTAGAAATTAGATCCTCTGCTGAGTGTCTAAAGTGCAGACATTTTGGCTACCAGTTGAATACAATAAACAGAATTTCTGTGAAATATAAACTGTCAGGTTAAAAGTTTTCAATCTGATTGATAGATGCTAACCCAAGAACCTTTATAAGCTTTTCCTTGTCCCAGAGAAATACGAAGCCCCCAAAATTAAATACTAATTTCCATAGCCGTCTTTAGAGTTAGGACTACTTGGCGGGTTTCTGGAAATTTCTCATTCTTTAATAAAAAACAACAGAAACCGTTAGCATGGTTCCTTCCTGTTTCTTTCTTGCCTCGAACACAAATAGGATGCCTGGAGCTTTTCAAGATGCCACGGGGGCCAAGGGGATTATGGGTATTAAACAGAGATTTGCTCAAGTAATTTCAAGTATTATAGTTCAGACAAGTGCCTCAAAGGAAAAGTAGAGGGTCTCCAGCTGGTGCTGAAATGTTTGAACTAATAAATAATAAATATATTTACTTAATTAAAAAGTATGGGAATATATTCTCATGGTAAACATTCAAGCTATCAAAAAGCGTGTTAGTGAAAAATAAACAGCAGACACCCTTCCAAACCCCCAGTTGTAAATCTCTGTCTTTTTGTAGGACTTTGGTTTTTTAGAGCAGTTTTAGGTTTACAACAAAATTGAAAGTACAGATATGCATTTCCCTTTCCAAGGGGAATCACTATAAATAGCTTGCTCTTTTTATATAGATGGAGCTTAAAGTATGATATTAATGAAAAATGGTACTGTGTATATTGTTCTCAAATATTCCTTCCTCACTTATATGGAAAATTTTCCAGATACGTCCATATAGGCTTCACCTTATTCTTTTTTTGTCTACTATGTTGTAGCCCATAGTATGAAAGTGTTATTGAATATTTAAATATTCTTTACTGAAGGGAACGGAGGTTACATTCAGTGTGTTGCTGTTGGAAACGCTGCCATATAAACACCCACACAACACACATGACAGTTTTGTGCTTATTTGTGAATTATTCTTTGGGCTAAATACATGCTCCTATAATAATAGAAAATAGGGACGAAAATTGTAAACTTGGATAGTTACTGTCAACCTGACTTCATAAAATGTTTTATAAATTTGTATTTTTATCGGTAAATGAGATAGTATGTTTTCCCCATGAACTTACTAAAAAATGATATCATTAATCACTTTTAATTTTGCTTGCCAATTGGCAAAAAAATTTCATTTTAATTTGCATTCCCTAATAATTCTGTTATCTCATCATATATTTGTTTAAGTATACACCCTATTCTTTCATGCATAACCTATTTACATATTTGACCTTTTTTCCTATAACTGTCTTTTTGTTATTGATATTGGTATTGCTTCATTATTCTTGACGTTAGTTTTTTATATAGCAAAAAAATATTTTACTTAAGTATTCCAACTTAAATTTTAGTTTAGTTTATACATTTTATTTCCACAGAGCACTTAATTTTTATATAGTTAAACGTATCACATTTTTTTACGATTCAGTTATGCTTAGGCAGACTTGTTTTTTCCAGGAAATTATGAAAATTTTCATAACTGTCATATTTGACCATCAATTTAACTGTGCAGCTCAGCTGGGAAGAATTTTTGAGTAATGACTTGGGGTTCTAACTTTGTTTTCTAAATAAAATGTCAGAACATTATTAAGTAGTTTGTGTTTCATGAAATACCATTATCTTCCCCTTATTCACTTGGTCATACTTTCATGCAATTTTACATTTACTATGAAATATTTCAGTCATCCATAAAATCACAATGAATAACATAGCAAGCATCTGGGTAGTCACCAGGCAGCTATATCTAATATTAATTTATTTTTGCTTGAGATTAAAAGGGAAAAAATCAGTACAGATAATGTTCCCTTTCATTTCTAATGTTACTACTCTCTCTCTCTTTAGAGACCATTATTTTCCTGAAGGGAATGTGATTACAACTTTTCTGTACTAGTATATAGTCTCAAACAATCGACAGTACATAAGGAAGAAAGTATTCTAGCATGATTACCCAATTTCTCTTCCTACCATTTTATTAAGATTTTTTACAGGTGACTAATGCATTTTACAATAAAAAGATTTTTGTATTTAATTATTTCACCTATGGTCTCTCTGTTATTTCTCCTATTTTATATTTGCTTACTGAATTGTTAAATCTATCTTGCTAAGGTGCATTCTCCTGAAAAGGTTTAGAATACACCTGTGGGTGGTTGGAACTCTCAGCTCTTGTGTTGTGGAAACCATTCCCATTTCTTCTCTTCTCTTGAGTGTTGCTATAGCTCCGTATAAAATTTGGTATCGTCATTTCATTGGCATCTAATACTCGGTGGCTCTCTTGATTCTGTTGGGATGCTGAGCCTTATTTTGTAACTGATTTTCAATATTCTTTAGGAATCTTTAGATTTTCTCATCAGCCGTGGTTTTAGCACTTTTCTGCACAAAGTGTGTGATGTATCCCACTTATGAGTCAGTGGTAACTTTCTTTTGAATAATTATACATTCACTACATCATATTTTCTTCTATTGCCTCTGATTATGTCATTTTTACATCTATTAATTTCTGTTTTTAGAAGTTGTAGTCACTGAATATAATGGCTTTTTTTTCTTTTCCATATAGCATTTCAAATTATTTCAATTTTTTTCTTTGACCTTACTGTAGTATCAGTAAGTTTCTTCCAGTTGTCAATTTTTAAAAAAATCTGACTATTCTATCCATGAGCCCATCTAAATAATATTTTTTCTCTTTGATAATATGCTTCCATTTTCAAGGTATTTTTAAGGTATTTGCTTCCTTTTAAAACAGATACACCCCCCAAAATTTTTTAATTAATTAATTAATTAATTAATTAAACAGATACACCCAAGCCCTCACAAATGTAATATACACTCCAATTTTCTATTTTATACATATATATATGTGTGTGTGTGTGTATATATATATATATATATATATATATATACCTATATATATATATACACACACCAAGTTACATATGCTCCCTTAACATCATAGTTTTAGATGTTATTTTTTTCCATCTCACAATTTGGTTGCTTATCTTTCATACCATTGACTTTCTCCACATACTTGATCTTCAGTTACGTGTTGTACTTGTACTTGCAATTTCGTAAGAACTGTCTGGAGGTGCTATTCCTATTTCCCATGAACTGCTTTCAGTGACGAGTGAGTCCCAGGACTGGTCAAATGGACCGTGTTGGCGCTGTGGCTGTTGGCCCTGGAGGCCACTGAGTCTGCAGGCACTGGCAACACCGGGGGGTCTCTGGCTCCAGGGCGTGTTTCCTAATTCCTTTAATACAGCACATCTCTTCTGATGTTCACTGCTTGATAGGAAGAGGGAACGAAGTTTCCAACTTAGCTACCTTGACTGGGCTACGTTCTCAAATATGGTGACAGTTGCCCTAAGACTTCTAGTCTGTTTATTTTCTTTTTTCTTTATCGACACTGTTACAGATGGCCCCATCCCCCCACCTCCAGCCTCGCCTGCTTCCACCCAGCTCCCGCCACACCTTCCCTCTGGCCATCACTGCAGTGTTGCCTGTGTCTATGGGTTATTTATGCTCATCTTTTCTGTGGCTTGCGGACTCCAGGAAGTCAACAAGCAATCCAACCTTGTGTCCCCGGGTGTCTGCAAGCTATGGATATGTTATCTGAGTTGCTGACGCACAAATAAAGAAGTACTAGAAAAAATGCCCTCAGACTGCAACTTTTATCTGATTAGCTTTTTTTTTTTTCAAACCCTCTTACCTACCCTTTCTCCTTGTAAAAACGTGGGCTTGAGATGAGATGTGAAGACACTTTTTGACCAAACATAATTCGCTGTCTTCTCAGATCAATGGCATCTGAATGAAGCACCCATAAAGGTTCAATTCTTGTCTCTCCTTACTGGTTCTGGTAGTGACAGGCTGCACAATACTGAGTTTTCTGGTTTTGGTTTATTTAGAAACCATATATATATATATGCTCTTTACTAGCATTTTGAAATTTCTACTTTTTTATAGGCAAGGACCATTTTCTGAAGCTGCAGTATATTAGATACCACACTAAAGTTGATTCACCTCTCCCATGGTCATCCTGACTCATTTTTCCACAGTAAACAAAATAAATACACCAATTGTGGAAAGGCAGTGGTTGCTGTCTTAATCATTTTACTCTCCTAACTGATGCTTTAGTTACTAATCCACTGGATGTTAAGAGTTTGAAAAAAAAGTCAACTAGATTTCTAATTTACCAAACTCTTATATAGATTCAATACGAATTTCTTATTATACTAAGCACTTAAAAATGGCACAGGAGAAACTACCATATTTTTTCGGACTATAAGATGCACTTTGCCGGCCCCAAATTTGGGAGGAATAATGGTTGTTAATGCTGCTGTTGAGTTCTCTTTACATTTACACTGGTGAAATATTATGTCATTTATGTTATTAAATATTTTACCACATTTTTGGCTTCAAAAATTTTTTTTCTCTATTTTCCTCCTCTAAAAGCTAGGTGCGTCTTATGGTCGGAAAACTACAGTAAGTTGTGTTTAATGGTGATAATAGGCATACATCACATATGTCCAAAAGGACGTGTATGTCATTACTCCCTCAATCATGAATTGAAGAATGAAATTTTCAGTTAAAGAAAGAACGGAAGTAAAATTATAGGTTGCTTATACACATTAGCTCTGTAGTCAAACTACGTGGAAGGAAATTCTGATTTACCCAGTTAAAAGCTCGGTGGCTTTAGCCGAGTTCTGTAATGTCTCTGGGCCACATTTTCACTCAGTCTGTCAAACAGAGGCAACAAAAATACTCCTTCACAGGGTTAGTGTGATCCTTAAAGGGGAAAACGTACACAAAAGCACGCTGACGCAGTGAAAAACACCGAGTTCATATTAGCTGTGATTATTTCACTTGCATCTATGAAGCCCCTTTCGTTTCATTTTTCACAGTAAGAAGAATGGACAAGTTTGATACTTTCTAAGCAGATTTTGTTTTGACAGATAGTTAAACCTGGCAAGGATCTCTCACCCAAAGGCAGACTGGTTTTCTGTATATTTTTGTTCACCTCTAAACCAACGTAATGTAGAGAACTGAACAAGTAAACAAACCCTCTAATTTAGTTCTCAGTTTAATCAAGGCTGTGAAAATTAGGCCAGTTTTTAGAAAAGGAATGGATTTGTAAAACAAATAAACAATTGATTAGCAAGTCAATAGAGGCACCAGCTTCTTTAGTGTGTGATCTTTTTAATTGCAAGTTTAGATGGTCAGAGAAAGGCAGAATTTAGCATCTGAAAGTCTCTATGGCTCTTAATTATAATACAGAGACTTACATGTTGGCTGACCTCAGATTATAAAAAGGCAAACTGTATTTTAAGTTAAATTTATGTTGATTGGGTCCTTTGTGCTTGCGTTCTTTCTCCTGTTTCCCTTCCTTCTAAATATATTTAATGACTGCACAAAAAGCTAGGATATTAATATAATTTCTTTTACACATTTTTATTTCAATTTTACAGCACTGTTGCGTGTCACCGGCTGACACTTAAGAGTATAAATTTGTGATGGGCTGATTTCACTAGTATTTTAAAAATTTAAGCTTTTATTAGTTCCCTTTATTTTTTCTTTGCCAGGAAGATTTGTTATTTATATATGATAATGAACTTCATCTTTATTTTAACACTTGAGCTTAAAGATAAAAGGACCTGAAGTCAGCCAGGATGATTTAGACAGGTATTTATCCCAAATCATGAGGCATAGACATTTCCTTCTTCATTCATTTGAGTGTTCACTCCACCAGCTCTTGGGCCATAGGTGCCATCAAAAATGATTGCGTTTGAGGCTGGGTGGAGTGGGAACAGAAAAGAATTATTGGTAAAACAGAAAGTGACATCTCTCAATTTGAGCTTTACTTACTGTTGAGGAAATACCTACCTCAGTCATTAACGGTTAATGAGCCATTCAAAACTACTTTCGATTTTACTGGTGTTCATTTTTTTTAACTTTTATATCTTTAATTTGGGGGGTCATTTTATCACACTCTGGTTTTAAGCGCATCAGAAAAAAAACCCCACATTTTATTCCTGCCTATTCCTATACGGCACCTTCCTCCGATATAAGGCTATTTCCGCCACATTGCATGTCTGTTGTTTAGGGTAGCCACCTCTATTAATTATCTTAGCTAGATCCTCTGGATAGGTTGCTGCGGCTTCTTCATCAACACCTGCTGCTTCACCTTGAACTTCTGTGCTATGGAGATGGCTTCATCCTTTGAAGTTCAACATCATGAACCAGCCTCTGCAAGCTTCAAGCTTTCCTTCTGTAGCCACACCTCTCAGTCTTCACAGGGAAGACTAGAGTAAGGGCCTTGCTCTGGATTAGGTTTTGGCCAAGGCGGTGCTGCGGCTGGCGGGTCTTCTCTCCAGACCACTAAAACGTTCTTCCTATCGGCAATCAAGTTGTTTCCCCTTCTTACCACCTGTGCGTTCGCTGAAGCTGCGTTTTCATTTTTGCTCAAAAACTTGAACTCATGGACAATATTGCAAAGGTAAATGATGGAAATAACGAGGCGGCTCCATTTCAATTCTCTCCCAATTTGTTAAACAATAGAAATTCATGTCAGCCAATATCTCTCTCTCTTTTTTTTTTTTTGGTGGAGTGGTGGGGGGAAATGCAGTTTACAAAATGTAACCAGAAGTTTCCCTGAAAGAGAGCAAGGAATTCTAAACGTAACCATAATGAAAAATCGCCTTCCCCTACTACGGTGGCACAGAAGTTTCCCAATAAAGTGGGCACTAAAGGAGACTGGGTTCCTGAAAGCTGCGAAGATGGGACACTGGTTTTACAGAAAACAGTGATATCCAGAACAGATCTGCCCCCCTGAGCTACTGAACAAGAGGTATTTTTAATAGGTGCACTCCACGATGATTTGTTAGAAGTGACTTTAAGTGAACGTCAATGTATGTTACTGTCAAACTGGATAAAACAAATCATTTATTCATGAAAGAACACATAAGCATCCTTTGGGGAAGCTGGAAGGTTTGGAATACTTTTCTAAGATAGTGACACGGACGGAAGAGAAGCTACATGGCCTTCCTGTCCTGTGAGAGGCATCAGGAATGGTTAGGGAGATTAGGCATTTCTTGCTTTAGGACCGCCCTGCCGTCGGAACATCCAATAATACTTGCAGATTAAGCTCAGTGGGGAGAAATCATGTCAATGTGTCCCCTGTACTCGGCAGGAAGGAGAGGCGGCGTGATACTTAAATTGTGAAACTCATTCTGGCTGAGAAAGCCAGGTCTTCCAATGTGCGTGCCAAGACAAAGCAGTGATACCAAATGCACGCTGAATTATACATAAACACGTACATATACGTAGCTACACACACACACACACACACATACCATGTTTGGATGAAAAATAGACCAAAGGTTGGTATTGGAGCACTTAGTCAAAGGGTAGTCTGGGGCAGCTCAGGATACATTTGGAAACATATTAAGCCCCCACACAAAGCACCATGTGTTTCCAGAACCCATTTAATCTGGGTTCAAAGGGATTTGAGGCTCTTGAACTGTTAGGGCTTGAAAGATGAGAATGGGCTGCCTTTGACGTGAGCCACAAATCTTGAGCATATGGAAGGGGCTGACCTGCTGTGCTCCGCAAATGAGAAATTTGTCTCTCTTGGCTTTTTAGGAGGCGCTGTGTGTGGAGACACAGGGAAAGAATAGCTCTACCAGAAAAGCCTGAAGTGGTGAGCATGTTATTCACAACACCTTGCAATATGAGTTTGAGGCTGAATCTAATGTTCTGAGAAAGAGGTCAATTGTAACAAAGAAAAACAGCCTCCCCCACTGTAACTTTCCCCATACCAGCTTCTCACCCAGATTTATATTTCAAATGGAAGGAAGAAAAGGGTTTGAGGAAATAGTCTAGCTCCCCTCAAAACAAAATAAAATGAAAATATTAGGGGTGTACTATACCTCGTAAAATTGGCATTTGACACTGGCTGAGTTTGAAAACTTTGGGCATGAGGTGGAGGTTATAATACAGGGTGCAGCCAAAGGTGGGGGGGGGGCAGGAAAGATTTGGAATGGTGTCCAGAACTCAAAGTGTATAGGAATATTGGAGAGACGTATAAGATGTCCTCACCCCTTCCCCGCACAGGTGTGAGTTGGGGGAAGGGACACATGGAGCAGGAACATGCAGGGCTGTTTTGTACAGCCACAGCCCTGCAGCTAATCCATGGCCTGGTCATTTAACATATCTATAGCCTTTGGGGGGTCACTTGGATATGTTAAATGGCTGTGGCCATGCTTGGAGCTAGGGGAATGAAGTCACTTCCCCCCAAGATGTGACTGGGGGGCAGATCCCCTGAGTTACAGCGCCTGCGTGGGAGCTTGGAGGAGATTGGCTCTAGGACATGGGGCCACACCTGCCCAGACTAACGATGGCAGCCCAGTAAACTTATAATAATGCAGAAATACTGGCAGGCGTAACTGATCGTGGGAGGAGTCGGAAATAGGGGTACGGAGGAAGATGGGCACGGGGGGATTTAAACCCAGACACGGCAGCCATTAGAGAGAGAGACACGCGGTTTCAGCAGAGTTAGGACCCCCTCTTCTAGCCATGAAAGAGAGAGCCACGCGGTTTTGCCAGAGTTAGGACCCCCTCTTTCCCAGGTGAAAGAGAAGACCAAGCAGCCTTGCCAGAACGGAGATCCCTGAGGCCAGGTGAAGAAGAAAGACACGCGCTTTTGGTGGAGTGCGGACCCCTGCAGCTTTGGTAGAAGAGGCCCACGCAGCTTTGGGGTGCTCCCTTTGGCTGAGTGGCCTGGAAAGCGGGAGAGACTTTGACTGGAACTTGGTATAAAGAACTCTTGCCAGTGGAAGGTGCCGCATGACTTTGGATTAATTGGAGATCCTNGGGGAATGAAGTCACTCCCCCACCCCCCAAGATGTAACTGGGGGGCAGGTCCCCTGAGTTACAGCGCCTGCGTGGGAACTTGGAGAAGATTGGCTCTAGGACATGGGGCCACACCTGCCCAGACTCACGATGGCAGCCCAGTAAACTTGTAATAATACAGAGATACTGGCAGATGTAACTGATCGTGGGAGGAGTCGGAAATAGGGGTACAGAGGAAGATGGGCACGGGGGGATTTAAACCCAGACATGGCAGCCATTAGAGAGAGAGACACGCGGTTTCAGCAGAGTTAGGACCCCCTCTTCTAGCCATGAAAGAGAGAGCCGTGTGGTTTTGCCAGAGTTAGGACCCCCTCTTTCCCGGGTGAAAGAGAAGACCACGCAGCTTTGCCAGAACGGAGATCCCTGAGGCCAGGTGAAGAAGAAAGACACATGCTTTTGGTGGAGTGTGGACCCCTGCGGCTTTGGTAGAAGAGGCCCACACGGCTTTGGGGTGCTCCTTTTGGCCGAGTGGCCTGGAAAGCAGGAGAGACTTTGACTGGAACTTGGTACAAAGAACTCTTGCCAGTGGAAGGTGCCACATGACTTTGGATTAACTGGAGATCTTGCCTGGACAGGCGACACAGCTCACGTGCCAGCGACCTGAAAAACAGACGTGTGCTCTTTTCCTGATTTACGGTACCTGGAGTTGGGACAGTGGGAGAAGGGAGCACTGTGTGTGTGTGTGTGGGGGGGGTGTAGGTGTATACCCTTAAAGACTTTAATATTTTAATGAAGGCATTAGGCCTGAATAGCATTAAATAAACATTTTGTTTCCTTTTCACAAATCTCTGGCATTGAGAGACATCTTTCCAATTGGCAGCGGACAGAAGAGCCCAATAGATATTAGTATACCGTCCTTGGGAGGGGCCTCTGTTTTCTGAAGCAGTTTTTGACATCCCTGGGTGGGCCAAGTATTGCCCGCCCCCTTCAGACCCTTGTTTGGTAACAGTTAGATGGGGGTCATAGAGAAAGGGTTATGTAATTTTACTTCATTTGGAAAGTAAGAGAACTGATGTTTTCAGGACGAATGACCCTTAACTCACTTCCATTTTCTCCTCCCCTGGTGCTTTTGGAAGGTAACCAGTGGCTGAGATTCTTTTCCTTCCTTTCTGAGGCTATGAGCACACACAACGCCGTGAGCTGGCGCAGCCGAGCTGTTTACATTAATAGCGCCCGGAATTAATTTCATCAGGCGCCACTTGTTGCCTTATTAGGTAACAGTGGAAATAATTTGGATCTCTAATTGCTCTCGGGGACAAGAGGAAACACCTGCATCCTCAGTTCCCCCTCATCTCGAAGGCGGGCCTACGGGATTCTTCACCAATGCACTGGTGTTATTCCTGCTCAGATCAATAATTACGGCCCTTAAATTCCACTCCCAATCATGAGTATGTTCTTTCCCCTCCTCGTAAAGCCATCTTCCACTTGTCCCTCTGAAATATACCTCTTAATGAAATAATGGGCCCCAGCAAACGAGTCTCTCTTCGGATGACACACTGGCCTGGCTCTCGGGACAGAAGACGAGGTAAAACATGAAGGGGGTGTGGATGATAGGGATTAAAACAGCGGCTTGGACAGGCAATAACTATAAAATCTTGCTGCTAGTAATAATCTGTACAATACAACCGTAGTACCAGAGCCCCACATGTCAGGGCTCGGCCATCCATCTCCGTGAGTGTCACTGACTTAAGCAAGCTCCAGAAGAGCCTGTCGTTATTTTTAAGTGGGGAAAAGAAGGACACAATTCCATGGTCGTACCACATTAGTCACTCCTGTTCAGTCCTGCTGCTGACTTATTTATTTTCAGGGGAAAGGAATCCATACACTTCAAGCGATTAGCACCGAGTTTACATTTCCTGTTGGTATGGTTTGTGGGGTTATATATTCCTTCTCCTGCAGGCTTCTCTGAGGGTAAGCTTCCTTTTTAATCACGTTGCATGTGCACAACAAAAAAGTTTCTGAAATTCATCAGAAGTTATTCGATCATGTGTTTATGTATGTTTGTATACATATGTGTGCACATTCAATCATACATGTGTATGTAAGTTATCATCATTGAATGGCACAGGAACGCAGTGCCTACAGCAATCCTAGTCGACGGGATTGAAGGCCAGCACAGAGACCAACAGGAACAGAAGGACACAACGAGAATTTGGAAGAAAAGAATCTTCAGAACTTAATCCTAAAGGTAGCTTGTCTTTACGATGGACCTTGACAGGAGATGTCTCTTACTTCACAGCAAAGGAACAGTAACTAAAGTTTTTATTACCAGGCTGCACACTCATAAAGCAAGAAATGTTGATAATGAATGATATTATTGATAAAGGAAAAGGGAAAAATATTTTCTCTAGCAAATATTTTTGAAGACACCATCTAGGGGCTATTACATAGGTTATACATTTAATGATTTCATTTTCAGAATGGCTTTCCTTGCATGTTATATCTTGCATTAATAGATTATTGGAGGTAATTGAGCAAGTTACTTAATTTCGGTGACTCAGTCCCCCCATCTGCACAATGGGCTTAATAGTAACATAGTCTCAAAGGGCTGATGTGACTAAATAGTTCATATACCTTAAGTGCCTAGAACAGTTCGCTGCTCATATTACATTCAGTACGTTAGTGGCTACTATTGTTTTGTTGCTGTTATTTGCAAGACTTAATTATGGAGTCAGAGCAGAATTAATTCAAACCCTAGACTGCCAGTTATTAGCTAAGAAGGATCAACTGGCAGATAATTTAACCACTTTAAGCCTCTGTGAAATGTGGACAATGACAGTTTATTCCCAAAGCCAGAAAAAATAGATGTGATCATGTATGATAAGCCCTTACACCTGTACCTCTCACGCTGTAAGCTTAGCTCCTTAAAAAAATAATGCAAGTATTTACATGGTCACATTCTTCATCGCGGTAAAGTAAGAAAATATATCCAAGCAAGTAGAATTTGTCTTTCCCAACCTTGTAACTTAACAAAGTCTACCAAAATCAGTCGTCCTTTCCCTCGAGCTATCCAATCCCCAGTTGCTCACATCTCATATGGGACTTTTTCAAGATTCGATGAAAAGATCTACAACCAATAAATGATATAATAGAAGTGGGTGCAAATACTTCTTCCCAACTGTAAGATAAACCTGGCTGGGCTGTAAGGATGAGACAGGGAGCAACAAACTCTTCTTCACGTGCTCCTCCAGCAAAGTGATACTCACACTCCCCAGCAGATGGGAAAGAAAACCGGCGGACAGCTTGCTAGAAAAAGATGCAGGCTGGTAAGCCCATTGCATCTCCTTTCTGCTTCCCTCATTAATTCTCTGGTCCTGATTCCATTGTATAGCTTAACAACGATTTCTATAGGAAAAAAAAAAACAAAAACAAAAAACCCTCAATCTAGTTCCCACTGCCACTCTTTAGAGGCCTGCACAGTTCTTGAGGCTGAAGCCAAGAGGTTTTCCCTAAATGAGAAACCGGCAGGAAACTTTCACCTGCTCTGCAGGTGGGCAGCGCGTTTCAGTGAATCTCAATGAACTCGGCATCACTGCTCTTTTGTCTCCGTGTTTGATGTTGCCGGGAGAGAAGATGTTGCACTCCTAGGAGCCCTACAGGTCGGACCACCGCCTTCAAACAGAAACATATCAGCAAAGGTTTTTTTTTTTTTAAGGATGAAAGAAAAAAATGTGTTTTATTTGGGTTTTACATAGATAGAATATTAGCTGGCCAAGCCAGACCTAGAGAGATGTGCACTGCGGCTGGTTTGTACTCCCTACCTTTCACTCCTGTTGAGATTAAGCTCACCACGTTCCCATGGAGATATCTGGCAGTGTGCACTTAGTTTCTTCCCCCCCTCAATTAACGATTAATGCTATCTTGTCATTACAAAAAGTGGCGAATTTAAAAACATAAAACATAGTCAGAAACTTTGAATTCCTAAGGTTATGTCAGTCTTTTTTACAAAGTTGTGAGGCTAATATGCAACTTTACTTCACATGTTCTCATCTGTAACTGGGAACATGATTTTAAAACAGAGAGGGGGATTTCTGGGAAGGAAAACCTCAGGCTCCACTGGGTGACCTGTGTGCCAGAGACAGCTCATGAGGTACTTTTGATGGCACGAGTTTTTTTTTAAAGGTTGGGATTATTATGCCACTATTTTAGAATCATGAGGAAGTAGTGATTTGGATTTTGACTTTCTCTTGAAAAACTTGAGGTTCTGGCAGTGGTAGACAGGAAGACCTGCATAGCAGAGGCTGGCTGAGTAGCTTCTTTTAGATGGGGTGTTTGCTCACCACTTACCAGAGATTCAACGATACTTCTTTAAAAAGTCCTCACCTGAGGATGTGTTTACTGATCTTAGAGAGAGGGAAAGCAAGGGGAGGGGGCAGAGAGAGAATGAGAGGGAGAAACATCCATGTGAGAGAAACATCAACCAGTTGCCTCCCATAAGTGCCCTGACCGTAGATTGAACCTGCAACCTAGGTATGTGCCCCGACTGGGGATCAAACCCACAACCTTTTGGTGCATGGGACAATGCTCCAACCAACTGAGCCACCCAGCCAGAGCAAATCCTGTCTTGTTTTATCCATCTCACCTCTCACGAATGTACAGTACTGAGGAGTTCTCGGTAAGCCTTTGATTTTATGACCCCTACTTCCAACCATCAAAAGCCAAACCCCTTCACCATCAAGCCAGCTGAAAACCAACCACACAAAACTGACTGAGCAGGGTCACGCTGTTACTGCTGCCAGGGACACACTGACCAATATGATTGTCCCCGTTGTTAAGGAGGTTATAATCTAGAAACGGTGATCACATGTACGGCAAAGATAACATAAGTAGTGCTGGAAATCACACCTCACAAAGACCTGAGATAGTTTTGACAGTTTAGACATAAGAGGTGTGAAAAGAAAAACGGAAAATGTCCACTTGGACATTTCATCCAAGGACATTTCCAGATCTGTTCCACCCAGTGGAAATACAACACAAGCTAATAAAGTAATGAAAATTTTCTAGTAGCCACAGTAATCAAAGAAAAAAAAACCTCAAAATTAATTTTTAACAATACATATTTTAGCCCAGTGAATCTAAACTATTATCATTTCAACTGGTAATTGTTCTAAAAAGATTAATGATACTGCTGTTCTGCTTTTCAGACTGCAACTTCGAGATGCGGTGTGGATGCGCATTCACGGCACGTTCCAGTCCCGACTAACCCCATCGCCTGTTCTCAGCAATGACATGTGCCACAAACACAGGAGCATTTCTGTCATCATGGGACAATCTACTGACAGTGTGGCCCTCGAGCCCAATCCAAGCAGAGGGGGCCATGGAATTGCTGGCTGATCAGATGTACAAAAGCCCATGTCACTTTCTGTATATACCATGTCCATTTCAATTTGATTATGGGTCATATGCTTAAAAGTAACAGACATAGGTTAATATTTGGGGGCTGCCAAAAAAGCAAAGTAACAAACTTGCTTAAACAATGCATAATACTGATACCGAAGAATACATGCATAAACAAACCACACAAATTTATAAATTCCTAAGAAAACGTTCCAATCCACTATGAAATATGTACCTTTATGTGTGCGAGTATTGGAGCACATAAATGAATAGCCCACATAGAGTTCCACCTCCTGGTACAGGCAGATTTAAGTGTTGAGGTCATGAATTCGGGACTCAGTTCTTGCTCTGTTTTCCTTTGCTTCATCAGCACAGTTATTGAATATGTTCTCTCCTGAATGGCAAGAAAGTTGACAGAGGTTCCAGGCTTTCTTCCTATGACCTTAGGAAACTCAAATTTGACTTCAAGCAGTTCTGGCAAACCAGGTATTTAAATCCACAGGCTCTGATTAGCCAGGTTTAAATAATCTACTCATTTATAAATGAATGGCTATGGCCAAGGGAGTGAGATCTTCTCACTGGTAAAGCCTACCTCTCATACTTACTCCTGGATTCCAGGGTGAGGCCAAGTTACCGGATCACAGGCGGTTGACTGAGAGTCATTATCCGAAGGGATAATGGAGGTGCTTTTATCTGAAGGTTCGTGCATGAAAGAGGGGTAGGCAAACATAAATAATGTTCACTGGATTAAATGTGAAGAATTTTGGATGCAGTATCATAGTTTGCAGATGAGGAAGTTCTTGTTACTATCTGTGTTCCCAGGAAACCCTGGAGTCTCTAGAAAGCATTCCCATTGGACAGTCCCCTGATAGTTCATAATCCAGAGCAGCGTAACTCACTTGTTATACAGATACCAGGAATCAGATTTTTCATAGATGAAACTGAAAAATCTGCAATACGATTGGCTCTGAAGCGGAGAAAAATCAATTTATCAATGTTTGTTACTCTAATGTTGAACACATTGCCCTAAAGTCTGGACTAATTAGTTACAATATTTTATGTCTTACTAATATCGCTATCACTTCATACAAATCTCTACTGCACTATTTCAAGATAATGTCTACTTTCTTTAATTTTTTTCTCATTAACCTTGTTCTTGTGTGCTTCAGTTTAATTTTAGCTCAGTGTACATAGGCTATCATTAAATGAAATATCCATAACCATTTGTTTTATCAAATGTTTAAGATGCAAAGGAAACAAGCATAAAGACAAAGGTGTAAATAAATAAAACATCATGTATAGGTATTCTATATCTACTCCTAGGTCTTACAACTTTGGGTTCACCTAGCCATACAGATAGTCTATTACATTTTAGTCATTTCCAGTGACATCCTCAGGTGTTCACTTCCTTTCAGAGTTATTTTATATTTAAAGAGTGCATGCTATTTGTTAATACTCTGCCGTTTAGTTATATATACTCATATATTCAGCTTCAAGCAAAATATTCAAGTACCTTCGATTTACGTAGCTTGTATTCAGTTACCGCTTAACAGCTTTTTAAATAAGGATCCAAAAGGTATTATCGTCTCATAAAATCAATCTAAATTTCATACCTTAAAAAGTGGTGTGCTGTCCTAATACCCTTATAAACTTACAATATGAAGTTAGATTAAAAAAAAACAGTATTCTCATAGGTTTATACTGTATTCCAACTGACAATTTTCATAAATAGATTTCATGGAATTTTTTATGTGCCTTCATATTTTGCAAGCACCAACTGTTATTATTCAAGTAATATAAAACAAATATAATATAAAGTATAGAGTTGTGTGGCAAGAGACTAGGTCTATGAAATGGCAATTACTTAGGAAATTCGGAGTTTAAAAACAGCTTCTGCTATATTCTGATTTAATTCTTATTTAAGATAAAGTGAAGTACCCAACACACTGCTGTACATATTTTTACAGACAACTGGGCCCCTAAAACTATATTTTCATTCTATTACCCCAAGATAGACAAATAGTCTCTTGAGTCTCTCACCTCAAAGAAGGAGATTACTGAAGCGATTTTGCAGAAAAATCAATGAAAACAATATTTTGGCCTAAACTCCCCGGAAAATTAAGGACTCTGTGTGTTTATTGAATGAATTACCTTCACGCTTTATTACTAACAAAGTACTGTAGAAAGACACTTTACCTTCAGTACTGTCACCGGAATGTGGAGAATCCATTATGCACATTTTAGTCACTCAGCAGATAACTGTTGAATGAATGAATATGCACATGGCCATAGTTATCTTTTTGTCTTGCTTCCTCATTTGTCCTTGTTGTTATTGCTGTTGCTATTATTTTATTCTAATGTAGAGTATTGTGCTGAGGTACCATAGTTCCAAATAAAGACAAGTCCAGTATGAGGTTTCCTCTTGTTCATCCAGCCATACTGAATGCCAACATTTCTGACTCCCAAGAAAGGGTCATATTTTGTACTGTCTGCTTCTGAAGACCTGTCTAAAATGACAAGTTCTAACAATGCATGTTAGCTACCAAACTTGATAGTGCATGATCTTAACTTAGCTCTCCTAAAAATTCAAAGTCCTGCACTGTTTCTAATTCCACGGGACTAATTCTGTAAGGACTAAGAATTTGTATTTTAAACAAGTAACCCGCACAACTTTGAGGTTGGCAATTATAACAAGTATTGTAGCTACACACCTAATTATATAATAATCTTTAGGCGATCATCATTTTATACACCTTACTGCCATCGCCAATGCCTACAGCCATGTCTATTCAATTACATGCAACAAAATGCACTTAGCTTTAATCAGTGGTAGAGACATAAGAACCGACAGTATTATAAAATACTGTATTTGATCGAAAATATCTTAACATATTTATAATATCTATTGCTCCTTGAATGTCCCCCAAATTGAATGACAATAACTGTAATGATCATTATCAATTTTCTTCCTTATCTAAGGAAGAAATTACTTCCTTTCTGCTTATCATAACAGGATAATTGGCTCTCTGTCTCTCTCACCCTGTCAGTGAAGGCAAAACAGAATCACTGGAAATAGGGTCTGGAAATCCAGACCTGTGCACTTACTACAATGGAGTCTTAGTGAGGATGTCTCCTAATAGTAACTTTGAAAGTATTTCCTATGTGTTTCAGATTACACCATTTGATTCCTTAACTAAGCTGAAAACCACAGCTACAGGTAGTTCTGAAGAGGTCGTCTACAATAAAATTATTACCCTGTTCCTCAACCTCTTCCTGTCATCAGACCTGCATGGGTTTACAAACCGAACTAATATCACAAATTCTCTTCTAAAACAAACAAACAAAAAAATACTAGTTCTCCTACTCACAACTTTTCTAACACCAAATCCATGGGTGTTTGTCAGACTGAGCAATTCTGAAACTAAGTACCTGGAGTTAGCTCAGAGCCCACAGGTGGAGAGCTCAGTCCCTCATGACCTCCCCCAGATTCTGACTCCAAGTCTGGGGCTCTCCTAATACTTCTTCAGTCAGCTCTCAATCAGGGGTTCCCAGGATCCCCTCTGGTTCCATGGTTTGCTATAACAGTGCACAGAACTCAGGGAGACATTTACTGGTTTATCACAAAGGGTATATATCAGATACTTTTAATAAGGAATACAGATGAACAGCCGCAGGAAGAGATCTATAGGGCAAAGGATGAGTGGATGTGCCTGGGGAACCCACACCCTCTCTGGGTGTGTCACCCTTCAGCACCTCAGGGTGCTCACAACCTGGAAGCTGTCTAAACCCTTTTATTCAAGGTTTTATGGAGGTTTTGAGGCCTAGGCGTGGTTGATTAAATCACTGGCTATCGGTGATTACCTCAGTCCCCAGCCCCTTTCTCCTTAAGGCTGAGGTGACGCTGAAAGTCCAACCCTCGGATCCCATGACGGTTCCTCAAGCAACTAGCCCCACTGTTCAAGAGTCACCTTTTCACCCTAAACTTAGGTGCGGTGGAAAGGGGCTTGTGGATAACAAGATGGCCTTCTTTCTCACTCCAATCACTCAAGCAACTATGAAAGTTTTAGGAGCTATGTTCCGGGAACTGAGGATGAAAACCAAATACATATTTATAACGTCATACTCTCACATCTCCAACAGCATCGTTGACTAGTATTTGGTGAATTTTTCCTAAATCACAGTTTCATGAAAACATGAATGGGAGACAGCATTGTACTACTTTAAAGTATTAATATATTTTATAATATAAAGTATATTATATTTTAACTAGCACGATTTCTTTGTTTCTATTATTCTTTCCTTTCTCAAAGTCCGTCTCTCTCTGTCTCTGATATTTCTCCCTCATCCAAAGCACTTCATTCTCTTAGTCTGCATCTTGGCACACCAATCTCGTCACATACGGTAAGTGAGCTCCCAAAGTGACATTTCCTCTACTCACATTCTCGCAACAAAAGCTGCTCTGCAGATCTACTCTCCTCTTTAGATGTAAAGAACCGATCGGAGCTCCTTTCCCATCACTTCAGGACAATGGAGTCGGCTGAAACTCACACCTTATGGAAGGTAGTAGGGTCAATTACATTCCTATACTGAAAGTTAGAAGTTACCAAGAGAAGGAAGCTGTTAAATAAGAGAGAATCAGAGATGCGAGAGAGGCCAGAGAACAAACTTCCCACAGGTGACCTAGAACACGCGAGTCTGTGGGGACCAGAAAAACAAGGGTGGTTGGTTTTGTCTCCCAGGAGACTTGCTGTTTCTAGTTCAGGCCTCAATCAAGCTGACATCATAAAACGGATCTGTATTCATTGAACTGGTAAATAAATTTATAATAATATTTAGACATTTTTTGAGCAAAAGACAGATGTCATGATCATTTCTACATTTCCATGAACATAAATAATGCCCCCCAAATCGTTTTTAAAATTTTGTATGTGCTGAAAACATGAATATCTGAATTTCCATATTTAACTGTAGACTATCACATTACATGGAAACATCTTACAATTTCAGCATTTATTCTTTTGAACATTAGTCAACCAATGCAGATACTTTTAAACACTAAATCGTTGCTAACTACTTAAATTCTCAGGAAAATAGAAATACCGTAGTCCTGTAGTTCTATTTTTTCCTAAATAAAGTACAGATTGTAATAAGATGAGCAAACATAAGGCAAACAAAACTATGGAATATAAAGTATATTCTATTCAAAATTATTGATGTATTTCAAATACGTTACTCTAGCTTAAGTAATCAAGCACTTAGGCAAATGTTTCCTATGTTTGGGCGTAAGCACTCACTTGGCAGTGTGAGGTCATGTGTTTTGAAAAGGCAATCCAAGTCGGAGTGTTTTGCCCCACTAGCCTTCATGCAGAGTGCTTTCCAGTACTGTCACAAGTGGATAAATGCACCTAATGACTAGATTACGCAGCCTGATGTATGTTTACTTGACTATGCAAACAACCCACCAAATGTACAATTAACTCTTCTTCAAAAAACGCAGCCATTTAAATGCGAAAGATATGTTAATCAGTACTATCACTTTTTTTTTACATGTCGTGTTAGGATGCTTGGAATGATCATTTGGCTACCAGCAATAAAGCAGCTTACACTGGGAATCCGTTATGGAAACATCTCAACAATCTCAGTAAAAGGAAACATACAGTCCCCTTGTCAGACCAAGGCCAGCACGGTGCTGGCTTCTGTAGAATAGTAATTTGGTAGGTACAAACTGTTTCCAGCAAGAATAGGGAAAGGTCAAGCCGATACAGTAGAAAGAAGTCTATGCAATATTAAGAGGAACAGCATTAAAAAAAGGAAGGGAATAAATAAAATGTGCCCTTCCAAATCACTGTGTAGCTTCCTCTGAAGTAGTTGGTGCAGCTACAGGAAGATCTGTAGTTGAGGGGTTTGAATCCTGCCAGGTGTGGTGTAGACTGACCAGCAGTAGGCTGTTCCCTTAGCACCTCCCGCAGGAGTCGTTATTTTCATTGGCTGAAATAAACTAGCATGCCTCAAGCTAGTGATAAAATTGTATAGGTAGGCAGATTTTTTGCACTTTAGGAAAGAGACCCGTTAAAAAAGTTTACACTTTGAATTTAAAAAAAAAGAAAGAATTGTTCCTCATTGTAAAGCAACACAAAATCATCTGGAAACTCTTCATCTTGTCTCTCTCTGTCCTACCATCTCCACGTCAGATCTGCATTTTTCTTTGAAACTGAAAAATGCCACGTGTGGTGGTGGGGGCGTTGTTTTCTAACTAGAAACTATTCAAGAGAAGACCAAGGCACAAAATGGAGTCGCTTGTCCTAAAGCCATGACAACCAGCCTATACTTAATACCTGATGGAGTTGCAATTTCAATCTTTTTCAGGAATGTAATCTTAACGTGTTGGTCTGGAATTTTCTAATGGGTCTCAATGGGGTAATTTGTCACATGGGCCCTCTCCGTCCCCCAAAAGGGAACTGAGACAATCTGCCTCATAAGACACCCCACCTCCCACTGCTTGATTCATGAATGGTCAAACAGGGCTAATGAGACCTTTAAAATTTACTCAGTTACATTTTTACTCCCTAACAAAATTTACCCAATATTGCCTTCCATCCTCTACCTCTGTCTCCCCATTTCTTTTCCAAAGCCTTGAAAACTCTAAGGCCTTATTATTTTGTTACTTATTCTAATTCATTACTAGGATGAGTACTTATAAATTCCTGGGAATATATATCCTTTAAAAATGCAGTCATTTCATTCCTGATACATTCAGCTGTGTGTTTTCTAAGAACAAAACCATGCACTGGTAATAGAGGGTTTCAGAGGTAAAAATGCTGTTCTCATGTCTGAAATTAAAATAATGGAATGCATCTAAAATTTTATGAACTAGTAGAAACTACAGAAGTACCATTTAAAAAATATAATTATTTTAGCTGGGTACTGGCTGAATTTCAGTTTGGGGGTGTAGAGATGGAAACTCCTTAGGAATAAAATGTGTTAGCAAAAGGAAAGCATGAAAGCTTGAGCAGGTGTGAGGTTGTGGCAGGAGTCTGCAAAGGACCGGTAAAAGACTAGATTTTAAAAACAACATAAACCACTAATAATGTAACCAGGTTAGAAAAAAAATGAAGGAACAAAAATAATGAATGATATAAACAGTATAAAGCCTGAGAAACCAAGGGAATTGCAAAACTGGAAAAGATGATGAAGTGAAAATGATTAGGAATGGACATATGCTAAATTAATGAAAAATGTATATAATATTTAGAGATCTGCATTTGTAGACATTCGTGAGAGAGCATAAAAGCAGTGAAGAGACACATTTACAGGTTCATTCCTCAGTAGTCCTAGAGAGTAGAGAGAACTTCAGCCTCTCCAAACATATGATGTAAATATTACACTGAAAACAAGCCACATATGTATAAACATACATATCTCTAACAGTTTAGAAAATCATTTCTATAAAACCCAATAAATTATGCCAATAGATTCAGTATTTGAGTAATATAATCACGCAGATAAACAGATGTGGGATCTCAAGCACCTTGGCTCTGCGTTCTGAGAGACCCTGTGATAAACACAACCAACGTTTTCCTGTACCTCCCAAGAAAACAAGCAGTGAAATTTTCTCAGAACAAAACTAACCTTGGCGTGACCTTCCCAAATATATTTTATGACGTCTTTAACCTGCCTGCTTTCCTCTGAAGACTCATTCCGGAGCCGCTCCATGTTGCAGCATTTGGACAAAGGCGTCAGCTCATGACTTTGGTTGGTGTTTCTCCATGCCCAGTCCTACCAGGATGACCCTAGATGCTTCTACACTACCTTCGACTGCCTCCAAGTCTCATTTCTTCTTAGGTCTCATAGATCTCTAAACTCCTCGTTGGAGATTGGCATACTTCATGAGAAACATCCCAAAAGAGGAGGGGCAGAGAACCCAGCCAAATTATGTAAGGGGAAATCCAAAAATCAACTCCTAGCAAAAGTACTGCTAACCTGGTGTGGCTTTCCTGTAAATCTGAGAAGCACCAGAAAACCTTACCTTTGGTAAAGATTCTTTGCTTGACCAGACTTCAGGCAGTTTCCTGAACCTTATTCTAGGTATAGGTGTGTAGTTCCTTGGAAAACGTCCTTTCCCAAGCACCCTACTGAGTTAGTTGAACCATAGACCCCTACCTGGGTATCTGACCAGGACCCTCCAGATGATGTTTGCTCACTCCTGCTCTTTGTAGACAAGGATCCCGTTAGGTTCGTTTAGTCGGGTCCCCCCTTATCCCTGATATTTTATCTCAGTAATTGTCCATCTACTGACCACCTGCCCCTAGGCTTTGCATTTCTACTGGCCCATGCTGTATTTGGAGTCGAGCACACTGTCTCTCCCTCACTGTAAAATCCCACTGCAGGGGTTCCGTGTAAATGGCCATGGCCTTCACGTTTGCCACACCATCTTTCACAAGTGACACGAGTATGTTTTATCATTAACGCTTTCTGTCACATTGAGGCCATCTTTCTCACGAAGATGATGGGATAATAGTACCTGAAAAATATTTATATCCATGCCCAGCCTAAAATGCTGCTATTTCCATTTTCACAAACTGGATGGCTCTTTTCCAGAAAACCAGAATCTTCATGTTCATAGACATTCAGTGGCTAGATGCAGAAGTCTCAAGATTGCTATTGACAGACCGTATCATTTAAAGCAGACTCCTCTAGAATAAATGATAAGTCACCTGCAGAATTGCTAAGGAAAAAAAAGATGCAATACTAAAACTATTGTACCTGCTACCAAATAAAATTAATTTAGAAGAACGTTGTTAGTAAGATGTTTCCAACTTGAAAGTTTTTCATTTTTCTTTTTTTCCTTTTACATTTCATAAAATAAAGAAAAAACAAAACTTCCCTATGAAGGGCATTTGTAAAACATCTTAAAAGAAATGGAGGCTGATGGACCCACCTGTGATAAAGAACAGGTTTCCTGATGACTAGAGCAAGGACGAGGATTTCCTGCAGACTGTGGTTTCTAAGAGTGCTTCAGGGTCCTCGTCTGCTATTTTCTTATCTAATGTATCTTCACCTCCCAGCCCTTAATGACAGTGTGTGGAGGACCTAAAAGGGAGAAAAGACATTTTTGAAAAGACTGCTGAGTTACAGCAAAGTCACCTTGCACTTGCTTCAGACCTGGTGCACTCAGGAATGTAAAACAGAAACATTTCGTTGCAGTAGCCAACCTTCCAAACACAGGGACAGGGTGGAGAGGCTGGGACACGGCCACGTGGTTACAAGGAGGAAAACGTCTCTCGGTGCACACGCAAAGCCAGTTCGGCTCCAAGAATAAGTTTACAAATGATGCTGTTACCTTTTGTTGGAGACAGAAGTGGCAGGGGTGAGAGCAGATGGAGAGAGAAAGCTGAGCAAGGTCATTGTTTCAGTACATGTTCACGGAGTGCCCACTCTATGCAGTTACAGGGAGATTATGCCTTTCCAGAGTTTCTAGTGCAACTGGGCAAAAGGTAAGAAGATATGCAATTGTAATGCAATGGGGTCAATGTGATGGTGAGAGATGGTAGGTGATGCACATTATTAAGGCGGAGGCTACTTATTTCCTACATTGGGAGGGGAGAAGAGAGGGTCAAGGAAGTCTCCCCAAGAAAAAGGACCCCCAAAGACAGAGCTGAAGGAAGTGCAGTGGTTAATGAAGTTAGAACACTGGAGACAGGCTTCGGAAATTTCCTGCAGGCAGAGGGGAGAACAAGAGCTTAAAGGAGCTAAGACTGGGAAGGTGAAGCAACAAGCGTCACTTGACTTCTATGGCCTGTTTCAGAGCAGAGATCTGAACCTTTACATTGTTATCAGATTTTGAGCAGTATAAGGACGGCCTAGGAGAGCATCAGGTTTCTTGGGAGGCCTAAAGACAGTCTTACTAAAGTATCTTTTACCAACTCACTTTGCACTTATTAATCAAAGTTTTTCTAAAGTTAATCTTAAAGTGTCTCAATATGCGTTTTGGGATTGAAATCAAATGAATATATGTAGCATATGCAATTTTTTAAGAAACCAGCTTTTATTTTGTAAAGACTGAACAAAGAACCACATTTTTCTTTGGATTTGGCTAAGCTAGGAGGCTGATAAGATGGCTGTTTGCAAATGGACCAGTTTGTGTCCACAGAGTAATCTATATATAGACACCCATATAAATATGCATACACATATGTAAGCACATGCATGCCTCTCTCTCTCTCTCTCTCTCTCTCTCTGATTCTTCTATCTTTTGGAACTATGCTGGCAAACCTAAATAGGTTTAGGACTTTATAATACTTCTGGAAAATGAGTTATTTTTATCTAATGAATATATGCAACAAGCAATTTAGCAAAATAGTGAAAATGGCATATATCAAGTATTAAAATTTATAGGCAATCCTGAAACAAAGTCCTTCACGTATATTCAACTACTCCTTGGTTTGAAAAGTGGATTTGCATAATCCTCTGCATAAACTGGAGTTTCGGACCAGTTTTCTCAGGGGAGATGAAGGAAGGGCAGTTCCACGTTTGAAATGCGGGAGCAGGGTGTTACCTCTTCAGATTTCAGTCCTGGCATGTGGGGAAAACACTAGTCCCCACCTGCTGGGTCCCTTTCCCTGCCTGAGAATTTCAGAGCTCCAGTCCAATTGCTTTTTTTTTTTTTTTACCTTAAACCCCAAACAAAAAGAACTATTAGAGATCGGATGCTGCAGAGGGTGGGTGAAAGTGGATCGCGTGTTTTTCTTGCCACAAGAAGAACCAAGGAGCCTATCGGATGGCTTTGTTCCCATAAATCAACTTTGGACCCTAGATTTAAGCCACTCTGCCATCAGCTTGGATTACACTGAGGTATGTGCATTTCCAGACCCCATCAGGGGTCCAGGCCAGCAATACTGAATGAACCAGAAGTGAGAAAGAGTTCTGTTAGGGCCAATAAATATGTAGGGACACATTAGTTCTTATAAAAGCCTCCGATATAAAAAAAAACATTAAATTACACTGTAGCCATTCCTACTTTTAAGTCCTAGTTACACTATGTGAAATTTTCAATTCTATTGCTAATCATTCATTAAGTTACAGTAATATGTTGTGAGATCTGGGTGGGAAATAATTTCTTCTTTGGCTAAAAACTGCCAAAGAGATGATGTAGTGAAACAAATTTTAATGTGCTTTTTATGGTTTCCGTCATCAGAAAAGCAAGCTTGTGCCATTATGCATATGGTATATTTTACTATTCTTTAATTGGCCAGGGAAAGCGGTTCTTTCTCCTCTCAGGGAAGCTTGCTACAAGCCAAACGTGTTGGGTGTGCTTGTCCAGGGCAGCCCTCGCTCGTCGGTAAATAGATGACCTCAATTACATGTTAGGATGCCACATTTCCTTCATTTAGCTGTAATTTTGATGGGACACTTATTTGAGATGCTTATTATAACAGTAGCATAAGATGGGGGGCGGTGGAAATGACACAGATTAGATCAACCAAAGTCTCTCTTGGGAATTTGAATCCCGAGTACGAAAAACTAACAGAAAACATTTTATTCATTCTGTGACAGTGGAAATCTGATGATTCTTTTCATTTATTTTAAATCCCTAAATCCCAGGAGTTATCCCACTTCTGTCTTTCTTGAAGCCTGGTTCTACTTTTCTATGCATTCTATAAGCTGACGCATGTATTCTATTCTATTTATTTATTTATTTATTTTTAAGATTTTATTTATTTATTTATTTTTTAGAGGGGAAGGAGAGAGGGAGAGAAACATCAATGCAATGTATGGTTGCCTTTTGTGCATCCCCTGCTGGTAGTTAGCCTGCAAGGAACCTGTCTGCAACCCAGGCATGTGCCCTGACTGGGAATCGAACCACGATCGTCTGGTTCGCAGGCCCGCACTCAATCCACTGAGCTACACCAGCCAGGGCTTTTATTTTTTAAAAAAACAGGCTCAAGTTAGTCATGGACGGTTTCTATCACTTGTAATCAAAGAATTCTAACTGAAACAAAGATTCACAGCAAAGCTCACAGGAAATGGAGCAAGTGCTATAAGAGCTGTATTATAAAGTAAAAATGTAAATGCCATCAGAAAGAATAACAACAACACATTATGGAGGGGCATGAAGGAAGGACACCCAGCTCATGTTTGCATAAAAATAAGTTCATATAAAGAAAGTGAAAGAACAGATGAAATTTTCAGAGGAGATGACAAAGGTCAGAGCTTGTCAGAGGAGGAGGGAGCAACATCAGCAAAAGGATCAAGTTTGAGATGGGATCGAGGCAAAACAACTTAAAGAAGAGATTAAGGGAGGGCGAGTCTGAGATGAAATCAAAGTTTAGGGATATAACCCAGATTCACACGTATGCCTGGGGAATGTAGAAGGAAAAGAGAGAAAAAAAATTAGAAAGAATTGCCTATTAAATAAATAAATGTTTGTTGTGGTTTTGTGATGTAATGCCGAATAAAACAAATAAGCTCTTGACCTTCAGGACATGTGCATTTTCCTCCAGGAGAGAAATAAACAGCTAACAAAAATACTCTCCAACAAACAAAATCCTTTTAAAACACAACAAGTTCTGTGAAGGACATAAGGGGCTATGAGACTAAGGGCAAGGATGGGGGGGGCTGAAAGTGGCCTGGAGGAGGGTTGGGATATTTTAGGTAAGAATTCAAGTGCGGGGAAAATGGGGGAAATGGAGCATTCCAGGCAAAGAAACAGGAAAGACAAATGTCCTAAGGAGAAATGACTTTAACTTGTTCTCAGAATTGATCGCAGATGGACTCACGAGCAGGGTGAGCAAAGGAGAGTGTGGCCTAAGACAGCGCTGGAGACAGGAGCCAGACCGACGGGTTTTTTATGCCTTCGAGAGGGGGTTGCAATTTATTTCAAATTTATGAGTGAGGTATTTACATTTTATAAAGATCAATGTAACATCTCCGGGTAGGGGCGATTAGTCCTTTTTCTTTTTAAATCCTCACACAAGGATATGTGTATTGATTTTAAAGAGGGAGAGAATGGGGGGTGGGAGCAGAGAGACACACTGATGTGAGAAACATCAACCCTTTGCCTCTGGTATATACCCTAACCAAGGATCGAACCCCCAACCTAGGTATTGTGCCCTGACTGGAAATTGGTCATGGGATGACCCTCCAACCAACTGAGCCACACCAGCCAGGACAGACAATTAGTCTTGAATGATGAATAGGTTTAGGTGAAGAAGAACTGTAAGGACTCAAGAAGACCCTCTTATGACAGACATAATGGTGGGTTTAAATACAATCATGATGAAGGATTTAAAAAAATATATAGCACATAATGTAGAACTTCTGAAAGTACTTATTATAGTGACAACTACCTTCTATAATGCTGTTGTCAGTAATACATATTCCCACCTCTAATGTGCTATAGTGTTTATATTTCCTGTTACATAAATTAATCCTGTGCATTTAATTCCATGATACCAGTACTGCATTTTTTAGATTATACTTTGTTTCCCAACTAGATTGAAACAGTCTTGAAGGCAGGGCTCATGCCATATATTTCTAGACGTTCCACACTGGCCAACTTATATTTGATATGAATATAAATCAGTAATAATAATAAATATGTATTTGATGTTTACTATGTCCTGAGCACTGCACTGAAGGTTTTACATGCATACATTCATTTAATCCTCATTATAAACCTATGAAGAGGGCCCAGTTATTATTCTAAAAGTTTTTTAAAAAACCCTCAATTTTCCACCATCATCTCCCTTGTCCACTTATTACTAATTGATTACTTGACTTATAAATTTCAGACACAAAACATCTGGCCAGATAGACTATTAGTCAAACTTAAAAAAAAAAATTCTTATAAATGATGCGGATACCCGTCCTCAGTGTCTACATCATTATGGATGAAATGAGACAGTCACAGGGATTACCAAGTGTGGTGGAGGAAAAGGGCAGGCTTGGCTTTTCTCTCAAGGGGAGCAAAAAGCCTTGCTCCTTGCCCTGACCCACCTGTATTGGGTTTCTCAGCACATTACAAGATGGTCCTCATTCACTATGCACAGGTTGCTTTAGGGGGTTACCTTTTACAGAAAACAAAGGAGCCAATGCCGCTAATCACATCACAGAAGAGGGGTATTTGCAAATGAAAAGGCAAAAGTGGTTGAACTGAGGTTACACTCATCCTTGGAAGGTTTAGCATGGATTTTAGGAAGTTATTTTGTCGTAAATATTTGCGACATCTCCAGGTGAGGGAGTTTTCAGCAAAAAGCAAGACTCAAAGAGGCCTAGGTACATGGCAGGCCTGACTACCCATGAGAGAACCTATCTGTGGGCGTGGGTCCTGTGCATCTCCGAGGGGGAGCTGGGCCCACGCCACGCAGAATGGTCTCCCACATAGAAATGACATTTTCATGATCCTGGTTCTCGTGGAAATCAACCACAGATCTGTTCATCATGAAAGGCTTTCATGTCTTTCCTCTATCTGAATTTACTAGCTTTCCTGAAAATATGTGTCATTTAAATTGAAGGGTTTATTTAATACTTATCACATGATCCTGTTTCACTTACCTTCCCTTTCATTTAACTAAGCCAAACTATATTTCTTCCACCAACATTTCAGAGTCTACAATAGATGTCTCATTGACATTTTGTCTCGATTCTAAGCATTTCTAACATCTAAATGTGTATGCAGAAATCACTATCAAATAATGATCGTAACAAAGATTATAACTGTGGCCCAATCTTCTCAACAGATACAGGTGCCATAAAGTCTAAAAGAAAAAGGAAACAGTAATATGAAGGGGGAAAAAATAACAAACACATGCTAATACAAATTACAAGAAAATGCAAAGACTGTCAAAAAAAGTAACTATTGGGCTCACTAAAGGAGAACACGAGAAGGAAAACAGAAATAGAAATAATTTAGTTCTTACCCTGAAGCCTACAAATATAAAAGACAATGGAGGAATTTTAATTGGGCAAAAACACACGAAATGTTTGCTAAAACCTATTCCTCTTGTAAAACACAACTATCTGTTTACATACTTGACATTTCGCTCACAATCCATTTTCCTTATCCAAAGTTTAAATTTTGTAAAGAGGCAATTCCAGTTCCTATTCTGGCTCACATTCCGAATGCAAATAAATAGGCCCCACACCCCCTTGGGAAGAGAGCATTTAAATAATGAGGAGAAGGTGGTGTGAAAACAAACATGAGCACATTAATTTGTTTGGAAAATCAGATCAGACAAGATATTTGGTAACTGGAGTAGCGACGATGAACAAGGAGAAGGAGGGTGATGGAGAGGAGGGGGAGGGAAGTAGAAGGGAAGAAGACCACACACACACACACACACACACACACAGACACACTCTGATCATTTTGAACACTCCGAGTGTTTACAGGATTTGCCCAGTTCTTCCAGGAGAAACTCGTTATCTGGCCATGTGTAATGTTTTCATCCTGCCCCTTCTGCCACCGCCCTTGTGGCACTCCTAATTTGGTAAAGGTCTCTTGGCTTACAGACAACTGTGTCATTCAAAAATATTAGGGCCACAACAGGCTGATTAATAACTGTGTTGAAAAGCTAAACTTTGGTGATAGACCACATAAATCTCTCTTACGTGAGATGTCTGCTCTACGGCCTGTAGGGTTGATAGATTTTAGATTACAGGTTTAGCTGAATTTCTTCCGGAGCCCTGGCAAAGCAGGACCACAAAGAAAATGCCATTAGAGGCATTCATATTTTCTTAAATGAAGAGGCAGAAACTTGGATTAGAAAAACTGCTAATCATCATTGGCTATTTTGGCAAAGTAGGACAAAGTGGCATAATAACATGCGAATAAAAATGCTTTTAAAGTAGTTACGTTCAGCCTTCGTTTCTTCAAAAATTTAGAGAATTAGCCACTTGTTACCTCATTTAGTACTCAACATTCAATTTAGCCTAAAGCACTCTAATAAATATAAAAGACCCTGGAAATGTATGAAAATAACATTCTGTAAACATCATATGGCTTCACAATTTGGGACCAACTTACACATATGACTTTTTTTATATGTGCTAAAAATATTCTCCTTATTTTTAATATTTTAATTCTCTTTATTCATGTATTTTTCACTGCAGAAGCATTTTTGAAGGGACCACCTATCAAAATACCATGGAACAGTGGTACTTATTAAGCATAATTTAAGAAATGTTAATTTGAGGTTTTTTTCCCCTGCCCTAAACATTACTCAGAAACTTGGTCAGAGAAGCAGGGCGTATGAAACATGCAAGAATTCGTCTAGAAGTTGCCATTTGAGGGAACATGGTTCCAAGTAAAAGTCACAAAATGAAAGGCCTCATACATTCTGGAACTTTCTGGAAAACCAGCCACTCTCCCCACCACCCCGGACCTTGCAGCACTTTCTCAATTCCTCACCGGGTCTCAGGGGTTGACAACAAAGTCAGCAAACTGCTGTGCTAAAATCACAGACCCTGTGACATGACCGCCTGGGTCTTCAACTCTGTTCTGCCTCTTACCAGCGGCTCTCTGACCTCAGCGAATGACCTTCCCATACCTCAAATTTTCATCTGTAAGCTGGGAATATGCCAATACCTACTCCATAAGGTTCTTATGTTAGCATTTATAAAGGGCTTAGGAACAAGGCCAGGATGGTCATACTGTGTAAGTGATCAATAAATAAATGTATGACATTTAAAAGCGCAGCATCAGCATATATGAATTAGGCACTGGTCCAAGCCATGTTACATATGATGGACAAAAACAGGATAGGTCAAATCTGGGGGCACGTTCAGCCTACATGCTAGAAGAAAACAACAGAAATAAGCAAGACAGTGTTAGCTGGAGTTACAGTACATGCTTTGAAGAAATGAGTGGTGATGGAGTCAGGAAGCATTCTATCTGGGACGGCTTTTCGACACATGGGCCTTGGAATGGGAAGGCAGTCAACGCATGAGAACAGGAACTCTGAGGTCTGAGTGACTGGAATCATCGCTCTGTTCCTGGGACCGGAAGAAGGTCAAGGTGCAGATCAGGGAGAAGAAAGGGACAAAGCAGGACACAGTGCAAGAGAAACAGGCCAGGGCTTGGCGGTTTTGATTTTAAGGGCCACGGAAAATCATCTCAGGACTTATAACTAATAATCAGGCTGATCTAGTTTAACTGCCAATTAACTCCTTGGTTTTTGAATGGGGACTGAAACTCAGTGCCCATTTGTCTGACTTTTTGTGTTGCCTTGATGCTTTTGGTCCTAAATTGTACCTTGTCACTGAGTCAACAGATGTAATAGGTACTTGCTGGGAGGTATATGTACATATAGCTGCCACTGACTAAATGCTAGGTAGCTTCGTTCATCTAGTTATGTATTTTCTTTTCCTATATTCCATTCAGCCAATTTTGGGGTGATAATTACTCTCTAGTTTCATGTCACACACTGTGGTGAGGACCACAGCATGTATGTGCTATAGACAGCTACCTACAGAAATATGTTGTGAGAGGCACCAAACAACTTTTAGGTTCCTAGCTTTAGATTCACTGCATTGGTTTGCACAGGCAAAATGGCAGAGTAAACAGAAGGAACATATCTGGCCGAGGGCAGAGAAAATATCATCAAAGGATAGAAGCCTGAATGCTACATGCAGGGAACAGAAGAAACTCCATAGCATGGGAATTCGAAACCAAAGCCCACAGTACCTTGGATAAGCAGATAAGGTACGTACTTATACTACCTGCCTGTTCTACACATGATTTTAACCAAGAAGCAGATGTTCAAGACTTTCTCCACTTAAAATTATTCTCCAGAACTGTTCCTCTCACAATGCTATTTTCCCTGACCTATTTCAAGGACTCTACTAATTTCTCCTAAATCCATTCTGTATTTCTACATTTCTAAAAGCGGTTCGATTTTTTCAAAAGTATCTCAGGTTACAAAGGATGTGCGTGTGACTTTGGGAAAACCAAGAGTAAACGTCTTCAAAATTCAGACGAATGAGAAAAAAAAAACAATTAAGTTCAAACCTATAGCTGTTGTGCAAATACCGTGATAAGCAGAGATAGGCTCTTTTTTCCCCAGGGGCTAATAATTAAATTACTTTTAGACTCAGTATCTTAATTTCACTCAGTGTCTGTGGCTTTGTAAATATCTGGTGTTTGCTTGCTCAGATGTCTAAAGTATTGGACATAGTGTTGCTGGTTGGTTGAGTTTATAAATCATAATATTTAAATATGCAATATTTAAACCTATACAAATTATGTTTCTCCAGGAAAACCAGGGAATACAAACCACATTTTACATCAAAATATTCCTATTTTATAGATTCAATAGGAAACTAAATGGTAACTATGTTAAACTTTTCAACATAAACGAAGCTTAATTTTATGTCAAAAATGGATTGAAGTTAGCATTTTGAAAATACAGTTACAATGATCTTATCAAAATATTTTCCTTCAAACTCTGTGTCTCCACATTCAATAATTAGTATTATTTCTTCTTCTTTATGAATGTTTTTCTTCTTAATGATTTAAAATCTTCTGCCACATGAACACCCATTCTGGAATGCACATGTTGGTTACACATAGACATTGTTCCTTGGCATGTTACAATTCTAACCAGAAATTGACAGACCTGACACCCAGGTGCTTTCATTCCCACATAGATGAATGAGTGAGCTGGAGGTATGGGATGTTTTTACCATCTCAATACTTTTTTTTTTTATCTTTAGAGGGGAAGGGAAGGAGAGAAGGGGAGAAATGTCAATGTATGGTTGCCTCTTGTGAGTCCCCTGCTGGGAACTGGCCTGCAACCCAGGTATGTGCCCTGACTGGGAATCGAACTGCGATCGTGTGGTTCCCAGGCCCCGAGCTCAATCCACTGAGCTACACCAGCCAGGGCTCCATCTCAATACTTTTAATAGTGTACCTCAATCTCTTTTTTATGCCTTTCAGTGTTTATAATAAAGAGCCTTAAATTTACATGTAAACTCTATATGTATACAACTAGTATATGTATAGTGTTGGTTTCCCTATCTACAGTAAATTAAATGTTGACTTTGCAAGCTCTATATAACTTATTATTTACCATTCTCAATCTGTGGGATTTATTTAAAAATTGATAAGAAAGTCTCATGGTAAAATTCCACACATGTCAAATGGGATGACCCAACCAAGCGAATTACAAAATTGACAAATCCATGTTTCCTTCGATAAAAATGACACAACTTTATTTTACCAGGAACTGATTTTTTTAAGACACTGAGACATTTTCCTTGAAGGAATAATGCTCTTCAATTTTAGAAAACTACTTTTTTTTTTCTTTTCAGAAAATTGCTTTCTTGTGAGGCTTGTTAGCCCTTTCTCTTCTTTCTGCCTTTTTCCAGAAGTTGATTTCTCATTCTTCAGCACTTTAGAAAATGTTGGGAGAGATTTTCAAGTATTTAAAAAATATATTTTTAGCAGATTTACCTTTTGTGCACAGTGTCAGACAGTTCATGGGGGCACCCTGCGCTTTCTCACATCTTTTGTCAGTGGAACAGATTTTCATTCCTAAAGAACAATTGTTCACATTACAAAAAATAAGTCTCCTACGTAGGTGCCCTTGCTGATAGCTTCCAGAGAAAGGATGAAAAATAAATGATCCTGCAGACTGATTAATCTACTCTCTCTTTCCCCTCACCAAATCTAGGGCTTTCAGTGGGGTTGTAATGAAGACTTCTGCAGGGCAAGACGCTCTGCGATTTTCTAAACAGTATTTTTTTAAAGTGCTACCAGTGTTTCTAATATAGATTCTGTGAGTGGAGGGTTATATAAGTAAAGAACCAAAAGTCAAATACAATAGAGTCATCTTGAGGGTAATGTCAAAAATAGTTGCTACAGTTGCTTCATACTCACGATGTTAAGAATATCAATAACCTTAGTTCAAAGGGGTGGGGGGAAACCCTGCTACTTTGAATTCTGCACAATTATCAAGGAAAAACTCTCTATTGCTCAAGTTAACTGTTTGCATGTGTCATTGCTTCAGTTTCTCAAGCCTATCTGCATGTTAGAATCGTTTGGGGGGCTTTTAAATCTTACCCCTGCTGGAGTTCCAGCCCCACCGAGTCTGCTTCAATAGCCCCACAGTTGGGAGCAGCTGTTGGCACGTGTTCTGATTGGTCCGAAGTGTGACGCACAGCCAGGACTGAGAGACACTCGCTTGGCCTCATAGCTCCTTCCGCCTTGAAACGTTCGCTTAAAAAATCGGCAAGGTGAAATTATTAGGGAGAACTTTTCTTTCCGATGAAAAAGAGGCTTATCTGGGGCTGGCTGGCTGGGTGTTTCCCTGGTATTTATTTGTTCATGCAATTACTCCGCATTTTGATTATTGCTCAATATAATTACAAGTAGTAGTTTCACAACCTCTGGTACTCATCTCTCAATCCATGAGGCAAAAAATTTCTTAGAGCATTTGCTCTGCGGAAAATCTCAAACCAAAATTTTAAAACTTCACTTCTGACACCAGAGCACTTACCCATTTTGCTCTGCAGACAACTAGCTGAGGAGCGATGTGGACCATAAACAGAAAGGGACCAGGTTGGGCACCGTTTCACCCCTAAATACAGCAGTCACGTGCTGCCTGTAATGATTTGGGTCAACCCAAAACAGGTGGGAACATGCCAGGGGTCCCACAACATTATAACAGAACTGAAAAATCCCCATTCCCTAGTGATGTTGCAGCCGTCCTGACGCTGCCGTCATTACGTGGCAGCGATCGGAACGTCATAGACCTGGAGACCTCACACCGGTGGGAACGCTGGCCCGTGAGAACGGATATCAAGTGTTTGCATTGGCACTGATGCAAACAAGCCTACTTCATTGCCAGTTTAAAAGTATAGTACCTACAGTTATGTATAGTACATAACATTTAATGATAATAAACGTAATGAGTGACTATGTTACTAGTGTATATATGAACAGTCCTATATCCTATACCTTGTATTGCTACTTTAGCGAAGCGGTCACCCACCTTTTTGGCTCCAGGCACAGGTTTTGTGGAAGACAGCGGTGGGAGAGAAGGACAACAGTAAAGGGCGGAGCTCCAGGGAGCTTCACTCCCCGCAGGGTTCCTAACAAGGGGCCCAGGGGTGGGGGGAGCTCCACTTTAGAGTGAGCAATTAGTCCTTCAAAACAACCGGAACAAAAAAAGCTGTGCGGTGAACCATCATGCCCTGTTACGCTGGCAGCAGCCTCCTATGGCCCTGTTTACCTTGTCTCTTCGTTGAACTATTTTCTCTTGTGCTTCATTTAATATCATGCAGTTCTGGACAGTAACAGGCTGGAAAGGCTCGTAGCCTACGAGCGATATGGGCTTCAACGTAGAGCCTAGGCGTAAGAGGCTATGCCCATCTAGGCACGTGGAGGTACAGTCTATGGTGTTCACACAGTGACAAGATCACCCAACAAGGCATTTCGCCCACCGTGCCCCTATAGGCCGGTGGCCCATGGCTGCACTGGCAATTAGGGAGAGAGAAGTTGTCGGGAAGGTGGACCAAGTCATAGGGAGGGAGGTGTGACATCTGTTAAATGCTGTGCGGCACCATTAGAGACAGTGTGGTTTTACTCTTTTGGACAGGCACCAAAAGTTATACCCACCCACCTCTACTTTCGGATTTGCTCAGTACCTAACGATCAGAAATGTGGCACAGCAGAGAGCAGGTTACCTAGTGTGCTTCTTAACGTAGAGAGGGAGGAGGGCTTTGCAAGGAGGTGTCACGGTGCAAGTAGGTTAACAGGAAGTGTGACCACAGCTGTGGTACATCTGTGTTAACGACAGAGATGAGTAATAGCCTGCGGTGAATCTTTGAACAACACTGCCTATGTGTCTCCACGTTTTATTATAATATAATGATTAAGGGCTTTAACTCTTTTTTTTTTAAGATTTTATTTATTTATTTATTTTTAGAGGGGAAGGAGAGAGGGAGAGAAACATCAATGTATGGTTGCCTTTTGTGCGTCCCCTGCTGGTAGTTAGCCTGCAAGGAACCGGCCTGCAACCCAGGTATGTGCCCTGATTGGGAATTGAACCACGATCGTCTGGTTCGCAGGCCCGTGCTCAATCCACTGAGCTACGCCAGCCAGGGCAAGGGCTTTAACTCTTGAATCAGACTCTCTCACATCTAGGATATCCTATTTGTGTGTGCTCAGACTAATGATTCAACATTTAAGACTCACTTATTCCTGTCCTTAACGTGGGTATAATAATAATACCTATTTCAGATGGAAGTTGATGTTTGTGGTTTGACTAAGCCATGTGCAGCTGCATTAAGGGTGAAACGGTGCCCAAACCTGGTCCCTTTCTCCCAGTCATCTGCATCCCTCCTCAACTGGTTTGGCTGCAGAGCAAAATGGTTCGGTGCCCTGAGGTCAGAAAAAAAAGTTGGTTCAAGGTTTTCTGCAGAAAAAAGGGTACAAATATACCTGTTGCTTTATGGATTAATTGAAAGATGAGCACCAGAGGTTGTAACACTACTACTTACAATGATACTAAGACTAATAATCAAAATGTGGAGTAACTGCATAAACAAATAAATACCAGTGAAACACCCAGCCAGCCAGCCCCAGATAAGCCTCATTTTCATTGGAAAGAAAAGTTCTTGCTAATAATTTTACCTTGCCGATTTCTCAAGCAAACGTTTCAAGGTGGAAGGAGCTACGAAGCCAAGCGAGTGTCTCTCAGTCCTGGCTGTGCGTCACACTTCGGACCAATCAGAACCTGTGCCAACAGCTGCTCCCAGCTGTGGGGCTATTGAAGCAGACTCGTTGGGGCTGGAACTCCAGCAGGGGTAAGATTTAAAAGCCCCCCAGATGATTCTAACATGCAGATAGGCTGGAGAAACTGAAGCAATGACACATGCAAACAGTTATATTGAGTGATAGTTTGGGTTTGATAATTGTGCAGAGTTGAGAGTAGGAGGATTCTCCCCTCCCCTTTTTAACTAAGATTACTGATATTCCAAGTTGCAAATAGTCAGTGCTCTAAAATTTTATATGAAAATGAGTTGTTAAGAATTAGGTTAGCCCTGGCTGGTGTAGCTCAGTAAAGGGATTGCAGGTTGTGAACCAAAGGGTTGCCAGTTTGATTCCTAGTCAGGGTACATGCCTAGGTTGCAGGCCAGGTTCCTAGTTGGGGCCATGTGAGAGGCAACCATCGAGTTGGGGCCATGTGAGAGGCAACCACACATAGATTTTTCTCTCCTTCCTTTTCCCTCTCTCTAAAAGTGAATAAATGAAATATTTAAAAAAAAGAATGAGGACACTTTTTTATTGACTAAAGTAACTAACAGACAGCATTTAGGTTGCCAGGCACATCCCCCAAATTGAATTTAATTTACAATGTAGTGCTAGATGATACATTGTTTCTTAAATTAGATTTCAGATTAATTCTAAGAGCCACATTTTATCTCATTATAAAGATGAGAAAATGAGGTATAGTGAAGTCAAGTAATTGTATTAAGTCACATAGGTTATAGTGGTATATATATAAAATTTTAGATCATGTTTGGTCCATTGCTTATTTTCTGGACTTTGAGATTTTCTGACTTTTAGTGGTCTGAGATTCTAATTTCAGTGGTCTGAAATGACTAATTTCACTTCAAAACATAACCTTTCTATGCACGTGACTCAGGCACACTATCAAAGGATAACAAAGAAGGAATACAGTGTCCTAGACTCTCACAGGACGACCTGGCAACATCACTTTCAGCATCATTATCATCTTTGTCATCATCTGTTACTATCAAGGTCTCACTCAGTGTGAGATACTGCACGATGCTCTTTACACCTCTTGTCTTATTCCATATTATGAGCAATTCTATGAAGTAGATTCTGTTATTATTCCCATTTTACAGAAGAAACGTAGACCCTTAGCAGTTTCAAAATTACCCCTTTACCTGGACAGGCTGACTCTGGAACCATTTTCTCAACAACTGTCTTACAAGGCCATTCTACCAGCATCTGTGTATACATTTTTTAAGTTCTATTTCTTGTACTTTATTACTATCTAAAGACTTCCATCCTAAAACCGATCATGGGATTTTCCAATTTTGCTTAGTCACTTGAGCTTAATACCTCCTGTTGTTATATCTCACACTTGGGATTTCTTTTCTAGGGAGGGAATCTGTTTATATTCCCATTTAGATTTTCCCTGAGAGCCTGAGCCATGGCCGGGTTCAAGGCAGTGCATATTTCTTTATTGGACACTCCTACTGGCTGCTTTCAATTAGACAGCTGATAGAACCATCTACTCAAGACCAAAGTCATATTATGGCTTAGAAGCAGATAAACAGAAGAAAATTAAAATAAAGACCAAGGAAAGGAAAGCACTTTGAAGCAAGAACTTTAAGTATCTGGGTTCAAGTTCTGATGTTACGACATTGTCCAAGGTAGTATTTCTGTACCTCAGATTTTTCATTTGTTAAACAAAGCTAATTGTATTTCACTGACTCTACAATGCAATTTTTCACATTTTAGCATCTGTGAAGAAAGAACACGGCTTACAATCAATGATGCGGTATAGTTTAATTTTCAATTTAATTTAATTTTCTTCTCAGTGGCATCTAAATAATGCCTTAGGATTTATGGCACTTTGATTTGCTAAAACACAATACATTTCTTACCAATGATTATACGCATTTTGCTTGACCCCATCCCTAGTATTTAGCTCTCCTTAGTCATTCGATCTAAACAAATGATTTTACTTTCATTCCCCTTGACTAAGACGTAACTAGGGATGGGGTCAAGAGAAATGACCCCTTCCTCAGGGAAAGCTTTCTGCCCTACCAGGAAAGATCCACAAAAACTTCTTTCTGATCTTTGCCGTGTGACTTATAGAACAGCCTCAGCCATCTCCTTTTCACCTGGAGCTGAAAAACTATTAGCAAAGCAGAACAGAGCCTGAACAAGTGCTGGCTCCAGAGGGAGGAGCCACAAGTGATCCCACCCGGAAGTGATCCTTGCCCTTCCTGCTACATGTGCCAATCCATTTTCTTCTTACCAATGAAATGCAGATCCCAGATAATCAGTGCTATCTGTTCAGGATTACCGAGGTATCAACAAAGTTCAATTTTGAGCCATTTACTCTTGAACTTTTCAAAGACATAGAAAAATATATGTAAATCATATTTATTATATTTTATACTCATCATATTTGCATAAGAAGCAAAAGTAGTATAAAAAGAGTAACAGAGACAAAGTTCCCAGTTATTATAGTGGATAAACAGAGATAGAGAATATCTGTATTCCTACAACCGCAAGGGCGACCCGTGAACACGTTTGGCCTTTTATTTAATAAAGGAGAGGGTCTTAATGACATTGAATTGCATAGATACCACCCATGTTTCAGTTGTGGGCATGCCCTTCCACAGGTTAATGGTTTTGCACACTGATAAACTGTACGCAAATGTTAAACAGTAATGAAGAGCTGAACAAAATGGAACCTAGCTCATTTGATCTTATGATAAGACCTGGAGGTAGGATGGATGGAAGGGGTTTGCACGGAGGGGACAAAGGGTGAGATTAATGAATACAGCTTTTAAGTGATAAGGATTGCACTGAGTGTGCCTGTTACAAAATGTGCTGGGTCCTGCAGAATTCTTGCCTCATCTGCAGATGTGTTTTAGTAAGCTGAGCTAGTAAACTACTCAGGAATACCTTCTTGAATTGGAAATAGTTTTATAGTATGGGATTACTGCCACACGGAAAGGAACTTCGAGAACAGCATTAGTAGAACCCCTCCTTCTGACAGGGTCGCTATTGAGATTGCGAGGAAACAAAAATATTGCAATGGCGTTCCAGTCGTGATCCCTTATTGTGGGCACTGCCCTGCCTTGTCCCCGCCACCACCAAGAAAAACTAAACCTGTTTTGAAGAGTTAGAAGCAATTGAGAGTATGAAGATATTAAAGATATGGCAGATGCTAATAGTTAATTTGCAATATGTCTGATGGGGGTTAGTTCACCGTAATATTATGACTGTGATGGACAGATTTTAAATTACATATCAAAGACCAACTTCAATAGATGTTTACTGCGTTCATTTAAGCCTTTCATTCTCTCTGTGTGAGTGGTTTTGTTTTCAGTTCAAGATGCCATTTATGGGTGAACTGAAGATAACCTAGAGGAGAATAATAGCATATGAAGAGGTATGGAATCTGTTTAATTAAAAAATGAGGAGAACTAGGGCCACTGATGTCTGAATAATATAATTTGAAGTCCAAACAGAGCTGCTCAAATATTTGAAATGATACTACTCAGAAGTCCTAAAGATGTACTGTGTCACTATCAAAAGCACAAATAAGATAATAGTTGGAAGCCATAGAGAAGCATAGCCCTTCAACATCATTACATTTAAAAACAAAACAAAACAAGACTTTCTCACGAGCTATTTAATAAGGTGCCAAGCATCTTCCTCATCAGTAAATTTACTCAGATACAAGCTGGATGCCACCTGCCAGGATAGCTGTGGAAAGCAGGCCTGTCTTTGGGTAGGACAGGACATTATACGTCCTTTTCAACTCTGAGTAAACAACCTACATTTACTGACTTTCTGTAATTGGCAAGGTGTTACACTAGGTTGGGAGATGTGGACACAGAGGCCACAATCCACAAGAAGTCTTCATGTAGGTAATAAGCCAGATCGTTCAGTACATTTCCAAAATGATAGAGTGACCCACAATTTCTATGCGAGACGGGAGGTGGAACAAAAACTTAGGAATCAGAGGAGGAGATGATGTGATGAAATCCGAAGAATATACAGGAAATAGAAGGTGAAAAGAGAGAAGAGAGGCATTTTCTAATCCTATTCAGTATGTATGTGTAACATGTACTTATTTTCTCGTGTTGTAGAAGGCCAAGAAGAAAAGAACATGCGTGGTCTGCTATCACAGTTATCCTTACTTCTGTGTATGCATGCAGCTACCCTAAACTAAATTCAGGTACCACTTTAAAAAATAGTAAACAATACAAATGTCAGCAGCTTTTCAGCTTGCAAACCACAGGGGAACATATATAAATAAAAGCCTGCTAAATAATTGCTTTTCTTAAAGCTTTGAAATTTAGAAACAGCTAATTTAAGCAACCTTGTTATCTTGTCCAATTTAAAAAAACTCCCTAATAGTTAATACTTCTCTGCATGTCTCTGTTGCCATCCAACAAAGAAATATCTTTGTGAAATTCCTTGGGAATCTGAGAATAGCATGAGATTTTTTTTTTATAGGAGGTGGAGCAAATATCATAATATTCTAATGATTCCTTCTATCAAGTGAATTATGTTGAGAAGTATGGCTTAAAAAGCCATCAGTACTGCAGCAATGAACACAAAACACGTTCTATGGAGCTGTCCCTAATTCACCTATTGCTTTATTGTAAAATGTGCATTTGGAGCCAGAGAAGGAGATCCTCACTTGCTACAAATCACCGTCTTGTTTGCATCCTCCCCACAGAGAACAGGGGTGCCCTGGGTAGCAATTAGGGTGTCGTGGAAGTGACAATGTGTGACATCTGAGGCTAGATCACCGAAGATGCCAGGGGTCCTGCCTTCCTCTTTTCAATCACTGGCTTTGGGGAAGCCACCTGCCGTATCATTAGGGCACTCAGGCTGCCCTGTCCACAGACATACAAGGCAAGGAACTGAGGCCTCCCGACAACAGACACGGGAGTGAGCCAGTTAGGATGTGGGGGGAGCTTTTCCCACAGAGCCCGCTGGTCCACCCCAGATGAGAATAAGCCTACCAAGACACGATCTGCTTGGGGAGGAAAGGTAGCCAATCTTTCAGAAGAGAAAGGCCAGGAGCCTTTTCCTCAATGGGCTTTTATTGGGTTCAATTTGCACATTAATACAGGTAAAGCTCATCGATCCTTGCCAGACAGTAAGGATCAAACAATAGATAACATACAAAGAACTATGAGAGCTTATTCTGAGTCAGGGTCAGTTAGCTAAAGGGCTATTCGACTTTGGGAAACACACTCATTTCATGTTTGGATCCTTATCAGAAAATGGAGGGCATTTTTAGCAAAGCAGGTTTCACAGGATTTTATGCATTCTTTCTAAGGCCTGATCGCCTTGGGGAACCACCCATTCCTGCTAGGGGCTGCACTGGCTTCCCGCATTGTTTCAGTCTTAAGTGAGGTGGGGAAAGTAAGGCCAAGAGATTAGGCCAATTGAAAGTAAAGCCAAGAGATTAGGAGACTTCTTGCAGACAGAATGAGGACTCAGGCTATGTCAAAGCTGAGGGGTAAGGGTTTATTATCCCATTTTCCTATAGCCTCCCCCCCCCCATGTCCTTCCCTAAGGGCCCTTTCATGACCATGCCTGTCTTAGGTTGTCTCTTCCTTGAGGACTCTTACCCATCATTGGCTAACCAGCCATCCACTAGGGGCGAAGCAGGGTAAGTAAAAGGGGGCAGAGGCAACGCCCCTGCCAGGGAGATAAGCTTTGTCTCCTTAGTGGCTTATGGTCCCAAGGTCTCTTTACTCAGCCTTAGCCATGGCGGGGGACAGTGGTTACAACATCTGAAACCAGGCAGTGCAGTTGCCAAAAATTGGAAGTGAATCTCCAGTCCTGTAAAGCCTTCCGGTGACTGTCCCAGGTGACACTGTGTCTGCAACATTATGGAGGACACTGCAAGAACCAACCAGACAACCTGTTCATAAAACCACACCCACAAAAAATGGAGGGTGATACATGTCTGTTGCTGTTATTACAACAGCTTTATGGACGTGTAATTACACATCATAAAGTTGGCCGGTGTGAAATGTCCAATTCAAGGGTTCTAAATATATTTAAAATGTTGTGCAACTATTGCCACCATCTAATTTTAAAATATTTTATTATCCTATAAGTAAAAGTTTATCCAAAATCAATTACTCCTACCCCCTGAGCCCTACCCTGTACTTCCTGCTTCTCACAACCACTGATCTACTTCTGTCTCTGAACATTTTGACTGATCAGAGGAAAACAGGCCAGTGTTTACTGGAAAACCAAAATGGCATTCTTTGTGTGTGTGTGTGTGTGTTGTGGGGCGGGGGGGTGGTGGTGGTGGTGGTGTATAGTTGAGGCAAAAAAATAAAGAAAATTTCATCAAAAATAGAAATAAAAATGTAATTCCAATTTATGTGCTCACCTAATTACCATAGTAATGATTATTAATGATCTAAAAAATTCCTTATTATTATTAACCAAAACAATTTTCTCCAACAATATAGGAAATAAGTTAAAATGCCTGTTTTTTTTTAATTCTCCCCTTCTAGGCATTCCGTTGTTCGTACAAAATAGAGAAAGGCCTCTCGTAACACTTTTTAGAAAACTCATGCTTCTTTTTCTTTAAAATGTTATTCAAAATTGGACAATTTGGGACAGCATAAATTTTTCAATGAGGGGATACTCAGTGTGTTCATATAGGAGTCAGATTAAGGTACGCATTTTGAAAACTTTCACTGAGATTTGTATTTGAAGAAAACAATCATGCAGTATGATTTTAAAAAGTTATTTCTATAGTACTTTTGTCTTTTATCTGATTTATCCCCTATAATGGGATATAAATATAAGTAAGAAATGGCTAGATGGCCTAAAATAAGAAAAGAATGTAAAGTAAGTGCACATGTGTTTTATAGCAACATCAGCAAATATTTATAAAGCTTTGAGATGGGTTCCACTTTTCATCCACAACTGATAAGGAAGTCCCTTAAAATCCTGCTATTGCACCAAAGGGACTTGAGAATCTCTCAACAATGTTATCTCTCAACTATCTTATTTTTAATATAACTTATTTCTCCTCCTCGTAGACCTATGACAAAGAAAATTCAGTCCATGCACTTGTTATGTTCTCATTGCCATATAGTACTGTATCCTTTTATTTCCAAATGCCTGTTATAAATAATGGATTTAACTCAGAAAAGGCACACCCACACACTTTCTGTCTACACTTGCCATGACATATTCAGAAAAACATGGCAGAAATGACCATGTTTATTTTAAATAAAGAGCTACTAAAAGTATCTTTAATATTTTTTAATAACATCTGGAAGAACATAAAGGATTACACACCAGGGACTGATGATGTTATAAAGGCCTCTTAATAAGTAGAAAAAGTATCAAAAGCAGCACCATATAAAGACATAAAAGGTACATTGTGGCAAAGTGTGACAATAAATTACTCCCATTTAGTAAAAGAACAAATGCAAGCTCTACAACAAAGGCTCTTTAGTATAGGTGTATGAATTCAAAAGGCAGTTCTGTAAACGAATAAAGAAACTCCTTGTGTGAAATTTGTTCTTTTTGAGTGTTTTCATGATTTACATGGCACAAATCACTTTTAAGTGACATATGGTAGAATCTGTGCTTTTTCTTCTATGGAGATATTAAAATGTTATAGCTAGATTATGCTCCGGCTGTTTACATGTCATTATCCAAGCATTTCCTTTTCAGTGTTTTCAAAGTGCCCAAAATGTAAAATTAACTTATACACAAAAGTATGCTGGCGAAACATTCATGTTAAATATGTTGATAAGCATATTTCCTGTGCTCTTTCCCTGAAGCAGAATTTTCACTGGGGGTCCTATGAGTGTGTGTGGCCAGTCTTATAAACTGAAAGAAATCTAGATTTTGTTTGCAACTTTATAGATTATAAACATTTCTGGCAATAACCAGATAAGACAGTGGGATTTAGTGAGTGATTTTTTTCACTACATAAGTGATGCTCACTAGTTTATTTTAAACATTCCCTTCACTTCTACCATCTTTCATATAATATTTTACCACTCTGCATAACATATAAGGGTATGAATCAAAAGTCAAAATTCAATCTTCTCCCTATGGTCTAAAAGGCTCTGAAAAATCTGGCCCTCCACCGTCTGACCCAAACTGGTGCATACCTCCCGCTGTTTGGCTTTAGGCAGGCACACCGGCCTTCTTACATGTCCTAAAATATCCTAACTTTTTTTTTTCCAGTTTAGAGCATTTGCAACTTCCATTTTGGATCTTTTTTACCAATCATATCTCAGGTTAGCTTGAATATTACTTTCTCAGGAAGCTTCTTTAGCCACTTAAATAAGTCCACTGCCTCCATTTTCTCTGTTTCTTTTTTTTAAATCCTCACTGTAAGATATGGTCATTGATTTTTGAGACAGGAAGGGAGAGAGAGACACAGAGAAACATCGATGTGGAAAGAAAACATCAATTGGTTGCCTCCTGTATACACCCAGCTGGGGATTGAACCCACAACCCAGGTATGTGCTCTGAGCGGGAATTGAACCTGTAAACTTTTGGTGTACAGAAAAACACTCTAACCAACTGAGCTGCCTGGCCGGGGCTGCCCGCATTATTCATCACAGCACCATATTATTTTCCTTCAGAGCAGTCACCACAAAATGCAATGGTTATTTTATGCTTTTATTTTGTGACTTCCATCAACCAACTCAAACATAATCTACACAACGGCGAAGACTTGGCCTCTCAGATTCTTTGTTGCATCAAAGGTAGAGTTGGAAATATTTGTTGAATAAATCAAGCATCTTGTACCCATGACTTAGCTGTACCTGGGAGTCTCTGAACTGATATGACCGCTGTGCTTCTATGTGACTCATTCTCAGTGATTTTCCAGCTTTTAAAAGGCCAATTAAGTGGTATGTGTTTTTCAAATTAAGTATAGAAAGAGTCATATTTCAGAGGGCTTCTTAAAAAATTCAACTAATATAATGAAGGTAAAATGAATAATTAATCTCTAAATCCTACACTTCAGCAGCTGTTTTCCTTGAAAATGAAATCTATCTTCTAAATATTTCACACATGTCTAAATGCAATATGTAGATTTTATTGAAAATATCAAGAGAAATTCTGATACAAGTTACCTCATGACATGTTCTTTGGGAAGAGATGGACAAAAGAAAGAAAAAAGTCCTGTTTGTATCAGTAATTAAAAGAATGGATCCAATCATTCCTTTAAAAATTATCATTGTTATGAAGAGGATAATTTATTTTTAGCTGAGAACGGAGGCTAATGACTTAGGGATCATCATTTTTTTAAAAGTGCTAGCAGTGACATGAATATGAGCAAGCTTGAGTACATTATTAAATTTGTTCAGCTCAGTAGCAAAAATGGATTTGAAAGTTAAGGAGGTAAAGAGCTCTTCATGAAAAGTCAAGATATGTATATACATGTATCCACTAAGATATGTATTTCAAGTATAGTTTTCAAGACACCTAAATGTAAAACCCACAGATTAAAAAAAAACACAGAAATTTCAGATATAAGAATTTATATGCAAGCTATATAAAGAGACAACGATAGGAACATATAAGATACAAATATGTGAGTTTTTCTTGTGGTTTTAACATTATTAGACTAATTTTGGCAATCATTAGCCTGATATCAGACTGTCATAAAAGACTATGTTGGGAAAGCCTGTCAGTCCACTGAGATAATTGGCTTTGCTTTCGTCAAGACAAAGAAGAATTTTTGTTCTGAGTATATATAGGACAGGCAAAGAGAAGAGATGAAAACAAGTTGGGGTTCACAGACCTTATTTCTTATAAACAGATTACTGACTGATGATTCTGCAGAGCTTAAGAACTTTATACATCTAGTTCATCATTTCCTACATGAAAAATTTAAGCCATCAATTTTACTTCCTAATTTCTACGGCAATCTCATCATATCTGGTATCATATCTTCCTTTGTACTGAAATTTGTATAAAAGAATGAAAGACAGAAAAAAAGGAAATAGACATTTTTAAAAGATTTTATTTATTTATCTTCAGAGGGGAAGGAAAGGAGAGAGGGAGAGAAATATCAATGTATGGTTGCTTCTCATGCATTCCTGCTGGGGACTGGCCTGCAACCCAGGCATGTGCCCTGACTGGGAATTGAACCGCAATTGTGTGGTTCGCAGGCCCGCCGCGCACAATCCACTGAGCTACACCAGCCAGGGCGGAAATAGACATTTTTATACTCTCTTTTCGTTATCCCTCCACATAACAGGGATATGATATATTCCTAGTTTTAGGAATAAATACATAGTTTCATTGATCTGCTTTGCACATACAAAAAAATTGATTTGGGGGTTTGTGTTCCTGGGACCTAGATTTTTTTAAATTAAGAAAATAAAATATTCAGTAGGAATGCCTCACCCATCCTCTCTCCATACACCTCCCTCTAATCCTTGCTTTTGCATCCTCATCCCCCTTCCCCTCCTAGCCCTGATTGTAGGATGTGGCCCACTGGAGAGTTAAATTAAAACAAAAAAGCAAAGTAGAAAGTGATAAAAAAGTATTTAATGGTTTTTTGCTTAAAAGAAAATGCATGGTTAATTGTTAAAAAAAATTCTCTTTAGGCTCTTAAAATTTACAATTGCTGCATGGTTTTAAGCTCAATTAAATGAGAAAACTTAATAGACACATGCAACTTTATGGATGTGAGGTGTCCCAATATTCTTCCTACATTTACTGAGAGAACCGCAGCAGCATTTTATTGAATATGTTGAATGATCCTTTTTTAAAGGCTTACCATGGGCTTTTTTCATTTTATTCTGTCTTTCAGCTTTGTTCAATTACAAATAGGTCTCTAAGTAGGCTTAATAAGGAGAAAAATCTTATTTAATAAAATTGCGATTTATGTGAATTTCTTAGTCTGGATATGGAAAATGGTAGCTATCATGGGGCATAAAAAGTAAGCATTCATAACATTCCAGCATGATAGCAATGAAAATTGTTATAGTGACTAATAAGGAAAAAAAACGTTTATAGGGAACATCACAGGTTCAAAATGGCATTGCCACACTAGGAAGTCCCAGGACTAAGTATGAGTTTACAAAGGCGAGTACTGAAGTTAAAGGTCACGACAAGTGTAGTCAGAAAACTTGGACATTGGATTACAACGTGCCAGGATGAAGTGAAGTTTCTCCACTTGGTTCTTGAAATTAAGCAGGTTGAAAAGAGCAGGTCTGGGAGGTAAAAACAAAACAAAACAAAACAAAACAAAAAACAAAAACCTTGCAAGGCATGCAAATAAGATATATTTTCCTACCAAAAAAACACAAGAGTTCAAGTGCAATTGAAATGGCAATGAACACCTGTCATCAGCATCAAGCAAACGACAGGGAGTGGTAGGGACCCTGGCTTACTCACGGGCCTGCACCCCTCCCCATCTGTTAAGTGGGCCCCGCAGTCTATGCTCACCAACTGAAGGGTGGGGCTGGTGGGCGCAAACATTTGGACTTCTCAGAGGTAATAAATCTGGATTTTTACATGAAATTTTCTGATCTTGATCTCAGCGTTTGCTCAGTTATAAGAACATTTTGTCGGCAAAACAAAACGTGTCTGATGTCCGCTTGAGAGAAAGGGGGGAGAAAAAAAAGGAATACATTTCTTTTCAACCATAGAATTTTAATGGGGGAGTGACCGATAGAATTTTTCATTTCAGTTTCAACATTTGTGAAACACCAAGTTTTGCATTGGTCGTATACTCTAACGCAGGGGTATCAAACTCATTTTCACTGGGGGCCACATCAGCCTCGTGGTTGCCTTCAAAGGGCCACACGTAATTTCAACTCCTTCACAGTCAAGGACTAGTTACATTTATACAGTCCTAAAATTACATGTGGCCCTCTGAAGGCAACCACAAGGCTGATGTGGTCCTGGGTGAAAATGAGTTTGACAACCCTGCTCTAACCAATGGGCAGAGCGGAATACAAGTATTTTGGTTTGTCATTCTGTGTTCTTTGGTATGTAAAATGCATTGGAAATACACAAAATGTTGGTCCTTCTCCCCTTGAAATTAGCATGGTATAACAAATGGGTGCTTTGTGATTCCCTTAGTAGTGCCGTAATGTAAATATGTATGACTAGTTTATTTTGGAACAGCAAATTCTCAACTACTACCAAAACAAAACCTAAATTGTTCTTTTGTTTAGCTCTCTTATTCTAGTAGAGAATCTCTCTTTCAAAAGAATAATGTCAAGTTTTAAAAAATGCATATGACCATTAATCACAATACTAGCTTTCATAGAAAACTATAAAAAGAAGGAATAAAGACATATCTCCAGTAATATGAATATTATTGTCATTTGATTATATATGAACATATACATATTCAGATTCTAAACAATATGGACAAATATGGAAATAGCAATAATTATTTATGTGGGTAGTTTTCTGATTTTAAAAATTATTTGAAAAATACAGATACATATACAGGGAATAGTGCCATTAAAGCCAAGTTCCCAGATATAGCTGCTCTTATTATATATATATATTACATAGAATGAATGTGCTCATATATATATATACATAGTCTTTGGTTTAAATATATAATTAAAGTATAATACTATATAATATATAAATACCTGTTATTCCCACTCCAAATTATTCTACAGAAATCCTTCATGTTAATACATTTAAAATTCTATTTTTTACTCAATCTCTAACTGATGGACATATCCACAGATTCCAAATGTTTTATTAATAAAAATATATTAAATTAAAGCCTTTAATGGCATACTTTATCTTTATCCATTTATTATTTATAATTGTGATTACATTATATATTATCAATTTATTTATTTATTTTATTTATTTAATATAAACTTGATAGTTGAAAAATGTCATAATATCCATCTCATGTAGCACAATTTTATATGTTCTACTTTAAAACCCTCATTCATAGGCAATTCAAGTTCATTATATTTTACAATTTAGTATTTTAAATATTCTTTAAATACTTTTGTAAGTAATTTTATTTACCAAAATTATTAACTCTATATGTAACCATTGCAATTTTTTTTCTGTTTTTCATTTGTCAAATATTTTTATCATGCATTTTAGTATATACATTTTAAAATTTGACATAATAAATTCTGCAAACTTTTTGTGTTTCCTAGATTTGATAAAACACTTAAAATACTTTTCAGAACCCAAGGCTACATTTTAAAAATGAGATAGATTAAAATAAAGGTGAACTACTAAACAGTTGACCATGCTATAGAGCTTTGTAAAATATATAGCTCTACAATAAAAAAAAATAGCCTATTTTGCCACTAAGCACTTGCTATTTAATCTGAAGGCATGTAATTTCAAGAAGTCAAAATGTTACAAACCACATAACTTAGAAGTGAATTTTATAGTATATTAGGACCAGTGTCTTAGTAAGTCTAACACTTAAAAAACTGCACATTTTCTTTTCTCCAGGTTCAGATTAGAAGCTCAACTGAAGCTGTGGATCTAAGAAACAAAATGATTAAAAAAAAAACCTTAAGTACACTTACATAGGCATGCTCTGTCTTGCACTACATTGTACACCTGACATACAAATTGCACAAATAAAAAGGCATGCATACGAACTTCAGATGCCACCTAATGTCCCATTTCTAACATGGTGTCCCAGTAATCAACTGATTCAGAAGCTGAAATAAATCAAAATCACATTTTCAGGAAAAGCATCATGGTCCTAAATGTTGACATTGATGTACAACATTTTAAAATTATACATAAATTAATCTTTCTTCAAGAAGACAGTAACCTCCTTAGGTAGAAGAAGACAAAAATCATTTCTGTTATTTTCAGGGGTACAATGACAAATATTCATATATTAAGTTATTATGCCAAAATTTAGAGAGATGAATTGGTAATTTTGCATTTATACCAGAACCATCATGAGGACGTTCACACTAAAAACACTTATATAGTTCTTCTTATAATTGATACTTATGTTAATTTCTCCCTTGATTAAAGTAACCTAACAACCTCTGACTTTTAAATATCTTCTCTTTTTGTTAAAATATTATGCTCTCATTTCAAATTATCAATCGAATTTAGATCAACTTTAATAACAAGGGTTTTTTTCTTTCTTTTCCTCTTGGCTCATAACACTTAACTTTCTCTGCCCCCTCCTGTGCATTTAAAAAAATGAAAACCCATATTCCCAGACTGAAATATTTGTTCTCTTTAGTAAGAATCTTTCTGGCTTCAGGGAGAATAAATTTACAGAGACGTCCTGGGACTTTGAGACTCCAACAATTCAATTTTTTTTTTACCTTGAATATCTATTCTTGACTTTTCTCATTTTTGAATAAACATCCCCTAAAGAGAATACTGGCTTTGTGACTTACTTTACTGAATAAATTACACAGTGCTCCTGTCTGCACCTCATGTGAGTGCTGGGAAAGGAAGCAGACTTAGCTGCTGGACATCGTTTTAGCTGCTCTGTCTGATTGGCAGATCACAGGAAGGAAACAATGTCCCATGAGCCCCTTTGTGGGGTCGTTACCAACTGATTGAGTATTTGCCTTAAAAATCTGAAACCCAGGTGTGTTGTAGATGAGCACAACTTACAAGCACTGTGTGGAGATTTATTATGATAATTGTTGCTTTTATTTTTTATTTCCCTGAACTCAAAGATAATTAATGTCAGTATGTGTCCTGGTATCTGACTCTCTTAATTGGTCTGATGGTGCCTTGGGTGTTTGAAAATCCACCCATTTAAAGGCCTTTTTTTTTCTCTTTTGACTTGTTTTCCTGGGGCTGTTCATTAGTGCCTAAAATATTTGATTACATTTAATTGTGATGTCTTCAATTTTGTGCACCTGCTGCAATTTACATGCGGGGGGAAAGGCTTGGAGAAGAAAAAAAAGGAGAGGGGGAATTAAATTTTTTAAGAATTCCCCTGCACAGGGTAATTGGGGTTAAATATGGAAACAAAATAAACTTAATAGGTAGTTAGATTTTTGTAACTACTACAGTTATTAAAAAGAGGTTTTCAATCAAACCTGCTCTATCATGCAAACTCTTAACATATATTTTCACATTTTTCTTCAAAGGCTTTCGGTTTCTGAGGCAAACCCACACTTACTCTAAATTTAGTATTATATATTAAAGAACCCAAGTGGAGCTAAGAAAATATTGCATCAGAAACTTAAGAGGTCATTTTTGTTCCTTTTGCATTTCAATGGGACATACTACTGCTTTTAATTTCAACAAACACTGGAGCATTTTATCACTAATTTCACTAACAGTTTTGTTTTATGTGATTGTTTCTTGATAGTTGAAACTGCCAAAAGTTTCCTGTAAATGGAGTTTCTTTGTGACATGTATCTTAAAGTAACATGTGAGGAACAGGTTATGTCCATACAGAATTACCAGTTTCAAAAAACTATATTGACCTGGATACCAGTTCCAACTGACCGTGCTATCCTTCTGCAGAGGACCAGAAAACCACAGACTACCTGCTGCCTTTTCAGTACAGGAAATAAATCTACCTTCTGTCCCTTTTTGTAAAAAACCAACAGTTTCTTTTCCATTTAGTTTTGAGGAGCAGGGAAATCTCTAAATCTGCTTCAAAACCATGCTTTGAGAGAATTAATTAGACCCAGTCATAGTGAGAATGGCGGCCATACAAAGGGGTCTCTGTGTTAAATATGCCAAAGCATATTCTGATTTGCCATGGACATCCTTATTCATGAAGCACTCGAAGGGGCCCGAAGACAGACAAGGACTGGCAGTCCTTTATGGAAACTCTTCGTCAAAGGGCTAGCTCAAGCTTTATCTCCTCCAAGTCATCTCTCTGTTCCACAGTGAGATTGAAATGTCTGCTTTGTAATGTTACTGCATGGGTGGGTTACACCGTGAAATGCTCTGCCTGGTCCTACCCTTTCCCGTAAAATTTCTCTCTGCATATTTTATTGACATTTAGTTAGCATGGCTGCCCTGAAAAACCTCCCAAATGGCTTAGGCATGAGGGTGGTGAATAAAATAAAAAACGTGTGTTTCATATTTGCTATGTCCAAAGCTCTTTCACATGGACTGCCTTAATCCATCCTCAGAACAACACCGTGCTACAGACTGCAATTTTCAAAAACATGGGACCCCCACTGGTCTTTCACCTTTGTCCCTCCTGGGCTTCTACTACTGTAACATAAAAATTCAGGAGATACACAATCAATGAATGGAAGATAAATGAATAAATGAGGGAGTATCTCCACTTACGGGGCTCAATAAAATCCTGGCTCACTTTAATGTATCTGGGACTTTTCTCACTGCACATGTCCTTACGATAGAAAGCCCACCAGTGCACGCACATCTTAGGTGGGCTGGATAAGGGCATGCGTTTGGACTAATCCTCTGAACATTACGGGAGACTGTGGGACAGAGGATCCTCATGGCGTTGAAAGCCCTGAATCCAGTTGAGACAGTGACGGTGGGCAAGTCTAGGGCAAGGAAAACCATGCCCATTGGTTTGTTCACAGACCTGTCACACGAGTTGGCCCTGTGCAATTGGCACAACCTTCTGTAATGGCCCTGGTGAAGTATGTTGCTCCATCCCAGGCTGTGTAGATAACTCCTAGAATTCTATAATAAACACCATTTTTGTTACATATGGGATTATAGTGCAAGTCCAATTGAAAGTAGTTTTTTTTTTATCTCCTTCATATCCATTTCTACTACAGCATAAGGGGATCCGATAAGTAACAAAGGACATCTCTGCAGACAGAGTTGGGATCAACAAAAGTGGACTTTGACCTGGCTACCTAAACACACAGGCAGCATGTGCCAACTCAAGTGACTGAGAGACAAAGAAAGAGGAGCTATGTTCCCTGGTACTTGTAACACACTTTTCCCCCACATAGCTAAACTATCGTGGTTGGGGCTGAACCAGAGAAATACCATTTGCTTCGTTTCGCTATATGTTCACTGTCATCCTATGCATCCAAGGGACCCAGGCGCCACACAATCTCTGCCTGGCCTTCCTGCTGTGCTCTCGGCTCTCCAGATACACTGGCCATTGACCTCAACAGAATAGCCTCCACCCCCGGCTTCTGCTATGTCATCGTTTAGAGCTCAGCTCACGTCACTGCTTCCTAGGGGAGCTTCCTCTCCTGAAACCCCTTAAGATTCCTTTACTTTATGCCCTTGGGCATTTCATAACATGTTCTAGACTTGTGAACACTTATTCACACTATTATTTTCCCACTCTCCTCCTAGACCTTAAGCTCCACTTACACATTCACACTTATTTTTTTTCTTCCTTATAGTAGAACCATACCCAAGGGTTGATTAAATAAAGTCATGAAAATATATTTACATGAGAATGTACTTATATCACCTCTAACCCAGATAACCTCCACCATACAAGGGACAAACACATAGAATTTGCATTACTTGGGTGAGTAGTATTATCACACACAGTCCTGCTGGCTTTGTCTGGCTGGAAAGTGTCTGCCAGTAAATTTAGTGATAGTTATTTGGACAATCAAACTCTACGGTAACCACAGTCCCACTGAATACAGAATATAAAATTATGAAATGAAAGAAACACACAAGTGCATACATGCCTCTGTCCACTCGATTCAACACAGCGATGAGTCCTTTTATTTTTCTTTCTATTCATTAAACTATACTTATTTGAAGTATCAGTAGTCCAATGCCAAAGGCTTAGAAGTCAAATTCAGAAAAGGAAGCTTGGAGATCGTGGGCCAGCAGTTCAGGGCCCGTTAGGGCAGAGCCTGAGTCGGGGTGATTGCCTTCACCTGTGCTGTCTGACTCTGCCCCCGCCCACCCCCCAGGTCTCCAGGATTTGTGAGGTCAGGGCCACCACAGGGCCCCACACACTCGGTCCTCACCGAGGTCTGCTGCCTTTGGATTCCTACACTATGTTTTTCCAAGGAGTAAAACCACAAGCAAACTCTTGGGAAATGAAGTCCTGTAACAACCACCACGTGCTAAAGAGAAAGTGGTCTGGGGCTCAGGCAGACAGCAACTGATGATACATACGGTTCTCAGCATGAAGGCAGGTAAGAGACCAACTCTTCTGTCTTATCTGTTTGCCCTATGAACTGTTCACATCTCCTGGAGTTTTAGGCCTCAAGAACTCTAAAGTCTGTGGTCTTTGTGTTTATCTTCCTGCCTCTTCTCTGTTATGGTTTTCTTACTTTCTCTTCTGTCTCCTCTTTTCTTCTTCCTTATTCTTCGGGTGCTATTACTTTAATAAAAAATTCATTCCACTAGCTTCTCATTGGAGCCCAAGAAGACTTTTATTTGTCTTAGGAAAAGTGAGGCGTGACATGTAAGGAAAGAATGTGGAGAGTAACTGGATGGAAAAGGCCATACCCCTTAGTCAAGGAGATGGTCAGTAAGCTCTCGTATGCCCTATATGCTCCGGGCTCAGTGAGGGGAGTGGCAATGGCCCAATGGAGGGTAACGCATGACGTGGCAAAGGCCACTTGTCAGAGTCAACCACAAGCTCTGCCTATTGACATGGGCTCAACGACAACAAAGAAATGAGTTGCCAATTCCAGAAAATTCCACCTGAACCAACTAGCATATTTTCATTGCAGATTTTCTTTTCCCCCCTCTGACTAGTGCTTTGCTTCTACAGTAATCATTATTTACTGGTGTTCATTGCGTACATAGATTTAAAGTTACAGGATGTGGTGTTTCAGAGTCTTGGTATGTTAAGTGTGGCCTCAGGACCCAGAGCAAAGTTGATGTCTGAGAATCTATTTGGAATGCAGACTTGCAGGCTTCATCCCAGACCGGCTGAGCTGGAGTTTGCTTCTTAACAAGATCCCCAGGTCTTCTGCCCGCAACATTAAAGATCTGAGGAACACTGGAGAGCAATGATTGCAGATTTTCCCAGACCCGGAATTGAGGATATTTAATCCTTCTGAGTCTCAACTGATACATCTGTAAAATGGAAATTATGATACATATTTTTCTCAGGATTATAGTGGTAATACAATGTTATCATGCAAAGCCAGAGTAGCTTAGGCAATATAGTTCCTGGTCCATACTGAGTCTCGGTAAATGATAAATCTCGAGAAGAACACCCACATTTTAAAAGGAGATATAATTGCTTCTGTTAGAAGGAGAAGCAGTCCTGGCTGATTTGGCTCAATGGATCGGGCATTGTCCTGCAAACGGAGAGGCTGCAGGTTTGATTCCCCCTTGGTGCAAATGCAGGTTTGATTCCTCCTTCCTGCAAATGCCAGGTCCCTCCTTGGGGGCAGGTGAGGGGCAACCAATCGATGTTTCTCTCCCACATCGACGTTTCTCTCCCTCTTCCTTTCCCTCCCTTCCCCTCTCTCTAAAAGTAAATAAAATCTTTTAAAAAAAGAAGCAGAAGCAATGTGAAGAATATGAAAATCTGAGTAAAAGGCCTTGTTTTGGGGTCTCTGATGGTATCTATTTTAGGTTTTAATAACCTATAAAGATGAAGAACCAATATGCAACATTCATGAAGGAGGGGATAGAAAGTAACATTAATGGAATGTTTTTGCAGATATCATCCCATTTAATTCTTCTACCAACTCTGTGGATATATATTCCTGGGGGACACAGTAGCATACAGATGAGAAGAGCCTGAACGTAATAAATGTAAGTGATGTGTCCAAGACTGCACACTTCATAAATGACAATATATGAGTCACTAAACAGTGATTACCACTGAATAACTATTGGTTTTCTAACTCAAGAACATCCACTTACAGATAAAATGAATGGAATGTTCTTGAATGTCAGGATAATTTCTAGTGTTTTCTTTTTCATAAGACAAGTGTCACTTTTAAACAAAGAAAAGTGGAAGAACTTTGCCAAACCCTTTGCATTAACTTCAAGAGCTTACCTAGAAACTGATCCTTTAGGCTTCTGTTATAGGTTTTTCCTAGGTAACTTTTATATAATACTTTTATTGTCAAGGTCACTTGTCCGGATTTTCAATAAATGGAGAGGAAGGAATCCGGGGAATCAAACTGAGAGGACATTCAGTAACTTACTTCTTTAATTTTGATTGTTCAGCTATCAAGTCAGATGTAAATGGAAGGGTAAAAATGAGAATCGCTTGAAAGGAATATTTCTCTCCAAGGCACGTGGGCTATGGAAAGAGCTTTGTTTATGTGTCTAGGGGAGAGAAGGTGAGCGACAGGCAGTGGTCACACTTCTTGTGTTTGGTGGTACATGGTGAATAATTGATAACCCTTCCCTTCTTCTTGGCGCCACCCCCAGTTCCCTCAGTGTTCACTTCCCCATGTGTCATGCTCATGATTAAGACAGCAGTGGATCCTGGAGAACCCAGGAGGCTTCCTTTTGTCTGAGCTGCCATTTATAACCCATATGAAAAATTAAATGGGAAAAGCAAAAAAAAAAAAAAAAAAAAACCACACCTCTGAAGGCTTACTTATTTCTTTCTTTCTCCACTGTTGCCCTGTACTGCTTGACAAGGCAGGTCACATATGCTCTGAGCAAATGCAATACTCAGAGCTCAAGCCAAAGAACAGAACTCACGGATGGGTTTCCGAAAGGTGACAGAGTAATCTAGGAATAGGCAAGAGCGCTACTGCTAAAATTTTAAAGGAAAACTTTTGCAGTGGTTTAAACCAGCCCAAATGCATATCTATTATCATGGACCCTGATAATTTTAGGTTACCTCGAGTGCAAAGGAATAGGCAACTTCTGCTGTGGGGAAAACAACATCTCTTTAAGAGGAGGGGCATATCTTCAGGCGCACAGTTTCAACTGTCACATCGCGTACAGGTAACTTGCTAAATACAAAATTTTGAGGCAAAACAAATGGTTTTTCCTATGTGGAACTTCATTTTGGACCCTCACCTGTTCTCAGAAAGATTTCTCAACTAGAAATCGGCTAAGGCTCTGTCACTTTAAGGACAGTTCCCTTTCTGTGGCACTCTGCCCTCCCGTGGAAAAAAGAAAACGCACCCTGTGTTGCCTTCTCATTAAGGGAAAAGTAACTGCCAAGACAGCATATGTCTAGAGTAAACACATCTCCCAGAGGCTGTATTTTTGATAAGTATTTTTGCAGTGCTACTTTGAAGGTTTAACGGTGTGTAGTGTTTCACTTTAATAGTCAGACTAGCAAGCTCTAACAAATGCACTTTAAAAACTGTGCACTCCGTGAGCTCTGCTCTGACAGGCCCTCCTTGGCACTGGGAGGTAATACGGCTTCTCGGCGAGCCATACGTCCATTTCCAGAGGCAGAGGAAATTATTCCTGATCCACTGGATCTGTCAGTAATTTGGGACTCAGTTTGGAAGGGCCTTTTCAATTCGCCTTGCCTCACTAGGTTTGCCTGGATGGAGCTCAGGGTGGAAAGATTATTTATGCAAAGGCGGTGACCGCTTCCACAGGGCATCCCTCCAAACGGGGGGTTCTGTTCGGAGGCCCGTGTGAGTGGGCAGGTCCAGAGCAGGGACTGATGACCCGATGAGGCCCACTGTGCGATGCTGCATTTTTTTACTCAGTGGTGGGACGAATGAAGGTATTCCAAAAAAATAATAACAAGAGAAAAGAGCTGTGTGAATCTTTTCTTAGCAATTTCCCATATAATTTTTCATATGCAACCAGCTGCCTACCCCGGTCAGGATGGGCATTCCAAATATATAAAGATGCACATACGTAACTACACACATGTGTCCACATACACACGTGTGTTCACTTACACATGCTTACTCATATTGGACAAATGTTTATGAAATCTTTTTAACTCTAATGCCATATACTGGACATAAGCTCCACCATTATGACTTTATTTTCAAAACTGAATTAAAGTTTACAAATACGAGTTATGAAGCAGACTTCTTAAATGCAAACCTCCACTTTATCAAGACAACTCCTGCAATATTCTTAACTCTTTGTGCCTCTGTTTCTTCAGTTTTCAAGAGGGGAATAATAATAGTACCCACGTCAGAATAGTACAAATTTGATAAGACAAGTAGTTTGCCTTGTACATTAAGTATATCTTAATGAGAGTTATCCATATCTTTTTTTAAAATTTAATTATTGTTCAAGTACAGTTTTCTGTCTTTTACTCCCATCTATCCCAGCCCACCCTCCCAGTGCTCCCCACCCCCCTCCCATTTCCACCCTCTCTTAGTTGTTGTCCATGTGTCCTTTATACTAGTTCCTGTGATTCCTTCCCCTTTTCCCCTGAAATTCCCTCCCCTCTCCCCTCTGGTCACTGTCCCCCTGTTCTCTATTTCAGTGTCTTTGGTTATATTTTGCTTGCTTGTTTGTTTTGTTGTTTAGGCTCCTGTTAAAGGTGAGATCATATGGTAATTGTCTTTCACTGCCTGGCTTATTTCACTCAGCATAATGCTTTCCAGTTCCATCCATGCTGTTGCAAAGGGTAGCAGCTCCTGCTTTTTTTTTCTGCTGCATAGAATTCCATTGTGTATACCTAACATAGTTTTTGGATCCATTCATTTACTGATGGGCACCTAGGTTGCTTCCAACTCTTAGCTTTTGTAAATTGTGCTGCTATGAACATTGGGGTGCACAGGTTCTTTTGGGTTGGTGTTTTAGGCTTCTTAGGATATAATCCTAGCAGTGGAATTGCTGGGTCAAAATGCAGGTCCATTTTTAGTTTTCTTAGAAAATTCCATACTGTTTTCCACAGTGGTTGTACCAGTCTGCAATCCCACCAACAATGGATTAGGGTCCCCTTTTCTCCATAACCTCTCCAACACTTGTTGTTTGTTGCTTTGTTTATGATGGCCATTCTGATTTGTGTAAGGTGGTATCTCATTGTGGTTTTAATTTGCATCTCTCTGATAGGTAGTGATACTGAGCATCTTTTCATGTGCCTCTAGATCCTCTACATGTCCTCCTTGGAGAAGTGTCTGTTCAAGTCCTTTGTCCACTTTCTAATTGGGATGCTTGCCTGCTTAGAGTGGAGTTGTGTAAGTTCTTTGTCTATTTTGGAGATTAAAGCCTTGTCTGAGGTATCACTGGCAAATATGTTTTTCCATATAGTTGGTTCTCTTTTTATTTTAATGCTGTTTTCTTTAGCTGTGCAAAAGCTTTTAATTTTTATAAGATCCCATTTGTTTATTATCATTTCCTTTATGTCCCTTGCTCTAGGGGACATATCAGTAAAAATGTTGCTGCATGAAATATCTGAGATTTTCTTGCCAATGTTCTCCTCTAGGACTTTAATGGTGTCATGACGTATATTTAAGTCTTTTATCCACTTTGAATTAATTTTGGTGTATGGCGTAAGTTGGTCCTCAAGTTTCACTTTTTTGCCTATAGCTGTCCAGTTCTCCCAACACCATTTGTTGAAGAGGCTCTTTTTAGTCCATTTGGTGTTGCTGCCCCCTTTGTTGAATATTAATTGACTGTAGAGATTTGGGTTTATTTCTGGGTTCTCTGTTCTGTTCCATTGGTTTATGTGCCTGTTTTGATGCCAGTACCAGGCTGTTTTGATTACAGTGGCCTTGTAATACAGTTTGGTATCAGGTATTGTGATCCCTCCTACTTTGTTCTTCTTTCTCAAAATTGCAGCTGCTATTCAGGGTCGTTTATGGTTCCATATAAATTTCTGAAGTGTTTGTTCAGTGTCTGTGAAGTATGTCATTGGCACTTTAATAGGTATTACATTGAATCTGTAAATTGCTTTGGGTAGTATGGACATTTTGATGATGTTTATTCTTCTAATCCACAAACATGGTATATGTTTCCATTTGTTTGTGTCTTCCTTGATTTCCTTCTTCGGTGTTGTGTAGTTTTCTGCATATGGGTCTTTTACATCCTCAGTTAGGTTTATTCCTAGGTATTTTAATTTTCTTTTTGCTATATCAAATGGGATTTTTTTCTTGATTTCTGCTTCTGCTGTTTCATTGTTAGTATACAAAAATGCCTTTGATTTCTGGATACTGACTTTTGTATCCTGCTGTTTTGCCAAACTTCTTTATTAGTTTGAGCAGTTTGGGGGTAGAGTCTACAGGATTTTCCATGTACACTATCATGTCATCTGCAAACAATGACAGTTTTGTTTCCTCCTTTTCAATTTGGATGCCTTTTATTTACATTTCTTGTCTGATCGCTGTGGCTAAAACTTCCAATACTATATTGAATAGAGGTGGTGAAAGTAAACAACCTTGTCTTGTTCCATATCTTACTGAAAAAAATTTTAGTTTTTGTCCATTGAATATGATGTTGGCTGTGGGTCTCTCATATATGGCCTTTATTATATTGAGGAATGCTCCCTCTATTCCCACTTTGCTGAGTGTTTTTATCATGAATGAGTGTTGTACCTTATCAAAAGCTTTCCCCACATCTATTGATATGATCATGTGGTTTTTGTCTTTGATTTTGGTTATTTCATGTATTACATTTACTGATTTGCGAATATTGAACCATCCTTACATCCCTGGGATGAATCCCACTTGATTATGTTGTATAATCTTTTAATGTATTATTGGATATGGCTTGCTAATATTTTGTTGAAGATTTTAGCGCCTATGTTCATCAGCGATAATGGCCTGAAGTTTTCTATTTTTGTTGTATTTTTATCTGGTTTTGGGATTAGGATGATGCTGGCTTCATAAAAAGAGTTTGGGAGTTTCTCATCATTTTGGACTTTTTAGAATAGTCTGTGAAAAATAGGGGTTAGCTCTTCCTTAAATGCTTTGTAGAATTCTCCCGTGAAACCATCTGGTCCAGAGCTTTTGTGTGGTGGGAGTTTTTTTGATTACTGCTTCAATTTCATTTGCTGTTATTGGTCTGTTCAGGCTTTTTGTTTCTTCTTCATTGAGTTTTGGAAGATTATATTTTTCTAGAAATTTGTTCATTTCATGTAGGTTTTCAAATTTCTTGGCATACAGTTCTTCATAGTAATTTCTTACAATCCTTTGTATTTCTGTGGGGTCGGTTGTAATCTCTCCTCTTTCATTTCTGATTGTGTTTATCTAGGTCCTCTCTCTTCTTCTCTGGATGAGCCTACTTAAAGGCTTGTCGATTTTGTTTATCTTTTCAAAACACCAGCTCCTGGATTCATTGATCCTTAGAATTGTGCTTTTAGTCTCTATGTCATTTATTCTGCTCTGATCTGGCTATTTCCTTCCTTCTACTTGCCCTGGGCTGTCTTTGTTGTTGTTCTTCAAGTTCTTGTAGATGTAGGGTTAGGTTGTTTCTTTGAAATGTTTCTATCTTCTTTAGGTAAGCCTGTATTGCTATGAACTTCCCTCTCAGGACTGCCTTCACTGTGTCCTAGAAGTTTTGGGTTGTTGTGAGTTCATTTTCATTTGTTTCCAGAAACTTTTTGATTTCTTCCCTAATTTAATTCTTGACCAACTCATTGTTTAATAGCATGCCATTAATTCGTCATGATTTGGGGTGTTTTGAGTTTTTTCCTTTGGGGTTGGTTTCCAGTTTCAGTACCTTATGGTCGGAGAAAATGCTTGGTATGATTTCAAGTTTTTTGAATTTGTTGAGGCTCATTTTGTGTCCTATCATGTGGTTGATCTTTGAAAATGTTCCATGTGCATTTGAAAAGAATTTGTATTTAGCTTCTTTGGGATAAAGGGCTCTATATGTATCAGATAAGCCGATTTCATCTAGGGCATTGCTCAATGCCACAATATCTTTGTTTATAGTCTGTTTGGAAGATCTGTCCATTTTTGACAGTGGGGTGTTAAAATCCCCTACTATAATTGTGTTGCTGTCAATATCTTTCTTGAGGTCATCTAGGATGTTCTTTATATATTTGGGTGCTCCTATGTTGCGTGTATATATATTTATAATGTTAATGTCTTCTTGGTGGATTCTTCCCTTGAGTATTATGAAGTGACCTTCTGGGTCTCTCTTTATGGCCTCTTTTTCAAAGACTATTTTGTCTGACATGAGTATTGCTACCCCGGCTTTTTTTTTCCTGGCCGTTTGCTTGGAAAATTTGTTTTAGCCTTTCACTTTTAGTCTGTGTAGGTCTTTTGTCCTGAGGTGAGTCTCTTGTCGGCAGCATATATGTGGGGCATGCTTTCTTATCCATTCAGCTATTCTATGTCTTTCAATTGGAGCATTTAATCCATTTATGGTCAGGACCCATAATTTAAGAAGTTATCTTTGAATTCCTTATACCTGTGTTCCTCTGTCTCTCTCTTTTCCTTCCTTTCCTTAAAGCACTCCTTTTAGCATCTCTTGCAGAGCTGGTTTTGTGGAGGCCATATATTTTAGACTTCTTTTGTCTTGGAAGCTCTTTATTTGGCCTTCTATCTTGATTGAGAGCCTTGCTAGGTAAAGTAGTCTTGGTTCCAGCCCTTTGGTTCTCATTACTTGGAATATTTCTTGCCATTCTCTTCTTGTTTGGAGCATTTCCATTAAGAAGTCAGCAGCTAACCTTACCAGGCGACCCTTGTATGTTACTTCCTTTTCCTCCCTTGCNGATCTGTCCATTTTTGACAGTGGGGTGTTAAAATCCCCTACTATAATTGTGTTGCTGTCAATATCTTTCTTGAGGTCCTCTAAGATTTTTCTCTCTCTATACAGGTGCTCCTATGTTGGGTGCATATATATTTATGATGTTAATGTCTTCTTGGTGGGTTCTTCCCTTGAGTAGTATGAAGTGCCCTTCTGGGTCTCTCTTTATGGCCCTTTTTTTGAAGTCTATTTTGTCTGATATGAGTATTGCTACCCCGGCTTTTTTTTCTTGTCCATTTGCTTGGAAAATTTGTTTCCATCCTTTCTTTTTTAGTCTGTGTAGGTCTTTTGTCCTAAGGTGAGTCTCTTGTAGGCAGCATATGCGTGGGTCATGCTTTCTTATCCATGCAGCTATTCTACGTCTTTGAATTGGAGCATTTAATCCATTTATGGTCAGGACCCATAATTTAAGAAGTTATCTATGCATTCCTTATACCTGTGTTCCTCTCTGTCTGTCTCTTTTCCTTCCTTTCCTTAAAGCAGCCCTTTTAGTATTTCTTGTAGAGTTGTTTTGGTGGAGGCATATTCTTTTAGACTTCTTTTGTCTTGGAAGCTCTTTATTTGGCCTTCTATCTTGATTGAGAGCCTTGCTAGGTAAAGTAGCCTTGGTTCCAGCCCTTTGGTTCTCATTACTTGGAATATTTCTTGCCATTCTCTTCTTGTTTGGAGCATTTCCATTAAGAAGTCAGCAGCTAACCTTACCAGGCGACCCTTGTATGTTACTTCCTTTTCCTCCCTTGATGCCTATAAGATTCTCTCTTTGTCTTTGAATTTTGCCATTTTAATGATGATGTATCTTGAAGGGGGCCTTTTTGGGTTCCTCCTGATTGGGACTCTCTGTGATTCCTGGATTTGTGTGACTTTTCCTCTCATCACATTAGGGAAGTTTTCCATCATTACTTTTTCAAATAGATTTTCTATCCCTTGCTCTTCTTCTTCTCCTTCTGGTATCCCTATTATTTGGATATTATTACATTTCATATTGTCTTGCATTTCTCTTAATCCCTCTTTATTCTTTCTGAGCCTCTTTTCCTTTTCTTGCTCTTTCTGTGTGTTTTTTTCTACTTTGGCCTCCAACTCGCTGATCCGATCTTCTGCTTCATCGATTCTGCTTTTGATTCCTTCCACTGTGTTCTTCAGTTCAAGAATTGTATTCTTGCCCTGGCTGGTGTGGCTCAGTGGATTGAGCGTGAGCCTGCAAACCACACGATTGCGGTTCAATTCCTGGTCAGGGCACATGCCTGGGTTGCAGGCCAGTTCCCGGTTCCCAGCAGGGGACTCACGAGAGGCAACCATACATTGATATTTCTCTCTCTCTCTCCTTCCCTTCCCAAGATAAATAAATAAAATCTTTAAAAAAAGAATTGTATTCTTCATTTCCTCTTGGCCCTTGCTGATATTTTCTATTTCCTTTTCATGTGATATAGTTTGCAGTAAGTTCATTGTAGCTCCCCTGTAGTTTCTGGTAGCTCATTGTGAGCTCTTTGAACTTCCTGATAACCAGTGCTTTAATTTCAATATCTGGTAGCTTATTTGCCTCCATTCCATCTAACATTCTTTCTGAGGGTTCCTCCTTTCCTTTCATTTGGGGATTGTTTCTTTGCCTTCCCATTGTTTGTGAGATTCTTCTTCTTAGCCTCAGCTTCTTAAATTGATCTGTTCTGACTCTCTGGGTTTATGGTGTGAACTTCTGTGGTAGGATGCCTGTGAGATTCAGTGGTGTAGTCTCCTTGATCTCCCTAGCTCACTGGTCTTGGGCTGTCCTTTATGTTGGCTCTGAGTTTGTCTTAGGGTTTTGGTTGTTTCTGGGTCTTTTTTTTCTTGTGGGTCCTTCCCACCAGCTGGTGAACTGATGGTCCACCACCCATTTTAATTTGCTGTGCTGGTGAGGGCGGGTTGTGTTGAAGCTAGTTCTTCTGGGTGTGCAGGGTTTTGAGGATTCTCTTTTGCTCTTGTTCAGTTATTTGCGCTGGGTAGTTTCTCCACTGTTTAGTTGTATTTCTAGATAGGTCTCAGGTTGAGGTTTGTGTGGTTTCCACTCCCTCCTTCACCTTCCTCTGTTGTTATCTGTTGGTGGTTCCTTTGTTGTTGGGTTTCCTCTTCCAGGGGGTATCCTGGTGTTCACTGCTTCCACCTACTCTTATTTTTTTTGTGATCAGTTGGAAGGGAGAGCGAAATGGTTTATGACAGCAGGAGAGCATTTTATAATATTTACAGTAGCAGCTGGTAGAGAAGAGATAGGAGATCCTTTGGGTATGTATAGTGATAACTGTAATCTTCAACCCAACTAGACACTTTTCAGAATGAATGGGAAGAAGATAAGGCTCTTGTTGGGGAAGGAAGGTTTTTGAGTTTGATCTAGAAAACAGTGAGGTTGTGGGAGGTCAGATTCGGAGGTAAGGTGAGAATAAAGGGTAGTAAATAGGTGTAGTGTGAGAGAATAGAGTTTACTATAGTAATAGAGTTCAAGAAACAATGAAGGGGGCTAAGATCTGAGAGGGGTGTTGTGTAGTATTTACAATAGTATGAAACAGCTGTTACTTACAATAATATTAGAGCAACAATCATATGACAGAATCTATGAGATACCAAGAATAGGGAGTATTGGACCTTCAATAGTGTACTGATGGAGCACAGGTGAAGTAAGGGACAGTAAATTAGCAACAGACTGTGAATGAGGGGACAGGGGAAACCTGTCAAATGATACAGTATATCCAGCCCAGGCAAAGAAGACTACACAGAAAGAGGAGGAATACAAAGGTACTATTAAAATAAAAGATGTAAGAATAATGAAAAATAATGAAAAAATACAAATATGCAGTAATTTGTAGTTTCTCTGCTATAGCAAAGTGAATTTTGTCTCTGTCTCTACTGTTTGGATGCCCCCTCTTTGGGTCCAACTCTGGTCTTTTCCCAGTTCCACGTTTTTCGTCTCACTTTTGGGGGGAAGAAAAAAAAGGCAGCAGAAGGGAGGAAAAAATCGATGTTTGGAAAGAAAGGAAGAAGGAATAAAATAAGAAAGAAGGAAAGAGGAAAAAAGTATTAAAAGATAAAACAATAATAAAGTTAAAAAATAAAAGATTACTTAAAAAACAAAACAAAACACCTCTAGTTGGTTTCCAGCTGGCCAAACGGTTTTTCTGATCTCACTGTCTGCAGTAGGCTGAGGAGTGAGTGGTGTGGTCTTTCTCCTCACTCCTCAGTGTACTCAGCCAGTTTCACCAGCACTCTACCAAGATCTGGACCAGTGCCTCTCCATAGGGCCCCACCCAGGGAATCCAGGTCCTTTTTAGAGCACTTCCCCCGCCCCTCCCTCCACCGGGAGTCACTGCCACAGGCTGGGGTCCGGGCTTGCATGCATCCTGGCAGGCTTCCTTGGTCCCGCAGGCTGGGGCAAGAACCTTTCCCAGTGCTGGGGGGATGGGATGTAAGGGTGACTCTCAATTCTCCCAAGCCAGCAACCACAAACTCCACGGGTGATCAAGGCCCCCTCGTTTGCTTCCTCGTGCCCATTCCTCTCTCTGACACTTCAAGCAAACAGGTCTCTCCTGGTATTTTTCAAACTGCTCCCAGCTGGGTAGGGAGGGAGCTGATGACCCGGCTCTCTCCTAAGGACCTTGCTGCCAGCCCTCGACTCCCAAAGAGTCCATGGCAGACCTGGCTTGGGCCCCTGGTGCCTGGGTGGGTGGAGGCAGCAGCAGCCACAGCCTGAGGCCTCTGCACTGGTCCCTCTGACCTTATTGACCTGAAGCCAACTCCTCACCGTCTGGTCTTTCAGTGTCTGCTACAATTTCTGGACTCCTATTTTCCTATATGTTGGGGCACTGTTGGCTTTTTGCTGTGTTCCTCCGCAGATCAACTGGGTTTTTCTCCCATGTGTGGGGGGAAGTGGAATCTTCTTTGTGCTACTCTGCCATCATCTTCCCCCCCATAATATCTTCTCTTAGTAAAATGCCTGGAAACTAGAGTAATAGAGACTTAACTGCCATTTAATGCGTATGAGTTCTGATTATTCTGATTGTATCTAAAGCTTACTTGTGGTGGCAGGCTGGAGTTCAAGGTGCATGTGAAGAAGAGGGTGTGGAGCCAGGAAAGCCCAGATCAGGGGACAGCAAGTCTCGAGACAGCAAGGACACTATTCTCGTGGCTTCTCACTTACTGGAGGCATATAGTCTCTTCTCGGCTGGCGTGCTTCAATCTCAGACTTCCTTCCTCTGATTTTGTCACCACACGCAATGTTCCTACCACTTCTGAGAATGTGTCATTGGTTTCACTCATATGCTACCAACCACCTAAAGAGAAAGGCCAATTGTCTGGCCTGGACTAGAAATTTGTTCTTGACCCATTCAACTAAGCCATGGGCTTCAGGCACTTGGGGCTCACATTGTAGGCAGACATAGGAGGACTCAGAGTCAAGAAAACATTGAAAACTTGTCGGATTTTCCAAAAGACACTGAAGACAATATACATGTAATTATGAACTTTGGTTAAGTGAAAGTGTGAATAAGAGCACAGTCTTAAAATAATACATTTTCCTGTTCATTGAGCATCACAAACTATGTTTTCTTTCTTCCTACTAGCGGATAGAAATATTTTTTTGGATGTACTAGTTCATCTCTGCTTTGGAAAGTATGTCGTTGAAACCTAATTTTCTTTTCCCCATGATTCATGAATCCCCTCAGGCTAAAAATTGGCTCACCAGAGATCAGAATTCATCTTGACGGATCCTAGTCACATTGTGAAAACCATTTTATTCATGTATGATATAATTCTGTTGTTGTTGCTATTGTTATTGCAATTAAATCCTTTATCCTTCAACTGGAGCTCAGAAAGAAAAAGAAAACAATGCTGATTAATTGAGTTCTCCCGTTCATCAGTAGTTCACTCTATTAGAATCTCAGTGGGTTTTCTGAGGAGATTCACAAAGAAATCTTGTGGGGTGTGGTACAACTTAATAAGCACGATGCAGAGAGCATTGAAAAAAAAGAAGCATTTCCACAGGGAGTTTCTCAAAAAATCATTGACTATAGATGGTACTGAGACATTCATGAATTTGAATGCTGCCTGTGTGTGATAAGAAAATTCCAGTGTAGAGAAGGATCAAAGGACCCGTAGTAAACATACTTCATCCCCCCCAAAATTGCAGAGGCACATAGGGATGGACGTGTCCTGGAGAGTCTGTGCTAAGTTCCTGATCTGGGGACACAGTTTCCCTGCCCAGCTAAGTCATAAACTGAGGTGCCCACAGAGCTGACAAAATTTGATCATGTTCTTATTCCTACTCCTCAAATTCATGCATACAGAAAGGACTTAAATACATCTTACTAAAACCCTCCTATTGCAGTTGCCATCCTATGTAACAGACATTTCATTATTATTCATTTTGTTCATCATTGCTCAGCGTTCTCTATTAGAGAGGAGCAAACTACAATGAAACATTATTGTCACAGGGGTGGGAGGAAGGACCTTAAGCACAAAAAACTGGAGGATGGGTGAAAAATGTGTTCTGTTACATTAAAAATATTTTTACAGTTTTTGCTAAAGACGACTTCAGCAGACTTCTGAAACACACCCATGGCTTTCATGCAGGAAGTTATTTTTAAGAATCGTATTGTTTAGGCAGGAATTATGAAATGATAAAGATGTCAACATTCAAGTGTAAGAATTGTGTACTGTGATCATAGACAGAGGAGAAAATGGGGAGGTCGGAACCATGGGACGATGTAATTCCTCCCCCAAATCAATTTATGACATGACTAGAAAATGGAGACTAGGAGAATATAAACATGTAAAAGGCAACACAATGTAAAAAAAAAACAAAAAAAAAAAAACGCTGTATCACGAGTTTGCAGTATAGGTGTGCATAAGAGAGAGCGCCCTCTTTTGGGCATCTGGGCAAGCAGCACAAGATGTATTCACTGCTGCACGGAATCATAACACCGAATTCACAGTTTCCACACTGCGAAATTAATAAATAGTTTGACCAGTGGCTGTTTCCTGGTAGCAGAATTTCAAATGGCCAAAAATGCTGAGAATTCACTAAGTGTTGTTTGCATAGTGATGACTTGAATATTTTTACTGTTGTCATTGGTCACAACAATCTTACAACTTGAAAAAGTTCATTACTTACTATTTGCTAACGTATTTTCTTTACATTAAATTTGCTGTAGAGAACAGCGTCGGCAGTTGTGGTTAACAAATAACAAAGCGTCCTTGCCTTTGGAAAAGACAGGAAAACCGGGAATCATGAGCAAGAGTAGAACAGTTTAATGAATCAGCAGAGCCTAAAACCAGACGCACCTGGCCCTCCATGGAAACTACAGAACTCCCCCAGCTCCCAGGATTAGTGGGGCTTTTGATATTGATGCTTCCACAGATCACAATACAAGGTCAAGTGATAATTGACAATTAAGGAAGAAAATGAAAAGATACAAGGCATGCCATTTCCTGACGTTTGGCATAACTCTGAGAGTGTCCAGAATTTAAATGGAGGAAATCTGAATACCTCTTAGTAAACTATGCCTCTCCCATTTTACACAAAATAATTTATAATGGCTTGAGAAGAAAATACCATGGACTTGTAGATGAACTCAGGTGACCTAGAGATGCAGAGGTTTGATAACTGAAGGAGGAACAATACTAGAGAACTCAATGCTCAGACTATTAGGGAGCGACAAATGTACGGCATAAACTTTGAAGGGTCAAGTTTTATCCATATTGCTTTAAAGTGGAGAGTTAAAAAGATTACACCCTACAAAGAACTTTCTCTGCAACAATGGACTATTAGTAATGAAAAACCCTGAAATCTTAGCAGTTGCTGTAGCATGGATGGACCTAGACGGTATTACACTCAGTGAAATAAGTCAGACACAGAGAGACTGATGCCATACGATTTTACTTATATGTGGAATCTACAGAACGATATGACCTAACAAACAAAACGAAGACAGACTCATAAGCAAACACACTGATTTGATGGTTGCCTAAAGGGACAGTGGTTCGGAGATTGAGTGAAAAAGGTGAAGGGACTAAGAAGTACAGGTTGATAGTGACAGAGACATAAAGCACAGCATAGCGATATAGTCAACAACATTCAACAACTATGTATGATGCCACGTGGGTACTGAAAATATCGGAGACGCACTTAGTAAAGTATGTGATTGTCTGACCACTATGCTGTGCACCTGAAACTAATATTAAATAATATTGAATGTAAATTATAATTGAAAAAAATAAAATAAAAAATTGAATTATAAATAATGTTCTGCCAAAATTCAAAACCATCAGCAAACAGAATCTATCAGTCTCTTGATTATCAGTCTTGATAGACTGATTATTAGTCTCTTACTGAGGAATCCAATGTGGATCCAGACACTGCTTTTAAAGAAAAGTAATCTCAGATCCATAATAGAGCCTACCAATTTTGGCAACTAAACTTTACAGTATAAAAATGTTCTATAATTACAGCACCTGGCTGGTGCAGCTCAGTGGATTGAGCATGGGCCTGCAAACCAAAAGATAATAGTTTGATTCCCAGTCAGGGCACATGCCTGGGTTGCAGGCCAGTTTCCAGTGGGGGACCCACAAGACCCAGCAGGGGACCCAAGAGAGGCAACCATACATTGATATTTCTCTCCCTCTCTCCTTCCCTTCCCCTCTAAAGATAAATAAAAAAAGTATTTTCAAAATGTTCTATAATTATGGGCCTTTGCTGAAGAGTTTGCCTTTATGACTATTTAAAGTAATATTTTTTCAAGCCCTACAGAATGCTGACCCCTCCCCTCCATCACTCTGAAATGTGCCAACAGACCTAGTCTAAGAAAGCAGTTGCTCTTTTCCTCACTCTTAGCCAGACACACAGCGTGTCCTGGGGAACATGAGCATCTCTGTGTTTAGCCTAAGACTCAAGAGGAACCCTACATAGACTTCAAAGCAAATGCTTCGACTAGATCTCTAGTCTCTGATGACCCGTCCACTGATGGATCCTGTCCATCAGTCCCTGGGAAGAGCTGAGCAAGGAGGAAGATAGGTCTTGCTCTCTCTAGGCTGTTGGACCAGTTCACAAAGAGTGCTAAAGTCAGAATACTCACAGAGCAGAAGAACCAGTAATAAAGGGCTACTACAGATTTAAAAAAGCAAGAGGAAAGAATCCTAACATTCCACAAAACTGTTGAAAGTCAACGTATGCCAAATACGACTATAATGTTTACAAGATGAGTGTATTTTGGAAGTGGATGTATTTAAGTGTGTACAATTTGGGGGCTGCTTGGGTTTCCATTCTTGTTTTACCGCATGCTAGCTCTGATCAGGACTTGGAACAGGGAGCAATCTCTACCCATTCTAGTATTTGATCTCTGAAATAGTACATGGTGATGTGAGCTCTGAATCCAATACTGCCTATAAGGCATGGAGAACAGGGCCTGACACATAGTGGGTATTCAACAAATCTGTTAGGGATTATGAAATGAAAATGAAAACTATGGAACTACAGATCTGATGGAAATGCAATCAATAACCAAAAGTGAAGGTGTGCTTAAAGGATTATGGGCATGTATTTTAAAAGTGTGTGTTTTAAGTCAAAATTATTCAGGTATCAAAGTATGAATAGATTCTAGTAGAAAACTGATGGAGACCTTGAATATTTCTGAGTCATGAGTCTCATGACCTCACCACAAAAGTCAAAGGAAAAATAAAGGTATACATAATATTAGTATATTACACACAACTTCTCCACTGGAATATTTAAATAGTGGAAGTATAATGTAAATTGCGGAAGTTGCATATTACAAGTCAGCACTTTTTAAATTATGTTCTAAGAGTTATTTATAGTCTCAAGTTTTAAATAAAAAGTGTTTTCATAGCTTTTCATTTCTTTTCATGCAAAGTTCCCATCAAACTTTCTTTCACTCGCTATATGACATTTTAGTTTTAATAGATTTATTTTAACTGAGCTTCTTGTGATTTTCATTATACTTTAATAGCAAAATTTCTGGGTACCTCTATGGAAATAAGCATCTCTTTGTCACAGTGAATTCTGTGGGTGTACATATAGCCACATAAATGCAAATAAAAGAATATTTACATTAGAAGTAGGAATAAAATAATTAACCAAAGTTTGCAGTAATAACTAACCAACCAGACAACTATTTAAATACCCCAGTGGAGAAGTTGCATATTATCTAGTATAAATATTTGGTTAGTTGGAGTAGCTCACATAGCCTGTTACATATGTGATTAAAAGAGAAACACTTTATAAGCTAACTGGAGAGTACCCTTTAAGAAAGGGAGACCAAACTAATATTAATTCATGAAATGCAAACCTTTCTTTTATTGAAGTAGAAGTAACTAAGTTCAGTCTTTGGTCATACTATATAAGGTGTGAGCGAAACTGCCATTGAAACAGTTTCCCAGTAGACAGAAAAAAGTATAAATAGCAAGAGACCTGAGCTCTTGACCACATCTTTTTTTTTCACTCTCAGATGAATTATTAAATCTTCTACCTCTGAAATCCAGTGCCTCTATTCTAAAGACAAAGCCTTTGAATAGATTTCCAACAGTGGAAACACGAAAATTTGCCAAGGTTCTATTTAACCCTATTTCACATCAGAGAACCGTTTAGACCCATTCAATTTCAATTAATTTTGGCTTGATTTAGGCAAAAACGAGCCCATTAAAAAGTACCAGGTGGAAAACAGAGGGTTACAGAATTTTCTGGGATGCTTTGAGAGGTAAAGAAAGGCAATAGAAAGTGTGTTTTAACACTTAAACAGGGGGATATTTGCTTTAACTTGAAAATAACATTTTCATTATTGTGCACTCTTGCACTTAAAGAAATGGTCACTGAATTCTGCTCATGTACCAGGCTCTATCTATGTACAAGGAATACAGAAATAAGTTAGGAATGATCCTGACCCCAAAAAGCTGACATTCCAGTGGAAAACTTAAGTACCAAACAAATAATAACTAATAATAGATATAATGAGTGTTTTTTTAAAGGATGCAAGAAATATTGTAAGAAATTTCATTATAACTAAAGTGGCTTAATAATTTATAAATAGGTATAAATAAGTTTTTTTTCAAACTTGACTCTCTCTCTCTCTCTCTCTCTCTCTCTCTCACACACACACACACACACACACACACACACACACACACACACAGACACTGCTTTTAAAGAAAAGTAATCTCAGATCCATAATAGAGCCTACCAATTTTGGCAACTAAACTTTACAGTATAAAAATGTTCTATAATTACAGCACCTGGCTGGTGCAGCTCAGTGGATTGAGCATGGGCCTGCAAACCAAAAGATAATAGTTTGATTCCCAGTCAGGGCACATGCCTGGGTTGCAGGCCAGTTTCCAGTGGGGGACCCACAAGACCCAGCAGGGGACCCAAGAGAGGCAACCATACATTGATATTTCTCTCCCTCTCTCCTTCCCTTCCCCTCTAAAGATAAATAAAAAAAGTATTTTCAAAATGTTCTATAATTATGGGCCTTTGCTGAAGAGTTTGCCTTTATGACTATTTAAAGTAATATTTTTTCAAGCCCTACAGAATGCTGACCCCTCCCCTCCATCACTCTGAAATGTGCCAACAGACCTAGTCTAAGAAAGCAGTTGCTCTTTCCCTCACTCTTAGCCAGACACACAGCGTGTCCTGGGGAATATGAGCATCTCTGTGTTCAGCCTAAGACTCAAGAGGAACCCTACGTAGACTTCAAAGCAAATGCTTCGACTAGATCTCTAGTCTCTGATGACCTGTCCTGCAAATTCTAGTTGATTCTCTCTTTAGTGTAGGCTTGGGAGTTCACTCGGCTCCATATTGGCTGCCCTTTCCCAATCTTTTCTCTCACGGGGAAAGTAATTCCTAGCGGAAAGCCAAAGCGATCCTGGGGCCCGCCTCAATTTACCTTCTCTCAGGTAGCACGGTCAAGTGCTGCTTGTTGTCCCCTGTCTGAAAACGTATCCCATTGACTTTGTCTGATCTTATACATTTAGTTTTTTAAAAGCAAGAGAGCTCATTTAATATAAGTTGCTTTGCCATAGATGAAAGTGGAAGTGGATCCCTAGAGCTGACTTTAAATAAATGTAACATCGTCTAACTCTCCAAAGTTTATGTGTACCAGGCCGAGACACTGGTAGGGAAATGACAAACTACCATCGAGTAATTTCTGCTCTGTGTACAGAACAACTACACAGCTGATCAGGTTTTCACTTGCCACCTTTCAGTTGGATGTATGATCACAGAGATTGCACTCTTGATATTTAGAATATTTACAAGCAAGGAACATCTATCAAGGACCCATGATAATGGCCAATGTGGGTGGGGGAGGGGAAAGCAATGGGGGGGGATCAGGACAACTGCAAGTGAACAATCAAAAATAGAAACAAAGAAAATAGACTAGTCCCTTTTCTAACATTTTCAGTGAACGCTCTTCCTTTTATAACAGATTACATTGGAGTACGACATATTTTTTTTTCTTTTTCCTAATCTGTGATCAATATTGAGTTATTTCCCTTGCAAGCAGCTAAGCAGGCTGAAAGACAGTTACATCTTGTGAGTACACTGAGTTGAGTTAGGTTTAATAGTGATTCCATGATGTTTCTTCATGTTCACCCGAGAGCTTGTCGTCTTTCTATCTCTAAGCACTTTGGCTGAATAAGATTTAATTCAAAACATTTTTGCTCTTTCTAAGCAAATTTAAGAATGTTTTTCCTTCTGTGTGCTCACTGGAGGTCACGCTGAAAAATGAATCTCCAAGTATGCCGGGGAGACCATAAAATATGAAATGGTAAGAGTTAAGCTTATAATCTATTATTCTCTTTACATGAAATAGTGCAACCCAGCATGTTCATTGAATTGAAGATTATAAACAACTTGCATAATGCCAAAAGAATGCTGCTTCAAATAAGAATTTATCACCAGAATGCTCGTTATATGTAATGTTTGCTGTGGAATTAGACATAAGAATAAACACAGTATCATATTTAGCTGATTCTTCATCTTAAAAGACATTTAGGATAATAGATGGCTCATAAGAAGGAAAAAATACATTTTATGTAGCTTTGTAAGTCCTTTCCTGAATGCTAATATGTTCATGAATATCTGAAACCAACAAGATACCATAAACTATGTATATTATGTTAAAATATTTTCAAAGAAGTAATATCTTATTATATTGCTATAAAGCATACCATTTGATTATCTTTTAGTGTATTACTTCCTTTTTCTAAAATCTCAGGACAAACTAGTGTATAGCCTTTAAAGCTATTTACTCTTCCTATATTTCTAAACTGGTGTTTAAATTACATCTTTTCTGCTTCTCTGCGCTATATATTACACCCAGGCTATTCAGTTTGCCCTAAGTGAAAATATATGCTTTTATATGGGAGAGTAAAGAAAGAGGTGAACATTTCTGATTTTGATTAGTAGTGAAAATATGTATTCTGTGACCCAGGAGCTAGAGTCCACATGAGATGCACTGATTTCACAGTCCTGGATATCACATCAAGGTCAAAAGCATACTTTTATTTTGATGTTGTACAGTCGTGAAGTATTTGTTTACGGTAGTTACAAAATACGTGGCCACAGTCGTACTGTTTAAGGTGTCTGAGTCATAGTTCCCACTGATAAACTCCACGAGGGCAAGGGTTTAGATTTGCTTTACTTTCTATCTCCCATATCTAGATGAGTGCCTGATGTGTAGGTGACATCAAATAGCACCTATTCAATGAATAAATAGAAGGAACAGCTACTGGTTTACGGGATGTTGACAAAATAAAACCATGTACCCACACGCAATATGGTCCTTGTCAAGAACCTGGTCCTAAGTGAATGTCCTGGTTTTCCCTGAATTAGCATGAAGCTCCCAGTGTCCAAAATAAAAATGGATTTGGAGATGAAAATCCAACGTTATTGGATAGCATATGAAGAAAACTCATAATTAATTGGCTTTTTTTCCTCTTTAGTGTATAATCTACTATACATAGATGCACCATTTTATAAGGGTATCTTTAAATTCCAACTTTAGACTCACAGGTACTCACTTCAGTTGTTAGCTGACACTCACCATGAACAGATATCTATCAGTAACAACATCAGAGTAGGTTCCTTAAGTCAGAGCTACCAAATAGGTCACAAAGGTATTAGTTGGTAATAGTTGTTTAACCCTCTGGAATGATATCAACATTGTATTTATCAAACAGCTACTCCATGTGCTTACAATTAGAATAAGAGACAGGTAGGGCAAGGTTTTTTCTAGAATAAAACTGCAGTCAGTACTCAGCTAAGAGTTGGTGAGATCTTGGACTGTGTGTGGGTTGGGAAACTATCGTCCCTAAAGTAGAATAATTTAAACCTCGTCTCCTTTCATCTCCCCAGGTCCCTGAGTCTCTCCCATCACCTCCAAACCAGGCAGCTGCAGGAAAAAAGAAATAGAAGAGTTTGACAAGGGAATGCTTTCTTTCTTTCTTTCTTTCTTTCTTTCTTTTCTTTTTTTTTTTAGTTCTTACTCGGACTTCCCAAAGAAAATACTGTAATTGCTAGTCCATATTGCTCCTCTTCTCTCCTTAAGAAGAATCCTATATTCCTGGATTGGGTTGAAGTCAGTCTCCATAAGCAAAGGAATAGAAGGGGAAGAAGACAACTCCTGAGAGCTGAGCATGGGAGCAAAGTTTTAAAGAATAAAGCTGAGGAGCTAAAGCATTGAGAGTGAGAGAGAAGGAGCTAATAAAGGAAGTGAGATTTTAATGTGCTTAGCTGAGCACATAGTTATATCACCTTTGTATCCATGTTAACATGACACTGCTCCCAAGCTGGACCTGTTGTGCCCTAAGAACTATAAAGGAGATGCCTTCTTTCTGTTTTAAAATCAGAACCTTTACCACTACTTGCACGGCTCTTTTTCAGTGACTCCATGTTTAACAGCTCATTGTTCATAGTCATTGATTATGTTTGGGGTCTAAAAATCTGAGGAACTAAACTACCAGAAACTAAAGTTGCATTGCATCCTCTTTTCCAATTCCAATATTGCATTTTTTTACTCTTGCTTCCCCTTAGGGGCGGCATCTTTGTATTACTATGTTGTGTTCTCAAAATTGTCCCTTGTTGCCCAGATGGGGAGAGTTTTCGTAGAAGCCCATCTTTCCGATGAAGAGAATAACTTCCTCATGGAGCCTAATGCAAAATAGTTCCCAATGTCCACAGTTCCCAAGCTCCAGGATCATTCATTCTCTTCTTGCCACATTCAGCAACATACTTGTGGCCCATTTTATTTTGTTTTGTTTCCTTTTTTTAAAATTGCATTTCAATTTTCCTCTCATTGATGGTTCTCACTTCAGTTAAGGGCATCGGTTACCTGGAGGGCTTGTTGAAACCCAGGCAACCGGGCTCCATGCTCAGAGTTTCTGATTCAGTGAATGCCTGGCACAGCCTGTGAATCTGCATTTCTGGCGAGTTCACAGGTGACGCCGATGCTGTTGAGTGGGCAGGATCATGCATGTTAAACAAGTTTGAAGATGATGCACTCGGTCTTGGGATCTTGCTCGGTGTTGGGATACCAGTCTTAATACCCAGGCTGCTCAAAAAAAGAAAAAAGAAAAAAGAAAAGAAATCCTGGAAAGTTGGGCAGTTATACTCTGTAGGAGAAAATGACCATCTTGGTGATAAAAAACTAAAATTAGCCTTTATCCTTCCAAACGAATGAATTTCCAGACTATATCCAAGCAAGAGCTCAGGTAATTCTCTTTATCCACCATCTCTGAAGGAGATAGCACTTTTTTGATATTAGCTCCATGATATAGAGCAACAAATTAAAGATCATTCAAAGATGCCAAACTTAATATTTAGATTAATATGAACCAATCAATCATTCATTTCTTTCATCCCCGTTTGAATCTAGTTATTATATGAGCCTCTGGAAGTAAGGAATTTCATCCATTTACTGTTCTTTCCGTGATGTAGTATTTCCATTTGTCTGTTCTAAGCTTCCTTATCCATGTTGCAACAGGAAATCCCATTTAACCCTAAAATATATATATATAAATTGTTTTCTATTTGTGCCTTCTGTAGCTAAGAGGACTGCCATTGGTAGGAACTGCTAGACGCCAGCATTTCATTACACTCATGTAAAGGCATAAACCTGACAAGCTTGCATCTTTTATAACCATAAGTATCGCAATATCCCCTATGTCCCACCTTATTACCAGATCAGTATCAGAACTACTGCATTAAAACCAAGGAACATACATATGTATTCGCATAAGCAGACTGCAAGTATTTCTTTCCATTGAGCTTTTTCTCTGACTTTGAAAACCAAGAGCAAGATTTAATGGTGGTAAGTGGGGATGAGAATAAAACACTCCCAATTAGGAGAAGGGATTTTTGTTATAATTTGGAAGGTCCTGTTACACAGAATATCAGTAAATGCACGCCCTTAAATATTTTCACTCTTCATATGTCACTCAACTTCATTTCAGAGAGACCTGCATAATCACACTGGAATATGAGAAGCACGTGGGAATAACGCAGTGCCCTAATGCTACTCTGCATCTAAAAATGCTTTGTAGGGACCACTTTTAAGAGCTCCTAAAAATCATATATGGCCGGGAAAGGATAATGTGAGCAGCTTAAAGCTGAGGGTCATGAACTTAGCTGTATAAATTCACCAACACTGGGGACGGCAGACCAAAATACTTTCAAGTAGGGTTTGAGGTGAGTAACTGGGTTCTTCTGAGGTGTCCTTTTAAGACACCCGTGACAGGTGGGAGGCAAGACTGGTCAGAATGCAAGCCACACTGCAGCAGGGTGGCAGCATGGATCATAGAAGATTTCACAAGAGGCTCAGGGCTGGGATGGCCCTTCAGAGTGGCCCTGCCTTTGAGAACAGGACCTTTGTAACCCTTCCTGGATTCGTTACTGGATACAGGCTGCCCTTGGGGATGGCGCGTGACGTTGGTAAGACAGGTCCCTTCAGAGGAGGGCAATTCTCGACTCCAAGATAGTGGTTTAGCAGCAGCCAGCACTCCCAGGAGGTAAGGAAGGAGTATTCCTACCTGAGGTGACGCATGGGAGTGGGCCAGTGCACAGTGTCCTCACTAGGGCAGGGATGAGCCAATGACAGCTGTGCCTTTTTCTGTGTGGCCCGCAACGTAAGAATAATTACGTGTTTTTAAACCATTGAAAAGTCAAAATCATAACATGTATGATTTATGTCTATTAATCATAATAGACTTAGAATAGCAATCGCTGTTCTAAGTCTTGCATGAACATACTCATTTCATCTTAACACTCGTGTGACAGGAATGATTACTCATTTTATAGACAAAGAAAACGGAAGTTGCTAAGAAGGTTAAGGAAGAAGTCAAAGATGACAGAGCCACCGAGCAGATCAGCTGGCATCCAGGCCTTGGGAGTGTCACCCCAGAGCCGGTCCTTTCCGCCTGGTTCCACATGCCGGGTTCTCCAGCACTGTGTGGGTGGGACAGGCGTGCCAAAGGGGGATGTGTTCAAGGCATTTTGTGCGTTCCCAGGAGGAAAGACTGTGTTTCAGAGAAGTCAGGGGAAGCTTTGTGTGAGGGTAAGGCCACATGTCTGCTAGCTTTGAACTACGATTAAGTCCAAAGTTATTCTCCTCGTTCATAGACCCGTATGACAAAAAGTTACGCTCAACTATGTTTTGATATGTTACCAATAAAAAGTTTGGAATGTCATCAATAAAAAATACAAAGAGTTACACTTAACTCTGATATTTTAGAATTTCATCAATAAAAAATTGGGGGAAATTTACCTTCTCTCTTGATTTATAATTAACCATATACTAGCTTCAGTTTTTCCTCTTGGCCCACAGACCCAAAACTATTTACTATCCGTTCCTGTACAGAAAATCTTGTCAGTCCTCACTGTATGGGCAGGCTCAGTTTTCACCGTCTTACTTGAATGAAAAATTGTGCCACCATCAGGATCTAATGCTCTGACCTTAGCTCGCCTGAGCCCCTTGCCAAAAAAATGTGTGCGTTCTTAGCCCCAGAATGTATTGCAAAGGCAGCCCAGCTGTTTACATGAAAGCATTCTGCTATTCACACTAAGGCGTTTAACATTTCTAACCATTTTACTAGAGTTCAAGAGAGAAACTTCTCTTTTGGAATACCTACAATATGCTTTCTCTTCTAGATTGTGCAAGTTCCATTTTATTTGTTATGGTTTGCAAAAGGGAGATCAGATTCCCACTGTAACATGTTGAACATATGGTATTATTATTATTATTATTATTATTACTTTAGTGCTACGGGTACATGTAAAAATATTTTGGGAATGCAGAGTAAGTTAAGCCTTTGCTCTCACAGGGGGAGAACACACTCTGAAATGAGAGACTTATATCAATGGTGAGGAATAAACAGCCATTATCCTTTAGNGAGAGAAACTTCTCTTTTGGAATACCTACAATATGCTTTCTCTTCTAGATTGTGCAAGTTCCATTTTATTTGTTATTGTTTGCAAAAGGGAGATCAGATTCCCACTGTAACATGTTGAACATATGGTATTATTATTATTATTATTATTATTCTTTAGTGCTACGGGTACATGTAAAAATATTTTGGGAATGCAGAGTAAGTTAAGCCTTTGCTCTCACAGGGGGAGAACACACTCTGAAATGAGAGACTTATATCAATGGTGAGGAATAAACAGCCATTATCCTTTAGCTTCTTATGTGAACATAGTGTGGACGTAATTGTAGTAATTTGTACATAATCTTCATCTCCGTACGAAGGCCGTGTTACAGTAAATCAAGGAAAAGAAATTTAACGGAGTAAGTGTTCACGTTTACTTATCGGCTAAGATTAGGATTTTAATGTATTTGATACACTAAAGACATGATGATTTTCAAATTGCTCTCCTGCAAATACACAGAAGTTATTAAAACTCTTGCTGAAATAAATAACCACCAGAGAGCTCGCTGTGACAGCCCCCATTTGGCACCTGTCCCCAAAGCACTCGTATTGTTCTATGCTCTTGCCTTTGCCCTTTCTTTTTATTTCCCATTTTTTAAGGGCGGGTATTTTCTTCATACCTTTCTACTCAATCAGTTACTCATGTGTTAAGATGATGTAAAACACTACATCTTCCTTGTCTTTTCAGCCTCTCTAAACATCTCTGTTTTCCAACCCCTGTTCCCATAGTATAATGCCCATTGAGAAACAGAACAGAATTGGAGAAGCTGTGCCATGATTTAAAACGTACTTTTTGCATACATGTGAATTTACATGCCAACATCATTACTCACCATGGAAAACATCGAAGGCATCATAGCTACATACAAAAAGGTAACCTAAATGAGGACTGGGGAGAAGGCGAGACAAAGGTAGTATACCTGAGGTAGCTGGTATACTACTTCAGCATAGCTGAGGTAGTTAAATGAACGCATAGCTGAGGTAGTTAAATGAACGCATGTAAGTATGTCAGAAACACAGCACACGAGTCGTGTGAGTTGAAGAGCGGACAGAGCAAGAATTCGTGATGCCCTGTCATAAAACCTCATAGAGTTCCTTCAGTGGGAATTGGGTCGTCGCTTAGAGAACCAGAGGGTTTTCTTGTAGCCGAACGATATTTTCCCTGGATAGTCCTATGGCACAAACGGAATACTGGGGTGGACAGGGTCACACGATATTCCTGCATTTCAATAATCACTGTAATCAAGCCACCACCCACAGAGCAACCACCAATTAGCCTACAAGTACTTGCGGAGTAGGATGCGACAAAGAATCACAGGAAGGGCCTAGGAGGAGTGCAAAAAGATGAGTAGACACTGATGAGTTCCTGCGAGGTTCCTGACATTGTAAGGGCTGCTTTTCATTATGTGACCATGTTTGTTATCCATAAAATATCCGTAAGATATCTATTATTCCAATTTTTAAGTTCAGAAATCCAAAGTCCAGAAAATTTATCTAATTTGTGTAAGGTACCCTAATGCAGCAAACATCAGAGCTAGATTAGAACTCTGAAATGTACAGGTAAATGGTTTCATTTTCTAAAAGCAATACATGGTGGAGCCCATTAATTTTAAGAAATTTTATAATAGGAAAAAAATGGGATTATGATGAAAGAAGAATGCTTCATCCAGAACCCCAGATATATAAGTATACGACCTCCTAAATATAACTTAAATTATAGTGTATATGGGACCTCACCAACTCAACATCAAAAACAGAATATGGGGAAGGTTTTAGTTATAAAGCAGATACATTTTAAGAGGCAAGATAAGCCCTGGCTGGTGTAGCTCAGTGAATTGAGTGCTGGCCTGCAAACCAAAGGGTCACCAGTTTGATGCCCAGTCAGGGCCCATGCCTAGACTGCAGGCCATGTCCCTGGTGGGGTGGCGCATGAGAGGCAATCACACATTGATGTTCCTCTCCTTCTCTTTCTCCATCCCTTCCACTCTGCCTAAAAATAATAAATAAATAAAATCTTTAAAACGTAGTTTCAAGTTCATTAGAATTTTTTTTAAAGAGGCAAGATAAGAAACTATATCTCTAATTTGGGGTGACTGAGTATTTTATTAACATAACTACTGCTATATTCACTCAGTTCTACAAATAGGATGGCTCTTTTTGCTAATATGATTTCTACATATAGAGAAAAATACTCAAATTAGCTATAGTTTCCTCATGTCTGAAGTGGAATTCATGGTGCTATGTCTCCCTCCCTAGTCACATATCAATATAAAAACATTGCTACACGTGTTCAAACGAAACACTAGCCCATTAATGCCGCCTGATTCCTATTTTCCAACAAGGGGATTGTCGATTCTTCCGTGCACTTTGTGTAATTATTAAATTATGTGTTAAATAAGTTGTTGTCAAGCAATGATTTTAGGCAACAGCACAGAGGCCTCCCCTGCTGAGATGTGACACCCAGCACAGGGCCGTCATTAGGAAAAGAGCAGAATTTAGTGATCAATGACTTCTTTGAGCAAAACGAAAAATCCATGAGCATAAAAACACTATGGAGCTCTGGACAAAATCACCAAGAAAAACCAAAGCCAATATATGAAACGTTGCTAGGAGGCGCTACCAAATTGAACGTCATTCTCTTTAATGCACATGCATCCCCACAGACACAGACACATATGCACACTGGGTGCCACTCTCTTAGAGCATGAAGTTGAAAGCAAGAATGCACACGAACACAGAAAATGTGGATTAAGACCAGACCCTTGTCATTTCTGCGTATGAATTCAATTTTCATGGATTTAGAACAACAGAGACCATGATGCTGATGCTCTAAAGACCCCCGATGCAGGCCCTACACAACATCTGAAATGCTGCTAAATAAGGCTGCATGGTCAACTTGACCATTCAGCCTCAGCATGGTCAACAGGCTGAGGGCGAATGACTCAGTCCATGTCTCAATCTACATAGAGCCATTCTGGCTCAAGAATGTATGCCTACTTTTGGAAACATATTAGTTGAGAAAAAGTGTTTTCATCACTTTCTTTAACCATCCCTCAGGTCCCAAATCCAAATATTAAAACTATAATTAAAATTATTAAGTTTCAGTATTGCTCCTATAGCCCATTGGAATATTATAATCCTGATCAAACTAAACATTTTCCCCAAAATGAAATTAAATACTATATTTTTTAAAGAGAAAAAAAATGCTCTGGCCTGATTTTAATTTTAAAGGTACAGAAGGTGGTAAGTATTTAATGCAAAAAAATAAACTTTCTCTTCCTTCATTCCTGATGATCTTAAACTATTGCATAGTGTAGTTAGTTGTGGCCAATACAACTGTAACTTAGAGAATAAATGTGTTTATAGTGCAAAAAAGAAAGCTCTAATCTTGCATTGCAATGAAATTTAACAGAGTAAAGCTTCCATTAAATATTGTTTATAAAGTGTTGTCTTGGCCCTGATAGTCAACTCCTACAGAAACCATTTTTAGAACACCAGAAATATGACAGGGGAGAAGCCCGATCGAGTGTGCCTAATTCATTCCAATTCACAGAGTAATGCATTTCAATTCCCACAGCGGTGCATTCTAGTCTCCAACATGAGAATCCAATCTAGCTGATGCTTAGTAGAGTTGAAACAAACGCAGAGCACCAGAACTGACAATGTCTATTTTGCTAAATAGAGAAATACTTTAAATATTTTTTCACCGCGTTCCAAGCCTGGCTATGCTTTATTTACCATACTGTACATTATGATCACAAGCCTATGCTACCTATAATAGAATAGTCTTTGATATTTGATGTCTTACACTATTTTCATAGTAATTAAAGTTGTTTAAGAGTCAGCTTCTGATGCTTGTCTGATTTTCTGGATCAGGTTTAAGAGCCTAATTATAGTCAGATGTTTCAAGCTTCAGCAAACCAATTTAGTGTTCACCACGAGCAACCAGCTTACCGGCATTGGAAACATTTTCTGGAAATATACTATCACACACAATATCAATCATTAAATGTCATCCCAAATCTTCAGCACTTTTAGCGTTATGTATTAAATTTTCAGATTCACTCTCTTTAAATATATTTTTCTGATCTATATTAATTTTGCACTAATTCTTAGATTATTTGGGGGGCATTCTTGTCTCTATATAAAATTCCTGTTTTCCAGGTTTAAAAAAAAATGAATTAAATACGGAGAGGACAGTCATAAATCGGCCAGTGATTCCCCGGCAGGTACAAAAGAATTTGAATTCTCAGGATTCTGGCACTGGCAAATTAGTTCATGTGTTCTCTTGAGGGGAAGAATTGGAGAGAAAAAAATTACTACCCACAGAAAAGCTCCATAAAAATCTCCATGAGGCTGTGCCTCCATCCTGAAGTTCAGCCTTTCAGACAAAACTGGGTCAAGGGAAAGGTAGAGGGAAATTTCCACATTTAAATATTTCTGCCTTTTTCCTTGAAAGCTGATTTATTTTGCCTGGAGGCTGAAGGGGGCATCTGAACCTTGGGTTCCTTTTATCCATTTGTCACATGAAAAGTTGTGATGAAAAGAACAGCCAGAGTCCCTTAGGTGTGCAGACACCGCAGTAGACTCAGGACCATTTTACTCCAAACACAACCATTATTCAGCCATCAACCCATCACATACCGTGTCTCTGTTTTATACACAAGCTTGTTTCATCTGAAAATGCTTAATTGAACTTTTAAGTTCACCCAAGAAATTTCAGCCGAGCTGAGGATTACTTTAAGTTCCAGCATGGTGATTGTGTCTTGTGCATTACTTTCCACTCTGAAGGCTATATTTTCTCTGAATTATAAACTAGGCATTAAAATAGTAGAAACTCTTTAGAAATTTAATTAGAGGAACATCTTGCTCATTAAATTATATGGATTCAAGATACAATGTCATTTGCAGCCGATCTTCCCCACATACAATCTTCTAGGTAATTATAGTGTATTTTATAACTAAAGTGCCAATTTGGTGTTAAATTATTGTATTGTGTCAACAGCAGACTAAACTTAGTGGTACAACTTCTTCTCTCATGGAGGAGAGGTGATTATACGTTCAGCCGGCAAGCGTTTATTGGGTAACTACAAAGTCTATCATGCAACGTGTAAGATACTGGAAAGAGACGCATGTGTAAGACAAGAACTCTCATCTCGGTCTTCTACATAGACAAGTCAAGGAACACCCTTGAAACATACAAGGGCAATAACAGAAATACACCCCGGCTGCTGTGGGAGTATAATGCGCGCACATGATTAAACAAAAGAGGGTAATCATATCTCAGATAATATGACCAGCTAGTCTTTCAAGCATTTGCTATGATTTAGTACTCCCCTACTGAGTGTTCGCATTTATATTTCTAGACATATATAATAGTGAAAAATTAAATTCCATCGTGACAACTATGCTGTAGAAGACAGACAAAATATATTACGCAAACACAGATATGTTATAATTTCAAACAAGGAATGAAGATAAAATATTGTTTGCTCTTGGCAAAGGGGATAAATAAAGCCTTGTAAGCAGATTATTTTGGATGACAGGGTCTGCGAGGACTACTCTGAGAAACTACCATGTGAGCATTTATCGCAAGGACGAGATGAGTTAGCGAGGGGGTTTGGGGAGAAGAGAGTGGCAGGCGGCAGTGGGAACGCGCGCCAAGTCCCCGCAGGGAAAACAAGCTTGTCATGTCCTGAGAAGCACAGTGACATTACTGTGCCATGATTAGAAGTTTATGTATAATTCAAAGCACAGAATTTTTATTTAAGAAAGGAACATGATCTCACGGAAGATAAATATGGCCACCTACGGCCCTGTCTCAATCTACAGAAATGTAACACGACAAAACTATCAAAAATAACTGTTATCGTTAACCAAAATCATTGAACAGCCTAGATGAGTCAATAATTGGTACCCTAGCTGTAAACAGGTGGTAACTGGGCCCTGAGTCCGCTGCATAAAGTGAACACGGTCACTACCATACAGATGTTAATTATGCCTATGGTTCCAAATCTTTAGAAGAACCTTCCTCCAGAAGAACTGCGGAGGGATATTTTAAAACATCTGGAAATACCATTTCTCTGCAGGCAGAATAATCTAGTAATGAGGAACACAGACTCAGAGTCAAACAGTCAGGTTTATATCAAGGCTTTGTCATGTAAAAGTTGAGGCACACTGGGCAAGTGCCTTACCTCCTTAAATTTTAGTCTCCTCATATTTGAAATGAGGTTAATGATGGCTTCGCGTGAGTGAATTTGCATGAGGTATATAAAATTGAGCATGAGGTATGCACTGGTGTATAGGAACTGTGCACTCAGTAATAGCTATGATGATAATGGTGATGTATATAATGAATACACTATTCCCACATACGTGTCCAATTATTCAAATATATTTGATGACACAGAAACTGTCATTCAACAAAGACACAAGGTGAATGCAGCCTGTCCCTGGCAGTCCCAACACCTCGCAGATACCATGAGAAACAAGAGTTTGGGGTCAAAGGGAGCTTAGATTTTAGTAAGCTCATATTAAATGCCAAGATAAAAATAAGCAGAGTTTGATATAAAACACACAAATAAGGGCATGTAAGAGAGCTTTCTGAGATGAGAAGTTGCTGGAGAAAGTCTTCCAGCATGATTAGGAGGTGTTCTGGTTAAAGGCGAGAAGGAGACAGGAGAAGATTTTAACGCACTAAACACACTATTTATCTGTATCCTGTATTAGAAGCTAATACAACATACAGATAAAAGGAAATAGAAGTATTGAAGGCCTGATTAATAGGACTCAAATATTCATTTTATAGATCAGCGTAAGAGTAGATAAATAGAGGTTTAAGGTACGAACTATGTGTATATGTGTACATATGTGTGTGTCTGTGTATGCGACAGAGAAACAGAGAAATAAAGTGATACCCGAAATTCAAAGGTTGTGTTCTTTTTGAACATTTACGCAACATTTACAAAGTAGACTGTGCATTTGACCATAAAGTAAGCCTCATAAACAGGACTTCTACACTCCTACAGCCACTGAGTCTCCATTCTCTAAGGGCACATGTTACAATGTTTACTTGATAAAATGATCTTAATATACAAAGGTGCTGGGAAAATTAAATTGCCTCAAAAGAGAAAGCGTAGATGTAGAAAGGAAGACACTCACCATGTACAAACATCTAGTAGCTTTCTACAGTTCTTCAGTCTTGCCTGGTAAACATATTTTGTAGCATTGTTCTAAAGCAATGTTGTTTTAATAATAGTTATAATTTATGAAGCATTACTTACATAGCACATACAGTGTTCAAGTTATATATTTCAGTATCTCAATAAAAACTCCATGAACTAGGTAATAGCATGCCAACTTAATGAATTAAGAAATTGAGGCATAGATAAATTAAGCAACTTCTCTGTAACTGAACAGAGCTGGAATGGGACCCAGGGCAGCTCAGACCGTCTGCTGAGACCTCCCCAGAGAATGGGGCTACCTAGGTTCATCAGAAGCATCCAGTAAATGCATGTTGAACTGAATAAAAATTTTTTACTGTAATAAAATCCTGACCACAAAAACAGAGATCAAATATCAATACCATTTGGGTACACAGTGGATACAAAACAATTTAAAATACAGCAAAATAGCCCTGGCTGGTGTAGCTCAGTGGATTGAGCGTGGGTCTGTGAACCAAACAATTGCAGTTCAATTCCCAGTCAGGGCACATGCCTGGGTTGGCTGCAGGCCAGTTCCCGGCAGGGGATGCCCGAGAAGAAACCATACATTGATGTTTCTCTCCCTCTCTCCTTCCCTTACGCTCTAAAGATAAATAAATAAAATCTTTAAAAAAAAACTTTAAAAAAATACAGCAAAATAAGTCTCAGTGCTTGCCTGGATACAACATGTGCAGAACCACTGTCTTAGCAATGAGCCACATGTATCTTTGCGATGCACTGTTTCGTGAGTGTCCATGGTAATTAGAGCCATAAGATCTGAGTAAATCAATTCCTTAATGTAGTAATGGCATTGCAAGTATAGTAATAGTAACATTAATAACAATAACGATAATCCTGTGAAAGTTTGGAAACATAAAGTCTCCTAGAGACTATACAGCTCTTCGCTAAATGCATTTTTAAAGGGCAAATAATTTATTTTTATTGGCTTTGACCCAACAAAATATTACTATCTTTACATCATTTTCATCTTGCTAATAAAGGAGTTCAGAATTTTTAACATATTCTTGCTAGGCAATGCTCCAAATCTTGCCCTTTAGTTGGTATTACAGTATCAGTAATTGGTGTCTCATGTTAACATTTATTTAAAGCTGCTGATTTAACATTTAAAAATGCTGGGGTTAATGGATCTGCATTCGCAGATCCATTAACCTCAATAAAAACAAATGGAACCTCTTGTGAACTAAAATCAGTTCCGATCATGGATATGCTTTCTCTAATACTCACAACATTTAGATGGTTGTGATAAAATGTCAGGTCATAAAAAGGTCACTGCCATAGTCATAGTCAAGGTGATTTCCAGTCTTTGGCCATTGCAATTGTCCCATGCGACAGGGGCTGGGCTTCTGTATCAGGCGTGCTCCGTACAGAAGCTGTCTCCCCTACAAACATTCCCTTCAGCTCTGGGATGCCTGCCACACTGCAGTTATCTTTTCTAACACTTCTGGACTTAGTAAAGCCCACTCTGTCTCCTCAGTACCTATAGACTCCCAATCCTAGAGACTTCAAATTCTGATCTGAGTTCTCTGCCTCAAGAAAACAGTCATCCGACAAAAACTTCCATGAAACAGGCACCCCTGGACCCTAAAGAAACACTGACAGCCGGAGGCAGGGCACGAGGCTGATTTTTACTCCTTTCCAGCAAAGTGAGTGTGGGCAAGTCCCTAACAGTTTGTGAGTTCAAATGTTTTTTTTAATACTATTTGAGCACAGGAAGGCTCTTTATGTGTTTCTGGTGTTTTGGAGTTTCAAAACAGGTTTTTAAAAAAATATGTGCATTTATTTATTTTTAGAGTGAGGAGAAGGGAAGAACAAGCACTGATGGACAATGGGTTGCCTCTCCCTCATCCCCAACTGAGGACCTGGCCCACAACCCAGGCATGTGCCCTGACTGGGGATTGAACCAATGACCCTTTGGTTTGAAGGCTGGCATTCAATCCACGGAGCCACACTAGCCAGGGCTGAATTGTTTTATAATTGGGGAATGATATATGATTTTCTCAATTACCACGTGTCCTATGTGGTAATTAAGTTAGATACTAACTTAAAAATGACTGATTCTTACAAACACCCTGTACCTCAGTATATGCACATATTTTAAGTAAGTAAACTTCTAATAATCTTGACTGAATTAATGATGATGATATAATGATAAAGTCTGAGCTGAGCCTTGAACCTTTCTGGTTAGATTATAGCACAGTGTCACTCTAGCACCTAAAATGATAGCATGACCAATCACTTTTTAGTTTTTTTCCTGAAAAGTCAAAATGCAATTTTAATAACAGAAACCTGTGGCAGCCAATGAGAAATCTACAGTGATATTCTTATTTTATGACAAAAGATTTACAGGATGACAACAGTTACCAGCAGTACCTAATCTCAAAATATGAAAGGTAGTGAAATACAATTTTTAAAATGATTTAGAAGCAAGCCCTGCATACATTCGAGACCTTGACATGGTAAAACAACTCTGATTCAGAGTAATAGAAACCAGTCCATTAAACTAGAGAGTAATTACTTTAGATGGAGACTCTGAGTAATGTATCATATTTACTTCTAGGTAGCCTGAGACCAATTTGACTTTCAATTTTATTTTGAAATTCCAGAAAATTAAGTTACCGAGTTAATGACACATTCTCTCTTTTCTATTCCCCTTCCCCTTCATTTAGAGTCTGCTGTTAAAACTCAGTGAAATCCATACCTATCCACATTAAAAAGCGCGATACAACCATAATCAAAAACATGAAGTCATAAAGTTAAAACCATTTAATCCTATTAAAGCCTCATTAAATCAAGGCAGTATTTATAGGATGGGACTTGATTCCCTTGTACACTAGCAAATCTGCAACCCAAGTCTGTGTTCACGAATTAATTAGCAACTGCACTCAGGGCAGGTGTTTGACTGACATTTCCCTTGATCTCTTCCCTCAAGGTTACATGCTGTACGGTCCTGCAATTCTTTGCCATTAATCCTTAACCCCACCACGGTACTTTGTTTCCTTCGCTGAGTAAGAACAAGAGCGAGAGCTACAACACAAATAACGCAGAATGCAGACGAGCGGGGCTTTTTTGAGATAAGTCTTGCATCAAAACGTCACGTGAAGAAGGAAAGCTTTCATGGGCCATGTCCACTCTTTGTGTTTATAAAAATAATCCTCCTTTTGGAGGACAGATGTAACTTTTTAAATAGATTTCACACACATCAGCTAAAGCTTCAAGTAGGGAATCATAGGATTTTAAGGCTTGAGAGACATGAAATAGTCTTCATCTAAAAGTTATCACTTGTTACCTGGCTGGTGTGGCTCAGTGGATTGAGTGCTGGCCTATGAACCAAAGGGTCACCTGTTCGATTCCCATCAGGGCACATGCCTGAGCTGTGGGCCAGGTCCTTAGTAGGGGTGCATAAGAAGCAACCACACATTGATGTTTCTCTCCCTCTCTTCCTCCCTCCCTTCCCCTCTGTCTAAAATAAAATGAATAAACACTTTTAAAAAATGTTTTAAAAGCCATCATTTTTCCATTGGGGAAACTGAGTCTCAAGGAAAATTTTATTTCTCCAGAAAGACCGAGCCCATTAATAGTCAGGGCATATCTAAAACTCCTGAATCAATTAAACTAGATTGTCTTTATTCTTTGTCTTGTCTATTGGTGTTTTTCTGATATAACCGAAGAATTTAATACATGACATTTGACATTCCTGACTCTGTTGGCAGTGATGATGAAAACATGTTTAGGTCTTGAATGGCATGTGAATTGTATCCTCCTGAAAATACTGACAGTGGTCAAGATACAACTTCAAGTTCAGGTTGATGGGCTTTTAACTACCATGTCATCCACAGCAGTTGAAGGAGTAAGATATTTTTATAAGCTTCTATATGTCATGTGTGAGCCTTAGTTTTCATTTTCCTAGGTGAGTTAGTTTTGAGCTCTCTTTTCAAATAGTTAGCACTTCATATAGCCAAATGTTGCTGAAAATGAGATCAGAAACCAAAGGTATATTATTCTATAAAGAGCAATATAAAAAATGGCCAAAAATATGTTTCAGTTTGATTACAGTTTTTAGAACTGCAAGTAATAAGTTGTTCAACTAGATACCCCCTTTGCTCTGAAGACACTTTTATACTGACATTGAAGCAGGGATTCAAGTTATGGGGTTTTTGTTTGTATTTTATTTTACTATTTTATTTTATTTCTTTTCTTTTCTTTTTTCTTTTTTTCTTTTATATATATATATATATTTTATTGATTATATCATTACAGTTGTTCTATTCCCCACCTTCATTTCCCTCCACCCGGCACACCCCCTCCCCCACCGCCCCCCCCCCAGTTTATGACCACGTGTCTCAAGTTCTTTATATTCTGTATTTCCCCTAATATTCTTGCCCTCCCCCCTATCTATTTTCTACCTACTGTCTATGGAAAGGAACATGAATTGGGTACCTCGCACAGGCCCCCAGCTGGAGATCTGGCTCATAACCTAGGCAGGTGCCCTGACCGTGAGTCCAGTGACCTTTGGTCAAGTACTTCATTTAATTACACATTTGAGTTTGTGTGATATATATGTGTACATGTGTATATATGTATACATGTATATCTGTATACACATACACATATGGGAGGTCTGTCCAGAAGTTATCCAGCCATATAAAATGAAGAATAGAGACATTTACTGAAGAAGATACAAGATACAAGAAACATTGTACACAAGACAATGATGCCTCAGTCCTTTCAAAGTTATGACCTTCTTGAGGAAAGAGGAGGAAAGATTTGGTTCATCGGTAGCAGTTTGAATCACACCATTAGCAACTGCATCATGATGTTCCTTCTGCCCTGGTAGCAGAAGCCACAGAACACATTTTGCCAGGACATGGTTCATGGCAAGATCCTGCATCAAAATCCCAGACACAGCGGTTTTTGGAATCCCCAGATCAGCTTCTTGTTCTCGTACTGTCAGTTGCCGGTCTTGGCTGATTGCAGCCCGTACGCGTTCAACATTCCCAGATGTTCTGGCCTTCTAGGACATGGATCACTTTCAACAGACTCTCAACTATCTTTAAGTGTTTGTGCTACACTGGTATTTGTGCTTCACTCACTGATCGTCCCTGAAAGCCTTTTGAATCATTTGAATAGCTTCCACATAGGAATGTTCAAGCTTAGCACAAAATTTGATGCAGATTCATTGCTCTGCTCCAGGGGTTTCCAACCTTTTGGTGTCTCTGGGCCACGCTGGAATAAAAAGAGTGTCATGGGCCACAGGTTAAATATATTGTAATGTGTGATCACAAAAAATCTCACATTTTAAGTACATTTATGATTTTGTGTGGGGTTGTACTCATAGCCATCCTGGGCCACATGTGGCCTGCCGACCGCAGGTTGGACACCCCGGCTACTTGCTCAGTCATTTTGAATGCGACGGCCACACAGTACACAGGTTCACTCAATGGCTTCCACCCCCACGGACTAGTACAGTGAAGTTGTCATTTTTCATGCAAGCGCATTCCAGTCCACTCTCCCTGGCTACCAGGTTACATCAATGTCATGCAAACCATTCTCATTATATTAACAATGGCTGGACTTTTTCCAGACAGACCTAGTCATATAGACACATATATACATATATATGTATATACATACATTGAATTAGTGAATTAATGAAACTCTTGGAATATCAACTACTCTTCTAGATAAATTATGAAGACCGAAATCAAAATAATATAATTAAGAAGGGTATATGAATGGATAAATATATAATAGTTTAAAGTAAAATAATATTTCTAGCAACGTTTTCATCTTATCAATATTATGTTAACTGATATGTTATTATCAGTTAACTGATATGCTATTATGCTATTATGTTAACTGATATGTTAACTGATAATAATAAATATGTTATTATTTTTCTTAAAAAAGAAAAATAATAACAAAAACTCAAGATCATTTAATTACTAATTCTAATAACAGAGGAAATTGGTAGAAAGGCATTTGAAAGACTTCTTCTCTTTAAGTTTTACTTTACTTTTTAAATAATGAACAAAATGTAAAATAATTATTTTAAAGTAGTTATTTTGGATATTTAATACTAATAAATGTCACAAAAATAGCCTGGCAAGTCTAAGTATTACTTTTTCCTACACTAACACCCCTAATTATAGAAGTCGAGCCTGTTATACAGAAGCTTCTTTTTTCAGTGGAGTGGAGAGGCATGGATCTTCTGAGAAGAAATGCTCACAAGTCTATCTTTGTAACTAGAACAAAGATCAAACTTACTAAATTGTAATAATGTGACAGGAACCAAGAGAGTGACTCCGCACAAATTTCAAAAGGAACTCAACAAGCTGATCAAAAATGGCACTTTAATAAGGTTCAGCGTTCCCCTGGATGAAGGGAAAGAGCGCTGAGGTTCTTATCAGACTGTGAGTTAAAGCCGTCAGAAATTCAACATAGTGGGTAATAAACCCAACATGACCCCTGGCGACACAGCGTAGTGATGAACTGTGCTGGCTCCGGAATGAGATTAGGTCGGCACCTTGGTCCTACTACTTACTAACTCTGTGTCCTTTGAAGTCCCTTGCCCCCAAACTCAGGTTTCTTCTTTGTAAAAGGCAAAGGACAACAATGCTGACCCTAAGAGGCCGACAAGAGGACAACATGGGCCAAACACCCAACAGTGTCTCTGGCCTGCGTGGCAAGAGCTTAATTAACAGGATTAAGGTTAGTGCTGACGTCAATAAATGAGCAGTTGGACTGTGAAGACCACATGGATAAACGGTCCATGAGCCAGACCAGAGAGGCAATATCTGGAAGAGCAATAAGGTATAATAATATTGAAAGAGATTCATAAAACAATTCCATTTCTGAAGAAATGTCAATCTGCCAGGAAATCCTCTGTGCGAAGTTTTCTCTAACACCTCATAGAAAGAAAGAAAAACCTGCTGAACATCGGTGATGATGCCATAATAGCCATTTTCTGATGCAATTTATTTCCCCTTAAAAAATAAGTATATTTTGTATGAGTGATAATCTATTAAATCAGCAAAATGATTTTCTATGTCCAGCTGTTTTTTTTTCTTATTATGCATTGTCATGGCCATACCATCTCTTTTAGATTTATGAAAAGAATAGTTTTAGACAACATGGAATTCCAGAAAAATGATAGCTGAAATTCAACAAAGGTGAATATGCTCAAGGCACTGTTAGCTGGGATATTTTGCCTGAAGCAACATTTTTTTTCCGTGATCAAAACCCAATCTATTCATAATGTGAAATACGGAGCTTATGCTACTAAATTCTAACGAGGATATAGAAAATTCTGTAAGTCAATATTTTCAAAAACAAACCACTCAGTTCCAGTAGAGAATACAGCTTGGGTTCTGAAACATATTAGTTTGCTAATGATAGGGAAAGTGTATCATTATATTAATTGAGCAATTAGAAACCTCACAGCTGCACTTTTTGACAACAGGAGAAAATATTCACTTCCTTATTAGGAAGATATTTGAAAGAATATTTAAATGCCTGCAAATAATATCCACCCTCTCAGAAACTAATCTCATGTGTTCTAATAAAGAAAAAAGGAGGAACAAAAAGGAAGAAAGAAATAACTCATTTTGAGAATAGCAAGATTTTTATTTTTATTTTGCCTGATGATAACACAGGGCTACAACTCTACCACCTCATTAGTGGTTCATTTATGAAAACCAGTAATAAATATCTCACAATTGAACTAAATATATGCATATCAAAGTACAAATATATTAAATTTTTGTGTATAATTACGAATAAAAAATACAAAATCAAGACTATAAAATCGGGCCTCTGAATACTATCAACAAGGGCTTAATTTCTTTGAATACATGGCCCTTTTTAATCAGCTTTCCCAATAAATATCAGATAAATGTTTTTGTAAATTTCATTTTTGTGAAGTTTATGGTCAGCTTCATTTACACAGAGACACTAAATGTGTTGTCAAAACATGCAGCTGTGAATTTTTCTAATTATCTCATTAATCCAATAATATACATCACCTATCACTTTCAAATAGAAACACTGCTACACTAGAGACTGTCCAACAGAGGAATCTCCGTTTTCTCAGCCAACGAATAACGGAATTTCAGCAGAAGCCTCCTTGCTGGTTGAAGACTGAAGTCCACACCCATAATGAGAATGCGAGAATCTTATTTGCCTCTTAAAACTGGAGTCGAGAAAACACTCTCCACTTTGCCAAAATCTCCTCCTTGTATCCACTTCTACGTTCGCTATAGCCAAAAGTTATGTTTCCTGAGAAGAGATGAAAAAGTCTGACGCAGTTTGTGTAGTTCTTGGAAAATCCATGGAGAGAAATACACACTTGTGAGTAAACATTATAGTTACTAGTAAATATTCCCTCAAATAACTTAATAAAAGTTATTGAGCTTTACCAACCAAATATTCCCTGATGCATTTCTCCTCATCAAAGCACCTTTATAATTATTATATTAATATATTTTATTTGACAACATCTTGTCCTAGCTTGCCTCTCTCCCTGAAGGCATGGTTTGGATTCCTGGTCTACGCTTCACAAGATTGCAATATTAGACGTGTTTCATAAAGAAAAAAAGTAAACAGAAAACAATGATTCTGTAAGGTTATACAGAAAGATGTTCCCTTTTCTGTAAGGTTATACAGAAAGATGTTCCCTTTGAGATTTCATGCTCTGGTTTCCAAGACTCAGCCAAATTAGATTCAGAAACTTTTCATTTCTATTTATGAAAGTGATGTTTATTAAGACAAATCCTCCTGACAGTGTATTATGGACAAAGTGGCATCTTAACAAAGATGGTATGCATTTACTGATCTCCAAGCTATGCCAAAACAATGGGTGGAAAAAAATAAATAACCACCTGGTTTGTAATTTTCTCAGCTTGTCACTTGGTTTTCTCTTTCTCAGTGCATCTGCCTACTGGCTTCCTACAGCTGTGGAATTCGGTCATTATGGTGCATTGGAATGACTAGAGAATTTGTTAGGAGGGGAGATTTTTTAATCCCACACCCAGGATTCAAATTCCATGTAGACGAGAGGAAGAGGGTGCTGGTCAGATTCTAATATGTTTAAATAATCCTTTCGGGTGATGAAAATGAAGGAATCAGTGTCTGTAAGAACACTGAAATCCCATTTCCAGATCCTTTTCCGAAGCATATTTTCTGAATAACTGGGAAGAGAGGGGACCATCCTCAGTGAAGACAGAAAGTAAGTATCCTGAAGCCATGTTTAAGGTAAATGTATAAAGCAGAAACTGGCCTTTAAAGCGTGCTGTCCGTGCTAGAGATAGAAAAATTCCTTTAAATGTCTACGTGTGTCAAGGAAAGAAAACAAAGGGAATGCAAAGCTGCTATTTAACTCCCCGTAGCAGCAGGAAAATGTTGTATATACCCAGGACTTCCCTGTGAACTCCCCCTCACTCGGAGGGTATTATTCAGACCTGGGCCGGGCCCAAGCTCCCTCGTCCTCTGCAGTTTACATAATCTCCTTGCTCCTGCCTCTGCGTGCCTCCTCCGGCAAGTCCCGAAAGCAGCTTTCAGATCTTGCACAAAGCCTCCCAGATTTACTCCCGGTTTTTCTGCAAGGAGTGAGCCTACTCTCTCAGCCAAATCCCTGCTGGGTTTTGTGGGTATTTGTGAAGGATAAATACAGCATGGGCAGGACAAAGACAATTTGCTCTTCCAACCACCGGGCTGGATTGCTCAGTCGCTGCCGCAGGAGTGGGCAGCGACGCACGGTCCTTTGATCACACCGACTGACCGCTCTTCTGCCGCCCCACGGACTTCACAGGCCTGTTGCCATGTATTATATTAGTATTTTAATCAGGCGGCAGCTGCCCTGGGGGAGTTGAACAGGAGAGCGCTTCCTTTCGCTTTGAATGTTTACATCCTTTTAGGTTTTTTTTTTTTTAATCCAATTCTCCTTCCAACTAGACATGGAGAGAAAAACGCAGGAATCCAGATGGCGCTGGAAAAGTCACTGAGATGAAGATTCTGTTGCAAATGCTTATTGTCCCTCCCACACCCACATGTCCAAAAACACTCTAATACCGCTAAGAAAATATGCAATGCCATATACTATTGAAAGGACTGACATTCAAAAAGAACAGAAGACAATTCCAATTTAGATACACTTACACATTTCAGACTTGGTCTGGTGATAAAGATGAGGCACTGATAATCTCCAAGCTCAGTCTAGCCAAATTCACTGTTCCCTCCCAAACTCTTCTATAGTTTATTAACTTTCCTCTTGTGCATTGATAGGTTTAATACAGATGTTTATAGGTCCATTCTGTAGATTTCATCCATAGAACAGATCATTCTATTAAAAGAGTCAAAAAATGAACATGTCATCCTCTTTCAAGAAAGAGAATATTCATTTTGGCAGAAACAATGAAGCAGAATGATTTTTTTTTTTGGTCCTGCTCAAATTTCCTTTTCCATCAATTTATGGCAAAGGATATCTCTGTTCTCCACTCTCTACCTGCTGCTGCTACATGGTAGATGCCCCTTAATTTATAAGCTTTTCCATTATTTGTTGTTTTATTTCCAGATTATTATTCGCTATAAAATTGCATTTCAGTAATTTTAATTATTTTAGTATAGCGAGTAAGAGTTAGATGTTTTAGAGAGAAAATGTATCATGCTATATTTCTTCACAGATGTTCTTCATTAAAATTACAAAAAAATAACTTCCTACTAATTTATGCCCTGGAATGGGTACAGTTTGTCTAACATTACACATTGTTTTCTAAAGTGAGACCTTTGATTTCAAAAGCAAGTGCCATAATGTATTTTTCACTTTTTGCCTCAATCCAAAGATATGAAATCATTTCAATATAAGAATAACACATACACGCCTCCCCCCCCCCCATTGGTACAGCCCCAAAGCCCCACACCTTCCCAGATGTTCTCTGGGTTGGGTACTGTAAGAACCACTGCCAATGGGTATCTCTTACTTGAATTCTGGGTAAGTTTTGAAGAAAGGAGCATTAACTTAGAAGCTAATCAATCCTTCTTAAGCTATCCTAGGATGTGTGAGATCGAGGTGTAGTAGTTTTTACAGTGTAAAAGACCTTGTGGCATGCTCATTCATGTACTCATGGTCACAAGGATTCTGAGACATATTCTTCTCTTGTCACGAAAATGCATTTGATACTGGACAGATATCTGCAAAAGGCGGAGACTTTAAATTCCAACACTGGTGCTTAGAAGCTGTACAGATCTATTCAAGTTTCTGAACATTGTTGCATTTTTCAAAAATGAGAAAAGGTATACTAAATTTAGAGTGTTGTGCTCAGGATTAGTTGTGATCCTATTTGTGAAACGCTGAAAAGAGTATGCAAAAGGTACCAGATATTTCTACGTAATTATTTCTATCCCGTTTTAAAGCAACCACAATGAGCATAATATGTAGGTTGTTCTTTGAGTATTGTACCAGAAAATGTTACTCCTACTTCTGTTTTTTTTATGGAAAATAGTAGTATTGGGGAAATGTCTATAAAAGATCACTTTCTGCCCTGGCTGGTGTGGCTGAATGAATTGAGTGGCAGCCTGCGAACCAAAGGGTCGCTGGTTCTATTCCCAGTCAGGGCACATGCCTGGGTTGCAGGCCAGGCCCCCAGTAGAGGGCGTGCAAGAGGCAACCACACATTGACATTTCTGTCCCTCTTTTTCTTTCTCCCCTCCCTTCTGCCTAAAAATAAATAAATAAAATATATTTTTTTAAAAAATCACTTTCTAGAACAACAATTGATAACCAGCAACCCTCTGGTCAAATCTCACAGGTTGCCTACATTTATAAATGAAGTTTTATTGGAACACAGTCATACCTATTTACTTAGTAATGTTTAGCTGCTTTCAGAACACAATAGCAGAGTCAAATATCTACAAAAAAAGACTGTAACATTTTCAATGCTGAAAATATTTAGTGTCTGGTGATACACAAAGGAAAATTACTAAACTCTCTCCAGAAGACAAAATATTTTATCAGAATGTCTATATCTGAAATAAAAAGGAGAAGAAAGAAAGAAAGACAAAAGGGAGGAGAGAAAGGAAACATAGGCAAATCCTTCACCTTCTGCAGAGCCTGGGAAACCATCTGGTAAGGTCATAGTCTCCTCTGTTTTATTTCACCTCAACGTGTTTCCTTCTCTGAGCTGTTTTCTCCTTTAATTACTTTAACAATACCATTTTCACTTGACCTTCTTGGAAACATTTTAGTTTATTTAAGCACTCTTTAGATTTTATAGCACGAAATAGGTCATTAGCACTGGTTTGTGTGCCAGCCCTTTTCTCTTTAATATTAAAAAGTAAACATGTTATCAAGACATTTCCAGTGTTGTAGGAGCTACCAGCAAGAGCTCCCACATACCATCTCTGGGAAATTAATTTAGATGAACATATTCACAAAATACATCGTGAATCTTTCTGTTTGCATCTGTTTGCACATTTTTTAATTTAATTCCATGTCGCTGAAAGCCAATCTTTTTTTTTTTAAATTTGTGTGTGTGTGTGTGTGTGTGTGTGTGCGCGCCTTGAAGAAAAGACAAATGCCAGAGTTTAGTTAGTATCTAACTTTGGCTTTGCCAATACATTGCACAGATTGTCTTCAGTGATGGATAACCCACATTTTTTTGACCTGTCAATAGTTACATACAATGTGCTGTGGCCATTTACAAAATTTATCCTTATCAATTTCAAACTCTGTCTTCTGGTAGTAAGTTTTGTGATTGGGATATATGGTCTAGTATAGCAGATTACAGATACACCATAAATGTATATGCAGGGATGCCTATAGAGGCCAAAGACTCATGTGCTGATCTCAGCCATGACTACATGGTTTTATTTGCAAATAACTGACTATATGCCAGGGTTAGGGATAAAATAAAATAAACAACTTGTTCTGTGTAAGTCCTATCCACCAACGAAGCAGTATCAATTTTTAAACACTTTGTACCTCAGAACACAAAAGGATAATAGCCAAGTTAGAGAGTTTATTTTAAAGATTGCCGTAAATAGAGGTCTCGGAGATTTAAGCATTCAGCTACCTCCCCTTTGAATTCTTTTGGGTTCTCATGCCATTAAATCTCACTTTTCTGAAGATTAGTTTAGATTAAACCCTAGAATTGATATTTGAGACACCTGTCCACGACCATACTTAATAAAGGACTCAATCCGTCCCTCCGGCATCACTAGCCTGCATCTCATCTCATGCAGAAACAGTAAACACACCAGGCAAATTCACCATTCACTTGCTTAGTTCTGGCAAAGAGAGTCGCACAGAGATTCAACCCACCGATCTTATTATTTGGATAGAGGGCTTTACACTGATGACTGAGTTACTGAGTGACATCAAGCACCCCTTCACTAGCAGGTGTCAGACGTGACATTAATGACAGGATGCGAGGCAGTGAACCCACAGAGCAGAAATCTCTGTACCCAGATGCCCATGTGAAATCTGGCCTGCCTTGCAGACCTGCCCACTTAACTGTGCCCACATGCGGTTCAGTGGGAGCGACAACACCGGCGACTCTGTCCACTAGGGAGAGTGGCAAGAGCTGCTCTGTCTGGCGTGGCAGGAGTTAGAAGCAAGCACTAAACTTGGAGAAAGAGGTAGTTAGTGAAAAACCAAGCGATTCTATCTAAGGATGTACTCTCGATATTATGTCTGCCTTATTTATATCTGTTTTTTGTGCTCGTTGTCACAGTAAGTTTCTAAGGTGAATGTAACTCTCAACGTAGATTGGGAATCAGACAGATTTAGGGTAAATATTTAGGGAGAAGTCCTGTCTTTTCCTGTTCTTAGCAAAGTAACCTGGACTTCACTTGACTCACTGACAAGAAGAAAGGCATGGATGGGCCTGGAGAACACTATGCTAAGTGAAGTAAGCCAGTCAGAGAAAGACAAATGCCACATGAGTCCACTTATATGTGGACTCTAATGAACAAAATACACTCACAAACAAAATACAGACAGACTCATAGGCACAGAAAACAGACTGACAGCTGTCAGAGGGAAGGGATTTTCGGGGACTGGATGAAAAAGGTGAAGGGATGAAACACACACACACAACTCTCATAAGCACAGACAACCACTCGGTGATGACCACAGGGAAAGGAGGTAGGGGGCCATCAGAGAGGGTAAAGGGGGGATAAATGGTCACAAAAGGAGGCATGACTTTTGTGACCATTTGTGACGCAATACAATATACAGATGATATGCTATATAATTGTACCTCTGAGACCTATATAGCTTTATTAATCAATATCACCCCAATAAAATCAATTTAAAAAAGAGAAAGGGTTAGATTGGCTCTTCTGTGAAGTCTGCCTTTAGATTTCAATTTCAGAAATTTCTACCAGGTTTTTTCTCCACCCTGCCTCATAGAGAATAGTGTGCGATTCTGGTAACTATTCACATGACTCTCCGTAGCCAGAGATTTTTGCCACCTGGTCCCCTCTCTACCTGGAGCTCATTTCGACTCCCTTTCCTCCTTCCACTCCAGCCAGACACAGGGGCCTTGCCTGGACACGAATACTTCCTCTCCCTGGAATGTTCTAGCTTAAAATTTCCCTCAGAAATTGCATTCCCGGATGAGCCAATGTATCTTAGTTTAGGTTTTCCCAAAGGAAGACTCCAAGACAAAGATTCGAGTATACAGAGTTCGCATGTGAGGTAAAAGAAAGCATGGTTAACAGGAGGAGTAAGTGGTAGACAAAGAGCTGAGCCCATCAAAAGCATGGGATTAAGCCAGCCGCCACGGTGCAGGACCAAGGGAGCTCAGTCCTGCAGAAACACTCGGGACGGTAGTCTAGAGCACACTCTGGAGTTATCCTTCATGAGGCTTCTGGAAGCTGGGGGTGGTTGTAGGCCAAGTCATGAGAGTCGCCGAGTGACAACTATTCCGTCACGGCAGTGTGTGCGTGAGGGGGGAGGTTAATTCCCTTCCACTTTGGTTCTGCCACGTTCCAGACCAAAGCAGCCTTCCTTTGGCTCCAGAAAAACCTACAGATAAGGCATGCAGGTGTGAGGAGCCGGAGTTTGGTCTGACCCTACTGGAGTGCTCAGACCCACGGGGTCCATGCAGGGTACGTGACAGTATCTGCTTTGCTTTCTAATAGAGTCTTTTTTCCACTCAGCTGTTCCATTTACACTGTTTTCTTTCTTTTTTTTGCATCACCTACCTCTTCCTAAGGTTATGTTACATTTTCATTTATTTATTTTGATTGGTATTTCATTATGGGTTTTGGAAGGATAAACCCAAACCCCGGTTGCCTGGCTTTCTTTGAGACACAGCCTACTACTCTTGCAGCATGTATCACTGTTCCCCAATTTACTCCATAATAAAAACATCCTCACTGGGTTGTTGTCAGGTTTAAATTAGTGGTTCTATACAAATCCTGCAACAGTGCCTGGCACACAGTATGCAGTTATTCAGTAGTAGCTATTACTGTAATAATTTGCATACTCTCTGTCTTCAGTCAAGAATGAGAACTCCACGCAAAATCTTTGTACTGTTCATTGATATTCCCTAGGGTCCAGCAAAGCAACATAATAATAGTTGCTCAATGTGTATTAGCTAAATACAATAGTGTATGAAAGATACTTCTTCCAGGAATCCCACTTTAAACATTAATTCTTATACCACTTCCCCTCAAACACTTATGCCCAACTAGTCAAGACGCAGTTAGAAAGTGGAAATCTGCTCTGACTTCCTCCTTTCTTCCCCAACTGCCTACTAGCCTCTCACTCATGCTCATCACACTGTATTGTAAGTGTTTGCTTACCTGTGATTTCTGTCAGGTTGGAGAATGTATTGTATTCGGGGTGTTGTCCCTAAGCACTCAGCCAAATACCAGCTGCTCAAGAAATAGCTGTGGAATGAATGGATCAATTAACTGAACTACTGGTTTTAAGATACGGCAACCAATTCTCCAGATCCTGTGCAGATCGCCATCTGGTGTATAAAGAGCAGACAACCTGGGGATCCTCGAGAGTGAGATGCTGGTCTTCCTTCCAGAAAACCTGGAAGGGTCATGAAAGGACAACCCGCTTTGGGTGCCAATCACACTGTGCAGAACCACCGATGCCAGAATAGTCATCACAAATGTTTTTTTTCAATGTATTGTGTTAAAGAAACAAATATATATGTGCGTGTGTATATGTATAAACATATATATAATGTATATGTACAAATATATGCATGTATGTGTGTTATTTAAGTGGAGAATGAGAAAATACTTGGCTCTTATTTGTGGAGTTGCTTACTTTGCAGGGGTAACAACAATTTCTAAGTTGCTGCAAGCTGACGGTGTTCTTCGTTTCCCACTGAGGTTACGCAGTGACGGAGCAGCAGCCAAAACTATGTGGAAGATCCTGGGACAGAAGCATTTTGGCCCTAAGTGCTGCCCATTTTTCTGTTTAAAAAAATTCCTTTTTGTGTTGTTGTTGTCTCTTTATTTATTCAAACAACCAGAAATGACCCTGTGAATTGTTCATCTATATTCTGTCTGATTAAAACTAAGTATTGTGTTTCTCTATATGCCATATGTATGTTCTCTATGTCTGGGGAAGCTATAGGTTAAAATACACATGAAAAGTCTCCATGAAATCTGCGGCTACCCAGAGAATAACCACAATGACCTAGAAGTGACCAACAAGATGAAACGTGGAACAAATACTTTTTAACTCTCAGTGTATCCATACTTGAAAATGAATCTTCTCTCAGAAGTCAGAAAGTTTGGTTAGTTGTTAATTTGTTCCACACATGATTTTTTTTAAAAAAAATTTTGATACAAAAGCAAGAACATTTGTATCAAACTAGAAAAAATAAAGCAAGTGGATCTGAAATGAGGAGGCTCCAATGCTCCGGTTTTATTCCCTCCAGGCAAGCTGATAATCCCCAATTAACTATGAAATATTTCTTCTAGCTACTTTATTTCTAATTGGGCTCCTTTTGGCGTTCACTCCCTGGAGCACTGGAGAAATCGTCTCATCTCCTGACTGAGTTCTTCACTTCATCTTCGGTTTTCCACACCAGTCTTCCTTTTTCTTTCTTGTACTACTTCTTCATTAGTTCCATATTCTCAGTCCCATTATAAATTCTTCTGGTATTTCACTATATAATGCCAATCAACTCTGACACATTTTTGCCTTATTTTTTTCTTCCAATTAGTATACTCTAGAGAAAGAAGTAAAGATGTCCACATCTTCCTCTTCCCTAGGTAATCAGTTCTTTCACTGTCTTCTTTCTTTCTCTTTCCTTTTTCCTGTCTCTCTCTCTCCCTCTCTCCCTCCCTTTCCCCTTCTCTCCTTCCCCTTCCTTCTTTCTCTGTCAGTAAAATGGCATGGTCACATTTTCCAAAATCATGATTCAGAGTAATCCCTTAGCCTGCCCGTCAAAAACCAGCTAAAGAAAATTTGTCTTTACACCTTGAGTTTCCTTTGAAGCCACATTCACCCAAAACGCCACCTCTGTCTTCCTCAATGTTCGGCACCTTGGATTATGATTGTTTCATTTCTGTTAGCAAAAGATTTAAAAATTAAGACTCCTATAGTATGGGTCCAAATATTGTATTTATTTGTTAGCTGCGTGGCACCATTTGCAATGAGATGAATATTCCACATGCCTTTAAATGTTATGCGTGTGATACAAAGGACTGACTGGCTCTAACTATATTTCTCTAAAATTAAATCAATATTAGCAGGACAGCACAAACACCAGAAAAACTGAAATATATAAATATTGGGATTTCTATATAAGAATGGCTGTTTACACTTCACCAACTTAGTTTTCTGATACATCTCACATAGTGGTTCCAACTGTAATGAAACTCACCTCAGTGATTTTATTTATAAAACAGTAGCCACAGACATTAAACTTCACGGTTCCATGATTGTCATCTGACCAAGTCATATGAGATTGAATCATCCAGGGTTAAATAAAACACCTGCCTTCAAATATATATTACCTGAGGTGTCCCTGATTGCAACCACCCAGCCAGGGGGCTGGGCTCAGAGATGCCAGGAGGGATGCAGAGTGAGGGGGGTGTGAGACACAGAAACCCTGTGACTAACTTAACCATGTCAGCAAAACCTTACGCATATTCTTACAGTTTAGAACGGACCTCCCCAAACGAATCCCAACTGAAATCACCAATTCTGTATCTTTCAACACCTTCCAACCATTAAAAACCAAAAATGAAAACCAAACAACCCCCCCAAAACAACTGCCGTATATAGACTCAAAGAAGGTAGTTGTTCATAGAGATTATTTTAAAGGGGTTTTTAATGCAATTCTCCTGAAATGCACATATTTTGTGATGCCGCACCTGCTCTCTAAGCGGCAGTTCGTTCGACGCTTTCTTTACACAGGCAGACTCTGTACATTTCTGCTGGGTGAATGTGTCAATGACAGGGGTCTGCTATTAGGCTGTAGTCAGGGGCAAGACAGAGATGAAGTTTCTAGCGGCAACCGGTGGGGCTAATTTCAGGCTCAGCCTTTCACCTTGTCCTCTGAGGTCTTCAGTCTAACCAACCCTCCTCCCCTGCTCTCAGCTCATTGCTCTCCATTCCAGTCACATCCGTGCCTGGACAAATCCCCAAGGACGTTCACTAACCTCCGTGTGTACTCTCCTGCCGCTCCCTGTGTGTACAGAACAGGTTCTTTGCATATCAAAAATTGATGACTCTTTTAAAGAGAGAATTTATTTTCTCTTTCTTCCCATGATTCCTAAATTGGAATTAGTCAATCCCACGTACCAGGCTTATGTATCTTCATTTCCAAACTGCACTTAGCCACAATATATTGCATATAATAGACATTTATGAAATACCTTTAAAATAGTAGGCAAAAAGCCAGCTAACATGAAGGAATTAACTTGTGAACAAATATTACTAATGTATTCTCATAAATAAATGTAAATAATTATGGAGAGAAAACTAGTCAAACCTGGAAAAGTGTTCAGAAATGATCACATTGGATAATATTTAAAACATTAGTATTTACATCTATTCTTTAAAAAAACATTATAGATATTACCATGTGATTCCCCAAACATGTAAATACTTACTAAATCAACTTAAGTAGCATATCTCTTCTTCCTGCCCAGAAAGTAAAGTGGAAAAGAAAAGAGAAGAACAGAGAAGAAGGAGTCGGGATCAAGAGAACGAGGGGTTAGTCCATGTGGGGGCTGATTGCCTGAGACTGACACCAAGGAAATCCAATTCCGTAACCTCAGAACCTCTAAAACCAGGATGGAAAACCACAACCGGTGATCCTGTTAGTGAGTAAACTCACCTCTTTCTAGATGCCAAGAAAAACCTTCACGCTGCAGAAGACCCCAGTACACACGAACCTCCAAAACTTTTAAGTAGTTTATATATACATACATACTAATTTAATCAGTACTCAAAATTATCATTTAAAATAATAAAAATGCCATTTCAAATGCATATGTAAAATAAGATATAGTTGAACATATTATATAATACAATTAAGATTCTGGGAGTTACTTTTATATTAATAAAAGTAGGGAATATAGAATTACTTTTATATTAATTTATAACTATCTCCTTTATTTCTTACCCAAGTAGCTCTTAAAACAACAACACATCCCTGGCTGGTGTAGCTCAGTGGATTGAGCACGGGCCTGAGAACCAGAGGATCACAGTTAGATTCCCAGTCAGGGCACATGCTTAGGTTGCAGGCCAGTTCCTGGCAGGGGACACACGATACATTGTGTTTCCCGGGCAGAAGCAGCCATATATTGATATTTCTCTCCCTCTCTCCTTCCCTTCCCCTCTAAAGATAAATAAATAAAATCTTTAAAAAAATATATCCTTATGAATTAAAACTTATTTTAAAAAGCAACAGATTTTTACTCTAAAAAGTTATACATCCTGAAAAAAGATATTTTTTTATTCAAAGCACATCCAAATTTAACTGTGGATTCCACTTATTCTAAAGCCTGCTATTAAAAAAATCAGTGTAATTCACTGGCCTCAAAATATGGCCAATTTACATATGCAGCATGGAAAGAAAAAATATTTAAATCCTACAGATTTGTTTCCTACTATGAACCTTAAGTATTGCTCCATAATGAGATTGTACCCTCAAATTATATTATGGTATTTAGACGTATCTCATAGCAGCACCTGAAAACACTATCCCTAAAGTAACCCGCTTCCGTTATAATTTGTTTCACCTAGACACAACCCTGAATGTGGTGCTACCTGCTCAGTCCAGGCATCAACACACAGTATCTAGAGAGTTTTTTGGTTACCAGAAAATCCATCTTTGTGGTTAGAGTCACTAAATGTATGTTGCAATCATCCCAAGGTTGACTCTCCAGACAGTGCCCCTCATTCGTATCCTCAGGGGCAGAGACTCACCGTAACTCCCACGCATGGAAAACCAAGCAGGGTCTACTGGATGCGAATTCCAGCTTCACACATTTATCATCTGTGTGTCCTTGAACAACTTACATACTCTCTGAATCTTTTCCTCCACCATAACAATGCCTACATTGCAGAATTGACACCAGAAAGAAACCATTTTTTTCAGTGACATTACAGAACGTTGTGCATAGTAAAATGCAGGACGTAAATAAATATTGCCATATTTAGTTTCACCTTACTAACTAAGCAATATCTTTTCTTTGCTGGTTTTAATTTTCTGCCGTTATTTGTGCCCTTTTTAGTTTCTTCTATCTTTTCTTAATCTACAGCCTTTCCTTCACATGCCAAATAATGTGACTAAAAACATTTCTTCTTGTTTATTTTATTCACAACAGCTTATTTTGCATAATATACACAGTTTTGTGAATTAGAAGTTGATGAGTTGAACATTTTATCCTTTTTTTAAAAAAAGTACAATCTGGAATTTTCCAGTGATCTCAACACGTTTGGGGTGACAGAGTTTTATGGATTTACAGTACATATAAATCATTAAACTGCACAGTTCTAGGCCAGTGTATTCCCAGAAGCGTCAGGCATCCTCTTGCTGTTAGAGTTTTTACAGAGGGGGCCAGGAGTTGCAGGCTGCTTCCCTCAATACTCCTGAAGCCTTGGATAAACCCCCCTCTGCTTTCTTGAAATCGCCTCCCATCCCTTCTGTTTATTTACCTTTTCTTTATTTCTTCTACCAACAAACACTATGGAAGAACCATTTATGTGCTAAATACAGTGCTAAACAGATGAGAAATAACAGGCTAGTCTTGAACTTGGCTAATGAAGCCAACAGTTTCATGAAGAGAAAACCAACTGTTCAGTTTTGTGGAAGAGCTCTTGAGAAATATTATGGGCTAATAAAACGATGCAGTACTTTCAGGGGACATGTAGCTGTAGTTTGTGGGGGTCAAGGGAGAATTCCTTTAAAAAGTGATGCTTCAATTGAGAGCTGTAGTGGAAGTAGGAGGAGCCAGAAAACCAAGAAGTTTCCTTCACCTTCCTTCAGCACACTGATTTTTCTGACCTCAGCTGGGACACTTCTCTACCTGATGTTCTACCATTATCTTGGGTATCTCTGAAGTCCATGAAGAAATCCCAAGTGACACTCCAACTATTATTTCACTGTTCCCTCAATACCAGTGACTTGCCTACTTCCTCAGTCGAAACACAGGCACAGACCAATGACAAAGTCCCTGCTTCAGATAAACCGTATTTGTCATATTTGTCTTACGTTCTGAACTCTCAGTCTTTACCTATGTGGTTTCTTTGGATGTCATTTTCCTTCTCTGCCAAAACATAACTCCTAATTTTTCCTGTATCGTTCTGTTTTCATCTCAGACTATATTTTCCCCTCTTTTGATCTGTTTATTAGCTCAGCCCGTAAAGGCCGCTAATGCACAGAGATCTACTTCACTCCCCTTGCGCCCTACATACTCTACAGGGAATAGCCTCAGTATCGCTGTCTATGCTGATGACCCACCAATACCTCTTTCTAGCTGAGATTTCTCCCTTGAACTCTAGACCAGTGTTCGTTTAAGCTTCTTGGGTATTTCCCTTGAAGTAAAATTTGTCCAAGCTTATGATCTTCCTTCCTTCTCAAACATTATTGCTTGTTCTACCTAGTCAAATGCTCCCTATCTTTGAATAGTATCACTATTAACCTCGTATTTCAGTTCAGAACATGAGATTAGATTGTAATTCTCACTGTTCCTCTTTCTCCACCTCCCGCTGAGTTCCCTGTCTAGACAGGGTCCCTGACTTGGCTCAGAGGTCCTGGCAGGGGTCACTGCTCAGGGGCAGGTTTCAGCAGGAGTGCAGTCAACCACTGGGTTTTGTCATTATGTGAAACAGTACATGTTCCTCTCCTCCCTCCTCCCCCCTCTCCCCTCCCCTCCCCTCCCCTTCCCTTCTTCTTCTTCTTTTTGTTTTAGTTGGTTTCCTTCAGCTGGTTTTAGTTGAATTCCTGTCTCCCACAATGAAAGGAGTCATGACTCGTATATAATGATTCTGTTTCATGCACGTCTCCATTATATACTCTCAATGTCAACAGAGGCAGAGTGCAGAGCATGAGGAGACTAAGCTCGGGAGAACAAGGTCAGTACGCAGCTCTTAGGAGAGAGGAGGTGAGAGAGAAGACTCCATGCCACATTCTTAAACGATGTTTGCACGTACTAAACTGAATTGGGGTATTGGTAAGGAAATGAGAGAAAGCCATAATTCTGCTAGAATCAGACCTTGTGTCTATAAAAGAACATTTTTGATAGTTCTCCAAATCTGGCAAATATACATCCAAATTATTTAAACTTTAAACTTCTTTGGGTACTGTTATCATTACAGGAAGAAAATTTCCCTGTCAGCATTTTTTAATACAATTAACAACCCTCCACACCATTATACTCATCTTTTATTAAGGCTACTAAATAATTGCCTTCTTTGCATATTTATACAATGTCCACCTCATTATGGATATTCAATGCATCCTTATTAAGAAGGAGAAAGTCATAAGTTACAAGTGGTAAAAACAAATTTACAAAGACCTGCGATAAGTTTCTTTTAATTCCCTTAGCTGAAGCACAGATTTTGAAAGTGTGTGTGTGTGTTTTTTTTAAAGATTTTATTTATTTATCTTTAGAGGGGAAAGGAGAGAGGGAGAGAAACATCAATGTATGGTTGCCTTTGGTGTGTCCCCTGCTGGGAGTTGGCCTGCAGGGAATCGGCCTGCAACCCAGGCATGTGCCCTGACTGGGAACCGAACCACAATCCTCTGGTTCGCAGGCCCACGCTCAATCCATTGAGCCACACCAGCCAGGGCTTGAAAGTGTGTTTTTTAAACTTCTACAACAAACAAGGCATCATAAAATTTATAGGCAAATCACCACTACTAGCTACTATTTAATGTCAGGTCAGTACACGCCCCTCGTGGTCTTAAGAGCTTTAAATATTCTAGCTCAATCATTTCTCACAACACCCCTGAATCAAGTATTATTAGGAGACTAAATTACAGAAAATTCCAGATCTTATACAATATCACACAGTTGACCTAAGTAGGATTTAGGTCTTATCAGTATAAAAATAAACAATTTTACCCATTATATGATGAGGCCCTTAAATAATCATCTAATGCGAATTCCTTTTTTTTATAGCCACAGAAATGATGTCCTGGTGGGAATAAATGACTAACATGGCCGCACGGCCAGGTAGTGATTGAACTGCAACAGAAACTCTCAATGCCCAGGTTCCCAGTTCCCAAACCTTCCTGCTCCATCTGCAGCCAAGTTCTTCAAGCTAAAATTATGGCAATTTTAATCATCTAGGTACCTACAATGTATTTCAGTATAAGTCTTTGTAATGTTCAACTTGGCGAGACCCAACTTCATTTTCCAAAATTCCTTTCTTGTATATTTCTGGCTACAAGGAGATTCTTGTATATTTCTGTCCACAAGGAGATTCTTCTATGCAATTTTGAGAAAGGAAGAAAGCCAGTAACAACTTTGTAGCTCATACCACATTGTCAATGATCAGCTTTCTGACCTCACTGGCGTGAGTCTACAGGTGGGTCTGCAACTGATCCACCTTTTCTTGGTTTCTCCAGCTTTTCTGGCTCCTGGGCCAGGGTTCCAGGTGTGTATATTTAGTTACAGCACAACAAACAACAACAACAATGACAATACTCCTCATTTCTGTACAGCATCCCTGTCAAAAATTTCAGAGGCAACAACCCTGTCATGGGGTTCTTTCTTCCTATTTTGGCAGCAGCTTGTTCTTAATCTCCTCACAGTATCTTCCATCACCAACTGTCTTCCCAGCCACTCCACCCCAGGGATGGAGGTTCATCACAGGATTAGCAACATGAATTTCCACTCACGTTGTCATTGTTGAATGGCCCTTTTGGCCAGCAAAAGACACCAACACTGAATCCCCACTGTGCCACCACTTCCTGAACAATCAGTCGGCTACCTGGTGCCAGTTTGATTATATTGGACTTCTTCCTTTTTTTTATTTTTATTTTTATTTATTTTTAAGCAGTCTAAAGCAAACAAGGCAAATGTTCAATCTTTTTTTTTAAATTTAATTTTATTTATTTATCTTTAGAGGGGAAGGAGAGGGAGAGAAACATCAATGTATGGTTGCCTTTCGTGCATCCCCTGCTGGGAGTTGGCCTGCAGGGAACCAGTCTGCAACCCAGGCATGTGCCCTGACTGGGAATTGAACCGCGATCCTCTGGTTCGCAGGCCCGCGCTCAATCCACTGAGCTACACCAGCCAGGGCCACATTGTAGGCAGGGCACCTGTACTTACTGGAATAGACATTCTCTTGGATATACACCTGCAGTACATTGCTCCAAATACTGTCCGTATATTTACTGGATAGCTATCTCATCTACAGTTCTCTACAAAACATCACTCTGAACAAGAAATTCATGTCACAGGAAATAAAATATAATAATACATGAACGGCCTTGGAAGTTACTAGTCTATCATGTCCTCCATCCTACTGAAGCAGTCAGCTTGATGGAATAACGGAATGGCTGATTGGAGTCTTAGTTACATACCAGCTAGGTATGAATTAGGAGAAAAATGAATATTAACCAAAGACAAAAGAAAGACTTTGTACTCTCTTAGAGGAGAAAAGGGGAGCTGATTTGCACTTGCACTTAGGGCAGTTATACCATTTTAGGTAGAACTTTGACTTTGCCATTATTTTTATTTGGAAGCTAGCAGGATTTAAGGAAATATTTGTAGGTTCCACATTGATAAAAGTGGGTTACATTGGCTCTACAATGTGTCAGCTTGGCCATGCTAAATTATATGCCCCAGAATCCCATTCCCTGTGTATGTCCACTTAGATATGCCAAAGGGTTCTTGGAGGGTGGAAGTAAAGCAACAACAATTTTGCATCTTGCACAATTTGCTGTTGGTCTGATTCCTTAGCCTATTGGCATGAGGGAGCAGGTAGGCCTACAATGGCTGCACCTTCCCTTGTATCTTTCTTCACCTCTTCCAACTTTTGGGCCAGGTGTTTGTGTTTTGCTCCATGGAGATGGGCCCTACCTTCTCTAAGACTCCCATACCACCAAAATTAGAGCAAGAAATGGTATGTATTTCAGATCATCCTTCTGGGTCCGAGCTTGTGTTTGTGAGTTCCAGATTATTTTTGACCTCCCCTACTCTACGTCCATCTTCCCTTCCCAACTGTCTTCTTGTGACTTTAAGCTCCAGCATTAGAGCAAAGACCTCACTTGGCTGAGACTGCTTAACTGACCCCACAACAGCATATGGCTTCATCTTTGCTACAAATTAATGCATATATCCATACTGCTCGCTCTTTCTCTCTCTCTCTCTCTCTTTCTCTATTCCTCACTCCCTCTCTCCCTCCATCCATTTCCAGTGGTTCTGTTTCTTGGATTGAACTCTGCCCGATACAAATAGACCATAAATAAATTCATATTCAATTAAATCACCCTCATGAAGTATTTATATAAAATTGACAATGTTGTCTCATTTTATGTCTCATTTCATCAACCTAGATCTACTGATTTGAAACACACAATTTACCAATGACAAACTAATTTTAGCCAGTTTAGTAAACACCTCTAAACATAAGATCATAGGTAAATATACTTTAATGACACTACTTTGTCACTATTTTAACCACCTATATTTCATAGTACTATCTCTTTACCTCTGCTCAGCAAAATTCTATGAAATAAATAATATTAGTAAGGCCATTTTACAGAATGAGAAAACTGAGGTTTAGAATTTTTCACTCTCCTCCAAATCCCATAGCAAGTAAATGATAGGATACTTTGACAAAATATTTAGTTTTCTATTCTCCTAATTTATGACCAGAATGCTGCACTACTATTCAGAATATATTAATTTAATTTATTTACTAATATAGAATGCATTTTGTGAGAATAAAATATGACATGCGCAGAGCCTCATTTATAGGTCTTCAATTGTGTGCTTAGGAAATCTTAATTGCTGATGTTAGGATTATCATTAGTATTTTAATCTGACAGCCCTTGGCATGACTGTCTCGTAATTAGCTTTATGCACCTTGTCATGTCTATTCAGTAACGCTGGAAACCCAGGACACCAGAGAGAAGCAACTGAGCAGCACATCAGCTCTCTGATTTAGACCAGCTAGCCTGAGCCACTGCAAATCACATGTTCTCGAAAATAGTATGTTTTCAAAGCTTTGTTTCCCTCACCTGGAATCAGAGCATCAGAGTAACCGTTACCTTCTAGGGCTCTTGCTTGAGTTTCACTCTCAGAGCATAGGAAGTCACTCATGTGTTCTTAAGAAGGAGAATTTCTGTGTACCCTTCTAATGGAGTGTTTTGTCTTGTGTGTAAAGGGAGGGTTGAGGCAAAAGTGGAGACAAGAAAAGTACTTAACAGTTGTAGCATGCATAGGAAAGATGCAGTGCTGTCTTTGAGTAGGATGGTGTATCAGTGGAGTTATGGTTTAGTGGTAGAATTCACAGAACCTGATTGTAAGTGGAGAGTGAGAGAAAGAAGTTAAGAAAGATCCCCAGGTTTCTGGATTAAGCTACAAACTGAGTTTGCTCAGTTGAAGTTTGCTACAAACTGAGTTGAAGTTGCTACGAACTGAGAAAGCAAAGACTGAAAAAAAGAGCATATTTTGGCCACAGTGCTGCTGATGATAAATGACGTACACAAAAATAAAACTTTCTGACTCTTATTCTTCCCTGGAGTATGAATTTCACTTGTCTGCTTTATTTGTATAAATATTTCAAGTCTGAGAGCCTAGCAGAATAAGCTAGTGAATAAAATATTATGAGAAGGCCATTTTAATAAATGCTCAGATATTTTAAAGAGAACTCTTTTATTGGTTATCTGTCAATGAACAATCTTATAGATATCACTCTGTAATGTATTATTAATTTCTTTAAGGATCTGAATGAAAATATTCCTGAAACAACCCAGTTCTATTGTTTAATATCTCCTCTGTTGAGAGCTGTGACACTTTTTACATGAAGAAGTGATCACACACCTTCAAATTTCACTTTTCTTTAAGCCTCTGGTTAGATTGCTACCCAAATACTATATATGAACCCTTTTCCCTGTCTTGTGGGTAGTTTCTCACACTCCAGCCACTCCTTCCAAACTTTAGGGCTGAATGCCCTAAAACATTTGAGTGCTTGGGTTACTCTACTTATAAATAAAATGACTACCAAAAATGTCTAAGTTCCTTCATGGAGTATTTCACAAAAGATAAGGTGGTATGGTATGAAAAGACTACACAGGGATCGGTGAAACATTAGACTTAAAATGAAGTCCATTGCCTTTTTTTGCGTGTTCATTGAGTCAAAAATTGAAAAACATACATGACTATATCAAGGAAGAAGAAATGAAGATGAAACTTGAAGTATCATACTGGCTTTATAAATTGAGGTATGTTTTTTTCAGCTTTAGCGAGAGTTCAATCATAGGACTGAGCTATTAAATATAACTCTAACTTTATGATTCTCTTAATTAGACCGGAGCCATCTTGATGCCAAGGACTGAGGTGTTGAGTTTTATCTATACCATTCCGAGACAAACTAGATACCCAAGAAACAAGTGTTGACAGGATACAGTGCAGACTGAGGCCTGACAGTATTAAAAGCTTAATATATTCAATTATTGCTGCCGAGATGGCAGCGGCATGAACTAGTCGTAATTGTCCGAGTGACGTTATTATTGCCATTTGCTAAACGAAGCACCGGCTTGGCTCAGAGTTTCCTGCACTGTCTTCTGCAGGGTGATGAAATACTTGGAGTGTGTCAGCCAGCACGGATAAATTTGTCATTGGGTATAACCCTCGTTGGGTCATTCTGGTGTAGGTTAAAAAGAAAAATGACTGTAATGCTGGTGAGAGGTATATTCATCTGCCAGCCCTCATGTTGAACTCTGTGGACTTCAAGCCTTTGCTTGGATGTTAAGTCCAGGCTTCAGGGAACCCTTTATCCCCTCTGCTCCCTGCTCCTGACCTAACATCCATCTCGAGAGGTGAAGCAAGAGTTCGTGTCCCTGACTCCTTCAAACTTGGAATTAGAGCCCAGCTCCCAGTCAGGCTGTCAATTACTGCCAATTTACGGGGCTGAGGGAAAAGGCTTTATGGCCTCTTAGACACAGAGAAAGAAAAAAATGGGGTGCAAATGAGCTTGGGAGATGCTATCAATATGCATATTCTGCTCTGCCACTAATTTCGTAAAGTTCTCTGGCTCATAGAAAGCTGTTATCACTCTGACAGCTAAAAAGAAAATACTATAGGGCATGTACTGTTCAAAGACCAGTTCCTGGATAAACTGCAACTTTCCCCAAATGATGCCTCAAAACCAGTGGTACAGGAGAATCAAACTTGAGTGTATCTTAGAAACACCCAGAGGGCTTCTTACAGCACCCCAGAGATTCTTGTCCAGGAAGACTAGGGTGGCATCAGACAACTGGCATTTCAAACGTGTTCCCAGGTAAGGATGCTGCTGCGGATCGGGGGACCGCAACCGAGGAATGGCTCCTTGAACGATTACTGCAAAATCTAGTTTCAAGATCATTTTGTTCATCCATTGGTATAAACATGATACATGTACGTCAACCTTAAAACAATGAACTCATGCACGCGCGCACGCGTGCACACACACACACACACACACACACACACGATATGGAAGAGGTGTTGAATCTGGAGTATGGAAGGCGCCTTACAGACACCAAAGGGAAGGAGAGCATTTTCAGCATCCACACATGTTCTGGAAGAAATGAGGAGGGATGAGCTGAGTGGGGTGCCTGATAGTAAGGGAAAAATTATTCATGTCTAAGATAATAGAGGATTTGTTTCAGAAAAATTCACTGGCATGGTGGACTGACCTTTCCATGAGCCAAGCTCGTGGCGTCCTTGGCTGTTGGTGGATCCGTGGAAATAACAAGCAGTAGATGATAATGCAGGTGGAAGTCATGCACAGGGTGACATGCCTTCTACCATCCTCAAAATTAAGGAACAAAGTGTTTGACCTAGCCTTTTCTTAGTTTAAAATTTTTTTTTAATTTCCTATGTTTCTATCTTCCTACTTGAAGAGGCTAACCCAGTTGCATAGCTACAGGTTATTTTGGTAACCTGAATTTTTTTAAAAAATTATATGCTTAAATGTTGAAAGAAGATACTATAATTGACCCCAGAGGTTCCCAATTGGAGACATTTGACCCATAGAGGACATCAGGCAATATCTACAAACGTGTTTGGTTTTCACAGGTGGGAAGGTGGTATTGGCCTCTACTGCCTGGAGGCCAGGGATGCTGTTAAGCATCCTATAATGTTCTTCTACAAGACAGTCCCCTACAACAAAGAATGATCTAGGCTCAAGTGTTAGTAACACCAAGACTGAGAACCAAATGACTGAAAAGAATTCATCTCTTGACATATTGCCTCTGATGTAAAAATAAAATTAAATTAAATAATTAAATCAAATCAAATTAAAATATGGCTGTAGTTAGGATTAGAGAATCTCTCCTGAAATTTGGTCACATCCTGCTTCACCCTTCTGGCTACAGACCTGGCATCTTGCAATGTTATGTATGACATGAATATACTAGAATAAAAAATAAAATTTCCATCTAATGAAGAGTATATTTTACCTATTTCACTTTTTAAAGATTTTATTTATTTATCTTGAGAGGGGAAGGGAAGGGGGGAGAGAAATATCAATGTATGGTTGCCTCTCATGCATCCCCTGCTGGGAACTGGCCTGCAACCCAGGCATGTGCCCTGACTGGGAATCAAACCATGATCCTCTGGTTCACAGGCCCATGCTCAATCCACTGAGCTACACCAGTCAGGGCTATTTCTTTGTTTTATTCATCTTAATAGGTTGTCACCATCATAAAATGTAAAAGATTCCAACTGGCTCTTACTCCATCCCCTTGGTAATACTGGTGGCCACCGTCCTGACAGGGGCTGCTGGGAATGACAGCCGAAAACCCACAAGACAATTTTTCCAAATTTTACTCAAGCAATTCAAGTTCATTTGTCCTTTTAAATACAGTTGGTGTATTAAAAAATTATAAACACAAATTGCCCAAATGAAAGCATTTTAAATAGACTTCTGAATAGTTTTTTTCCCCACACTTCAGTGAAAGTGATTCTTTTCATCAGTCAAAGTAAAAGTAAATCAATATTTATGTCATCCAAGAAATCTGACTAATGCTAGGAATCACTGAATAGGCAATTACATTTCAAATGCAAAATTTAACAAAATAATGATATAATGCAGGAAGCAAATGAAGTAGCAGTACAGTCAAACCAAGTGCATTCAAAGAGCTCACTGATTCGAAGCTTTTCCACAATCTTCATTCAAGTCTTCTTTTGATATTCATAAATTCAAATTAGATAATAGAAATGATAAAAGACATAAAAGATGTCTTAAAGGTATCCTCTTTCAACATGACATTTCTGGGTAGTTTAGAAATACTAACAGTGGCAGCTTTATCGACTTTAGCAATGAGCTTTAGGGAACGAGGTTGAAGAGTAGGCTCAGGAAGACATGTCCAGTTCATTAAATGCTTAAGACATTATAAGTAGAGTTATTTTTTTATAAAGGTGTACATATTTCTCCCCCACTGCAAATTCTAACATACATTCATCAACCTAAAATATCTTCTTTCCTACTTCAAACAGAAAAAATAATATGATCCAAGAAATTTATTCTTCTTGGAGTTTACTTACTTGCTAATTATAACTTTCAAATTAGTTTGACAAATTATTCCTCTAACACTCAGCCCAGGACCTAGAATCCACAAGTAACAGATAAATTCTGCTAAGTCACCCCACTCTCTAAATGATTGTGTGTATTTAAAATTTGTATATTTCTGTGCACATCTATAAATCTATATCTATGTAGATCTGCACGTTTAACTTTCTAAAATCACAAGTCATTTTTTATTGCATAAAATAAAATGTTCAATAAATTGCACTTTATGCATCTATCCTACTGATAATTTTTTGAATGTTTTCTTTCTTTCTTTATTGGCTAGGAGCTCTTCCAAGCACTGAAGGTAACAAACTGTCATTTGCCTGAGACTTTCCCAGTTTTAGCACTGAAGTTCCATGTAAGTCTGAAAGGACAAAGTTATATAGAAAGTTATATATAACCTTTCACTCCACCCAGTCGTAATGTCAAGAGCTTTGTAATTCAATAGGTAGAACAGTAGAGAAACATATTATATGTATGTAAGTTTATACTGCAAAAGCAATTCCAAATACATTGATCCAAATAATCCCGTGGTTGAATTCCATGGAATCTTTGGACTCGATTCTCCTTAAACCTTTGATTCTAAATATCAAGGAAATGATATAGGAAATATAGTTAACTCAAAGTCATAGATTCCAAGCTTGTCATCTCAGGTTATTTATTCTTTTCAATATCCTCTGTATTTATTCACGTTTTCTCTGGCCTCTGAACCTTCAATTTTCAGTAAGAAAATTGTTACAACTGGGTCTTTGTATTCTACCCAGAGAGTCCATGGCCTGGTGATTCTGATTTTACACCCTTCCAAAATCTTAGACATTTTCCTACTCAGCACATCTAAAATTTCTGTGAATCCATGGGCAAATACAAAGGTACGATAAATGGCAAAGTTAGACATGGAATGACTGAACATTCATTACAAAGTCAGATGAGTTCTTTGTCATTTAAGGGAACAGGAGAGACTGGCATTAAAACAGGGGTTCATTAAAAGTGAATGTTAGCCTGACCATTTACAGTGCCTTTAAAACATTTGGACACTGTTCTAATTTATACCAGAATGCCTTCAAAAATATTTGAACTCCTAACTAAACACAAGGGAATTATTAAGTAGAAGGCTTTGAGTTTTATACTGAAGTGATGCATCTATTTATTTTCCTCAATGCTGCCATATATCAGACTAAGTACCCTTCAACACAAACTCAGTTACACTTTTTGAAAGTGTTCTTTTCTCTTCATCCTTCAAATTTTACCTTACCATTTTCTGCTGAAATAGGCATTGACAAATAGTTCAGGGAAATAAGTGGTTAAGGGAGCTAAACCAATCTCCCTCCTCTGCCCCCACATGCAGACTGCTTGTCCTTATCCAAAGGAGAGAAGAAAAAGGAGTTAAGCTCAGTACGGGAACCAGGCACAAAGGTGCAGGTAAACCTGATGTAGTGGAGGGTGGCAACGGGAAGCCATCCTGTCTAACCCTTGTGAAGCTCACCTAACTCAGGAGCCACCACAAACAACATTTACATTTCCCCCTCCAACGTCTCAGTTGAGGCTGTTTATTCACATGAAGTTTTCTGACATCTTCAACCTTCACCTTTTTTATTTTTCACAATGCATGTTTGAATAATTAAGTGGCAGCTCTTTAAAGGTGCAAAGAACTTCACGGTCAACTTCAGAGAGAGAGTCAGTGGTGAGATGCGTGGGAACTCACAGGAGAAAACAATCACTCTTCAAGGAGCAGAGGCTGTTTTATCTCCTAATCCTGTTGACTGATAATACAACTATTTTATTCTCTTAATGCCTCTGTTTTACTGGGGAAAAAACTACACATTACAACTAGACCTTTCGAGTAGTTTCAGTACCTAATTTCAATTTTTATCTTAAGGTGAAGACTTTCCTGGTGTTATCAGTCAAGATAAATTAATCGTTTCATTGTTGTTGGGTTTTTTGTTTGTTTGTTTTTGTTTTGCTTTGTTTTGTTTTCCTCATGAGGCCCTTGAAACCTCTACTGACAAATTTCTATCTGCCCTGGATGAACACATACGCCTCCTTTCCCAAGTTCAACAGTTTACATACTTTTCAAGGGCAAGGACTTTGACTTCTGTGTATTTCCCAAATACCAAGTACAGGGTCAATGAATGCATGAGACCAGGCATAATACAAAGATGATCATCAGAGTCCACCAGGGTCATTCTTACTTTATGTACAGAGCCATTGGCTTTACAGTTGATAAGGAGTTACAGTTGTATATGTGCATCCCCCCTTTTAGTATTTTGTTTACAAACAATTTGGAATTCATCATACGCCACTATGAAGTTTACTGACTCACTGTTCACTCGTTTCCTCAACAAACATCTCAGTAAGCACGCGTTCATGTAACTAGCTCTGAATACCTTACTAGAATAACCTCTTACGAATAAACCCAGGTTTCAATCCAGATCTGTTGGAAGCTTGGTCTCACTAATCTCTGTCCTTTTTATTTCTCCCCAAACCTTGGGGTGATTTCTATACACTGAGTCAAATTACCTTGGTCTATATTTTGTGAATGACAACTAAAAATTGATATCCATATTTTATTTCTTTCCCTCCTCTGCTTTAAACCCTCTTCCCTGTAACTCCTTTCCAATGCTAAGGATGGACGTCACATAACTTGTTTATAAAATATTCATAAATAAGGCAGTCGCTGTGACATTTTATTTGTATCTCCATCCAGAGCGGATAGTCATCTGGTGCATGCTGATAGGAACAGGCTACTGGTTGGTATCTGCTGCCAACTCGTACGTCTGCTGAGTGTGCCGTCGTACTGGCTTCTCAGCAGTCCCTCCTGCAGGACCTCACAATCGGGCTGTCCAACAGGGACCAAGACCTGCGTTACTGCCGGAGTCACACTCAGGGGCTCAGGGGCCAACCAGTGGGGCAAATGGGGAAAGAATTGACTACATCACGCAGTGCTTACTTTTTACTCTTATTGCCACAAAAATTCCCTTTTTTTTCCCTCTTGGTAACCACCCCTAGTTTTCCTCTAGGAATCCCCTCAACCTTTGAAATTGCATGAAGGCTTAGTAGGATGTGAAGCAAAGTGTGCTGTTGGTTTCCCCTATGTCCTGCCAACAGGCGCCCATCAAGTTATCACTTGTAGAAATTCACATCTTGAACAATGGGACAGAAGAGCTCAAAATAAGGAAACAGTTTGTCTCACTGGCAACCTGTAACTATAGGTATTCGTTGCCGTCACATGTGCTCGCCGGGGCACCTCTGCTCTGGTGCTCTCTGAGGGTCCTTCCCCTTACTCCTCAGCCTCAGGCATTCCTCCGACGGTGTCAGGGTCATCCACTGAATTGTGTCTTTCAAAAGTCTGTTTCATTCCTAATCCTCAGGACCTGTGAAGGTGACGCAATTTGGAAACAGGGTCTTGGCAGATGTAATCGATTTAAGATGAGATCATGAGGGTGGCCCTAATCCAGTAGGACCAGTGTCCTCATAAGGGCCACACAAAAAAGGGAGCACGCCATGTGATAGCAGAGGCAGAGGTTGGCGTGACTCATCTGTAAGCCAGTATTGCCAGCCACACCATGTGGCATGTCAGCTCCAGAAAACTAATAGAGCCATCATTCCGAATTCTTTTTTTAAAAGGGTTTAAAAAGTCTTAAAGGGGGTGAGGAAGTAGTAAAGGGTAACAGTAGCCAAATATAGTGGCCCTGGCTGGGAGACCCAGCTGGTTGCAGCATCTTCCCATACACCGAAAGGTTGTGGGTTGGATCTCCAGTAGGGGTGGGTACAGGAGGCAACCGAATAATGTTTCCTCTCACGTCAATGTTTCTCTCTCTCTCTCTCTCTCTTCCCCATTTCTCTCTCTAAAGTCAATAAACATATCTTTAGGTGAGCATTGAAAAAACCAAGCTATATGGTGAAGGAAGACTATAATCTGACTACGGGTAGTGGGTACAAGAGGCAATATACAGATTATGTATCACAGAGGGGGACCCCTGAAACCTTAACTTCTCATTAGCCAATGCTACCCCACTATATATTTTTTAAATCCTAAAGAACCCGATAGTGTTTGCTAGATGAACATCAATTTAATTCAGACATCATTTGGATGACTGTGTTCAAGAGGAGGTTGGGGCCCTTCTCTGGCCTCGACATAGTAATCCCATTTCGAGTTACTACTCATTAACCTAAAAAAACCATGGCCAATGACTGACAAGGGGAATCTGCTAATAGGCTTCTGGAGATGGGTTTGCCTCTTGAAAGAGATTGGCATGTGAAAAAAAATGCCTTTTTCCTACATGCTTAACCTCACGCTACAGCAATTGTTTTATGGAGTGTGGCAGACGTCTTGCAACCAGGTGACAAGACATCACCAACACGCTGAGTGCTTTTTTGAAGGGGAACGACCTTGGGTACTTGTGTAAGCCATAGCAGAAACCCTGGAATCGGTAGGCTCTGCACTTATTCGGTGAACTTAATAAATCTCATTACAAAAGCCACTTCCTGTTGCATGTTCTGGTATCTCTTGTCAAAAGTATCTTTACCGTACAACATTATAGTCTGGGAATTCTCTCAATACTTCAGTCCAGGAGGTCAGCTGGCCAACCAGAGTGGCACCAGAGACCAGATGCCCGAAGGGGATCTCTGATTAGCGAAAGAACTACCTACATTTGTCACCTGGTGTTATATTACATGATGAGAACCTCTGCTTATCACAACTACAAAGTCATCAAAGGCTACAGATATTGAATCAGTCGTGTTGAAATCCCTAAAATGTTGTGAAAATGAGATTCTACTTCAGTCTTATTTGAACATTTTCAAGATGCCAGGGTCACAGACTTTTGGATATTTTTAGCTTCTACTTGGGACAGAATAAGAGGTTTAAAAAAACCTGGGACAAGGAAATAAACAGACAGTGAAAAAAGCTACATGAACAGCTCTTACATCATGCAAATTTGGGATAGAGTTTTACATTTTTATTCCTGAAATTTGTCCCAAGTTTGCACGATATTAGAACATTTAATTAGTTTTGTCACTAAAGACCTGAATCAAGGTAGAGCTGCCCACTAAAAATGTGTTTTGGTAAGGTATTCTCTTTGTGTAGATTTAAAGACATAGAATTCTGTTTGGGGAGAAATACTAGCAATTGTCCTTGGGAGTCAGAGAACTTTTATTCTCTTAAGAATAAAACCTAGCTAAGTGTGGGTTCGGAATTGGTTTTTCTTTGTATTTTCCAGCTCTGCTATTACCAGCACGCTTGCCTCATGCGTGTGCCCTTCTGCAATCCACAGACTGCATGGCCATATTCGCAGCAGGGGGTGGGCGCTGGGACAGGGGGCAGCTATGTCTGCACAGATTCACAAGGAAAGCCATTGCACTCCCCCCAGCAGACTTTCCCTTTGGGCCCATGAACTTGAACTGATCCTCAAGACCATCTTTAGCAGCAAGATAGAGCATAAAAACAAGAGACAGAATGCTTATAGTTTGATAATGTCAATGAGTATCCACTGTGAACCCAAACAGGGTTTTCTGAACAAGTTCAAAGAACAAACAGATCTGAGGTGGGCAAATAGTGGGGTCTACCATGTTAACCTTGTCAATAAAGTTGCTTAGATTGTTTCTTATCTGAGCATGTTGATTAATATAATCTTCATTGCCACAAGTTCACATACAGTCAGAAAAGAGTTAACATTATCTGCTTGACCTCAATGAGTTCAGACAGGATAAACAATACTTGATTAATGTGTTTTAATGGCTAGACTAGTGCTTATTTGCATATTGGCATTATAAAATGTAAAGGCATTTTAATATAACACCTGAGGCACTAGAGTGGGGCAATGACTTTGAACTTATTAAATGTTGAGTTTAATATTTTAGAAAATTATAATACGAAACCCTGAAATTACATAGTGATAATTACTTAATAAGATTTATGTATATATATGTGTATATATATATATATATATATATATATATATATTTACTATATTATATTTGGGGTGTCACTGATACTGAATTATCTTTTATATTCATATTTTATTTTTATCACAGGCAATATTTTATATTGTCCTGTTATCATAGGAATACTTCCTACAGAGAAAATGTATTCAAGCCACTACGGTCAATGTAAACTTCTGTATCTTATGTTATGATTTGCTACATGATTTATTTTATCAAGTATGAAAACAAATGATGAATTATGCCCTCTTTGTGTAATCTTTACTTTAAATTCTATGTAGTGCCACATACATTATTGGGTAGTGTTCTGTTCCTCTTACTCTAAAACATGAATATCTGCACCAGCAGGTTATCAGTATCTCCCGTGTGCGGGAGAGTGAAGAGATAAAGGGATGGAGTGATAGAGAAAGAACAGAATTTACCATCGACATCCACGCAAGTGCACTATGTGGAAGAGATCTGATTTATATTTCTATGATGTGAAATTAGGATTTCACTTCTGAATTTCACACTTTCCAGGAAGTCCTTTCTGTGCCCAGGTCGGGTCATGGGGTTCACCAAGTCACTCTGCAACCAGCCAAAGTCCAGCTGCGACTGTCAACTGTCAAAGTATATTTGAATGAGGAAAAAACTTCCTGAAGACTGCTTTTAGCACCAATTCTTGAATTCAACCTATGAAGGTTTTGTAAAAATTAGAAATGATGACTCAGTCTGTTACATGTATGCTTTGCAGGTAAAATTGATTTTTTTAAAAAAACAGACAAAAAATGCCCAGTATAGTTATCACTTTTAAACCAAACTTAGGAAGTCCTCTTATTCACAGAATTTAGAAATGTCTGTATGTATCATTCTCCTTCTTCAAATTATCCGGATACTGCCTGACCCAGTGAGAAAGGTAGGTGAATACTGTGAAGTCATTTTTCTGCCTCATGTGGTATAAAGGAAGGTGGCTTACCTTAAATAAGCGAGTATTACTACCTGAAACCTTCAAATAAAAGCCATATTTTCAGCAATGGTTTAATGAAGGGGGCTGGAGGAAGATTAAACAATACAGCTCAAGCCCATTTGTGAAATGACCAATTCGCAGAAAACCATGAGAAAAGTACATTAAAGCCAGTCTAGGACAACTTGTTTTTGTTATTTATTGCCAGAGGCATGAGCAGAGCAAAGACAGGTAGAAGGCAGGAGGAGGTTTGAGTGTACATGCAAGGCCAAAGGCATGGGGAGACAAGGTCAGGGACAGAGAAAGGTGAGCTGGCTGAGTGTAAGTCCTCAAAACTAAAGAGAAATGTTTGCGTTTAAGGGAACTCTCATTCGTTTACATAAAATGTTCAGAAATTAGGAAATGCTAAGTGTCTAAAATTCATCATTCCATAAATTTGGTATGGGCAAGTTAATTTTCACTAACTTGGGTTTTAAAGAATTGATTGTTGGCTGACTTTGACATCGACGAACACCAGTACACATTTTGGATTAAACTTGCCTTCTAATATGCATGGAAAGTATCCCCTACAATAGTGTGAATGACTCTAATTCAATCAGCCCAACAGCTGGCTCTAAACTCGATGAGAAGGTAGGAGGTCAAGTTGAATTAAATGGGAGGCAAGGGACATTTGGTCTCTTCACAGGTGGAGAATCATTGTGATTAATAGAAAAAGATAGAGAACAAACCACATATCTGGCAACAGGCAAGGTTAAGTAATATATGGAATACAAATTTAGGCATTTATGGAATAATGAATATTTATCAACATGGAAAGATACATTACATTGCAGACTGTGAGAACAGAAATTGTATCCGCTGTGTTTACAATTAAACCTAACACAGTGCCTGATATGAAGGAGAAAGGGATCAGATCATCAAAGATAATATAAAATATCACATTTTCTGTAAAAATACATATTTCGCAAAGGAATTTTCTAAGGTTTCAACAGTGCTTCACAGTATATTTTTCAATCATTTCTCTATAATTCCCACTTTATATCAGTGAACATTGTTTAAATTTATAGAGAAAAGTATTAGACTAACAAGTTTTCATTGTTTTAGACCTGGGAACTTTCTGTCATCCTCCAGTATCCTTGAATTCAGATTGTACATGTAATCCCATTTGGCCATTTGCCTGATATAATCCATTGGATAGAGAAATCTCTCATGACCTCTGCCACCTTCATATATTCAACCAGCAACTGATGATACTTAGGAAAATATAGAGATTCCACTTAGATCCTACTAAGGGTGTTCCTATCATGTTGATCCCAATTATATCCTGCCTTCATGCATATATATTATATAACATGCAGTGGCTATGTGGAAAGACTACAAAGAATCTATTGCACATCAGGAGATGGTGATCATCGTAAGAAAGCAGAAGCCATGTTCAAAGAACCCTTTTGGAGAGGAGTGAAAAATACAAAAGTTTCAGCAGTGTTAGAAAATATTCCTTATAAAAATAACAGTCACTCAAGAGTCCATATTAGCATATAGATTTTGATACTGGAGGTTAACAGTTAAGAATGGTTTGTTATAGTCATTCTTTCCCCAAATTCATGCTTTGCTTCAAATGCATCTACAGGTTTGCCTAGGTTAAATCTAGTGGCGCAGAAGTCTTATTTGGGAATGTTTTCCTCATTTCCAAAGCATTAAAATAGTCTTTTAATTGACGTTATTTAAATAATAAAATATGTCCCCTTACCCATTCCATGGCCATTCATTTCTTTGTTCCAGAAAAGGATATTTGTATATCACCACCTTTTCGCTCACAATGATTAGTAAAAGAAAGGTTTGCATAAGAATTAGTTATGGCTCCAGTATACAGGAATTTTTCTTTTCCTCACAAAGGGTATGCGTTGTTTTGGTTATTTTCTTTTGAAAAATTATAAGTAGAAAGAAATAGATGTTTCTATTAGAAGAGGACCTGTGGGCAAGATCTGAAGGTAAGAGTAAGAAAAGGGAAATTGATGATGGTCTACACACCAATTCGAAGACCTATCTGTATTGCTAATAGGAAATTCAGCTTGAAGTGACAAAGTACATCCTCCATCGTTCTCCTACATATAAACAGTTAACTTAGACTAATGTAAAAGAACTGTGGGAAATAAGCTGAGGATCTGGTGGTCTCATGAAGGCCTCCGTACATGAAAGAACCAACTGCAGAGCAATACTAACCCGCGAAGAAAGGAAGTGACGATTTACATTCTGAGGAACTGAATGCAAAAGCCAAAATCACTGTCCCTGTTTTCACTATCTGCTCCCTTAGTTTGTTTTATTTTTATCATGGTGTTCATCACCATAAAAAGTAATATGGATTCCTTATTTCTTGCTCTTTGTTGTCCACTCTCTGAGCTAAAACATAAGCTTGATGAGAATAGGAGTTTCATATACACTGACTATTGACATATCTTTTTCTCTTTCAGGGTGCTTGGGAAAAGGTATTTTCTCAATAAACATTTGTCATTTCAATGTATGAATGTGTAATATCAGAGGAAACTGAGGAACCAGCATTCTTGTTCACATCTTAGAAATGTCATAGCGCTGAAAAACCAGAGCGTGACAGAGGAAAGAGTAGAATGTTCAGGTAGAGGTGAGCGCAGTTGGGTGCTGGTTGGAGCCTTGTCCAGATACACCAAGGTTGTGGTTTTGATCCCTGATCTAGGCACATGCAAGAATCAACCAATGAATGTGTAAATGGGTAGAAAAACAAATGGTGTTTCTGCCTCTTTCTCGAATCGATGACTAAACATTCTTTTTAAATTAAAAAAGAAGAACAGTTGGGAGAAGGAGATAAAATGAAGCAACTATGATTGGGGCAGATTCAGAAGCAGATGTTAGAAACTATTCGAAAGGAAAATGGTCTACGGAGCAGAGAAAATGGATTCTTGATTTACTGTGAGAAGAGCTGACCTGCTCAACTCACCGTAAGCTCTCATAGGACCTAACTTTTCATTTACAAGTTCTAAAGAAAGGCTATCCGATCCCTATTTCCTGAACTGTGTCTAAGCTGTGTTTTCACTCACGGCGATTGTAGATTGCACAGTGCATCTGTACCATCCTAAGTCTTTCTTGGCTTGCATTCTGGAAAACGTCAGTAACTGATATCTCATGGGAGATGTTGTAAACATTTTAATTAGATAGCATTCTGCTTCTGTCTCTTATTTTCCAAAGAAACGTGATTACTGTTACATGAGAGAATTCTACAGATAAAATGTAGAAAACAGACATCACTCCAACTTCTCCAACTTGCTTGCCAGTGTGAGTGTGTGTGTACAGGGTGAGTATATGAATAGTGTGCAGGTGTGTATACAGTGTATCTATGTGAACAGTATGTGTTTGTAGTGTGAGTGTGTGAATGATGTATGTGTGTATATCTTTCCTGTTTTAGGATAAAAATTTTGACACAATGAATTATTAATAGATCATCATGATTTGTTAGCAAGAAGAAACACAGGTTGTCTTCAAGTTCTAAATTTCAGACGATAAAAAGATAAAGCAGGCAATGAGCATTTTTCATTAAGTGGGTGTTCTGAATCATAGCTATCCATTAGAGACCAGAAGACCAAGTGAAGGTTAAAGGATCAGGTATTTATCACACATAGTCGGGGGAACATCAAAGGGACTTGTACAGAGGAAAGACCACTGGAAGCTGTAAAATTAAGGTCCTGCAGGATGTTTTTCTAGATGGAATAACTCAGACGTATGGAAACGTGCATGGAACTAAAGTCCAAGCTGTGGACTAGATGATGTGGAGAGGAGGCTCCAGGCAGCCAGAACTATCAGGGACAGTATAGACAGTAGGGAGCTCAAGAGAAAAAGACCAATCCCGTGAGGTCGTGAATGAATTCCTGTGCTCACCTCTAAGCTGAACAGGCAGGGATCTGACACTGAATAGGATCTCAAAGGTTCAAAACCTGAGCTAGAATGTAGACCACCATCTAGGTCCAGCATGGCCACTAGAGAGTGGACACACCAGTTGATTCAAGCAGAACCGCAAATGTATTAAAAAGTGCGCTGACCCTGGAAATAATACAAAGAAAGTAGATCAAAGCTTTTACCTTAAACTGATATAGGTCAATCCCTACTAAAAGAAAGCCAACTGTCTTATGATTCAAATGAGTCAGAATCTCATAACACAATATTCAATATGTCCAGGATATTTTCAACATCACTCGGCATATGAAGAATCATATGAAAATCACAAGATAAGTGTTTCTTAACACTTCAAGGAAAAAGCAATCAACAGACACCAAAAACAAGATGACAGAGTTGTATTTATCAGATAAAGACACTGAAACAGCTATTATAACTGTGTTTTAATAGGAAAATACAATGTCTAACGAATAGAAAGAATGAAAGTCTTAGCAGAGTGAGAATATACAAAAATGTATCAAATGAAAATTTTATGATTGAATAATACAATAATCAATCCCCAAATTCAGTAAATGGTCTGAATAGGAGAATGGAATGACAGAGTGAAAAAAAAACAGGGAACTTCAAGAGAGGTCATGAAAAACTAAGCACTCTGATAAACAGAGAAACTTAGAGTTTTCTTGAAAAAATGAACAGAACCTCAGAGTCCTGTGGGACAATGTCAAAAGGTTTAATATTGGTGTCATTGGAGTCACAGAAAGAGGGAAAAATAAATGGTACAGAAAAACATGTCTGAAGAAAAATAACTGGAAGCTTTCCTAATTTGGTAAAAGAAATAAACTTACAGAAATAAGAGGGAGTTTCAGGAAATTAGAAACAGGACAAACAAAAAAATCCACATACAAACACATCATAATCAAACTACTGAAATTAAAGATAAATCCAAAAGTCTTGAATGCAGCCTGGCACTTTTCACACGAAGAGAATACTGACTCAAATGACTATATATTTTATATCAGAACCCATGGCAGTCGGAAGGAAGTGAACCATTTTTAAAATGCTACAAAAATTCTATATTAGAATTCTATATCCAGTGAAAATCATCTTGAGAAACAGAGGTAAAATAAACAGTCTCAGATGAAGGAAACAAAGAGTATATTCATCACCAATAAGAAACCTGTAATGTGAAGAATAAAGGAGGAGAAATAGAAATGTAAGCACCAGAGTAAATATAACAGACATTCTTCTTTTGGTTCTTCAAAATGTACATGGTGATTAAAAGCAAAAAATAGGACATCGTCTAATTACTCAATCTATGTCATTGTAACATGTGAGATCTGTATTATAAGAGGAGGAGAGTAAAAGAACCCACATGGAAGTAAGATTTCTGTTTATTACATAAAATGAGAAGATATTAAGTCTTTGAAGAATATAAAAGAAATAAGTATAGGTGCCATAATCTCTGTGGAGAAATCACTGAAACACTATGCAAAGTGATAGCATTAAAAAATCAATAGTTAAATTAAAGTGAAATACGAAAACTATTTAACAAAAGGATGCAAGAAAGGAAACAAAAGAATAAAAAATAAAAAGTAAATTAGAAAATAAACAGCAAAATGGTAACCCTAAATCCAAACATATAGATGATTTTATTAAATATAGTGATTTAATTACATCAACTAAAATTGTCAGAATTAGAAATATCTATGAATATCTATGATAACCATATAAATGCATTAAAAGTAAATGAATTGCAAAACTATTCTATGCAACCACTAATCAAAAGAAGCTGGAGTAGCTATAGATCAATATCAGACACCACAGACTTCAGAGCAAGGGATGTTACCAGGGAGCAAGACAGACAGTAGAGAATGCTCATTCTCATTCTCAGGCCTTTAAACATAGTTGCTTAACTGGAACACTCATGAGCTTGCAGCTGGCTTCTTTCCATCCTTTCACCCTTTAAATCTCAGCTCAGATCTCATCTCTTAGAAGACATCCCGTCTAACCAGCCCTTCCTAATCCAATTTATCTTATCACTTTACTCATCTCCTTCAAAGCCGTTTTCGTAAACTGCAATTTTTTTTCTTCTATTTCTCCCCCTCTCCAGCTACTGTTATGGAAGCTCCTAGAAAAAAGTATCTACCTCATGATCTTCAGCTCTTCCCACTGTGCTAAAAAACTGTAGGCTCTTAAATAATCGTGGAATAAACAGTGGACTGACAAAAACATATGGCTTCCACTTCAGTAGTCAGTCTACTCCACTTTATTGTAAGGATTAAACAAGGTGAACCAAAGAAAGCACATATCATGGTGGTCCTCACTGAGCACTGTTTGATAAATGTTACCAGTTGCTACTGCCACTATTTTTTAGCATCCAGAATAGTGTACATTGTGTTTTAAAAGCAACTTATTGCCTTTTTACATAGGTCACAAGTTAATCTATTGCTAACTTCCTAGCCCCAGCTAACTTCCTCATGGTCCTTATTCCAAAGGTAGCTACACTGTGGAAAAAGATTCCAAAAGGGAGAGGTAAACAAAATCATTACATGGTATTCTCTCTACTGCTTTGAGCTATTAGTTATGCTGTCTCTATGCTTTCAGTGATTGATCATTAGCAATTAAGCCAGTGGATTCTGACTTTTTTTTAATTTTCAGTGTTAGGAAGTATTCTTGATAAGCAAGGTCTGTGTGTGTGTGTGTGTGTGTGTGTGTGTGCGCGCACGCATGAGAGAGAAAAAGAGAGAAGAGAGAGTGCACATGTGGGGATTATAAATTTAATAAATAATTATATTATGTCACATTTCATTCTCACACTATCAGACATCCTTGTGGTCCATTTTAAATGAGGTATCTTTCTTCATTACATGTAATTTTGACACTAACCTCACATATTTCTCTGCCTATTTATACCAAGTTTCTCTTCTTTGTTTTCATTCACTCTAAACTTACTTTATGTATTATATTGTATTAATATCTTATGTCAACTTAATTCAATATAGGAGGTAATATGTAAATAATTAAAGAAAATATTAAAATATAAATAAACAAAATACTAGTAAACACTAATTATAAACTTCAAGTGAGTTTTAAATCAAATATGTACATGTAAAATGAAATTATAAAAAACACTAGAAGCTTTTATGATATTTAAATAGTTTCATAATGAAATTTTTTCTATTATGTCTCAAAACCTAAACAATCAAAACAAGAAAAAATTTACTCTTAGAACAAAACACTGTATATGTAGGAAAAAAACCACCACGTGTAACTCATAACAAAAGAATTCTTTTGTGGCTATGTCAAATAAAACTTAAATATTGGTTAAAAAACCTGACAATCTAATAGGAAAACAGGTGAAGTACATGAATAATAAATAGAGCACAAAAGCTGAAATACAAATGGTTCTTAAGCATAAAAATAGGCATTCCATCTTATTGCTTAGAAGAGATGGCCATTCAGCAATATGATGAAATACCTTTGTTTAAAAAAATCTATCAGACTGGTACTTATTAAAATGTTGCTAGTACACTGTGTTGGCAAGAGGAAAAAATGTGCATGCTATTAGTGAAAGTGTCAGTCACCCAATATTTCTGGAAGGTGACCTGTATTAAGTACTAAAATAAACGATGCCCAACTTTTAGATGTATCACCATTTCAACTACTTATTCTACAAATACTCTCACACACGTGACACAGTGTGGACTAGGCAAAAGCATAGACTCAAATATTGCAACAGGGACCAGCTGCGTGGCTTACTCCCTATTCACAGAATGCAATATTGTGCCATTGTTAAAAAGAATCAAAGTTATGTGTTCTGATACAGAGAGGTGTTACTATGTATTATCACGTATTTTTAAGAGCAATATTCATATGAGTTTGTACAGTATCATCTTTTGAATGGTATGTGGGAAGTAGAGGGAGTTGTTGAAGGAAAAGTCATGTCTGTTTGTGAACACATTATCTCTGAAGGAAAGACGAGATCCTAATAATAGGACTTGCCCCTGGAGAGGACAGCTGAGTGGCTTGAAATTAGGTAAAGAGGAAGGCTTATTTTTTACTCTATATATTTTCTATCTTTGAATTTTATATCATTGGTTTTTATCACCGATGTTCCCTCCCTGTCTTTCTCAAAAGAGAAAAGTGAGTATTACCGGTAGAGAAGAAACACAATGCTAGAATTGTCACCCATGGCTACAACAATTAGAATCACCAGTGATGTTTTTAAAACCTACATTTACCCAAGTTTCGCCCCAGCTCTTAAAATTGGAATACAGAATGTCTGGATTGCCATCATAATCATATACATGATTCTACATACATATACATGTATATATGTGTATGTGTATGTGTGTGTATAGCAGGATTATGGTCCTTTTACTTATCTTAGTTTCAGATAAATCTGCCATGAGCTGACTTGTTTTCACAAAGGTACTTATCCCATAAATCCTAAGATTGGTTGTTCTCATTCACCTGAAATAAAGATATGAATATATACTTATAGATCCCCTGGTGATTCTAATATATTAGCTGAATTGAGAACCACTGGACCAGAGTGAGCAAAGAATCCATGGAGACGATGGAACCCACTCTAAAGGTGAAACTGGTCAGCCCTAGAAAGATGACTATCAACTGACTGAGGTGTAGATTGGGTTTATGTATCTTGAGATATTCAGCTACATTGAATAAAAGCAGAGTAAGAGAAGGAGGAGAGGTGGGTTGCTTATCCTCTGAGTAAAGCAATAAACACACCAATGATAATTATTACAGTTGTTAATGCACGCATATCCACTCCGTATTTAAAACGATCACGGGTACATTTCATTGTGGACCACTCAGTATTCTTCACCACATGCTCCCATCAAAATGCCTTTTGCAAAATACTGCAGAGTCTAGACACTGTCACAAGGAACAGAATCTCACTGATATATTGTTTCGAACTGGAGGAAATGACACGTTGCCAGGTAGAAGCTACATTTCTCAGCACACAGTACAACCAAAGGTGATCGAAGGGGACTTGCACTTCTCCTTACAGTTGCAAATGTACACTGAGTGTTTGACATGTTGCATCACTAAATATTTTAACTGAATCTTAATATTGTTCCTTTAGGAAGATTTTGTAAGTCAGTCAAATTCAAGCCCGTGGATAGAAGTTAAAAGTAAATTTTTTTTGCCTTTATCCTTAGGTACACGTCTGAAGCATTTTCAATTCCTGCATTTAAAAGGCTCCTGAAATCTGCCTGTGGCTATGCCCTACAACACCCAGACACATTTTTAGGATAGAAATTCTATGAATCTGTTTACCATAATTCTCCACTGTGGGCAAGATGTGGTATTTAAATCATGCCACTGTATAATTAATTTATGCTTCAATGATAAATTTGACTGTCTGAAAAGTCAAGTTCTTTAACTTTATTATATATTCTAAGGAGACTTTTTAAAAAAAAATACTCAGAGTAGAATCTTCGGGAATTATTGTCACATTTGGTCTTTCAAAATATTCACCCATGACACGTCCAGGTAAAACAGTCATCACATGGGAGAATAAAGGAGAATGGCAAGCTTTTGAAGTTGTGCTTACTGAGGTGGCCTGTGTGGGGTTCATCTTGTGAAGGGAAAAGAGGATCGCCAAGGTCAAAGTCATTTGATGGGCCTTGAAGTGCAGGGGGTACATACAAGTGGACAGGACATAAACTTCAAGGACTCTTTGAAACTTTGTACTGACTACCCTGGAATATTAATGGCAACTGCTACAGGATAGGGCGTCGGGCAGTGCTGGAGACAGAACCCGTCTGACACCAGCTGGTTAAGACTTCTTTTTGAGAAAGAGGTGAACACATGAACTTGCAAGTATGAGGAGCTTGTACTGGTTCAGATTCACAGCGGTGGGCACAGGAGTGCCCGTACGTGTTAGCTGAATGCATTATCGAGTGAATGCATCTGTCCATAACGGATGAGGCCTGCTTTAAAAGGTTCCAGAAGCCACGAGAAGGCGCATGTGAGGAATGGATTCCTCCCCGGGCTGTCTCCGAAGGACAAGTTTCAGGACCGGCAGCAAAGCAAAACCTTCCTCTAAAGAAGCATTTCTTGTCAAATTTACGTCTCTTCTGAATCAATGTGAGGGTGTATTTCCAAGCAATTCCATAAGCCCCCTAATTATAACAGGCTTCTAACATGTACAAATTTGGGCTTAATATTGCACAATACTATATATTATTAAAAAAACATTTACACTTCTTTCCATCTCTACCATTATAAAAATGTGTTAGAGACAAAAGGTCCACTCCAAGTGTCAGGACAAACTGATAACGATGCGGGTTCCCCACCCACACAGTGCCTCCCAACCCAGCACGCACACCTTTTTAGCAGAAAGAGTCATACTCTTCCAGTGTGAGCGATCAGAAAATAGAGGTTGTCAGTATTCTGTGTCGCAAAAGACAAATCTATCACCAGATGATTCATTTCTCACAAAGGCATTTATACCATGAACTTCCTCATTGGCTGATTTCATTCATCTGAAATAAATATGTAAAAATAACCCATGGTCACAGGTTTTAACACCAAAAAACGTCCCCCAGTTTTGTGAAATACTTATTCATGTTACTCCAATTACAGGTTACATCCATGACATGTTTGTGTGTATAAATAATGTGAACATATGTATAGGCAAATATATGCTGATTATGTATAAATAATCTGTATATAAATATATGTGCATGTATGTATGTATATATATATATATACACACACATTTCCCTTCTCGCAGTCACCATCCCAGCTATAACTCACTCACCAATATCACTTTCAAATATAGGCTCTTCAAATCACCAGATGATTCCAATTCATGCCCAGTATCATGCAATTCCTATTCACATTACTCCGGTTACATAACACATCAATTACACGTTTATATTGATAAAAATAATAGCATGATTCATTTTGTTATCCTCTTTGGGAATTCAGTGCGGAAGGGGAGAGCATGAACGTGAGTACCACTAGATGTCACTGCAAACAGACCATTTCCTCTGAGGTAGATGTATTTTCCTGCCCTTCCAGATTTCCTGGACTAGTTGGGGGACATTCTTTCCAGTGGCCTTGACTCCATCAAATCCCCTGTTTCTGGAGTCAAAGGTATTTAAGTGCTCCATGGACATCCTTTCTTGAGTCTTTTTGCCAATCTGCAAAACCCTTTTCTTTCCAGAAAAAAAACAAAACAAAACAAAACAAAACACAGCCCAGGAATTTCAAAGCAGTCACCATGTTATTAATCAGGTGATAGTGTCATGCTGAGGCGGTCAGTTGATTATTTCTTAAGGAAGACCTTGGAGTGAGTTAGCGTTTCATTAGAGAACTGGAGGAGCAAACAGATTAACGCACGTGTGCTGCCACATTAATTAGAGAGTCGGGTTTGTCTCGGGATAGATAATTTGATTGTGACTAGGGTGGCAGCAGTTAATTGATTCTTTCTGAGGAAGTATCTCAGAGCTTGAGTTTAGGATTTGCTCACCTTCAACGGCCAAGGGTGACAAGAATGACAGCAGCCAGGTAGAGAGACTTTGAAGGTTTTCTAGTTCCTTTAGGTTTCTTATCCCTTCTTCCATCGGAAGCAGAAATAGCTTTTATGCAACTTCTGAGCAATGGTCTTTAAGAGCATGTAATTTGCAGCTCAGTGGGAGTTTCAACAATTATATTACAATTATATTTCTTTGTGCAAATCTGCTTAATGCATTTTGGCCAAGGTGGGGATAAGCGCTATCCAGCCGATTCTCTACCACAAGATTTTCAAGACTTATGTCACCTTTAATCAATTTACACCAACTAATGCTTAATTAGAAATATCAGCAATCAACCGCTGAAGATGTCCTTAATAATAGACCGGTGGAGTCAGAATAACAGGAGAGATGGAGAAGTCAGACTTCCTTGTTAGCTGACATTTAAAAATTCACATTTTAAAAATGACATTTAGCAGATGAGATGATGATGCAAATGAAATCTATATTTAGGGAGGGGTGAAAACAGCACATCTAATTTGAAGTGATTGCATATTCTGTTCTACCTGTGGAAATTCTGCTTAAGTTTGTCTGGTACCCTTTCAAAACATCTTTCTCCCCTCCCCCTGGCTCCAATTCCCTCCCCTATAATTCCCTCCTCTCTCCTCCTTTTTCTTCCCTTCCCCTCCCCTCCCCTCATTCTCCATCCTGCTCTGGACCAGTCTACCCCCACCCCAGCCTCCCCACGCCTAAAGGTAACCTCCAGACCAGTTTGCCTACATCTACTCTCACTGACAGCAAGTCCCCGGCTGACACTGAAGTTTGGCTTCCCATCCAGACAAGGTTTCTTCACGGGCTTCCAAGACCTTGGATCATAAAACCCTAGTCCTCCTCTTTTTCCATGCTCATTTTCATTCTTCTGCTGCATATTTTTAATCCGTCACAACAAATAGACTCCCTCCAGCATTCGGTCTTTGGCATAGTCTTCTCTGCCCACAGCTTGCCTCCCACCCTCTTCTTCATGCACTACTTCATTTTCATCTTAGCTTAAAACTGACTCTCTCAGGGAGGCACCACCTGTATGTCATCCCAGTGTCCCTATTATAATCCCTCACTGCCCAGCTCTCATTTCCAGCAATAACAAAAGCTACAGCTTTATAGTGTTGCATTCTATTTTTTTAATGATGTAAAGAGTCCAGCGATCCTGTCTGATTTTATATACTGTAGTACCCCTGGCTCTTTGCATGACACAAAAGAAAATTCGTGGTTCAGTAGATACAAGCTGAAGGAATGAAAGGTTCTCAGCCACTATCCTAGTGTGCCATCGTCACACTCGTCCTGTCCTGCCCCATCCTTCTCTGTTTGACCTGCACTCCTTCACCACTCATCCCCCACCTTGTGAGAAAGGCATGCAAGCACACCAGCCTTGTGTTTCGTGGAGTCCTGGTGTCTGATCTGGAGGAAAACTCATTGTGTCTATAATTCTGAAGTCCTTCCAAAATGCCAGGGTCCGTTTCACTGGCTGATTCTGTCTTTATGCAACTGTACGGTCCTCTCTTATTCTAACTGATCGGGTTTCTCAAGGTCTCTCGAATTCTCTCCAAAGTCCTCTCCTATTCTAACTGGTCAGGTCTCTCAAGGTCTCTCCAAAGTCTGCCTCTAATTATCCTTTTATATTTCCTGTTCCAACCCAGGTTGTAACCCTTCTTATAAGCACCTGCTGACTCCAATGATCCTGGCACTAGAAATTATCAGACTAATCTCAGCATTTCCTGGGACTTAATATCAGTGGTTTCTAACTGGAAAACAGAAAGGAGATCTCTATCTCTAGACTGAAAGTTTGGTTTTAATGTTACTGTTGTTGTGGGTTTGGTTGGGGGTTTGGGGGGACAGGCAAAGAATACACAATAACCAAGGCTACTGAGAGGCTGGGAAACAAAAAGTCTAAAACCCTGAACTTCCCAGGCAGCCTAACAATGTTGTCTTTCCTCCCTCATTTCTGAGCTGCAGACTGGCAACATTTGGCCAGCAGGATGCCCTTGGCCTAGAGCTTTTCTCTCCCTGGCTCTCTCTGGCCGGGCAAAGCCAGGGAAATATTCCTGATCAAGCATTTTGAGTTTATGTGAACTTCACCTCAAAACGGCTCAAGCAAAGAAGTGGAGCCTGCATGAACCAGCTGAATTTAGGTGTAGCTGAGTCCACGGTGGGGGATTTTTTTATGACCAACAGCACTTTCAACCTAACAGTGTATCGCAACAGGAATGGATCTGACCTTGAGTTCTGTGCACCTGGATGTACATCTTATTCTAATTTTGCACATTTTAGATCTGCTACCCATCTGACAACACGGTAGGCATCATGGATGTAAGTACAGCACTTGTGGCTAGAAAAGCAATCACATTCAAGGTCAAGTTGACTGAGAATTTAAGTTGATATTGTCCTGATGCCTGCGAAAAGCATTCCTATTTTGAGGATACTTAGTCTTGATGGAGATGCAGTGTGGTCTTCAACGAAAACAAACAAAAATAACAGCAAAACCAGAGCCAGCAAAGGGAGGCACTAAGGGGAATTTCCTGTCTCGCCTTTGGCTTCCAGTGGAACAAGAGAAATAACAACAACAAAATCCCCACACAATTATTTTTAAAAATTTGTATGAAGCCTTTACTCAGAAGTCGTGCTGTCCCCATTCTTCCACTTGCATTTTTCTGATATTGATGCGTTTCTCTTCTATAGAAAAACACACCATCAGTAAATAAATTACATGATGCATACAGCATGTCCAGCCAAACATGTGATCCCAGAGCACACTGACAGATGAAGCAGGCAGAGGTGAGGATAAGCAGGGCTATTAAAAGTCATATACACGACCAACAGGCTGAACCACAACTCAAAAACTACACTATCAGGGTGCCAGACCAATTTGGAAGGGAGAGTAGATTGTTACTTAGTAGCCAGTAACTCTCACTGTAGGTGGTTTCATGGGACAAGAGCCAATAGACCTGTACCAGATATGTTGACCTTTCACCCAGTGACACTGAACTCCTTCGTTTTGACATGATCAAAATGGATACCTCAAAATGCAAAATAATTATCCTCTTTTTTAAAACCAAGAAATCAGTACAGCAGAGAAACCTGAACTTAATCTTCTTTTATATCCTTATCTCTCCCTGACTATAATCCTATGATCGACTTTACTAACTCAAGCTGACACAGATACTGGTTGGAAAACTGAATATTTGTTTTACCAAAACTTTATCATGTTCTAGTGGCTACTTATTCAAATTTTCCTCCAAGATTTGAAAAAAAAACCCCAAACCCTGTTTAACCCATATATTTAGCCTTGTCCTGTGAAACACGTTTATCTCCATGATGGAGAGAGATGAAGGAAGTATGCTTATCACACTTTCAAGTGACCTCAGTCTCCAGGGGCAAGTGAATACGGCAGCTGCCAGAATCAGGATTGTAAAACAGCTCAACGGGCAGGCATGGTGGTGAAAAACCAGCAGGACAAAAATTCATAGTACATCTAAATCCCGTAATTACGTTTTAAAAGCAGCGACAAGTATATCACAAAAAGTACAATCAGAAATCTAGCTAATTATCAGTTTTCTGCTTAACAGTTGACAATTTTGACTATTCTCAGTAATGCAACAGGTTTTTTTGTGATGAATTAAAATTCCTGGTCGGTAAATAACTACTAGATGGTGATAGAAGGTGAAGGGGTTTTTCTTTTTCTCCTTCTCCATCACCTTCCTTATTTTCACCAGTCTTCTGAATCATCTTGGCAAAACCCCTGTGCTTCAACCATTATTATCAGCCCTATGGTTCAGATCTAGCTGAAACCATCCTCAGTTACAGGCCCGTGCTAATCAATATGTCCTGTGGCCTTGGGAGTAACTAGTTCATGCACAGACTACTCTAACTAGGCTGATTCCGTGTGACCTGAGTGTGACCTAGATACTTATTAAGGGTTTCTATACGGGAAAATTTTTCACTTTCCGTTTTGTTACCTTCCATTATTAAAGGAGGCTATTTATTTTTCATGGGTGACACTAAGTGAAAATGTGAACCCTGGGCTTTGCCACATGAGGAAAAGCATCAACAAGCAAGTCTGAGAGCACACTATGGGCAGTGTAGAGGAGAAGCCAACCTCAGCGTAGTCAGAGCACAGAAAAAGCCCCACATTTGGAAACTAGAAAATACATCTTTATTTTTTTAAATTTTTTTTAAAAATTTGAGATTTTATTTATTTATCTTTAGAAGGGAAGGGAAGGAGAGAAGGAGAGAAATATCAATGTATGGTGTATAGCAGCTACGGTGTAGCTTAGTCGGGAACTGGCCTGCAACCCAGGCATGTGCCCTGACTGGGAATTGAACCACAATTGTCTGGTTCGCAGGCCTGTCTCAATCCACTGAGCTACACCACCCAAGGCAGAAAATGCATCTTTAAATAATCCATGAGTCAAAAAATATTAATTCAAAAGGAAAAGTAGTATTTTGAGCTGAATGAAAATGAAACTATGACTTGCTAAATATGTTCATTGTTGACAAAGCAAAATTTAGGGGAAATTTTATGGTATTAATAGTCTATGTTAGAGGGGAAAAAAGTATAAATACATTGACCTCAGAATCTACCATAGGAAATTAGAAAAATAAGAGAAAATTAAACCCCACTTAGAATAAGAAAGCAATTAAAGAATGAAAATTAATGATACAAAACAAAGAAAGACTTTATTTAAAAACTAAAGAAACCAAAAATTCAGTTCTTTGAGCAGATTAATAAAATTGGCCACCTTTCACGAGACCAATCAGGAGTAAAAGGTCAGATGGTGCACACCATCCCTACCAGGAATGAGAATAGTAGCATTACTACAGATCTCACAAGAAATTAAAAATATAACAAGAAGTATTTTTGAAAAATTGTCTACCAATAATGTCTATGATTAAATGAAAATAATTCTTAGAAGACACACCCTGCACTGTATGTTTAAAGAAATCAAAGCTGCATTTAGTAACCTTTTTCCAAAAACAACACTGTAAGCCCCAGTGTTTTCACATGTGATAGCCATGAACCATTTAAGGGAGTTTTATACCATTTCTGTATAAACTGTTCTAAAATACTGTAGGAAAGGCAATACTTCCCAAGCCATCTTTTAAGGCTAGCACTACATTGATCTAAAACCTGATAAATACTGTTCTCAAGGAAAATAAACTATAGACCCATGTCCCTCTTAAAGATAGACGCAAAAAATTGTAAACCCAGTTTTAAACAAATCTAGCAATACAGAAACAGGATTGTGCATTATGACCAAATAAGATCTATCCCAGGAATGCAAGGCTGGTTTAACATTCAAGCTGAAAAAAAAAAACCCACATAATTATTTCAGTAAATAGAGGAAAAGCTTTTGAGGAAATCCATTATCCATTTGTGATAAAAATCCTCAGCAACCGGGCATATAAGGGAACTTGCTCAACCTGATAAAGGTCATCTACAGAAAACCTACGGCTGACATCACACTTACTGTTCAAAGGGTCAATGTTTTCCTGTTAGGTCAGGAATAAGGAAGGATGTGTGCTTCACCAATTCTATTCAACATTCAACCTATACTGAATGTTCTAGCCAGGTAAATTAGGCAAGACAAAAAATAAATAAAAGGTATGTAAATTGGATACTAATTTATTAGGACCGATAATTTTTAAAAAGACACCTGTATAGCCTCTGTAGCTTCCAAATCTGTAGCATAATTGCATAAATCATTACCTATGAAAATATGCTTGAATTTATGGTGACTCTCCTGAACATTCTTATAATAGAAAGTGATTTGCTTGGCTGCCTCAGCGGTCGGGGCCCAGAGGCTTCCCCCTGCGCCCAGCAACAGGGGCGTCTGACACAGAGGACTCATCGGGACCCCAGCACCTGTGAGTAAAGACAAAAGCGGCANCCAGGTAAATTAGGCAAGACAAAAAATAAATAAAAGGTATGTAAATTGGATACTAATTTATTAGGACCGATAATTTTTAAAAAGACACCTGTATAGCTTCTGTAGCTTCCAAATCTGTAGCATAATTGCATAAATCATTACCTATGAAAATACGCTTGAATTTATGGTGACTCTCCTGAACATTCTTATCATAATAGAAAGTGATTTAGTTAACTTGTGGTGATTTCCCCGAAAGACAATGAGAAATTGTCTTTTCCCTGAGAAAACAAATGGCATTTATAATACAAACTGCAATTCTTACCAGATTCCTCATTTGGGCAGGTTTCTCAAAATCTGAGCTACTGATACCTTAAAATCAAAATCTGTTTTAAGAATTGAATGAGAAAAATAGATCTAAAGTGTCTGACCAATGGTCTGGCACAGCTCCGTACGTGAGAAGCACTGTCTGAAGGTAGTGAGGACCCTTGTGAGGAAAACATGGAGGTGTGGTAGTAGTTGGAAAGAGGCTGGAGCAAGAGTTTTGCCAAAAAATTAAAGAGCTTCAATTATGACCATGGGAGAAAGGGTATAAATAAGAGGCAATCGCTGTTGGTGGGATTGCAGACTGGTACAACCACTCTGGAAAACAGTATGGAATTTTCTCAGAAAACTAAAAGTGAACACGTCTTTTGACCCAGCAATTCCACTGCTAAGAGTATATCCTAAGAACCCTGAAACACCAATCCAAAAGAACCTATGCACCCCAATGTTCATAGCAGCACAATTTACAATAGCCAAGAGTTGGAAGCAACCTAGGTGCCCATCAGTAAATGAATGGATCCAAAAATGATGGTACATTTACACAATGGAATTCTATGCAGCAGAAAGAAAGAAAGAGCTCCTATCCTTTGCAATAGCATGGGTGGAACTGGAAAGCATTATGCTGAGTGAAATAAGCCTGAAGATGAAAGACAAATACCATATGATCTCACCTTTAACAGGAAGCTAAACAACAAAACAAACATTAGGGTTTTTTTTTTTTCTGTACAACAAGAAGTCCAGTGACAGGCAGTATTAGCTTAGAGCCACAAACAACTCACCACTACCCTCCAGAAAGCTAGTATTTTTTATCTCATAGCTCTGCCTCTTTAGCATTTTGGCTCTGTCCTCATGGTTTATTGCCTCTAGACTGTATCCATGTAGTTCGAGTAAAAAGAAAGGTAAGGGAGAAATTTGAGCAGTAGTATTTGTTTTACTTAGAAAAAAATTACAAAATTTTCTGAGACAATATCCCTGCCTCACCAGATCTCTACTGTGCCCTCTGCATCAAAACTAAATTCTCTAGCACCCAGGCTGCAGGGGAGTTGAAAAAATTGAAAAGCAAGGAAGAAAACTTCAGGAGTGTTGTTCAGGGAACCAAACTTCAATGTTTGTCACAAGTTTAAGTGCAAACTCATAGCCAAGTTACTAGCACTGCTATTGGCTGCAGAATAATGCTCAATACTCTATTGATGATTCACTGTATTTAGTCATGTACTTATTCCAATGAGCTCTGCTTATCTTTAGGTACCATTCAAGATGTGTGATAATTAATTTCATTAAACAAGTCATCTAGGTTATTGCCACCAGTTATTTAATCAATAGTTTAAATAGGTTTTCCTGGTTTATCTAGGTTTTCTGTAAAGACATTTTGTAGATGTGGCCGATGTTTAAAATCAGTTGTCATTAAGTAAAGGAGGTTACTCTCCACATTGTAGGTGGGCCTCATCCTGTCAGTTGAATGACTTAAGACTAAAACTAATGGTTTCCAAAAGAAGAGGAAATTCTTCAAGACTGTAATATTATCTCTCTCCTGATTGTCCAGGCAGGTGGCTTATGCTTGAAGGTTTCAAATTCAATACTGCAGTATCAGCCTTGCCTGAGTTTCCAGTGCAAGACTGCCTTACAAATTTCAGACTTGCCAGCCCCCACGCCCATCACAGGAGCGAATTCTTTAAATGAAATTTTTAATGTAACTCGATAGATAGGTAGGTAGGTAGGTAGGTAGATCACCTATTGTTTTGCTTCTCTGGAGAACCCTAATACAAGATATAAATTCAGTCACATAAACAGTTTCAAAATTTGCAGTTAAATGCAAAAATGTATCAAGTGCCTACTTAACTATGTGTCCTAGGCAAATAATTTTGTTAGGACTTAATCATGGATATTTGTCACCGTGCAGGAGGTGGCATTCATATATAAGGAGATATTATTACTGGGATTTTGATGAAAGATAATTCACAGAAGCATATGCATTTATATAATGTTATTAGATAGATTATTATATTTAATGGAACTAAAACAATGCCTAGCACATAAGTATAACTATAACATTGTTGGTAATCTTCTCATTGTTATCATTATTATAACTATATCATCAGACTCTTTGGGAAACATAAAGCACATTGACACTGAGATGATTAAAAAAGGGGGCACCTTTGTTCCCAAGATGTGTGGCATATGTTTTCTTTCATAAACTATAAACTATCAACTCCACTCATGGAACTAATAGGTTAAGCTTCCCATGTTGCTTGAATTATTTCCCCAGGAAAATTAAATTTTCTTAATAGGAAATCTAATTTTATCTTGAGTAACTTGAAAATCTTAATTAGTGACACAAAGCCATGTTAAAATTACTTAGATGAGAAATAAATACATCATTATACCAAAATAAACAAACTGAAGAGCTACTATAGTTTAGTTGACATTCTACACACAGTATCTTGATAACATAGGGTGTAAACAGGCAATTTGAAAAGGAAAGAATCAACATCAATCACATAAATTGCATTGATTAACTTTCATACTTAATCGATCACAGGCATAAATCTTACACAATCTACTGGTGACGTCAGTGACTTTGTTTAATCAGGCACGCCAATATCAGTGCAACGCTTGATTTTCCAATTAAAACAACTTTGCAATTAGATCTAATTAACGTGTTCCAATTAAACAGGGCATATGCAGCCGCATTCAATAATTTTAAGCCTTGACTTTTCTCATGGTGAACAGGTTTTCTAAAGTTATTTGGGTATATAATCCTTTTGGAACCACAGCTTAACAAAAGAAGTAAGAAAAGGTCAACAGCTTGGCTTAGAAATAACATAAGCCAGATTTGGTAGAGAAGAGCAAGCATCCCAAATTTCTCAATTATCTCCCAGATCATCACATAAGCCCTTCATGATAGCCCCATTAACGGTCTGCCAATGGAAGTACTTGTTAAAGAAATATTTGCCCTTTTCACAAAGGAAGACATATCCCCACTTGCCCTCATTCTCTTTCATAGCTTCTTCATGATTCTTACACGAAACGAATATAATGTGTTGGGGCTTTAAATGAATAAACTCTCCCTTTGGATTTTGGTGAAGGTGAGGCATGTTAAATCCCCTTTGGAAAGCTTCCCTCTAGGGTGAAATATCAGTAAGAACATTTTTATTTGTTTTTAAGCCTTTGATTTATAGAATCCTGACTTTAGATTCGACCTCTGCTCCCCAGTTTGGTTTTCTTTAACCGGAGAGCCCCTATCCTGATTAACATATTGTAGTGAGGATCAGGAACTCCCCTGAGAGAGCTCACTGTTCACAGAGAGCCATCAGTGCCTCTGGGAAGCCAAACCAACCCATCAGAGGGCCCCTGGGTGTGGAAGGAGAGCACGGCAGCATCAGATCATTTGTGTGCAGATTTACCGTAGGTGATCACCAGCCCAGGTCTCCCAGGTTGGCCATTCAGGTATCTGTACTTTGGTCCTTGAGGTCTTCTTCAAAGTTTAACTTGCTTCTACCTTAATATAAAGAAATGCATAGCCCTGGCTGGTGTAGCTCAGTGGATTGAGTGCGGGCCTGGGAACTAAGGGATTGAGGTTCAATTCCCGGTCAGGGCACATGCCTGGGTTGCAGGCCAGTTCCCAGCAGGGGACACATGAGAGGCAACCATACATTGATATTTCTCTCCCTTTCTCCTTCCCTTCCCCTCTAATGATAAATAAAATCTTTATTTTAAAAAAGAAATGTGTAAAACAAGTGAACATAGCTGCTATAGTATAAGCAAGCGGTGTTTGCTATTTTTCAAGGAAGCTACTTTTTCAAGCGGGAAAGATCTCCTTTTCATGTTAGTTCATAGTATCTTCTACTAAATGAAAACAAAACAAAACAAAACTAGTTTTAAAACTACCAATGCCCAGCCTCAAGATAAATTGTGTGATAAATTTATCTTGATCATTAGTATAGATGCTTTTGCCCACTTTGAAAGTAAACTTATGTTATGTTGCATGTTTTAGGCTGTCATCCTATTCTAAAGGTTTTCCCCAAAGAACTAGCTAATGAACACAACTTTTCTTGACTTGAGGAGAGTCTTGGATATTCGTGTAGCCCCAACATGTATATTCATCACTACACAGTTAGTACACTTTACTGTCTGTACAAAAATTGACAGGATTGTATTTACAAACTACATGATGCTTTCTTAAAAATAAAAAATAACTAGGTATGCATATTGTATTCTTCAGTTCAGACAGGACACAGCTCTCATTCATTTTTAAACATTTTGGCTCATGAACAGGCTATGAGGCCCATGATACAAGTCCACAGTCTCTTACCTACAATTCTAAAATCTAAATAGCCCTAATATCAGAAATGTTTTTGTGAGTTATTTGTTATCAGGACATCCCTTAGGAAAACTGTACTTAGCTGTGCTCTTGCTATATCAGGTTCCTGTCCATCACAATATAAATTATCCATTAAATCCAAACTAAAATCATTTTTTATAAGGAAGTGTTAGCCTGTATAAAATATCCTCATGATCTCAGAAGCTGAGTTATAGGTAGACCTTATGGGATCTAAGAGAAAAGTAGCTAGAAACTCAACAGTGTCTCCTTCTCCAAAGGGTTACATGCTCTACCCCCTCTAATAAATCCTCATGGCATCTCGTGGTTCCGTGCATGCACTGTGGACCCAGACTGCTGGGGTTCCATCTCCCGTTCAGCCACTTTCCACCCACAAAATCTTCAACACATGGTTACACGAATTATGCCTCAGCTCCATAATCTCTAAAACAGCACTGATCTCATGGGGTTTCTTTCTATACTGTAAGTTATTTCCAATAAAGCACTTGGAAAACTACCTGACTGGTAGTAAGTATTCAATGTACAGTGTTCACTATCCTGTACTTTTCTTTGACTCACTTATTCCAAGTGACTTGAAAACACAAGAATTTGACTGTAGAAACATATATATATATTTATATTTACATATATATATATATATATGTTTTTATAATAAATTGTTGAGCATAATTTTGAAGATGTATTTTTGAAGCCATTCTGTTCTGTTGCATTTTAGGACAAAGCAAATGAGTAACTACAGTCTATCATTTTGTTGTTATTGACACCCAGATTTCTCAGTTTGGGCAAAAGGAAATATATATATTAGTAGAGGTTAGCTAAAATTCTTGGAGACCCTAACTGAACTGTAAATGAAAAGTGGGAATTACATATTTTATATTTAAATAGCACCTGATGTACTTTACCTTTAAAACTATCCTGAGTATGTCCACTGAAAATTCTAGAAAGTGTCAAACTCAGTGACAATGAGCACCTCCTACCAGGTTTTAGTCCTGAGGTACTATTTCCACATCAAAATAACCAGAATCTCTTGGAGAATAGCTGGTTCCATGTCTAGATTTGGAAATGCACTTGAGAAACAGGAACATCTTGTCCAGAGCCTGGTTCATATCCACACACACACACACACACACACCACAAACAGAAGAGCATGGTATTCAAAAATCTATAAAGCACCCTAAGATCAATTCCTCCTCACATCAAGAGATGTCCTGACAACAAATAACTCACAAAAACATTTTTGATATTAGGGCTATTTAGATTTTAGAATTGTAGGTAAGAGATTGTGAACTTGTATCATGGGCCCCATAGCCTGTCCATGAGCCAAAGTCACTCTGCCTGCCATTGCTATTGACTGTTAAGTTTTTCTTTAGTTTGCATGGTGGTGAAAAATGATTTTCCCTTAAATGCCCCAGGTCTTTTCCTTTCCCATAGATTATTACTATTATAATAGTGCAATTATTTCTCAAGAATAAAAACACCAAAATGGACTTTATTGGCCTTCCCTTAGCTTTTCCACACATCTTACTTAAATTGATGTTGCTCTCATGTTATGAAAAAATAAATAAGCCAGATGGCAAAAGACAAATACAATATGATCTCACCTATAAGTGGGACCCAATTAACCAAACAAACAAATGACCAAATAGAACCAGAGAGCTGGAAATAAAGAATAAAGTGACAGTGACAGGGTGTGGGGAGGGAGATAACAAGGAAAAAAGGAGAAGGTGTAGACCAAGGAATAGGAATAGAGGACTCAAGGGCATGGACAATGGGTGAGGATTGACTGTGGGAGTGGTAGGGGGTGGGGTAGGGAAGAGCAATGGGGAAAAAGGTGGGACAACGGTAAGTGAACAACAATAATTTTTTTAAGTTAAAAAAAGAAAATCTACCTTGAAAATTTTATTTAATATACTATATAGTCTTTCAATTTGTATATAGCAATCAGAGGGTAATTTTTTAATCAAAGCTATGCATATACAATATAGATGTACAGGGCGAGGCAAACGTAGGCTTACAGTTGTGAGTACATGAAACAGAGTTTATTCTTATTAAGTGATTTATTAATTATTGTATTGTTTTCCTTATAAACAGCTGTAAATCTATTTTTGTTCCACTCTATATTGGATTATAAAAGGATTAATAAAAGTGAACCAAGGTACAATGTCTAAAAAGAACAGGCACAATACTTAAGATGAAGACCTAATGTATGATATTCAGAGAAAGTCTGAATTTTAGCTTGTCTGTCTTTGCTGGGGCCTGACTTCCTTTTTGTTAGCTCAGTCTAAACACCACATTTTGTGAATATGCATCACATTCATTTTGAATTATTTAATTTAACTTCTTTTCCAGATGAACTATCTTTATTAAATGCTTGCCATGGATGGGCAAACAGAGTTTATACAGGCTATAAATATCTATGATTAGTTTGGTGTAGTATACTGCAATCTAAGGTGTAGCAATTATGCATAATATTTTCTCCCAAGCTTGATAAACCATTTGGGAACAAAAAGGAAAAAAAAAATCCTAGAAAGTAATTTATGCAAACCCATGCATGTGTGACATTTTTAAACCTTCAACTTCTCTGAGGTCCTGGTGAGTAACACATCCATAGGCACAAAACTTAAGTTCTGAGCTAAAAAGTAAGAAAATAAGTTTGACTATGTATGTCTTATAAATGGGTATAATCTAAAACTTATATTACCTGTGATACCTCTTTTGATCTCTCCACCACAGTAATTTTGATGCAATATCCAGGCCACTTCCCAAAGCTGAAAGCTTCCACACATATCAATCTGCTATATCCATCATTCTAATATATCAGATATACTCATGCAGTGCTAAATGTGTCTACATTGCTGAGCTTTTGTAGAATCTCTAGTTTTGTATTTCCTATCATCATTAAGAAAATACATTGCACAAAACAGTCTAGAAGTTGTAAGTAGAATTTTAAAACTTAGCCCTGACCTGATGGGTGTGGCTCAGTTGGTTGGGTGTCATTCCATAATGCAAAAGTTACCAGTTCAAGTCCCACTCAAGGCATCAGGCCACACCTGAATTGCACCTTGGATTGCATGCCCTAGTCAGGACATGTATAAGAGGCAACCAAGCAGTGTTTCTCTCCCTCTCTCTCTCCCTTCCTTCCCCTCTCTCTATAAACAAACAAACAAACAAACAAATATAAAATAAAATCTTCTAAAAACTAAAGCATAGCCCTGCTTTCATGGCAAAATACTGCCGATGATGGCACATGTACAAGTAAACATAACACTAGATGGACTGTATTAAGGGCTTCTATAGAGACCTCTCTGAAACGCATAATAGTCCGGAGGAGGAAAGAATGCATGTCATTGGGCAGAACTAGGAATGGGTTTAGAATGATGTGAAATCAGAATAGGATCTTGAAGGACAAATGAAACTTGAAAAAAGGATAAAAACAGATGAGAAAGGGTTATTCCAAGTGGATAAATCATGTAAGTAAAGCTGCAGAGGCAAAGTATTGCATGAGGCAACTGAACCACAGCAGGTAGAGAACAAATCATTCTGGGCTGGATTTCCTGTCCCTTTGGATTTCCTGTTTCATCTCAAGCTGAATATATTCCAGAAAAATATATATGATATGCCAACCTTCAGTGATTCTCCCCAAAACCTCAATAATCATTTTAACTTCATGCCATCATATTTAACATTCACTAAATTGTTTGCCCATTCATTTATTACTGTGCAAATTCCAAGTATGTGCTAGACAATAAAGAAAAAAAACATAAAACAAAAAACTTTCCCTTGACAAATTCATAGAAAATAAATTATAATACAGTGTATTAGATGTTATGAAAGAGAGCTGTGGAGAATGCTTTAGGAGTAATGACACAATTATACTCAGTTTAGCCACAATTTGATGAGTCCTGTGGCAAGGATCCTTCTAACTGTTGAGAATTGAAAGTTGAATGCTACTTGGTCATTGTCTTCTGGTCACACACAAGAATATGGGAAAAGATAACTACAATACAATGACTAAGAGCTGAGACTGAGGTGTGGCCTTACCAGGGATTTACCAAATCTAATGGAAGAGAAAGGCAGATTAAAGTATACATTTTGCCATCTGTGTGAAGCTTTCCTTCACACACCTTTCTCTTCACTTGATTAAAACTGAGAAGGGATTCACCTTTCCCTTCAAATAGAGTCAGTCTAGAAAGGGTGCAACATAACCAAGCTAACAGTGGGTCAGTTCGGATCCATACCTAAAAGAACCAAAGGAACTCTGAGGCATGAAAGCTGAACTTCAGACAGGGAGAACCTTAATCATTTCTTTGGAGGAGGTTTCTTTGCTCTTTAGAAAGCCCAGATGTTAACCTTGATGGATATGCTTTTGTCCAGCTCCACAGAAGAGTCAAAGAGGAGGAGATGTGAAAAGGCATTATGTTTGGCACATAGAGAGCCGAGAGTGGTCGCTGAGTCAGAAAATTAGTGGTTTGGCTTAGAGAGGGGCAGGGTGAAGGCAGTGTATGCAATAAGGAAGGGAGGAGGCGATGGTGGATGGTGACTACTTTGTCCAGAGAAGAGAGAACAAAGAAAGGAAAGACCTGACTGGAGGAGGAGAAGGATTTTCTTACAGCTCCTTACCAGGAACTCTCCCAATAAGCACTGTATGCCCTAGATATCCTCCAATCTCACTTCACTAACACTATGGGCTGGGAGCGCTTGGGCCCCTTTAATTTATCCCAAATTACCTGCCTCTTGACCTCTACCTCTCCCAACATTTATAGTATTTAAGTCCCTCTTTCTCAATTTCAGTCAGTCCCACCATATTATTTTAGTGCATACGCATTTGATTCTTTGTCCCATTTCTGTGCTACTCTGACATTTAAATTTTAATTTGTCCTTAGTATCCCTTGTGACCTCACCACACCTATACAAGCCTTTGTTACCATATCTCTAATAGCTAAGCATATATACATTTCTTGACAATGCACCTTATCCACTATACTTGTTTTACTGTAATACATATTAAATTCTATTTTACTTGTTTTTCTTTGTGTGCCTGTTTTAAATTTCTTCTTCTGTGTATTAAGTGTGCTTCCCACGCATAGTTTAAAAATAAGTATTATCCTTCATCCTTCATCTCAATATTTATCTTTTCTTACTGAAGAGTCTTATACTTTTCATTTAGTTTTTATATTATCAGTTTCTTCATTGATTTTACTATTTATTTTCATAACTAATTCTTTCAACCTCCATTATGATCACTGGGCAAGACTACCCAGAGATACCTACGGTTAAAAAAAATGGCTTTATGTTTTTTTCCTAATGTAATGATGCTCAATTGTCAATTGTACACTTGGATGTGAGCCACAACACAATAGGTCTAATTATACTAGGTATAATTTATACAACTGTAAGGGACAGAAACACAATTCAAACTAGTCTAGGTAAAAAGAGGGTTGTTGGTTTAGAAAGTACTAGAATATCTCATACAATCAAACCTTCAGAAGGTCAGAGGTTTGTCTGGGTTTGAAGTTTAACTAGACATGGATCCTCCACGCTTTTCAGTTGCTTTAGCTGCTCATTTTCTACGTCCCTTAGCTTCGTTCTCTCACACTGTAGATTTGCTTTATCTGCAGAGAGGGAAATGTAGCTGCCAACAGCTCACAGGCTTCACATCTCTTGGTTATACCATCACAAAAGGACAGAGGAAAAACTCTGGAGTTTCAGATTTCAAAAAAAGGTATTTAAAAATGATAGGAAATGAGCCTCAGAATCTATTTCCAGAAGCTTCACTTATGAATGGAGGACAAGATAGCCAGAATCTGGCAACTGGAGACTTCTTCTCTTTCCATAAGAGACAGGTATGCCAACCAGGGAGCCATATCCACTTGTGTCTACTGAAAATACTGTGTACTACACAACAAAAGGATTTTGTTGGCATTGTTTACTGCATCTCCAGAGCTTAAAAGTTAATCATAGAATGGTTTCTTTCAACTCAGGGTGCTGTCAGAGACACTCCTGTCATCTTTCTCTAGATAATGTATCTGTATTTTTGAATTAAGGAAATAGAAAGTGACATTTCTGTGATTCAGAAAATTTACTAGCTGTATATCAACCCTTCAGAGAACTGTGATAACTTAATATCCATGGTTCACTTTGGAACTGCTATAGAAAAATGATGCTGGGTAATCCATTGGCATTGTGGTTAGCAAAAGATCTATCAAAAGTAATGCATGAAGTAAAAAATCAGTGTGGTCGTTATAAACTGAAGCATGTGAACATCACTTTTAGTAATTCAGTGAGTGAGTTGCCTTTCTCTGTTTTTTATAAATTGACAAATTTAATTCTTGAAGAACACAGGAATGTTGAGAACAATACTGTTGTCTGTTGAAGAAACTATACCACAAATGCATATAAATCGTGCCATCTACTAGTTTATATTATTTTATCTGATCTAACCATATGATTTGGATGTATACATGCTTCCAAGTATATATAATTTTATATAATTGTATGGCAGAATATATTTTGTCTCATTACTTTTAATCTTTTTAAAAAATTTTAGACAGAGGAAAGCAGAGAGAGAAAAACAATGATACTGATTTATTTTTTCACTTATTTATATATTCATTGGTGGATTCCTATGCATGTGCCCTGACTGGGAATTGAACCTGCAATCTTGGCATGTAGAAATAACACTCCAATCAAAGCTACCTGGTCAGGGCCTTGTCTCATCACTTTTGATAATAATTATTATTGTTGTTATTTTATTATAGAATTAAGTAAATAAATCAACCGTTATTAAGTGCTTCTTTGTGCTGGCTACTGTGCTTAGTACTGCCACTCATTTGGCTATTATTTAATACTTGTTCATACATTTTTCCATTCAACAAATATTCATTGAGCTCTTCCAGTGTCAAGGCACAAAAAAAAATTCACTCTCTTCAACATCCTTATGGCATAGTGGAGAAAATATTAATGAAACAAATCAATAATATACGGTGCCAAGTAATGACAAGACCTTTGAAGAAAAAGAAAGTAGGTCAAAAGACAGAGTGGCAGAGACTCTTTTTGGGGGGGAGACTTCTCCACAGAGGGACAATGTGAGCAGAGACCCGAATGAAAGGAGGGAGTAAAGGGATTCAGGCATTGAGGCCGTTGTGAAGTTTTAAGGAAAACTTTAAGAAAACCATTCATAGGAGAATAACATAATCTGATTGCATTGGCCAGTGGTGGTTAGGAGCACAGCCGCAAGGTCACACCAGGGCCCTGCATGTGGATGACAATACCACCACATCCAGGCCATGTGGCTGTGACAAGCTTCCCTACCTCTCCGGGCCTCCGTTTGCTCAGTTTCAGTGTACCGACCATACACATTCCTTCTTCATAGTTTGGAAATGAGGATTAAATGAGTAAATCCACACAGAGGTATGCACAGTGTGCAGCGCCTAGGAGTGTCTGAGAAATGTTAGCTATCATTAGGGGTTTTTTGTGGCAAAATCAGATCATCTTTTTGCCTTTAAGGTAGGGCTATAATCTCTGATTCCTGACTTCTAGACAACTTCTGGAGAAACTGCACAGAAAAAATGTGGGTAGTATCACACACTGGTGACTGCAGAGTAAGGACTAAGGTTTGGGGGAGCTCAACATTCTCTTTGTTTTCCATCAAAGAAAGAATGAATTGAGAATGATTAAATTAAGTGAACTGGAGAAAGCCTATTACTAATGTAAATCATTATAAAAGCTTCAGTAGGCAAAGAAGTAAAAAATTGGAGAATATAATGGAGTATCTTTGAATAGTCTTCTGGTAGACAATTAAATTGCTCAAAGTGAGACAGTACCATTAATAATTGCACATTTCATTTAGAATATAATTATTCATTGTGGCCTTGCAAGCTTTCTTTAGCTTAGAAATGTAAGTGACCCTTTTATCCAACTGTACTTATTCCTCTGAATATTTAGAACTGTCTCCATTTATCTCCATTCATCTGCACCTAGTGCATAAGAACCCAGTGCATAGTCTTTGTCTCTTTAAGACTAGAGTATCAGATGAAAACATTCATTCCTCCATAAGAGGACCAGTAATAGTTACCTCCCTGGAGATACTAAATATGCCAACTTGTTGTATGTCTAGTATCCCAAATGGAGAGGATATGTATAGACAAAAAATTCTGAAAACCAGAGATGAAAAACAGTGGTCCTAAAACTGCCCAATTCTGTACTCAAAATATCTCACAAATTGAGAACAAATGTGACCTTTTTTTTAGCAGGATGCTTAAAGTTACTACTTAACAATTACTTAATAATAACCTATAAACACATATGTATATGTGGTTTTGTCTGTTACAAAAAGAATTCTTATGGTAACTACGTTTTCTGCTTTAAATAGTGATGATCTCTAAGATTTATTGAGAGGACTTACTATGTGCTGGGTGCTTTCCACAAATTATCCACTCTAATTCTCATGACAGCACCAGTGTGGATTCTATTATTTCATTATTTACAGATCAGAAATGCTAATTTGTCTACGTTTTCACAGGGACTGAGTTATAAATCCAATTTATGAATCTTCTCCTTAAGTATGACCCTATACAGCTTCTCTTAAAAAACTTCTGGAAAGATAACCTGACAACCACAATTGTTTTGTTTTTTTAACTTTTAAGTCATTTAAGAAATAATACCATCCAAGAAGTTAAGTAATTTGAACAAGGTGGCATAGCAAGGAACAAGGAACAAGGGACAAGGAAACCAGGACAGGACGGAGTTGCAGCCGGGAAGAAGGAAGAGTCCTTGACTTTGACACAGCAGACAGGCACGAGCTTTCATGCAGTTGCAAAGCAGAAAAAGGTAACACAAGACCAAAGTTTGCTGGGCTTAGAATATATGTTCCAACCAATCAAAGTTTCTAGTTTTATAAAAATGGACCCAATTCCTACCTCAGAGCTTATTCCTTCTAATCATTTTGCTCATAGCTCAAATATCACGTTTCCTGATAGATCTCCCCTGACTCCCTAAATAAAATAGCAACTCTCTTCCTTATTTCAATCACTGTCTGCCACTTACCTATCAGACTAACCCAATATAGTATCCTCAAAGTTATCATGTGAACATATTTATTTTCTTGTCATTGTATTTCTCCATGATTAGAATATAAGTTACACAGCAGTGTTACCTCGTTGATTTGCTACTCCACCTCTAATGTTTATAAATGAGTAGCTGTACTCACAGCAGATACTCAATAAATACCTACTGAAGGGATGGATAAATGGATGGATGGATTCAGTACAATAATTGAGTTAAAAACGATGTAGTTACCAATACGTATGCATAAATGGATAATATGGATATATGCATAGACCCTGATAAACAGACACACACATACAGATAAATACCAAAACACTCACGGCATTTTTAAATCTGCCAGCTCTGTTTTAACTCAACATCTTTTATCAGCAATGAGATTACTGGTCATATTATTAACATTTGGAAAGAGATGCAATGAAAATATAAATTCAAAATTGTCTCTAATGTTTTTACCAAAGGACAACAAAAAAGAAGTAAATATTGGCACCCAGATTTCCTTGGAAAACATCTCAATCCCATAATAGTTCAATGTTTGAGTGTGGTGAGTAATATAAAAAGCTTCAAAAAACAATGAAATGACTGGAGAGCACTCAGTGAAGTGGTCAGGTTAGAGTGTACAGTTTAAAAGAATCCTCAAGATACCTTGGACATCACTTAATCAAAAGTCATTGAATAAGGATAGTCTAATAATTTTGCTGTTTTCCCGCTTAAGATAGGCAATTAGGCAGGTCCAAATCACAAAATAAATGACTCAAAAGTTTCTGAATGAAATAACAGACACAGCAATTAAAGGTAATTCCAAAGCTTAGTTAATCTAACTCATACTCTCTACACAATAAAGTCTCTAGTTACAGATGTGATGTGAATTCTTCCTTTTCATGTTACCTGTTAGGTTCTAATGGATTTGAGCAAAATTTTTAAAAGGCTTATGAAGCTAATTTTTGATCTCCTAACAGTAAAGTCTTAGATATTAATTTACAAAATACAAACACTGATAAAAGTGTACACACAAAATGAGATACCACTTTAAAAAGAAAGCAGTATAATTCTACTGGCTCCTATAAAAATAACTGGATCTGGAATTGGGGACAAAGAAGGTTTGCTGAGGAAATAACTCCAAGGTTGATCTTCGGTGTAAGTAAAAGTTCACTATGATAAAGGGAGAAGGAAAGGGGAAGAAGACAGAATAGTATGACAAGATTCCTAAGCTGTAGGCAACCATGGAGCTTTAAGAAAACTGAAGGGCCTAGGTGGCCAGAGCCCACAGACTCAGGTAGAGACTTAAGTGCTACATAATGTAGAGAGCTGGAAAGCAAAATCACGATGGACTTCGTAATGTGGGCTAAGGAGTTTCTGCTTTTATTTTATAGCAACGAGAAATGCTGCAAACTGTGTGTGTGTGTGCTATGGAAAGAGGGTAATGTGGCAAGACTGGAAGAGAAACAGCTTGGTTTGTCAAACGCATGACTTTTAGATGTCATCAAGAGCAATAATATAGAAAGGAGAGCCCTAACTCACTAACTGTTGTTGCTCTTGACGATTTACAAGGGAGTCAAACTAGCTCTAAAGTCAAATAATGAAGAGAATAAAACCTGCTAGTCATCTACCCAGGATCCCATCCTCCTTTCGGAGACTTACAAGTTCTATGTAGATATCCATCCCTGCTCCAAGCAGTTCATCGTCTCAGGTGGATGTGTAGAGTCAGCTACATAAGATCGTGAGGTCTACTGTAAAATGAAAATGCAGGTCCCTTGGTAAAAAATTATCAAGAATTTTAAGATGGCACTAGCAATGTATTAAATAAGAATGGTACTCTTGGCCCTGGCTGGTGTAGCTCAGTGGATTGAGCGCGAGCCTGCAAACCACACGATCGCAGTTCGATTCCCAGTCAGGGCACATGCCTGGGTTGCAGGCCGGTTCCCGGCAGGGGATGCATGAGGCAACCATACATTGATATTTCTATCCCTCTCTCCTTCCCTTCCCCTCTGAAGGTAAATAAATAAAATCTTTTAAAAAACCAATAGCTTTAATAGAAAAAAAAAAGAATGGTACTCTCATAAGCCTCAGTCCTGTGCTACCTCACTGACTGCATGACCACAGGGTCACATCTGAGAGTTTCACCTGTCACAGACCAAGGATTGAGTCTGATTAGCTCAGATATAATTTTGCAGCCAAAATCTATTCGATATGGCAAGGGGTGGAGGAAGTATATTCGGTGGCTTCTGTGAATTTTCGTATTTGTTAGGGCAGGACAGAGAAGGGGTGATCACTTCGCTTCCTCCTATTATTCTTACTGAATTTAATGGCTGGAAATGTTGCATCCATCTTGAACAAAGCAAGTGTTTATGATGGCAGAGACCAGAAATAAAAAGAACCGGTGCAGTGGATCACATCTGTGCACCAATAAATCAATCACCCCTGACATCCATCATGAATTGAGACTTCCTATTACACCAGTAATACATTTTCCTTATTGTTTGTCACTTTGAGTCAGGGTTTTTTGTTATTAGAAGGCAGAAGTATTCCACCTGACAAAAATAATGAAGTATCTCAAACTAAATTTGTTGAGAGAAGTATTCCTTTTTCAGTTAAAAATATTTGCTGCAGCGCTAAATATTTTTAGAACTGTACATGCTTGAAAGAAATGGGTATTACCTAGGATAACAGAAGTTGGCAGTTTATTTCTCAAATGACAAAGAGATCATATGACATAAGGTGGCAATAAAATCATCTATGCTGGCATATTCTAGGAGAATAAATGTTTAATTGCAAGGTAACTGCCAGGTGAATAATAACATTCCAGGCTTGCTTCTTCTAACATCAAATATGAATATGTATTTTGATGCTATTTTTGTAAGAAAGTTTTGTCATGAAACAAGATATCATCTAGAGCTCTCGAAAGGCAGAAGAAAACGACCACACGTCGCTATCAGATAAGCAAGTGTCAGACAAGAAAACAGCTATGAAAATTAATCAGAATGAAATTATGTAAAACAAAAGTAAGACTGTTTTCCCTGAAGAATTAATTAGAGAATCTCTCCCAATCTGCGGCACCCACTCTGTGCATTTTCTCCTTGGTTTCTGTATGGTTCCATATCTAGCCTTGGAACTTAAAAGAAGAAAATACCCCAGGCTCTATTGACTTTACTGTAGTGAGTCTAAAGAGTGACAAAAACAACACACTGTGGTTTTATCTGCCAAACAGAGTCACCTTTAGGAAAGAAGGTGAGCACAACCTGCCATTATATCTAGTTGTTCTGGGTCACAAAGACAGTAAAGGAGCAAAGTCATGTTGAACTCTAGGTCTGACTCTGAAACCCACGTTCTTAATGTCTGAAAATCAACATTTTCACTCGTTTATAAAATGGAAATGATAGAAGGAACCTCCTGGTGCTGAACCAGCAAAAAGGAAGTGGAAACAAAAGCTACCTAGAAAGATTAGCTAAGTCTCAACTGAAATGATTTTGTTCCTGAGGAAATCTTAAAGGTGAAGTAGGTATTTTAGGTGCCAAAAGTTGTCAATATACTTTAGTTGTCCAGGGTAACATGAACGCATGTTGACTGCAGTTTGATTTCATGAGTGGTCCTGCAGCTGTGTGGGTACAGATCCTATTTAGGGAGGTTCATTGGGCAATGTCATATAGAATGACTTGGGTCAGTGGGGAGTAGGAAGTGGGTTCCTACATGGTGATTTTATCCCTGCCCCAAGGACAACTTAACATCCTCTTAGACAAACAAGACATTAAAGGTAAAATCATACATAAAAATAGTAAATTCAAATAATGTTTTGACATAAAAAAAGGAATATGCTATATGGAAATAAATTATTACTTTCCAGGTGACTCCCAGAGAATGAATTTTTAGATGTTTAAACTATTTAGAAGACCCTTTTGCATGGATTGGCCATCGCAGTTGTACGTGGGGGAAACCTTGGACCGGGTTTCCCAGGACAGGTTGAACTTCTAGTAGAGGAACAGAATGACATCCAAGATGGTGGGGAACTGTGGCTAAAAATACAACAGTACACAGTGCAAGTGAACACAAATACGAGAAAAATGAGGCTTCCTGGAAAGAGGACAACATGAAAAATTGGTTGGTACCAAGTCCTGGATAGCCTTGACTATTAAACCATGACTTTGGAAGTAAACATTGTAGATAGCCCTAGGAGTACATTGGATGATGAGCTGAAAATATAATTTAGAACGGTTTGGGGCACAGTGGGATAGTAAACAGGTAGAGCCTGAAGTCAGAAAATCCAGTCAACAGGCAAGTACAGTATGACATATTAGGATATGAACGTGGCAGTGGGTATGGGGAAAGTAAAGGATATTATAAGAAAAGAATCAATACAAGTTATTAACGGATGGGATAAGAAAGTGAGGAATAAAGCCTTGTCTCTGATAATTCTAATACCTTACCAGAGAGACAGTAATAAATCAAGAAAGTGTCACTTGACCAGGACAAAAGCCCATGTAACTGGAAATATCCAGCGAGCTACCCTGTAGTGGAAAGGAGAATATAGATCTGAGAGGCAGCCTCATTCAGAAAACTGCTTGATTATGGATGGACCCTCCTCCAAAGCAGAGAACATGGTCAAAAAACTACAGACATCTGTGCTTCCTTGATCCAGAGGCACAGGCTCATTTCTTTGCCTGGAAAGTTGTCTACTTTCCCACCCATGAATGTTTCACTTTTCATAAAGTTGCAGTACAAAAGCCATTCCAGCAAGGCTTTCTCTAAGAAATACAAAGGATCTTCTCTTTCTCATTCCTTCAGCACCTATTTACTCACTAACCAATCTGAGTACCTACTACACTCTTAACATTGGTAAACAGAACGAGTGTCCTTGCTCTTATGGTATGCTTACATTCTAGATTGGTTCGCCAGCCAACCAATCAACCAACCAATCAAAAAAAATACATGTCAGGGAGGGATGGATGTGTTTAAGTGGAGGCTATTTTAGACTGTGTAATCAGAAAAGGCCAACTGAAGAAAAAGTGACCTTTGGTCAGTGACCTAAAGGAAGTAAATGAGTAAACTTACTGGGCAAGGAGAATGTTCTAGGGAGAGAGTGACCGGCAGTTGCAATGACTTATGCATGTGTGAGAATCAGCGTAAGGGCTAACCTGAATGGAGTGGAATGAGTGTATCAGGGGTATAGTGAGTGACAGGAGAGAATATCAGAAAGGTACTAGAGGGGCCCTGGCTGGCGTAGCTCAGTGGATTGAGCACAGGCCTGCGAACCAGACGATCGCAGTTCGATTCCCAGTCAGGGCATATGCCTGGGTTGCAGGCCGGTTCCTTGCAGGCTAACTACCAGCAGGGGACGCACAAAAGGCAACCATACATTGATGTTTCTCTCCCTCTCTCCTTCCCCTCTAAAGATAAATAAATAAATAAAATCTTAAAAAAAACAAAAAAGAAAGGTACTAGAGATCCAGGTATTGAGAGTCATACAGGCCATGCTCGAGGATTTGTGAAGTCATGGGACGGTTTTGGCTAGAAAAGCCAACTAGTCTAAATGGTGCTGCCTCCAATCAGCAATCTCAGCAGCTCAAATCTCATCGATGAAGAGAAGAAAGCTAAGGTATCGGCGGGTCTGGCTGAGCAATATTAAAATGTGGTGAGAAACAGGAAGACAATGACATGATTTTGAAAGGTGTGTATTGGGATTATTGGGGAGATAAGAGACTATGAAGGATGCAGCCAAGGGGGGGAGAAGAGAACAAAGCCTTCTAAAGCATACTTCAGGGCTTATTTTCTCTGGCAGGCCGTGCACTATTTGTCAGCTGCTCGTGGCTCATAGCTGCCTGCTCCTCGGGAGACTGTCCCCAGGCTGGATGGCATCTCCTCATTTAGGAAGTGGAGTCTTCCCAAAGCTCCCCATGATTGACTGAGGGTGGGAATAAAGAGCCAGCCCAGCTACCTCCACGAAGAAGCAACTCCACAGAGCATCTCACATTCTAGATTTGCAGTTTGTAGATCAGCCCCAGGCTGCACACGACCTCCCCCTTGCCCAGTTCTGCTCTCCTACCTCAGCTGCTATCACACCCGGCTCCTGGAGACTGGTCCTAAGGAGCATGTCCTTAGTCAATCACATTCAGTCTTTGCTTCTCAGAAACCTGACTTAAGACAACTGCGATATCTCCTGCCACTTCCATTTTCAATAGCACCTAATAAACTGCTGACTATGCCACCAGTGCATAATAAATGTTTGCAGAATTAAAGAACCGACACCAGCGGTAAAGGAGTAGAGAATGCTCTCTATTAACATCGAGAAATGCCGTGTGACATCTTAGCATTGAGGGTACTTACTACTAATTTAAATAATTTGCCTAAAACTGACAGAATAAGATTATATATGCATACCTAATTACTTTACTCGTGCTTTATGGGTAAATAATTCAAAAATTTTATAATGAGTCCCCCTTCCTATGTTTAAGATAGCTAAATATATTTGCCACTTTTTGATCTATAATACAAATAAATTTCGCAAATTAACTTGAGTACTTTCTGCCTCCTCTTAAGACCCTCATTAGATACCGATGAATATGCTAAACTGTAGCATCTTCCCGTCTCCTGTGACATTTAACTCCAGTCACCTGACGACCCTGGGATTCTGAAAGACTCTGATTATTTGCTGAGATTGTGCATTTTAAATCTAATGCACATGATGTGTTGAGATAAGTGACAAGAATTTTCTATGCTTATTTGGCAGTCCATAATTATAATAGTTGACTTCTTTGGGAAAACTACTCATTATGAAGTTCTATTCTCTAACCAATTTAGAGAATCTGATTTTTTTTCTGGCATATTGTATATCTCGCTCTTTCGCCTCCTATCCTCTCCATTCATCTTAATCATTTTCACAAAACCTTCATAATGTTTTCAGTTATCATCAAGTGTACCATTTTATTTTGGACTCTTGCACTTTGAGGCTTTATTTTTTTATTACATTTTCCACCCTATTAACCCCAGTATTACACATATATCTTGCCACACGCTTTAGGGTCATATATCCATTTTGAAATGCCAATAAAAATAGAATGCCTTTACTAATTAGAACCTTTATTATAACCATTCCAACTTAATATAACTGGAAACTATGAGCCTCATTAGTTTCGTAACAATCTTTGAAGTTTAAGTTACTGGTAAAGCCCATTTCAACGCTGTTTCAGGTATTGAGCTTGGCAGTGGTATTTTCTGGTATGCAATTAGCTGTCCACACTGACGAGGTGTGTGCTTCTGTGGGTAGAAAGATGTGGACGAAATCCCCAGTGACTAAAGCTCACTGGCATCCTGAAGAGAGTCACACATACGTGGTATGTAAAGTCAGATAGAAAATCAGACGAGCTATGAAAAAACTTTCCTTCTTTGGTCCTTCCAATATTCACCACTGCTTATAGAATCAAAGAAATGGCATAACCTGGCACTCGCGTACCTCTAAAGGGTTCTCTTGTTTCTGCTGGCCATATTCACTTTTTTAAAACTTATTTTAAAAAAGCAACACAAGGCTACTATAGAAATATGTGGAAGATAACTAAAAGAAAGTAAAAATCTCCCTAAATACAGTACTAGAAGAAAATTATAATTAACGTTTGGTTTTACAAACTTCTTCCCTGTTTATAGTGTATTTCAAGTTTTATTTAGCAACAGTGCCAAAATAAACGTTACCATCTCTTCCTCATCTCTTCACGTCCGCTTTTGCCAAGGGCTTTATCCTATTCCATTGTATAGATAGATGCTCCAAAATACATTTTACTGATCTCAGAAGATTAGATGTTGAATGTCTAACTTTTTGTTATTATGCTATGATGACTTCCATTCATGTGAATCTTTTAGAAGATTCAATAGCCAGCACCTGCTTGGCTATTCTGAAAGAATAAACTTCTACAGATAAACTTTTGGGAAAAAGAGATTAAACTTGTCTTCATCAGCTTATTAGCCATTTCTAATTTATTTTGTCCATTAGTCTAATGGTAGTATTGTGTTTTATCTTAAAAACTATATATACTTTATATAACATAAAGCTTGTTTGCAATATATGTGAAATTATATCTCAGGGTTTATAATGTTCTTGATTATTTCTTATTAGATAAGATTATATATGTTTGTGTGTATGAAAATATATACACATATTTGTGAGCATGTGTAGAACGCATTTAGATCGATATTAGCTTTGGATTTTACACCTGAGTGTGTAATCCACCAGGAGCTAAATCTCTATGTAGATGACATAAGGGTTTTTGTTTATTTCTGGGTTTTGTTAGTTTTTCCATACAGATATTAAATTGTTTTAGCATCATTTTTTGACAAAGAATTATTCTTTCCCTTCAATTACTTTAACATTTATGTTGAAATTTAATGGGTCATAAACATGTGAATCTATATTGTGTTCTAAACATCTATTTATCCACCTTTACGTCAATAACATACTATCTCGGTTACTGTAGGTTTTATTATAACACTTAAAATTAGATTAAGTCTTCCACTATTTTGCTTTTCCAAAGTTCTGAAAAGGTCCTTTGTGTTTCCATAAAAGTTTTGGAATTAGTTTGTCCATTTCTTCCAATAATAATCTTTTGGATTTTTATTGGGAATAAACCTATAGATAAATACAGAGAGAACTGATACCCTAACAATATTGAGTTGTCCAGTCCACGATTATAATGCAGCTGTCCTATTATTTAGTTTTTCTTTAATTTCTTTATTGGTTTTGTAGTTTTCAAAGTGCTGTTTTTTCTTATTATCCATATTTCATATTTAATTCTATTTTAAATAGTATTTTAAATTTTAATTTTCAATTGTTCTATGTATATAAAAATTAATTTTTTTCTTATATGATTTTATATTCTACACTTTTACTTCACTCAGTAGTGATGGTAGTTTGGTAGTTCTTTTTGGGGGGAGGGTTAACATTCCATTGGATTTACCTGTATAGATGATCAAGTCATCTTCAATAAAAGTTTATTCTTCTCTTCTAGTCAATCTATTTTTTACAGGTCTTTATTGCTTTATCTCATTGAATACAATGTTTAGAGCAAAGTTGTTGAGTTGAATAGAAGTGATGAGAAGAGACATCTTTGCCTTGCTACTGATTTGAGTTGAAAAAAATCAGTCTTCCACTATCACTTATGATTTTTAGATACAGGTTTTTCATAGATACCCTTTAGGTTGCCTATATAGGCTTCAAGTACATAACTTAAAATTCAATGTATTTATGATTATAGAATCATTCAGGTTATCTACTTCTTTTTGAGTAAGATCTGGTAGCTTGTGACCTTCAAGAAATTAGTATTATATTTACTCTTGCACCATCTTTACTATGTACGGCAATTGTTCATCAAAATCTCTGGCACATGCTGGGCAGCTTTTCCTCACTTCTAGAATCCATGCTGGTCCTTTTCCTATTCATACTCTTGGTTTTTGCAATTGAATTATGGGAGGGAAAAAGAAAGATGTATGATATAGATGAATTGCTCACCTCAAAGTCTTCTAAATGCTTTTTCAGTCTACAGAGTTGTCCCTGGATTGCCGCGGCCTCTGTCTCCCGTATTCCATTCTTTGCTGTGGATGGTGGAGGCTTCTTTGTTGATGTGGTTTTGAACTTGCCATTGCCAGGACACTAAGGGTTTTTACTAGTGCACGGTCAGTTTGTATTTGTCATGTGCATTCTGACAGGCTTGACCTTTTAGTCACACGGGAGGGCACTTTCGCCTTCCTCCATGCCTAGGGTGGGTGACTTGCTTTTGTGTCCAATCCGACAGCTGGTAGGTGATTTTTTTAAATTCTTGTTTCACAGAAAGGCCAGCTCCTATAGGATGTCAGCCTTTATGCCAGGAGCCCAGTTCCAGTTTGCTGCTATTCACACTCCTATTTTCTCTGCTCAGGTTTCTCTGTGGGCATTAAGAGCCCAGCTTTTAGGTCAGAGTCTGATTCTCACTCTTTCAGCTTCAAATGTAGTTCACTTCTATGAGTGCGAGGTTCTTTCTCATTTCAGGAACTCGGAGATTACCTTCTATCGCTTTTTTACCTTTGGAGTTGCACATTTCCACATGGAACTGAATGCATTCTAAATAAATCTCTCATTCTCCTCTCAATCCCTGCTATAATATAAATACGTCTTTGCTACTACGAAGAGATGGCTAAAAATATTTTTCCCTATAGGCTTCTAGTTTTCTATAACTGAATCTCAGCAGTATCTCTCTCTCTCTCTTTAGGACAAAGTCAACAAAAAAAATTCAGAATCTCTGTAAAAACAGTGACTCTGAAATATGGGAGAGAAAAACTATTTTTTTCCACAATCTACTCAGTACTGGTGGTGTGGATAAAAATATCTCCTTAGAACAATTATCTTGAGAACTTAACAATTTGTGATCTTAACTCTGTGTGGGCGGACTGCTTCTGACAAGCCTAATTTTTTTTGCTCCAGATAACTCACCTCTCAACTTGTCAAGTATTTGATGTGAGATTCAGTGTAAAACAAAGAGTCACATTGAAAGACTCGCGCAAGTGGAAAAGTTTAAAGTGAGGTAAGATAGGGTTCTCATTAATGGAGAGGAAAAAAAATTCTATAACCTCAGCGATAATCCTGTCTCTTTCATGAAAATAATGTACAAATGGGCTCTTTCTAATTTAGCCAAGTCTCTGTTACAACTCTGGAGAAATAGAAAAAGGGTCAAATTAATTTTGCTCCCGTTCTATCTCAATTCTTCAATCGTGCTTTTAAAAGATTGTCATATTTTCTTTCTATTTCATATTAATATAGACTGGAATAACCAATGTCCAGTATTTGAACCATTTGAGCCAAACTGTCAGTAATGACACCAGGTCACACCACAGAGGATACGTGCTTTACAAAGTCTAAATGGGAAGGTCTGTTACTCAGGATGCACTGGCAGGAGGTGTGGCTTCCTAAAGGCCCCTCCAATTCTTCCTTCCCTCTTAAAAATGCACAGGGCGTGTTAATAGTATGAGCATCCAGTTTTCACTTGACATGTCTATTGCTATTCTGTACTCGGGAGCTTGACAGACATTTTTTTCTAAGGAGAAATATGCAATAATATTTTTGTAGGAAAACTCAAATTATTCACCAATAGCTGTCCAGTCATGCTTGTGAAGCAGCTGAATGCCTAACATATGCTCTTCATCAGTAAAATTACTTGCTAATGATATTAATACTATTTATTATTCATGACCTATTTATAATAGCTTTTAATAAAACCAGCATCAGAATCCCCACTTACATCTTCTGTAGTCAGAGGATGCTCCTCAGCCAACGTCCTCCCCTCTGACTCTTCCCACATCTCTCAACCACTTGGTCTCCTGTCTTAGTCTACAATCCGTTCCTTAAAACATGATGATGCTCATGCCTATGACAAATGTTTCAAATACAAGTTTTAAAACTTGTCATTAATTTCAGGGTGCAGCAGAATACCTATTTGCAAACATTGCTGTTTTTTCATTTTATTTTTTCTTTGTGTGCATCTCTCTCCCTGACGATGTCTGAATCCAGGATATCTGATGTCAAACACAGGAAGTAAGTGATTGCAGCCAAGTCTCTAGTATATGACTGGGCACGGACTGAAGATGTAACGAACACTTGAAGATGATGGTAATAACAGTGATGCATCTTCCAGCCCTTCCTGGAAGCTGGAGTTCTTCCAATGTTTATGTGCAATGAATCTGTGACATCTCATAATAAAACTAATGAATTAGGTGATATTAACGAGGCCGACTTCAAACAAACAAGGCACATATAAAGTATTCTCTTTTGAAAATCGAACTCCTTTTAACTCCTTGATCTTCACACAACCATGCTTTTCTAGATGTCAGAATAAAGGACTGTGACTCATTGCCCATGCCCCCACTGCAAAAAGTCTAGAAAAGGCATTTTGAAGGATACAAATGTCCTGAGCTCAACTGGCAACAATAAGTATTGTTTGACCAGCCTCTCACAACTTGATTTCTCCTTGCAGTCTAATAACTTACAAAATGCCATTTTCCGGGTCTGAGCTGGATTTTAAGTTATAGGAACTTAAATGGGCATCTGAAACAACAAAATATATTCCACATCTTCTCCCCACAACAAAACAGGATTTCTCAAAAATCATTTTCTTGCTGAGGTCTTGTCTTGTATGTCAAATGTTTGCCAGAAGCCAACTTCTATTGCCAGGTTATAAACCTCTAAAATAGTAGCTATGTTATAAAAGAAGTAGCACAACCTTCGCCACAGCAAAGTGAATGGCACAAGTATAATACGCTGAACACAGCATCAGCCATTAGCTCAAATAGCTTGATTTTGCCCCATTGTTGTTCATTGTCGCCTACACATTTGCTATAATGCCTGTGGTGCCTTTCAATACCCCTTAACTATAGGCTGTCCTCCAAGAAATGTCAGGCACAGCCACCTCTGGTGACATGCAGACATGTGCTAGTTAGCACCGGTTTGTCAATGAGATTTTAACTTGATACACTCAATTTTTTCCTCTATAAAAATATACTCCTTCACCAAAAGAACATGTGCCCCGAAGCTATGTTGTAAGGTGAAGCCACTGACCTAGCTCATTGCAGCCTATTGTTTTGAGGTGGTTCACTCACCAGGAAGACGTCTGAGTCCTCCTGCTGTTGACAGAGCAGAGAGGTAAAAAAAAAAAAGGGTTTTCCCATGATTTTTTACTTAACTCATTTTTAATCTTAATTGTGTTTGTGTTTTCCCTGAATGTACTATTATAACACTGTTTTATGCAACACTGTGGTGGATTACAGCCTAAGCAGACCAAATTATAAGCCATGAACCTGAGGCAAATTATTGATAACTGATGTGGGTAGGGGCATTCAATTCATGCAGAATGAGATCTCTTAAGACTGACTCCCAGGTTCTCCCAACAGATGTGGAAGAATACCTTGCCTTCTTAAAGGCAGTGAAAAACTCCCAGGAAACATGCTGGGATACATAAAAAAGGAGACCACAATATTCCTCCCTCATCACACCAGAGGTAAACGAAGGCAGGTGTAGCTCAATAATACATGTGATTTCTCTCATTTAAGTCCACAGACTTCTGGTGGGGCATGTATGTCAAAGGCACACATGGCTTTTTCCTTTTTTTGTCAAAGATAGATAACAGGACTTTGTATTAACCACACGAGTGTTTCACGGTGATTTTCTTCTAGAGTGGTTGGCCAAACCTGAGAATATTCGTGAATTATAACAAGAGCTATACATTTGCATGTGTCCCTAATTGTGCCACGGCAGTACATCCACCACTCGAAAATAAATGTCTGAGTGAACATGTGAGCAGCACATCTAAATAAAAGGAAATAAGGATGCTGTTTTGGTGGACTCGCCTCACTGTCATCCTGCAAACAGAAAATAGAATGTTGGCAGTTTAGGAGCATCTGACTAATTTCTGAAGGATTGTGAACTGTGAGATCGGGCCACACAGTAGGTAGCATTAGTGTTCTCCATCTATGAAATAGTCTAACAAAATATTTTAAGAAAAGGAGTGTTTCTGTAAGAGTCAGAGAAATTCTTTTTCTAATCCCAAGTGCATTGAAACAACAACATTGGAGTGCACTGAAATTTCAATACACACAGGGAGAACTTCAGCATAAGAATAATGTGATTGCCTACAGCCACAGGGGAGGGTATTATTTTGGACTGTTGCCTCAATACATTAGCACCAACTTTACATTTTAAAAAGACACCCATTTGTTGTCTCATTAGGGCTGTGAGCCAGACATCAAGAGGGCTCAACAGGGGCTGTTTAGAGCCCCAGAAGCAGCAGTTTGGTGTCTGCAGAGCTGTGACACTTTCTGGTGGTTCTAGGAAAGACTCTACTTCCTTGGCGATGTAGGTTGTTTGCAGAATTCAGTTCCATGCTGCTGGGCCCCGAGGAGCTGGTCCTGGCTGGCTGGCTGGCAGCTGAGGCCTTTCCCAGCTCTGGATGCTGCTCCCATTCCTTGGCTCCTGGCCTCCTTCCTCCACGTCCAAAGCCAATAACAGCAGAAGGGGCCTCTACTCATGCCACGTTTCTCTAACACGCTCATTGCTCTTCCCAAAACTTCTGCCACCCTCTTAACACTCTTCCAGGCCCATGTGATTACACTGGCCCACCTGAATAATCCAGAATATTCCCCCTATGTTAAGGTACAAAACATTCATTTCATCTGCAAAGTCCCTTTTACCATAGAAGTTAACATTCGGACACATATCAGTAATGTGAAGGGTGAGTGAGGGTGAGGAAGATCATAAAAACCAAAATCCCATCTACCACGGAGAGCATTTTATTCTTATCTTTAACTTACTCTAGCATTTTCCCCCATAATATTGTCAGTCATGCGAAAGTAAAAGTTCTCAATTTCATCAGCTGAGAAAAAGTTTATTTCCCAAGTGGGTTTCCAACATTTTTTTTTTCAACCAGGATTGTATCACTCTCAAGTCACATAGCCCGACTAACCCATTTCAGTTCCACTATTCTGGTCTCTCCTACACTAGTGTACACGTGCTCCAGAACCAAAGAGAAATATCACTTCTCACGGTCTTCAGATAATAAAATCCCAACTCTATTCCAAACCAATGGGGTGCCGTCATGAAAAAGGGTCATGGGCCGCTTATTTCTAAAGATGAACTCAGGATGAAAGGGTTTCTCTGGGAGCCACATCCTGCTGGATGAATGCAGAGCCTAACATGCAAAACCATTTGTTATTTGAAGGTCTGTATATTGTACACAATTTGACTGTAAAACAAGATAACACAATGTGGAGATCTATTTCCTCAGGCCATTACGTCCCATGGGAATACCTTCTCTGAACAGAGAGATTGCCAAGAGAACAAGGACCATCCACTCTGAAATTTCCTACAGTAGCTCCCTGGAACTGTAGGAACCTGGCTTGCCCAGTGAGTCGGGCACATTCCAACACAAGACCCACCAACCAGACTTATGTTGCTACGACAAGAAGATAATAATACAGCTACGGCAGCATCGTACTCGGAGAAACTGAACTGGGAAGCCCTGAGACAGGTTTTCCTCTAGTTACACGCCCCTGGGAAAGAAGGCGAACCAAGTGAAAGTCAAGACACGAAGAAAAGTATCCCAGTTCCAGCAAGCAATAATCATGCACGTTTGGAGAGGAGAGGATGAAAAGGAACATTAAAGGAGTCAGTTAGTAAAAGCAAGGAATCCACCGTGGGGGTGGGGTGGAACTATGACCTGTCCATTACGTACCTGAGCCATTTGGATTAAAAAGCAGAGGAAATGTCTAAAACTTTTATTTTTTTAAATTTTTATTTATGTTTTTGACTTAATTCTTGTTCAAGTGCAGTTTTCTGTCTTTTACTCCCATCCCAGCCCACCCGCCCCCTCCCCCAGTGCTCCCCTCTCCCTCCCATTTCCACCCTCCTTAGTTTTTGTCCCTGTGTCCTTTATACTTGTTCCTGTAAATCCTTTTCCTTTTCTCCTGAAATTCCCTCCCCTCTGGTCCCTGTTTAGATGAGGCTGCAGTTACTTTTACTGCTCTTCCAGAGACATTCAAGTAAGACGTTTAAATTGAAAGTTTAAAATACCCACAGCAGGCAGAACAGAAAGACATTCTTTGTGAATTTGGAAGGCCATGTTTCCTAAGATACCCTAATATGCCTATAAAAGCTTAAGGAAAATATTCAACCAGATCAATATCCCCTTTTTGTTTGTATGAGAGGCTATTTTCAATTTCTTTTCTCCTACTGATAACCTTCTTGAGACATCTATGTATGGAAATAATGGACCTGCTGTGAAAAATTACCACAGATAATTTGTGAAAAGTACTAAAAATGAATTTCTGGAACTTAGGGAGCACTTAAAAATGGTAGTATTTCAACCGGCCTTGTGACTGAACCACATTTGTCAATATTGCTGTTTTTCTTAGGCTGAGCTTTCTAAAAACAGGCAAACAAAAACTAACATGCTCAGGCAAAAAATTTAAGGGTTTGACAGGGACCAGAGGGGAGAGTGGAGAGAATCACAGGGGAAAAGGGGATGGACTCACATGAACAACTATAAAGGGACACATGGACAATAACTAAGGTGAGGGGCGGAAATGAGAGGGAGGTGGGGAGCACTGGGGTGGGGCAGGGCTGGGAATATAAGATAGAAAACTGTACTTGAACAAGAATGAAATAAAGAAAAAAATTAAGGGTTTGATTCTTCGTGAAAGCCCTCAGCAGGAGGGCAAGGCACAGACAAGCGTGGATTGTATCACCATGATGTCTGCTGCTTCCCAATGAGTTGCAAAGAGACACTAGGGTCATATCACACAGCAAATGCTTTTGCTTGTCATGTGGGAATTCAAGGGAAGGTCCCTGAGGGGAGAACTGTATCTGGGAACTGCACACAGAGAGAAGAAAGGAAGGAAAACATATCTTCCTAGATACCTTCAGTCTTCTGTTTTGCATTGGCAAACTTTGCTTCTATTCTTGGGTTGTTCCACCCAGTTCCTCAGTGAGGGCATAAGCCACATCTCAGGCCTGTGGTACAGTATCTCAACTGGGTACAGGAGCGAAGGAATGATTCTCCACTGGTTAGACCATTGAAGACAAGCAAGGGAATCTGAGAATCTACTAGAGGACACCACATGCCAAATGTAATCCTTTAGAAATAACCTAAAAATAGGTGAGGTATTAGCAGATTCAGTTGTTTTAGTCATTGTTCTTATTTTGCTATTATTGTTGCATCTATTAAATTAGTCTAACAATCACAGAACAGGTTCACGTGGTTGACTTACTTTTTTACCTACATGTAAACAAACTATTATTATTATTTTTAAAAATTGCTGCCATAGGATCCTATGTCCCTCATTAAAGCTCATTGCCTTACTGTTTTAAGCCTTCCCAGGTCTATCCCAATTTAATTTTTCCATATTGAACACTGACTTAAAACCTCTTCAATCATCTTGAACTACTTATTCCTACTAAGCTTTCTCCTCTGTGTTAACTTTGCTAATTATATGTAAAACATACTCTTCAAGGTTTATACATACCTATACTCAGCCATTCCTTAAGAAACTGCTTTTAAAGCCCTTTGCTCCATGAAGTTGCATCATATCCCCCAGACTGAAATTCTTTCTCCATTATACCCTCCTAACTCTAACCACGTTCGCCCCCCATTACAATAATAGATGTATGCATCTGATTTCCTCTTTTTCACTATCAATCCCTCGAGAGTTACACTCAATCAATGGTCATTTACTGAATGCAGATATTCGGTTAGCTGCCCTGGTATCGTTGACCAACTTAGGGTTCATTGTTGTACATGTCACACACTTGCACAAAGCCAGTGGTATGTTTATAGAATAAACTATTGCATGGATTGGTGAACCTGGTATTGAGTGCTATTTCTATTTCTTTAGAATGTGGTTTTCACCTGCAGACTAGTGAGTGGTTCCCTCCCCTTTGTAAAACCCAAGTGAATTTTGGTTTTACAGTGTGATGAAGCTCAGAGATTTTCCTATTCAACTGATTCAAGATATAAAGGGAAATGAGGTTACACTCTTTAAGCCCTTTTGACATAAGTTCCCAAGTCTTTCTGTGACACTGAATAGTTGTCCCCTTTGGCCTTGTATGCAAAACTTGGCCTTTTTACAAGAAATGCTCACAAGAAAGATTTTCTGTTGAGTAGTCTGGATGGAAGGTTTAGAGATCTGGAGCATCGTATCCTCAAGGCATCTTCTACTTTTCTGTGGACTCCTTGCCTTTCACCTCTGCCCATGTCTGCTTCTCATGGCTTCCTTCCAGGCAACCCTGGGGGCTCCATAGGCTGTCTCTATCAACCCCTGTCCAACAGGATTAAATGCGAACCATGTATGTAACTTCGAATTTTCTACTAGACATTTTCAAAAAACCTTTTGAAATTAGTGTCAAAAAATATTTTACTTAGTGGATTGAGCGCGGGCCTGCGAACCAGAGGATCGCGGTTCGATTCCCAGTCAGGGCACATGCCTGGGTTGCAGGGCGGTTCCCTGCAGGCCAACTCCCAGCAGGGGACGCACGAAAGGCAACCATACATTGATGTTTCTCTCCCTCTCTCCTTCCCCTCTAAAGATAAATAAATAAATAAATAAATAAATAATAAATATTTCACTTAAACCAATATATCCAAACTATTGTCTAAACATTATCAATATAAATTATAAAACATTTTGTTTTTTCACATTAATTCTTCAAAATCTTTTATATACTGAACACTTTTAGTACATCTCAATGTGTATTAGCCACCTTACAAGGGTTCAATAATGACATGTGACTAATGATTACTGTATTGAATAATCTGATTCTATTGTGCAAAACCTGTTTATCTTCCCAAAGGCTATATTCACAAAATTTCATACCCATTGTTTTTTCTCTTGCAGATGCATTTTTCCCAATTACATGCAGAGGAGGACAGAAGTAGCCTTACAGTCATTCATGATAAAGGATATAATAATTAATAAATAATAATACAAGAATAAACTGTTTCACATACTCACTTTTTCCCACCCTTGTATGTTATCTAAAGGCAAATGTGTGTGCTTACTTACTTATTTGTTTATACCATGCACCCAGTTCACTGTTTAACATACATTTTTACTTGATTAATACACAGTGGTAGGCTTTTACTATACCCCTAGTTAATTTCCTAATCTTTTCATTGTAGTCTCTAAATTTTCTTTCCATCTCCTGTGACTTTTATCTAACATGCCATGATTATAATGAACTGGGAGACAGTGCAGTATAACAAAAATAACACATATATACAGGGTGGGGCGAAAGTAGGTTCACAGTTGTGTGCACATGAAACACAGGTTATTCTTGTATTATTATTTATTAAAAGTTGTATTCTTCTCCATATGAACAACTGTAAACCTCCTTTTGTCTCACCCTACACATGTGCCCAATTATAGGATCCCCCTGTGACCATCTGCACGGTTTTAGGTGGTATCTGAACCTCATGATACCTCCATTTCTTAATCCACAGAATGAAGGCAAATATTTGCGCATTTCTTGCCATAGAAGAATTTGTGAGCACATTACAACAATGTATGTCAAAGTATCTTCTGCATTGTAAAGCAAAAAAGCAATGCAAAGAATATATGGAGATGATATTTCCATTTTGCTTTCAATAAACTGCCTAAATTTTTTGGCCTTTGGCTAAAGTAAAACGCTGTGCCAATGGTTCACAGTGGCTTTTTAAATCCCCTCATAGTTTATAATTTATAGTGTTGAGTCCAGCCATTTATTAAACCACTTGGGATTAATTTTTCTTAACTATATTAATTGACTTGTCTTCACTGTAGCTTTATTTTTCTTTCTTATAGACTGGTAGGAGACTCCTAAAGCTAGCTAAGTACCTTTATAGTGTTACTAAGCATTTTAAGCCTGGGTAGGAACAAGCAAAGAGAAATTTTTTTAAGAGAGTAAAGCACAATAAATATGCTGTTGAGTAATTGGATTTATTACAACTAGAGGAATAAGCTTTGCCAAGATTAACACCCACTGCAAATCAATATTGTCAGAGTTCTGAATTCACTTTAACATTTTGGTAAATTGATAAGCACTGCTCTGACAAATTATAAAATTTTTAAAGTCCCAAAAGTGAAAAATAAAGGTAAGATTATTTTGTCAAGAAAAAGAAAACCCTCTATTTTTATAGGTATAAAAGTAATAGAAATATATATATGTGTGTGTGTGTATATATATATATATATATATACACACACACACACATACACACACACTTTTTCATCTAAATACTATAGGATTCACATGTTTTCCAGGGAATTTATGTTTATTTATTTATTTTCCTTTTTAGACAGAGAGGAAGTGGGGAGGGAGAGAGACATCAATTTGTTATTCCACTCATTTATGCATTCATTGGCTGCTTCTTATATGTGCCCTGACTGGGGATCAAACCTGCAACCTTGGTGTATTGGGACAACACTCTAACAAACTGAGCTACATTGCCAGAGCTATGTTTATTTTTAAACACAGAAATATCAAGAGCCATTTGGCAAACTTGCAATATGGATTCAAACACACACACACAAGCGCACACACACACACACACACTGAAATCCATTTAATGAACACCCTTGAACAGCACACCTGCTCAGTTAGAAAGCACCAGCTAAACAGGTTCAGGGCAATGCATTTCTCTGCATTCATACAATGAGTGAGCTGCTTAATCAACTCCAATAGCTTTTGCTCCAGTCTAATTGTGATTTTTGCCAGCGGTAAACAGCTCTGGCTCTTGAGCACGATGTCTCACCATGAGGCTTTTTGTGCATTCTCTGCAATTACCTGGATTATCAGTGCTATTAAGGGTTTGATCTTGATTTATTTTATTTTAGAAATTAGGTTAATGCCCTTGAGAATGATAATTTTTCTAAACCATTCTGAAATATCAACATCATCTATAATGCTACATTTTTGCAGTCCATAGTGCTTCAAATTCTGGTTTTGTCTTTGCTCATGATCTGTGTAAGTTAAAAGCATTTCTTACGCTTCCATAAATGCCTACTAGTTTTACCTCCTGCTAATTTCATTGGGAGATGGAGTTTTGGTCATCGTTCCTTAGTGCGATTTTTGGATGACATTATCCCAGTACAAATTGGACCGAGCCTGTGTTTTAGTTTTCTTTCTTTTTTTCTTTCTTTACAACAGAAGAAAAGCCATAAAATTAAAACTATTAAGGCTGGAGGTAATTCAGGAAATGTATTTAAAAAAAAAAAGAGGGAGAAGCTAACGACCCACAGCCTTTGACTTTTCTTTGCTGATGGCACAATATGGCACTTCAACCTATGGCATTAGGGTTCTGAAGCCAAACCAGCAGTCAATAAATATCATGAACCACCACCAACCTGAATTTGATTACTCAGTGGTTATAGAGCTGAAACCCAAAGCCTCTAAAAAGAATCCTAAGCTCGTGACATTTACAAAGCTGTTGCTAAAGACAAAACAGGTAGGAAAGGTCACGACAGACTAAGGCTTTGGGGGGCGGGGGGGGGGCCAGGAGGAAGAAGCTGTTCATCCACAGGAAGATTAAAGGATTCAAAGTTGTGGAGAACAAAGTTTGTAATTTTCTGTATACAAGAGAAGGTGTTGTCGGTGATGCATATATCCCCCTTGTCTCTGAAGGCTAAAAGTAGAATGAAGTGCACACGGAATAACCACATTCACTTGAATGCATTTTATCAGGTCCCCTTGCCTTCACACATCCGGTGAGTCTCAGGAGGAAAGCACACAGGCAGAGGAGAGAGAGGGAGAGAAACAGAGGTAGGTTCAGTGTGATCGTTTGGAGTGTATATCATAATCCGGGAGCTTTCACTGACAATTCTATATTGTGGATAATTTTCAGCATCCCCCCGCCCCCCCCCCCCGCCGTCCTTCCCAATGGCTACTAATTTTCTCTAGAAAACCATATGGTCCAAGGAAGCTGCCTTGGGATGAGATCCATAATGTAGATCAAATCAATAGAAAAAGCTGACGTCAGTCCCACCTCTGGTCTTTTCCCCTATTTGCACTGAAACAACCCCACGGCTCTGTTTAAACTGGTCTGTATCAAGTGTCTGGTTACTGGCTGCAAACAAATGGATCTCACCTTGCAGTACCAACCTCTAGCAACAGTTCAATTAGGGTTATGAAAAACTGTAAGCTTCCTCACTTTTGTAATTGTACTCTTTTAAAACATCCCACATTCTGAAGATTTTTAAGTGCTTGGAATCATCAAAGATTGACTTTGAACAAAAGTAGCAATTTTTAGATTACAAAAAGTCTTGACATTAATTATCACGAGCTTTTAATTAAGGTCTCAAGCAGGGAACAACTATCAGCAGATTAGTTAACTGGCATTTTTCTTTATATTTGAATATTACCAAATTTTAACATTTGCTTTAACTGTGAAGCCACCTGCTTCCACTGGATTAATTAGCAACTGTCATAATGTTTTAGTGAATGACTTTCATAGTTTTGCATTTTTCAAATGAATGTCCATGTCAATATTTTCAGCACAAGTATATTTGTATTAGGTATGTATTTCTGTATATTTACAGATATATACTTTATGTAATAGACATAAAGTATCAGCTAGCTTAATAAAGCATTGGTCATCATGGTATAAAATTATACAAACATGACTCTACTTGTTTTTTGGAAACAAACATGCATAAAATGATTGTGCTCTGTAGGTAAATTATTTAACTTTTCTGGGTTAACAACTATTGCCCAGGGAAAAAAAAGGAGCACGGACTCTATCCTCTCTAGTTTCTATCCCCACAACAAACTGTTGTACGAAATTTATAATCATCATTTTCCTAAAACTTTGTCATCAGAATGAGCTCCCCGGGTCAAGACTAATAATCAAAATACTTGAGAACCTGAGAAAACATTTCTCCCATTAACATGAGTACTGTCAACTTACAATACATATTTTGTTAAAAATTGGCAACATCAAAGTAAGTTTTAAGGCAACGGGCATTTATATTTTGTCGACAAAATGTGAAACTAACCAAAGAAAGGAACTTAAAAACTACCCCCCAAAACAGTTCTGTTCTAAATAATAAAAGCTTACTTCACTATTGGTCCATGTGCAAGCGCCGTAGTAAAGATGATTAAAAAGGAGAAAAAGGAAACAGTATTGGCATTCGTTCTGGTAATAGAATATGAAATTAAAGCATGAAGGGATTAATGTTTTAAAGCTTGACTTGCAGTGATAAAGCTAAGGTTTAGACAGACAACATAACCATTCCAGGATAGACAAGCAAAAGAACAGCAGCCAGTGCCTTTAAGATGAGCAAGTCAACCTAGAATGGAATTACAAAATGATTAATCAATACAAATGAGAAACTGTACAAGGAAAGAGAGCTTGGTGAGTCTTCTTATGGGACTCAACATTGCGGCCGCTTAAAGATAATGAAAGGAGCCAGGCAAAGTCAAAGAAATGCTTTCATGCCATGGCAAAGTCATTTGTGAACAGTTTAAATTACCCTAATCACCTCCCCTCCAGCCTTCAGTGGGCTCCAACTCTTTAGTTATTTAAAAAAAAAAGGAGTTTGGGGAAATGAGTTCTGCGAATCTAAGCTGCAAAATAATTATACACACATCGTTTTAGCATTTTAACAATGCAATCCCAAACATTTGTTCTCATTAGAATGCAAATCGACTCATTTAATAATCCCACAAGAGAATTCCACCACACTCAGCTTAAAAAGCACAATGGTGTTCAAAATATTATTAATAAATGCCAAGTGTGGAAAAGCCAGTTTGCTTTGCCAACAGCTCAGGCTAGATAAAAGAAATATACTTACATTTCCAACCTGATTTTTTTTCTTGTTATTTTTTTCTGACCAAATTTAGTTAAATTAAAATTTAACAGTTGAACTGGTCTGGGAAAGACTTAAAAAAAAATCAAGGTGACAATCGCCTCTGCTTGGCACCTAAATTTTCATACTCATCAGAATCATAGCGTGTCATGCCACCCAAACACATCTGCTTACTCCGAATCCTGTCTAATTTCATTATTTTAAATGGTTGCTAATTGTCTTAACCTACAGTAGACAGGAGACAGTTTAGGATTTAGTTTGTCCTAAATTGCTAACTTAAAACAAATCACTAGAATTTCTGAATATGACCTGTCTTTAGCAAGAGTCTTTTGTAAGAATAAAACCTTAAAAAAAAAACTACAGTTTGACCCTAAACAACTAATGTCATCACCAAATAATTAAAATATATAGTATAAATAGCCTGACATATAACATCAAAAAATGCCCACCAACTATTCTTTTTAAGGAGTCTTCCAGCTCATTATTTTAATGAAGACTATTACTTCTCTATGGAATGAATATAATTTTGGTAAAATTTAGTCATTAATTCACCCATGTTTTTTCATTCAGACTTTTATATGGAATCACTGTCCTATTTTATTTCTGTCATTACCAGTCTCTCTCTGTCTCTCTGATTTAATTTATTGCTAACATCTGAGCCACACTTTCTCCTGGATTTCAAGGAACTGCTAAATCACTAATTACCTTTTTTAACTTCTCATACATGCACTAAGGAAAGGACTTAAAATTTACACATGAAGGCAAGAGGCTACAAATGTGCTGTCCTTCAGAGGAGTGTCATTTTAATAATATTAACCTTAAAAAATAAAAGAGTGGATTTGAGACAGAAAACAAATCCAAACTTTCTTGTGTTCATTTTTGAGGGGGAGAAAGTAAGAATGTAGAAGGGATAACTTTATTGAATCATTAAAATCAGAAATAACTAAATAAATGAGCAGACACACACACACACACCAGGATGAACACCTGGATTATTTCCCCAGCGAACCACGATCAAATGGAAATATGATTTAGTTGCAAACTACTTGGCTATGATCCAAGTCTGCTGATAAACAGGCATTTCGACTTTGGCATGCACGGTCAAAACATGGAGCCCATAGAGGTTTAGATGGTTTATTTTATATGAACGTTTATAGGTCAGCAAAGTATTCTCCAGCATGTGCGATGGACTGACTGGTGTTTCTCCAACCTCATATGTTGAAGCCTTAACCTATCACACGAATAGCAGTTCCAAAGTAGAGGCTTTAAAGAGGTATGTATTAAATAAGCCATAAGGATAGGGCCCTAATCCAGTTAATGTGTTCTTAAAAGTAGAGGACGTGGTATTAGGGATGAGCATGCGCAGTGTAGAGGCCATGCGTGGGCATAGCGAGGCGGCGGCAGTCTGCACGCCAAGGAGAGAGGTTTTTGGAGACAGCAACCTGCTAACCCCTTAACCCTGGACTTCCGGCCTCCAGAAATGGGAGACAATGAATTTCTCTTCTTTAAGGCACCCAGTCTGTGATATTTTGTGATGGCAGCCTAGCAAACATAAAAAAAAAGGGTGTCACCTCTTTTCTAAGTATTCCCTGGGCATGTTTTATAGCTTTCTTAGATTATACACATAGATTAGCAGTAAGAACAGAACCCTTTGTTAAATCTGGGGTTTAGAAGAGTGTTCAAATTACAATTTAGGAATCAAAAAGTGGATAACTGAATACAATTAGAAGAAAAAAATGGAAATATTTATCTATTTGATATAATGATCTGAAGTAATTCCTCCAAGCAGTTGTACAATATTATAACTTTTAAATTGAACCGAATATTTTGTTTGCTCTTGGTTTCTCTGTACAACAGATAGAAAAAAAGAGTTAAGCTAAGTCTAATCCCATGCGGGAAGAATCCTAAGTATAAGGAAGAGAAGAACGTACGTGGTGCCCCTCTTTCTCAGTCAAGGGCAGAATACTATTTTAACGTAACCTACAGCAAGGGCAACAATAATGTCTCCTTTATCTTAAAAGTCAGAGAAATAAGATGGTCTCCAGAAGGGAAAGTTGGGATAACCCCCCTCCATGGTAATTTATAGGTATCAGTAATCACCCTCTTTGCAGACTACTGAGAATCAATTAGTATCCAGGAACTACTATCAACTCAGCTATCAAAACACTCAAAATAATCTCCCAGACTTTTCTTCCCAAAGGAGCACATTCAGATATATGTAAAAGGGAGGCCCTTACCTCACTGTTTCCCTGACTACTAGCAAGCATAGAAGTGACTGAAGATAAAGCAGATGGATAGATACCGATTTGTTTTCAGGGCTGCAGCCGTTTTGAATTATGTTTCCTTCTCCATGTATTCCTGCGTTACATCTACTCCTAAGGCACCTCGTATTTGGAAATGGGGGAAGACAATTTCACAAAGACTCAGAAGGGAGTACTAGGGTAAGGTCCTAGAAGACAACTCAGAAAAAGCATTTGCTGACTGATGGTTACAGACAAAAAGGAAAAAAAAAAGATCAAAGGCAAACTGCCCACTGCAGATTTTCTTTGTTTGCCTGTGATTTCAAACAAGACACTCTTGGGGTTGTAAGAAACTGAAATGGTTGTCAGTAATTGGGGGGCACCCTGAACTACTACGCTACGAACCAGGAGATGAGAGCAACTGGATCGCTTTCAAGAAGCCAAATGCACCCAGCACCTCCCTGAAATGAAACCTGAGCACAACAAAGCTTCTATTCTAGAGCTAACATTCATTATAAAGACCTATGAGAGACAAAGAAAACAGTAAATAACATCACATCGAGGCAAAGAGAATGAAGCAGAACCTGCGACATTCTGGGATGAATGAAATATTATTAACTTGGATAGATGGGCTAGTGGCACTGGAAAGATAAATTTTATTTGAAAACAATTTTCGAAATGTTTACTAAAATTCAGGGGTGGGTAAAAGTAGGTTTATGGATGACAATAAAGATTTCTGTGCCAAAGTGTGCTTGACTGTAGCAAGTAGATGACAAGAATGTGTAAATAATCAGGGCCAGCTATTGAGCATTCATGGGATTGAGCCTAAGGGTACCATACCATCGTGCCATTCTTTCCAGCTAATGAAGCTGTTGTAATAATTATAACCATACAAACAACTGTAAGCTGACTTTTGCTCACCTCTGTACTTAAGGCTTCAACATGATATGTAGAATTTATTTCAAAATGCTTTAGTAAAAGTGAGGAAAGATATATCCATGAAGCCAATGTGACAAAATCCTGATAATTCTGAATCTGAGTAATAAGTAGCTAGGGAGTGATGGTTCTGGTTTTTACCATTTTATACGTAAAGGTTTTTCATAATCAAAAAGATGAAGCTAAGCTGAAAGACCACGTAATGAATCAGTCCAAACTTCGGCAAAGTCACTAGAAGAAGACCGAATAGCTTCTAGGCCAGCCAGAGTACTGTAGACAACCCCGTGGACTATCCACAAAAAGTCTAGTTCTCCTTTAACATGGACTATTCTCCAAAAACCACAGATCAATTTTTAGAGCATAAATGTCCAGAAAACCCAAAGGACATGGCACTCCTACACAAGGTTGAAGAGTTAAAAAGAGTCACAGAGGCAAACACTGGCAGTGCCTTCCAAATGGGAAGAAGTCAGCATCAGATTCTGAACATCTCTTGTCCCAATGACGAGATGGGTTCCTATCCTGAGTGGACTGAAGGAGAGATGCATCATAGTGGAAGACCACCATCTATTCCTTGCAGGTCTTGTTGACCCTCGGTGTCTTCTTAAAACTGTTTTAATTCGTTGCCAAAGTAAAAAAAAAATAGAATGCTTCACAGAAGTGTCATTTTTTTTAACCTCTTCTGGAAAGTCAGGATGATTCGGTTTTATTTCCCAGCATGGCCAGTCAAGACTGAGGAGAAACTGCTGCTTCAGAGGTGGACAAGCACTCTCCAGTCTGTACGTAATTTTCATATCACACCTTGAATATCAAACATTACAAGCCTGGCTCCCATAGGCATTTTATGTTGTAACACCTCATGAGTTGTACTCACTGCTATTCCTTCAAGGCCATTCTTTACACAGGGGATGAACTAACTGCCTAAGCTTTCTGCAAAAGATGCAGTTTTACCTTTAGTTTGTCATGTTTCACATTTATGGTTCCACACTCACCTAGCAATGTAGGAGTTCTGATGGAGAGTTATTTACAGATTGTGAATGTGCAATACATGGACAGTCCTAGATTTGAATGCCCATTTATTTATGCCCAAACCACAAACCCTAAGTTTATCTAAGTTTATTAATCATTAACATGGGGTTAATAAGGACACTGATAAATAGGTAGTCATGCCTTGTTGGAATCCTTCCAGAACAATGCAACTCTCGAGACAGAGTAAGTCATTAGGTTTTGCTTTGAATACTATTATTTTTAATTATTGCACAACAGTTGCTTTTTCCCAAGCAGTGTGTCACCTTCGATCCCTCAACCCTTCAGCCATTGACTCTATTTCTACCCCATGAGCTATCTACAAAAAGTCTAATTCTCCTTTAACATGGACTATTCTTCAAAAACCACAGATCACTTTTCAGAGTATAAATGTCAAGAAAATGTCATAGTAGTTTTTCAACAAAAAGTTTGATAGCTAAATAAGTCGATGAATATTACTGAGGTTTACTCAAAAGTCATCTACTTTATGGCAATCCAGACTTGTAAACTTTTCTTTCCAAATCATTTTAACTCCAAAAAATTAAATTATACTTTTTTGAGATAAAATTAATCAATAGAGTTTAAATAGTTTTGATAAAAATATATATCTTTTGCTAGATCCAATAAAGGTAGAGAAGATTCCCTTCACCCTAGTTACTCTGTGCCTTTTATAATCAATGTCACACTCAGAAAAATGTTATTTTAATTACTATCAATATAGAGATTAGTTTTTCTATATTTTAATATCATGTAATGGAATCATACTATTGAAATTATTGGACTGGCCAAAAGTTTTGCTTTATTCTGTAAGATGGCTCTAAGTAGTGCTTAGTTGTCTTTAACTTCACTTGAAACGTTGGGTTGTATTGTGACAACTGTAATATCAGTGTGCATTTAAAGAAAAACATCAGAATTGGTGAATTTTTGTGTAGACATTTTAATATTAAAGGTAGAAGAAATATGCAACCTTTTTGGCATATTATGCTGTATTATTTCAAGAAATGTAAAAATACAACTGAAAAGTAAAAAATATATATATTTGTGCAGTGTATGAAGAAGGTGATGTGATTGATCAAACATGTCAAAAGTGGTTTGTGAAGTTCAGGCTGGATATTTCTCACTGGACAATGCTCCACAGTTGGGTACACCAATTAAAGTTGATAGTGATCAAATGGAGACATTAATTGAGAACAATCAACATTATACTGTGTGGGAGATAGCTAACATACTCAAAATATCCAAATCAACTAAGTTATTAGTGAACATAAAAAATGTGTCTTCTATTTTATGGAAAAAATCCTCTATAAACTTTTTGGCCAACCTAATATTTAGAATCTGACATCTTCCATTCAGCATAATAGTTCAGTATAGTAAATCTATCCATGTTGTTTTATGTACCTGGAATTTACTGCTGAATAATATTCCATTGTATGAATATATCACACTTATCCATTCTCCTGCTTGTGGACATTTGCTAAATACAATTTTTCATTATTAAAAATAAAACTCTCCTGCCCTGGCTGGTGTAGCTCAGTGGATTGAGTGCTCAGTGGATTGCGGGCCTGGGAACCAAACAACCACAGTTCGATTCCCAGTCAGGGCACATGCCTGGGTTGCAGGCCAGTTCCCGGCAGGGGATGCACGAGAGGCAACCATACATTGATATTTCTTTCCCTCTCTTCTTCTCTTCCCCTCTAAAGATAAATAAATAAAATATTTAAAAAAATAAATTAAAAAAATACCCTGTCCTGAATATTCCTGAATGACAACTTTTCCCAAATACTAATTTTCATTTATCTTGGGTAAAAATTGCTAACTCATAGGGGAGAGCTAAGCTTAACTAAAGCAGAGATTTGCAGATGATTTTCCAAAAAAAGTTTTGCTCTGTTCCACATAACGATATTGTATGAGAATCCCCGTTACTCCACATCCAGAGAACAGGTTGGCATTATCAGTCTTTTTAATTTTATCATTCTGGTGTTCAATAGTCTCCCTTTATCTATGGTTTCACTATCTGAGGTTTCAGTTACCCACAGTTAACTGTGGTCTGAAAATATTAAATGGAAAATTCCAGAAATAAAAACCTCAGAAGTTTTAAATTGCATGCTAAGTACTGGGATGAATTCTGGCACCCTCCTTCTCTAACCCACAGGGGACTCACGTCCAACACATCCACGCTCCATACATTACCTACCCATTAGACCCTTAAGAGATATCTTTGTTAACAGATCATTATCAGAGAGAGAGAAAGAGGGAGGGACGGAGGAGAGAGACCACATTCACATGCTCACCAACACACTGAATTGACTGAATTTATCCTGAGTTCACAAAAATGATGCTATTTACTTGTGGGATGATTGGATTTTGCACTAGAGATTAACTTGACATTAAAAAAAAGTAAGGAGGTCCTCTTTTACTTTAATTTAAAAACGGAGAAATTCTCATGAGCTATAACTAAAACTCATTTTGTAAGCCCCAATCCTTAACATAAAAATAGCAGTACAGAACACAAGAAAAAAAAAACACAATGTGTAGTCAGAAGATTTTAATATAGTCTCAGTTCTTGTTACTTTTAAGCTATGCATCCACGGGACAGCATCTTTAAACTCCCTGTACTCTTTTCTTTTTAATGTTGGAACTATTTATTGAACACCTGAGATCAGCCAAGTACACTGATCAGCTGTTTACATGCATGATCTCATTTAGTTCTTACAGCAGCCCAGGGAAACAGGGGCCGTGTTATTTCCATTTTACAGAAGAGGAAAGAGTACTGGTGCTTTCATCGTTAAGATGAAATGGTAGCCGGAGTTTTGTCTCGGAAGGTTTTGTGGGTATAAAGTCAGACAATGCATGTGATCAAGCTCAACGTGTCAATGAAGCAAACCTTTGCTGTTGTTACTATCATTTGCATTCTCAGCGTTCTTCACGTGGATTCACATTTTGCATCTTCAGATTCACTTCTCTTCTCTACAATGCCCCTTAGCAGTAACCCTAATCAGTTTGCTCTATTTTCTGCAAACTGCTTGCCTCACTGCTACACCCATACTTCTGAATACAATCTTTCCTCGGCTCAGAATCTAGGGATCCTCAATTCCATGTGAACCCAGGCGGCTTCCTCTTTTAAAGGGCAGGTGCAATGTAGCCATTTCCGGAAGCTCTTTTATAAAGACCTGTGCTCAGCTCCATTCCTGCACTTTCTGCTCTCTCCCGACTTGAGCGTATTTAGGGTACATTTCTTCTGGCCAACTCTATATTCCGGTGTTTTCAGTTTAAATGAATGCTCTCTTTCTTCCTATTACATTTTATAGATTCTTTTAGATCACAAGTTGGGTCTTTTATTAGGTTTTAGACCCATTCCTCTATCTTGTCGAGGTCCACACTAAGAGTTGGCTCCATACCAATATAAAAGTGACAGGATGAATCCACTGATAGATGGTAGACTCCATTTTAGCACAGGATCAAGGCGAGCCCAGAGGGAGAGTTTCATTTCACTCTCTCTCACTTACTATTGCACATCTCTTTTTGTAATACGCTGCCATGCCGGTTCTACTGCTGGGCTATAAAGCCAGAATATGTTCACACGTGGCATGTTTATGAAAGAAAAGAAAGGCGGCCAGATAAGAAAATTTTTTCTCCTTCTGAAAACATAAGTGGCATTTTCCTTACTATAAAATATAAAACATCAATGCTCTTTCGTAAACTTGAACTTGTTTGAATGAGATTATTACAGGTGCTTTCTTCCGTTAGTAAAAATTAAACAAAACTCTATTTTAGGCCTGTATTTCTTTAATAATCGTCAACATAGAAGGGGGTTGTTTTTTAAAAAGTTCAGATACCAGACTTTATGTCTTTGGATTTCAACCCTAAGTATCAATCATGTTCTGAAAACATAAATTTGTGCCTATTTATCTATGCTTATGGTCATTTTCCATTCCATTTCTAAAACTTGTTACCATATTTTCTAAGCATTCATTCATGAGTATTTTTTTTAGTAGACAAACTCCTACTGCCACACTCTGCCCCTTTAAAAATCATTCATGTGACACTGAAGAGAAAAAATGTATTTTAAATTAACTATAAACTCCTTGGATGCAGGGATTATTTCTTAGAACTTTTTGCATCATAGAGATTTACACTACTGTGTTAAGTTCTATGGATGGGTAACTATTTTAGGTTTTGTTATGGAGTCAATCACAGCACAGGCTAATAAGTAAAGCCAGCAGCTTATTCTTTCTAATTTATGAAAAATATGAGTGTAGTAGTATTATTTACTGTTATTTAATTTCAAATTTTACTGAAAACAATGGATTTGTGTAGTCATTTTTTCCTCATGCCTTTTATACTACCAAAGCTCTCAAAAATGATAGAATATACAATTATTCTTGGGGAGGGGGAGGATTGGCCCTACATCTATAGATTAGTTTTATTCATGCTTTCAATCATAATAGACATGCAATTATTATGCAACTGTGTCTTGTAATTGTTAAAATGCTCAATTATTTATAAAAACAAGAAAGAACCTACACAAGCATATTTCAAAATAAAACTGCTGAGAAATTATTATTTCAATGTAACATCTGAATTGCTAAGTAACTATGATTCTGCTCATTGCAGATTTCTTAGATTTCCCTAAGGATGGGTATGTTCATTATGACCATGCTCACATTTCCTAAATATTAAAAAATATGTGGATTACATATTATTTATTGACTATTCAAAATGTGTCTAACTCTAAGGTGGCTATATTCCTTTTTTTAGAAATATGTGTAATTAACTTGACGAACATAGAAAGCAAAACCAGTAGATTCAAACCTCAATATTTTTAGAAAGCAGGCACATTTTTTACTGTAATTTTGCCCCAAAATATCTGAATATGACGAATTCAACTGAGCATTGCACTACATAGACACAAATTTAGGCTGAGTCTATCCAGAACATGCTAGACCATGAAAGAGTAACCATTTTGCTCCCTTATACCTAACAATATGATAAAGAGGTGAGCCCCCTACATGGGTTTATGACTAGTACTCTGAATGTTATAATCCCATATATCTTGGCTAACTTAATCCTTTCCATTCTTCATCTTATAATAACACTGCAACACTCATTTTCCCACTCTTTAATGAGTAACCAACATGTTTATCTTAACCTCTTTAGCATTTAAATACCTGTTGGGAAGACTCTTTAGTATCTGTACCAACTATATGCAACAGCGTATTAGAATGCCACTTAAATATAAAAATAATAAACCCATTGAAAGTAATAGCTACCTTTTACATTCTGTTTAAATTTTACTACAGATCGATCCATAAATCTATCTTGAGAATTGTTATCTAACATTGGGCAAATCTTGATATCATGTACATGAAAATAACCACTTCAGATCGTTCGAGGTCACTCCCCAGCCACATCACCTTCACTCAAGTTGACTTCCATCCTTCTGTTTTCTATCCCATTACACAGCTTGCTTTTCATGGCTCCTACCACTTTCTGAAATTGTTGTTTACATAGTATTTTACAAATTTATCTGACTTTTCCTTCAAAATGTCCCTCCATTTGTGCTCAGAGATGGGGTTGCCAATTTTCCCATAGTGAATTAAAAATTATTCAGGCTTGTGGCATTTCAGCTTAGCACATGAGCTTAACACATAACATGTGAACATTGCCATTGGAATAAAACAATAATCGTTACATTTACACAATTGTATTTATACCATTTCAACCAATATTTTAATCTGAGGAAGCAGGAGATAAAATCAAGCAGAGTTAAATTTACTAGGGAGATGTTTTCTTTCACATGCCTGGGAGGCATGATCTACTTAATACTACTGAATCTCGCATGATTCATTTTGGATTAATAGTCTGTTCTGACCACACTGGCCCAGCTGGGCTAGTTGTAAGACATTCAACTTCAAGTTCCAATTGGCTTTTGCTGCACACATGTGCATCTGGCTTCAGTTACAGTCCCGCTTTAATTTGTGAAGGATTTGTTCACTTTATCAACTGATATTTTTTTTCATTTTATTTGACCTGCAGTTTGGCAGGATATTTCTGGTACCATCCAGGGAATCATCCAAGTTTACTAGGCTGCTCAAATTGTAGGTGTGAGTACTAATAATCCACAGCCTTCCATTCATGCCTCAAAAGTTCACTTGTTCTACATTCTTCTGCTTATGCCCCGTGAGTTAAAGAGCAGAGAGGAAGATGCTTTATATGGGTTATGAAGAAGACACAGCTTACAGTCGTCAAAGGATTTACCATCTAATGAATCCCCCTTTGATATGCAACTTCAGTGACATCAACTCTGTCTATAGTTTATTAGCTAAAATGCTATTGTAGCTTTCCTACTTAAAAAAAGCCAACAATCTTTAAATTTATAAGGAAAAGAAGCAACAAGATTCTGGCAAATTAGACTGCTTAGTAAATGAGGAAAATTTTTAGGTACTGGTACAATGCTGAAATATAAATACTTCAAAGTGGTTAGAGGGTATACATGCTAATGAAGGAGTGCATGAACTTTACATACAGATTCAAAACCATCGTCCTGTTCATAATTCCACTACTGCTTATCTAAATGCTGCATGGAAGTAATTATCTCTGCTAGTACATCATACAATTAAAATAGTATCTATTGATTAGAAATATTTTGACACGGTAAATATGTTTTCAACTCGTTAGGAGAAAAATAAACTACCAGAGTAGCTTCAGACTAGGTATGAATATCAGCTTTTCACCTAGCCAGGCATCCTTAATATGAGCACGGAAATTTAAAACTGTCATGTGAGCGGATAGTTGTATAAAGCAAACTAATCTTTCAGGAAATCCAGGATGGGTTTGTTTATATTTCCACCGAGCATTTCTCTTTCCAGAGGAAAGAATCATAGCTCCGAGCAGATTTGCTGGAAAGAGCTGCATCCAGTCAGCATCGCGTATCTCCAAAGACTATAGCCTGCTCGGGGCAGAGGTGAATTATCTGGTTTATGGGGGCTCAGATAGAGGTCAGTGCTTGGATTGCAATTCTGACTTGCCTGTAGTTTATTTTGTGTAAATGTGGAAGTAGCAGCTTTTGAATCCCTGTAGTGAAGCAAACCTTATCCTCTGTTTGAAGCTGGATTTACCCTGAGTTTCCACGATAAGATCTTATAAATGCAACTCTCTTCTCGGCAGATATAAATATGGAGAGATTTTTCTTGTGATCTTCTTTGTGAATCATTATAGGTTGCAAAATGTGACTATTAACATGTCTGCTTGCATTTGGGGTAAAGGGCACACACATGCTCATTTTTTTTCCTTCTTATTGAATTTATTGGGGAGACACTAGTTAACAAAATTGGACAGGTTGTGGATGCACAGTTCCACAACAGGTAATCTGTACACTGTATTGTGTGCTCACCACCCCAGGTCAAGTCTCTGTCCGTCACCACTGACCACTCTATACCCACTTTCACCTCCCCACCCCATCCCTCCTCCAGGCAATCACCACGCTACTTCCCATTTTTAAAATGTGCAAATTGAGACTTGAATCATAATTCCAGTGGTCGAAAAAGAATATGCATGCTTCTGTATTTATAGAACAAATTGGAAATTATTCGGTGATGACATTAGTAACACCACAGCAAACTGGGGCTAAAGAAATGCTGTTGGATCATTTTCTTGGGATTAAATTCTGTGCCAACTTTATCATTTTATGGGCAGTGTGGGGGGATCTGGATAACGGTCATGCCAATTTCAAAATGTCCAGCATGGCAAAGAACCTGCCAAGTTTCAAATACCCTCGGAAAGGTCATTGTCTTGAGACAAGGTGAGCACATATCATACAGCTGGATGTCTTGGGGTCACTAAAGAACATGACTCAGAACAGAATTCTCCAGGTCTCAAAGCTGGCAACTCACGAAGGTGGACTAAATAGGCAGAAACACTCTTTCAAACAGGAGGTGCTTAATGAAACAAGGTTGGGTATCTCAGATGCTTAGAGGATTTTTTTTTTGCCTGCAGGGAATTCCAAATATATCAAATAGATCACTGCCTAGCCACAGGGGGGAGAAAGGGATACATAATTGTTTTACTTCTTAACTTAAGTGGGGACATTGAGTCACTGTATATTTACTCTCTCTTTAGAATCACCATTTTACCCTGCTGGTATTATGTGAGCAGTATGCGATAATAGAAAATCCATTTGACTTTATTACGAGAGAAGTTACTCAAAGGCAATAAAATGCATTGTCAAACTGGGGTTGGCTTTGCAGAAAATGATTTCAAAATATCCCTTATTTGGTCAAGGAAAATCTCCTTCTATCTGTTACACAGAGGATAGTTATGGTTGGAACAAGGTAATTATCATCAGATCTAAACAAGCAAGTGTCAACTATTGGTAGCCTTGAAGTAATGAAAACTGGGTTAGATCATATAAATCTAAACACCAAGACATTTTAGTGGTATTTTAGCCACATGCAAAATAAACTTCCATAGAAAGGGTAACTTTCATCTGTATAACAAAGAGCTTGAGTAAGAGCTTATTTCAGGACTGGGTAAAGAATTGGAACTTCCTTTACTCCTTAGCCCCCTGAAAATTTAGGATATCTTTATCCCAGATTATTTCTCCCTTCCAGAGAGGAAAACACAAACAGACAAATGAACAAACCAAAAAACTTTGCCATGAAGAATTCAAAGGTATGAGCTCCAAACTGTAGCTTTTTTAGGGCGCACTAAGGATATACATAGAGTTGATCATTTATTCATTAATTTGTTTCTCTAATGATTAGAGGCTGTCTACTGTGTCCCAGGGATCGCTCTGGATGTTAAAGATGTAGTAGTGAATAGAACACGTCCCCTGCTCTAAGGTCATTTACATATTCTTGATGAGAAATGGAATATAGTCAAACAAACCCATAATTTCAGTCAGGAGAAATAAGAGAAAATAAACTAAGGTAGAGGGCAGAGGACAGATGAGAATGATAAGGGAGTTGGTTATTTAGATTCAGTGTTGGTTCCGGAGGAGCCAGCTGGAATATTCAGGAATTGGTTTTTAACATTATTAATGAAGTCTCCTATGGGGTTGAGGGGAATGGGTGTACACCATGGCAACTGGCAAAAGGTACAAATCAGAGATCCCCTTACTGAGCCAATGTATCAGCATCCCTTTGGAAATGGTGGGCAGGACAAGTTGTTCTACAGAGATGATTTTTTGAAGAGAGTTGAATGTACTGAAGAAGTTAGCAACAAGAAGATGGTGGGGAAGGGTTTTCCAAGTAGGGTGAAACTGTTAGTAAACAGGCCCAGAGACAAGAATGAAATTGAAACATAGAGACATAGTAAAAAAGTTGGATGTAGTTTAAAGAGTAGCGGGGAGCCCTGGCTTTTGTGGCTCAGTAGATTGAGTGCCAGCCAGAGACCCAATGGGAAACCAGTTTGATTCCCAGTCAGGGCACATGCCTGGGCTGTGGGCCAGGTCCCCAGTAGGGGGTGCATGAGAGGCAACCATACAGTGAGGTTTCTCTTCCTTCTCTTCCTCCCTTCCTTCCCCTCTCTAAAAATAAATAAATAAAATCTTTAAAAAAAAGAGTAGGGTTGAACCATGACTTGTTTTCATTCTTTTTAAGCATCAATCTAGCTGTTCCATAGAAAAGAGATGTTAGGATTTAAGATTAAAAGTGAGAAGTTGAATTTGGATATCATTGCAATATTGCTTTCAAGAGATGACGAGGAGTTGAACCAGCATCTGAGCTGTGGAAATGGTGAGAAGTGGTAAGACCTAGCTTATATTTTGAAAATAGAATTTGTAGAACATACCAATAGTATGAGGGTGAGAAAAATCCAGGATAATCTATATTTTTGCCCTGAGCAAATTGACAAGTGGTGATACCATTTTCCAGGATGAAATGGCTTGGAGTCAGACAGGTTTGACAAATGGGGGCTAAGCACTAATATTATATTTTGTATGTAAACATCTATTAGGTTTAAAATTATATAGGGCCATGTAAAATCCCCCATAAAAGTGTCATTTTACTGTTTATAATTTCAGTGATTTGAATCATGGATTAGATTTATAAGAAATCTTTCTGTCAATATAGAATCTAGCTCTGTTTGTGATCAACTTTTATTTTGAAGTGTTATTGAAGAGGGGACTAGGAAGTTCTTTAGTATCGAAAGTAATTTTCTACCATAATTACTACACAATAATTCAGTATTTTTCTTTTTGATTCTTCCCGTTATAGAACTTCACAAATTATGTTGGATATTCTATATCAAGTATTCATTTGGAAGCTCTATTGAATTATACGAAAAGATCACAAAATCAATTTTTTAAGTACTTAAGATACTTAAAGAGGTTCTATTAAAAATTTATCTGATGTAGATATATTTGTTTAAAGTTATTGAATATTTAAAAGTTAATTTTAAAAGTTTAACCTATGTTCTCCAGCAAAGACAAATGGCATGAAAAGTAGCACAAAGTCAGAACTTCTTTAATAGCAAACTACAGATAAATTCCATAAATCCCAAAATATCTAATGCCTGACAATGAAGTTAATAATTAATACTTATAATATGCAATTGTTGACACTTAATTTGTGTTTGTTGCTATGTCATTATCAATTACTAATTCTTTCAATGCATATTGCATGCTATGTAGTAGATATTAAAAATATATTTTGATATATTAGCTTCAGAATAACCAAGTGAAATTGCTCTGAAATCTGCATTTTATGTGTAGAATATGTATTTGGTTTTCCTGTATTGCTAACTTATTTTATCAAGAAACACATATTGTCAGTATTTTATATCTGTTCTTTGTTTCTCATTAAGGAGATAAAATGTTCCTACTAGCCATCAAAATAAAGAAGCAGAAATTAAAATAGCAGGTTGCCTTCTGCTGCTATGCGGCAGGTCTAAGAGTGTGAATGTAGACAGAAACAGGTTGGCTTTGATAAATATGAATCGCCTTGGGAACACAAGGATCTGTCTTTTTATACGTGCAGCTTGAGTCTGTCACAAGCTATCTACAGGTACAACTGATAAATAAATTAGCTACTCAAATAGGAATCGCATGCTTCTTAAAGAAGCACTCTATTTGAAGAAGGTTAAGACGTGACAGAAACTCAGTATAAAATGATGCAAAAGGAAAGATTCAAGCCTCTTCCCAAGCTTTAAAAAACAGAAAAAGAATCACACTCAAATCCTTGCAAGAAGTTGAAAAAGATCCCAGGAAACCAAAGACAGCTTTTATTTTTATCTGCTTTGATTGTTATTGGCAATAAATTGGCATATGTGTATATTTTACTATTTTAATATACATATCTAACATTTATTCTGCCTTTTATTTCACACCTATTATGTGAAAACAATGTGAAAACTGTAGTTTGAGCTTCCAGGGAAATAACTTTGACATAGATTGTGTGTGCCCACCACAGCCATTGCAGGTAGAGGGGTGAAGTCATACGTGACATTATAGGAGATACAGTAGGGGAATTAACTTCTATGACAATGTAGCTCGCTCTCATGAACTTCATCCACAGGACTGCTAAATCTTGGGGAAACATTCACCTGTAAGCCTAATAACATGGCCTGAGCACAGAAGGTGATCTCACGTTTGACTGTGGTTACAAGGCAATGTCTAAAACAAAGTCATCAGTCACTCTTATTCTTCATCTAGAAAACAGGGGTACGCAGGAACCTCATAGGATTGTCATGAAGATTAAAAGACCAATTGCATACAGAGCTCTAAGTGGCCATTTGTTATTTTTTGAAATAGAGTCAGATGATGATTTTTTACTCTTTGAGGCTGAAGGGATAGGTTGCTCTCTTGGGGAAAAGATAATTTCCATTTCAGCTGAGGCAAGATGCATGTCCAAGTAGGTGTTTCTCTTTTATGTAACGGTTACCCACACAGCATTTCCTATGCACCTTTGCTGCTCTAAAGGTTTTATAAATCAGAACGTATTAAGTCCTCATAACAAACCTACAGATAAGGAAGTATTTTTTTCACACTACAGAGCAGGTGCTGAGGCGTGGGGAGTGGAGTGACCTGTGAGAAGTGGAGCTGGCGTGCACCAAGCCCATCAGCCCCTGGCACACGTGGACACCACGCACACTCTGCTATTCGCTCCTTTCAGGTGTTCGAAATTTTCCGTTTTTCTGAGAAAGTCTTTGTTATTGGAGAATCACATGCCAGTTATTTATTTACTTACTTGCGTATTAATTAATTAATTAATTAAGGTAAAAGTGCTGCACTGTTTAAATTCCTTGCATAACCAACCACACATTCGAAGAAAAATAACTAAAATCATGACCCTACCAGCCATTCTTCTGAGAAGAAAACAGAGATCACCAGTGGCCTCATTCATAGGTGGGCATAATTTTCCCAAACTAGAATCGAATTTGCGTTTTAAGAACTCATCTTATCAAAGGTGTGTTTCAAAATAACCATATTTAGCTAACATGTATTGGCTGTATACTACGTTCTAGGTAACAGTTTTAATTTACTTATTTTTATTTTTATTCTTTTCAATTTAATCTTTATTATTTTTTTCCATTACCATTTAGTCCCCTTATACGAGCCTCCCCACCAGCAATCACCACCCTGTTGTCATGCCCATGAGTCATACTTTCTTTTTTGCTCCATCCTAAGTATTGTTTTAGTGGATTTAAAAAAATAAATAAATAACTCATTTTATTTTAAAAATACACAAATAGTACCAGTTATTTGTCAGAGGTCATTGCTGTACTTCCTCAATAATTTAGGTTGTTCATATCTGGGTCCTTCCTTCTCTCTCGGGTTTATGCTGGGCTTTCTGTCTTCGGACTGTGTGAATTGAATTAGATTTTTATAAAGAAAGAAAAGACTATGTATGAGTCATTTAAAATCAGAACTGGAAAGAGTTCTCTTTCTCTTCCTCTTTCCTATTCAAAAGCACTTAAAAGAACTATCCAATCATTTTCCGATATTAGGACTGAAATATTTACGACATAGAAGTAAAATATTAGTTGCCCTTTTTTGAGTGTAACCTTGATGTTAAGTATGTAATCATATTTAAACCTTATACCATTCTCGGTGATTGGTGTTATTATTCCTACTTTACTTTTAAGAAATCAATACAAATAGGGCTCAGAAATATCTAGTAGTTTGCTCAAGTGCACACAGTGCCAGAGCAAGGAGATAGTCATGCCTGCGTCTGCATAATTTGGCTGCTTGCAAACCCAGCTCGCTGCCTGCAAAACAGGCACACCGACTCCCACTGACCTCCAGCATTGAACCTACAAAAACAGTGCTTCTGAAGATGGAAAAAGCACCTCTGCTCTCTCAGCCCTTATTTCCTCTAAGATATGAAGTCTCTCCAGAAGGTATCCAGCCATGCAAGGTGAAAAGTGGAGACATTTATTGAAGAAGATACAAGATACAAGACACACTGTACACAGGACAATGACACCTCAGTCCCCTCCAAAGTAGGCACCTTGGGATAGTTCTCCCAATCGCCATCCACTGCCCCATTGTATTTTCCTGAATCTCATTAAAGGGCCTGAAATGTCTTCTCTTTAAAAGGTGATTTTAGTTTGGGGAAACAGCCAGAAGTCACAGGGCACCAAATCTGGGTTGTAGGTGGCTGAGTCACCTGTGGGATTTGATGTTTCACCAAAAGCCTCTGCACAAGATGTGATGCATGAACATTTTGATGAAGCTGCCAATCACCAGTTGCCCATAGCTGCAGCCTTCTGAATCATCCAAATAGTTTCCATTGAGGAATGTTTCAGTTTAATGCAAAATCTGATGCAGATTCATTGCTCTACTCACTCAGTCATTGTGAATGCAAGGGCCATACTCTACGCATGCTCCTTCAACACCATCTACTGCCCCCACTGATTGGAACAGTGAAGTCATCACTGTTCACGCATGAGCATTCCAGTCCATTCTCCTTGGCTGCCAAGTTACACCAACAAAGTTACACCAAGTTACGCAAACCATTCTTGTTATATTAACAACAGCTGGACTCTTTTTGGACAGACCTTGTATGTAGGTTGAGAAAGTACTATAGTCTTATTAATGTTACAAATTGTGATGTAAGAGGAAAGAAACAGAAGTAACAATTTTCAACTGTCAATTAACTGACTTAATCCAAGATATATTCCTAAATCAAGTGCCTAATGTTCTGCATAAGCTATTTTTGTTTATTTTATTTTATATTATTTGGAGATAACATTTAAATTATTTTTGTAGTTTTGAGGTGGTATATTGCAGCTAATTATTGCTTAAAAGTAGTTCTATAAAACTATGTAAATGACAGCTGACGGCATAAATTTAGACATTCTCAATTGCATCCATTGAATAAAATTATTTTTCTTCCTATTAAGCTGGGAAATATGAAATTTCTCATTTGCCATATATTATATTCAATATGGTTTGTGCAAAATCATTTTCTGCATCCCCCCTAAGTATCCTACACCTGTATTAAGATCATCATAACTGTAGTCATAATTAATCTATGGGAAAAAATACAAAAGACAAGCAGTAGTAGGATTGAGGAGATTAAAAGAAACATCCTTTATTGTATTTCTCAGGGAATATTAGATTAAAATTCACATTCTTTCTAGTGACAGATTGTTACAAGAATAAGAAATGGCACAAACAATCCATTTCAGGACAAAGATTTAACAAAAATAGGAAGGTTAATTATAATTGAATATTCCCTATGGTATCTCAGAAGATATGCCTCGGTCTATTTTTTATTGACAGGTAGTGGTGTAAATTAAATGCGGTTTTATGCATTCAAATTGGATTTCAACTACTCATCATCCAGAGTGTGACATTAGAATGAGCCCTGATGATGGCGGCCTAGAGACCATAATGAGAATAGGTGCCCTTTTCCATTCATATTGTAGTTTTGCTGGTGGGGAGGGTAGGAGTTGGAGACCCGATTCATTATTTTGTTATCATCTTTGCTCCCTGAAAAATTTATTCCATGAATTGAGTATCCTGAATATTAATACTGTACTGACTAGTCTCTGAATTAATGACAGACAAAAAGCCACTTGTCTTCCATAAGTAATTATAATTGTGCCAAATCTTTAAAAAAAAAAAGTATTCAAGATACTGTCAAGTCTGCCATCGATCACTGTTTGAACATGGAGATGTTCGTGTGTTCTCTTGAAACACACACACACACACACACACACACACACAGAGCACTGGGAAGGCACTGTAAGACAGCGCTAAACAAAAAGAAAAATAGACAGAGGGAAAGAAGAAAGAGCTGGACAAAGAGAAACTTTGTCTCTCTTCCGATGATCATGAATGATTTAAATTGTGTGGCTCAGTGGTTCTCATGAACAGGTGTGCTGGAGAGATCTACTCTGGATTTCCATGAAGGTATCCATGGGCTTCGGCATGCAAATGCTTAAATCACCCCCTGTGTCACTCTGGTGCCCAGCTAATCTAGCCTCATGATCCTACGTAGTATCAGTAGTTGTGGGGTATTTGTTCCAAGACCCCGGTGCATTCCCAAGTTCTCAGATGCTCATGTTTCTCATACAAAGAACAATGCAGACAGTTGACCCTCTGCATTTGTGACTTCTTAACTGCAGCTGGAAAACACTGTTTTGATCCATAACTGGTTGAAACCACACCTGTGAAACCACGGATATGGAGAGACTTAGTGTACTTTTTCAAAATAAGAGTTGGGGATTTCCTGCTTTAGAAGAAGCACCAGCAGCAGGGGAACGAGGTAGAATTGCTTGTTAAAAATGAGCTGTCCGACTCTGCTCCTACTAATTCAGAATCTCTGAGAGGGAGGCCCGACGGCCTTTCTATTTTAACACCATTTTCAAGCAAGTCTGAGATACTATAAAGTAGAGGAATCCCTGGAACAAGGTTACAGAAATAGCCCCTGGCAACTTAGTTATTATTATGGAAAATCTCGAGACCTAGGTAGGAAAGGTTATGATAGAAGTGTCATGTGATAAGGTATTTTGGTTGTTTTGTTCCTCAAATTTACATACTATTTCAGCTATTAAAGAGTATTTTTACTATGACTGGACACAGCATTTTCATGCCACAGTCTCTTCACACATTTCAAATGTTTCTACTTAGTACTTAAAACTAGCAACCAAAGTTCATTTTGTTTAAAATCATTGCCAGTCGCCACATATAAAGATTGAAGAAAAACAGTTGGCACTTAATACTTGATATCCGAACACAGCTATAACACAAAACAAGGAACTTTCAATCAAAAATAAATGTTCATTTTCTTTTAATGTGTCTTCAAACAATTGCCTAAAATTTAAACTGCGAAAAAAAAAAAAACAATCCCAGTAATTATAAAAGCATCTGATAGAATTCCTTTCTCAAAACAGTATTCTTTTTTGAATAACTTCATGTAATTACTCGTGACATTTGGGATTATTGAACATAAACAGAAGAAAGGGAATGAAATGTTAAGCCTTCCTGGGGATAAAAAAAATATTGTATGTCTTTATTATAACTTCTAATTTAATTAGTGTATTCTTAATGCCATCTGGTTAGATAGATTATCTTGAAAGTTAACAAAAGTGATAAATCTGACACTTAACAAATAATAACTATGAAAAGTGCACTACTGCAACACTGATATGCAATCATAGTAACTAGAATAATGCAAAAGAACACAAAGAATAAAAGGAAACGGACTTAGTCGATTCTAGTACACATGTAGTATAATCGGGGGATGACAAAAGAAAGAATTATTATGTCTCAATTGTGACTTTAGACATCATAATAATCATATATTTAAGGAAATGAACGTGTATCCCTGCTTTCCTTGCTCTAAATGCTTAACAGATAGAAGGTGAGAAAGCGTAGCTACTTGTAACACACACCTAGAACCAAATACTTAAATTCTCAATCTCTTTTCTGGCTGTGAGACCTCAGTGAATTGTTTAAATTCTCTAGACCTTGGAGTCCTCATTTGAGAGATATGATTGTCCACATAAAGCATATAGAAGAGAGATGGGCATGTAGAAAAAAGTATATATATAAAAGTATACATATATCCTTAGGATATATGTAAGGATATACTTTTATATATAAGAATATATATAAAAGTGTCTATATATGAGGACATATATACTTATATACCATGTGTAATTTCTTTTAGCAATTAAAGATTTTTGTGGTATCTTATAACACTTATTATACCTTCAGGTTCTGCTTCTGTTACAAGGGCAAATCATTCAACTTCTCTGAAACTTAGTTTTGTTTTCTTTTTGCTTGGAATATAAGGTATTATTGATTTTACAAGTTTATTTCTAGGGTAAAATAAAAAACTTTGCTAAAGTCCCCATCAAGTCTCTGATTGATATAGCAGTGGACAAAAGGAGATTTACAGTTGTGAGTAGGCAAAGCCCAGTTTATCTTTCTATATTTATTTATTATTATAGTACTTGTCTTATTATTATTATTATTGCTGTTATTATTTTGTACCCCTACTTGTGATTTATCTTTTAGGTAATGATGGCTGGTAATTTACCTACTGTTGCCTACCCCTGACCCAAGTGCCTGATTAGTTTCTTCTTTAAGCCCCCATTCTATATAGAAGCCTATCCATCTTCAAAGGGCAGAGAACACAGATTTCAAAAGCTGTAGGTGACCGAATCTGTTCTCATGCTGACTGTCATCAGATTTAAAAAGATAGCTCCTTTGTTCCCTCCGTAGTCTGACATCTGAGATTAGACTAGCTATCGAGGTCATATTTTTGGTTACCTCATTCTATTTGTGTGAGTTTGTTTCAGACACCATCCTAGGATACAATGACCATAAAGTGTGTGCATGTGACACACCCAAACCACCTTTGCCTTGTGAAGTTCTGAACAATTGATCCCACCCCAGAAAGGGAATCACGTGGCTTCCTGCTGCTTGTTCACCTGGGGCCATGCAGTTAGAGGATGTTCAAGTACCTCCATTAACAACCTCAGTTATTTAGATTTTGTACCACCTAAACACTGTTATTTTTAAAATAGGCTGGGAGAGTCCACTAAATATTTCTCAGTAAAGAGCCAAGTCAAGAAACATTTTCCTCATTCAGTTACCATTATATCACCAATACAATTATTCTTCACGTAAAGGCGAAATAGACTAATACTAGGCAAATGCATTCGGACAATACGGTGTGCTATGACTAGGAACAAGATGTGAGCATACAAATTCATCATTCAGGGATGTCTATAAAGTAATCAATTCAGTTAAGAACTTACTAAAATAGGATATAAAAATAAAAACTAAATAATACAGAAAACAGTAAAAGGATATCGAGGCAAGCCAAAAAACTTTTAATTATTTACTAGAAAAATAATGCATGTAGAAATGTCTCAGATCCAGTGTGGTACAGTGAAATGACTAGGTGCGAGGGTTGTACTGGAGGTCTATACACTTTTGCTCTGACATCACTTTTTCTTCAGACTTCATAGCACACAATGGGTCAGTTTACAGAGTAAGAGCACATGTAAGTTATATTTGCTATTTACTCCTATGTTAGATTAACTGTGTTTACCAACCCATATATTAAAATGCAACCCTTTCATTGTCAAGAGCCTAAAGCTAGTGTTAATCACAGTTGAAAACTTTGATTATTAATGCACATTGAGCCATTAGTAAGCAATAATAGTTAGAATTTACAAATTAAATTGGACTCAAAGACAAGAATTCATAAGTAGGCATTTGTTCATTGTGAACAAATGCTGTTAGATTTCATGTTCTCAGCTATATTTATGAAATATTAGTCTCAAGGAGGGAGAACAATTATTCAACAAAATCAGCACTAAATGTCATGGACAATAAATATAACAAATGTGATAGTCATCCTGTATCTTTTCACATCTCATGTCATTCCAAAAATATATATATAGGCTCACTCCATTAAAAAAAAAGACATAACCTTTTGCTTTGTTTTGAATCAACGGCCCCTTTCCTTCATATATTGCCTTAGTCTGTTCAGGCTGCTATAATGGAATACCATACACAGACTGGGTGGCTTAGAAATAACAAAAATGTATCTCTCCTTATTCTGAACCGTGGGAGGATTGTGATGAAGGAGACAGCAGGTTCAGTGCCTACGAAGCTCTCCTTTCGGGGGTGTGTGTGGCATCTTCTGGCTGTGTCCTCACACGATGAAGGGGACAAGGAAAGGCTCTGGGTCTCTTTTACAAGGGCGCCAATCTCACTCATGAGGGCTCCACCCCCGTGGCCTAGTCACCTCCCAAAGGCCCCACCACCTCATTTTAGGCATTAAGGTTTAACACATGAACTTTTGGACAGCCACAAACATTTGGTTTATAGCATATAAAGCACTTAATATATCATGTAATTACTGTTTACTTGGTGATTATTTTTTATTGTTGTATTTTTCTTATGTAACTATATATTTCATGGAAGTCTGCCCGACTCAACTCCTGATATCATTTTCAGATAAGGCCTTACTTCCTTTTTTGTTGCTTAATTTTGTGTCTCTTGATTGTACATAAATATTAAATCATTTAGCTCTATTTCTTATGAAGGATAATTCGGAGTGATATTTAAGTGTTTGTTACTATGGGTTGCAGCACGATAACCTTCACGATTATTCCTGTCCTGTATCTGCGTTTAGTGTGACCATTGTACAGGTAAGGACTCAGAGACGCAGTTCAGTAACTGGCCTAAAACACTAGAATTTCCCAGAACCACCTCAAAATCCATGCAATATTTTTTTAGGATTTTGTCCTTGATAAGATTTTCAAATACAAAATTTGATAATGAATGATGAACTAATATGCAACCATTAAAATTTCACATATTTTCATAGTTTCCCAATATTTTTTTAATGGATAAGAGGTTTAAAGATGAAGTTAAAGTCCTATATGAACTCTTTCCTAATTCTATCATTCTTTATACCTGCCTAGTACTGGTCTCTGTTAATAATTTTTGTTTACGTTTCTAATGTCATATTTCATACCTTAACAAGAAATAGATGTAATATTTTTCTTTAGTCTAAAACTATAGCAGCATAGGGCAACTTTTTCACTCTACATTTTTCTCTATATTTAAATATATTTGCGTATGTATTTTAGTTTATTTTTATGGATTATAAACTACAGTTTGACAGCTTTTACAATGAAGCTTCTAGCTAGGTATGCACCTATTTCTATTTTTTCTCCTTGATTTCTAAAGTGTATTTTATCTGAGGATTTTTATCTCTCAATTGTGGGCAATTCAGTCTATGATCTCTATATCTATGTATCTATACATCTACTCTACCTACCTACCTATCAATCATCTATTAACCTATCAATTTATCTTTATTACTTAAAGCTTCTCTGAATTATCTCATAGTTCAAAGCATGAACTTTTTGAACTTTTCCATATTTCTTATATTCTGTTTGTGATTGTAAGATAAAAAATTTCCAGAACAGCAGCATCTATTACTTTGCCAAAGATTGTATCTCCCTTAACTTCTACTTTCCATCTTGGCCCAGAAAAGGCATAGATAGGACCAAGATACTCTTGTCACATATTTTAGTACATTGAGCAAGGGAGTAGTGTTTCATTCAAAGAAGTCATGCCGACATAATTCCTAAGTCAACCATACACTCTACAATAATTATAGGTGTTGGGAACCACTCTGCCTGGTTGCAGGAGTTCTAACCGCCCCCCATGGATAAGGCTGAGTGAGGGACTTTGGGACTGTGAACCACTAAGGAGACAAAGCTTGTCTCTGGCAACAGCGCTGCTTCTGCTTCATCCATCTCTGCCCTCAATGCTTGGTCAGTTAGTCAGTGACAGCTAAGATCCTTCAGAGGGGGGGCAACCTAAGCTAGACACAATCACCTGGGAGGCCCTCAAGGAAGGACTCTGGGGGCTGCAGCAAAGAGGGGGTGATGGACCCTCATTCCCCAGCTATTCCGAGTCACCATTAGCCCGAGTCCCCATTTCCTCTGGGAGAAGCGCTTCCTGGCTCCAATCCATTTAAGCCTAAAAACCTATGATGGGGGAGGCAGTGCAGCCCTTTGCCGGCTAGAGCAGGATCCAGGGTGATCGGGCATAAGAAAGAGTTCCTAAAGTCCTGTGAAGCCTGCTTTGCTAAGAGTGCTTTCATTCACATGATAAGGGTCTGAGCAAGAAATGAGTATATCTCCCAAAGTTTTTTCAACCCCCTTACCTGACAGACACTGACTCAGATTAAGCCCTCGGATTCCTTTGAAATGTTATCTATTGTTTGATCCTTGCCACCTGACATTGATTGATGAGCTTTACCTATATTCCTGTGTATTACAAACCTAATAAAAGCCATTGGGGAAGGGGTTCTTGGTTTTTCTCCTATGAGAGATTGACCACCTCTCCTCCCCAAGCAGATCATGTCTTGGCAGTTTTATTTTCATCCATGGCAGATGGGGGGACTTATGGGCAAAGTTTCCCCCACATATAGGTATCGTCATACACATACACATATGAACATATATCTGTTATCTCCATAGAGTGAGCATATTGAGGTATGTTAAAATTATACAGAAATCCCTGGGACATATGCATGTAAGAATATATGTGTGTGTGAGTGTGCACATATATGAATTTATTCTTACATTTGGAGAGAGAAATAAATTGGTAGGCAGGTAAACATATTACATACATGTATGATAGTAGAATAAAAATTACTTGATTATCTACAGAATTCTTCTAAACAACAGAGATTCCATTACTGAAAATATAACATAAATAAGTACATTTGGTATAAGGACATGGCCTGATAAGTATAGCCTGGGCATCTAGAAGAGACAAAGGGACTGATAAACTATTTTCTATGAGAATAAGAATTTAGAAAATTGAGCCCTGGCTGGTGTAGCTGAGTGGATTGAGCATGGGCCTGCGAACCAGACAATCATGGTTCAATTCCCAGTCAGGGCACATGCCTGGGTTGCAGGCCAGTTCCCAGCAGGGGATGCACGAGAGGCAACCATACACTGATATTTCTCTCCTTCTCTCCTTCCCTTCCCCTCTAATGTAAAAAAAAAAAAATTAGAAAATTGAGAAGTGTATTACATTCTTTGGAAAATCCTGTGATAAGTATCACGTATGGGCAGCAGATAGCAAGTAATAGGACAAAAATAGCTGGCTTTAATAATTCTAATAAGATAAATACTAATGTCATGATGTTGTGTCTATATGTTCCCTGTTTCCAGCATATTTATTTTTAGCCATCTCTATTTTTCAATTAAGTGGGATGTGTGGGTGGGTACATGTCAATCTAGATTGCAAACATTATTTCAAACTTTCCAATCTTTACTTTAGGTTTGTATTTAGTCATCCTGATATTAAAGTATAATTAAGTCGCTTTGAAAAGCATGCATTAAAAAAAGAGTCAAACCGTGTCTACACAATAAAATGTTATTTGGCAATACAAAAAAATGAAGTGTTGGTCCATACTTAGCCATAAAATAATCTTGAAAATATGCTCTATGAAAGAAGCCAATCACAAAGGACCATAGTTTTTATGACTCCATTCATATGAACTGTCCAGAATGAGATCATCTATAGACACAGAAAGTCGATTTGTGGTTGCCAAGAACTTGGGCTGCTGGGAGCAAAAGGAACATGACTATTTACAGGTACTAGAGACTTTTTTTTTGTGGGTAATAAAAAACGTATTGTGGGATGGTTCCATTCTAAAATGTATTGTGCTATGGTTCCATGACTCTGAATATACAAAAAGTAATTTGTTTTTACACCTTAAATGAGTGAATTGTATAGTATGTAAATTATATCTTGATAAAGCTGACTAAAACTAAAAAGAGTCTGTTCTTTTTGTTTTTAAGATATAGTGAATCTTAAATACTGTAACACAGAAGAAAAGGTTGTTACAGAATTAAGGCCACTAATTTAAGTTACACTATGAATTCCACATGAATTACAAGTTCACTGCCTTGAAGATCACAATAGAAATCCTCTCATCTCCCCGAGCTTTGAAAGTAATGACAATAACACAATAATTATGAAGGAACCCGGGCAAAGCACTTTGCATATTTTATTAAAGACAAGTGCCTATCAAAGAACAATATTTAAAAAATAAAAATAGTGTGAAGAAATGGTTTAAATCCGATATACCCTTGAAAATGAGACAGGGAAGGAGTAGCACAAGTTCAAGAATCAACAAGACTTTTCTAGTTCTTTCACTAAAAATACGTTTAAATAACCGATGACCACTTGTTCCATTTGTTTTAGGTGAACTGCTTTTTTTATTTTAAATATTTATTTATTTTTAGAAAGGGGACAGGAAGGAGAAAGAGAGGGAGAAAAACATCAATGTGTGGTTGCCTCTCATGTGTCCCCCACTGGGGATCTGGCCTGCAACCCAGGCATGTGCCCTGACTGGGAATCAAACCAGCGATCCTTTGCTTCACAGGCCCTCGCTCAATCCACTGAGCTACACCAGCCAGGTTAGGCGAACTACTTTTGACAGTGCAATGACGCCTAATGCTTCAATACTGCCTATTTTAAGAGTTCACTGCAGCTCATATTTGATGTTAATAAGATATGTCATTGATTTGAGAAGAAAAATAAAAAGTTCTGACTCAGAAAGTAGTCAAGTAAGACTTTAAGTTTTTGCCGAACAAGAGCACTGGAGTTTAGTCCAAAGCCCTTAGGCCAGCTGGGCAATGAATTCACCTTCTGGAGACAGAGGAAGCTTCATGTTGCCTAATAAATGGGACACTTGCTGTCCATGTGATAGTCTACTCTGCCAGAAGCAAAATGTCACAGAACTGCTGCCACTTCTGCATTTCTTGGGGGAAAAAAGTTAGGAACTCGACTTCATTTGCAGCTAAGCCAGAGGGAGTTTTCCTTGTGTCCTACAGGTAAACAGCCTGATGACTAAGCAATCTGGGATTGCTTCATGGTAACCAATAGACTTTTCTAGAAAATTAACCATGTTCTCTTACCCTCGAGCGCCATGCAGGGCAATGCTTGTGAATGCATCCCCCTGTTTTTCTTAATGAGAGGATGCTAATTTTTCCAGGGAACTGCCTTCCACAGACATAATTACCTTCCGTGTCCTGACTGATCTGAACTAGCCAACTCAATGCATTCCCCTTAAATGTTTGATTTAAGCAAGGATAATAAGTCTTTCTGACCTTTAATGGATAAAGCGTGTCGGCTGGGACACTTCTGAGAAATATATTTCCACTGTAAAGTTGACATTTTACATACAGTAGAGCAAAAGAAAGATATTTGGTGATATGGTTGAGCTACTGAATCAATCAACTCTCGGTTTCTCATTAGATGCATATTTTCTTCTTGATTAGATCCACCGAATGTGGGTTTTCTCTTAGTTGTAGCCAAAATAACTCCAAAATGCCACTTTGTGTGTTTGTGAGGGGAGGGTCAGTCCCTGGTCATCTGCTCATCGGCTTGTCTCCATAGACCTGTCCTCATAATTTCTCAACTCATCCTTGCGGTTATATCGTGAACATGAACCCTGGATACTCCATCCTAATTCATCCCACTTGCTGGCAGCTCCTTCCCAATGAGGAAAGCAGCACATGGTCATCTTGAGTATGGACACCTGAATGAGAGCAGCTATTGGGCAATTTATTGAAAGGATATCAACGATACTTTTTGGAAAACAGAATAGTGTTGATCACTGACAACTTCCTTAAGTGTGGGCAGTAGTATCTGAGACCTTCTACTGAACTTTGCATATCCAGTATTTTAAAAAAGCTGTGTTATCTAAAAAATGCTGGTATAATACTGACAGCCAGGTATGTGTCGAGGGTATAAACAATGACTTCATGCATGTGATGGGTCAATGTTGTCAATAATGGACTGAAAACAAAACAGAGTAGCCAAAACTCCCTTAATCATTCTTAGGAAAATAAGACAAAACTTACTGAATTTTTCTAACTCCTTCACACCTGGGAAGGATGAGAAATTTTAAAAGAGATATCATGAACTTAAACCATGAAACATATATTAGGGGTGCAGAGGACAATTCGGAATGCTTAACCCATAAACAAAACTGGGATGAAATGAAAAGTTTTATTGCAAAGAGTAAAGGAAAGTGCTAAATTTAGGAGAGAAGGAAGGAATAAAGACAGGGAGAAAGAGTTATCAAAGATAGTGAAAAGGGTGCATGTATTACATGAGGTCAGGCTATTACCTGTCATATTTAAATGACACAATTCTAGAAGTTTTATGTAAAGAAATGCATGCTTAACATCAGATGAAATATATCAGTGACAATGAAAATTCCCATCCCTGAAATGGAAACTTATAATGTCATAAAATAGTATTGCCCAAGTAAGCATTTAAAATATCATTAAGTTGCAATTAAAAATATAGGATGGTTAAATTTGAATTTTATACAATGAAAAATAATTTTACAGTTTAACTATGACCAAAATATTACATGGGAAATATTTATATTACATTTTTTCACTGTTTCACTGAAATTCTAATCTAATGGGATGTCCTGTGTTATTTCTAACAACCTTGAATGCCTTTTTCAAATATATATTTCCAGTATAAGGGCCTGGTTGCAGAAAAATTATGGCTACTTAAGTTCAAAGATTAATTTAATTCCAAATATTAAAGTTTTGAATTCCAGTTAGAAAAAAGAAAATGGTAAGGAGAGTTGTTGAGAAGAGCCAAATTCTTAAAAAGAGGCATATCTATTTGGTATTCACTTTTCTTTGTGACCCTCAGGCAATTTACACTGTGAAAAATTAAATCATTGTTGTTGTTTTTCTGTTTTTGCCACATAATACCCCACATGTTGTGGAAGTCAAGAAATCTCCCAATTCAAACCTAAGAGAGGAGAACACAGAGAGACAGAGAGAGATCTGTTAGAGTCAGAAATTTAGTTATGTGTCTTACTCTTCTCATTTATAAAATGCGACGCTAAAGGTATCGTTCTTATAGGGTGATATAAGATTAAATAAGATAACAGTGATAATGGGTTTAAGGCAGTGACTGGCACAGCAAAAGCTCACAGTTTTTAGCTGTTCTATTGATATCGTTTTTGTAGTTGTTATAATTATTTTAATTAGTAGTAGTACTACATTTTCACCTATATCTTATTTATAGGTGTCATAGCTGTGACTGAGATTAAAACCTGGAAGTTTGAACATTTCTTTAATAAAGGTTTTTGATTCTGTGAGAACAAGAGAAAGCATTTATCTAGATATACGATTCTACAAACCAGCTCCTTAAAGAGCTTCTTAGCAGTAAAGAAAATTTGAAAGAGTTCTGCCCTTTCCAGTTTATGGCTAATTTTATTTTTATGTTAGGCCTCCATATGAATAAAAATACCGTAACTTTTAAAAAAATTACTCAAAAATTGGCAATGGATCTCTAAGTCAGTTAAGGAGAAGGTGTCTCCTTAAAGTAGATTAAGCGATAATTTTCCAAGCCATAGTTTGCTTTAATCTATTGCTTTCTCTATGCATATTAAAAATGTGTACTTAAGAAAATTTCAGTGTATTTAGTAACAGATTCTATGTAAATTCTGCACCTCACAAGCATGTGTTTTTGGCAGGCACTGAAAATCTTGTCTCACCTCATTTTCACACCTACCCCAAATCAGATGAATTATCTGCTGATGATTTTCATCTTCACTTCTTAAAAACTTTTGGGGGAAAAGAATACTTCTGAGGGTAATAGTTTTTTGTTTCTGTTTTTAATCCTCATTTGAGGATATACTTGTGGACTTGATTGAGGGCTGGAAAAGAGAGAGAAGTGTGAGAGAGACGTGGATGGATTGCCTCCCACATGGGTCCTGACTGAGGATGGAACCCACAATCTACATATGGGCCCTGACTGGGAATCAAACCTGCACTCTTTTGGTGAACAGGATAGTGCTACAACCAACTGAGCCACCTAGCCAGGGCTGTGAGGGTCATAGTTTTAAAGTATCCCACATGTCCGAGGGTCCTAAATTGCATCGATAACTTCCCTAGCTCGGAGCAGTAGAAATATGTTTATTGTAATTCCATTTAATGAGCAAACTTGAGAGTCAAATTTGCAGTTTTTCAGATTCCTAATGTAAGCAACAGGAACTAAAAAAAAAAACAAGTTAACTTCCCATCCATGGAAAGGCTTCTTGCAAAGTTACTGATAAGTCTAAAAAAAGATGGGGTATATTTTAGAAAATGGTTGATGAAAATCACCACTTAAGTATTTATCTTTTCCTTTCCTTGAATCAGAGACATCCATATAATTTACATGCTTTTCTCCTACCTTCGATAACAGATAATAAATGTTAAGTGGGACCTCGGCATATATTAAGCACTTGGATGCTGTTCAGACAGCTTCCTCTCTTTTCCTGAGCATCTTTGTAAACTAGGGGAACAGGATACATCACAGATCAATTCACTCAATCAACTTTAATCACAACAGAGGAATTAAGCTGCTTTTCAGGCATGATGCAATAAAGAAAATTGCTCGGAGATTTTTTTTTCAAGCCACCAAACATGCCACAAGGCTGTCATTCTGCGCCTTCTACATCTGTTCTCTATTCCAGAAGTCTGCCTGTTAGCGAGGAATGTACAAGAAAGGCTGAAGCCTTTGGAATCTAGGGGTATAATGAATGCATTTTATGTCATTTTTGAACTTACCCAGGATCACTGACAAGAAATAAAGACAGAAAGTCAAAATCTTTGCGGGAAGAGAGAAAGAGCCCCAGAAGGATTTTTGTCCCTCCAATATCCGTTGCTCTGGGTTGTGTCAGTTTAGTTTATGGCTGCGGTAATTTTAAACGCGTCTTCCTCTCCTGTGAGATGCAGTCTTTCAACTTTCCTGGTGGGGAGCCTGGGGCCTGATCGATGGTCAGATGTGTGCACACTTAGATGTGGATACACGTATCTGATCATAAAACCCACCGGTAATTTGGGAGGGCGTGTTCTCTGTGCTTTTTGTTCCCAATTCATGGGATCAAATAGATCTTGCTACCTAAATCTGCTTAATGATTGTCTTGAACATACACACACAGGGAAAATAGCAAAAACAACCTTCCCCATTAGTGGTCCTTGTTTTCTTAAAGAAAATGCTTTAAACAATGATTAATGGATCTTAGAAAGGCAAAAAAATTAAATATTCGGTTAAGAATATTTTGTCAAAGCGTATTTGCAAAAGAACTACTTTGGTCCTTTAAACAAATAAATCTAAAGCTCTCTGAAGTTTTCTCAACTTTTATTAACTCTGATAACTTATTTGATGAACATATAAAGATTTTCAATTTAATTAAGAACAAAATCAATGAGCACGCCATTCTTATTTTAAAAAAGAGGAAGAAGAAAGAAGACAACTAGAATTTCCCAGTTGAGTAAAATAGTTCCCCTTGATGATAAAATGGTTTTCAGCTACAATATTTGTTATGACAATAAAATACCTATAAATAGAATACCTGAAAAATATTTCCTACTTTTTTCAAAATATGAAAGCCAGGGAATCAGCTAATGTGTTAATAGTGCAGAATTCTAACTCAAATAAACATAGTAAAATGAAAATTATTTATCAAACATCAAGTAACACAACCTAGAACAGGAAAAAAATGATGAGAGAAAAGACACAGAAAAATTAACTTTGTCCATTACGTATTAGGTAAAAATGTGTTGTTAAAATGTTTTATTCTTATGTGCCTTTTATTTTCCTACTCACCCTTTACAGGCAGAAAACACTCCCTCTGGTTGACATGAGTTGCTGCCTAATCAGTGTTTATGGCCCTTTCTTCTAAATACAGACTAGTTTTCTTGGATACGTTTCTCTTATTCCTGTCACTCTATAACCCACTGTGGATTGGCAGGAGCAGATATGACTTCAAGGGCAGGATTTCTCCACCTTGACACCACTGATATTTTGGGCTGCATAATTCTTTGTTAGCGAGTGTAGGGCTGTTTTGTGTGTTACAGGGTATTTAGCACTATCTCTGACCTCTGCTAAGTAGACACTAGTGGCAAGCTTCCCCACCCAGCTCCGTTTTAGCAACCAGAAACTTCCACAGGGTTTCGGCAGTACACTCCCAGCCCCCACATTGTGAGAACCAACTTAGAGCATGGGGGTTGGGCGTGTGGGCTAATTCAGGAGTTGTTTTTTTTAAATAATTTTTTTATTTAATTCTTGTTCAAGTACAGCTTTCTGTCTTATATTCCCAACCCTGCCCGCCCCCCGCCCCATGCTCCCCGCCTCCCTCCCCTTTCCACCCCCCACCCTTAGTTATTGTCCATGTGGCCTTTATAAGAACACATCAAGAAAGCAGTGTTCTTTAGTCTCCCCGATTCAAATTTTGAGTAAGTTGTTGACAAATTTGGAGGAATTCTGTCTTAGAATGTAACCAAAATGCTAAGAAAAACAAGACAAAAAACTAGACTGGTGGAAACGGGTAGATTCCTGATGACATTAGCAAATGAGGATATGGATAAACTCAAAGCCAGTAGTATCCTTACATTTTTCAGGAGAACCAGGAATTCCTTTTACTTATTTTTTTTTTTCAGGCCATGTTTGAGGTGGTTTCTGTGACTGTCCTAATGGACATACTTATTGTGAGAATACCTTCATTCAAAAAGAATAAGTGCAACGTATATTCTAAATGCCCCAGATACGCAGTTCTATGTCTATACTACATACAGAAAAAATATATACATTATTTCATGATGTCTACATCTGATGAAGTCAAACGACAAAAAGTTCTCAATTTTTCCTTGGCAGTCATCACAAGTATGTTTATTCCCACTGTACTGGCTGATTTAGGTATGCTGGCTACACAAATGGATAATGAATACATAATCTGAAGATTAACACGTCCTGTGCATGTGTGTGTACACGCACGCACACACAAACATATATAAACACACACATATATGTTTTTAAACGTATAGATTCTGGCCAACTTCAGTCAGGACCTCAAAACTTCAAACTGGCCTTTTGAAAAGATAGGCAAGTCAAATTTTCTGTGCAATTACTGAATCAAAAATCATGGTTAACTAATATTGGAATCCTGTCATTAAATAGATTTACACATTTAAAATGAGAATCAGGGAGAAGATAATTCACGTGGGATCCATGCCATCACTCCTCACCAGTTAATAATTAAATGAAACAGCACAAATCCTGCTGAGGTCTCATGAGCCATAATGAAAATAATGTTTTGATAGGATTTGCTCAATCTGGTATGTTTAAATCTAATTTAAGAAAATAAAATTCCAAGACTTATGAAATCAAAATATAAAATATATGGCTGCACAGAGTATGATTTTACTTTTCCTGATGAGATTTGTCTACTATGTGAAGAGTCATTATATTTTTCAAATTTAACTGACAGAAAATGATTAAAATTATGAATTATGCCACGACATGCATTCCTTCTTGAATATTAAGCATATTGAAAATAAATACAATTTGTAAGGAAAAGGAACAGAGGAAAACAGGTGCCCGGAACTCACAAGAATATTCTCGAGCAGTAGTTTTATTTCTATCGTTTGAACCATGTCAATAATAGTTTGTGGTGGTGTTGATCCCTGCTTTGTCAATCTGTTTTTATCCCATAAAATCATTTACAAAGTTGATACAAAATTCTCTGTCAATGTCACCTTTGCCACAGAAATCAATGTGTTTATTTTGCTGTGAGTTGCAAGACTAGCACATTATGTGGTAGCTTTTTTTTTTAACCCTAAGAATCTAGATATTTTCCTTAAAAAATAAAGATGAAAATTTCTATTAAGGCTTTTTTAAAATCAGAACTGCTTCTTATCACGTATTACCTTTTCTATCTCTAGAATGTAGCCATCAATTGCATAAAAGCAAAGCACAATAATACTGTTTTCCTCCAGTTACTTGGAGAATTATTGCCTTTGAAGTAAAACGGTAGCTATCAAGTCTGAAGGGTGTTTTAATCATCAGAGCCTTTACATATTATTCAGATATGTGAGCCTGTCTCACTTTTTCTCACTGAACATTGCTAAAAAATTCAAGGGAAAGTTGCCCTAAAAATTCATGAAGGAGAGAATACCAAGAGAGTTTTCGAAGCTCATTTGAAGTCCGAGAAAGCTATTGTACCCATTTTTAAAACCTGATCAAAATGCAGTCTGCTGTTTGTTACTAAATTATGTATCTCTGTGGCATAAATGTGTTGTCCCTAGAAAGTTACAAATTAGTGCATTTCCATATGACTTGGGAAAATGTAATTTTAACCAATTTTGTTTGGGGTGAAAAAAAACATTGTTTGCATTATTTTATAACACAAGGGAGCTGTCAGCCTGCACGGTCATCCAATTCTGTGGAAGAGAGAGCTTCTTCGCATCTCAAATGGTTAGCAATAAAGCTTATACTTTTCACATTAATGCTACTGATAACCTATAAAAATGCTTGCTTTATATACTTTCATTTGCAGTAGAAAGTGTGGCAAGTCTAACAGAAGAATTTGGTGCCTTCTTGAGTAGATATTCCATTTCTCACTCCATTATCTTTAATTCGAAAGTGTGAAACAGGATTTGAAATTGTCCTGAAACTTATTATTTTTAATCCTTTTCAGATATGCTGATTTCATTGTGTTCTGGGGGAGTTTAGCTGCGCCAGTTTCTCCTCTCATCTCCAGCGTTACTGGGATGTCATTCTTTGTTCTGTGAGTCAGCAGAGGCAGCTACTACCGACTCTAAAAATGCCAATTTGAAAACAAAAACATAACATCCACAGCAATCTTTGTAAAAATCCATTAAATAGAACTGGATTGCAATAGATAAACAGGTATATACTAAGAAAGGAAAGGAGAGCAGAGCAAGGGATGAGAAGATAAAAGTAAATGGGAAAATTAAAAGAGAGGAGAGTGCTAGAAAGTAAGAAAGCAGATAAAGGATGAATATGGAATGAGAGATATGTTAAGAGGAGGCATGAATCCTCTGAAATCAGCTAGATTTCATAGTAGAGCTTGAAGACATTTTTAAAATACATACCACTTAAAATGCCTTTTATAAGGTTCTTTATAAATAACCTTAAAACGGCAAAGTCAATGCCAAGTCACAGATGCAAGGTCTGGTCATTATTGATATGACGACAAACATGACCTAATAGTTACCACTGGCAGTTGTTTTCCAGCGGAGGCATTGTTGTCTACATGGGGTCATTTTCAAGTTTCACAGCACCAAGTGGGTGGAGGCCATGGTGCTGCCAAACAGCCTGCAACACACAGCACCGTCTCCACGACAAAGAATTGCCTGGCCCAACGTGTCCATAGCGCTGAAATGGAGGAACTCTGATGTATATAGATAGCATCACTCATTTCTTTAAAAATGGTGGAGTGTCGTCTCATTCATTAATTTCTGCTTTTACTTCTCTTGCCTTTGAATTCAGTTTCACATATCGAACGAAAAAGCTTCTGCATAATAAAAGAAACCATCAACCAAACAAAAGCAACCAACCAAATGGCAGATGGCATTTGCAAGTGATACCTCTAATAAAGGGGTAATATCCAAAATATATTATTATCAAAATGTATTATTACCAAAATATATAAAGAACTCATACAACTCAACACCAAGAACAAACAACCCAATTGAAAAAATAGGCCGAAGACCTGACTAGACACTTTTCCCAAGAAGACAGACACATGGCCAAGAGACCGTCAACATCTGTAGCTAGTAGGAAAATGAAAATCAGAACAACAATGAAACACCATCTCACACCTGTTGGAATGGCTACTGTCAACAAGACAAGGAATAACAAGCCCAAGAGGGTGTGAAGAAAAGGCAACTCTCAGTACATTTATTGTTGGGAATGGAAATTGATCCAGCCTCTAGGGAAGATAGTAGGAGTTTCATCAACAAATTAAGAACAGAGTTACCCTATGACCTAGCGATCCCTCTCCTGGGTCGCTACCCCAAATAAGCTTGAAAACACTTATTTGTAAAGATATTCATACAAACAAAATGGGAATAGACACATAGAGACAGAGAAGAGCCTGGCAGGTGGCGGAGGCCAGCAGAATTGGGAGTCTGGGGGGAAACGGTGGGGGGATTAAGAAGCGCAAATTGGGAGTTACAGAATAGTCACAGAGATGTAAATTACAGCTTAGGAACTACAGCCAATAAAATCATATTAACTACGTAAGGGCCTAGGTGGCTTTTACCAAATCAGGGACCACGCTGCAAAGTATATAATGTTCTACCCATTATGCCATATACATCGGAAACTACTACAGAATATTACTGAATGTAAACTGTAATTGAAAAAAATGATGTCACTGCAGCACAATCAATGGCGACCAAGAGATGGAAACAACCTCAGTGTCATCCAACCAATGACTGGACATAAAAAACTGTGACACAGGAAATGGTCAGGCCAGTTGTCCAATCCGAGAGACTGCGCATGACTCACTTCATACCCCGAGGCTTCAGTGAAACTCTGCCGTCCTGCACCGTAGACATCTGGCAGCAGTCACAATGGTCTATGGTCAGACTGACCTTCCTGCACTTGGGAACAGCCAGGCCCTTTAACTAACCCATTGTCCTGACTCACATCCTGCAACCCCGAGGCAACAATCCAGAAGAACTAGAGACTAACCCCTCCCTTATCCCCCCCATGACCCAGTACTTTTTCTTTTCAAAACCCTATTCTTGCTTCCTCCACTGCTGCCATCCACCCAGACTCAGCCCACCTGCACTGCAGCTTCAATAAAGGTGCTTGGATCAGATTATCCGGGTCCTCCTGTCCCTCTCTCGGGCACGTTTCTACCAATGCGTATATACAACGGAAAACTACTCAGCCATAACACATGATAATCTATAGCCATTTGTGGTAACATGCATGGATCTTCAGAGTATCATGCTACGTGAAATACATCAGACAAAAAAGAACAAGAACCATATGATTTAGCTCGTATGGCCTATATTATTAAACAGAAAGCAACAAACAACAAACAAACTCATAGACACAGAACACATTATGGTGGTTACCAGAGGGAAAGTGGGTGGAAGAAGAAGAAGAGGGTAAAGGGGGTCAAAGGTAAGGTGACAAATGGAGATGAGACTCTGGGTGGTGAGGATGCATGACGACATTTCATACCTAAAACTTACATAGTGTTATTGACCAATGTTACCCCAATAAATTTCATTTTAACTTATTTTAATGGTGAAGTGAACCCAGTTTCCAAGAGATGCTTGATTTGAAAGCACTTGACCTTGCTTAAAAGCCCACTTGAGTCTCAAGTCAGGCAAAACCATCAGTGGCCTGGCACCGCTATAAAGCACATTTTACACGAAATGCACGGACAGGCAATACCACTCGAGAAGCATTCACTGATCACGGGTTGGCAGAGATACATTCAGGGTTCTGTGTACCTCTAAACCTGCATCCGTTACTTTAATCAATTGCTTCCCAGAATAAGCAACTACAGGGGAGGGAGTATGTATCTGTTGAAGTGGAGAGGCCACAAATAGGAGGAACAAGTGATGTTTCAGAAGGTCTTGGATCTAGAGCTACGGCAAGACAGTCAGTCAAATAGTTCATTTCATTTTCAAGACTAACCACATGACATGATAGAGAGAGAGGATGATCATTTTGGCTTGGACAGCGGGCCAGTCTCACGCCGGAGACAGTCCCCTACATTGGTGCTTCTTAAACATGATATGCTCACAAATCACCTAGGAATGTTTTAAGTATAGATTCTAAGCCATTTTTTAAAGATGAGGATGAATACATCACATTCCTAAATGTCAGATAATGCTGACTGTGAAGCACCTAGGGCAATACTTGAGTAGCAAGGCACTGGAATTGTTCTGTTTCATTAGAATGAAGTAACATTCTATAGGCACATCAGATACATGATACAAGTGCATTGGAATGATTAGGATTCTTTCAAATACTACTTATAAATTCATTTTAATTTCAGAATGAATTAAGTAATACCTGCACAAATTCTAATTATTAAAACATAATATAAATAAAGCCAAAGGTACCCTTTGATCATTTAATTTGCCCCACAACCCAGTTTTTTCCTCTTTGCTTCTATCAACACCTCTCTTCCCTACCCCATCTAGAAATAAACACAAATTTTATCAGTGTGGTTTATAGTCTTCCATATCTTTTTAATGTAGTTATTATTATACATATCCACCTTTGCACTATTTTACATTATAATTAAATTTTTTTTAAATAGTATACTTGTGTCTATGGCATTATGCAAGTGACTTTTTCACTCAAATTCATCTTGTAATATAATTGTATGTACTTTAATTAGATATAATTTTATGTATAAAAACATATGCATGCATACATAATAACATCTAGTACACCTGGCAACATGAATCTTTATGAATTTCTAAATTGTGTTTCATAGAACAAATATGCCACTTGTCTTTTAATAGATACTATGTTTTTTTTCACATCAAATGAATGTTTTAAGCTAAACACGAAGAATGTAAATTCTGTATAAGATAGATACAGAACTTCAAGTTTTTTAAGTCAAAATATGCAATTGTGAAACAAACTAGCAATCCAAAATGTATTTTCACAAGAGCAAGAGAACTTGAATTTTTAAAAAATTCAGGAAAGGAAGGAATATGTATAAGTACTCCCTGAATAAAGGGATGCTATTTTTCATGGTTTTGAAAGTTTTAGAAAATGATACCTCCACCATTAAAATCTGTATTTGTTCTTAACTTTCTTAGGGGTATCCACACAGTTGCCGCCCACAAAAAGAGAGTAGAAAACAGGAATTGTGATGTGTAGTGACAGATCTTATTTTACTTTTTTTTTTGGGGGGGGGGTCAGATACAACTTAACCTTCTTAGAAATTATTTGCTCTGAGAAAATCATTTAAAGCTATAGTTGAGACTTCCTCTATACCTCTACCTTCTAGACCTACCAAAAGGCTCAAATACAACCTCAAATCACTATCTTCAAAGGCTACAAAGTTGTCAGGGGGATGTAAAGTGTAGCCTGGGAAATATAGTCAATAATAACATAGTGATATAGATGGTGCCAGGGGGGTACTGGAAAGGAAATATCAGGGGCATCACTTTGGAAAAGTAGATGTCTGTCTAACCACTATGCCGTACACCACTAAGACGAAATGATAGTGAATGAAAATGGTAACTGAAAAAATAAACTTTTTAGAAAAGACACAAAACGTTTCATGTTGCTGTCAAATTCATAATACTCAAACATATACTTCTTATTGTGTCCTTCTTGATTTTGCTGCCTTTTAAGCCAATCGATGAGCGTTTGGGCAACTTGAAGCTGTCACCTGGCAGTCCTCAGAACTCTTAGGCACCCCAGGACCTGCGCAGGTTTTCTCACGAGAGCCCCAATGCCTGTGATACCGAGCTGACAGTCCACACACAGAGGCTGTTTTGAGTCAAGCCGGTAGCTCACTTGGGTATCATCTCCATGGTAACTTATTTACAAGGACTGAAATACAAGCTGAAAATTCAAGGTTAGCTTTTCCTTTGTTGCTGTTTTGATGTTTCTGGCAATCGAAATAATGTGGGGGATAAGACTTGATTTAAACAGCTTCCATGGCAGGCTGAGTCAAAACAAAACAACTCACAAAATGTGCTTTCTTCATCTCCATTAAAAAAAAAAGAGAGAATGCAAAATGATCTTTAATCAGAACTATCAGCTACATCTCCCTTTCATATTCCAAAACAACAGTCCTCCGGCTGCACTTTGGAATCCCGGCTTGGGAAATAGGTTTAAGGTTTTGTATCTTTTGAAGCAATAATTTTTGTGAGTACTTATGTTCTGCCTTATATGAGGAATTTAGTTTACTTTAAACGGGCATTGTGTTTAGCAGAGAAAAAAAACAATTTTAGTACCTATGCTAAAGCTCTTTACTCTCCGAGTGGAGGGGCCTTTTGTACTCTAAAAGTGTACTACATTTTCAAAATTATGAGAACCAATTACTACTCAAAATTATTCTTCCCCAGAAATAATTATAAAATGACTCTGATTATAACATGAGCTTAGTGGAATGTTTATTCTGGTTATAGAAAATTTAAATTCAGATTGTTTAATAAGAACTGTTCTTTTTTTTTTGAAAGTGGTCATAACCTAGAGTGATCTTAAATTTACAGTATTTGTTTCTTCAAATAAATTTCCACTGAGTAGTATAAAGAAAAGTTATATATCTTACCTGTTCTTTTTAATGTCTTTATGAATATTCATAAACATTAAAAAATTCAGGGTAACCCCCTAAAACCCACTACTATTCTTTCACTGAAATTCCATCATGTAGAATATAACAAATAAAAATACCGGGTGGGGGTGGCAAGAGGAGATTTATAGTGGTGAGTAGGCAAAACACAGTTTATTCTTGCACTATTCATTTATTAATTATTGTAGTATTTTCTACACAAACAACTGTAAACCTACTTTTCCCCCACCCTGTACAATAATGTGCCTATAAGCATAAAGCTGGCAATTGTTACAAAATCTGAAACAGACTTTAAGGCAGGAAGTTGAATTTAGAGTTGTTAGTATTCTAACAAGAGTGATGAAATTACAAGACCCATATTCGCTAATATTTAGGGACCAGCTTATTAAGGTATTTCTTTCTGTTAGATTCTTCTTCAACCAAATCCCCTTTCCTACTCCTCTTTATATATATATATATATATTCTCATGATTTTGCTTCTATTTTCCCAGTGTGGATTTGTGGGACATTTTGCTCTTTACAGGGCATGGGCTAAAGCACAGACAGACACTGGCCCAGCACACACAGACTCAGACCACCCTCTCAGACCCTCTCCCTAGGCCTCCCCTCATTGAGGACACTTCTTCCTTTCCACTCGAATTGCACTCAAACTTCACCACGATTCTTCCCCTAGTAGAGCAGAAAGAATGGGTTTCACTCGACTGTGATTTCTGAACATATTGCTTGGATGTAGCTTTATCCATGAAAATGTCTTCAAAAACGTGTACAGGGTAAAGAAAAGCTGGTGAATGACTTGAAGAGATTTAGTCTTGGAATATTTGCTCCATTTGAATGGATTCTAACTTGTTTCTTGGCTTGACTCTGTTCTACACTTCTGTTTGTAGTGATAATGAGGAAATTTTTTTTCCATTACATCCTATCTATCCAGTTTCTTAATCAAAAATCACACTCTTCCCATGCACTATCCACTCTTTCTTATTCTTACATATCAGCTGTTAATCATGTAAAGTTTGATATTAGGAAAAAATATAAATCAAATGACTCATTATGAAATAACTTCTTTAAGTTACCTTTTGAGACAACACTCAAATAACCTAAGAGTGACCTCAAGTTAAAAGAATAAGTACAGCCCTGGCTGGTGTAACTCAGTGGATTGAGCGCGGGCCTGCGGACCAGACGATCACGGTTCAATTCCCAGTCAGGGCACATGCCTGGGTTGCAGGCCAGTTCCCAGCAGGGGACCCAAGAGGGGCAACCATACATTGATGTTTCTCTCTCTCTCCTTCCCTTCCCCTCTAAAGATAAATAAATAAAATCTTTTAAAAAAGAGTAAGTACAGTTTTATTGATATTTTTCTCACACTACAGACCAATAAAACTCTGACGAGTAGCACACAGGTTATTTTCACTCACAGAGTATGGTTTTACTTCTGAAATAAACAGTGAAGTGGGATATTGTTTTTTTTTTACAAACTCATATTAAAATAGATGCAGCCAATTCTGATGGTGTTAAATGGGGTGAGTTGGAAAGAGACATTATATGATCAATTCACAGCACAATTAAGAAACAACATGATTCTTCCATCTCTAAAACTCTCCATTTATTTTAATTAATTTCACCCTGTAAAATCTCTTTTTTTTTTCATTTTAAAGAAATAATAAAAGTAGTGAATTAAAAAGTAGAATCCCCCTTCACTTTTCTGTATTTGGGGTTGGGCTTGCAAGGGTGATGGGGGCAGTAGAATAGACACTCTGGACATATTTATTTTAAAATTTATATGTAGCAGAGCCCCGAATTTCTTTCTGGTAATGGTGTTAATTGTTCTATTAAAATAAATAAAAGGCATCGAACGGGGAATTGCAAATAAAAGATGAAGAGTGCCAACTTCATTTCCCAGCTACAATGTCTGGCATGAACTCTACGCCCCACCATGAACAAGCTGCGCTTCGCTGGAGAAGAGCAGATAAATGTCAGTCAAGCATGTGGCAGAAAGAATGTGATAACATTAACACATTTACCCAGTACAGCCCTGTCTATTAGGACCCGTTTTCCCTTACAACCTCCCCCATCAGAGGGCGTGGTGTGAATGGGAGTGTCACTCTTTAGTAATTCTTCATTCAGACTCTCCTACCTGCCCACAAAAGATTCTGTGAAACAAGAGCATAAAGGGAACAACCCTGTCTCTTATAGGTGAGTCAATAATTGAATGCATTACTTTTTAATTTTAAAAATGAGCATCCAAATGCATCTTAGTAGCTTCAAAATATAACAGAAAATTGCTGAGATACATTTCTTGCAGCCCTCAAGGGATTGAAAGAATTTTTTTTTAAAAAAAATCACTTTCTAAATAAAAGGATTAATGGCTATTCAACAAATCAAATCACTCTAATGACACCATAAACTTAAGTAGCTGGCTACTGATATTAAACAGTTTCTTCAAACTGGGTAGCAAGATTAATATGATGATAAAGAATCAGTACAAAATAGTATACATAATCAAGAAGTAAACTTATGACATACTACAAATGCTAAAGGTTTTCAAAGGAGATAGTTATTAATATAGGGTCAGTCAATACATTTTTCATGGAAAAAACTTTGTATTTCAACTTCAAAATTTAATTTTGAAATACATATTTCAAATATATATATATATATATATACGCATATATATGTGTGTGTGTGTGTAAGAAATATTGTACTTATATAATGTAAAAGTGGTCTTGAACATTCCCTTGTTACACCTGTAAAATAATCTATCTTAGAGCAGTTCCCCAGCTTTTTGTCAAACTTTGTTTTTAGATCATGTTTCAAAGGACAATAGAATTCTTTCAACTTCACTGAAGTTCCTATGGGCTGGGACCATGAAGATTCCTGAATTCTCCTTAAAATTTTCATATGATGTGACAGCCACACATTTTCTTATTGCCAAAGTAGTAATCATTTGAATGTATTAGTGCAGCTTAAAGTTGCTTTCTTTGACATAAAGATTAACATAAATATTTATAAAATACTATTCTAGGTGAAATCCTCTTCTAGATAGTAGAGACAATGTTGTTTTAATAAAAAAAAGGAGTGATGGTATTATAAAGATGTTTAGATCAAGCTGGTTGCCTGTCCTATCACTAATATACTTCAGAAGAACAAGTGGAAAATACTTCAATAGATCACAGATTGTTTAATAGCTTCAGAAACATTTCTGACTCTTGACTGTCCACCAAAAAGTAGACAGCCTAGTTAAATTTGGATTCTCCTTTCATAATAAAATCTAAATAAGATACACATTTGAGTTATAAAAACCATTGCCCACACATCAAGACATGGAATGAAAGGTATTGAAATCCTTTACTCTGCAGGCAAAGGTTTATGAGTCCTCCAGTGGATGACTTATATGCATTTTAAACATTTTTAGAATGTATTAGCTCTATGAAAATTTCATGGAGATACACAGAAAAAAAAGAATGAAAAAAAATCCCTCAAATTGGCAATTCAGATCAGATCCTACAAACACCAAATCTAAGGTTCATTGAGGAGATGGTGTGATGACCAAGTAGGGCACCATGGACAGAGGGCAGAGTAATAGCCCAGTACAGACAGAAAACGAGAAACTAAAACTAGGTGCCAGGTGGAGACCATTGAAGAACAACAACCACTTTTAAGTGCACTCGAATAGAGACCAAATTTAAGATTGTATTTTACATTTGAGACACTGGAATGGCCAAGTATGATAATTGTCTGGAATCAGGAATATGGCTACTGCTATAAGGAAATATGAATTCTAGCACACCAGAAACTGGCAACAAAAAGAGAAATCCAGATTCAATATTGCAAAAATTACTCTTGTAGCAACATAAAGCAAAGAGTCTTCCAGAGCCCTAAAGGATAGGCTTTGGTGAATTCCAACAGGTATTATTTGCAGGTAACTGCACATTAGGTTTAGATGAACTATTTTACCAATAATATATAGTCCTTTCACAGTGTGGATGTGGGTACCACTTGTAAAACAGGTCAAAAGAAAATACTTCAGATATATATTTTTTTAAGTATACATGTTCAGTAATTTAAATTCTGAACCTCAGGGCACAAGCAGAGTAAGCATAATTCTGTTTGGAATGTTTTATAACACCAGAAGAAAATATTTCCTTTTTTAAAAAGCAGAATATATTCAAGGAAGATTTCTTAAAACCTTTAATATGGATTTTCCCCCGTAAAATTAATAAGTTTTCAAACAAAAATAAGTTCATGCCCTAAGTGAAAAGAAACAATTAAGTAGCTTAGGATAATTAATTCCTACATCTTATATACTTATATATGCCAATATTCCTTTGACTGTCTGCTAAATAATGAGCTGGTGTTTTTGTAAGGTTAGATATGTCATTACTCAAGATACTGCGAGCTGTGGGTTCTGTATTCGAGAGCATATGTTCTCCTAATTACTTACACCTCAAACATTTTCGTTTTACCTGTCAATAAACTGAATTTCAGAAAGTATGTGCCTGTGAATTTTCATTTTGATGAATTGCTTTAGATTGCCTTTTGAAAATATTCATACATCTCCGGTGATCGGTGAGTACTTTAATTTTAATAATCTGTTCATTAGCGCTATCATATAAATTTGTGTGTATCATGTCATACTTGGCACTATGTAATGGCCAAGAAGTAAATGCAACCCTAAAAAAGTATGTTAAATATTTTACGTATAAGGAACAGGAGAATACTAGATTCAAGAAGAGGTTCAAGTTTCAGGAAAAAAAAGTAGACGTGAGAAAAATAAAAGGAAATTGTATTAATTGGCTGAGTTCTGCCACACTGCTTTCTCCTCGGTGACTACCATTCTGTTTGAACCCCTTTTATTTGTATCTCTGACACATGGCATTCGGCCACAGAAACACAAAATTCTGATAGCTTTCCTGTAACTATTTGAATTGGATTATTTGCATTTTTGAAGTTGATTTCATTGGCAGAATAACAGGAAACAGTGCATCCCATAATCATATAATGTAGAATGTTTTAGTAAAGGAAAGTTTGGGTAAAGGTACAGGAGGGTAAGCATTTTAATGTGTTCTGATTTATTTAAATTTTAAGATAAAATTAAACTTTGGGTCAATTTAAGTAAATCACTAACCCAAAGGTAATTTCACCCAATTATGTGGTCAGTTTCTTTGATGGAAGAAATATTAGGGTCATCAAAATGAGTTATAATCCACGGAGGTATGGGATAAAAAGCATCTTACTTCCATGCACATTAAGCACACTTCAGAGAAATATTCACCAAAGGAACCTTACATGTCATTAAATCCATTCTGCCATTTTGCTTTCTCATACCTTAAATGTAGCTTGATTAAAAAATCAAAATGTCTCAGAATGTGCATATGAGGAACTTAACAAATCCTCCCTTCAGATAGAAAAGAGAGAAAGCTGGACAAACCTGTCAAAAACAATTACTTTTAGTCTCTAGAAATTGAATGAAATGTATATGAAAAACTGGAAGTCCATATTCAAGAGTATCTACTGAACATTAGTCAGAACACTGGGAGTCTGTGGCATTTACACCAGAGCCTGCAACCCCCACCCCCAGCTTCACATTACAGAAGGTCTATACTGAATACATGGGGCAGCAAAAGACACCTGCTTTAGACATACTCTGACTCACAGAACAAATCAGTCCCCACAATTCCTATCAGGAAAGATGTAAAAACCTGACACAAGGCTTATCTGCCTATTGATAGATATTTGATTGCATTCTGATTCATTTTTTTTACTAAGAAAACCTACTTATCTATATATACTTTATTCACTTCAATATTTGCTTTTCATTTCTTCTGAACAATATTGAAACCTTAATTTTTAATCACTAGGATGAGTTTGCTTTTCTCTTCCCAGTATATTCTGTGCTCAAGGAGTAAATGGTATAATTTAGAACACAGCAGACATTTGAATTGATAGTAACTCCTTTGTTGACAAGTATCAGCCAAACTGCTTGGGTTTCTTCGGAATTTCTTTTTTTTTTTCCAATTTTTTTTATTTAATTATTTTTCAAGTACAGTTTTCTGTCTATTATTCCCTTCCCATCCCACTCCCTGTGGTCCCCACCACTCCCTCCCATTTCCACCCTTCTCGGTTGTTGTCCATGTATCCTTTATATATGTTCCTTTAAATCCCTCCCCTCTTTCCCCTGAAATTCCCTCCCCTCTCCCCTCTGGTCACTGTCAGCCTGTTCTCTATTTCAGTGTCTTTGGTTATACTTTGCTTGCTTGTTTGTTTTGTTCTTTAGCTTCCTGTTAAAGGTGAGATTATATGGTATTTGTCCTTCACCACCTGGCTTATTTCACTCAGCATAATGCTTTCCAGTTCCATCCATGCTATTGCAAAGGGTAGGCGCACCTTCTTTCTTTCTGCTGCATAGAATTCCATTGTGTAAATGTACCATAGTTTTTTGATCCATTCATTTAATGACAGGCACCTAGGGTGCTTCCAACTCTTGGCTATTGTAAATTGTGCTGCTATGAACATCGGGGTGCATAGGTTCTTTTGGATTGGTGTTTTAGGGTTCTTAGGATACAATTCTTAGGAATTCCTGAGGGCTCCATCACTGAGGCAGCCCATGAACTTCAGTCTGTTACATGGAGCCCTGAGTCCCATTAGTCCCATTTAGAGTTATTCAGTTTAGCTTTATAATATAATTTGTTTTTATAACATGTTCATAGTCAAAGGCTCTGTGTTTCCTAACTTGCAACTCATTCCTGAAGAAGATAACACAGGAATGCGTGTGTTCTGGACCTTGACAATAACTTCCATCTTGTGATAGGTGAAAATAAAAAAATAAACAGCAAATGCCAACTGCAGTCTAACTTGAGTTGATATCTAATGTCATTAAATAACAGGGTAGGATGAAAGGAATTTAACAGTATCACCTTTGCATAAAGCCCTGGTCAATGAATGGGGGAAGTTGTCATATGTATACAATCCCAATGTTTAAAGAATTTGAATGGAATAAAATACACTTAACCTCAAAACCACACTTAATGAAATCACGTTCTTTGGGTTGTTCAGGTTGTTAGCCTGGTTGTGGGGCAAAGGCTGTTCTCTTCTGTCTTTATTTAGGCTCAGACTTAGGCAGATATTGTGTCCCTGGAATGTCTTCTCAGACAGCCAACCATCTGAATAAAGCACCCATAAAGATTCAATCCTTGTCTCTACTTACTGGTTCTGGTAGTGACGGGCAGCATGGATGGTAACTTTTCTGGTTTCACTTACCTACTATCACTTTACATCACCTGATGACTATACCTTCCAAAGCACTGATGAAATTGAAGTAATCATAAGAGATCTTCCACATATTCTCATCACCACATGTACACACCCATGTGGACCCACTCCCAGGTTCTCTATTTTCCCACTTACGACCTGAAATTAACCATTTATATCTCACTGGAAAGCATCTCAATGTAAATGTGTGTATTGGATAGTATTCCCTACATACAGGCAAGATTCTAGCAGCAGTGCAGGGTGGGCAAAAGTCGATTGACAGGTCTGAGAACATAAAACACCGTACATTCTTGTATTATTATTTATTAATTATTGTATTATTTTCCATATGGACAACTATAAACCTACTTTTGCCCCACCCTGTATATATTACCAGGGTTCTCTCTCTAATCCTGTTGGGCTTAGATAATGGGAGGAACCAGAAGATGATCAGAGAATGAGCAACAAGGACTTGGGGTATTTTTTCCTTGGCTTCTTTCGTTTTCAACTCACCATTTCCAGCATTGGCTTTATTTCTCTGCATCTACAACTCTTACCTGGTCTCCTGTCTCCCCTAGCTCACCTCTCACTGGATTCTATGACAGCACACCCTCTGCTCCTGCCCCTTCAGGCCTGGGCTGATAATAGCTACCCTTTGTCACTTGTCTCCGCATGTGTCAATGGGACAAGTTCCCTCCTCACCTTTCCTTGTTATATTTCTCACTATATGAAATTTTGGTCATCCTTTAAATATATTCATTTGTTATTTATTTTCTTCACTAAGAAATATTTCTAGACCTGTATGTTATTGGTACATTGCTGTATTTCCAGAGCCTGGAATAGGACCTGGCATATAATAAGAGCTCAAAATACGTGTTAAAGTGAAATAAAAAATGACTGAAAGAAAAAAATCTCAATAGTCATGAACTATCTTAAAAAGTGAACTGAACACTTCAAAAAAGTTTATCTCTGCTTTACAGAGCATTATATTTACACACACATTTATGGGTTTTACATGTGTATGAGTTCTGTCCAGAAGGTATCCAGCCATGTATTATAAAAAAAAGACATTTGATGAAGATGCTACAAAATACAATACATATGACACATAGGACAATGATGTCTCAGTTCCCTTCAAAGTAGGCACCTTAGGAGACAGTTGGGAGACAGTTCTCCCAGTTGCCATCAACTGCCCCGTCATATTTTTATGAATCTCATTGATGGTCTGAAATCTCTTCTCTTTCAAAGGTGATTTTAATTTTGGAAAAAGCCAGAAGTCGCAGGGCACCAATCAGGGGTGTAGGGTAGCTGAGTCACATGGGTGATTGGATGTTTGGCCAAAAATCTCTGCACAAGACATAATGCATGAAGCTGCCAATCACCAGTTGCCCATAGCTGCAGCCTTCTGAATCATCCAAACAGTTTCCAGGGAGGAATATCCAAGCTTAATGCAGAATTGATGCAGATCCATTGCTCCATTGGCTCAGTCATTTTGAATGTGACAACCACACAGTACACCTGCTTACTCAACAGTGTCTACTGTCCCCACTGACTAGTGCAATGAAGTCATCATTGTACATGCATGGGCATTCCAGTCAATTCTCCTTGGCTGCTATGTTACACCTATGTTATGCAGACCATTCCTGTTATATTAACAATGGCTCAACTTTTTCTGGACAGACTGCATATATATGAGATAACTCGATGCCTTGGTAAACTGACTCAAACAAATTAAGCAATTTTTTGGCACACAGTAATTTCCTTTACATGGTAAAGGGGCAACTATGACATTAAACTTAATATAATAAATCCAATTCAATGATCTTCCTGGTCTGGGCTGAATGACTCAATATCTAGAATGTTCTCAAGTAACTATATTTAGTAAGCATTCCAATTTGTACTCAAATTTACAGAATCCTGGGTCTATCATTTAGATAACAATGGGTTTCTTGTTGGTAGAGTCTTGATTATATATGTCAATATATTACATGTACTAATACAGCTTATTTTAATGTTGCTGATACAGCTGCACAATTCAAGCATAGTGAGCACTGAAATTTCAACGACTCTATGCTTTTAAATAGCACCACGACAAAAATGCTCTGAAAGTCAAATAGAATTTATGTCCAGTAACACACGAACCATTTGGTTATATTTGACTCCTTAATAGATGTCTTCCAAAGGAACCATTGCCTTAAGGAGAGAAGATATTTGTATAGAGGAACAGTAATAACCTAGAGAAAAGCAAACAACTTGGGAAATTCCATTTATGGCTGAGGATAATGGCCAACTGATACTATAACTCCAACCTCCTGAGACAGAGATGATTTAAGGAAAGAAAAGAAACATAATGGGTTGAGGGTAAATAGAAGTGCACATTCAAGAGATGGTCGATGAAATGCAGATATTTGAAAAAAATACTAGAAGGGTTAAAACAAGGGATGCAAGGAAGTCATATAAAACAAATGATGCTATTTGAAGGGTATAACGAGATCTATTATTTGACATTATCAAGGAAAGCATGAGTTGCTTTTTCTTAAAAGGTTTCAATAGAAAAGGGAAAATAATAGTTTAAAGTATAAAGGGACATCTTCTAAAATATGATAAATACATAATTAGATATGCATACTTAAGAAGAGCAATGCCATCAGTCCTCAGCCTGAGATTCGTATTTTTCAGGAGTACCAGAAAAATCGATATAGTACATCTGTAATGTGTATAAAATGGCATAAAGTAGAGGTTTACTTTGGATGTTTGGGTTTAAGGAGCGCAATAGCATAGATAAAAAGGATAGCATAACAAAATACATAATAAAATGGCACAATGAGATGCATAATTGGACAAATGTAATGATATGCAAAGAAGAAAAATGTAATATGATACACATTTTTGAGGAGTGTAATGAGATGCATAAATAGAAAGGTGTAATGAGATGTGCATATTTAAGTAATATAATGAGAAATATAGGTTATAATAACATACATGAAAGCAATTTAGTAATGAGATATATAAGGGAAAAGCTTTAATGAAATTCACAAATGGAGAATATGTAAAGATCCTTAAAGGAGATGTAATGAGATGCACATATTTGAAAGTTATAACGAGGTGCTTTAATGGAAGCGTGTAATGAAATGTATATGTTTGAAAGGTGTAATGAGACATATTAAAAGGGAAGGATATAAAGCAATTCTCTTCTCCTATGGAGAATAATTCTTCCTGAAAACTTTGAAGAGTCATAACCCTAAGGGATTTCTGTATTTTTACTTCAGTGCAAATTATATTGCCATCAGCAGCTTCAACCATTACTACATTAAATAGCTTTTCCCCTGGGTACATATTATTTTTGGCTATATGGTTCAAAACACTACCCCATGCCTTAGGCCACATTCCAAGGACAATCTGGAGCTGATGCTAATTATTAGACAAAAACACAAGAGGGAAAGAATAAGGAAAAGGAGAGATTAATAGCAATAGAGACTTCATTTGATACAAGAGCTGCACTAGAAATATTTCCGTAATTATATTTCCCAACAACCTTATGAGACAGACATTATTATCTCCTCTTGACAACTTAAAAAAGGGATCTCAGGCACTAAGCTGGTTGGTCAAGGTCATATGGCTGGTAAGTGTCAGAGCCAGAACTTGAACACAGGTCTGCCTGGCTCTGAATTACTCCTTTCTTTCTACCTCCATTTCTATTGTCATGCTGTCCGTCTGTCTCCCTCTCTTTTCTCTCTGGTTTTATTTTGTGGGGTAATTACTGCTAATTATGGTTGAAACCTCCAAAGAGGCCTCATTAACACCTCCAGCCATGAATGTCACACGTTTACACAGCTAATAGTTTTGCCAGGAGGGAAGAAAGGGTAACAGGGCAATCACCCTGCTATTTGAAGCATCTGAAAAATTATCAATCCCATTTGTTTTCTGAATAATTTTGTGCCATATTATGCTCCACACAATAACTATTTGATAATGTATTGATTAGGGACTTTGAGGAAACTAATAGGATTTTAAAATTAGACCAATAATTATGAAAAGTAACTTCAGAACATATTTCAGTGACACTGTGATTTTCCTAGTAAATGAATATAAGGTAGAGCAGATGAGACTCTGTTCACTGCCACTCAAAACTATATGTGCGATTTCTGTAAGTTTTATAGCTTCCTTGAGATTTGATTTCCTTATTAATAATATGAGATTAATAGAATTTATCTTATCAAGTTTTATTATTAAGGTTTTGTCTTATCAAATTTTATTATAGTAAAGTAAAATATATTAAATAGGTAGAATCTTCTACACTATATAATAAGTGAAAATAAGTGTGAATTCCTTCCACACCAACTTCTAATAAAGTTGGAATATGTAGTTATACGAAAATAATCCTAGGCTTTACATTTCTTTGCATTTAGTTGCTGGTAGTTGATATCAATAGACTAACTTACCAGAAAAAAAAAACTAAAAAAATATTATAAAACGATGTTCTCTATGATGGTTGTGGGCCGTAATTTATTTTTGGAAGTTGCTCACAGAATGAAAAGACATTAATTGGAAGAGAAAATGATTTTTTAGAAAATATAAGGACCACAATTATTTTCCCTTTTATTGAAAGAATTCAAATTAAACTAAGGACAAGGTAAATTTGCGGCCTTCACCCTCATGCTAATAACTTTTTATAACCTTAATCAATCAGCCTAATATAGCAATTACCATCTCCCATTGGAGTCCGTGATTATTTTAGGATAACTACTTATTGTTCAATTAAGACTGTATGAATAGAGGTCAAATGGTGGTCATTTTTACTCATTAAAATCTTGAAGTTTCATCCAGAGCATTTTCTACACACTTGAGGATCATATTTGTAATTAATTGTAAAAAAAAATGGTTATTCACCATACAATGAAAATCTGACTAGCTGGCTTGGGTCTAAGAACCAAATGTAATGAAGTGTGTATTTTAGACTGACACATGCATTCTATTAAATACTCTAAAATAGTAATAGCTGTTTTTGCTAGGCCAGCATAAAAATGAACAAGGAGTGTTTTCTTAACTTCCACAGGCAGCTTTTCCTGAGTTTGAAAAACCAACAAAATGATCACTGCTCACCTTCCCAAAGTGTGGCCAAGTGTCTAGAAAGACAGACATAGGTGATGGGTTTTGCTTTTCATTCACCAGTGGATGATTAACATTACCTCCTCTTTTTTCCATGAAAAGAAGAGGAGTTCAGTGATTAAATGTATAGCCTCTGAAATCAAGTGCAAATCTCACCCATGAAATTTGCTGGATGCGCAACTCTGGGTACCTTAGTCACTCCACGCCTCCTTTTCCTGTTGTCTACTTCGTACGTTTCCTTCGAGACTTAAGTAAGTAAACAGAGTTAGGCACCTCACGAACTCAGAGCTCTGGAGGGAGCACGCCCATCTTGTATGAGTGTGCCATGACCAATAGCAGCTTTGGACTCCCTATGGCTCTATGACCGTAAGTTAGGACTCACTTGGAGATTTGGTCATATTTCTGTTTAATTTGGTGTCAGCAGCCTACAGTATATCTTTTGTTCCATTTGTGAAATGAGACTAATTGTTTACCATAAAATTATTCCACTGAAATGGAGCAGAGAATACCTGGAATTTCCTCTCCTAAAAATGATATATGTTGGAGACCATGGACAGATAGATGCAAAGAGCTAGAAAATGCGTAGCCCCATCCATACATTAAAAAATTTTTAATAACAAACTGAAATATTACAATTTTCTTCAACCTAAGAAAAAGTTGGCATCACGGGGTGACCAATCACTCCAAAATCTAAACAGAGAAAGGCATATGGCGGGGAGGATGGGACATAAGAACTACTTTTCCTAAAACAAAAGCAGCCAGAAAACTGGTCAGAAGAATTCAGCTAGAAAAGGTCAGAAATTGAGGGAGATGAACTATGGCTGGCAAGAGAATGTGAAGGCCAGGGCTCCAAAACCATATGGCATTTTTTTTTCCTCCAAGGCCCCACTGTGTCCTCGCAAGAATAATTTGGGGTGGTTTTGAGAAAGCATGGCTCATGATGCAGGCCTGGGAAGTGGGGACAGGGGTCACTGCTTAGGGTACAAATTCCCTACCTCCTCTGTGGAATGAACGTCTTCATTGTGAGAGCAAAAATCCAGGTTGTCCGAGAGCACTGTTGCAAAGCCACTGCATCAGGAAGAAAATAAAAATCTACCCCGAGGAATTGGGACAGGAAGATGCCTTGTGGATCCGAAGCTGAAAGAAAGGCAGGGACCTTGAGAAGGCTGCATTCCAGGGACGCGGTATCCACCTAAGTCTGAGGCTAAGTCAAGGCTGAAGAGAAATGCTCTTTCCCCACAGCCAGGCTAACAAACAGTGAATAACAGGTAACAGGGTACTGTTGCTGGGAAAATTGCAAGAACGTGGCAAGTGCAAACATGAGCCTTAGAACTCAGAGTAAGACAGACATTAAGAGAAACCTCTGGTAAACTAGCCTGCACTCTCGTATAAGGTAACCCTAGATGAATTTGAAACCTGTGGTACAATGAGAGTAACCCTGGTTAAGAGATAAAATCATCAACAGAACCAGACTCAGATATGGCACAAATATTGGAAAGATCTGACAGGGCATGTAAAAAAAAAAGTAAAATTAATGATTTAATGGTTCTAAGGGAAAAGATGGACAATCTGCAAAAATTTAATGAATGATTTCAGCCAAGTAATTTCAGCAAATTTAGAAATTATAAAGCAGAGTCAAATGGAAAAGCTAACAACGAAATCAGCAATAACATTGATAAAGAAGCCTTCTGTCTCATCAGTAGTTTAAGACAGAGAAAAAAATCAATGATATTGAAGAAAGACACAGTTTTTGCATTTATATGAAATGATCACTCTGATATAAACAGGTACCGTATTTTTAGGTCTACAAGATGCACTGGACCATAAGACACACCTAGGTTTTAGAGGAGGAAAATTGAAAAAAAAAATTGAAGCAAAAAATGTGGTAAAATATTTAATAACGTAAATAGCATAGGCCACCACAACCCTTCCACATAGCAAGCAAGGTAAGCTGCATTTAGATAAAACACACCCCCTCGCCTCCCAAATTTGGGGGGGTGGGTGTCTTATAGTCCAAAAAATACGGTAATTGCAAAAACAAAATGTATTGCAGTATGCAATATTTTGGTCAAATCTAATGTTTTTAAATGTTTACTTTGTTTAGAACCTCTTTCATCACTAATTAATTGGTAGAACTTAGAATAAACATCAGACCGTCAAAAGTATTTCAGGGATTTTAAAGTAAGAATAGTGAAAATTCCCATCAACTAAAATAAGAGCTAAAGATGCAGGGAATATAACAGAGTTGGATTAATAATATGGAGAGAGAAAGGTCACAGAAGATGTCATTCCTGTGACAGGTTATGGGCCTCTGAGTAAGTCACTTTGTGTCTTTACCCTCTCCGACTTGAAAATGTCAAGACTTGTGCCATTCAGCGTGACAATTTGCATAAGCACGTAACACAATTACGGATGCAAATAAATTTTGCCCTTCATCACAACTACCCTTTTGGTCGCATGTGTGAGAAATTTAAGTCAAACTGGATTAAGCAAAAAGTGGATTGAGTTATTTAGTCAAGTAGACTAAAAATCCAGAGAACAGACTGTAGTTTCTGCTGCATCTAGAGTTCAGCGGTCATTGGATCCCTCTGTCTCCTGCTCTCGGTCTCTCTGAGTCCTGCTGCCCTCTCCGTTAGCTTCTTTATGTGGGCTTTCTTCAAATGTGGGAAACTTTGATCTCCAGGAGCTTGTGACTAGTTTGCCCTCATTGATGAAGTTTCCAGATGACAAACAACATTTTTTTTTTGAAGCTTCTCAAAAGAACTAGTGAATTCTGGCCTGTTGGAACATGAGTCCTAAATTGATGCCAATAAGCAAGGAAGTGGAAATCGTGTAACTGATGAGGTCTGAGTTATGTTTCCTCTTTGGGGACAGGACCTGGGATCTCACCCAGCCAAAACACGTGGACAGAGAAACAAGAATAATTCTTATAAAGAGCTGTAAGATCTTTATGGAAGGAAAATTGGACAAAACCTGAAATACAGGGTCTGGCAGAACTAAGCCTTGCTTGAGTGTGGTTGGTAGGGTACTTGAATATCTTGCATGAGATGGACAGCAATTTTGAACACTTCACCAGAGGTTTTTCTGGTGAAAATGTATACTCTAATTTAAACATGTAAAATAATATATAGCATTTTTCAAACATTTAAAGACATCCACATACATGTCAGATAACATAATTTAAGGAAAACTATGAACTCTCAAGGTTAGTTTTTTCTTGCACTATTAGAGCTGAACTATATGCACATTGTTTTTCAAATTTCATTTTCCATGTGAATGACTTTCTTTTCTGAGTGTGGTAATTAATTGCACACATTTCTCTTTAGACTATGAAATGTTAAACAAGTAAATAACCCACCCACATCTTTTGCTTTATACTAAAGAACAAGTTGGGGTCAAATAAATATTAATGCTTATTCAGTCTAATCTACCTATTCTTATACTCAAGATGCCTCTATTCCTTTTGCTCTATAAAAATCATGCTTCTGTGAATTTAAATGTGCTTAACCTTGTGCAATTATTTTTGCAAAGAAATACTATAGCTTTACATTTCCATAAAGTGGAAACAATAGAAAATTGAATTTGGTTCCTGTGCAGCTGAAGCCTTGGTTTTATTAGAGGTAAGATACAAATTATAATAGTCAAATGCAATGACTTAAGTTAACCTGATCCTTATCAGAAATAAAAGAAAAGTCTAAAAATAACTTGTGTCGACTTTGGAATACCAGAAATCCTTAATCAAAAAAAGAGAAATTATATCAATATATATATACCTTCAAACTAGAAATAAGCACGTTTCTTCTTTAACATATTTTTGTTTTATTCAATCAAAGATAAATTGCTTTAATCTCCCTGCCTTTTCTCATTAATCTACTATAAGACTTGCCTCAGTGATTCAGACATCATTTTGGGGGTGTGGAGTCATTTCTAGACCTTGGACCAGTTCTTAAAAGTATTCTGACAATGATAATCACTAAAATTCTTTGAAATTCCATTACTTTCTAGCTCACGTCATGTGAAACAGTTACTCAAACGTTTGTATCCTCACTCAGTCCATGGGACGCCCTAGTCCCCCATGTGCTGTCTACTTTCCAATGTGAAACTCTGCATGTCCAAGAAGGACTTACAAATGAGGTATCCAAGAACCTGTGCTGTGATCTTTGATTGACCCCCTCCCTTCCAGACTATACAGAATGTTGGCGATAGTCAGGGGAAGTTGAGAATTCCAGAGAGCCTCTTTTGGGAAGGACTTGATACTGTGTTATAAACTCTGAGTTCCCTATTCATGAAGGAGGAAAAGCCTAGAAAGGAATGGCTTTGAGAAGACCATTCCCAGTTAGGTTACCTCATTCATGGGCTCAATAAAACTTCATGAAATTGAGGAAAAAGAATTGACCAGAGAAACTGATATGCTTCCTCTAGAGTATGAGAAGACTGGCAGGCTATTGTCACTTCTCACTTGAAGAACCAGCTCTTGGAATTATGGCAGCCTGTTTTGTCCAGAATTATGACTTGGAAGGAAGTATTCAAGAGTAAGGAAAGCTCAGCATGAAGTGTCTGTTGATGCCCCGACTGGTGTGGCTCGGTTGGTTGAGCATTGTCCTGCAAAGTGAAGGGTCAGCCGTTCAATGCTCAGTTTGATGTTTCTCTCTTCCATCAATGTTTCTCTCCCTCTCTTTCTCCCTTTTCCCTTCTTTCTAGAAATAAATAAATAAATAAAATCTTAAAAAATAGAGTCTGGTACAGGAGTAGAATCAGATTATGTGGGTCCTAAAACATGAAACTTGTTGGGGTAGGGGGGAAATTATGAAAATCAATACAAAGGATATCTTAGCTCTAAAAATTAATAAAACATAATCATAATAGCATTGTTAAGTTCCCTCTCAGGGCTTTGGATAGAGCTTGTGGGTGTGAGAGTCCCTCAGTTTAAGTTCTATTATCTTAAGGAGGAGAAACATCCATTGGACCTTGAGCCCGAGATGAATAGGCTGAGGGAGAAATCCTAAGAGCAGGGAGAGATGTAGCTACCCACTTCATGCTATCTCCAAAAAACCCACAAAATAAATCACGAAAGAGACAAAGAATAAAGTTGTTTTCTGGTGTATTTGAAGAGCTCCATTCTTAGTCCTACTGTATAATTCCTATTAATATTTCTATTTTATACAAAAGAAATCCAGAAAGTTAAAATACCTTGGGTTTACAAAGTCAGGGGCAAATAAGGATTTGTATACATACTGCCTGACTTCAGAATGAGCAATTGGAACGCTTTCAATCATCCTGTTACATCCCCTCAACAGAACCTAATCAGTTATCCCTACAGTCCAGAGGCCTAACTGAAAGGAGAGTCCCTCTGAGTTACTGACTCTCGTTTTATATTTAGACTCTTGATAGTGATTCCTGGTTCTTAACTGTGGCCTATGAGCCATCTTACTCTTACCCTTACATGTTTCTGTTCTTGACCCTGAACTTCAAACCACCCTTTCTTCACCCCTTATACTTTCGCCAATAGGAATCTGACCTGGTTCTTCACCTAAAACACTCGATAAACTAATTGTTCTAAACTTGTATTTTAAGTAATAAAATGTTTAAATAAATATATTACTTATATAATATTCAACAGATACATATATAATATGTGCTTATGAAATAATATAGACACTTCTATATAGACAGCATTGTTCTCGAACTTTCGAAAGGGGAATACCGATAATGTGAGTTAAGACGACAATGTAAGTAAATAGGTATGAGGCTTCTAGATTGGTCAGAGGGGAAGGAAGACATAGATTGTATCAATGTTGGTTACATAGAACCTTAGGAACCTAGGGCTTAAATGATAAGATGTGGGGCTCCAGCATCTCTCCCTCCATTATCTTTCTTTTCTTCTTCTCACTTGCCTGACTTTCAGCTGTTATGACATGTGATGGCTTTCAGTTTGTGATTGAAGGGAGTACAGTTATTGACGTTGTTGGAATGTTGCATTTATTTCAAACAACATTTCCCATCCGTGATGGCCTATGGTGCAATCTCTAATCAAAACACTCAGTCGCAGATCAACACACTCTTGGATATTTAGTCCCGAGACTTTTTATTTATTTTATTTAATTATTATTCGAGTACAGTTTTCTGTCTTATATTCCCAGCCCCGCCCACCCCTCAGTGCTCCCCACCTCCCTCCCATTTCCAGCCCCCCCCTTAGTTATTGTCCATGTGTCCTTTATACTTGTTCATGTGAGTCCTTCCCCCTTTCCCCTGTGATTCTCTCCACTCTCCCCTCTGTTCCCTGTCAGCCTGTTCTGTACTTTACTGAGCCTAACTTTCAAAGCAGTGTAAGTATGTGAGAGAGGAGACATTAGCACACTTGTGGGATTTTATTTGTTTGGTTGCTTTTTCTCCCCCTTACCCTACTTGGTCCTGCCATCCTCCACTTGAACAAATTCTTACAAGCTAGGGAGGGAGTGGAGCTGGAGCAGAGTCTACAAGGGCTAAACACTGATGAGGACCTCTGCATCCTGCAGCTCCTGCAGGCTTAGCTAGGGCATGGGATAGCACTCCCAGCTGGCTTTGACATTTTAGAGTAGAAATGAATGGTACTTCACCTTCTGTCTGGCGCACAACGCAGGGCATCTCCCAAGTATTCAGGATATGAGAGAGAAAAGCAGAATTGCCATCTGAAAAACCCAAGAGAGCCTTTCAGAACCTACGTGTGTTGCAGTGAGGCACCATGGGTTTTTTTTTGTTTTTTTTTTTGCATGGTTATGAACAGCATGGAAGGCTGTGGTACCCCTAACACACCTTAAGCTGGGACCAAGAGACTGAGCCGTAATATTAGAGTGGGCAGTAGAGTTAGTGACCAAGTGGAGACATGGATTTGGTGACAGCATCTATTAACCTCTCATAATCGGATAAGACAAGAACCGAGGGGCTGAGTTACATCATAGAGGGCGAAAAAGTGGTGCTGGGATATCCTTTCAGGCCAGAGTGATGTGCAAGTCACAGAAACCACCTTCTCCCTCCCACCCTGGCCCTGAGACCTCATCTCAGGGAAAAGAAGATGAGAGCAGACACAGTGAGAGCAGGCTATGAAGAGCCTAAATCTACAAGGAAAACTGGACTACATTACATTTTCTGCGACCACACAGAATTATTTGTTTGAATGATAGAAAATAAAAATAAGGAAAAGGACATTTCTCTTGCATCTGAATTTGTTCCCTGAAAAAAAAAAAATATCATACTTGCTTAGGGAGTTTATCAGCTTCCATGTAATTGATCTATGGCTGAAGTTAATTCTTTTTATGGAGTGACTGAATATTCATGAAACTGCAGCTAGAGTCTGATTATGATCCTCTGTCGGTATTTGAAATCCAGACTACAGAGGCACCCACGTGCTCCCCGAGGTATGGGAGCTGCATTCCTGTTTGAAAACACTAGCTGGTCTTAAGAAGCTAAGTCTTAAGAAATGCATCCTTAACTTAAAAAGGTGAAAACTACAGGAAAGTTAGTGCCCAGGAACCATGACAGTAAAATGTCTAGTGAGATTTTAAGTGCAGTATAATGTCCTAGTGATATACACTATTTTTAGGTAAAAGGACCAACTCTTATTCTAAATATTCTGCTTCATTTAGAGTAGATAAATGTCAGTAACACTGCTTGATTAATAAAAAAGAGTCTATAGCTGAAATTTTGCTGAGAAAAATTTTGCTCAGAAATTTTTCTGAGAAGTCAACTTACTTCCAGCTATAATATTTAATATTTTAAAAATCCCGGGAGAATATTTTTCTGTCTTTCTAATAATTTTGTCTTGTGAAAAGTGAAATCCTATTTATTAGTATCCTAAAAGGTTGAAAAAGCTATACGCAATGTGCATTCTAAGATGAAAAACAGATGGTGGAGGGAAGGCGAGGGGCATTAATTGATTAAAAATATTAGTTTTGAGTGGGTAACTTCAGAAGATGTCAAGGCTCAGTTCTCCTAAAAGATTTGGTGCCAAATTATACACAGTATTAAACAACATAAGTAGCATTCAAAATTAACAGCAACTCACTATTAAGTCCTGATTACATTGTCAATGAAGACAATAATTGGGAAGTTTAAAATAAAATTTGCAATAAAGAATACAATTTCATTACTCCAAGTGCTTCTATCATATTGGGTTTTTGCTTAAACTTTCATTTAAAATTACTTTATTTTAATCACTATTAACCAAGGAACTGTGGCTCGAGGGGAAGATGCATATGGACGGTGGTTACATGTGAGTTGAAAATAAGTGACACATCAGATCCAGACGGGCATGGCTCTTGTTTTTTTTTTCTCCACAACACTCAAAGTAAAGACGTCAGCCCACTTATGAGTTCTGGAGAACAGAACATCGGGGGGTAGTTGAGATGTGGCCTTACCACTTTAAAAAATACACAAGGCCAAAATATAAAGAGTCAAGATTAGGAGCTGTTAACCAAGCTAAATGTATTTGAGAAAAAGAAGTCATTAGAAGTAGAGTATGGAAAGTCATTGGTAATGAACCATGTTGACACTCTTTAGTAGCTACTAATTTGTCAACTTACATGCAAAAGACACACTGTAATGTTAAACAACTGAAGTATTATTTCATAATATTACTATCATCACTCTATGATTATACCATAAAGGTGATTGAACAAACTGTTTGAACAATGTAAAGAAGGTTTGTGCAATAGAACCCAGTGTGGTGGTGAACAAAACCAAACTGCTAAGGAAATCCATTATCATAGTAATCAAATAGTAAATTTGAAACAGAATAAAAGATCTATTTTCCTCTTTTGGTTCATAGGAATCAAGATACTACTAAATGAGAATGAACGTTAACTTCAAAAGCTCACTTCTAATGTGTTTCAGGAAATATTCTCAAAATTGACATATAATAGGAGATATAGCTTGAATTTATGGCAGCAATTTGGATATCCTTTTTATTTTCTGAATGCGAACTGTGATCAGGCTATTACACTGATGAAAATCTAAAAATTACCCTGTCCATTGTGATATGGTTGAAGAGACATTGGCTAAGGAATTACTAAGTGACACAGAGAACTTCTTTTCTGTCTGTGATTAAAGGGATGAAGGAACACAAAACAAATCTGGGAGATGAAAAAGAAGAAGAAAACAAGCAGAAAAATAAATGTGGAATACAGCATTAAATGTCTAGTGTATTTTAATTCCTTAAAAACACCTTGTGAGTAAGAGAGCTGAGAAACCCTGAATTCAGAAAACATATTTATTCTCCTAAATACACAAGACATCACATAACAAAGTCAACGAGCACATATGAATGAAAGCTTTTGAGGATATTTCTAGCTATAGTCCCAGAGGATTCTATTTTGTCTCCCTGACTTAGGCTGAAACACAGAATAATAGCCTGTTGAAATTTTCAGCTTTATGCTATTTGACCTAAGACTCGGATAAAGATGCAGATTCAAGCCATTGAACTTGAGGTAAGATGTCACCTTTCAGGCCACCGTAGCAATTAGCACTTCTACTATTATGTTCAACATCACTGAATAGGACACAACTAAAAATACAAGCCCTGCAAATGGAAGCATTCTCATATGTTTTCACTGAAATGCCATGTGCTGGAAAAAAATAAAACAATTTTGCAAAACTCTAGAGCTGAAATTACCCTTTCCCAAGTGCTATGTTGGGCAATGTTTCTTGACAGAAATATATGGTTCTTTCGAAGACAATGTCAAACAAAGCAATATGCTCAAAGTTGGGGAAATACTGAAACAAAGGTGACTCTTAACTGGCACTGAAATTTTGGGGGTGGTGGCCCAAATCTATGGAACACGTCGTTTCCAAATTGAAAGGACTACCTTGCATGTGACCCCACCTTTTTCTCCTTTGAACACAAAATTCCCAGTGACCACCTTACTCAATTCCCTACAAATGAAATGGTAAGAGCTGGAAAGAAGCAGAACGTGTTGATTGATTTGGGGAGCACGTACATTGTGAGGTGATGGAAGGAACTACAACAGAAGCAGTAATGTGGTTTCTACAAAATACATCGACACGTGGGCCAGGAAAATCCTTGCTCACACTGTAGAAGTTTACACCTCCATTTGCTCAGATTGTTCTTCTCACCAGAGCCCCATCTAACTGAACAAAAGTAATGAAGCCAAAGAATCTGCTATGGCATTAGTCTTTTACATATTTGTGCACGTCATTTCACGAGATGACTACATTTTGCTGAGTTTATATGCCTTAAAATAGTGTTGATTTTAGTATGTGTATCAGATCTGAGAAACAGATATGTGATTTACTCTCATAGGCTTCTTGCCTCAGAGAATGACGAATGTGGAGAAAGTAGCAGGGTAGAAGGGTTAAGGCAAAAATGTCCTGAAAGTGTCGAGGGAGACCAGCAGCCAGAGGCAGCACCCACTGGGAACACGTTACAAATGCAAATTATTGTGCCCCACCCATTTCTCTGCCTACAAGATTCTTGGGAAATGGGGATCAGCAATCTAAGCTTCACAAGGCTTCCTTCCATGACTATGAAAGATACTTAGTTTTAAAAATCACTGGTTGAGAGAAGCTGGAGAGACCCAATGGACTTGGAAAGGAAATCATTAGGAGGTAATAAATTCAGAGATCAGGGAAAAAAAGGGCCCCATGGCCAGCTGCTTCACTTAAAAATTTTGAAGGATTTACTAGGGCATTGACACATCTCAGCATAGCATACAGGACAATGTTCTCCTCTGAGATTAGTCTAGGAGCAACGTAAGTTAACCGAGGCTAATCTAAAGCTTTGATGTAGCACCCATCTCTGCCTCACAACACTGGAGGGAGGATGCTTTGCACCTGTACCAGATCTCCACCACCAATGGGGGGCTTCTTCTGTCCCCATTGCACTGCAGTTGATGAGAATATCACATGCGAGGACAGTGAGGTTGCCAGTGAGACATGGTATGTTCACTAGAACGCTAACTGCAATTCCCCGGGGGCCTAGAGCTTCACTCAGATGCCGGGTCATGTGCCCCTCATCCCTGTCTACCATGCTGTCTTCAATCTTCGTGACTGTCCTGCTCAAGACCATTACCGTCTGGCCTCATTGTGTCTTCATTTGTCATTCAGCAGGAGTTTCTGATGGTTTGACTCTGACCTCAGACTCCTGTAGTCTATCCTCACCCCTGCAACCTGTACTAATTGAGGCTTGTTCCTGGCTCATGGGTCCTCTGCACCAGGATGAGTTCCTTTTCTGAGCAATAATAACTGACTCCCCCGTAACCAACCAGGCACAGCCCAGGTGTCATTCTCTCCATGTGTTCTCTGCTTGGCTTTTAACTCTCGCTTCCCCAACCCTGCTCATCCAATCTACTCTTATCACACTACTGTTAGTAACTCGTTTGTTACTAGACTGAGCACCAGCTCATTCCACAACAATTAGTTGAACTCTCTCTTCTCCAGCAGATTGCAGGTAAAACCACTATTGTCTGTGTTTGAACTTTCAGCAGACTCCAAACTCCATCATTCTTAATTTTGTAAAACCTGCCTTAGTATAAAAAAAGCAAACAATTGGAAGAAAACAACAACAAATGCCTAAATGAGAATAGGAAGAAATAGTATGCTTGCAGAAGCTACCTAATAGGTAGAAAAAGGACTGTAGCAAGCATTGAAATTCCCATCACCTAAAATTTTCAACCAAACAATTTTAGGGACTTAGAAATATTAGCAGGGGAAAAATACCCTAGTAGTGACCACAAGCAAACAAAGGAAAATCCAGAATACTAACTGCACAGAGAGACTTTATTAAAAGATGAGCTATTTTTCTAACTTTGGTTTAAAGAAAAACACACATTAGTCTTCTTCAAAAACAGAAGCAAATGATAATACACTACACACATAAGAAAACAAATAAAATCATAAAGAACAATGACAAGTCCAGAAGTAAAATGAAATGTATAATACTTGGGAGTTCTAACCCCACCAGAGAAAACAACTTACAAAATAATTCATGAATTATGATGAGAATTAACAACCATTTCCTCTTAGTTGGTATATTATTGAAAATATTTGATTTTCATTTAATCTACATAAATAGGACTTTAAATTTGCAAGCTGCATGATCCTGCAACAACCTGGAGTAAAGCCCAAGAAAAATTATCCAAAATTTCTAAGAATCTAAAATTATATTGGGATTGCATTTTAAATAAATCCTAATGTGTTATTTGGAAATTTTGACTGTAACCATAATTTTAAAAATAAATTGTTTGGTCCGCACGATTGTGGTTTGATTCCAAGTCAGGGCACATGCTTGGGTTGCAGGCCAGTTTCCAGCAGGGAACTCATGAGAGGCAACCATACATTGATATTTCTCTCCTTTTCTCCTTCCCTTACCCTCTAAAGATAAATAAATAAAATTTATTTAAAAATTGTTTGGTAACATAAGTTATCATGTAAATGTAAACTCTTTCACTAGTTGTTTTTTTTTTTAGTTTAGTCTTTCCATTTTAATCAGTACCTTGAATTAGAAAGATTGGAATTTTAGAAAATATTTCCACGTAACACCTGCTGGTGTTTTTGACTATGATGGGAAACAGAATTCGGGGTTACATTTTAGGGACATATAGAATAATTTTCTATTTCTTTGCCATTTTCAAAGTATTATAATTGAGTATTCCTGAACATTCTGCTTTTGATATTTTATATTAATGTGATAAAACCAATAGCATGGTGCCTATGTTGAAAGACCTTCGCTGGAATAATGTCACTATGGATCTATTTATTTCATCTCTTCGACAGTAACATACTTCATTTAAATAGAAATTTTATTGAATTAAGCATTTGGCTAAAAGAATATATATATGTGTGTATATATATATATATATAGCCCTGACTGGTGTACCTCAGTGGACTGAGTGCTGGCCTGCGAACCACACAACCATGGTTCGATTCCCAGTCAGGGCACATGCCTGGGTTGCAGCAAGTTCCCAGCAGGGGATGCACAAGAGGCAACCATACATTGATGTTTCTCTCCTTCTCTCCTTCCCTTCCCCTCTAAAGATAAATAAATAAAATGTTTTTAAAAAAGAATACACACACACACACACACACATACACCCTCTGCAATACCCTCTGGTCACGAGAAGCAGAATTTCTTGTGTGCCAACAACCCTGCCAGTGTGATCAGAAGGTAAGAAGAATGAAAGGCAAGCTAGGTAGGCACACTGCCACTGCTACCTGTCCCTTTTCCAAGGACCACTCAGCCCCTTTCTCAGCCCGTGTCCCTACGGAGTGGATTAGAAGACTATAAAACTCCATGCCTTGTATGCAATGTGCAGCTGATTAGTTTAGAAACAAAATATACACAAAGTATTAAAAGTCGAATGCTTGTCTTTAAAAGGCAGATTAACAATGCTTCCTGTTGGCTTTTTTTTTTTTGGTCATTACTTTAAATTCAATAGTTAAGTGCATAAAGATATAATTTTGAGTGTAGTGGGTAGCTCACAAGAGCTTTCATTGCTGTAAAGCACCCTGGAATAATTTACAGAAGAATCTTCTTCAGTCACTTGCGATGCTGATGTTCCACACGGTTACACATTTTTACTTCATTAGCACCTAATTTACAAGCACAAACCATTCTAAATGTATCAGAACAGATGTAGAAAATAATTATAACTTAGATTGAAATCTTCTTCTCCTTGTCACATATTTTTAACCCATCTTAAGAAAAAAATGTAATAACTTACTGAAGAGGATTGTAATGAGAGTTAAACAAAAAGTTCCCAATTGAAATCAATAGGTGCCTCAACTTAAGTCACTCATTTCTGCTAGTTCACCGGTTACTGTGCAGATAGGCAATACTGGCTGTATTAAACTGTATGGTTTATAACAGGGCACGTACAACATTGATCAGACAATCTGCACCTACTTAAATAGGCTTTTTCATGGATTCCCCCCTCATAGCCCTTGGACATTTAGTTTAATGTTTTGAGAATTCTTCAAGTTCTGTTTTCTAAAGGGAGATTATTTCACTTGTGCACTTGGCATTTCATTTGCTACCCATACAAACACTAAAACAACAAGGAAACATTGTGGCACTATGCAAACAGTCAAACAACTTCAGGTTTGCTCTCTTTTACCAGGACTATATTAATTGCAAGTTTGAAAAATCTAGTCACCATGGTCAAAAAACTGACAGAGTCCCACCCGCTAACGGTAGATGGATTAAATGCTAGAATAGACAGAACGGCCACTCATTCTGGACGTGAAGAGAAACGGCACCTGCAATTGGACATGACGCATCAGTCCTCATCCAGCTTAGTCACATGTCTCATCATGTGCTCTCATGAACCCTGGTCTATCCAAATCTGACTGGGAGGGGCCCAGCTCTGGCATAAAACATAACATGCTAGCCTCAGACCATCTTCCCGCTCAATTTCAATTCATGTTTCCCTATGCAAATTATTGTAGCTCGTGTTGATCTCACTTCCCACTCATACTCATCTCTTCCCACGTGCCCCCAAGTAGACACTGCACAACTGTTCTCACCCTCCTGGCATGCTCATCTTCCTAGTCATCTGCATGGACTTTGTGAGGAATATAGAATGTAGTATCTACTACTAAGCAAGTACATCATATAATTTACACTATTTTCCATTAAAAACTCAATCTTTGATTTTTTTGGCATTAGCATGTACTCATTGTCTAAAGCAGAAGCAGCTAAAGAAAAAAATGAAACTTTCACTTACGTGAAACCTCAGCAACTTAAGATTGAAGGCAACACCAATACAAGCTTTGGGGAGGGGATATACACTCATATTTCTGTCTTTTCAGCCTTATCTCAAGTAGGTTTTCCCCCTACTTAGGCAAATGAATAAATGACGACGAAAGACATACAGGCGTCCCTACCTTACAGCAAATCACCGCAGGTCTTACTCTTAGGCTTCATAAACCTGCAACATAAAAAGGGAAGTAAAATGTAAGTAGATGCCCACATTATGAAAGAAAGCAGCATTTTTCAAGTCAGCACAACTCACACAATGCACTCCCTTCCCCCCAGAGGTCTGGGTCGAGTGGAGAAAACAGACATGATTCACAGAGCCGTCTCACTGGACTGAGCATAAAGAAATGGGAGAACAAGAAGTTGATGATGATATTTTGGGCAGTCGTGAGATGCAAACATCCGCACATGTAATGTTAACTACTCTAAGCCTGTTCGATGCGTTTCAGATATGCGGTACGACATCCTTTTTCTTCCCATCAAGGTTAGCTTGACTTTCCATGTACCCATATCATATAATGGTATTCACCATTGCTTCTTTATTTTAATGTATCATTTTTAGACATAGTTTACAATAATGATGTTGGCATCCTTCAGATATTGTATAGCATTCAGTGGACCTTCTTTGGGCACCCAGCTGGCTGCCCCTTGACAGGGAAGGTCAGTTATCCCTCATGCATTAAATTGTTGGTACCTAATTGGGATTTCTGCCCCTCCCATCCCTACCTCCAATCCGTACCAGAGACTGATGAATATTTATTAGCCTAAAAAATTCCCTTCCTAAAAAATACTTTTTTTTACCAGACACCTCATTTTACATGTCCATGTTTAATATTTAGTGAGTGAAAGGCTGTGGGAAGCGGTCCTCTTGAGAGACAAGATACATTCTGTGTGCTGGTGAATCCATTGTAAACTGTGATGTATCTAGGTGTTCGCAGATAAAGCGCCAAATGCATACCTGGAAATGGAATAGCAATGTTCTCTTATGCTTCATACAATAGGTGTCAAAATTCTCTAATTCCTTTGTTTTGTCTTAAATGAAAAAGGTGAGGTTGCGAGTAAAAATTCTGTTTTGATAGCTTGGTACTTTGCAATAAACCCCCGCAGGAATTAGCAGAAAGCAAATCGAGTCAAAGCAGTGTTTAGAAAATAGAAGTTGGTACCTTGTCATTATATTTCACATTTTCAACTAGACTTGCCATGAGAACAGTAGCTTCATTTTTCAAAAAAAAAAAATTCAATAGATACTTTTCATTTGTGCTTTTTAAAGTATTTTTAAAATTATATTTTACATAATGTGACATATAAATTGCACGCCGTGGAGAGAATTGTCTGCCTCCCTGAATGAAACCATTTTAGTCTCAAGAGTTTTATTATCTGTTAAGATCTATTTAAATATAGGCACGCAATTTTACATTACTTGACATTTATGGGGAATCTCTTTCACAGCAGCAGATTTCTGAAAAGATCAGATCACAACAAACATTCATGATTACATGACAGGCCAGACTGAAAAACACGGGGAAGCATAGCCTAAATACATTGGACAAGTCACATATATGAACACAGATAATAAAACGCTGGTTCAGAGGTCCACTCATGCATGTGCGTGGCCAGTACAGTTAGGACCTATCTAATAACAGCCTACCTATTTTTAGTCAGCATACAACAATATTAATCAGAGCTATATTGTTTTGACCATTAAGCTAAACTATTTTATGTTAAAACCGGAGAACAGTAGCATGCATTTGTAATGTGAACTTCTCAGTTTAAGGCTGAATTTTTTAAAGGAAAAAATAACAGCAACTTTGCTAGCTGACCTGACAGAAGAGACAGCGAAACCAACTTTATCACGCAGCCATTGTAATCTACTCATGGGTTAGAAGGCATCTCATCTTTTACTTCAATGGTACAAAATATAAATCACGGGCATAGTTTCAGACCTGCAGAGATACTACATTTAACATTTTTTATGTCGCGCATGCTCAAATTGCCAGCTTAAAATACAGTTAAAACAGACCTGGAGAATGAACTTCTACAACAAGGGTTTTCCACAACTGGCCTATGAATCTGATGTATGAGAATTTCAACTGGGATTTTTATGAAAAAGAAAAAAAAACAATTCATCACGAGATTTTAAATTACACAGAAGAAACTAGATGAAACTTCTATCCATCAAGTGGCCACTGAAAAATGAGGTAATTACCTAAAATAATTTGCATGTTAAGAGCTAATACAATATTACTAAGTAAAGTCCAGTTGCGAAAGCAATGCATAATTTCCTGATTAATGTCTCATGCACAATATCCCTCCATGCTCTGTCAGAGCCTAAATAACAATATGGCCAAGCAATCAAATTAAAAACACACACACACACTCAGATAAGAAATGAGTTCAGTGCTAATAAATCATGCCTTGGGCTCAGTGAATGTTAGAGTTATGACAACGAATCACAGTATATTGTGTTTCTAAGGCAGTGCATTTAGATTTTAATTGGCATAATTATATAAGATTTTTAGTAATTCAGGATTACTGTGGGAAGGCAAAGAGACCCCACATTTTTAGTTGGTAAAATGTCATTTATTAAGTTATGAAAGGAAACTCCCAGCTCTTCCAAAAGTTATGGTAGGAACGATGTGTCGTCAGAAAGACTGAGACTGTTCCTGAAGTCAAATTTCCCACACAAGCATGATGAAATAATTCTCTTCTCGGTGCACCGTGGACACATTTCTTCTAAAAGTAGAATTAATCTCCTCTGTCAGCAAAAGGCAAGTGGTGGCAAAAGGCAAAGGGGCAGCAGGTGAGGCACAGTCGTGCTAACAGATAGAAGGGCCCTAAGCGAGCTTTGGTTGAATGAATTCAAAAATAGACTTCTAATGGTCTACTCTTTGTTCCTCTGTAAAGGGAGACATTCTTTAAAATATTAAAGCTATTTATTTCTTTGCCTTTGTTGGTGGGAAAAGGGATGGGGAGCAGAGCGAAGTCCTTCTAAAGTCAGTGTGCCTTTTGCTATTGTTGGACATGGGGAAGTGGTTGGAAGAATGTCCAATACAGTGTGTTCCTGGCTCTTTGGATGCAGCCAGACACTGATTCTCCTTCTGCTACTTCTCAGGAAAGCACTGACATTTGGCGAGTGAAGAAAGCAAGTTTTGAAGGCAGACAGGCTGTTCTATGTGGGCCCTACTACTTACTGACTATGAAAGTGGGTGAGTTACTCAACCTCCTTCAAGCCTGTTTATTAACCTAAAAACAGAAGAGTAACACACCCTACTGGGGAGTTGTAACTACCGACTGGGACCTGTGTGAATCACCAGTCCTGGTACTAGACAAATGACGGGGACCAATCACTTAGATTAGTGACTACTCTTGGTAAGTGCTGAATACACAACACAGAACTTATAGTTGGTGCTGTTATTAAATCATTTCTTTACCTCCTCCCCATTTCCTCGTCTCTAAAATGGAACTAAAAACAGGACCCCTATGATATGCCAGTTGTGAGATTAAAAGGGTTAATATACCTACATTTCTTCTAACAGTGCCTGACATGTAACCAGACCTCACAATGTTAATAAATTAACTATTGGTAGCCACTTGCCACATGCAGACATTGAAATTGAAAGTAATTAAAATTGAGTACAATTTGAAATTCCACGTGAATGCCATTTCAAGGGCTCGATAGCCACCCATGTATAGCTAGTGACCTTTGGCTTGGACAGCACAGATTACAATATTTCTATCATCTCAGAGAACTCCTGTGGATAGTGATAATAACCATGAACGCAAAGATTTGTGGGAACAAACATCCATTCTTCATGTTGCTAGCCAGCGAGTGGGATGGAGACGTTGGGAGGAAGAACAGACAGTCTGGTTTGTAGGAGATGATTAACACCTACTTTACATAACTTCCTAGCATTTCAGGTTGTGGGAGGTGTGTTTTCTTTACATTGAGACATGCATTATTTTAAGGAAAAAAAGTTCTAATCATGAAACGACTATAAACTTTAAAGCTATTAACCCTTCGTATCAGATTGATTCAACAAGGAATGAATTATTCGAACGACCAGTTCAGCAGAAATGTGCAATGGAGAATTCACTGGAGGCAGCAAATTAATTTTTTAAAAAAACTTGAAATAGGCCTTTGAGTAATATCCCAATGTAAGGAAACTTTCCAGGGCTCAGGTGATCTGAGGACTTGAAACTGTGTAAGTCACATGTAACTGCCCTGCAATTATCAACAACTACATATAAGCATGTTTATTATTTACAAAGAGTATCAATAAAATGCAATTATATCACCAGTTTCTCAAGAGACAATGACCTCCCTTATTTCAAAGCTCTGTGGCCATTTTTCTACATTCTCATTACTATGGCCCTGAGATTCTTTTGAATATTTTATCATTTCACAGTAGGTATGTATATGGATTCATATGTTGCCCTCCTGAGACTAATATTATATGTCAATTAAATATATCTCAATATAAATAACATACATATCTAAAAAAGAAATACATATATTACTAAATGAAATAAAACAGGTCAAAAACCATTTCCCAATGGGTGGTCCAATATGGCTTATTGACTACTGACAAAATAACCATTCCTGTGAATAATAAAAGGGATAAAGTTACTGATACAAAATTAAATAGTTTTCCTTATATTTGACTTCTCAGACCCTTTGAAGTGTTATCGCATATCCTGGAAAATAGCAGAGAGTGTTCCTTCCTCCTAATTTATTTGATTCTCTCACCTATTTACCATCTCCTTGTAGAACTAGGATTTTGTGGAATGACTGTGGGGAAATAGTGTGGAGAAAAGAATATTATATATAAGTCAGAGTTCTGTCTTAGTATGGTAAGATAAAAATATGATATAATTAAGTAGGCCTGGGGCATTAGAAAGCTGGTAAAATGATCCTTCATGTTGAACTATCGTTCGTATTGTCTTATTGTCATCATAAAGCCAGAAAAAAATCAATGGCTCTATGGATGATGGTCAATAACATATACGAAAAAATCATATTTCATAAAAACTTGATTCCTGGGTTTTAGTAAGAATTTTAATTTCTTACTAAAAAATTCTTACTAAATTTTAATTTTAATTTCTTCTCACATCAAGAAGAAAAATAAGGATGTCCTTTAATTTTACAAAATTACAATTCATCTGTTAGTCAGACTTGTACTTCCATTACTTTTTCATTGTAGAGATCGTAGGAAGTTTGAGAAAACGTAATTGTACCAACATTGTCAAGAGGCTACACCACGGCCTAACAGTAAAAGCTACGCATTTGGAATTGGATTATCTCTCTAAGTGTTTAAAGGGACACGAACAGTGCAGTCTTATTATTCCTTGTCTCTTGCAGTCTTATTATTCCCATATGCAGCTCCACTGGGAAGTAACTGAGGTTTAAGAACATAGTTGTGCAGCTGTGTACCAGAGTCAGTGTCAAAGTCATGATTAAAGCAGAACCCTCCGATATCTCATAATTTGGTCCATTATCATCTTTAGTTGATTTATTTATCTATTATCAGTTACAATTAGGACCATGCCAGGCATGGAAACTCACATTTAAATAAGTTTATAAAAAGACAAGTAAAAATTAACTGGTTATATGAATTGCAAATTATAATATCTATGTCAGAAAGGTCACAGTTATGATTATATTGTTTTCTCTTTGCCCTAGGAAGTTTAAATTTTAATAAGGATTAAATGGCAATGCTCTGTAATTTAGGAAAAAAAACTAAATTTCATATTTATGCATGGATAGCTTTGTCTAATTGTCCATGCTTCATCTTAGCACTATATATCAGGTGTATTAATTATTAAATTTTCTCAGAACTGGTGTTCTCCCATTCTGTATAAATCATAAAACAGAAATTATGTCAACTTCATGTATCAATAAAACAGTATTATTTTAAAATAATTCACTTCTCTCCTTTAAAAAATCTTTAAAGTCTATATAGTTGTCTAAAAACAAAATCCACACTTGATATTTTTATTAACTAGTATAACCTCATGAACAATAGCTATTTGATATATTGTTATTTTTCATTCTACTCTCAGAAAATTCTTACAAATATTTTCTGCTCAAGAAATTTCTAAAAACATTACAAATAGTTATAATTTCAACAGTTCCAGGCTATGAGTTTTTAAGGTGAATATTTTACATAACAGTTTTATTTCTTTGCACAAAAAAAAATCCCTAATTTCTTCGGCTTCACCAAAGTTTACACAATGTTTATGAGCAGGAAAACATACTAAGAAGAATGGCATCTAAAATAACGACCAAGATTACATTTTCCACCATATATATAAACTATTATAAGGAGAGCATATTCACTTTAATCCTCATTACAGTCTGATAATAACTGTAAAAAATAATTACAGGGAAAAACAATAGTGTTTTCTACATGCACACTGTTTTGAGTACTTTCTTGACATTATCTTATTTCAACCTCATAATAATATCTATGGGAAAGGTACTGCTATTTTCATCGTTTGACAGGAAAGAAAGTTCGTGCAAGAGTTTAAGGAATTTACTCAAGTTCACACATCTAGAAAGTAGAGATTTCAGGATTTGAACCCAAGTCATTCAACTCCAAAATTCATGATCTTAACCAATAGACATTAACACCTCCCTGTTGATTAAGTGGGCCAGTTGCTTTCCAACCTGTCTTACACTGAGGGCCAGAGTTACTAATTTGCAAGTTGGGAATTGAACTGAAGCTCTTTGAGTAATATCCTACAGTATCATTTCATATCATTGTTGTGCAACCAATTTTCTATCCCCCCCTAGAGAGGTATTTTTTGTACCTTTCATAATTTTTTTCCAGCATGGCCTAGAAACACCTCTAGAATGAGTTCACAAGTTTGGCACATAAGCACTTTCTGATGTCAGGGAGTAAAAGCGTTAGGAAAACACAAACCCTGTGGAAAAGGCTGAGACAAGGAGGAACTCCCAGGAACCATGTGCTATCGGTGAACCACAACCGCCGAGGAACACCTAGAAGATGCTACACCGGCAGAGCTCCAGAGGAGGCCAGTGTGTGGAGCAGACAGACCCCAAAGCCAGATGGAAAAAGATAGCACCTTACTCCCCCCTACTAAAGGGAAGTGACATAAAATAAACATCGATTGAGGTTGATGACTCAACCTCAATTTTCAAAATGTTAATTTCTCGGAAAGCAGAAGCAAATGTATTTTATCTTCTCCTCAGCCTCCCTGTGAGTCTGAAAGTTTGGCAACATCTACCTGCGGGAGATGCCCTTGACTGTTTCTTTCTCCCTCTGAACGAGTTTTGGCCGTGATTGTTCACGACAAAAGGCCAGCATTTCTAAAATATGAATCAAGGTAGAAACTGAATAAGATATACATACTTCAGGAAATGAAAAAGAAACAGGTTTCCTAGCTTATTTTCTTCTCAAGGGGCATGGGGTCAGGGAGGGGAACGAACATTTATTTTAATTGTACAATATATTGAATCTGTACTAATATTATGACATAAACTGAATTTAATTCTTAAAAGAACCCCACGAGGAAATACTGTTACCACTATTTTCCTGATGAGGAAAGGAGTCTGCAACCGGAGAAATTCCAGGTCAGGGGAGGGATCGCAATTCGGTCTATTTTAAATTAAAGAAATTGCTACATGCTAATTTCAAATCCTGCTCAATGAAGGCACAGTGGGGGTTGAAGCATATTACCACATGCAAATATTTGCTGAGGCCCTGAGAATGGCATAGAGTTAGACAAATTTGATATTACAAAGCACCACAAGCACTTTCACTACATACAAAGTGATATCTTCTTTTAATGCAATTTGATTAAAATGGGAATTTGCTGAATTATGCTCCTGATCTTGGAGATGAGGATGCGGGATGACTTATCTGCTATCGCAGAGTGATAGAATGTGAACACAAGCTCATAATTTCCTAAATCATTATTATTTCCTCTTGAGTTAGGATAAGAAAAGGATGTGAATACTTCAGAAATAAAACTCATTACCCATATCACTATAGATGCAAAATCTTGGTGAGAGAGAATATTATGAAACTGCTCAGTGAATAACATGGGGTCAGAGGTAATATGCCCCGAGGCATATTGTGGGTTATAGGTAATATTTTATGTGTTCTGTTTCATGTTACTTAAATAATAGATATATATTTTGTTAGAAATGTAAAAACCAAGCATGGGGTTCATATTCGTGTTTTAATCAAACTACTTCAAACAATACACTTTACTTTTTAAGTTTTAAAAGAATAATTGCCTAGCAACAGTGATTAAATAAAAGTGGAAAAATAAGTATTAAAAAGTCTTATTATCATCATGAGTGCGTTCTGGGTCTCATGTCTTGAGTCTTCTCACTAGTGTCTGTCATTTCAGAACCTTTTTTTGTAGTGCGCATGTGCTACGTAGCTCCAGACAACATACTTCCACACCCACCTGCCCTGCACGTGTTTTCTTTCAAACTAGGATTGCACTACATGTCATATGAATAGTTTGCTTTTGTGTACCCCAAATATCTATCAAAGATATATACATTGATCAACCACATTCCTTTTAACAGCTCTACAGTCTTTCATAAAATTTCAAATTTTCGATCTAAAAATAATGCTGCAATAAATATCTTTATGTACTTGCCTGGTTATATGATTATTTCTACGGACTTACACAGTTTAAGATATATGCAGAAATATATACAAGCATTTTCTTCGCTACGTCATCCAGGCCCCCACCCTTGCTCCCCCCAAATCAAAATTTGTTTTAAGAAAATGTAAAGCTCCAAAATGTGGTTTGTTCACCTGTTCAAACCACGGCTTTGACAAGTTTAGTTAATCATCCCCTGTCAGCTTCTTTATCAGTGAAATGAGGATGAAAATAGAGCCTATAGCACAGTGTGCTGAAAAATTATGTTAGAGCAATTTCTCTCACTGCATTAGGGATCAAGAAACATCACCTCTAAACCGAAAAGATCTTTAACCATCTGAGATATGACTATGACATAAAGTGGCAAAATTTCCCTTTTTTCAACGAATAGAATTATACAAAATAATGCAAATCTGTCCACTGATTTGAAATGTCAATGTCATTATACACAGTTTATAGAATTCTCTTTGCTGATTCTGAACCATGTATTTCTGATTCATTTACGCATGTTTTTTTGTGTACTATAACTATACTATAAAACAGTACCTTTCAAGAATAGATAATATATGATAATATACACAAATGAAGTATACCCATAACTATATTAGGAAACCAAGCAATAATAATATGCACTTTGATGATCTTATAGAGACATTTGGGGGCAAATAACCTTTTTACTTGAAATTATAAAATTAGAAGCAAATTGAAAACATGTCAGTTTGCATATTTTATCTCATTGCTCATCAATGACTTAAATAACTTAATAAACATAAAGCTACTTTTGAGACACTTGTTAACACACATACAGGCTGACAGGGCCCAGAGGGGAGAAGGGAGAGAATCACAGGGGAAAAGGGGATGGACTCACATGAACAAGTATAAAGGACACATGGACAATAACTAAGGTGGGGGGCGGAAATGGGAGGGAGGTGGGGAGCACTGGGCGGGGGCAGGGCTGGGAATATAAGACAGAAAACTGTACTTGAACAAGAATTAAATTTTAAAAAACACATATAAAGAGCTTTCCAATCCAATGTGTAACATTTTAAAAACGACTAAATAAAGAAATTATTAGCATTCTTTTTACATGTGTATTTGTATTCCTGTTAAGCTCTTATGAAATCCCCATTTGGTATTTAGATTTACTTTTCCAGTGCTTGTTACGAGAGCTACAATGAATGTCCATCCAAACAGCCAAGCAGACACACAGAGGAATGGACATGCACACTCACACACACACAGTCAGTTCCAAAGGGACATGTCATGGTTGAAAAAAGATAAATCCCACTGTTTTGATGCTTATCACTTATTCCTCCACCTTTGATAACCTATTAAGGAGCTGGTTTGTCAGTCTGAGTTATTTTGAAAACGCCCTTTCTAATGGTCGGTCATACCAGAAATGTTCCATTGTCGTACAGTCACAGATGTCCCATGTCCCTCTCTGTCTGTAAATACTGTGAACACCTCTTGGATAAGATAATGCCATCCTGAAGAACTGTGCATGTTCTACTGGTCCTTCACTTGTAGAACTTTACCAAATAACCTTGTTTTAATTTCACAAGGAGCAGCATCAGCATGTATAAATGTGCACCACCCCCCCGCACTGTATAACAGTGGTATAAGAAATGTCGCAAGGTGAATTAAGAAAAGTAACTCTATGGTCAATGAGATTTACGTTGGTGTCATAACTAGAGGGTATGATGTCTCTCCACCTAGAAAGAGTTCTCTTTTTCTCTACATACACATAACCAATATCTTCTCTCATTACTTCTAATGCTTATTCCAAACACCCATTAGTAATTTGAGTAATTTGGAGTCCTTCTTCATCACTAGTGACATGGAGAAAAATGTTTCCTTTTGCGTGATTGAATTTGAGGCCTTCACCTGCACAATACACCCAGTCACTGAGCGATGGGAGAAGGCATTTTTAGTTTTACCCTCTCTGATGCTACCTCCTTCCCAATTCATTCCCTGATACTCCTATTGAAGCATTCATTACTCTCTCCTCTATATTATCCCTACTATCTCCTCTAGAAAAATTTTAATTTCTTGCAAATTAGGGATGCAGCAACGAACAAGTAATAAAGTCCCAAATCCCAGAAAATGTATACTCTGGTAAGAAAGGAATAATAATATAAGCATGCAAAAAATTAATACATAAACTACATAAATGGTAAATAAAACAATGTGGAGCATAACATAGACAAAGAAGGAAATGCATAGATCACTATGATGCACAAAAGTAAGAAACAATTAGCTCAGGAGGGCCTTCAGAAAGGGTAGCTCTTAAAGACACTGAGGCTATATCCCCCAAAAAAGAAATCCCTGTGGGAATTTCTGGAAAGAGAATTCCAGGTAAAGGTCGGATCAGAAAGAGCCTGGATCATGGGAAGAACCTTGGACTTTTTTTTTCCTAAATTCAATTCATTTTTTCCTACCAATATTATCTTAGAACTTATTATATGCCTGAATGTAATAATAATTAAATTTCTTCCCTCAGTGGCTTATACATGGGAAGATGGGGGAAAAACACACAACAAGCAGATAAACATATTAATAAATAAAATAATTCCAGATATTGATAAGGACCGTATGGATAATACAGAAAATCTCGGTGTAGCAGGGAAGGCGGCCTGTCTATGCAGTGATGTTGATCTGAGCATTGAACAAGATGAAGGAGTGAGTGAAGTGGATGGTTCTCCCCACGGAGGAGCAGAGGCATAAACATGTATGCATAACTGTTTTTTAAAAAAATCATGGTCCATCAGATGAGCAACAGACATGGAAATACACTATGTTCTACTTGGTCAGTCTAATGGACCACTATTTGTAAAATGAAAAAAAAGAGGAATTACCAGGAGGAAATAAGTTCTCATCAAGATGGTTTCTTTCTCCTGTTAGCTATGTCCGTGTCATGAACCCATTGCAAAGTGTATTGATGTTGACTTTCAATCACATTTTGCTGCCTGGACGTTATTGAAGATGTCTACATTCTCTTTTCAGACTTGAATCCCATCACTAATGAAAAGATTCATTTGTAACCAATGAATACATTTTAGTGATAAAATTTCTGAAAGTTTATTTTCCTGAAACTACAGGGGTTACAAATTATCCAGCCATAGGTTAATGTAATAGATATTACATTACCGTAGAAATATTATTAAGGTTGCCCTGACTGATAGTCTATCATGAAAAAAATAATCTTTTAATGTGCAGTAATAAACCAGCTTAATTTCTACTTATATGCTCAATAGTTGAAAAATATTACTGGAAATTAAAATGCACAAAGACTGATCTTAATGTTTAATATGAATAAATACATAAAATAGACAGAAAAGAATGCTCAGTAATCTTCCAGCTTATCCTGAGAATTCCAGTGCCAAATTACTTTAAAGAGTAAATTCTGAGAAAATGCCATATAGAGACTAACACATTAGGCACATGAGTCTTATGTACATTAAAGGAAAGAATTACACTAAACGTGCTGTGTTCTGCACACATGAAAGAAGAGCTCTTTTCTGAAAATGAGATAAATCGGAGTTCCTCAAAACCAAAATAAAAGGAAATGTCCTGTCTGCAAGTCTGAATGTGAATATCACACCATTGAACAAACATGGAGATTCTGTATAAAATTTCCCTTAATTATCATAGTAGTTTTCTCTCTAAATATATTTTCAGAGACTATTATCCATGTAGTAATGTTCAGAAAAGTAATGACAGATTCACAAATGTGTTGAATGTGCCATATTAAAAATAAAAGCTCTAGAATAGTGATTTTTGAAGAAAAACATAAGGGCTTCAAATAAACAACTGCAAGGGGCATATATCACAATAGAAAACACTATAATTTTTGAAATGTTTTTACCATCAGGCCAGCCTACATTGGAACTCAAATACTATGTAACCTCTTTTTAGAAAATGTAAAAGGAGTTTCATGTTTTAAAAACTTGTAAAGTATTGTCTTGGAATTCCAATGGACACATTACATGCCAAAGTGCATGTGGTCCTGGGCTAACAAGCAGGTACACGAGATCTCTTCTCTCACTAAGGACAGGAAGCCATAGAAGAAACTTGAAGGAGGGAGACTATGTAATTTTTCAAACATCCATCTTCACTAGAAAGTTGACTGGGGTGGCATTCCACCAGGGATGTGGGAGAAATCAGGATGACCTCTTTAAACAGGAAGTACCAAATAAACCAAATGTGCTTTCCTCTAATTCTCAAATTATGAGAACTAATTCAAGGATCCTTTTAAAAGGAAGAAAAGATCACTTAAATTTTGTGATGATAAATTCTATACCAATCAAATATTGTAGGAATTTGGAGAAATTGGGTACTTCTATCTCTGACAATTAACACGGCGACTAAACTTTGTCAAATTTTAGAAGTGTTTTCACCAAGTAAAATTGACTTCCTTAGGTTCAGGTTCATACTTTAAAGTGTGACAAAGTGCTAATTATTCCAGGCAATATGCTTTTAATGCCAGGAACTTATGCCACGCCAATCATTTCCATTCCTGTAACACATAACTTCGAGGAAGACACGGAGAAGAAAGAAACTTCCACATAGGAAGTACCAACTATGAGCCAACACCAACCTCAGCACAATGTACAACGGTTTTGAGCATTTGGAAAGCACACCTCTGCCTGGTTATTATTATTCAGCTGAAAGAGGTCGGTTGAATTCACTAAACTATGTGGCTTGTCAGGGTCACTGCTGCTGTATTAACACTTCCAGCTTGACTCCTACACCTGCATTTTAGGCAGACACTGTGATCTCCTTGCTCAACCTGCATCATCTCGCCACAATTACAGATTATTGATTAGACCTTACGTACCATTTCTAAACAATGTTTTAACTCTACACTATCTTCCTCAAAAGGAAAGGGGAACAGATGACATGGGTGAAGAGGAACAAAACTGCTGATTTTCGGCAAGAGCAGCAGCCAAAACCAGTCAGTATACAGGTCTCAGTTCCCCAAGCTGCATGATATACTTAGGTTTCCAACTCATTCTCATTACTTCAGAGCAGAATGTGGTCATCCAAGAAAATCAATCTACTTGTACTAGAAGATCTCGGTCATGAATGATGTCCAGGACTGTGTGTGTGCACCTATCTACACACACAATCCTCCTTGGAAACTGTGGCTGGTGGTGAATAGCGCTTCCAAAAATTGCTTTCTCTACTGGAGCTGTCTAGGACAGGACACATTTTCAGGAGCCGGTGGTGAACCGCTGATCGAATTGTTAAAGGGAAAAACACTCCTTCCTGCCTGGCCTAGCCAATGCAAAGCATGAAGAGAGTAAATCTCAATTTAAAGGCCGACTCTGTTTGAGAATGAATAAACTGCCTTGGCCAGGTAGCTTAGTTGGTTAGAGCATCATCCTGATATGCCGTGGTTGCAGGTTCGACCCCCAGTCAGAACACATACAATGAATGCACAAATAAATGAAACAACATACTCTGGTTTCTCTTCAAATCGTATAAATCTTTCGCCTTTTACAAATAAATGAAACAATAAATGATGTTTCTCTTCCTCTTTCCTCTCCCTCTAAAAGTTAATAAATATTAATAAACTATTCATAACCCATGATATTAATAATCACATATAAACTTTTTCTGGAATCCAAAAGAGACATTCTAAACCTCCAAATGTTATGTAGATATTATATATATTATATATAATATATATACACATTATATGTGCCTTTTAGACTATATATTAATATATTTGTGGCTTTCTGAAAGCCATTAAGGAAACAAAAAATATACTAATGTTCACTTAGATACAGACTTATAAAGAAGGATTAAGCAAAATATTACATGTGTGATATTTTTTTCAATAAGCCCTGCTTTCTCTGCAATGTCTTCAAATTTTCTATCTTATTCTAAGAAACAGATACCCACATCCTCACTTATCCACCACAGTTGGCTGAGCCACCCTAAGGATGCAATGTCAAACATGAAACAGCCTGTAGAACTTACACTTAACATTTCATATGTCACATTTCAGTCTTGAATATAAATCACTTTAATTGTGTCCTATGTTTTAAGAACCTGTACTGCCTGGGCAAGAGTTTACTATGTAAATTTTATTTTTGAGTTCTCATTGGTATAATTAAACAAAATTAGCAATAGTCACTTGATGGCACTATTGGCAATTGTTTATTTGCTTCTAGGCTTTGAGATATTCTAGAGACTAAAGTACTTCATAATCTTTCCCAAAGATGTGAGTTAACCAATCTATTTTTCCATTGCAATAATGGTCACATATTCACAAAGTTGGATTCATGTATGTGTGAATAGACAAGTATTTTTAAAGCATAAAATGTATTTAATAGCACAAATGGGTGTTCTAAAGCACTTTAAAAATTGAATTGTTACATAAAGTATAAAAATCAAGACATTTCAGAGTAATGTATTATTAATCCATTAAATATTTTATTATGCATCAAATTTAAAATGTACACATTTTTATCTTGCTAAATTTATAAACCTTAAAGATATGTAGATATAGAAAGCTGCACAGTGCCACTAAAATACAAATTACAATATAATTTTCAAATGTAAAACAGCCTTGAAGATACAGTAATTCATATATTCATGTTTATATTTTTGAAGCTGAGGATTATTTCATTTTATTCCAGATTGCATCAAAGCACAAAGATACAATACGTTGCTTTTATAGCATAAGGCAATCTATCAATAAAATTTAAACTATCAAGTTAATCTTTATACTCCTCCAGAAAGAATGACTGACGAAAATGCAAGTAATACCACAAGAATGAGCATATGAATGGCTATTAAATTTTTATACCTCTATAATTAGACAGCAAAGACCAATCGTTTAAAACTTGGAAAGAAAATTATCTACAGAATTTACATGAGTTTATGTATTTTAGTTCAGTAATGTTAGCCTATATTCATAACACATTAAGATGCACATAAACATGGTCTAATGGGTAACCCAAACACAGGCAGTAGTTGTTAGGAAAAGCATGGTTGTGGAAAAGCATTTTGTAATAATACCGATATTTACATAAGTACTGACATTATCTAAATGACAATGTAGTGCCTGATGCAATGAATAGTTCTTGAGGTTCCCACTCTAAATGGTTATCTTTCAAAATCAACATGACTTTCTCCAGTGCCTAGAAAGGGTGGTTTAAAGATTTCCAGAAGGAAATAAAACCAGTAGTGAGATCAGTTTATGGGGAAAATCTGAAGTAGGTCAAGAATGTCCTATCTACCTTTGCAATAACATTTGGAGTGTCCTCTATTGTCCTTCTACCCGCCCCCCCAGGTTTTCTATTACTTTCACGTTCTATCAAATACTCCTCCTCTGGGCAGGGGAGTACCAACCTGTGGTAGTTTTCAAATGTCAGTGTGCACAAAAATCAACTGAGAACTTGAGTAAAAGTGCACTTTCACAGATTATTATCAACAGAGTTTGTGATTCATTACTGGGGAGCAGGGCACAAGAGCCTGTGTCAATGATTCTGATTCGGGTCATCTGGAGGCCCAACTTGGAAAATCCTGCGATGGGAAATGCCTGAATGAGTAAAACATTCCTCCTCTTCACTCAGTCATTTACATAGGCTACAAGTGTGTGTGCATGTGAAAACGCATAGATAGAGAATGGGAACTGTAGATGGAATAAGGAAAAGAAGTCATCGGAAGGAAGAAGACAGGAAGGGGAGGGAGGAGGAGGAGAACGGGGGTGACCCAGGTCACACACAGGTTAGTCCCAGAGCTGGGTCTCACCCATGGGAGTGTTTTATCGAAACTTGCACAGTTAGTGAAAATACTTGGAATTTCAATTCAATGGCCAATATTTCCTTTAAATCTCATTCAGTTAGATTGGGTTTCCCTTGAAAAATGGGACGGCATGAGACAAGTATATTTACTTTATTCCATGGAAATAGTCAATTATTTCTTACTAGCTATTGCCCTCTTTAGGCAGGCAGGCACTCTTTGGTTGCTAATAATTTGGTTCCTGATTTAAAAGTCTCAATGTACAAAGGTGCACAGATACACAGACAAATAAAGGCATATCTCACTTACTCCCTTTTACAATGAACAAAGATTTGACTTTGGCAGTGGACATACAGTGCAGTATACAGATGATATATCATAGAATGGTACATTTGAAACCTATGTAATTTGACTAGCGAATGTCACCTCCATATATTTAATTAAACATGTATCGATTTAGAAAAAAAACACAACAAAAGATGCGATGGAAGAGAGGTGTGTAAATGTGAGCAATGAATAAATCAAAGTCATGACAGCCCTTTGGAGAAGTATTCCCTGCAGAGTCATTTGAAAACCGCATGAATAAGAGTATGGAATAACTGACCGATCTCTCCATGCTCCTTGCAGATAGCCAACAGTGGAGTGGCTAGATCAGCAGCACCGCCCACATCCATCTAGGATGCATCCCCGGGAAGCTGCCTGCCATCTCTGCATTTAAAAATCATTACAAGGATCCGTGCTTGTTCATACTTTGGGGAAACTTTCAATATATTTGCTGAGAATCAAGCAGAAATTACCACCAGCTGAAAAACGGTTTGTTAATGGCAAAGAGATTCAAGAGCATAAACAAAACAGATGGGCAAGTGTCATTCAAACTGAGGAAAGCACAGTGTGATGCTCTGCTGAGCTGCTATGACAAATCGGGGCTCCGCAAGGCCAGGCAAGATGAGTTATGCCTGTAACTACACCATTAGGCACAAGGGTTCAGTAGATGTGAAAAAGAGTGGGATATTACAGGGGGAAGAGACATTAATTCCAGGGAGACTGGGTACCACGGAGACTTCATGGAAAAGGAGGAATATGAGCAAGAATTGAAGTAAGCTGAGGTAGGCTGATAAAGAAAATGAAGGATGTAGAATCACTCATCACTCGGGATAACATTTTTTTTCCTTAAGCCTAAATTTAACTTGCACAGGAATACACATTTTTGACCAACAGGGCTACAGCCCCAAGCATTTTGGCTCACATTCTAAGTGCACTGGTTAATCAAAGATTTCTGTTCCTTTGCGTGTGCAAATACTAAGTGCAGAATTTATCTTCCACTAACTCTTTTCTGTTTTTTTTTCGACATTTCATTAGTGGTTGCATGAGTTAATATTTAACTGCTCTAAATAATGTGTTCTCTTCCTTATTGTATTAAGCTATTCCTCCCAAGACTAATGACTTTTTGATTTCCACATGCCAGTAATTTTTGGCAGTAACAAATGATGCCTCTCTTTTGCATGTTGCAAGTATCTTAAATTATATTTTACATACCCATTTAAAGGATCATTAGTTAAGTTAATATCTTGCTATTCAAGAGCAGCAAGCAGTTTGTAAAGCATAGTCAAACTCAATACTACTATGAAGTTGGTGCAAAAGCAGATTTACCGTTGTGAGGATGTGAAACAGAGTTTATTCTTTCAGTACTTTTTATTATTTATTGTATTATTTTCCACATGAACACCCATGAACCTACTTTTTCTCAACCTTGTATTCTATAGTATTTCAACAGGTAAAACAAGTACATATTAATCCCCACAACCATATGTAACTTTGGTCTGAGTGCATTATCATATCTTCTGCTTCATTGATATTTGCTTTCTTGTGACTTGCATAAAATATAATGACACTTATATAAATTTTAGAGAATGAGTACTATTACAAACAGTAATGAGCTCATTCTAGCTTTTTTTTTTAATTTTATTTTTCAGTTGTAGTTTACATTCAATATTGTTTTGTATCAGTTTTTGTTCTAGTTCTTGATTTACAGGTTACCTTCCAAATACCTACACAGAACATTTTCTTGTGCTTTTCATTATCTTTCACTTTCATAAACAATACTGTTTAAATCATTATGATCTGGAGTATAAGGAACTTTTTAAATGTTAATGAAAGCATTATGATGGGTTTTTTAAAGATTTTTTTCTTTAAAGCTTTTATTTATCTATCTTTTAGAGAGGAAGGGAAGGGTAGAAATATCAATGTATGGTTGCCTCTCACAAGTCCCCTGCTGGGAACTGACCTGCAACCCAGGCATGTGCCCTGACTGGGAATCGAACCATGATCGTGTGGTTCACAGGCCCGCGCTCAATCCACTGAGCTATGCCAGCCAGGGCTAAGCATTATGATGTTTTAAATCCACATTTAAATGCCATACCCTCTTTAGACTTTGTAAAATCCACCATGAATATCTATGATATAAAATGGGAAAATTTCATTTTAATAGGACTGATGACTAACAGGCAAGGAGTTGGCTTTGTATTTTGAGTAGGAGCAAAAAGGCAACAAAAATTCTTTGTTGAGAAAAGCTTAAGCATACGTGTCCTACTCCAAATCACAGATCAGACACTAAACAAACTACCATGCCTCACTGTAGCTATATGTTGGAAGTCTGTCTAAATGACATCATGTCATGAGAAAGGAGATTCATTGAGAAAGGAGATTCATCGATTTCTTGATATTGAGTAATGACTCTCTAGCAGTTCCCGAATAGTTACCCACACTAGGTTTTGCTATACTTAGTTGAAGAATAGTTCATGATGTTCAAGCATGCGCATCCCAGTCCGCTCGCCTGGGCTACCAGGTGATATCAGTGTTGCTCAAACCATTCTCGTTACATTAACAATGGCTGAACTTTTTCCCAACAGTCCTCGAATAACACGATTATCTTCAAATGGCAACTTGACCAAGACATCTATCTTTCTGAACATAGGTCTAAAAGATTCTCTGCTTCTATTGCCAGGATAAAGATGAGACATTCATTGATTTATAACTAGAACTAAGAAAGGGAAGCAATGATGATCTTAGTAAGTTCAATAACAGAGCATTTAAATACTTCATATTTGGAAGCTATTTAAAATGGATAAATGTGCTTGATTCAACTCCACTGTTTTTACTTTAAATATATTTTTTTTGTTTTTCAATTACAGTTGTCATACAAGAATATATTAGTTGCAGGTATACAACCCAGTAGTGAGATATTATATAACTAACTTTCCACTCCAATAAATCTCGTACCCATACATCTGACACCATACGCAGTTATTACAGTATTTTGACTATATTCCCTAAACTGTACTCTATAGCCCAATGATTATTATGTAACTACCAAGTTACATAATTCCCTTCATCTTTTTCACTCATCCCCTCAACTCTCTTCCCCAATCTTAAGACATTTGAACATTTCTTGTTGTGGACCGCTCTGCTTGGTTTTGGGAATTGTAACTCTACCCCCTGTGGCTAAGGACAAGCGAGCAACAACCTCTGGAATGCGAGCCACAGGAGACAAAGCTTGTCTCTGGTAGCAAAGGCTGCCTCAGTTTCCTCCCTGCCCCCAAAGCATGGTCGAAAGTCCTTGACAGGTACGATCCCTCAGAGGAGGGGCAACCTAGGCCAGACTCGACCCCTTAGGAGGCTTTCATGGAAGGACTCGGAGGGCTACAACAAAGAGCAATGGACTCTTGCCACCTGGCTTTGACAAAGCCCGAGTTCGAGTCCCCATGTCCTCTGGGAGAAGCGCTTCCTTCCTCTGGCTCTAATCCCCTTAAGCCTGAGTACCTGATGGGGAGGGGTGCAGCTCCTTGCCTTACTAGAGCATGTCCTGGGGAAAAATCTGGCATCACAAAACCTGTGAAATCTGCTCTGCTAAGAGTGCTTTCATTCATATGTTAAGGGTTTAAGCAGGAAATCTTAAAAACTCTCTTCCTCACAGACACTGACTCGGACTAAGCCCTCAGATTTCTTTGAAATGTTATCTACTGTTTGATTCTTGCTGCCCTGTATTCCTGTGTATAACAATCCAACAAAAGCCTCTGGAGGAGGGGGCTCAACACCTTTTTCTTCTGAGAAACTGGCCACTGCTCAAGGCCTTTTTCCCTTGAGAAACTGGCCACCTGTCCTCCCCAAGCAGATCATGTCTTAGTCATGTTTACTCTCATCTGCAAACTGGAAGACTTGCGAGGAAAGTCGCCCCCACAATTTCTTGTAATAATACTGGTTTGATATGTGATAAATCCTTTTTTTCTTGTCTAGAAAACTCTTTATTCGTTCTCTGATTCTAAATGAAAACTTTGCTGGGTAATCTTGGTTGTAGTTCCTTGCTTTTTATCATTTTGAATACTCCTTGCGAGTCCTGCCTGTCAGCCCAACACTCTAGCTCAACACATCACTCCCCTTCATTTTCTGCCTGCAGTGATTAAGGCAGGCACCCTCCGCCCCAACCATCGTTTGCCTTTGAATTTGGGGCACTGACCTGCATAACACAAATGTGTTGCCATTGTCTCTTCTATACCTTATCAACCTTATCTGAGTTTGCTTTACTGTTGGATTCAGTAATTTTCCTGCTAAACTGACTATAATATTTATTTTACATGCCATCAATCTCCCTCAAGCTATTTTAATACAGGGCATGTCCATTTATTCCTGTAATTGGTGAACACTTCCAATTATTCCCATGGTTTGCTGGTGAGTATGTATAATGCCTGTCCACAATATACATACTCACACATTCATACAATGAAGGTGAATGAAAATATTAATCTGAGAGCATCAATAAATGTACTGAATCAGCAGGAATGTCATTTAAGTTTTTAAATATATTTTCAGGTATTCAGCACATGCATTTATTTATATATTTAGTTTCCCAAAAGGTTTCATTTTTGCACCTTCTACTATGGTATGCACTGGTAGTTATCAGTGGGCATGCAGAAAAGATCACAGTTTAGTTGCACATACGTGTATAAACATATACGAATGTTTTGAAAGAAAATAGTGTCTGTTGCATAGTGCAAATATTATAAAATTAAAATAGCTTTTCTGTTAGCATACTACTTCTGTTTATATTCTCAATGCCATTTTGAAATTTAATCTTTTTCTCATCAACACAAAGAAGATCTAATATTGTGACACAGAAAAGATTATAATTGCTTAATTATTTGTGCAATATGGCAAATACACATTTTGCATATATCAACAGAAATGTTATGTGGAATAAAAATATTTTCATTATGTACTTGAGTTTTGAACAAATGTGCTTACATTGAAAACCTTTGGAAATGAGTTGAAAGCATTTTTTTTTTTGTTCTGCTGAATAGTAACAGCTACTTCTAATACTCACTACAGTATAATTCATGTATTCAGTAAATATGTACTGTCCTGTCTACTCGGTACCAAGCACAAAGGTGGGCTGTATGGATAAAGTACTGAGCTTCATTAAACAGGTTTCGGTCTTCACTAACCTTACAGTCTAGCCCGGGCCTCTTCATTCTGTTTCCTCGTTTCCCAGAACCATTTACAAATCACGTGTAGGGCTTCATGCCAGACCATTTCTGATCCTGTCAATTTGTCTTTTCTCTTTTTTTCTTGGTTAGCCTAGTTAGACATAAATCAATTGTATTGATCTCTTCAAAGAACTAGCTTTTGGGTTTGTTGATTTTCTAAATTGTTTTCCTGTTCACAATTTCATTGATTTCTACTCTAATTTTTTTTTCAGCTTTTTGAGACTTCAATGACCCTAGTTGCCTAAGGTAAAATTTTAGATGATTGATTTTTGACTTTCCTTCTTTTATAATTTAAATATTTAATGCTATAAATTTATATTTATGCATTGGTTTCACTGAATCCCACGCATTTTTGTAAGTCTCCTGTTTATTTTCATTTAAAATATTTTTACTTTTCACTTGAGACTTTTTCTTTGATCCACATTTGACTAGAACTGTGCTGTTCAATGTCCAAATATTTGGGTGATTTTCCAGCTATCTTTCAGATGTAGAATTCTGATTTAATTTCATTTCTGTCTGAGGGCACACATGGCATGAAATCTCATATTTTATAGGGGCTAAGGTATGCTTTATGGCACAGAATGCGATCTATCGTGGTATTTCTGCAGGTCTGAGAAGAATGTACATTCTGCTGTTGCTGAGTATAGGATATTATAAATATAAATTAGATCAAGTTGAATGACTATGCTGTTAATGTCAACTATGTTCTTACTGATTTTTTTTCTCCTTGATCTAGCAATCACTGACAGAGGCTTGCTAATGTCTCCAACTACAACCCATAGTCATTCCTCACTGTTGTGCTATTGGATTTTGCCTTTATATTTTGATTCTCTGTTTCTAGGTACATACACATTTCCAATTGCTGAGTCTTCTTGAGAATTGACTCACCATGTAATACTGTTTATTGCTGATAATTTTCCTTGTTCTAACTTGTGCGTTGCTGAAATGTACTACTACAGCTTTGTTTGGATTAGTGTGAACACACTACACCTTTCTCCATTCTTCAAATTTAACCTAAGTGTTTACATTGAAAGGATATTTTTAATAGATAAGAGACAACAGAGTCTTGTATTTATTCTGGCAGTGTCTGTCTTTTCACTGAATTCAATTTGAAGGTTCACATATAAAATAATTATTGATATAGTTAGATAGATAACTACCAATTTTAGAACTATTGGGTTTGATATTCATTTTTTCCCTCTTCTTTTGGGTCTTTTCTACCTTATGTGAGCATTTTATATGACTTCATAGCATGCAAGTAATACTTCATTTTATTAGTTTTTTAGTTATTTCCCCAGAACTTGCATTATATATTTTAAGTCATTCAAATCTACCTTCAAATAACCTAATGTCACTTCACGTGCATGAGTAGTATAGTTGCCTTGTAACACAATATTGCCAACCTCTTCCCCTCTCTTATGACATTATTACGTTCAGTTTCACTTATCCATGTGCTGTGACCACCCATTCACAGCTACAATTACCCTAATGAGTTATATTTTAGATAAGAATAATGAGTTATATTTTATTCTTAAGAATAAAAATAAAATATTTTATTTTTCCTTCATTTATTCCTTCTCTGACATTCTTCCTTTATTTAGATACAAGATTCTGACCTTTGTAATCTTTCTTCTTCCCCCAAAAGACTTCCTTTAACATTTCTTGTAGGACAGGTCTGCAGATGATGAATTTACTCATTTTATTTATTTGAGAAAGTCTTTATTTCTTCATTGCATTTGAAGAATAATTTCACTAGCTATATAGGATTCTAGGTTGGATGGCTTTTTTCTTTACCAACAGTAAATATTTCACTCCATTCTTTTCTAGTTTGGATAACTGTTATCCTATTTCTCTACATATAAGGTATTTTTCCCCTCCTCTGGCTTCTATTAAAAACAATTTTTTGCCCTGGCATGTGTGGCTCAGTGGATTGAATGCCAGCCTGTGAACCAAAGAGTTACCAGTTTGATTCCCAGCAGGGCACATGCCTGGGTTGCAGGCCATGTTCCCAGTGGTGGGGGGGGTGGCACATAAAAGGGAACCACACATTGATGTTTCTCTCCCTTTTTTCCCCTCCCTTCTTCTCTCTCAATAAATAAATAAAGTCTTTTCAAAAAAGGTCTTTACATTATCTTTAGTTTTTTGCAGTTGAAACTAAATATGTAGGGTTTTTTTTTTTTTAATTTTTCCTGGTTGAGCTTCCTAGATATGTGGTTTCCCATCTGTCATTAATTTTGAAAAGTTTGCACTCATTATTACTTCAAGTATTTCTTTTGTTCTCTTCTCCTTGCCTCCCTCCCCCACCCCATGCTATTTACCAGGTAAGGGAAGTTTTGAGTTGTTATTTCTTCAAATATGTTCTTACCACCTTGCTCTCTGTTCTCCTCCTGATCTGCCTATGATGCAAATGTTGTTATGCTTGATGTTGGCCCAGAGGTCCCTTAAACTGTCCTCATTATTTATTTCTTTATTTTTCTTTTTGTTGCTCTGGTTGGGTGTTTTTGCTGCCTTATCTTCCAAATCACTGATTTGATCCTCTGCTTCATCTAATCTACTATTGATTTCTTCCTGCGTGTTCTTTGTTTCAGACATTGTGACCTTCATTCCCGACTGGTTCTTTTTCATGATTTCCACGTCATTTTTTATGTCTACTATCTCTTTATTAATCTCTTTATTAAACTTTCTCTTGCTCTCACAGAGTTTATCCATATTCCCCCCAAGTTCTCTGGGCATCCTTACAACCACTGTTTTAAACTCTGTATCTGATAGATTACTTGCCTCCATATTTTTGCTCTTTTACTGGAGATTTCTCCAGTTCTTTCATTTGGGACCTGTTTCTCTGTTTCCCCATTTGGGCTGCCTCCCTGTATTGGTTTCTGTGCATTCGGTAGATCTGCTATATGTCTGTAATTTATTTTCTTAAAAGCTACACTTGCTTGATGTGTTGAATCCTGAATATGAAATAAGTAGGTCTTCCTGGATTTCCTGGAAGTCTATTTCCTTTGGCAGGTTGGGGAAGTTCTCCTTTATTATTTGTTCAAATAAGTTTTCCACTCATGGCTGTTTCTTTTCCCCTTCTGGTACCCCTATAATTCAGATGTTGGAACGTTTAAAGATGTCCTGGAGGTTCCTAAGCCTCTCCTCATGTTTTTGAATTCTTGTTTCTTCTTTCTTTTCTGTTTGGTCATTTATTTCTTTCTTTCTTCTGGTCCACTCCCTTGATTTGAGTCCCAGTTTCCTTTCCATCACTATTGGTTTCCTGTGCATTTCCCTTCATTTCAATCAGTTTAGCCTTCATATGTTCCTCTAATTTGTGGCTAAAATCAACCAATTCTGTGAGCATCCTGATCACCAGTATTTTGAACTGTGCATCTGAAAGGTTGGCTATTTCTTGTTCACTTAGAATTATAGGCTCTGGGGCTTTGAGCTGTTCTTGAGTCATAATGTTTGGTCTTTTTGCACCTGTTATGTATGAGGGGCACGGCCTTAGGTGTTGACTGGGAATGGGCAACCCAGTTGCTGGGTTGTGATGCTATATGTGGGGGCCGGGTCAGAGAGACCCAAGAAGGAACACACCATGGCACATCATCATTACATTGGCCAAGATTAAAATGAAGGAGAGAATTCTAGAAGCAGCAAGAGATAAGGGGACAGTCACCTACAAAGGAATGCCCATCAGACTGTCAGTAGATTTCTCAAAAGAGACCTTATAGGCAAGAAGGGGCGGGAAAGAAGTGTTCCAAGTCATGAAATCCAAAGACCTACAGCCAAGATTGCTCTATCCAGCAAAGATTTCATTTAGAATGGAAGAGAAGATAAAGTGTTTCTCAGATACGGTCAAATTCATGTCACCAAGCCCTTATTATATGAAATGTTAAAGGGACTTATCTAGAAAAAGAAGATGAAAAATATGAACAGTGAAAGGACAGCAAACTCACAGTTATTAACAACCACACCTAAAACAAAAGCAAACTAGGAGGACAGATAGATAGGGAGCAGAAACATAGAAATGGAGATCACATGGAGGGTTAGCAACAGGGGAGTGGGAGGAGGAGGAGGAGAAGGGGGGAGAAGGTACAGAGAATAAGCAGCATAGACGGTAGGTAGAAAATGGACGGGGGGAGGGCAGGAATACTATGGGAAATATAAAATCTAAAGAACTTGTGACACATGGACATGAACGAAAGGGGGGAAATGGTGCGGGAGGGGTGTGCAGGGTGGTGGGGCGTGAAGGGGGGAAATGGGACAACTGCAATGGCATAATCAATAAAATATATTTTTAAAAATAGACATAAGAGGTCTTTGGTGTGGTTTAAGTGTTTGGCGGTGTTTAATATTTGAATCCACAATCGCCAGAGGCTTTAAATTCCTCTGTTGTCTTTGTTTTAGTCTCCTCTGTTGTCTTTGGGCTTCCTGAGAACTTGCATACTTCCTACACACAACGATCCCTTTTATATGTTTATATGTATTAAGTCATTTAATCATCAAAGCCATCCTATGAGGTAGATTCTCTTAATATTGCCATTTTACGGTTGAGGAAATCAAGATAAACAGTGGATAAGTAATGTACCTCAGGTTGCTATGAAAATTACCTGGACGGCCAAGATTTGAACAGAAACGATTCAGCCCCAGACTGCATGCTGCAAACCACTAATGTACATAATAACGTGCCACCAGTCTTGGAATGTCCCAAGTCCCTGCTCGGCCACCAATGCTGTCACTTTATTCTGGCCCAGCCCCAATTCCTCACCCAGCTGCCATCATTTTGACTGCGGTGCCTGGACAGAACTATTCATGAGAAAGCACCTGGGACAACTGTTTAGTCTTAACTGAGAAATAAAAAGACAATTTTAAAAAGTGCAAGTAATGTTGAAGAGAATTAAAAAGAGCAGAAGAGAAATAGGATAGATTCATTTAAGTATTTTGAGGTGGAAATTACACCAAGTTGAAACTGAAGAGAATATTCTTTGCCCAAAATATCCATTAAGAGGCAATAACCTTCATCCCTCTTATAAAATGAAATAGAAAATACTCATGTTCCTTTATTTGTTCACGTGGAGGATAAGTTTATTATATTTGCTTCTTTATTGTTTCTTTATATATAACAGCTAGTAAATTATACTACCCTCAATAAATAAAAACAACGAGTCCACACCCAATGAAGCCGAGAGAAAAAATTCAGCCAAGTGTAATCTAAAACAAAAAAGCATTATGTAATAAATCTCTTCCCTGCCGTAAGAGTTTAGTAACAAAAAGAATATATCAGGTTTATTAAGTGACATGTAATAAATTTTGCCTTTTAGGTGAACATTTTGAACATATTAGAGTCACATACTAATTAAAGTTTTGTGAGTATATGGAATATTAAAAGTCAGAGAAAAACAACTAGGTTAAGAAACAGCTGAAATGTAGAGTCAATTCTTTGAAAGGAATTTAAGAATGGTAAAGCCTGATTCATGGGCAATATTTTATTTATCTCTGTTATTCTATATTTTTAATGATCAAGGAAACATTTATTTTGTGGTTACTAAACTCAGGACATGAGGTTAAGCACTTAACGATTGTTTGCCAACAACAATATAATCAAAATAAAAATCTGTCTGGTCTCTATGAGCTTCGATCGTAAGTAAGACTTTCTGTATTATTCCTTTGCTACTTATAGAGGTGGGTGGAAAAAGAAGTTCAGTCACCCCACTAGATAAAATATATAATTTCCAAAGTTTTGCTACTATTTTGCGCTGCCATGCAGAATGTCTGGCCCATCCTTTAGGATAGCACATTTTTGTTGCTGTTGTGGCAAAAGAGGCTCAGAGACTGCTCCGAAGACAAGGGTGGCAGCACAGGGGGAAAAGCCATAAATCACACTGTAAGTACAGAGAATTTCACTTTTTTAAATAGCAATTTGGATGGGACACATGATGGTGTGGTTGCACGCTTGTTAAAACAATCCAGAAGAGTGGGAGAAGTTGGGGGTGCCTGAGAGAGTCAGGCAATTGTACCATTGCCTTTTATAGTTCAAAGGAGGTGGCAAGTGAATCTGTAAATGAGGGGCTCGCCCTTAGCGAGGAGCACAGACAGCTTATCTGAGTGAAAGGACAGCTGATGCTATGAAAACAGCTGTTTCTACGAGAGTGCCTGTGGTTGTGGAAATCTCTGTAAGGTTTATTCTGATTGCATCTGTCTCTTAGTTAAATAAGAAGCCTGTGAATCAGCCAAGCTTGAGTCAGGGAAAGAGTGTTTTGCTTTGAACAGCAGAAGGTGTAAAATAATGCTCTAGGTGAGTCCAAGTGTGAATTATAAAGATAACACCCCTGAAATTCACGTTTTATTTTGTTTGTTAATATTTTACTAAGTTAATTATTAATGTTATATTTGCATAAAGTTAACAATTTCAATCTTCCTGAAATTTGAATATAAAGAGTGCAAATAAACATAACTTTTGTCTTTTTTTTTAAATTGTGCACAGTCCATGCTTACTCCATAATGGCTCCCCCGTTTAAAAAAAGTTTATTTTAATGGAACTTAAATATGTGTATATAATAGGAAGATGTGATTACAGCATGCTTCTTTCTTTCCCCAAAGTATGGAAACAGCATTGGGAGTATTTGACCCCATTCTACTGCATGGGTGTGGCTATATATACACATAATGTTCCCTGTGATAATTTAATTTTTATAGATTTCTAATAAATGATCAAAAGTTACTATTTTAATTGTTTTATTTTCTTATCAAGTAGTAATAGCATTAATAGAAATAATAATTGCTAATAACACATAAATCTTAATAGTAATAAGATTTTACTATACACTACTTCAAATCATAGAAAACTAACGAATGAATACAGAATTGATTCTGAGGGTGGGAAAGAATTTTTCTCATCTAGAGTAATTAGAAATATGGGATTTCTCACATTTCACAAAATTAGATTCAAAATCTCAGACATTTCTATTGCATTGTTTATAATACATATTTTATATGCAGCAAATAGAAGTAGAGACAATAATAATCAAGACAGCAAGCTCAGATCTATGTGCAGTAAAACACCCTCTTCAAACCATTTCAGAAATCTTTTCTTTCCTATAATTAAACTGGCTTCATTTAAAATGCAGATTGAAAAGCTACTCTGAATTTGTATTTTATATTTCTGCCTTTTGACCAATCCAATTACTGTACCTAATACATTTTATTTCTATCAATCAGATAAATATATATATATAAAATAGACACACACATATATATATATATGTACATATATATATATAAAATAGATACACACACATATAAACACACATCATGTGCACACACAAACAATCATAATCATGTTGGTTAAAATGCAGGTTTATATACTTATATGAACTCTATTATGTTCAAAACGAGTACTGATTTCTCCAAAAAAGAAATCCAAATTGAATGTCATAATCTAAATTTACCTAAATGAAGAGACATCTATTATATTAGAAACAGAGCGGTTGGATTGATTACAAAATTAATCTCCTGCCTCAGAAAGAATAACAGATTGACATTTTAAAATCTCATTCTGAGAGAAAAAGAACAGATTGAAAAAAATCTCCGTGTAATTTCTGAACGGATATAGTTTTCAATGAGCATGAATTACATTTCATTTTATGCAAGGTTTTTACTTCTGCGGTACTTTTTGTTACACTGAGTTATAACCCCCTGCCCACAGAGGCAGCTTTTGATTTGATTTTCATTGCCTTGGGCAAGCATGATTGAGGACCCATAAGACTGTAGAAGATGTTGATTGATTCTTTTGATCCTAGGAGATAATAGAAAGTGTTTAAGTTGGTTGTGTTAAAAAATCTGAGGATGAATTGGGACTTTAGGCAAATTGCACAGAAGATTTTTAATCTTCGATTTGCTCAAATTTGTAACATAGGAAACAGAAAAGATTTGTATCTCCTCTTGTCAAATTCCTTTCTATTTCACATCAATCACTTTTCTTCTCTTCACCTGTTCTGTTCCCTGTGATTCCTTTATTCCTAGAATTTGAGGCCTTTGGGTCTTATTCAAATTTAAAAAGATATCAAAGTCATACATAACGTGAAACTGAAGCCACAGCTAGATTAGAGATCAGGCTAGAGAAGAAAAAAATAATAATTAAAACAGAAGCACAATGAAAAGTGAGTCTACACATTACTCTTTAGAGTCAAAGATGCTAACCGTTAGATGCCTGCTTTGAACAATAGGACAGAGCAGTTCTCAGCAGAGCTCTCCTGACTTATTGTTACATTACTGGTGTCTCAGGTGAGTATTGAGAGGTGTGGCAGGTAATTTGTTACCATTAATAAGTAATGAAGTGAGCAAATTAATTTCTATTCTCATGTAAGCTAGAGCAATTCATGGTTGTCCTGATTTTAAAAGAAAACTTATTCACATATTAATGATAATGATAGGAAAGGAACTCACCAAGGACTAAAGGGCTTCTGTAACCCGTAGCTTATTTTATCTCCACCTGCCTGAGCGAGAAATAGTTACTGAAACATGGAAGACATCGGGTACTTAGAAATCATAGCAGGATTTTTAGTTATTTTTGCTTTTATTTCCCTATGTTTTCAGATTATACTGCACCCAGGAGTATTTTAGTGCTGGGGAATGTCTTGGGATTGTAGGAGGATGGGTCCTGAGTTTGTGTTTTTATAGCATTTTTGGTGAAACGGAGAACTGGTGCATTGAATGAGTCAGTGAGGGAGAGAACACAAAGGGACTGATGGTCGTTACTGGGGAGGTACTGAAGGACACCAAGCACGTGGGGACAACTAGAAGGGTGTTTCCTTCACTATCAGAGTGTAAAGTTTCTTTTTAGCATTTATTCTATATGTGGTGAAGATTTTAAAATCCACTGTTTTAGTGAGAAATGAATATACTTTGGAAATAGGCAAGTAAAGAATTATATGAACTTGAGAAAAAATACAAAGCTCTCTGAGCCTTAGGTTTATCTATAAAACAAAGAGAAGCTTTGAAAATGATACAGTCATATTATTACATATAATGTTTTATGTGCTCTTATAAGGAATAACTTATAAAAATGCCCCATACCTATAGCCACTCTTGGTGTGCGTGTACATGTGTCTGTAAGCTTGCATTGCACTCAGTTGTGTTGGGAACTAAGTTTATACACACACATCAACTCATTTAAATTTTCCAGGATTTCCGTAAGATAAAGAACATTATTACTCCTATTTTGTTATTAAAAATATTGAGAAGCAGAAGGTTAAATGAGTTGTGAAACAACACACACCAGTGACTAAGGCCAGTGTTTGAACACTTTATTCATACCATTAGACACCAAGCTGTACCACCTTAGTGTCCGATAAGTTAATACTTCCCTACCTCCAGGCCCTTGGAAAGTCTTAGACAAAACAAGTTCTTTCAAGACGCATCTTTGAGGCATTGGAATTGGTTAAGAGAATTTTGAAACATCTCCCTACATTTTGTTGGCATTGATTTTTTGCAACTTCTCTGTGAAATTTTATTTTGTGATCGAAATGCGATCCCTAAAAGTTAACTTCATCCTGTCCAGGTGGCTCCGTTGGTTGGAGCATCGTCCCTTACACCTCCCTGGTCAGGGCACATACATCGCGTTTGATCCCCGGTCGGGGAAGGTATGAGAGGCGACCTACTGATGTTTCTCTGTAACATAGATGTCTCTCTCTCTCTCTCAAAAAAAACAAAAAAGCAAAAAAAAATAAACACATCCTCCGGTGAGGATTAAAAAATAAGTTACCTTCTTCATCAGGTAAAGACTGAAATAACAACTATAAGGCCATGAGCCACTCAAGTTTTCTTGACCTGGTTCCAGTGTCCACAGCATTCCTCCTCACGAAAGGTTGAGACACTTCTCTGCATATTAATGCAAGGATCGGAAGGTGTAAAGGGTTAAATATACTAACTTCTCTTGGATTCCAGATTTTTGCAGACTGTGACATTTTACATCATTACTTATTTCTTCAACAGATAACAAGTAACTATTAAAAATATCATGGGTACCCATAAATGTTACTACAGTGACTGGCTGTAAAATGAATCAATTTTACCATTTATTTCCAAAAGGATAAAACAGAGAAATTTTGAGTGAAAAAAAATTCCAAGATATGACATTAAAAACTCACATAAAAAGGATGCCCTTTCCAATGGGAAGCTGGTCATTATAAAACCTTATTATTTATTTGTGTGTGTGAGGGTGTGTATAAGAATTTTACATTTTCTCAATTCAAAAAAGTCTTGTGGAATTGGCTTTCTATAATTATTACTTCTAGTCACCAATTTGGCTCCAGTACTATCTAAAAAAAATTCTCTTTTGTAGTTAGAAGATTGTATTTTTTATGTTTACAATTCCTAGGTGGCTTTTTTAAAAATTCCTTTACATCTCCTTGTGTGTCAGTAAAGTTTTCCTGAACGTGTTAACCTCCCTTCTGATTTAAGCTTAATAATTTAGGTCACATGGGAATTAATTAATGTTAAACTCTTTAAGCTGTGAATGTAAAATAGGTTATCTATCAAATAATGGATATGATAGGTGTTGTCTATTTTTCCCTATGCTCTGATTTTGTGGCCTTTAATTTACTGATTAAGAACATGAGCTTCAAGCCCTGGCTGGTGTAGCTCAGTGGATGAGCGTGGGTCTGCGAACCACACGATCGCGGTTCGATTCCCAGTCAGGGCACATGCCTGGGTTGCAGGCCAGTTCCCAGCAGGGGACACTTGAGAGGCAACCATACATTGATATTTCTCTCCTTCCCTCCCCCTCTTAAGATAAATAAATAGAATATTTAAAAAAAAAAAAGAACATGAGCTTCAGAGTCAGGAGGACCTAAATTTAAATGTATCCTCTGAATTCTCAAGTCTGAGACTCTTGTAAATATATATTTCTCATGATAAAAAAGTGTCAAAATACACCCCCCCCAGCACTGTTAAGGAGAATAAATATGTTCTTGACCCAAACATTTTCTTGTATCTAGCACGTACTAGGTAAACAACTGAAGGTAGCTATCCAAGGTAGTATTACTCTAGTTAAGTTCATTACCAAGCACGGTGGATGGGTACTTCAGGGCAGATCGCCTTGTCATTTTATCTATGCATAGCAGTGTTTCTCTGTCAAGACATACCAGATACCGATACCTAATGAGACACGTGAACCCGTGGTTAAAGAGCAGAGGGTTTGAGTTCTGAGGTTCTCCATCTACTATCTGTGGAGTTTGGAAAAATTACACGACCTCCACGCATCTCCTTTAAATGGCAATCACCATGTCTGCCACTCCAGGCAGCTGTGAACACTACTGTGTAAGATCCTGTATAATAAAGAATTTAGAGCAATAAACTAGTATGACTGTCATTACTCTAAACTCACTATACGAACACTGAAAACAACATTCATTTCAAAAAAAAAGGTGCCATTTTCCTCCATTTTGTTATGTCAAATGCAGAAGTGATGAGTAAGGAGAGGGCAGTGTAGTAATAACTATCACCACATAATACGAGGCTAACTGTAGGGAATTTAAAAGGATATTAACACTGAGCTAACACAAATTATCTTTTTATTATTACTTCTGGGAACAGTGTTTGTCACCTCAAAATATGCCTCTTTAGGATACAGCTTATTGGAAGAAACCAGACTCAGGAAGAATCTTGGACTAACCCCCTAAGTACCTAAAAAATTTTAGAGAGAGGACCTCTCCAGGAAAGAGAGTTATTGTCATGGCTAACTATGACAGATGAAATACGNAGTAATAACTATCGCCACATAATACGAGGCTAACTGTAGGGAATTTAAAAGGATATTAACACTGAGCTAACGCAAATTATCTTTTTATTATTACTTCTGGGAACAGTGTTTGTCACCTCAAAATATGCCTCTTTAGGATACAGCTTATTGGAAGAAACCAGACTCAGGAAGAATCTTGGACTAACCCCCTAAGTACCTAAAAAATTTTAGAGAGAGGACCTCTCCAGGAAAGAGAGTTATTGTCATGGCTAACTATGACAGATGAAATACGCAGCAAAACACGAAGAGTGTGACACACAGGGAGGAGCCTAGCAAGACCCATGTATTTGATCAACGTCCTTTCTGTGTCCCACTGGTAAAGGTGGCCCAGTAAATACTCGTTTCCCAGACACTTGCTTTCCATCTGCATATAAATCCCCTCCCCCCACGTTATTCTTAACACCTCCCCCCACATACTTATGTAAACAATTTGGTTGCTTTACTCCTGTTCATCTATCTCTTGTCCCTTTAAATCTTGGGCCAGCCAGGAGAACTAAGATGTCAAAGTGGGGAGATGTCCCCCTGCCCCACAGCACCGCGTCCCAAGTTGAAACACGTTCCCTGTTGGGACAGACGATCCCTCCTCCCAGGTGCCTCAGCACACCAGTGACAGCACGCAGCTGCTGTATTTTACAGTTTTTCTTTTCTGCACTTTTAACTTTTACGCTGGTTTTATTTATATAAACTCTCATGATCATTTCAGTGTGTTTGTTAAACACACCCAGGGATTAAGTGATTTCTTTATGTAAATTCAATAGCATTCACTTCTAAGTTATTTTTGTCGGCTACATTGAATTCTTTCATTCATTATGACAAACCCACTGCTCTATTGGAGTTTAAATTTGTTAATAAATGGGGTCCTTTTCCTAAATGGAAAACAACCTGACATTAAAAATCCAAAATTCTAAAGCTGGCAATTCCCTCTACCTGGAACTCTTTCAAAGACTTGAAATTCTACTCAGCTCATGTGTTTGACTCGTGTGATATTGTGATTCAAAGATATTTAGTCTTCAGCCACAGTTTCAGCTCACAGATTCTTCAACCCTCGAAATCTCCTGAGTGCTGAGAAGTAGAAAGGCGCCCTTTTCATGCTAATGATGGTGACTTTCCGACCCTGTCAAGGCGTCCTGACTGGTTGCCAGAACCATATGATGAGAGGTTTGGAACTTTCCCCCAGACTTTCGAGGAGAGGCAAGGGGCTGCAGGTTGAATCTGTCACCAATGGCCCATGACAATCAATCACGACTACATAGTGAAGTGTCCATAAAAACCCGAAGGGACAGCTCACTGGCCTTTACATGAAGATCTTCCCCGTTGCTGAGCCAGTACGCTTCCATACGCCGCCACGCTGGGCCCCAAGCTCTACGAGGACGGAAACACTTCTGTTTGGGAGCTTTGCCTTTGTATCTATTCTTCTGGCTATTAATCCACATCCTTAAAATCCTCTATAATAACCTGATGGTCTAGCGAGCAAACAGGCTTTCCTGGGAGGTATGAGCCACTCTAGCAAAGTAACTGCCCCCAAGAAAGGGGGTGTGAGACGTCCAGTCTATAGTCAGTTGGTCAGAGGTACAGGTTGTGGCTGGTGCCCACAGTGCACATGTGTGGCAGGAAGGGCCAGGCTTGTCGGACTGAACCCTGCCTGAGCCTGTGGCATCGGGTGCTCTCCAACTATTCAGTGTCAGAATTGAGTTAAATGCTTAGACACCTACTGATGACCTAGAACTGTTTGCTAGTGTGTGGGGAACCTCCTCCATGTTGGAATTGGGTCCAGGAACCTCACTCAACGGGTCAAACATCCCTTGTACACATCTTCAAAGTCGCTGCCTTACTTTAATATGTATGATATGTGCGACTTATAAGGTCTTCCCATTTGATATGTGCTCCTTAAGGAAAAAGAAGCTGCTAGAGAATGAACCTCACAGTAGAATGTTGTATACTGTGAGCTTAAGCAATAAAATAATTATATCCTTTCTCATAAATGTTGGGGGAAATAGAAGTGAAATTCAAGTTTTCATATATATATATATATATTTCAACTTTATAAAAAAAATGCTTATTGAAATTTATATATATTCTAATATATATTATATATATATATTAAACATATATACATATATATATCAGAATATTTTTACAGATTTTACTGTCTGGCCCTAAAATACACATATGCAGAAAAATATGTATTTTGTCAACCTGGAATTACAGATTGATCATCAATAGCATTTTTCATGGCATTCTGGCAAAAACTGGGGGCGTTAAACACCTATACAATTGCATTTTTACGACAAGGACAAACTACCTGAACCATGGTGTCACTGCAACTCTAATCCGTGACACACTGCAAGAGTTCAAGTGTAAATATCACCATGTTATTTTTTCTAAATCCCTGCATGACTTACTCCACATTCCACCACGAATTGGTATGTAGCACTCAGTTTAGAGGAATGAAAATCTCATCATACTCTTCTTCAGTACCTATAGTAGACACCTGTTTTATCCTGCTTTTACCACAGTAACCCTCAAACATAATTCCCCAGCCTGTATTTCTCCTATGACAATGCATGCTTATTTAACTGTCGCCTTTTAACTATGTTTGATTTGTGGGTTGGACTCATTTTGTCAAAAACATATACATTGGAGAGTTTAAAGATATATATTTACAACTAATATAAGTTCCAAATTCTTACCCAAGAGTAAATTGTTATTTTGTATTATTTACTGCTCTACAGCATAAAATATCACTGCATGGGACTTTTTTTAAAGCAGTATTATTAAATCAACAGGATGTGTTTTTTATTTAAGTTGGGTTCATTTAAAACGTGACTCCACAGCCTATATAATACGGCTCAGCTGTTTTGCCTGGACATTTGGACACGAGGAGGAAATACATGCATTCCATCTTTAAAAGAATTTATACTATTTAGAAACTTGAAGCTTTTTGTTTTAACTCTTACCTTGTGGATAATCATTGTAATTATGTTAATAATGCAACAATATAGAGAACCTAATGTTAACCTTAACACAACAATCAATTTATTTGATTCCGTCAGAAAATAGAGCAAACACTAATGAGGAATCTCACCAGAAGGTTGAGTAAGAGTTGAGTTTTCTGTTGCATACTGGAAAGAACCAAGAATTTTCTAAACATTTAAAATATCTCAGTGTTTGAGGCTTTTTTTAGTTTGTGTCAAGACACTTCTGGGCCCAGAGTAGATACACATGAAACATCCTGAGTCTTGCAGGAAGTGAATACAAATACAAAGATAAGACTGAGGAGGTATGTGTGTACAGGAGATCAGGTAAAGTGTTAAGATTCAACAACGGGAGATTTTATGAAGATCGTAGCAAGGCATCCTTTGAGATGAGCCTTAACATGTAGATGTTGAAGAGAAGATGAAGAAGAGAAAGAGGTTGCTAACAAAAAGATTAGAAAAATGGGAAAAGAAGGGATTTCCAGAGCAGTTCTGTGTGTGTATGTGTGTGTGTGTGTGTGTGCTCTAGAGCAGACAAGAAGGATGGTTATTGTATGCAAAACAACTTCATGTACTTTGATTTACAAAAGGAAATCAAGAACTGAAAATGAAACAAAGAAAAACAATGCTATAGATTATAATAATTCCTAAACAACTTAATGATTCATAATTTGTCAGTAATGGTTCAGAATTTAGAGCTATGACAGAAAATGCTATGTGTTCGCCCAATTCTTGAATTTTTTTCTGTGTTTTCACTGCCATCTGTCCTTTTTGGCTTTCCCTTCTACTCAAGAGAAGCATTTTGGAAAATGAAGGGTTAAATGTGATATTATGTGCTTGAGCCCACATTTAGCTTTTTAAAAAGCCAATTATTTACAACCTTTAGGCTTTAATTATCACTGGTAACTAATCACTGGTGATATGTCTTTATAGTATACCAGAGGATCCTAACCCATTCTGGGAATCAGGGACAACATGGAATGACTAGAGATTTTATTGTTTATAAAATCGGTACTATAATAAAAATTATGCTTTGGACATGTGAATCTGACTGTGTGGGAAGGGTCAGATCAGGGAGAATGTGGTGGTCTAAAGAAAGCAGCTAAAAGATTGAGTCACACTGATGGTAGTGGACATAGAAAAGAAAGAATGTAGACAAATATGGGTCTAAAGATGGAGAGAAGAAGAGCAGTTTATTATTGCCAGATACAGATCCAAGAAGGCTCTGAGGGTAGGCACTGACCACCTGGCACTCACCAGAAATAAAGCACTTAGAAATACAGACAGTTGAACATTTCCAGAGTTAGGTACCTGAACAACACAGAGGCTGAGATGGTCTAACACCAGAACAACATTCACCTCTGAATGTGGAGATAGAGGCTCAGCTCTACTGGGAAGGTGAGAGTCACATAAATCTATGAAAGGAGTAGCAAATAATGAGAAAAGAAGGAGGCTGAGGACTAATTATTAATCTAAACTATTTGTATCTAATTTATGTATTTATCTAGAACACCTAAAAAGAGGAAAATATGTCAAAGGAACATTCCAGGAGAAGAGAATGGACACCATATAGTTAAAAATAACTCAAGGTAAAAACTTAAATTTAGGACAGAGGAAAACCTACCAAAAGCTGCAGATATTGCAGAGATGACGGGATGAGACAAAAAACCATTGTGTTTATCAATTAGGTGATCGCTACAACATTCAGAAAATCTGACAGCAAAAAATAATGGAGCATTCATTTTCTACATGCCAGAAAGTGTGTCAGGGTCTGAAGTTGTAAGTATGGGGAAAAAATAGAGAAAATGTAGTAATGAATAGAAATGACTTGTACACGCATGGTTTTTTAAGTCTCCTTGCTGATGATGGAAAAAGAACCACTGAAAAATGAATAGAAGGCAAGGACATTAAAGAGATGTATGTATATGACATGAAGTAAGGAAAGAAATAAATCTGGAGGTTGAAGATTTCTTTGTTTTTATGGATATATATATAATTATATAAAAATAGCCTTGTCTACCTAGTTACAAGGTCTCTTACTTGCGTCTGATGTATTATATATATATGGAGTAGAATCAGGACCAAGTACGTAATCTACAAGGTCCTCTGCAAAATGAAAACATAAGGCCTCTTGTTAAAACTTCACTATGAATTTCAAGACCCTGTCAGAAGAACATTAAAACAAGGTCAAGGTCCCTTTGAGCCTAAGGCCCTGCACAGGCTGTATGTCCATGAAGCCAGCCCTATATGGAATCCATTCTACCATCCAGTGTTCCTTTTGCAGTCTCTGTGATTAGCTCCCCTCCTCCATCTCTTAATCCCAAGGTACCTGGGAGCACAGGTTTTGCCCTCTTCTCTATCCACACTCACTTCCCATGCTCTCTTACTGTCTCATAGTTTGGCAAACCATCAATATGCAAGGATTCTTGAAGTTTCATCTCCAGGCCAGGATTCTGTCAAGAACTTCAAACCCATATATTTGACTGCCCAGTACGCACCTCCATCTGGCCATCTACCAGACATTTCGAGTTTAATGTCCAGTGCTTCATCTTAGGTTCAACTCCTCATGTCTCCCCCAAACCTGCTCCTGCTACAGCCCTACACTGGTCATTGATTGCATCCCCAATCTTCTAATATCTCAGGTCAAAAAAAACCACTATTTATCTGCTGTCCATTTTACATTCATTTCTAAGCTATCATCTCCAAGACTCTGGATTCAAAATACACCCAGAGTCTGAGTGTTTTTTTACCATGTCCCTTGCTTTCACCCTGGTCTGATCTACCATCATCTGTCACCTGCACCACCGCAGTAGCTTGTTAATGCAGCTCCTTGCTTCTACCTTGTGCTCCTCACCTGTTCTCAGCAAAGCAGCCAGAATGTTCCTGTGAAAATCTAACTCAGTGGAACTCACTCCACAAAGCCCTGAAATAGCTTCCCATTTATTTTATAATAAAAGACAAGTCCTGCAAATGTCCTCAAAACTGTGCCATCTGATCTCTTGTTACTCCCTCTCACCCTGTCTGACTCTCGAGATTTCTGGAAGCTGTCCCGTCTAGCCACACTGGCATGTCTCCCTCCCTGAACCCCCTCCCCCACCTAGGAGAGCTGCATCTCTCCTTCTCAGCGAGGCCTATGCTGATATCTTACTGCAACGATTCCTGGGGGCTTCATCTCCCACATTCAGTCTCCCTTACTCCGAGCTATATTCTTCTGTAAAATTTTTTTCATAGCCCTCAAAACCCTGTGAATTCTGCATAATAAGGTTTGCTTTTTGCCTTACTTCTACTAAAGTGAAAGCTTCACTAGGACAGACAGAGACCAGGCACAGAGCAGGTGCTCAATAAACAGTTTTAGGATGAATGGATAATTACGTAAGTGCATGAATGCAAGGAACTGTATGCTCACTCCGCAGCTCAATGCTGTATTATAAATTAAGCAATTCAAAGCAAATAAATCCTGCAGCTCTCTGAAAACCCTGGTAGGTAATGAACAACAGGATATAAAACTAAAAATAGCCCACTTTATTAAGTGGTATTTATAGTGATGGCATCTTTGGTACTTTCAGATTGAAATGTTCATTTATTGGGAAATACCAAGTAAATTTAATTTAGTTCCAGGTTAAATGTTTCCCGCTCTATCCTTCTGTTTCCAATAACTTAAATATCAATAAATGTATTTCCTTATGGGTATTATTGTTAACATTTAAATTTCTGACCTCCAGAACAGCAGGAATCGATTAACATTTAACAACATGGAAATGTGAAGAAATGAGAAAATTAATTATTGCACCTCCCAACTCAGTACTTATGGCTCGGTTTTAATGCATTGTGGAAAGGCTTTGGTCTTCAGATAATCTATTTAAAATGTGTGTCCTTGCACAATGGGGTGGCAAAAAAGAAAAAAGACACAAATGACTCAATTTAATCTCATTCAAAGATCCAGTGACCACTGGAGGAATATGCAAACAACAACGAGAAAAACCTGTATAATTTCTTTTTGTTTGTTTTATTTTATTCATTTATTTTTTTTGTTTTTTTAAATTTATTTAATTGTTTTTCAAGTACAGTTTTCTGTCTATTATTTCTATCCCATCCCACCTCCCCCGTGCTCACCCCTCCCTCCCATTCCCACCCTTCTTAGTTGTTGTCCATGCATCCTTTATATTTGTTTCTCTAAATCCCTCCCCAATTTCCCCCGAAATTCCCTCCTCTCTCCCCTCTGGTCACTGTCCCCCCTGTTCTCTATTTCAATGTCTTTGGTTATATTTTGCTTGCTTGTTTGTTTTGTTGTTTAGCTTCCTGTTAAATGTGAGATCATATGGTATTTGTCCTTCAACACCTGGCTTATTTCACTCAGCATAATGCTTTCCAGTTCCATCCATGATGTTGCGAAAGGTAGGAGCTCCTTCTTTCTCTCAGCTGCAGAGAATTCCATTGTGTATATGTACCATAGTTTTTGGATCCATTCATTTACTGACAGGCACCTAGGTTGCTTCCAACTCTTGGCTATTGTAAATTGTGCTGCTATGAACATTGGGGTGCATAGGTTCTTTGGGATTGGTGTTTTAGGGTTCTTAGGATACAATCCTAGCAGTGGAATTTCTGGGTCAAAAGGCAGGTCCAATTTTAGTTTTCTTAGAAAATTCCATACTGTCTTCCATAATGGTTTTACCAGTCTGCAATCCCACCAACAGTGGACCAGAGTCCCCTTTTCCCTACAACCTCTCCAACATTTGTTGTTTATTGCTTTGTTTATGATAGCCATTCTCACTGGTGTAAAGTGGTATCTCATTGTGGTTTTAATTTGCATCTCTCTGATAGCAAGCGATATTGAGCATCTTCTCATATGTCTCTGGATCCTCTGTATGTCCTCCTTGGAGAAATGTCTGTTCAAGTCTTTTGCCCATTTTTTAATTGGGTTGCTCATCTTCTTTGAGGGGAGTTGTGTGAGTTCTTTGTATATTTTGGAGATTAAACCTTTGTCTGAGGTATCGTTGGCCAAGTATGTTTTCCCATACAGTTGGTTGTCTTTTTATTTTAATGCTGTTTTCTTTAGCCACACAGAAGCTTTTTATTTTGATGAGATCCCATTTGTTTATTCTTTCCTTTATGTCCCTTGCTCTAGGGGATGTATCAGTAAAAATATTGCTGCGTGGAATATCTGAGATTTTCCTGCCAATGTTCTCCTCTAGGACTTTAATGGTGTCACAGCTTATATTTAAGTCTTTTATCCACCTTGAATTTATCTTGGTATATGGTGTAAGTTGGTGCTCAAGTTTCATTTTAACCTGTATAATTTCTAATCATCACTAAGACAACAATAAAAACAAAGTCAACTGAAGCCCATTTAAATGGCACTTTTGCCAAATTTTTTATCATCTACTTTACATTAAGATTGAAAGGGGAAATTGTGAGTTTGAGGATAGAAAGCAGCATGATGTAACGTTTTAGAATATTGAGTTAGAGCTGCTACTACCAAACAGGTCCTTCTAAAAGTATAAATCTATGTCACTTGTCTACTGAAAATCTTGCAATGGCTGCCTTTTGGACCCAGAATCAAAGCTGAAGTCCTCACAGTGCTCTGTGGCCCCGCATGATGAGGACCTTCTTACCTCTGACCTCAATCACATACGAAGGTTAATGCTCTCAATTCGAGGTGTCACAGAAATGTAATAACAACCCAGTCAAATTCTCACATCTCGCAATAATACATCCTATGGTTAATTTAAAATATGAGAATGGGCATACACATGAAAAAATAAAAAAAAGTAATGATTATGTACTTTCTGTACCTGATACTAAAATGTATTATAAAACTACAGTATTAAATGTTTTAGAATACCAAAGTTTTACTTTTAAATCTGCATATTAAATTATCCAACCAACTTACTAAAGTCTTTATTATCTGCAATTGTCATGGTATTTTTTGAGTTAATTGAGTGGAGTCCTCAAAGTTTACAGTCTTATTATCTAAAAATAATGAGCAACTTACATTTTTCTATCCAATTTTTAGACTTCATTTCTTTCTTTTGTCAAAATGAATTGGTACATATTTTTGAAACTGTTTAATAAAATGCCAAAAATGGGTAGTCTGGGCCTTGTGGCTAACCTATGAAAATGCTTATTTTTCCCATTTATTATTGAAAAATTTATTGTCTTGAAAATGAATGTTTATAAAATGAAAGCTGTATAACTAGGAAAATTAACCTAGAATAGTCCAAAATAAACCATATCCTAGAAAAATCACTGCACTTTAAATATAAAGGAAATTGTGTAAAAATCCTCGGACATCCTCCCTGCCTGGTGTGGCTCAGCAGATTGAATGCTGGCCTGCCAAGGAAAGGGCCACCGGTTTAATCCCCAGTCAGGGCACGTGCCTGGGTTGCAGGTCAGGTCCCCAGTTGGGGGCGCACAAGAGGCAGCCACATATTGATGTTTCTCTTCCTTTCTGTCTACCTTCCTCTCTATATAAAAATCAACGAGTAAAATCTTTTAAAAAATCCTTGGACATCTATGCCAAAATAGCTCCAAGTATCAAGTAAGGTTAAAAAATCCTATTTCCACCAGATTCACCATATAGAACAGTTATTAGCCCACAAGGCATCAGGAAATTTTGCACTTAGAATACCAGTTAACCAAGAATTGTTGAGAAAAGCTGCAGTCCATGGGGAGAGCATCTGTTTAGGCAACTATACTGCTATAACTAGGGCACAGGAACAAAGGTGACAGAATATTAGGTCAATCTTATATGTATGTTTTGACATAATACATAAAAAATCGCAATCGAATATAAGAAAACAATGTAGAGAAGAGTGTCTAATTCAAAAGGAGCTTGTCGATCAATCTGCAATGTTAATTGAAAATAAGTTACAATTCGATTATAAGTTAGAGAAATAAAAAGACAGCAAAGAAGTTGGTAATCGATTCCTTGAGACCCAACCAACAGTATCTTTGAAGAGAGGGACTAATCAGATCATCATAAAGGTAACCACTAGAATAAAAACACAGAATTTTAAGAGTAAACAAATCACGAATAAAAGATGTTATAACAGAAAATAACATGATAGAAGTAAGATCAAACATAATGGTTATATTCATAAATGCAAAAGGGCTCAAAGCAGCCATTAAAAGGAAAAGAAGTTGTAACCAAATACCCAAACCAACTATGTATATATTTTTCTGAAGCTAAAATAAGTTTCAAAATTATTGACTGGGGGGGGAAAATAAAACAAAACATGGATAACATACCAACAATTGTCCTAAATCTGAAACTACCAAAGATGCCAGTTGAAAGAGAAACATGTTAATAATTAGAGTGTTAGCATATTTGCAAAACAGATTCAGTGGAAAATCTTTACAGGATCTAGAAGACCTAAACAACACAATTGATGGTGTTATATTTATAAATACTTAACATAAAATCTAAAAAATAATTTTTCTTCCTTTTATGAGAACACAAGATATCCTGAAAAACTGCCATTATATTAGGCCACAAAACAGTCATTATACATTTCAAAAAAACAAAACAAAAAATATAAGCTGAATTCTCTGACTATAATCAAGTAAATTTCAAAATTAACAACACAGCAAAACATAAAAAGTAAGCAAAAATACAAAAAAAGGCTTTCTATGTGAAAAGTTTTAAATGTTCCTGGATTAGAGGAGTAAAAATTAAACTGAATAATATATTCAAAATGATTGTAAAATACAACCTATTTGATCTATGAATTGCAGTTAAAGTGGCGACCCAAATAAATTTCATGAAGTAAATCTGTAAAGTAGAAAAAAATAAAAAGACAAAAAGGCAACTCACACAACAAATAGATAAGTAAACTAAATGGGAAGAAAGGTAAAATAATTAATCATAATTAAAGCAAAAAAAATTAATGGTTAGAAAGAGAAAAATATCAGAACTTACTAATAAAATAAAAACTTGGATATTTGAAAAAAATTACCAAAATATCAAACTACTAGCCACTGTTATTTTTAAAGAGAGGAAGCACAGGTTAAAAATAAAAGAGAGAAAAGGGAAGAACTGTCAAAGCACAGAAAATCACATAAATAGCATAAATGATTACTGAAAGAAACTATATGAAAATATGTTTGAAAAAGTCTTTGTAACATGGATACATTTCCTGGAACTATAACTAGTGAGAATGATTACATTTCATAGGAAAATTATAAACTGTTCAGTTTCCACAGAACAAAAAGAAATTTCCAAATCTCTCTCACATGAAAAGGACCAGACCCAGTCTTTCCAGAAGGCTGTTTTACAAAGCACATTTGTATCAGACAACCAATGGCTACTGACCCAGTTTCGAAGCACTGAAACAGTGAACATTCCCAAAATTTCACATTGAGTTACATAACCCATCAGTGTCGAACATTCAAAGACAATTCAAGAAGAAAGCACTACAGACAAATCTCTCTTATCAATACTAACGCAAAAAGTGACAAAGTTTTCGGAAATAAAATCTAATGAAATGTTAACTAAACAATTATGACTGTGATTCATGTCATCCATTGTGATTCATGTCAATGTTTGCTAGGTAGCTTAATGTTAGGAAATATAGTAATACAATTTAGTAATTAATGAATAAAAAGAAGAAAACTATGATTTGCTGCATAGAATACAAAGTATTGACAAGATACTTTTGTGATTAAAACATTAATAAAATGACTAGCCTCAGTAACATATAAAATATGTATATCTCAGCTTCAAAGCAAGTATTTTACCTACTGGAAAAAATTGTAAAGGCATTCTAATAAAACCATGCCCAAAGCGTGAGCACCCCCTATCTCTTACCCCTGTTTAACATGATTATGAAAGGATTAGCCTAAGTATCTATTTCCAGATGATGCGATTGTGTACTTGGAAAACTCTAACATGATCCTGATAATAATGTCACTTGTTTTTTTTTAGAGCTTAAACATGTGATTATAAATCTCAAAACAAAGTACAATGTATGTGTGCTATGTTTACAGTTTTAAAATAGGAATTATTACTCCATCGTTTAAAACAGACACATATAAAATATCCCTTATATTAATTTTAATCTCCAATTGAAAATGAGATTCTTCTCAGATCTGTGTCTTGTGAGGCTTACTTATTTTCAAATGTGGTAATGAAATTGTCCAGAAGGACAAAATGCCTGAAAATGAAGACCCATGAAAAACCCCTTAGTAATAACCTTGAAAATGTACACCTGAACACTCCACTAGTTTCACAGGTAGAAAAATGTGAGGTGTGTTTACAGTCTTTGCCATAAGCCAATTGTATCTGCATCAGGCCATATGGTTTGGGGAACTGGGGGTTTTGCGAGGATTCAAAGTGAAATTTAACAGCATTACCTGAAAACAGAATAAACTACTGAGTTTATAAACCATCCTAGGGCATAGCAGAAAGATTTTTTCTCCCCCCATCTTTAAGAAAAAAAAAATATATATATATATATATATCATGTATATGTTCCTATACTGATATTTTAAAACTCTAAAACTTGCATTCAGTGTTTTTGCCATTTTCTGACAATTTCTCCATTGCTACACTGCTGTACAGAAAATTTTCTTACAAGGTTTAGACATTATTGGTAAATTCTAATGTAAGAAATAAGATGCACTTAATGTAGTATACAGATAATTTTTAAAAAATATTAATTATAGTTGAGATTTCAAAATTATTACTCAATTGTACCTATAAAAATAAACACTGCAGGGAAATCGTCCAGAGAAAAGTATTTGGAATTCTGGTCAAAAGTTACATATCAACTAATCTAGAGAGGCCCAAAGTTTGGTTTTACGTCCTTTCTTGTATATTAACTTATATTCATTCTAAAGTATCAAAGGTAATGTTACTTTAAACATTATCTTAAAATGTGAAGTTTTAATTGAATGCACTGCTAAGGCTGCTAATTTTACTCAAGGTTTTTGGATTATGGCTCAAGGAAAGTAGTTAGATTAATAAATATATGAAAATAAAATTATTAATTAAAAGTAAAATATCTAAAATCTTACAAAATATTTCCAATACTAAAGGATAAAGTAACTACTACATACTCCTTCTGAAAATATTTTTTAAATCTGATCTCCTCATCATCTACTATAAAATTCCATAAGGTGCCAGAAATGCTTACAGAAGAAAAGTCAAATTACACAAAATTGATGAGTTTGGAAACAATCACTCCTGTAATTAGGGTAGGTCAGGAAAAGTATCTTTGTAAATAATTTATTAGAAAGCACTCTATAAAAACCTAGGGAAATGTCAAGGCAGGTGCAATCTTCTTAAACCGTTCCTGTATAAATCAATTAGGGTGCTTTATTTTGACACACAGTGTCAGTATTTACCAAACCCAGACAGGCAAGTCCATCCCTGCAGCATGCATTTGCAAATAACTTTACTCATTAATGTTTAATTAAGACAGAGGAAAACTGTCCTTGATATTTTGCTGCAATTAGTGCTCTCTATACCCCACTGACTTCTCATGATGAATTACTTTTCAAATCAAAAGTGAAATGATTAAAACTGGAGATGCTCCACCTACCACACATTGCCCCTGCCACATTTTAAAGAGGAACACTAAACAACACGATGCACAGTGAAAACACAAGTGAGATGATCTGTTTTGTTCATTTCAGCTGTGAAATTCCTTTTGGATCACGACTCTAAGGTGAGACAACATGCAAATCCCAATTTATTCCTATTAAATAATTAAATGATGGAGTCACACAGTGCCAGAGCATTGGGCTGTTTAATTCAACCCCCCCCCCCCATATCCCACCCGACAAATTAAAATATTCCACAAACAGTAAGTGAATTGTGAAGGTCATATTATGTTTCCAAATGACATCGGTTCCCCTGTAGTTTTAGTATTTATTCATATAAGAGACTCCATAATCCATCTTGCAAAATGTCCTCAATTTACCAACCAAACAACCTAACCCAGCATAGCACATGAACAACAGAAAAACTGAAGACTCGAAAGGCCTGTCAACTTCTGCAGTGTTACACCGCTAACAAGTGATAGACCTCACCACACAGGATACTTGTTCACTCCCCAAATCTTTCCTCTCACTCTCCTCTCAAACATTGTGTCATTTTAGACTGGAAGAATAACTGTTTTTGAACTCAGATAATGTCCAGGTTGGGACATTCGTTCTTTTAATAAGAATTCTCATAGAAACTTTATACATAAGAGCCCAAAACTGGAAAAAGCAGAGAGGTCCATCAACAGACAAATGCATAAACTCGTGGCGGAGCACTGCTCTGTCGTAAGAAGGAACAAACTACTTATGTATGTAACCACCTCGATCGACCTCAGATATATTGTCCATTTAAAGAAGCCAAGCACTAAAAGATACATACCAGCAAGCCCACTTACATGATATACTGTCACCTAAAGATTAGTTCTTTACTCTAAAAAACACACTAAGTTTATTTGGAAGAGAGTTTTCTCTACCCTCCGTCTACCTCATTTCTCCCATTGACGGGGGACATATGCACTTCTCTCTGACAATGGCTCTGCCGATGTCTCAACTCCAACATGGTCTCTAATGACCAAGATGCGCTAACCCTATGAAAGTTCGGAAACGCACGCTAAGGAAGCATGAACAGACCCTTGAGAGCGGCCTCACTTCTGGAGGCTCCTGACGATAGGAATTTGAACACCTCGAACTGTCCAGCAGGTTTACTGATGGCAGAATTGTACCGGAGCCCCTGCCGCTGGTTCTGACAGGTCTGGCTGCTACGCCTTCCCCACTCAAGTGGGGAAGAAGGGACTAGTCCAAAGCCACTGAGAAATTGCCTTAGTGAAGTTCTAATGTCGGTTCCACCTCAAAGGACAGAAGCGAGGCCTGAGAGGAACATTGCCCCTCCTTATTTCTGCTGTTTTCCTCGTGGCAAAGAATTGAGTTCTTTGAAAGTATATATTTTTGACACTTCTCATTACATATTAAAACATTGAGGTTGCTCTTTGGATTGCTGAGATCCATTATAGGCAAGATTTTTCCTTTTCACATAAAGCAACTAAACATCCGTATATTTTATTAAAGACTGGATAACATCTCAGAAAAATGCATACGCGTTTTTCATATATCTGAGAAAGTAAAACAAAATATGAAAGGGAGAAGTTCAGCCTCTTAAAACATGCAACGTTTTAACAGATAATAACCAGAAATTTTGATGCACAGTCTCAGCTCAATTCAAGACACAGACCTGTACAATTGTATCTATCATGCAGTACCTCCAAACACTTACACTATTGAGGCAATAAAACATTAGGCATGTAGCATCCTTCATTTTTCAATCCATTATTGAGAAAATTAATGGCGTGCTTAATTTAAAACTGACTTTAAGTTTAACAGATTCAAATTGAATCTAAGCTATTCCACTTATTAGCTAGATAGTTCATACTTTAGAACAATTAGAACAATGATACCTACCCTTCAGATACTTTATGAAGACTAATTAAAATCATGTACATAAACCACTCAACATGGTGACTGGCACTCAAGTACATACAGTAAAAGTACAGTATACACTCAAAGAACAGTACTATGTATTGTTATGTACTGTGCATAAAGAATGGGCTATATTACATGAATATATACAAATTTTAATTTACCACTTCCATATTTTAAGTAGATGCAGGTATATGCACGTGTTTATATGTATATGTATAAATTATTTTAAAATCTGTTTCTTTATTGAAACTCCTATGTTTGGGTAAAATTGTTGTCTAAAATCCAGTTAATATTCATGTATATAAATAGGACAATAAAATTACCAAGTGAGTTGCATGTTACCAAATCTTAAAAATCCTGAGTTTTATGAATTTGCTCAAAGATAAAATATAATCTACACTTCTGAAAATTAAATCCATGAAGCCAAAAATTAACCTCACTTTGAAAAAGACAACAGAGAATCACTAGAAAGGAGAAACACAAGTTTAAACCTCATTTTGGAAACCATCTGGAGAGTTGGTAATATAGTCCAGAATTGTCTATACATTCAATCAACAAAATATTTTTTCCATTTTGTGGTCACAACAAGAATTTATATAGAACCTTATACTGACAGTTCTTCTTATCCATTGCATTACTTAAAATCAGAGCAACACTGAAGGTTAACCAACATTGTGGAGATTCAGATAGATACCGTCTTGCATGAATTTAGAAGGGAAGTTCAAGAAGACAAGTTTACGCCAAATATTATGATGCTCAATGTAATTTTTGTTCTTATTTTTTTCTTCACCATAGTCTACTGCCTTTTGATCCTCTGGATTTCTTCTGACTTAAGTGTGCATTTACGGTAAGTATTCCGGCAGGACTTGCAGACAAGCTTGGTCAACCAGGTGCCAACTCAAGACCCTCTTTTATTTGAGGTACATATTTGAGAACGTCTACCTTCCAAATTTGTCAGGATATTTTTAAGAATAAAACTCCCTGTCTTTAAAAGCAGAACTGTGAGGCTTTATCCTCACATCTATGTTCTAGAATAGCTCTCCTTCCTGAATTCACATGGTAGAATGAGGATTCATCACACACAAACTGGAATCTCAGCCCCTACGCCCCTTGGATCAAAGCCCCATGAGCAGCAACACTATTCCAAGTTTATATCTGTGGTTAGGACAGTTTGTACTTGCACTCTTTGATTTATGTGGATTCATTGGTAACCTTACCTGCTGGATTATATTTAAAATTGAAAAAAAACTTTTAGTTGATCCTTTCATGTTATTAACGTTTTTATTACCCTATCATTTTAGTAAGTAAAAAATGGATTCACGCAAGTTGTAGGGCAAACAGACTAACAGGTAAATTCAGTCAACTTTCCAGATGGTGAACCCACTGAGAAAGACCATGGTTTTAGATCAGGCTTTATGGCTGCCAGGAAAATACATTATGCAAATAGATGTCAGGGAGATGAATAGACACTATCCTCACACTCATCATTTTGCTCACTATTAGAAAGGGCCTGAAATAAAAATTTAACATGGGACCTCTAGTTATAAAAATCCAGATTTTGTAGATTACTCTTTTCTTTACTGAATTTATCGGGGTGACATTGGTTAATAATACCATACAGGTTTCAAGTGCACAACTATATAACACATCGCCTGCACATGACATCGTGTGCTCACCACCCAAAGTCATGTCTCTTTCTTCCATCATTTATTCCCACATTGGCATCTTCCACCCCCCCTGCCCACTTCCCCTCTGTTGTCTGTGCCTGTTTTTTCTTGATCCCTCTTCCTGTCGCCCAGCCCCCCAAACCTGCTCCCCTCTGAAAGCTGTCAATCTTTTTTAGGTATCTATGAGTCTGTTTCCATTTTGTTGGTTAGTTTCTTTTGTTCATTGGATTCCACATATAAGTGAGATCATATGGTATTCGTCTGTCTCTGACTGGCTTATTTTGCTTAATGTGTTCCAGGTCCATCCATGCCATCACAAAGGGTGAGATTTCCTTCTCTTTTTATGGCTGAGCAGTATTCCATGTGTAAATGTACCACAGATTATTTATCCACTCATCTACGGATGGGCTGCTTCCAAATCTTGGCTATTGTAAATAACTCTGCAATGAATATAGGGGTAGAAACAATCTTTTCTATTAGTGTTTCACGTTTCTTTGGGTATATATCCAGAAGTGGAATTGTTGGGTCATAAGGCAGTTCTGTTTTTAATTTTTGAGGAAACTCCAAACTCTTTTCTGAAGTGGTTGCCCCAGTGTGCATTTCCACCAACAGTACACAAGGGATCCCCTTTCTCCTCATCCTCACCAACACTTATTGATGATTTATTGATGACAGCTATTATGGCAGGTGTGAGGTGGTATCTCACTGTGGGTTTTACAGCTGCAAGGTTTTAATGCATGCCTTCCTTTTGATCAGAAGTCACAAAGGCCTTTAATGTAACCTGTGTCAGCTTCTATGTAAAATGACCATTTTTGAAAAATCTATTAGTACATCCCAAAGTGATTTTTACCATATACCACATGGCCATCTATACATTTTTACACTGTACCATTGTGTATCAAATATATCTTCTAGTTAAGTAAAACTATATCCAGGTATATTGCACACATGTGGAAAATAAATTTTTAAAATAAGAAGAAAGACTATTTTTTTCTCAATACAAGTAAGAAATATTTTGACAAAGTCTTTGACTTACTTGGAAGTAAACCTTGGCCCTATTGAAGGGCCTCTTCGAGGAAATGGGGCTGACTACATAAGGAGACCATTCTGCCATAAACCCAGTCAATGTCTCGGGCGCCCACTGCACCTCCCCACTGTGGTACTGCTTTATCTCTATTTAATGCTTTAGTGAGATGTAACAGAAATAAATTATAAGCCACCACAAATTTGTCACTTTTTCTATTGCAATGTCAAGATTGTCTTAAATTATAATTGATTCAATTTCTCTTTTCATGGTGGTTGATAAAAAGCTATGAGCGAAAATTTTGAGCCATCTTTAGAATATTAAAGAGGCTTATAGTGTATATTTTAGTATTAGTTTTATTTTTTGGCTTCGTTTTGATATTTGTTATCCATTTTTTTTCTATTTAAAATCCACTTTTAACTTTCTGTATTTTACGGTACTTCACATGTTTTATAGTTAGTAATAATAATTCCTTTCCAAACTAGGGCTGTCTGTAAATTCACAAGCATTTTTAACGCATTTCATGGTGGACAGACCTTTCTATAATATTAACCCCACTTCCATTTTGGGCCTTTCCTCCCACTGTTCCTTCTCGTGTACTCTTTTCCTGTGCATACCAAGTTCATTAAAAGCTGTTACATTGAGGTATCCAATTGACACATAAAACTGAAGTGTGTATCTAATGTATAAAACTTGATGAGTTGATAGATAAGTAGGCATCTGTGACACCATCATGCCAATCTATGCCATAAATATATTCCCCAAATGCCCTTTTGTTATTATTTTGATAAGAACATTTGATGTAAGATTTATCCTTTCTTATCATTCCTTGGACACACAGTTTGCCAGTATTGACCCTAATCTACATACCTTTCTATTGTTACTTCCCTATAAATGACATGTTAAAGATCAATCTCAAAAGCTATCCTTTCGTGACTCTTGGAATGAACTAATGAAAGAATGTAGCTGGAGTAGCGTCTGGGAAAGGGAAAAATACTATAATTGACTTTGTCTTTTCTTTGATTTAATCTTACATGCATTCAGGAGTATTGAAGACACAGGGTCTGACTCAAATAACATCCCTTTTTTATAACAAAATATTTATTACAGAACCATAAGCATGTAATTCCGTAATGTAACAATATCATATTCAAGCATACCATATGCCATTTTAGGTGAGATGTTTAAATTAAAACTATAAATTATTACACCCATATTATTACTTTACCAACCATACTCAAGCAGGTGTTACTTCTGCTGGGCCCTGTACCAAAACCTCAATAGAGAATAAAATAAATGTATTCTTCAAAAACACTTAAATAAGTTTTTGAATATTATATAAGGAGACAGAAATTCTAGACTCCAGGTTCCAAGATGTGTGTTCTACCCAGTAGAGTGCACTGTCGTTTTCTTACTATTATGGACTTTAAATAAATCTTTATTTCCAAGTGGGTTTTAATTACTTTAACAGATTTCTCCTAAAAATCCACATTAAACTTTAAACTACTCCAGAACATTGTTTTATCAACTACTAACCTTGAAATCATTTGCTGGGCAGAAGTGGGTGGTATAAATAGGCTGGTTTAGACTCCCTAAGCCAGAATTTGGGTAACCAATATAATCATAGGTAAGCTATCTGGGTCGACTGAAGGGGTGTCTTGCTAGTGCAGGCTTCTAATACAAGTTGGCTTTGCCCTGGTCTCCTTTCAAGTAGAAGAAGAAAAGTGGAACCCCAGAGCTCTACTGAGGGGAAGGCATTTCCTGGCGGACTTCACACTTACTTATGCAGTTTGTTCGCTTTATTTATTTATTTATGGTCAGGACCGCAAGTGGAAGGCACCGGCCCTTTGATAAAAGAACACTGCTGTCATCCACCATTTCCTATGAGATGTCACAGTTGTGACAAGGAAGGGTTTATAATGGCACAGCTCGGCGCCTTCATAATTTATTCTCTCTGATTTCACGCTCTTTTAGTCTCCTGCTCAACCATCCACTAACAAGTGATGATATTAGCCAATAAATCAAAGACGTCTGCTTGTCACCACCAGGTGCTTGGCCACATCGCCGCCGATTATGAGACGCACAAAAGGACGATTTCATGTAGGGCGCTCAGCAGAGGTGTCCCGCTCATATTCTGTTTGATAGGAAACCAGGGAGAGGTGACTGTAGTAAAATTCAATAACTTTTGTGCCTGAAGGCAAGGAAGGACGAAGTTGAAGTAAAACTGGGAAGTAAATTAGGACTTCTCATTTATTACTATATGATTCTAAACCTCTTCCTGTATCACTTCGATACAGGTTAAGCAAAGAAAAAATGTTGTAATGTATTCAGTTTATTTTGCTGAATCTAAGAATTTATCTTTCTTTTCTAAATGCATCAAAGAAGATATCCTTTTTTAAAAGATTTTTTTTTATTTTTAGAGAGTAGAAGGGAGGAAGAAAGAGAAAGATAGAAACCTCACTGTGTGGTTGCCTCTCATGTGCCCCCCAAATGGGGACCTGGCCTACAACCCAGGAAGGTGCCCTGGCTGGTAACTGAACCAGTGACCCTCTAATTTGCAGGTCACTGCTCAATCCACTGAGCTATGCCAGCCAGGGTCAAATAAGATATTTTTACACCCATTTATTAAAACTTGCATTACTGCTAAATAAACATAATGATAACATAATATTTGTGTAAACAGTAGTCAATGCACAAGAAGAGTATGATCCTATTCGCTATGACTATTAAAAGCTGCTGTCAAACTAATTAATATCATCCTTTAGATATTACTTGTTTCTATTATTTATTCTCATTATTTTATTATTGATTCAGAATAATATAAATATACCTATAAACAAGAACAGTAACAGCAGACTAAATTTACAGAGCATAAATGATTCTGAAATATATGTTATGAAAGGCTCCTAAATAAAATATTAAATTTGAAAAATGACAAAAAGGATTTTTTAAATTTTAAAAATTACTTTATTTATTTATTTTTAGATAGAGGGGAAGGGAAGAAAAAAGAGTGGGAGAGAAATGTCAATGTGTGGTTGCTTCCCACGTGTCCCCTACTAGGGACCTGGCCTGCAACCCAGGCATGTACCCTGACTGGGAATTGAACCAGCGACCCTTTGCTTCACAGGCCCATGCTCAATCCACTGAGCTACACCAGCCAGGGCTAAGCTTATTTTTTTTAATTAAAGGAAATGGAACACAAAAGATTTTTCTCTTGGCTTTATTTAATTAAGTGATTTCTCTTTTTCTCACCTGAGAAATTCATCACATGTATATATTGATTACACAACTACATCATTGGCTTAGTATTTTTGCCAGATTGATGAGTTGTTACAGAACAATTAAATAGACCCTATTTTTAGATCAATTTCATACTAAGATGCAAAGTGACATACACAATTATGCTGTCTTTAACTGGAATGGCTGTTGTTTATTTTTGAACATTTAAGCAGCTGTGTTTCTTCTCCTGTCTTCCTCTAACATTCTAGATTGCCCCAAAGTGCCCCAGTTCCAGTTAATAACTCTCAGAGGCTAGAAAAATCCATGTTTGTCACTTTGGCTTTTCCTTGTCATAGTTCCGTATGTTATAGATGCTTCGGAATTACTGTTTTAAAATATTTGTCTTTTAAGTCTCCTCATTAGAATAGTTTGAAGTTTTCAAAGAAACTGTGTCAAGGAAATAAACAAAATTTTTAAGTAAAATGATTTTGTGTGTATTTAAACAATAAACAGGCATTTTGCAATTTCTTTCCGCCTAAGTAGTGATGCATTTTGCTGCTGTTGTAGCTGTTTTGTTGTTATTTATACTGACTGTTACATTGGTATTTTATGCTATGATTTATTTCTCTCCAGCCTAATAAGAATTCAAAGGTGCTATCTATTCAGAAAGCTCTAGACATAGATGATATTTCACTTGGAAGTGTATGCTTAAAGTTCTCTTTTATTTCTCTTAGCTACAGAATTATTAATTATTATTAAGTAGTAAGTACCACTTTATATTCTGTAAACTTTTTATAACTATTCTTTTATGTCACATTCCTATGAAGCATAAGAGTAAATTTCCAGTTATATTAAGCACAAGAAGCCAAGGGAGCACACTGAAAATATACTGAATAGTTAATGAAAAAGGAAAATAGAAACCTCAGAAATATTAGGTAGGCGATAAATTAGAACTCACTTGGGCTTCTGCAGAACCACTGTATAGAATAGGATGGCTGCTTCCATCTAAGGAAGACTTTCAGTTTGTGTTCCCTGCAGTAAAAAGATAAGGCGTGACTTAAAACGCAAAGGACTGTGAAAACACAGAAAATGAGATGATTAAGCATTTGTGCAGTATTTACTTTTGACGAAACACTCTTAACGCTAAGTTTATCTTGCTCAGGTAACTGATGAGTGTAAGTGGATCTGACTGAGTTTCAAAATCAATGAAAACCGGTAAGTATTTTTTTTACTTCCTTATCCAGAACTTGGTAAAGTCAAAAGAATTTAGAATGAAGGCAGCATAAAGGCTACAAAATCAGTTCAAATCATTGGTCTCATCTCTCTATTATTTTATTCCTTGTTTTTGTAACATACTTTATCTCTAGGTTTTTGATATTGGATTGGGCAGACAGTACTGGTTGCTTATTATCTGGAAGGTACACTCAGAGATGAAATCTATGAAACTGTCTCCAATAAATTATGATGAATAAGTGTTCTGTTTGGCCCTATAGCTTTTGCAGCTTTTGTGGAGCACCTACATGTATCACTATTTCATTTGTAATTCCCAGATATGTCTGAGAAAGCAGCATTGAGAATACCATCCTTTATCAATCTAGAAGGAGTCCGACTCTTCCCATTGGCGTGGGCGACTACTGGACCACACTGTCGTAGGCCCAAGTTCACGTTGTCATCCTAAGAAATGATTTCCTAGTTTCAAATAGTAACCAGCACAGGAAAAGTTCCTTTATAAGCTGAGATAGAGAAACATTTCAGTATCTCTGTCAGACAATAAGAAAACAAGCTATTTCCATCTTTTCCTTCCATGCCTTTTAAAATCCTTTGAAACTGAAACAACCTACCATTACAGGAAAGAATGCAGCCATCACCCAACAGATCATGGCTTCCACCTTGACTTTCTCCTCATGGTTTCACTTTCATAGGAGTCTAGCAGCTTTTAGTGTTGAACTCCATCGTTCTTCTACTCACAGTGCAGCTGCACAAAGGCATTCTCACTTGAACTCTGAGATTCTCAGGCTGTGGCTCCCGGGCAAGGACTCGGTAAAAAGGTTTCATTTCCCCTTCTCAGGATCACTCCTTCTGAAAGCATATGTCCCTGACTATCGGTATAATAGGTCCGTCACCAATCATATATTTGTGTAGCATTCTTATTAAAGATGTGATCGGGGCCAAGTTATTTCTGCCTTTTTGGCTTCATTTCCTTTATGTGAAAATGAGACTAATAACAGTATACATTTCGAACGCTGAGATGAATATTAAATGAGCTAATGAATGTAAAGGGCTAAACCAGAGTGGGATAAATGGTAACACAAGGCTGGATAAATAAGGGTTGGGGCTATTGTGTGGGCCACATTTTTTCCCCTAGAGTATTCTATTTTGTCAGAATGTATTGATTACAGTAATCATGTTATCACCCATTAACTAGAATTAGAAAGTGTATTTAAGATTAAGTGAGCTATTTAACTCCTGATTTATAACAGTGCATGAGTTTCTGATTTATATGGAACAGGTAAACTAATAATACACACCACATATTAAACAAATTTATGTGTTCGTTCAAGCTTTATTGAACACTAAAGTTGCAACAATTATCATTTGTAATGCTATAATGATTCAACTGCAAATGTGCCAATGATTATGTTGGAAGTTTCTATCAGGTGACAGAATCAACCAAATATGATGCTACTGGCATATCATTTGATTAGCACAATATAATTAAGCAATAAAATGTTAAGTCATTTCATATGGAAAATGTAATACTCTTATGAGATAAAAAATAAAAGTTAGAATATTTGCACTGGGCAATAAGTTATTTCTGCCCACTGCCTTAATTTGGGGGAAATGGGGTCTCAGTCTTAAACTCTACTCACATAAAAAAATATCACAATCTCCCTGAACTAGTTATTTGCAAATTGTTTTGGTTCATTTACCTCTATTCCACTAAAGTATAAGCTATTTTAAAGCCAGGGTTGAATCATTTGCTTGTTTATTCATTTATTTAGTATATTCTTTCATTTACTAGTCTATAATATGTTCATAGCATCTTATTGTGTGGCTCCCAAAATTTAAATGCTTAATGACCTTATTTTTGTATCTTTTGAATAGTAGAGCCAGAATAAATAACCTCTCAGCTTTATAATTTTAAACTATTATCTAAGCATAGTATTTAAAATGTATTACCAATGAATTATGCACATTTAAGGAAAAGAGAAATTCTTCTATGCTCTTGCATTCTTTTTCTGACACCATACTTTGATTTTCATGAGATGATTCATGTGTTTGCCCATTCTACTGAAACCAACAGAGCAAGTACTAGCTTGATGTGTGAATTAATAATATTTCAACTGCAGAGTGAAAGGTATCATAGCCATAACTGTTGCCATTAAAGTAATATGTCATCTACTGCTTATACTGTTCATTCCCAAGAGCCAAAGCCATTCTGTGTGGTTTATTTATTCAAGTTATCTCATTTAATTCTCACAACTAATCTATAATGTTGGAATTGTAACCTCCAATTAGAAAATGAAGGCATGGTACGACAGATAACTTACCCACAACCTTGCACTGTAGGTCACAATCCGTGTACCCCACCCCACCATTCTTTTAACACTCTGTCTGCACATGAGGACTTGCAAATTCACATGTAGCTAGGGAAACACAGACTGTTTGCTTAGAGGATTCTAGGAGCTAATTTCAAGGAAGCAGATTCCAGCCTTCAGGCATTTCGGCTCCAGGAGATTTGCTGACCTTCGACAATAAAACCAGGATGGCAAATAACAGACGAGCTCCCAGACGGTGCTGGCTGACATGTAGCACCCTTCATGGAGAACCCTCAACCCCCTTCCTATAGTTCCCCTTATCCTATCCCCCCCTTCTCTCTCACAAAAGCTCCTCCCTGCACTGAGATGTTGAGATTGTCTTTGTGACATTAGTCTGCTGTCTTCTCAGGCCATTGGCTCTTGAATAAACTGACAGACATTCCCTGCACCAGGCCTTGTCTCTCTGTCATTGGCTCTTCGTGCGGCAGGCAGCCATTCCTGGGTTCAGTATCCCCAGGATTCTAAGTCAAATTGCTACAAACACAAAGTTCATGCTCATTCTATATTAAACAATTGCTAATATCGATTTGAACGAATCTATAGCAATAAATATCATATTTGGCATTCTGATTTCCACGAGTCTCCATAAATAAATACCAATGTCACTATTCTAGAATGCCAACGCAGAGAGGACCTGGAACAATCTTTTAGACCTGATTTTCCTGTTCACCTGCACTTTTACAAATGAAATGGTCATTGTCCAATGATAATGACCAGAAAGACAAATTCTTAAAAAATATTAGGGGATGAAATGAGTAAACAGGTAGAAACAAGGAAAAAGAACTGTATCATTGAATTAAACATTAAACATGTACACTAATTTCTTTTGTAAGCATCTTTATCTGCTCCTGGATTTAATAGGGGTTGAACATTTGAATACACTGTAAATTAAATAACTACTAGATTACTTTTTCACAAAAGCACACAGCTCTTGTTTTTTAATGTACTGTACTTTATCTGAAGTATAATTCCATTCCCTAACTTCATTTCCTTTCCCAACCTTAAACAAGCTTTCCAACACATCTAATAAGGTATTTTTCACCCCTTACAACCAAGTCTGATTATTTGTGCCAGTCTTTGAAGATTCTATTTGAAGGGCCTAATCTATCCTTGGTTTAGGTTTAGAAAGTCAAAGCTTAAATGGCTTTTACAGGCCAATTAAACCGTAACCTTTATCCAGCTCCTTTTTCAAAGTTAAGACTTGAATCACGTCCCCAAAATCCAAATCCATTCACCGGGACCCATGTTTCTGATTTCCTATTCTGAGACTCTTTGTATCACACATTGCTCAGGAGGTTCTGGAAGTTTCTCAAGAAGAAAGGATTTGTGGCTCTGGTAGGCGGAGAGAAAGTAACGATTTCAAAAGTCCACTCAGAGCATTCTCTATAAAAAGGTTTAATCTCTACTGAAAAAGATTTTACCAGATTGTCCCCTAAGCTGGGAGAAGGAAATCCCCCCACCCCCACCCCCCCAGTATGGGCCCCACTGTTCCTCACCTAAGGGGAGAAAAAAAACCCTAAGAAACACTTATGAAGGTCACACACAGGCAGGGAGCACAGGTCCATTAAAAGACCGAGATTTAATCGTAAGATTATAGAAGGAATCCCCTCTTCCACTCTTTATCGCCACAACAAAAGAGCTCCAAGTCAATAACAGCGTCTAAGAGCTGAAAGATCTGTAAGACACTAAGAAAGAGTTCTTACAGGAGCACAAAGACCACAGGAGAGGCAGACGACAGGAAACACTGGAGGGATTTGAAGCCTCTGGTATCCACCACTGTAGCAAACGTTATACACAGCCCAACTCATCACCAGAGTAACCTACAATATCACATGAAAGACCTATCCATCTCATTTTCTATGATCTGCCTCATTATGTCAGCCTTTAATAACAACAAAAAAGTAAATTATGAGAAAAGGCAAAAAATAAATACGGTCTGAAAATACAAAGCAAGCATGAGAACCTGACGCAGATACGACAGAAATGTTAAAATTCTCAGTCAAGCGGTTTAAAGTAACCGTGATTACTAAGTTAAGGACTCTCATGAGCAAAGTAAAGAGCACATGGAAATAGTTGGGTAACATACGCAGAGAGAGGAAAACTCTAGGAAAGAAACAAAAGACAATGTCAAAATCAGAACCACTGGGACAGAAATGAAGGATGCCTTCGATGGGCTCATTGGGAGAACTGGACACAGCAAAAGAAATTATAAGAGAGCTTCAATACACATCAGTAAAAACATTCTACCCAAAATGCAGAGAGAAAAAATATTTTTTAAAAAAACAGAATATCCAAGACAACTTCCAAAGGTTAATACACCTATAATTGAAATAGCAACAGAAGAAGTATGAGAGAATGGAGCAAAAGAAATATTTGAAGAAATAATAACAGAAAGGTTTCCAAATTACCAGCAGACATAAACCCCATATCCAGGAAGCTCAAATGACATTGAAAAGGATCATGGCCAAAAAATCTATACCCAGGCATCGCGTATTCAAACTACAGAAAAGCAAAGACAAAGATGAAGTCTTGAAGTCAAGGAGATAGAAACAATTTTTACCAATAGAGGTAAGAATTAAAGTGGACTTTTTGTCATAAACCATACAGAAGAATGGATTAGAATGAAATCCACATATTAAAAAAATAATTACAAACCCAACATTGTATAATCTTTTTTAAAAATGAAAGAGATACAGGTCTTTCTGAAAGAAAGAGAGAACTAAGGAAATCATTGACAGCAAAACAACCCTGAAAAAAATGTTTAAAGAAGTTCTTAGTTAGGAGGAAGATAATATAAGTATAAAACTTGGAACTACATAAAGACTGGGTGTGCCTCAAAAAACCAAATAGTTAAAGAAAAATTAAGGACTTTTAGTTTCCTATTCTTAATTGATCCAAAAGACTCTGTTGAAATTAAAATACTAATTAGGTATTTAATGATTATAGAGTTAAGTAAAATAAATTACAGAGACGTCAGAAGGGATGGAAGGGAAAAGTTTAATATACTCTTTTATAAGCTGCCCACGCAACATGTGAAACAATACAGTATTAGTGGAAGTGGGGTTTGGATTAGTTAAAAATATATATTGTAATTGCAGGAAAAACTACTATTTTTAAAAGAAGTGACTGATATGCAAATAAAGGAAGTAAAATTATACTTTATATAATTTATAAAAGAGTATCTGAGAAGGAATAGGAGGGGAGGTAGGAATCCTCAGAGAGGCTTGATGAGTAGAAAAGTTACAGGAAAGTAGATGTTACTCCAAGTATAGCAAGAATCACTTTAAAGTGGAAGGTTCACACAAGCCGATTACAGGCAGGTCATCAGCATGAGCTACCAAGGTATCAACAACATGAGTGAAGGTTCGATGCTGACTGCTAAATGAGAGACGCCAGTTTGAAATGGCTACGTACTGTATGTGACATTGCATGAAACCACCTCACTTTAGCTGGGGGAGAGAACATTAACCCAAGTAACTTGGAAATAAGTGGAGTCCGTACAAACTGAAAGGCAAGTAAGTACCTAAGTACTCTGGTCTTGCCGACATGGTTGATTCGAGTGGGGGTACAGGTTTACAGCTTTGATATTCTTACGTGTGTATACTGGAAAGGAAATTAGGTAACCAGGTAGCGAATGGTTTCTTATGATTGCAGTGGGAATTGACAAATAAGCAAGGGGAGGATGGAGCAAAGATTCACGGTAGGGATTAGAGTTGGACCCATCCGTATTAACTCATGTTACCTTACTGTGGATAGAACTGGTTACATATAGAAATGTGTGTGTGTGTGTGAGTGTGTGCGTATACACACAAAAGAGGTTAGTATACAAACATGTATCTCCTTGCTCTGTGGGCTGAGAGGGCCTGGATGTAACGGCACCCCAGTACACCTAGTATATAAGCATACTCTATGTCCAAATCTTAGCTTCAGACACCATGGTCCAACAAAAGAAACCAGAGATCTTTAAAGAAAGGCTGATTCTAGGACCACAGCAGAGAAGAAGCAGGTGCCTTACAGTGGGAGGGAGGGAAGGAGGGAGGGAGGGAACTATGAACTTTACTTAATTATATATCAATATCGATCCATTAATTGTAGCAAATGGACCATAGTAAAGTAACATTTTGATCATAGGAGAAAATGACTGCAGTATATTCCAACCAGCATCAGATTGGGACGTTAGTAATAAGCCACCGAGATAGGAGAGTTTATCTATCACTTTGGCTAGTGCTCCTTTTCCTAATGCAATTATATCTTAAGTTCCACGTAGATCACAAATGTGTATGTTATTTTTTAAACCAAATCCATTTTGATTTGGTTCTATACTTGTAAAGACATACTAAGGAAGTATTCTTAAGGAAAAAAATAAGGTCTGTTAGCATCCTGCCTGTTTCATCCCGAAAGCATAGCCAGCCCAAAATGCAACCTGTCCTAAAGATGCATTTTCACAGGTCAGATCTATTATTGGCTGGGCAACAGAAATTATTGCTGCTCAACAAAATCCCCATTATCATCCTTCAATGACCAATGGGCACTTACTTGGCCTGTGTAAGCAGTAATTCAGCTTCAAGTTTAGATGATACAAGGTTAAAAAATTAAGAACTTTTGTGCAGTTTAGGAATACCTAAAGTACACTCTGGGAGGTAAAGCCAATCCAAATGGCTATTATCCACTGATTTCCAATTAGTAGTAGTAGCCAGATGTTGGTCTCAAAGAGTTTTAAACTTAACAACAGCAGTATGTGATGAGTTCAAGGTTAAATGGCCACAAAGCTAGAGTGGATGTTTTGAGTAACACTCCTTCCATGATAAGAAATGTGGGGAGCAGTGACTTTTAAACAATGGCCAGATAAGGTTACGATAAAATAAATCAGAGAAGTGAGATGGTTTAATGGCTTTTTAATGAGTCTAATGTTTTCCATTTTAATGAGCCCTCTTACATCAGCTTTAATCATTTTATGAGAATGAGAAATGATTGAGAAATGGCCGGCATTAATTCAATTTTCTGTGCAGTCTCCCCACAAGCCATTATGGCACAGTGACTAATGGGAGTCAACTTGGATGAGTGGGAACTTGCATAACAGGACAAGTCCCAGCTAAATTTACTTAGACACTGGATATGCTCACTGGTGATAAGGTTATACTTCTTCATATTGCAAAGAGTGCACACCAAATGCCCACAAAGTATTTGAACAGTCTAGCACAAGCAAAAACTAATCAGGATACTTTAAATGAACTATAATTTCTCCTAATTTATTCTACAAAAGTGTGTTTAAATTTCCCAGCTTTTTATTAGTGAAACATCAAGATTAAAAATGAGCAAGAATAACTACATTTTGAAATACATACTTTTGACATAATCCAAATATAAAACCACTTTAATATTTGTAATATAAAACATATAAGGGCATAAATTGCCTACAGACACAGCCACAGACAGACCTAGAACCTGGACATTGCTCCAATTATTCCAACTATGAATACCCCAAAATAGATTCTTAGCTTTGCTGTCTCAAAACAAAATCTTTACCACGTATGAAACTGGCCCACATTCACTACAAAAAAAATGCACGGGCAATTTTAAACCTGTTTCACAACAGGTGGGCTCTCCTCCCATAAAATGTTTCAGGTAGAGAATAATACTCCAGAGGTAGGAAAAAAACCCAAAACTGGGAAGCTTGGAAAGAAAATGATAGCTAGCTATAAATTATAAATGAAATTACAGAAAGAGAGATGAAAATGTAAAGGTTAATAAGTAATAATTAAGAAGTAAGCTAGCAGCAACTTCTCCAAAAATCTAGTTTATTCAAGGGAAATGTCCAAGTGGAGTATCACGGAATCTCTACTGATAGATGCCACATTTAGCTTCTATGAAAGGCGTAATGGAAAGAAGGAAAGAGAGAAGGACTAAGTAGCTAACTGACTTCTTTTAAGGCAGCTAGGTGGTACTTATTTTGCTCATCCTTTCCAGCAGAAACTTGGCTTTAAAATTTTAATAATCTGATAGTGAAACAACTGAAGTAATTTCATAAAGAATAAAGTATAGTCCTGGCTGATGTAGCTCAGTGGATTGAGTGCCAGCCTGCAAACAAAAGGATCGCGGTTCAATTCCCAGTCAGGGCACACGCCTGGGTTGCAGGCCAGTTCCCAGCAGGGGATGCACAAGAAGCAACCACACATTGGTATTTCTCTCCCTCTCTCCTTCTGTTTCTCTCTAAAGAAAAATAAATAAAATCTTTTAAAAAAGAATAAAGTATAATGCTCTTAACTTTTGAAATATTAAAAAAGAGGAAAACTAGATCCAAGGTAAGGGATCTAGTTTGGGAATGGATAAAGAAAACTTCCATGAGCAAACTGCAGAATGTAACGAAAATAAAGATAGTAAAGCTGTGACAACAAAGGAAAGTTCAGGGTTTTTTTTTTATGTTGAAAATATTAAATGGATGATTGCTTCATGATAAATGAAACACATACCTCCTTTGAAACACATACCACTTTGCCATGATTTTCACTTTTCCAAATGTTCCTGTGTATCTACCTATGGTATACATAACACTTCGGCTAGCAGCAAGCTATGTGGAATTGCAAGGGAGAAAAAAATAAAGTAAGGGAGGGAGAAAAGAGGGGAAAGATAAAGCCAATGACAAAAAGGAGACAGAATACCTAAATATTTTACTAGATTAAGAACCTGCAAAGCAGAAAAGAAGAAAGAAGGTAAAATACCGCACTGGAATAATGGGATTGTTCTCCAGGGTGAGAACAGGTGGATCACCCCAAAATTCACCATTTAAGACACTGCCTTCCCATTCTCCTCAGCAACAATTCAGAACCTCCATTATTTTTTTTTACTCTAAGCTTCCTGACTCTCAACACAAAATCTCTGTCCAATAATATCAAGGAAATTAATCCCAAAATATGTTATACCACTCATTTCCACTAGACATCTAAGAGTCATTTTCTATAATTCAGTCCAATTGATCTGCTTAATGGTTTTAATCCCATTCCCTCCATCTTCCCCAGGAATCATGATTCTTTCCCCCTCCATGACATCCCTCCTTCTCACCAAAAACAATCTTCGCTGCTCTTCCTCCACACCTCCCTCGGGTTGACAACAAATCTTTCCCCTCTCAAGCCATTTAAAATTCCAGAAGAAAAATCACTTCCACATTTCCATTCCTCAGCTAGTACCTGTTTTCTCCTCAGCCCTTGGAATTTGACTTCTGCTCCCAAAACATTTCTAAAGCACTCTGTTTTCTCACTAAATCCTTTCTGTGAATTCCCAAATATTAAGTTTAGTAAGCAATTGTTTGCTATTCCTTTGACTGGGGTTACTCGCTACACTTTGGCATTTTTTGTCACTCTCTTCTCCCTGAGTCCTAGAAGGATTATGTTGGGTCACTGTGACCCACTGTGACTCAGTCACTGGGTCACAATGACATTGAACTGTTGTGGCTTCCCTCATATACACCCCTTTCTTTTATTTCTTCTCTGGCTCCTTTTCAGTGCCATTTTCTGTCTAATGTCACCTACTAAGAATTTCTATTGCCTAGGATTTCACATCCCACATTATTCTTCTGACTAAAGATTCTTTCCCGAAGAATCTCTCTGAGTCCACACGTTCAACTAGGTTTTATAGGCTGATGATAGCCAGCAAGCCTCACCTAGTGTTAGTCACCATCTTCCCTCTGAGCTCACACACATAGATGTGATCACTGCTGCTCATCTGTGCTTCACTGACACGGCGACAACTGGATCCCATGGAGCTGAAGACAGAACCGGTCCAGCTTCCCCACACCTGCACGTGTATTCACATCTGTACCCGCATGAAATATCCTGTCACACGTGATTTCTCCCTCATCCCCACATCCGTCACCAAGTCCAACTATACTTTTAAGTACTTTCAAATCCATAGTTTCTTCTCCATCTCTACTATCTCTAATTTTTTAATTAAATGTATTGGGGTGACATTGATTAATAATAGTATGTTGGCTTCAAGGGACGATTTCTATAATACCTAACCTGCATATTATACTGTGTGCCCACCACCCAATGGCAAATCATCTTCCTCTACTACCTTTATTTTAATTCATTCTCTTATTGTTTCTGTTACTTGTCCTACAAAAAGGCTCCTAAAAGTAGCTTTCTCCAGTTTTAGCTGGAGTTAGGTCTCTCTCTGTGTATAGGCAAGAGACTACAGAGCATACTAAGTGTAAAATATAAATTCTTCTCTGTTACCAAAGGTTATTTCATACAAGCTTAATTTTTAAAACTTTCTAATATCTTATTCATATATTAAGATAGAGTAGGCATTCATTTTAAAACTCTGCTCATGTTACTAACAACACTTTCAAGCAGCATTTTGAAAATTGAGATTTATAGACTTTAGTGTTCTGCAATATTTTCATGTAAGTTTACAAAAATGTTTCACAATTAAAGAAGCTTGAGAAATATTCAGCTAAATAAATTAAAGAACTGTTTGCTATAAAACTTATCAAAGCCTTCATTTTGTTGATACATGCCAAGACTTTCTAAGAGAAATATATCATCCTTAGTATTTCATAAGCACTTTGACCATGTCCTAGTACAGCTACCAACATATTTGGAATAGTCTTAATAATATTATTTGAAAATATCATTATAAAGTATTCACAGCATAATAAACTATACTTAGGTATGCCCGATGTGATATTTTTAGGTAACATAAATCAAAACTGTTTTCATATTATTAGTTAATTTGCTGAAAATTATTTTTTCATCTTTTCTAAATATATTGATTTATGAACAGCAAATTAAGACACTTGGAATATGAAGAAAAGATGAATTTGGGATCATTTTGCATGTTAAGTGTGTTCCCAATAGGCCCTATTTAAATTTTTGTGAAATACTCATCCTTAATATCACTAAGAATACAGGATTAGGCTGGAATAAATTAGTGAGATGATTAATTAAACTAGAAATATTTATCATTAAAATGTGATATCTCATGGAATCTAAAAGAAGCTATCTTTTTAAACTCAGTTGAAACTCAGTTGAAAGCAGTGATTGTAGAAAAGTGCGTTTTTCCTGTTTACACCTCTGGTGAGGAGAGACCATCAATAAACCAGTTTTACCTGGGTTTTGTACCACATGGCTCCTAAGCTCAAGTCAATTCCTTCTGAGGCTCAGAGGAAGGACCATCTGTGGCAGCTCTGGAAGATACACTGGCAAAGTCAGACTTGCTGAGAATGATACCTGCCCCGTCTCCCATGTGGAATCATCCTAAAAACATCTAAGACCCATTTTGATCACATGCAATTTCCTCCTCCATTCTCTGATATACAATCAACTCATAGAGTAAAATCTCAACATAGAGCAACACAGGCCTTCAAAAATGGACTCGTTTTCTCATTGTTTTATTTGTGAGGACACAACCTGATTTACCTACAGTTGTCATCTGCCTCACTTACTTTATACGTGGGCTGTATGTCTCCATAAGAAGAAAGTTTAGAATTAAGAAGTGGTAGGGTTATTTTGTTAAGATTCCACACATAAGTGATATCACCTTGGAATGAATGAACAAAATAGAAACAAACATAGATACAGAGAGCAAACTGATGGAGGTCAGTGGGGAGGAATTTGGGGGACAGGGTGAAGGAAGGTGATGGGAGTAAGAGGCACTAATTGGTAGTTACAAAATAGGCATGGGGATGTAAGGTACAGCACAGGGAATAGAGTTAACAAGACTGTGATAACTACCTATGGTGCCAGATGGGCACCTGCATTATCAGAGGGAATAGTTTATAACTTATATGAATGTCTACTGGCTGTGTGTACACCTGAAACTCATACAAGAATGACTAAATGCAAACTGAAATAAAAAATAAAATTTAAAAATCAGTTGATTATATTTGAAAAAAAAAAAGGTGGTGGGAATGTTCTAGGAATGTTCTAGGAATGGGACTTTTAAAATGTGGAATACACCCTGGCTGGTGTAGCTCAGTGGATTGAGCGCGGGCCTGTGAACCAGACGATCATGGTTCGATTCCCAGTCAGAGCACATGCCTGGGTTGCAGGCCAGCTCCCGGCAGGGGCCAGTTCCCGGCAGGGGATGCACCAGAAGCAATCATGCATTGATGTTTTTCTCCCTCTCTCCTTCTCTTCCCCTCTAAAGATAAATAAATAAAATATAAAAAAATAAAAATAAAATGTGGAATACCTCAACAGACATTCTACCAATTATTTTGTTTACCTTGCTGTCCTTAAATTGCCACTGAGAAATGTCAAGCCCTAATCCCCCCAATAGAAACTGGTGCCCATGCCTGACAGGTTGAAGTAAAATTATCTCTCTTGGAATACCAAGCCAGAGAATCTTCCTAAATCCAAATGTCTCAATAATACTATGCTGCCTGAACTCATAAAAGTTCAGTGAAGAGATATATAGAACTAAACAAGAATATTCACCTGTTTATATTTCCCTAATGTCATTTATGAAAATCCTCTAGTTGACACTATACCAAGTATCCTAAAGATAAATAGAAAGTCAGTAACTACTTGATATCCAAGCTTAAATACGAACGATCGTGTCAGTTCTCATGGAAGGGTTCATGTTAATAGTGATTTTTTTTGTCTTTTACTTAAAGAAGTCAAATAAAGTTTTCAAAGAAAGTTAACAAGAAACCTTTGGCAACTATCATTGGGTATTACAACAACACAACCCTCTCCTTCCCTGCATACATAGGGTGAAGTGACAAGCACTCAAAGTGACTCAGTTAATGGTCTGTGGCCTTAAAATTTGGGGAATGTAATCACCTCATTCATCATCTTCAAAAGTAAAACTTTTGTCTTCTGGAACAGGAAATTAGCGGGCTAGAGGCTGGAAGTACAAATCCATCTTCAACTAATAAGGTATTAAGAAGCATAGGCAAAGAGCTCCTCCTAAACCAGAGACTCAGATGACTGAGTGGTAAAGCCAGGTCAGCTAGTCACCCCCAGCACTGCCCAGGTAGGCAGAGTCACGACCACACCTGAGCTTTGTCAGGGATGGGCAAGTGATGGAAAGCAAGCTTACAGGATTTATCACAGCAATAGAGGCAACCTTGCCTCCAATTACCATGATTGCAGAGATTTTTATGACTATGCGTTTAATCTTCCTGTGCTGTAACTGATAGGTTATGCTTTTGGCGGATTTGTGTACAAAGAGTTGTTTTTATCTTTTCTACTATTATATAGTACTGAGGCATTGCTTTCTGACTTGCTAGGCAAAGCATTAATAGGACTGTCAACAGCAAGATACAACAGGCAATAAATATTAAGGTTTAACATTATGATGATTTATGCTGCAGGCAATATTGGCCTAGTTTATAAGGTATGATTATTATCTTTCATGATAAGAAGTGATGGCAGAAACAGAATGTTGGCCAAGGTAACTTTCTAAAGCTCTCTTATCAGAGACATCTATTTATAAGAATATATTGGGGTAACAATCTTGATTTTCCAAACAGTAAAGGTGATTTAAATAGATGTTCGATAAAATAGTTCTGTTCTTCAAGAGGAATTTTTCGAAAAGGCTGACACTGGTCATTTAATACTTGACCATCTCCTTTCAAAGCATTTCACAGGAAAAGTAGTTTATGTGGTGAATGTTTCATGCAACACAGCAGTAGGGTCTTGCAGGGACAACCAGCACCAAAGGCAGTTAAACCACTCACCTCTCCCGGTCCCCAAGGCAATGACAGGTTTCTTCAGAGAACGTCATGAGTGAACAGCACCTCAGCCTCCTTTGATTTGTGTATGCTATTACCTTTTGTTTTGTGTATTAGTTATCTTTTCTTCTCAAGGAGATTGCTCCAATATTAGTGGCTTAAAACAACAAACCTTTTTTTTTTTTTAATCTCAGTTTCTGTGGGTCAGAAATCCAGGCACAACTTAGCCATGTGTCTCCGGCTCCGGGTGACTCAGGAGGGCGCAGACAACTTGGAGGCCACAGCTGTGCACCCTTCTGAAGGCAGCCCTAGAGTGGGAGACTCACTTCCAAGCTCACTGGCATGGTTGTTGGCAGGCTCTGCTTCTCCTAACTGTGGGCCTCCACCCCTCTCCATGGTTTTTGGCCTCCACAGGGCTTCTTCCAACACACCAACTTTCACTCCCTGCGAGGGTGTCCAACCTTGTGGCTTCTCTGGGCCACACTGGAAGAAGAGTTGTCTTGGGCCACACATTAAATACACTGCAATGTGTAATCACAAAAAAATCTCATTATGTTTTAAGTAAACTTCTGATTTTGTGTTGGGCCGCATTCACAGCCATCCTGGGCTGCATGTCGCCTGTGGGTGGCAGGTGGACACCCCTACCCTGAGGAAGACACCTGACAGAGAGGGAGGGAGACAGAGAGACAGAGAGACAGAAAAAGAGTACCCAAGATGGACGCCACATAAGATCAGGTTTATATAACCTGATCTTGGGAGTTACATCCCCTCACTTTTGTAGCATTCTATTAATCAGAAAAAAACTTAAGGACAATCTACACAGTCAGGGAGGGGAGTGCGCCAGGTTGTGAGTGTCAGAAAGCAGGGGTTACTTGGGGCCATCTTAGAGTCTGCCTACCTGCTACACACAGATTCTCCATTCAACTGCATGGTTTAACCTCAATGATAAAATCCTGCAGGTTATTGAGTTTGCGGTAAATAAACTTTGAAGTCTTTCAAGAGTCTGCCTCACCCAAATATTCATCCCAAATTATTTGGGACAACGCACAATATACAACATTAAAGAGGTTCTTTGAAGTTTGAGCCTAGTATCTTCAAAACATTTTTAATGTGTATTAGGTATAGATACATATATTGTTTTGGATTTCTAATTAGTTATAATGCTGAACATTTTCTTCCATTGTCCTCATAAGCATCCACACTTGTAACCATCTCATTCTATTTTTTTATTTAATCTTTACTGCATTTTCCCCATGACCATTTATTCCCTTTATACCCCTCATCCTCAGCAATCACCACACTGTTGTCCATGTCCATGAGTCCTTTTTCCTTTTAGCTGAATCCCCCCACCCCTACCCCTACCCCCACTAGCCATCATCCTTCTCTCCATCTCTGTCTGAGTCTGTCCCCATCTGACTGGCTTATTTCACTGAGCAAATTGTTCTCCAGGTTCATCTATACTGTCTCAAAGAATAAAATTTTCTTTTTTATAGCTGAATAATATTTCATTGTGTAAATGTCCCAGGGTTGTTTTATCCACTCATCTACTGATGGTCACTTGGGCTGCTTCCATGTCTTGGCCATTTTTTAAATAATGCTGCAATGAATATAGGGGTGCTTATGTTCTTTTGAATTTGTGTTTTGGGCTCCTTGAGATATATTCCCAGAAGTGAGATAGCTGGGTTGAAAAGTAGATCCATTTTTAATTCTTTGAGGTATCTCTATACTGCTCCCCATAGTGGCTGCACCAGTCTGCATTCCTACCAACAGTACCATAGGGTTCCCCTTTCTCCACATCCTCGCCAGCACTAGTTGTTTGTTGATTTATTGACGACAGCCACTCTGACAGGAGTGAGATGATATCTCATTGTGGTTTAAATTTTCATATCTCTGATGACTAGTGACATTGAGCATCTTTTCATACCTCTATTGGCTATCTGTATGTCCTCTTTGGATAAGTGCCTAATCAAGTTCTTTGTCCATTTTTAATTGGGTTGTGGGACGGGGGGGTTAGTATTGAGTTTTTTAAGTTCTTTCTAAAGTTTGGATATTAACCCCTTATCAGATGTCCTCCCATTCTGTGGGCTTTATGTCCGCAGAATTAGCAAATATGTCCTCCCATTCTGTGGGCTTTCTTTTTATTTTGTTGATGATTTCCTTTGCTGTATGAAAACATTTTATTTGATGTGGTCCTATTTATTTTTTTTTTCTTTTATAGTTCTTGCCTGGGGAGATATATCCAATAAAAAACTACTACAAGTAATGGCTGAGATTTTGCTGCCTATGTTTTCTTCTACAATTTTTATGGTTTGGGATTGAAGATTTGCTTCCTCTTTTGAATATTAACTATAAAAATATGGGTTTATTTCTGGACTCTCTGTTCTGTTCCATTGATCTATATGTCTGTTTTTATGCCAGACACATAGATCACTATAGCATTATAGTATAGATTCATATTAGGTGGTGTGATTCCTCCAACTTTGTTCTTCTATCTCAGGATCACTGTTGCAATGCAGGGCTTTTTGTGATTCCACAAAAATTTTTGAAATATTTGTTCTAGTTCTGTGAAATACATCATTGGAATCTTGATAGGAATTGCACTGAGTCTATGGATTTCTTTGGGTACTATGGATATTTTAATAATGTTAATTTTTCCCATCCATGAACACAGCATGTGCTTCTACTTATTTATATCTTCTTTAATTTCTTTCTTCAGTGTGTTATAATTTTCTGATTCTAGATCTTTTCCACCCTTGGTTTATTCCTCATTATTTTATTCTTTCTGTAACAATTGTGAATGACACTATTTTCTTAATTTCCCTTTTTGTTAGTTTGTTATTGGCATAGAAAAATGCAACTGATTTATGCATGCTAATTTTTTATCCTGCTATTTTGCTGAATTCATTCATTAGTTCTAGTAGTTTCTTGGTGTAATCTTTGGGGCTCTGTATAGTATCATGCATGTCATGTGCAAATAATGATAGTTTGACTTCTTCCTATCCAATTTGGATGCCTTTTATTTCTTCTTGTCTGATTACTATGGCTAGGATTTCTAGTACTGTGTTGAATAAGAGAGGTAAAAGCAGACATCCCTGTCTTTTTCCTGCTCTTAAGGGGAATTCTTGTTTTTGTCTGTTGAGTATGATGCTGGTAGTGGATTTGTCATATGTGGCCTTCATTATGTTTAGTTATGTTTCCTCTAATTCCATTTGGCTGAGAGTTTTTATCATAAATGGGAGCTGGGTTTTATCAAATGCTTTGTCCATATCTATTGATATGATCATGTAGGTTTTATCTTTCATTTTGTCTGATTCCATTTTGGTCTGAAAATATATTCAGCACAGTTAAACTTTAGAAGTGACATTCAAAACCACAGTAGCATTACAAGGGTGAAGATCCCTATGTAAAAAACCTAAAGTTTAATTCATAGAGAAACACTTTGAAAGGTAGAAAATATAAGTGGAGCACAACAGTTGGTATTTATGGTTAGTAAGTATTCAGTAAACGTGGGATTCTTTTCTCTGGCAGTTTTCTGAGACAAAGGACAGTGATGACTTCTATTATGACATTAAAGAAAGTTGGGGAAAAACTGTAGTGTAGGAAAACAATTACTCAATTTTGTCTCTCAAATTTCTGCACAAATACTTTTAAATGCACAAGTCCTCAATGAGGAAGCACCTTTTGTTTGTATACATATTTACTGTTTTCTTCTTTGGTGTGCCATGGTAATTTGTTTAAAGAACTAGTACAATAAGGTGGGGGATATAGTATTTTTCTTGTTACTTGGTTCCTTTTCAGTGCAAACTGGAGACAGATAAGAATACAGACTCTTGCCTGTTATAAGTGAGCAAAATGCTATTTAATTTTATATTTCATTATAGAGAACTCTCACTTCAATGTGCTATATATTTATTACATTTGTCTAAATCCCAATGTGCTTATTTTCATAGGCATTACTACACATATACGAACACTGTCTGTGGCTATATTTATATCTATATTGATAGCTATTATCTATATCATCTAGTCACTTATATTCCTAATGACACAGGCTTGGGACTTCATGAACACACATAACATGGTACAGCTGCAGTCAAAAACAAGTGACAGGGGTTTGGGGGTACATTAAAAAAAACCTGAATTTTCCAATCCTGTACTTTGAAGCCATATGTTGATAATTTTTACATCAAAACAGAAAGTCTGTGCCCCAAAGAGAAGCAGCCGCATAAAGAAACATTTTCATGCTAAATGAATAATAAATTATAGGTTAGATGCTTTTTAATTTCAGAAGATTCATAATTTAAGATGATAAATAATTAAGATATCAAAGCATTCTAATTTAACTGATGTACAAAAACAGCTAAGCCATGAAGTACCCTGCTTGTGTTTAAAGCACATTTTTGTAGCAGAGAAATACAGCAGCTTTTTATTACTAACAATTATGCTTCCCAAGGAATAACTTCAGTTTATCACTTTAAAATATTAGGAAACGTCAAAAAGTTCTATTTCTCCCAGGGAATATGTTAGTACCTAGTGGTGGAGGGCAGAAAGGAAAGCATAATTAGCAGTGTGCTATTAAAATCCAACATTTAATTTGGCCTACTTCACTGAAACGTGATTTCTGACTGGCATTTTCATTTTCATTGCCACACATGTTCCTCTTCCACTCTGAATCTACTTGGTAAACACACACAAAAAATAATCCTTTCTTTGTAATAATCAGTTTAGTGGGTACTAAAACAGTGCTCTATGGGTCTATTGTAAACTGGGAACTATAATGTATGTGTTTATAGTTGAGCTAGTGACAGTGTAAAGAAAGTTTTCTGTTTTTCTGTTTTGTTGTTGTTGTTTTATTTTGTTTTGTTTTGTTTTTAAACTGGGGCTAAAGGCCAGCTGGTTAGAAATCAACCAGGATCTCAGAACACTCAGTTTTCGGGTGCAAATTAACATTGATTCACCTTGTACTCTTGGGGAAAAAAACTATACTGCCCTGAAATATAAATTGCTATCATTATCACCTCATATCGATTTTTTTAGGTTAAAGCAGTGATTATGAAATAGTTTTTTACTTCTGCTGAAACATTGGATGGTTCTATACACCTCAAACAAAGTGCAGGCATGGTAAGTAGTAGTTAGTTAATTTCAAAGAGGTCCTCATCAAAAATAACCATGTTCCACCTCGTGTGAATGACCATCAAAAGCACAGTAAGACAGAAGCCACCAGAAATTCTCGTAGAGGCTTAGACTCATCGCATAAAAGTGTCGACAGAAGATTTTAATTCATGCGGGTAAAAAATTAAGGAATTAATTAATTCCTTAATTAATCACAAAGGATCATGATTAATGGATCCTGTGATGAGAGTATGGTGAAATGTGTAGAGAATTGTCCAACTGCCTTCCAAAGTCGCTATACCAATTTACGTTCTCACCGGTAATGAATGAGGATTCTCACTACTCCACACCCTGGTCAGCCTTTGGCATCGTCAGTGTTTTGAATCCCTGACATTCTACGTATGTAGTGGTACCTCATTATTATTTTAACTTGCAATTCCCTGATAACATAAGGTATTGAGCATCTTTTCATATGTTGATTGACATCTAGGTCTTCTTTGCAGAGGCCTTTTACCCATTTTTAGTTGTTTTTCTCTTCTTCTCATTGTTCAGTTATACGTGTTCTTTATATATTTTTAATAACAATCCTGCATCATCTATGTTTTTCATAAATATTTTCTCCCAGTCTCTGGTTTGTCTTTTCATTCTCCTGACAGTGTTTCACACAGAGCAGAAGGTTTTTATTTCAAAGTGCAATAAGCCCTGGCTGGTGTAGCTTGGTGGACTGAATGAGGGCTGCAAACCAAAGGGTCACCAGTTCGATTCCCAGTCAGGACACATGCCTGGGTTGCAGGCCAGGTCCCCAGTGGGGGCCACATAAGAGGAAACCACACATGGATGTTTCTCTCCCTCTCTTTCCCCCTCCCTTCCCCTCTCTCTAAAAGTAAATGAATAAAAACTTTTAAAAATTTTTAATAAAATAAAATCTTTAAAAAAATGAAGTGCAATCTTTTATGGAATGTAACTTTGGTGTTGTATATAAAAAGTAATTGCTAAACGTAAGGTCTATATTGTGTTCTAGATTGAGTTTTATATTTTTGCATTTTACATTTAAGTCTATGATTCACACTGTGTTGATTTTGTGAAAGTGTAAAATCTGTACCTAGATTTTCTCTTTTTGTGTGTGTGCGTGTCTGGGTGTCCTGTTGTGCTAGCACTGTGTGTTGAAAGGAATACTGTTCTTCACCTTTGCTCCTTTGTCGAAGTTCGGTTGAATTTATTTGCACAGGTCTATTATGAGCTGTCTCTCCTGTTCCACTGATGCAACACACAGTCTTGATTAATGTTGCTTTATAGTAAGTCTTGAAGTCAGGTTATGCCAGCCCTCCGACTTTATTCTCCTTCTTCAGTATTTTCTTGTCTATTCTGGGTATTTTGGCTTTCTATATAGACTTTAGATTTAGTTTATTGATATCCAAAATAAACAACTTGCTGGAATTGCACTGAATTTACAGAACATGTTAAAAAAACTGACATTTGAAAATATAGAGTCTTTTGTTCCATGAAGATGAACTATTTCTCCATTTACTAGTTCTTTTTTTATTTCTTCCATTAAAAATTTGTAGTTTTCCTCTTATAGCTCTTTTACATATATTTTTTTACATTTATTGCAAGTATTTTATTTAGGAAAATTCAAATATAAATGGTACTGTGTTTTTAATTTCAAATTCCACTTGTTCATTGCTGATATACAGGAAAACAATTTACTTCCTATACTAGCTTTGTATCCTGCAACCTTGCTATAATGGCTTACTAGTTGTGTAATTTTTTGGTTGTTTTATATTTTCTACATGGACGATCATGTTACCTGCAAAGAGAAACTTTTATTTCTTTCTTTCCAATCTGAATACCTTCTATTTTTCCTATCTTACTCCATTTTCTAGGACTTCCAGGAGGATGTTGAAAAGGATTTGTACGAAAGAATATACGTGCCTTGATCCTGATCTTAGAGAGAAACTTTCTAGTTTCTTATTATTAAATATGATGGTAGCTGGGTTTTCTGGTAGATGGTCTTTATCAAATTGAGAAGGTTTTCTTCTCAAAGTAGTCAATTTTATTTATTTTTTTATTTATCTCTCTTTTTTTACATTGTTGTTCAAGTACAGTTGCACAACAATTAAATGTCTCCATTTCCCCCATGACCTCCTCCCACCTCCACTATCCCCACCTCCCACCCTCAATCCTACCCCCTCTTTGGCATTGTCCATGTTAATTTTTAACTCTGGCAAATACAAAATAGGGTGTTGGTATTAGTAAATGCATGTTTAAAAATTCAAAGAACAAATGCTTGCAAAATCTCTTCACCTAAAACACATTTTGGAACAAAGTGCACAAGTAGGAACGGAAAAATAACCAGACTTTCCTTGCAAAAGTTCTTAGTTATTTTCATAATACACTGTAAAAAATCAATAAGTAACAGTTACATGCTTACATATGGAGGCTATAGAAGCAAGAAATTTTAGAGTTGGAAATGCTTCAATTATCATAAGCTTTGTGTTGACTTGCATGGAAATAATTGTGCTATTTACATAACAATTATTTAGTTTACATTTAGTGCTGTAATAGGACCTAAAAAGATGAGTAAAATCGTGTCTAACTTCAAAGGATGGTAGGATGTGTCTACAAAAGGAACAAATAAAAACACTGAATGAAGGAAAAGATGGGTGCAACACCCTAGGCACAAAGAAATTAGTGAGATCTAGGCTGAACAGTGTAGGCAGGCTTTTGTCTTAAACTGTACCTTCCATTTAGAAACTCTTATTGCATAATAACATTGGCAGAAATTCCCGCTAGACGCAGAAGAAGGTAAATGAGCCTAATTAAAGGAACACATTTCTAATAAGCTCCTAAGCAGAAAGCCACATGGTTCGTTCTAGGGTGATAACGTCTCACAGAAATGACTTGTTTGATTATTACTTTTGTTTTTCTTTCTCACTTCCTTGCAAAATATTTCAACAAACCTGTACTTTTCCAGGAGAAGTTACCATACTAGGTATTGGCTAAAGAGCAATTATTATGATAACTAGTAGAAAGTTCAGTCACATATTCATCATGCCAGTCTGTATCAAAAGAGATCACAGAATATCTCAATGTCTATAACATGGAAAGCGGGAGTAATTTTTGTGCTTTCTTTCTGTGTTAGTCCACCAGATTTTTATTCATCCACCTGTAAATTGCCGCACACTTCTGCCAGATTCTCTGTTCAGCTGCTCCTTTGATCTCCCATCTGTTCATGTCTTTCTCTCTGATTGAAGACACGAGAAGTATTTGTGGCTGTGTATTCCAATGAGAAGGTGCAAGGCAAAAGATAGATGTGTATGAATGAAAGGATTTCAACTTAAAGTGCCTTTTTCTGGAAATACTTCAAATCACATTGATTTGATTTTCTGGGGAGAATAGAATGCCCAGATGCCGTATTGTAAGAAGCTGCCGCATTTTTAACCCCCCTGCTGCAGTAGCCCCAAATCTTCAAAACACCTTCAAAGAGGATGGCAATGTTTAGCCAATGAAATAGTTTCTACATACTTTCCAATGGCTCCCCCTGACACCTGGAGTAAAAATCTAAATTTTTATCCTGGCCTAAAATTCCATGTGATCCATCATCACTTGCCTCTTTTGTTCATAATTTCCCCAACATACTGGCCTGGCTCAGGATGCCAAACACACCATACCTATTTCTATCTCGAGACAATCTTCTATGCAGTTTTATTTACCTGAAACGGTCCCTTTCCACTCCTCATGGCTGACTCTTCTTCCTCCCTAAGGTCTTAGCTCAGGTATCACCTTTTCTTTCCCATTTCTTTCTAAAAAAAGGCCTCACTGGTTATTGACTTAAGAAAGAAAATGTAGTATCATGATTATATTATGAGCTTTATATTAAAATAACAGTTTAATACCCTGCCATCAATAACTGTGGTTGGGAAGAACATATTTGGTTTTTCTGTTTTCCTCACTTTCATAATTTATAAAATGGAGATGATAATAATATCTCAAGGGGTCTTAGGTTAAATAAGCTAACAGAAGAAGAAAGCACTTAGAACAGGGAATGGAAGAAGGGAACCATCCAAAAATCGTATTTATTATCCATATCTTAGCACCTTGTTTGTCGCTTACAGATTTCTTAAAACAACATAGATTTCTTTTTGAAATTAAATTTTAGCCTACCCACTATGCTACCTTTTCAGGTTTCTGAGGGCAAGAATGTATTGGTTTCGTGTCATTATAGCTTTTCCAACCTATTAGAGTGCCTGACATATAACTGGGTTCAAGGACTATTTATTGAATGATTAAATGGTTGGCAGATATCGGGGGGAATTACTCAAATACTCTGCCCATGAATGAATTGAAGCGGTGAGTATACCCTCTTCTCACCCTTTATTAATCAAACCTTTCTATTAAAAACTATTACATCACTACTTAGAATTTAGGAACTTACTCACTGTTGAGTAGTGTAGTTGCTTCTGTAAGGCAAGGAGCTGCTTCATGGCAATGAAACCCGTGCTCCTCGTACCAAATACTGAGACGTGGATCTAATCAGCACTTCCCAAGTAAAGGGCAAAACCTATGTTTTTACGGCTAAGAATCTTCACTCAAAATGGCACTGCACAATGTTATCACTAAAGAAAGGTAAGGACTATTTCTGCCAGATATAGTTAGCACATCATTTAGAAAATGCGACCAGCTGGACCACAGAGCAAAATGGCAGGGGATGAGCTGGCATTTACTAGTTCCCTGCTCGCTATTTTTAGCAAAGTTTTTATAATATACAGATAAATGTAGAGTACAGCAAACCTTTCTGAAGACAGAAATGGAAGGAAATCCTGCTATCTGCCCTTTTCCTGAAATCTATCTTGACTAAATGTCTTACAAACAGGAACCCTACCAGACTGAAAAACCAACTGATTCTGGGCTGCGTGTTTAAAGGATTGTCCAAGGTGGTCTTAAAAATCTCACTTTAGGTGGAAGTAAAGAACTGTTATTCAGCTGTCTAGTAAGGACAGGGAAAAGCTGTTGTCTTCCCACTCAAGCCTTTGTTCCATTGTTTTCAGGGTCAATAGCTTAACAAAGAAACTTAGAAGTGAAGCTCTTGAGTTAATGGCTAATTCTCAGGAAATTTAAAAAAAAGTCTGATCTTGGCCATTAGAAGCAGAGTTTATGAAATAAGAAGTAAATGACAAGGGTTCCCAAGCCTAAAGCTGAGTCAAAGCAAGGTCTTGGGTGCGGTGATGCCACCAGGGAAGGAGCTGGACCCAGACTGACTGAAGAGATGCTGAGTTTTCAGAAGAAATTTTATTGGAAAGAAAAAGTGAAAAGAACAAGCCAATGCAAGGCTTGTTGGTAGGAACCTGTGGGATCCTTTGGCTTTAGACCTGCAGCTGTGGGCAGTGAGATGAGCCACCTCCATCATGACCTTCCTCCCCAGTACCTAGAACTAGCCGTGAAGACCACAAAGGAGGGCTTCCATTGCATAGGACCAAGGCTGCCCACTGAACTATGTGAAGATTTCCAGAACAGGTCATTGATACATGTTTATGTTCATGGGAATGTAATTGTTCTCAAAGACGATTGCTTAGCATTTCCCATGTTTCAAATGGGCATTTTTATTTTGTTATAGTGTTTTTCCTCCAACGCCGTACTTCAGTGGATTGGGTCCTAGCTCAGTAGACTATGAAACACAATATCCAGGCCTGATAGGGAAGATCATACACCACACTCATGTCCTAGAATTTGTGAGAAATGTAGTAACTTCATGAGACTTTAGGAGGCTCTTTCTGGAGAGTGGTGTGTGGGCTATAACATGTAGAAATTGAAATATAAGGGTAAGTTATTCAATGAGTCTTCTGCAAAAGCACTTTAGGGGAGAGCTTCAGCTAGAATTCATACCATTAATATTCTCTCCCTTGAGTGGAATCTAGAATATAGATGAAATAGCTGGTGTTTCAATGACCACCTTATAACCATGGCAGCTTTGGTGGTGAAAGCCAGTGATACTAGAGCGAAAAGTTTGAAGTCAGTCATTATTATTACCCATTTTGGACATTCAGTTTTGTGAAAGAAAAATAAATCATTACTTAGTTTAAGATACTATTATTCTAGGGCACTACACCAAACCCCAAATGTAGTTCCTCAATGCATTTTCATGCCAGTAGGCATCAGCCCCAACTGTGAATCACTGCTTCAAAGGCTTAAAAATTGCATTACTTCATGATCTTTCTAGTACTTTGCCAGAGTTGAGAGAAGTTGACTAGCATATAATTATTATCATTATGCTTTTAAAAGGTTCCAAATATCTAGTGGAATGTTAATAAGAATAATGTTCTCTAGTTTTATATTCATTATTATACAACTATGTTATGTCATGTATTATCCTATGCACTAATAATTTTAAGAGCCTTGGTATCTGATTACACTTTTAAAACAAAATTCTGGTTTCCTGGGTTATAGTTTAATAGATAAATGAGCACACACTGTGTATTTCTGTGCTCAGTGTAAACAAACGTTCATATACATACACCTAGACATACCTGTGACTCCGGACATGTTTGAGTATAAATATAGTAAATTTGACAATTTGCCACAGCCCCATTTGTTTTAGCAGGAACTTTTCTGAACCCTAAGATTTTACAAATTAAATAAATTTATTAGACTGTCACAGCAAGTTTACTTTCTAAAGAAATGACAGGCTTGATTAGTAAGTATGCCCTTTATCTGTAAGGTTCTTATTTGTCTACCATTTCACAGCCAGCAATTCTGATGAATAGCACAATTAACCTTTCTGTTATTAAAACAATTAATTGCAAATATTAAAGACATGACAGGGACAAAATATTAATGCATAAATTATTAGGTTTAGAAGTTATAATTATTAATCCATGTATAGTCACTGTGGCAAAAGCAATGACCAAATAATATACTAAGATTTGTGACAAAACTGTTTGCTTTCCACTTCTTTCATGAACAAAGGGATGAATATTTTATGTTGGGTATTCATTTTGGAAGAGAGTTAATAACAGCGAGGTACTATAAACATGCAAGATAACAATAAAGAATACTAAGTAGATAATAAATATAAAGATCTATATATATGGAAAGTGTGTTTTTTAGAATAGTCATCTTGAGGATATATACAAATGATGTTATGCTGATGTTTACCAAAACAAATTAGGGTTTCTGTCCTTTTCTTTCTTTCCTTTTATTCTCTTTCTTTCTTCTTTCTTCCTCTCTCTTCTTCCCTTCCTCCTCCCTCCCTTTCTCTCTCTCTCTCTCCTTCCTTCCTTCCTTCCTTTCTTCCTTCCTTCCTTCCTTCTTGATTTGCCTGTTACTCTAGCCTATAGCTATGGGAATGCAAATGCAAAATAATAAAGAGAAATTAACCACTTCTGATTTGGAATCAGAATATGTAAACTAAATTCACATTCTGCCTTTTATTGGTCATATAGAATTAACTTCCTTGAACTTCAATTTTGAGAGAGCAAAATAAAACTGCTAAACTCTCTTCTTATCAGTTTTGTAATAAGTAGGCAGACTATGATAAACCAGTTTTAAATGTCAAATTATTATGTAAATATGAATTACTGTTCACTATTTTTTATCAAAAACAAACAAACAACAGATTCAAAAAAATATGCTATTCTGCACTGTCCAAAACGGTGGCCACGATCCACATGTGGCCAGTGAGCACTTGCAATGTGGTTTGCTCAATGAATGAGTGACGGAACTTCTGATTTGAGTTAATTTTATTTTATTTAAATTTAAATAGCCATGCCTGTCGAAAAGTGTGACCATCATATTTTTCAGGGGCATGCATCAACCAACACCATTTGTGTTCCTTCCCACAGGGGCCTTGAGCCATGGCACATTTTGGCCTTTCCTGAGCGTGCTAGTCATGATATCCTTCAGGTCGCGAAGCTTATACCTAATTTGTTCACATGTGCTGAAGATTTTTCCACCCTAGAACTATATTCTTAGGTTTGGAAGGCCTAACAGAAGGCATCACCATGAAACTCCATTCCAGTGTAATTACGATGTACCTTGGTGTGTTTCTTCTTGGGTCCAACTTCTTTGGGACTCTTTGAGCTTCCTGGAAGCAGCAACAGATAAGGGGACAGTCACCTACAAAGCAGTGCCCATCAGACTGTCAGCAGATTTCTCTAAAGAGATCTTACAGGCAAGAAGGGGCTGGAAAGAAGTATTCCAAGTCATGAAATCCAAAGACCTACAGCCAAGATTGCTCTATCCAGCAAAGATTTCATTTAGAATGGAAGGACAGATAAAGTGCTTCTCAGATAAGATCAAATTCAAGGAGTTCATCACCACCAAGCCCTTATTATATGAACTGTTAAAGGGACTTATCTAAGAAAAAGAAGATGAAAAATATGAACAGTGAAAGGACAGCAAACTCACAGTTATTAACAACCACACCTAAAACAAAAGCAAACCAAGAGGACAGCTAGACCAGGAGCGGAAACATAGAAATGGAGATCACATGGAGGGTTAACAACAGGGGAGTGGGAGGAGGAGAAGAGGGGAGAAGGTACAGAGAATAAGTAGCATAGATGGTAGGTAGAAAATAGAAAGGGGGGAGGGCAGGAATACTATGGGAAATACAGAAAATAAAGAACTTGAGACACGTGGTCATAAACTAAAGGGGGGAATGGTGGGGGAGGGGGTATGCAGGGTGGAGGGGAATGAAGGGGGGGAATAGAACAACTGTAATGGTATAATCAATAAAATATATTAACATGTGGGAAAAAAAGAAACTCCATTCCATATAGTGGCCAGTGTGCAGCTCAACTTAATGCAAGAGAAGGGACTCAGGCCATAGTCTGTCCAACAACTATACAAGCCAGTGTATACAAGTCAAATGTTAATATTTTCCAAAATAACATATCATTTTTACAATAATAGCACTTGTATACAAATCAATAGCATGATTTGTTTTGTTAAAGAAAAATAGGATGGAAGAGTATTTTGATTTGACTATATAGTTTAAAACCTAAGCTATGAAGTAACTATTTCTAATATGTAAAAGAGGAGCTAATAATATGTTGCTGGTATGCTGATAGATGATAGACAGACAGACAGATAGATAATTATTTAATTGATCCTCTGAGAAGAAAATTTTACATTGTGTAAAGAATACTGTGAATGCATAGAATTAAGTGACAAAAATATTAGATTTAACTTGGTATTTTGTGCTAGTTACATCGCTGGTCCGTGACCCAGATGGGCTGATTCCAAAGATTATTTCTTTCTGCAGAAAATTTTAAAGTGTCTCATTTCTTTGTGGTACTAATAGTAGTAAATGTGTAAAATATACATGGGGATTCATCAAGTTAATCAAGGGCACCTAAATTAATAAAAGAGAATATTCAACAGTCACCATGGGTTACATATGCAAATGACAATATTTTGTTTCAGAGACAAATTATTAATTTACTCAGGATGTCCTTTCCTGATGTGTGATCAAAAGCTGTCGTTATTCATCCTTTTAACTCAGGTGAAGATCTGGTGAAAGGGCAGGTGGGAACAGGTGGAATGTGTGGTTCCTGAGGCCCTTTTGTTCCATGAAGTGCCTCAAACACAGAAATACTTTGATCTGCCTGACTGGGTAGAACTGTGTGGAACAAGACTGTTCATTATTTCCTTATGAGTAGAACAAGTTAGCAATACATTTTTAAAATAGAGAGAACTTAAGAATAAATAAACTGTCATATGTTTCTTCTAAAACTAAGTAAACTTTAAAAGAATAAAAGAAAACAAAACTCACAGTTCTATTTATGAAGTAATTGCTTCTTCAGGAAACAAAGTTTTACTGAGATTAAGGCTTTATTTTTAGCACTATGGTGATTTAGAAATAAGATTAAATCATCTGAAACCATTAAAAGTATCCCCTTATCACAGATTATCCCTACCTGCTGCCTCGTAATTTTATCTATTGCTATTTATCCATATAAAAAAAGCATAATTCTACATTGAAACTTGAAAAAATTATCACCAATCACTCGTATGTGAACTCCTAGCCCATTCTTTTTTCAAGGATATGAAACTAATCACACTGAAGATAATATCCACCTGCCTGAGTTTTCATGGTGCTTTGATCTGAAGCAGAGTTGGCAGAGTTACAATCTTGGGATCTCAACAGCAGATTTTAATAGTCAGAGTTTTCCTGAGACATGAAGTCAACAAGCTTGAGATGGGGTGCGAGGGAAGAGGCAGGGAGATACGGAGAGAGAGATGGTTTTTAATCATTGGCTCATGAGATTATGGAGGCCTGCTTGGCAGGTCTAAAATTTGCAGGATAGACTGGTAAATCTTCCAGAAAAATCAGTCTTCTTTTATTATGACCTTCAACCGAATGGGTCCAGTCTACCAACATTACGGAGAATCATCTGTTTTACTTAAAGTCTATTCATTGAAATGCCATTTCATCTTTTAAAAAAAAAAAAACCTTTTCAGAAATATCTAGAACAATGTTTGACCAAATATCTGGGTACCATGTCCATCCTAACCAAGTTAACACATACTCTATCACATATATAGCCTTATCCTTAAATAAACCGGTGACATAAAAAAAATTAAAAACTGGCAGGGGGTAGTTCATGTTGCTTGAAAAGCTTTGGTGATCACCTTAAGTTACTTTTGAAAATGCATATATTTTACTTTCAAAAGATAGGAAGGTACTGAGTTATGATCCCTTGATTCTTTTCTCCACCAGGAAGAATTTACTAAAACCTTCATCATCTTCCCTTCCTTACACTGAGCATGGTTTCTGACATGTTCACTGGCATGGCATTAAGTCAGCATTCCCAAAGTCATTCCTACATTTTCAATTTAATTGTCTATGGTTAAATCCCAAAATAATCTTCCCAAACACACTCTACTCCCTAAGTGGACACAATTTTTATTTTGATGTACCAAATTTGATATACCATTTAAAAGAAATGATGAGATGTTATCAAGCCAAGTTTGTTCTAAAATTAATACCAAATGCCCTGGCTGGTGTAGCTCAGTGGATTGAGCGCGGGCCTGCAAACCACACAATCGCGGTTCGATTCCCAGTCAGGGCACATGCCTGAGTTGCAGGCCAGTTCTCAGCAGGGGACTCATGAGAGGCAACCATACATTGATATTTCTCTCCTTCCCTTCCCCTCTAAAGATAAATAAATAAAAAACCTAGAAAAGGTGTTTAAAAATAAATAAAATTAATACCAAATTTCTCTAATCTCATTAAAGCAAGGCTAAAAAAATTTATTTTTTTTTTTAGCCTCGCATCCTGGCTCGGACATTGCATCATCTATTCGCACAAAGAAAATGTCAGTCATATATGTTTATCCGTATAATTTTAGTTAGAGGCTTCACATAAGAAAACAGACACTAAAGATTGAAAAGAAGGATGTAACTCATTACGGGCTATCGCTGAGCAGTATGCCATGGTTAGCATTCTACAAATAAGTAATCTTGTTATATTGTGAAATGCTATAATACGATGCCCTTTTGTGAAATACAGTTTACTAGAGCATGGCAGAAAGAAGTCAGGAGGCCAAAGACTGGAACAGGCAATTATATAATGTAAGTTATTTTTCTCATTTTAAAATAAAAATTTCTTTGACTTCTAATCCAATCTTTTTCATAATATGTCATGCTTAATACCCCTGTGGACATGGAAAATTTAATAGTTACGCTTTACTACATCCATCTATATAATTGTTTTTCCTTGAAGAGCTTAGAAGTTTTAATTTATATGATTTTTATGTTAACTAAAATGGATTAAAGTTTATTTCCTCTATTTTTCTTTGTAACTTCCTAGACTTTACTGTACATAATTTTAGCAAATGTAACCGAAAGTGCTTCCATGTGTATTATAGTTATTATATGTCATTCTAATTAGTTTTGACTTTTCAGGCAGGATTTGTGGAAATTCTTTAACTGAGTTTATGAAAATATATATGTTGCATGTAAATATGTTGCATTTCTTTCTTCCACTTGTCGAACTGAAATGCTTGGACATGGCAACCTCTGGAATTTCACTAGAAGCAACAACAGTCTTAGTACCAAATCAGTCATATCTGAAGATCAATTAACTTAAAAAGCAAGTCTTATTGAAACTCACACTGTAAGTTTTATTAATTTTTGTGAAGTGTTTTTCCCAAAGCTTCAAAGGAAATTTTTCCCTTAAATATTTACTTAGCACAAGGTATGATCTATATGGAATAGTAATATATGAGCTCAGGATTACCGTGTGTGAACTTCCACTTTCTCTTACCCAGGAGTGTGAAATAAGTGTGAGGGACAGTCTGTAGTGTCCGGAAGATTATAGCAGGGAGGACTTTTTGAATTTATTGTTGTCCTGAAATGCCCTTAAATGCCTCTCTGGGATGGCTGACGGATGAATCATTTTGCCCGGACAAGACATTTCTCCTACCTTCACACCCAGCAGCTAATAGCTTCCTTCCCAGAAGAAAAAGTGGGAACTTTCCCAGTGACCTCATATGACCGTTGGCATCTAACCCCAGGCTGCCTGACACCAAAAATCAGTTATTTTCTCCCCCCTGACAAGTAGGTCTTATACTTGCCCTAACAAAAGAATAAACAACAGGAGGTCGAATTTCTGTCTCTGGAATTTACCTTTGCATCCTGCCCAGCAGAGCACAGCTGTCCTCCCGTGAGCCTCTTTGCTGATAATGAGAGACTGAGGGACCATAAGCACTTCTTGCTGACTCCTGCTTTATTAAGTATCCCTCGGAAAACATGTTCTTTTATCTATATCTCAAATAATGTCTCCTAATCTCTGTTCCACAATGTGAAACCAAGAAGGAAACCGTCCTGCACAAATAGTTCATTTTTGAAGCACACAAATCTTTGTGAAAATCTTCCTATTATCGAGTCAGACGTGACTTTGGATACTGACTTGTGTAGGGATGTACAATGGGTCTCCCCGGGATGTGCCTCTATGGGACGGGAATTATTTCGGGCTAAAGGCAACTGAGACCCTGTAAGCTCATGAAAAATTTTTATGATCGTCCTCCGCTCTGAAGCCCCATGGCACTTCGTCCCATTCTTAGCTCACAATGTCATATATCTCTCACTTTCTCTTTGTCTCTGAATCTCTCTCATTTATGTGGGGCTGTCATAGATCTGAATCCAGCTAAATGTGGTCGCTGCCTCTTGTTAAGAGACCAACTGGATGAAACTTAAAGAGACTTCCTTCCCCTCACTTGATTTCCATGGGATGAAGAAATCTCATGAAGATAATCATTCTTTTTAAATCTCTGCAGCTAATTAATCTTTACCTCCTCTACTTACATTTCTCCAGACACCCAGGGATGGACTGAGGCCCTAAGAGGGTGAAGGTTTGGGAGAGAATCCCCCAGCCAGTGGCGTTAAATTAATTAAATGAGGAGGCTATTAGACTCCTGTGGGTCTAGTGCTGTAGCCGCTACAAAGACTCACCCAGATCTAAGCCTGTCAATGCCTCAAGGTTCTAAAATTAAAACCAGAGGACAAACAATCACAGGCAACTAGGCTTTAAGCTACGGCGAATCAACAATTCCTGCACCTTGCTTTCCTCTTTCCTTGATGGAACTCTCTCCCTGAGCTCGTGTTTCCCTTCAATGTTCCTAACCACTTGCAGTTTGGTGCTGCCTTCTTCGCATACATTTTTGCTCAAACAAACTCTTAAAAAATTCAGTACGCCTCGATTTATCTTTTAACAGTGGGAAAGCCTTCACATAAGCTTTCAAAGGGATACAGGCTAAGCTAAGAGTATCAAACGCTGAGCACACCTAAGAACTTCAGTTGCAGGAGGATCAGAGAAACGGTAAGAAAGGGAGGCATCTGACGTAAAAGGAAATGCCCTCGGATATTTCCTAAGATAGTCAGTCTCTTGGCTATGCCCTCAGCCACACCAATTTAACAATGCTTTCTCTGGGTGACAATAAAGCAGACCCCTAAATGAGGCCACCATTGAGCATTCCTTCATCGATATTATTCAGATGTCTTCATATGCCTTTCCTTAATGATTGTGAATGCAAAACATCCCTTGCTATATTAAACTACAATAGATTCTTAATTTATTATAGGGAGCAGGTTTAGCCTTTCCTCCTCTGATACGATATTTTGAATAATTACATTGCAAAGTGTTCCTTATTAACTAGAGGTGATAAAAAATTCAATTTGCTTATTTGGAAGCAAAACCCATGGTTCGTTGCCATACTTCTTTCTATAGTTATATTTTACGTCCTCACAATAACAGAATACTTTTAATGCTATAAACAATCTTCTACGTAATATGTCCTATATAAAATGATAAGCTACACTAGAGATAAATATTGTGACAGGATAGTCTCTGGAGGTAAGCCTATCTCCGAGAGTTGCTTAAAATAGAGATAAGAGTAGCCTAACACTTTTCAACTTTCCATTTGTGTAATGCAATAAAACCATTTTTAAATTGCTAACACCTCGCACAGAGATGATCGATCACTGCGAACCTGCCTACAACTTAGTAAATTATGAATCTGAAGAGATTACAACTGTCAGCTTCATCTGTTGCACTGGCAAAAGATTCATATTTCCAATCCGGGCTATCTTAGCATACAATTTGGTGTTATATTGTCCTGCCACCAACTAATCCTGGTTTGCAAAGATGACGAGTCTTCCCAAAGCAAACATGCGTTTTCCCTGAACGCCGCCATGCAGCTCACTTCAGCACAGTTAAGGTAGCGTCAGTGACTCCATTACAAACTCTTGATTTCAAGGGGTAGTGCATGTTCTGAAAGTTCCCAGTGAGGAGACATTTGTCACATGCAGTGTGTTCTGGAATTCTTAATAAAACTATATTAAGAGCCTTATCCCTAAAATCGTCTTTTAAATGTACTTTTGTGGCTAAAACCTCAATACCTGTGTATAATGTTATTTTCACCTTACAGGTAATATTGCTTCCCTCATCACAAAACATGAAATCCTATATTCAAAGTGGCCTTGAGATAAATGAACTGGTCTTGAGCAACAAATCAGAGTTAAACATTCTACTTCTCTTTGTCCTGTGGGTGAGCACGTGACTCAGGCAGGACCAATCAAAGCGCGGCATCCTCCCAACCCAGAGCGGATGTTCTGAGATGAGCTAGTGATCCGAGCTGGGAAGTCGGAATAAAGCCCAGTGACCTGGGGATGACTCTAGAAAGGTAAGGTCATATTGCTTTTCTGAAAAAAAAAAAATAATTACAGTCTAAGTAAACATATATAAATTACTTCATTATTTGGTATGGAGATGAGAGAGAAAAATGAAATATCAATGACTGACAAAAGATATGGGAGTATTTCTGGGTAGCAAGCATGTCATTTCTTTGAGGGAGATTTGTCTGATTCATAAAAAAGAAAGGAACAAAGGAAGGGAGGGGAGAGGAAGCAAGGAAAGGAGAGAAGGTGGAAGGGAGGATCGAACTTACAGTCCTGAAAAATGACCTCCACAGAGAATATGCCCCCCTCCCTCCCTCTGTGAAGATGGCCTGGTGGCCAAAGCACATCTTACAAGTCGATAGTATGCTGCTAATTAGTTGAAATGTTTAATTTAACGGTTAAGTAAATTCAGCTAATAGTTTATCTCAAGTGGGTGATTAAGTTATTCTTGAGGAAATTCTTTTTGTTGTTGTTGTTCCAAATATCAATTACGATTTCTAACATGGTATTGGTTGTCTTCAAAATACGCTAACTCAAACAGAAACGAGGTAGATTTATATCTCAATCTTTGCTTGAAAATGTGCCACAGGGGGAATCAAAGATACAAATGTGCAAAATAAAATCAGAAAAGTACAAAGAGCAGGAAAAATGAATTTTACATAATCTTTTACTCAGCAAGGCCTAAGAAGTAAATCAAGAAGCCCTAAAAGGGGATACTGATAAATATGTCCACTTAAAAATTTTAAAATTCTCATTATGATAATCTTAAAGGAAAAAAGATGATTTAAAATTAGAAGAAAATATGTGTAATGTGTGACAGAAACAGACTAATTTCTTTAAAGATTTTATTTATTTTTAGAGAGAGGGGAAGGAAGGGAGAAAGAGAGAGAAACATTAATGTGTGGTTGCCTGTCATGCGCCCCTCGCTGGGGATCTGGCCTGCAACCTAGGCATGTGCCTTGACTGGGAATTGAACCAGCAACCCTTTGGTTCGCAAGCTAGCACTCAATCCACTGAGCTACACCATCCAGGGCCACAGCCTAACTCTTGATACTTAAAAAAAACTTAACCAGCAAGAAAAAATCAATAGAAAAACAAGGAAGATAAAAGAGGCAATGCTACAGACAAGTATACCTAAATAGCTATTAAGCGCTTCAGTTGATATTTAGACTCCCTCATTGTGAAATACAAATTAACGACAACTCAAGATATCATTTTCACTTAGCCAACTGACAAATAGCAAAAGTGAGATAACACAATTTGTTACTGAAATCGGAGAACAAGAAACAGCCACTCCCGTAGGTCTTCACGTTTAGACAGTTATTAAAATGTATTTATAATTCCATTAATCTCTGGTCTCAAAATTTTAATTTTAGAAATTTACCCTACAGATTATCATGAACTATAAAGGGTCTTAGATTTATTTATTTTACATTTGATATAATTACCCTGAAACAGCTTTATAGACATTAGCAGAAGACTAGAGACTTCTAAACCAGAAAGAAAAAAAAAACTTTATTACTTAGGAGGATAGCCGGCAGCACAAGTGGCACGCCTTCATCAGTTCCTCCATCCCTTCGGGTCCCCCTGGGGGAAACACGGAGGGGCCCAGGTGGAGGCCACAGGGAGGGGCCACCTAGGTGATGTGTTCACACCACAGCCGAGGAAGACTGGGCTTCGCACTTTGAATCTTTTATGTTGACCAGTAACTAGACCTGCTCCCCTTCCTGCGGGAGATCTCACCTCTGTTCCCCATGGCTGTTCGCTGCCCAGTCGTCCCTGATCATGCAGATGGGAATAGAATGACAAGCTAGCACCTCGCCTTGTCACCTGTGGAGCACCGCCTCCTGGCACAGACACCTCACCCTGGGATTTAAGTGTGAGTGTTTTTATAGCATCTCAGAGTCACAGCAAATTATTAGAAACATATAAAGTGCCCGTCATTAAAGCTCTAAATATACTAGAAAGCTTCTCTATGCTAATGCATGAACGTGTAGTAAAGGGAGGAGATTGCTACATCTCTTTTTCAAGTCTGATTTTCTATAACCTAAATATAATGAATTATTTTTTAAAAACCTGCCATGGTATTGTCACTAGGAAGGAAAATTGCATAGTTGGGGACATGTGAGAAAGATCATTTACTGTACTAGGTATTTTTGTGCCTTTTAAATTTTGTCACGTTTATCTGCACAGATAGTTATCTCTCTAAAATATCCAAATCCACTAATCCATTCTTGCCTCTGAACTCATACCCAGACAGGGCCCTACTTTGCCATACATTTACTCCTAAGAGGGACAAACGTGTAAGGGGCAGATTCCTAAACTGCTCAATGTAAAGCAGGATCAGTATCACCATTATTCTCAGTCTCAGCACCCTCGTTTTCTGGGTATAAAACATTCATCACAAATGTAAATCATTTATTTATTTGCTGGTACATTTGGTTTTCTTCTGTTCCATGATAGAGAACATTGTAATCTCTACTGTCTAGAGTATAGTAAGTCCACTACAAAAATTAGAGGGCCTTAACTATATTGTGAAAAGCAACTAAACATTAAGGTCTGACATATGACCGGTATTTTGTTGTACAATTATAAGAACGCACTTATCAGTTTAATGGGAGGTTGGAAAGCTTAATAGGTTAGCACAAGTCTTCACCAGGAATCACTGCAGTTCCAAGGGGTAATAACAATAGCTAATATTAATGTATTGATGTACATCAGAATAGATTCTCATTATTTAGATGTTCTTTATTCTAGATCGAAGTCAGCTGACTATAACCCGGAAGCCAAATCTGGCCCATCATTTCTTCCTGTAAACAAAGTTTTCTTGGAACTCAACCACATTCACACATTTATGAGTTGTCTATGGCTGCTATCACACTACAACAGGAGAGTTGAGGAGCTGAGCCAGAAACCACAAAGCCTGAAACACTTACTCTCTGGCCCTTTCCAGAGGTAAAGATTGCAGTGCTGGAAGTTCTCTGTGGAATACATGCTTTCATCAACTTACAGGGACATTGGGTAACCCTCAGTATCGAGACACAAATTACTCAGTCCTTTGCCTGAAGGGAAAAAGGAAGAGAATCCTTACGTGAAAATGCTCTTAAAAATTCCTTGTAAATAATAACTGCTTATTCTCAGGTTAAGGAAGGCCAGAAGCATGGGCTGTAAAACTTCAATTACCATTAGACACGCTCTCCTAACACCATACTAACTGCTCATTCAAGGGTCCTCCTGTGCTCCGATCACAGCCCAGACTCTAAACATGGGAGGTGGCTGCCACTTCCATGTTCTCAGGTGGTTCTTAGATTTGTAACAGTAATTTGTCTCCTTAACGGCATTTCCGGCATTTCTGGCATTTCCGGCATTTCCAGGTCCTAAGGGCACCCTTCGGTTTAAGGTGAGCTCAAATTTCAAAGTAGATATAATGACTGTTGACAATCAACACAGGTATTGCTTTGATGATGTGTTATGAGTGTGTAGGTATTCATCTACTAACACTGGAGCTCAGATTTTCAGCTCATTCATTTGGGTAATCCTGGAAAAGCTGTAAAAGAAGACTTTTGATCAATAACTACATGGCTATATATATATGTGTGTGTGTGTGTGTACACACACACACATGCAAAAGGAGGTTTAGAGTTGTGACTATGCAAAACAGTTCATTGTATTGTTATTTATTAATGTATTATTTATTTGTATTATAGCTGTAAACTTACTTTTGCTCACCCTTGTAAATATATATTTGAAATGGCCCAGAGGCAAACATATTCTTTTGAAATGTATATTATCCAAGCCATATAGCTCCTCAGCCCAACTGTACCTCACACATTTATTGTTTATGTTTTATGAAAAAGGAATGTTCCAGATAGTGGCTAAAAAAATGCTCATTTGCCCATGGGTCATACAGCAGAGATTATGTGCACATAGAGGGCTAGAGGAGGAAGCTTCCATGTACTTTAATAGAATGAGATAAAAAGAGATAAGGGAGAATGGCATTCTCCGTTGATCAGCTTGATCATTTTTATAGATTGCTTGTCCGACGGGGGGAAAAATCACAGGCACTGCTTCACGTTTCCAAAGGATTAGCATTGGACTAAGTTGTTCCCTACACCCCTCCTTATACCATTATACCTCAATTATTTGACTTTTCTGTTAGCAAATGCCAGTCACTCCCAGGTGTCCTTCATTATCAAGTCAAAGTATTTTCCTTCTCAAACTTCAGATTGCAGCCTTTCCCAAGGCTTCCTGGTGGTTTTAAGGGGAACAAAACTTTCCCGATAAGATATTTCATACTTTGAAAATCATTTTGAGAACAGCATGCTGTACGTGTGCGAGATTAATTCTCTCCTCATCACATGCAGATAAAGTTGGGAAGGTTTTTCTACTATAATCAGGAGAGCTTTCTGCTACAGTAACCCTTTCTGACTATGGTCCAGCCACTGCCCTATTTGCAGGATAAAAGAAAGAGGGAGCCTTGAAGCTGCAAGTGAATACAATACTATTGTATATTGTTTAACACTGCAGTGATGATACCTGAGGTGACTTATGTTAAATTAATTCTATATGTCAAATCCACTAGATTTGCTCTTTTCAGCTGGGTATAAACATTGCTGCCATTTTTTTTTTGGTTCAGCATACAGGTTTAGTTTAGTGTGCATGCAACTCAAATCCAAAGTACTGTAAAGCAGACAGAAAGAACCAGTACTCGGGCAATTGTATTTAGAAATGACTAACTCCAAGGTAAATATCTGCACTCAGTGCAGGCTCATCAGGCATCCTTATCAAGTGGTAGGGAGGGTGCTTTACCCAAAGTTTAACACGGAATGGTTAAAGGCAAGGACAACTTTCAGGTGCCCTTATCAACATATTAGCCCCAATTGCATTTTCCAAATATGTTATCAAAATGGTAATTCTGTGCTTTCCTTTCTGTAGCTAGACTAGGTTTCATAAAGGTAGAATTATTGCTATAAATATATTGGGGGGAAACTATTTCAATTACTGGGAGAATATGTAACTCCAAGTCTATTTATTTCAATTTATTTGACTGTCTTGATATATTCGCGCACAGAACTTTAGAGAGAATGAATAAATTCACCTTGAAATTGTACCAATTGACTTTGGCTGGGCTAGGCAGTGAGAAGAATCAGAGTCCCTTTTTAAAATAAGCCTTGACAATGCTGATCAAAACAAAGAGGCTATTCATTTATTAAACTGACAGTTGGGCTCTGGCTTCAGGCTTATGGGATGCTGGGGCCTGGAGTGTGAGTCGGGGGGCCTGGGGTGTGAGTTGTGGCTGGGGTGCCGGCCTCTACCAGATGCATTTTTGCTCCTCGCCCACTCAGAGCCTATACCTGATGCGTGACATTTCCTAGGATATTAGCAGCTGTTCAGATGTCAAGCAGCTGGTGTGAGAACTGTCAACCACTCCAGGTTGTTATTCTATGAGTGACATGTTAGCCCTGAGAACATTTTCATAAAACCACCTTGGTTTCCCTTTACAATCTATTAGAACTTAAGCAAAGAGAGCTGTTGTGGAAAACAACCCTATTAAAGCAAAACTGGGGACTTCCGCCAAGATGGAGGCGTAGGTGGAAACACTGTGCCTTCTCCCACAACCAAGTTTGAATACAACAAAGGTTTAGTAAACAAAGACGCAGCCAAAGAACAGAAAATTGAACTATAAGGAAGTCCAACAACAACAAACCGTTTGACCGGACCAGTAAGAGGGGCAGAGCCAGCAGCGGAGCAAGGTCGGGCAGGAAGGATCCCCCAACCCAGGTGACCCAGGCACCCAGGCACCCAGGCACCCAGGCAACCGGGGTAGCATCGAGCAGACCCAGTGAGGGTGCGGGGCGGCAGGTTGACCGCGGTCACACATTTGTGTGCAGTGAGACAGACCTTGCGGGCCCCAGCGGCAGGAAGCAGCAGGGAGGACCGCCATTGCTCCCCTTTGACCCCGCCCCCACATATAGCGTCACAACCCAGCGACTGAGTTGCCCCGCCCTGGTAAACACCTAGGTCTCCGCTCCTCATACGTAACAGGCATGAACAGTCCAAAATATGGCTCAAGAGGAACTCAAAGCACCAGAGCCAATAACTCTAAGCAACCAAGAAATAGCGAACCTCTCAGATGCACAGTTCAAAACAGTGGTGATCAGGATGCTCACAGAACTGGTTGATTTTAGTCACAAATTAGAGGAACATTTGAAGGCTAAACTAATTGAAATGAAGGGAAATGCACAGGAAACCAGTAGTGATGGAAAGGAAACTGGGACTCAAATCAAGGGAGTAGACCAGAAAAAAGAAAGAAACAACCAAACAGAAAAGAAGGAGGAAACAAAAATTCAAAAAAATGAGGAGAGGCTTAGGAACCTCCAGGACATCTTTAAACGTTCCAACATCTGAATTATACGGGTACCAGAAGGCGAAAAGAAACAGCCATGAGTGGAAAACTTATTTGAACAAATAATAAAGGAGAACTTCCCCAGTCTGGCAAAGGAAATAGACTTCCAGGAAATCCAGGAAGCTCAGAGAGTGCCAAAGAACTTGGACCCAAGAAGGAACACACCAAGGCACATCATAATTACATTAGCCAAGATGAAAATGAAGGAGAGAATCCTGGAAGCAGCAAGAGATAAGGGGACAGTCACCTACAAAGGAGTTCCCATCAGACTGTCAGCAGATTTCTCAAAAGAGACCTTACAGGCAAGAAGGAGCTGGAAAGAAGTATTCCAAGTCATGAAATCCAAAGACCTACAGCCAAGATTGCTCTATTCAGCAAAGCTTTCATTTAGAATGGAAGGACAGATAAAGTGCTTCTCAGAAAAGATCAAATTCAAGGAGTTCATCATCACCAAGCCCTTATTATATGAAATATTAAAGGGACTTATTTAAGAAAAAGAAGATAAAAATATGAACAGTGAAAGGACAGCCAACTCACAGTTATTAACAACCACACCTAAAATGAAAACAAACCAAAAGGACAGCTAGATCAGGAGCGGAACCATAGAAATGAAGAACACATGGAGGGTTAGCAACAGGGGAGTGGGAGGAGGAGAAGGGGGGAGAAGGTACAGAGAATAAGTAGCATAGATGGTAGGTAGAAAATAGATAGGGGGGAGGGCAAGAATAGTAGGGGAAATATAGAATCTAAACTTGAGACATGTGGTCATAAACTAAAGGGGGGAATGGTGGGGGATGGGGTATGCAGGGTGGAAGGGAATGAAAGGGGGGGAATAGAGCAACTGTAATGGTATTATCAATAAAATATATTTTTTTAAAAAAGCAAAACTGGGCACCCAATGGCCGCACCAGATAATGGTGGTTATTACAGGGTAGTAAAATGGGCATTAAATAATGTGTTACTCATAACAGTTAACATACCAAAGTTTAAAGATAACTCATTTATTTTGTAAGTGATAGTGAATTCCAGCTTACATTTATTATTACGTATTCAACAGTTCAAGCACTACAAAGCCATTCTGGATCCTCTCTCACCATTCTACATACACCAGAATAATCTTGGGTAGGGCACTGAGAGCATATTGGGTACACAGAAACAACACCCTGTGTGTGTGTGTGTGTGTGGCCATCCAAAAGCTTCACAATCACATGCAATAGGGCAAACCGTGGTCAACAGGACAATAGCGCTTTTAAGGATTAGTCATCCAGAGTGTTATTTTGGCTTCCTAGGTACATGCAGCAACATTTTAGAGAATGTGTTCTCTCTGGCAACACTGATCGCTGTATGTTCAACCAAAGGGTTTCTTCTAAGAACATGCTCTTGTAAAATCAATACCGATGCAGTAAAGACAAGTTCTTGAATCAGCATAAAGTGATGTCAGAATCTAATCATTGTTAGGAGAAAGAGAAGGGTCTTTTTTTAAAAAAATAGAGCGGTCTGGAAAGAATGGAGCTCAGTGAGAGTAAGCTCGTATGAAACCTTTAAACAAGGAGGGCGAAGCACAAAACGCAAGTCACAAGGAGAACGTGCATATTCTCCAAGTTTCTCGTCCGTCTCAGCTATCCTAAGAACACAAGTTTACCTAGAATAGCAAAAACAAATCTGTGAATTTAAACTCATTTAGTAAAATGATGTGGCCTGATAAAAAAAACTACGTCAATATAGCTAATTAATTTTTAACCTTCACCTGGGGTATGTTTGTTGATTTAAGTGAAAGGGGAAGGGAAAGAGAGAGAGAGGAACACAAGAGAGAGAGAAACTTTATCAGTGCTTCCCACGTGCACCCTGAGAGAAACCTGCAACCTAGGTTTGTGACCCAACTGGGAATCAAACCCCAAACCCACAACATTTTGGTGTATAGCAGGACACTAACAAACTGAGCCACCTGGCTATGGGGCAACGTAGATAGTTTTTTATTCTTTCATTTCATGCTGAACATTCACACATGCTCATTATTCTGCTCATAAGCATTCAGCACCACAGAGTGGACTCTGTCCTTCCTAGATTCATTTCCAAATTTTTGTAACATTATCATAAATTTCCCTCAGAGAATCATTACTCCCACTCTTAGCCCACATAATTCAGAGAACATTGAATAAACCCTGAAATCAAAGGGCAGGCAGGTGACCTGGGAATAAACCAGTTCCTGCCTTGTACACACCCCTTAAAGTGGTGGATCACTCCATCAGAGCCAATCAAATTTAGCCCCAGAATTCCAATCTGAATTGTACTGCAAAGAGAGCATCTCTGAAGATTGAATGATTATAGGGGAGGGTAAAAGGAAAAATAAAAGAACACAGGTATGGAAAGAGCCTGGTAACATACACTGAGACCCTGAATTTGTTCTAATCTAAGACCAGCACAAACCATACACCTTCCAGTTATGCAAGCAAATAAATTCCCCATTTTATTAAGTCAATCTGCAATGACTTTGTTCTTGGGACCTGAACATATGGTAACTTACCTATGTTCAAATATTTATTAAGTTTTCTTTCCAAGTTCCTAAACAAAATTGTGGATGGAAAAGAAAGAATATTATTAAAATAGATGTGAATTTTTGACAGGTAGCCTTCACCAACATTTTTTTTTTGCCTATGCTTTAGTGGAAACATATACTTAACAAATGGTTCTAGAACAATTGGACATCCACATGTGAAGAAATTAATCTATACACAGATCTTACTACCCTTCACAAAAATCAGCTCATAACTGACGACAATCTTAAAAGCAGCCAGGTAATTTCAAAAGATTTATAATCTACACTGAAATCAATCTACTAATAGAAAAAACAAAAGCCAGAAAACAATGGAATGTTAATCTTCAAACTTATGAAAAACAAAAGAAAACCTTACTTAGCTAGAGTTCTAGCTAAGAGAAAATATCTACAGAGAATGCAGGTAAAATAAATACACTTTAAGATAAGAAAAAATAAAGGAAATTAAGAAAAGGAAAACCTGGGAGAATTAATCACCATTAGACTTTGTACTAAAGGATAATCTGGTTGCAGTTGTTTAAGAAGAACAATATTGATCACAGAAATAGGCTAGAATGAAGGAAAATAAGAAAAGTAAGACAAGTAAATATACACAGAAATTAATTCAGAATGGATCGCAGACCCAACTGTAAAATGTAAAACTCCTAGAAAGTTAACATAGGACAAAATCTAGTGACTCTGGGTATGGCGATGGCTCTTTAGATACAACACCAAAGACATGATTTATACAATGAATCATTGATAATCTGGAATTCAAATTCAAATAAAAAACTGTTCTGAGAAAGACAATGTGAAGAGAATGAGAGGACAAGTGATGGACTGGAAGAAAATATTTACAGAAGAGACATCTAATAAAGTCTCAATCGCAATATAAAAAAACTTTTAAAATCCAACTACATAAAAACAACCTGATTAAAAATGAGCCAAAGAATTTAAGGCAACTCATCAAAGAAGATACACAGATGGCAAATAAGGATATAAAAAGATGCTCCACATCTTCTATCATTAGGATATTAGAGATTAAAACTATGATTAGATACCACTACACGCTTACTAGAATGGCCAAAATATAAAACCCTGACAATGCCAAATGCTGACAAGGATGTGCAACAACAGGAACTCTCATTCATTGCTGGTAGAAATGTAAACTGATAGTCAATTTGGAAGACAGTTTAGTAACTTCTTACAAAACGAAATATACTCATCATATAATCCAGCAGCTGCATTCCTCTATATTTACCCAAAGGAGCTGAACATTCATGTTAAACACTTGCATCTAAACAAAAACATACACATGAATGTTCATAGCAGTTTTATTCATAATTGCCACAACTTGAAATCAGCCAAGATGTCCCTTAGTTGGTGAATGAATAAACTGTGACGCAACCAGACAATGGAATATTCTTCAGTGCTAAAAAGAAATGAGCTACCTAGCTATGAAAAAACCTAAACTCTAAATGCATACTAGTAAGTCAAAGAAGCTGATCTGAAAAGGCTATACGGTGTATAATTCCAAATATTGTATATGACATTCAGGAAGAGGCAAAAATAGGGAGAGAGTAAAAACTACTTGGTTGCCAGGAGGTCAGGTTGAATAGGTGGAGCACAGAAGATTTTTAGGGCAGTGAAAATACTCTGTATGATACCATAATGATGGATACATGTCATTATACACTTGTCCAAACCCATAGAATGTACAATATCCAAACTTAGAAAATAAGAGCTTTATAAATAATAAATTGTAATTATGTTCTGTTACTTATTATTCATCACTGTTGTTGGATTTCTTTGAAGGTGACCAATTCACTTATCTTTTAGAAAAGATGGGAAAATAGAACCATCTTTCAACCTGTGAGCAATGCTGTTTGCAAATATGGCGGCACAGAGAGCTTGGACTCTAAATCCAGGGAGACATTGTTTAGAACCCATGCTAACAATCATAAACTGTTCAGTTATTTCACTTTGCTGAGCTGATTTTCTCTCCTGTAAAGGAGAATAAGATAACTTTTGCCATAGTAGTAAAGCCCTTGAAAAACTTTATATTCCCTAGCCTAGTGATTAATTCCAGAATATTCAATAATTGTTCTTTTAGTCTCTCCTTTAAGTTTTTTCTACAATCCGACACTCAAATATAATAAACATGTTAGAAATCTTTTCTGGACTACAGTAGTTGTTAATCATGACTATTAATTACCAGGATCTTTGAATATTCACAATGTCTGTTGGGTATTATAAACTTTATCTTTTCTACTTCCTAATATATAAATCTTCTTGAACGAAAAGGAAAACAAAACCATAATAAAAACATGAGACATGAAAGGTAGTGGCATTTTCTAAATTTCCATTTTGTATACATAGACTTTGAATGAGGAGGCTACCAAATGTGAGAAACTGAGAAAAAAAGAAACTCAACCATTTTCTTGCAGGTAAATTTGTTGTCCTTGCAGGTAAATTTGTTGTTCTGCAGTAGAGAACTTGTAACTTTTCAATTCTATACATCGTGTGATGCTTTAAAGTGTAAAACCTAGCCGACACTATGACTCCCAATAAATGACCCCTTCTGTGATTTAATTCTCGGAAAGAGTAAAGTTGAACACAAAGAGCCTGCAGGAATCTGACAGTGGTCATATATATAAGAAATTGTGTCCTAGTTTTTCTCTATTCAGCCATCCACCAGACAGCAGTGAGGGATTTTGGCAAGAGAATGATCTTTCTTATAAAATTTCATTTGAACATTGATTTAATTATTTACTTCTCTGGAATTATTAAATTACTAAAAAAAATATTTACTGGCAATCTACTTACCAGTGGTTGGTTACACTGAATTCAGAGGATCGATTTACTGTAAATTAAAGAAAATATTATTTAAAGCAAGGACATATTTTCTTCCTTCCTCATAAAGACTATCAACTATGAAACTGCAGGGTTTTTTTTTTAATCTTTAGTTACAAGTAAAGAAACAGATGATGAATTCATGTCTGTGGTATTAGGAAGGGGAACGGGAACGTGTTGGCAGGTTAAGCGTAAGAAGTGTGTTATTTTTATCTTGCAGCGGCAGGCTTTAATCTAAGTACATGAAGGAATCAGTTCCAAAGAGAGTCCGTTGGAGTCTCCAGATTAGAAGAAAATGCTGGCTTTTTTGGTACCAGCTGATATTCTGGTAATTAAGTAATAAGACTATGTCCTGCTGTTTACATAGCACCTCAAAAATGGGTGTGTTTTTAATTGTCAGATTGTTCATGATCACTGGTGTACACTGTGGCTGACACACCTAGAAAAGCTAAACCCACTGCCCTAAGAGCAAACACTTCCGCTGACAGTCATTTGATTGCTGCCACCTGAGAGAAGACAATTAAAGTAAATTGGGGACATTTTCCAGAGCTGTAAAAACTGGCAAAGATGTGCCATTAAGCCATCCAAATGGAACCTGACACATGAACAGCAGTTTTGCTGAGAACGGGGAATGAAAGTCAACAATATGAAAGGAAGAGCAGAATGTCTGAAGATACAGAGATTTGTGTTCTCTCGTGAGAGCTGGAGGTGATAAAGATGGCCCCGTGGGTTAGCTGTTCAACTCTACAGAAAAGAATTTGACTCGCTAAATTGTGTCTTCTTTCTAAAAACAAGAGCAAAGAACAGTAGGAAAAATAGGGAAACATACAGGAAACAGTATTTTCCGTAACCTGAATCAAAACAAGTCAACTGGTAAAAGTAAATAATAAAGAGAATTTTCACACCTTTTTTTCCTGACCAATGTGCATAAAACTTTTATTTGATAAATAAGAATCTCTGTTAAGACATGTGAAAGATTCCTTAGAAATCGCATTCTGTCCACAGAATTGCTGCTTCATCTGACACTAATGAGTGCTTTGTACGTGCGCATAAAAAGAAAAGAAATTAAGTTATTTCCATTGTGATGTGAGGAAACACATTTGCATTGATCCTCATGCAGACTTTGAAAATAAGAAAATTTCAGGTTGACATCCACTGAATACTTCAAAAGGATGCAGAAAATACCAACCTTTTGCCTGATTCTACAAGGCCCAATTATTTAAAAAGGTATTCATTTAACATATATAATTTGCTAGATCTATAGGAATAAAAGTTATGATAAAAGACCACTTTCCTAGTTGGGTCTTAAATCACAAAATGAACTCGAAATTCCTCACAAACTCTGAACTGACATTATTTTAACCAGAGTAATACGAAGAAGAAAATTGCATGGAATCTAAAATGTCGTTGGATTGAGGCTAGATTGTTGCTTTTAAACTGAGTCAAAGTGTGAATTTAATTTTAGTGTTGGGCAAAATGAGAATACTGAATATGTTTTAATGTCCTATCTAGTGGGAATATGAAAGTTTACAGAAAATAAACATATTTGTTAATGCAGATGTTTCCTGCTCTGTGTACTTTATGGTTTCAAAACTATGGTTTCTAATATGGTAATTTATTTCCGTGGAGCAGGTATCACTTTATAACCTTGACATCACAGTAGACTAGGGGTCAAAGAAGCTAATGGACTCTTTCTCTTTCCTTCCTCCAATCTCTCTCAATGTAGCATTGCTTTTTTTTTCTCCAAAACAAACAAACCAGCCAACCCAAAACAAAAGTAGATGCAAAAACCTAAAGGTTTTGTTTTGTATTTTTAGAAGTGTCTTTAAAGGAAGAGACAGAGATATCCAGAGTATATTTTTTAAAAGAGAACAAATAGAGAAGCTCCAAAGTCAAAATTCACAGCAAAAAAAATAAGCTTATGGAATGTTCACATGTGTGTATGCATACTATTTCTCTTTCTGCTTTTCTAGCTCCCTCTCCAGAGCCAGATAAATAAATAAATAAATAATCATGCACATACAACTACATATATACACATATAGTACATTCATTCAAAAGACTTTCGTTCAATATACAATAAGAAAAAATCTGAGAATAAAAATAGTCCAAGTTGAAAAAAATTTCAGAAATAAATTGTTTTTGGCCATCAATGTTAAATATTCAAAGTGACCGAGAATCCACCCAATAGAAACAGAGTGCTGGCAACACAATATGATGGTCATCTCCCTCTAAAATTGCTAGGTTTTGGTGGGTGTTTCTTTTTTGTTAAGTAAGTTTAAAAAACTATGATACTCTTTTTTTAGAGCTGTTGTATGCTCAGAGCAAAATTGAGAGCAAGGTGCAGAGATTTGCCAGTATACCCTAGCCCATCACACATGTATACAGGTCTTCCCTTATCAAAACCCCCTACCAGACTGGTGTATTTGTTACAATGAATGAACCCACATTTGCACATTATAATCACCCAAAGTCCAAAGTTTAACTATAGTTAAACTATTAGTTAAACTATAGTTTAACTATTCCTCATATAACATATGATGGAATTACTAGAATGATGCATTATTTTCTCATTATTTGTGAATTATAACAAAATATTCCTAAATTTAGGAGATTATATATTAATTAATAATTCTACATTAATTAATTATCTGTAATTTATCATACCTCAGGGGATATACACATATATCATACTTCAATTTATCATACTTCAGCTTACTCTAATATGAAATTCAATGTTTAGCAAAGGCCTTGGGGTCCAATCAAAATCATGTTTCAATTTAGTTTATGTAGTTATAGTAAGCATTAATGATTAAAAAGTAGTCATGAGTTCCCACAAATTTGACATGATGTGCAATTCTTGGTTTGTTCTGTCTTCCTTAGTCACCTACAAAATTTCAATATATAGAAATAAAAGAAGATGCAATTTCAAGTCCAGGACTTTGCTATCAACAATTAAATATGTCATCTAGATGAGACAGATTTCTAAAAATGATTTTTTTTTGTTTGGGAAACCACAGCTGTAGACTTAATTTACCATTCTAAAGACTGAGACATAGCGAACCAGATTTCCTCATAATTATGTTACTGAAAACCTGATAGAACATAGCCCCAAACCATGCTCTTCCCATAAAGACAGGATTTCATGAGAAATTTGGTCTTATTAGGAAGTACTCAGATTTGATACTTTGCACATTTTATTCTATATTTCTATTGTTTTTCTTCGAAAACAATGTATAGAATTTTGTTTGGAATGGCATGTAAACAATTGTCTTCATCTTTGTGATAACAAATTTCATTACATGCCAATCTTTGGTTCATCTTGGAAAATTCAGGATACGACATACAAGTTAGGATATTGTGATATCAATCAACTATTGAAACTGTAAATATTCACCTGAAAATAAATGTATCCTGCAAAATAGAAAACAAACAGTTGAGCTGATTTTGCTACCAAGTGACTGGTGGTTTTCATGAAGGGAATTGGCATGGATCCAGCCGGAGTGGAAAACTAGTCAACGGGATTCCATGAACGCATTTTCAACGATAATTGGAGGCAGAGGCTGTGGTTCCCACCCTCTATAGCCAATGTCCCAGGTTGGGTGGTGTGGTTTGGGGTGGGGAAGGAGAATCCTCCTAGTCTATGACCTTTTCTATGACTTGATCACTATGGTGCCAAAAAATAAGTAATAAAGCTTGAACTTTAAAAATCAAAATATAGATCATTATTTCCATTTGAAGAATAACACGTGTCACCAATTATACCTCACATCCCTCCGGCTCCCTACATGAGACCATTGAAGTTAGTCTATACATTGAATTAATCCATCAGACTACTTAAACAACCTAACAACTTGTAAAACTTTTTTTTGCAACTTTCCGTTTTCATACAGCCATTTGGCAAGCTACCAGTTTTGGCATCGAGCATACAATGTTATGGTATAATTTGGTGCTTCAGATGAAAAGCTCAGTTGTATGCAGTTCAGATCCAGTATATGATGAAAATTGTTTCATCTGAAGGAGAAATTACCACCCTGTAAGCACTCTGTGTCTGTGTTATACAACTGTACATTCACACACACCCTTGCTGCTCCTAGCAAGGATCTGACAGATCTATTTGACCTAATGGATTCCATATCATTAATATACATGTATGTGAAAATTTTGTATGTTTTGACATCTATGATATCAAAGTAAACATAAACAGCTTATGATGGTAGAATACTTTTTCTTCTAAGAGGAAGATATATAACACACCTTTAAAAAGGCCAAATGTTAACATTGAAAGTGAAGTAAAGTTAGCAATAAAGAAAATTGCTTATCAAATGGCATAATTATTTACTAATTATTCACTTTATGCTTTCAAAAAAATATGGCACGGCGTTTGTGTTTGGAATAGCTCATTCATTTTTCATGTGAAAGCACATCCATAAATATTTGTCTAAGGAAAGACCTGCTCTGTGTACAAATGATCGTTGAAAATGAGTGCTTCAAAGTAGATCTCCAATGTTTTCACTGAGAAATAATGAAAACATATTTGATAAATAATTCATTTACACCTGCTGTGCATAATAATCACTCATGATGTTGGAGTTCATTCTGAAACAGTTCTCCAAATAAGTTGTCTTTTGCACCGCGGTGTTTCCAGTGAGGAGATTTGAAAGTTTATGATATTTAAGTAAACACGTTGATCTAGGAATTAATACAATAAAACTGCTCCCTGGAGCTTTGTGTAAATGATGTTATCTTAAATGTGCAAATGGCTTAGCTCCAGGTTTAAATAAGAATTGTATAAAAGGGACTGCCAATACTAAATCATCATACTTTTTAAATTTTTCAAAATCAAGGTAGCACATTCAACGTGTAAAATGTTTTAAAACAGGTGTGAAAGAGAATATCATTATAAGTCCACGCTGACCAATGAGTGGTCTTCCAAAAGGCAACAACTAGAAACTTGGTAAAAATGCAAATTCTCAGTTCCTCAGTCAAATATTGTATCAGAAACTCTGGGGCTGGGGCTTAACTTTGAGATCCCCCAATTATATTATGGGGTAAAGGTTCTATACTATTAGTATGTCATCAATGTTTAGCATATCCTAAAGATTAAGAATTTAGGGAAAAATAAAAATACACCAACATTTCCATTGGCATTTGAGTACAAAAATATATTTCCCCTTTTTATATTCAATTTATGCTTAAGTCATTTTTGTCAAAGTGGACTCAAATCCTTTCCACCTCTATTTGCAGAACTTCTTTTATTTTGTGTTTAATATTATATAGCTAAAGAATTTATACCTTGAGAAGGCTTCAAGGAGGTACAAATATATGTCATTTTCTCAGTTCAAAAAGAATATCTTTTTGTTTGTTTCTTTTTGTGTGTGTTCAAGACTTTGAGTGAATAATTCCTTTATAATAATCATAATAATGATTGGTGAAAGAATCTCAGCCTTGAAGATTTATTGTATCGGGGTTTACATAAATAGGAAAATAACTCACACATGGAGAGCAGTGGACTTCCCAGGTACAATAAAATGGACATTAAAGCTAACAAAATGCCAACACATTGAAATAAAATTTGACTTCTAAGAAAAGATATTATCCCTGTATTCTGATCCTTGATGTTGGGCAGTTACTTATGAGTTCATAACCGCTACATTTCTCAAACCATGTACTTAGTTGAAATTGTTTCTCATCACCCAAAACTACTTTTCCATACCTGAACTGCACTGCTAAAATAACTTAGAAATTTCTCCCCTATCAATAGGTGTGCTCAACGAATGTAGGAATGAACACCTGAGAGAGGCTGCCTTACTGAATTCCGGGATGGCTTGGTAGGGTAGAAACCATGTTAATATGAAGCTTGTGCTTACTGCAACTATCTGGGGTATAAATATTGACTTGATAGCTATTACTAGTATATGGTAATTAAAGTCATGGAATGCTAGAAATGCAGGGACAGTAGGCAGAAAGCCTAAAACACAATTTAGCTGTTCATAAGTCAGTACAATATAAAAATAATAAAAACAGAAAAGTACTTGAATACAATAAAAGTTACATTAAAGGCAATGGTGTTATTGTTGAAATTGTGGTTTCATTAATGTAAGAATGACAAAAATGTGGAAGAAAACAGAAAGAAAAGTCTCTGAAATTAAAGACAACTTAAATAGGAGTTTGGGGAAAAAAAGGAAGAACAAAAGGTTGAACAGAAACCAAATAAAAATCGTTATTTTTGTGTAGGAGATCATTTTGGGATTTTTATAAATATGAAAGATAAAATGCAGAACATCATTTTCATAGCAGCAGCAAAGCCTCTTTGGTAGAAAATGGGTTCTGAATTTGAGGGTGATACTGCAGAGCTGCCCACAGTAGAGATGTTTTTCCATTAAGTCCAATAGGCTTTCTATTGTGTTTATTGAACTTAATAGTCAAAAGTTTCAGATATGCTTGTTATATAACATTTAAATAATAATGTTCTCTAATAATTGAGATTAGAAGCAGATGTGCAGCTAAAAGCACATTTTTAATATTTTTAACCATTAGGGCAACAGATGATATTATTTGAGCTTAAACATTCTATATATATTTCTTTTGGTACCAGTGCCTTTATTGAAGTGTTGCTAACTCTCTCTCTCTCTCAAATGGTTTAGGAAGTAATTTGATCACCACCACCCCATTCATGGCACAGTCTTAATGATCAAGAAGGTATTGATCACAAAAGTCAATTAAATCCCACTTCTGAAAGCTCCCTGTGCACATGCAGTGGAGATGCATTAGATACAGCCACTAGAGCCCTGGCTGGTGTAGCTCAGTGGATTGAACGTGGGCCTGTGAACCACAGGATCACGGTTCGATTCCCAGTCAGGGCACAGGCCTGGGTTGCCCCCCAGCAGGGGACACACCAGAGGCAACCATACATTAATATTTCTTCCCCTCTCTCCTTCCCTTCCCCTCTAAAGAGACAAATAAATTAAAAATATTTTTTTTAAAAAGAAAAGAAACAGCCACTAGGAGAGACCAGGATGGAGACTTTTGAATGCAATTGAGCTAAGATAATTGACAAAACGTAAAGTTGAAATCTACCTTCACGACTTTCATGTCGCCTGTTTTTGTTCATGTGTGTGTTTTTTTTTAATTTAGTTCTGTCCAGAACAGTGCCAAGAGAACTACTGTTTTATTGTTTGTTTCCACACCATTACACATCTGATTGGCATGTCTTGCTTCTAGTTCTCTGCCTCTGGGCTCTGTGTTGCCACTCAGGGAGGTAACCTTGACCAGAGCCCTAGGTTCTTAGTGATATTCTTTCTAGCTCATCCCCAGCCCAGCAATCTATCTGGTCTTGCTGAAAGAGGATGCTGAAGCTTAATTGCTTTCTTTAACCCTTTTTATAGTAAAATATCTCACAAACAAAGTAAGCAAATGTATACAGCACAGCCATGTATCACACACACCTATACTCTCTCCCAGTAGCTACCTAATCCCAACTTGTAAAAGGCAAATGAAACTTAAAACCAGATTTGTTTCCGTTTAAAAGTATGTATAAATGTTATCACATGGTACATAGTATTTGTAGGTCTGCTGTCCTTCACCAAATGTTACGTTCGTAAGATTCAGGTATATTGTTCGGTGTGTCTGTAGGTCTTTGATTTTCATTGTATGTTTGGTATTCTGTTATTTGCATGTATGACAGGCTACCAATAGTCTTATACAGGTCTCTTGCACGTATTCTTTGCTACCTATCTAGGGGTATAATTGCAAGACCGTGAAGTACCCATACATTTACATATAGGAATGAGAACCAAATTGATTCTCCAAGTGATCCCATGCCGTGTAAAAGAGCATTCAGTGTTCTACACCTTTGCTGACATGGAGTTGCCTTTTTAATTTTACCCAATCCAGTGGGCATAGAATGGTGTCTCATCATGTTTTAATTTGCATTTCCCTGAGTACGCATAAGGCTGAGAACTTTTCCAGACTTTTTATTTGACATTTGGGTATCTTATTCAAGCCTCTTGCCCATTTTTCCTATGGGTTCTTTTGTCTTTTTTTCTTACCAATTAGTAGTTCTCTTATATATTCTGGATGCCAGTCCTTCACCCAGTTATGTACTGTCCATAGACTCCCACTCTGAATGACGTTTTTTATTCTCTTATGTCATCTTCTAAAATAAGTTCTTGAATTTAAAGTTTTCCAACTACCAATGTTTTCCATTACGGTTAGTACTTTGTGTGTTCTACTTAAGAAATATTGCCCTGCTCCATTGTAAAGACATTCTATATAATCCAAAAATTCTGTATTTCCCACCTAAAAAATAATTTACTGGAGTTCATTAACTCTTGTCCTTATTTATTTTCATGGGGTGCCAGATTTTTGCAGATTCTATCTGTAGAAATAATTTGATTTTTCAGATGATAAGATCTTACTCTAGAAAGAATTAATATTGCTTCTTCCAGGTGCTTAAGGGCATCTGTGATGTGATATCATCTCAATGCAATTCCAGGTATCCAAGCAGCAGTCCCAGAGGGCACTCCCTTTAGTTTTTCCTTCCCCTTATGATGCCTCCCTGGACACCTATTTCTCTCTTCTTAGCCCCAAGAAGCTGTCAGAAGAACTGCCCAATCCTGAACAACCCACTCAGGAGCCCACAGGGGAACGCATTCTGGCCATGAATATTTCCCTGTTAATTCCATTGCTTTCAACACCATTGCTCCAGGCTAAGTACCCTAGTTGTCCTCAGCAGGAAAGCTGGGCCTGAATTATCTACTCCACTGTGACCAGAAGCCCCGCTGCACTATTTCTTGTCTTTTAGTTTATGATTCTGGCAACGCTCCAGAGAACCATAAGGCAGGCGGTAAGACACTGTAGGTGTTATAGAAACTGCAAAGGGTGGTGGTGGGGACAGAGAAAAATTCTTCAGAATTTGTTGAGACTATTATCCTCATTTGACTCAAACTCCTCGTCTCTCTGCCACAATATCCAAACATGAAAAAAATAAAATACCAATAAGATTTCTTATAAACAGAAAATTATTAGTATTATTTTCTATTACTAATTTTTAATGTAAAAATGTATAATATGTGGTCATTATCATGACAGTCAAAATTGAATCCTATCAATTTTTAGTCTTTATTAAAATTTTGAGTTGAAAGGAATAAATGTGTAAAAACAACCAACTTGAAATGTACCATAATAAATAAACTGTAGTACAATATTTGAGAGATTTAATTTTATAATTGCATTTTCAGATGAAATACAATTAAAGACATAACGTGGAAAATCTGAAATGAAAATTTTCTTTGAAAAAAATAAGTGATTTTGTAAAGGAGCAGTTGCTATATGAAGGCAGCAAATTGGGGGCGGGAATGGTGGAGGGAGGGAGAGAGTGGATTAGGAGTCAAAATATGAAATGTACAGAAAAATATAGGGCCATAAAAAATGTTTAAAATATTCAACATTAATACGGTATTTCTACTCTCTACTTGCCTGTTCTCCACAACCACCAATTTTTAATTTAGTGGAGTCCAAGTGACTGGCCTACAAATTTATCTCAATTCTGACACTATTTACCTTAAGATAATGTCAGAAACCACAAGGTAAGGGCTCAGTCTGACAAGACTGACCTCAAAGCCAATGCCAATCACAAGTCCATGTTATTACCTGTACTTCTGGTCAAATCACTATATAATAAAGGTTCTCATGACCCCACCTAGTGCGATTAATTTTAATACCTCACAGAACATTGAAAAACAGTTTATTAACTAGCTTACTGCTTTGTAGCAATTGATATTACAGGGTATGAATAAACAGCTAGATTTAGAGATATAGCACAGAGTCTGGAAGGGTCCTGAAGAATGTTCATTACAGTATGATTCACGATGGCCATGGAAACAACCCAAGTGTCCTTCTACTGATGACTGGATAAAGAAGGTGTGGTACATATATACAGTGAAATACTACTCAGACATAAGAAAATTTGAAGTACTGCCATTTTTGACAACATGAATGGATCTTGAGAATATCATGCTACATGAAATAGATGATATGGAAAAGGTCCAGAATCACATCATTTCACTCATATGAAACTGAAAACAACAAATAATGTAAACAAACAAAAACCCGGTCACAGACAATAGCCTGGTGGTTATCGAAGGGAAAGGAGGGGGAGGGGGTAGTGAAATATAGAGGGGGTCGAATGTAGAGTGACTGAAGGAGATTTGACTTTGGGTGGTGAACCCCCATTACAATTTGCAGTTGACGTATTATACAATGGTACACTTGAAACTATATACTTTTAGTACTAGTTCCCCCTAATACATTTAATTTTAAAAAGGAGCTTCTGACCCTGTGGAGTTTGAGGTAGGCTCCCCTCCCAACACTCAGATGCATGTTGGTTCTCTACCCTGAAAGCTCATTAAACCCCATTCTTTTGAGTTTTTATGGAAGCTTCATACAGGGGTATGATTGATTAAATCATTGGCCATTGGTGATTGAACTCAATCTCTACACTTTCCCCTGCCAAGAAGTCAGGTTTGGGGCTTAAAATTTCCCTGGCAACAATCCCCTTTTCAGGGCTTTCCAAAAGTCACCTCATCCATACAAACTAGTAGAGGTTGAGTGCGGCTTATTAGAAATAACAAAAGATTCTCTCATCAATTACAGACTTCCAAGGATTTTAGAAACCTAGGGCTAGAAAAATACTAAGACTAAACATATATTCTTACATAAACTGCAACATCACACACTCAAAAATATACACAACTTGTGAGACAAAGATGGCATTAAAATATAATTTAAAAGCAAACTCACTGTTTCTTTCCTTATCCCACAGGCAACTTACTCTAAGTACCTGATTTGATTTCACTAATGTATATGCATGTACACGTTAATCTATTGAGAAAGAATGTATGACACCTGTTTATTTCCAAGTACAAGAACATTTCAATGACAGCATAGGTCTATGAGGATATTTGAAGTTCATAAATTCTATCACTGTAAGCAGATCAAAGGTAGGTAACTGTCACAATGTTAGAAACGATTTTAAAGAAGAAAAAGCCACGTGTGCTCTAACAGATATTATCATTTTTTGCACGTAATAGTCTGTTTTCTTTGTTTACTCAATAAAGCCACTACTAACTCTCAACAGAGACCAGGAGAAATCTCTCTTTGAATTATCTAAAATTCAAACTGAAAATGAACATGGGAAGCCCATTCTATACCTATTCCTATTCCTATCCCTATTCCTATTTCAAATTGCTATCCTCTCCCTCTCACCAGCATAACTGATTGACTAACACTCTATTGAAGAATGTTGGCCCTGGCTGGTGTAGCTCAGTGGATTGAGCACAGGCCTGCAAACCAGAGGATCACAGTTCAATTCCCAGTCAGGTCACAGGCCTGGGTTGTAGGCCGGTTCCCTGCAGGCCAACTCCCAGCAGGGGAGGCACAAAAGGCAACCATACATTGATGTTTCTCTCCCTCTCTCCTTCCCCTCTAAAAATAAATAAATAAATAAAATCTTTTTTTAAAAAATGCTGCTGATTACTGTCTGGAGCCCACACAACAAAAACAAGACATCCAAAAGAGTACTTCAGACATTAGCCACATTCTTGGGGGTGTGGTCAATGGAGCACAAAGAACATAGGAATGGAGCCTCTTGTTTACTTCTAAAATTGACTCCGTTCTTGCCCTCTGTGGTTAAAGGAGATTTCTCAGACAGACACTCCTTTCACATGGTTCAACTATTTAATTGTAACATGTCCTTTTCTTGTCTAAAAAGTGACATTGCTTGACATCACTATCTAAGATGGAATTTTAGACCACTGCATGTTCACTAAATTTTAATAACAATTTTCATTCACTTATTGAAATAACTTTGATTTAAAAAGTAAAATGTACATTTTTAAGGCAATTCTTTTCAATGCATCCACCTACAATTCAGCATCCTGTATAGTTTGTGATTCCTGATTGCTCAACCTATTTTATCACTCAAGGCAAAAGAGCCCCATGCCATTCATACGCCCAGGTCCATGAGGCCCAATAAAGAATGGAGTGACAAGAGGTGACAAATGTAAAGCATAATTCAAAAGACAAAGTATTAACCTATGAAATATTTTAATCATATTTTAGGTAACATCTGAAATATAGACTGATGCAGTGTCTTAACCTCCTCGGCCAACTTATTTTCAGTGTTTCAGTGCTTAAGTGCTTGGAATTGGAAGAGATTTAGTAGAACATTAATTCCATGAAGGAAAGAACTCTGCTCTCTTCTTCACTGTTCTATTGCAAGAACCCAGAACACTGTCTAACAAATGGTAGGCATTCAACAAAAAATTATTTGATGAATGAAATGACTCACTCTGAAAGATGTTTAGTGTAGTGTTTAGCATTATTTATAACCCAATAAGTCATAGCTATTATTATTGTCATTGTCATGGGTTTACAAGTACTTATAATCACACATTGTCCAGCTAATAAAACCATCTGTGTGCTTATTCTCCACACATTTCTAATGTGTTCCAAATAGTTAACTGAACAATAAAACCTGGGTGTAAATATTTAGGCTGATGTAGAGAAATGATACAAGAATTAATCTTTTTCAACTCACATCTGACCAGAGGCAATTACAATTTACTTTGCAAGACTCTTGTGTAATAAGACGTTGGGAAGTTTATTAAACAATTTGCATATTTCTAGGTAATAAAGAAACATTTAAGGGAATGATTTATATTCATAATACTGCCATGAGGCAAACGTAAAAAGGAAACAACCACCAAGTGTTAATTTTCAGATGTATAGTTCATTGAATTTGTTTTATAGCAGAATGAACAGATGTTCTTAAAATGAAAATTACGATACTATTGGTCAAACAGGCCTTGGATTTTTCTGAGTCATTTGCCAGTACACCTTCTCACTGAGTTCTAAGATACACATTTCCTATGCCTGATATTACAATATTAATCAGTAGAAGAATTATTGTATCCCTAGCATAAAAAGATCTATGTCAAGGAAAACCCTAGGAACTAATGAACATGTATGTACTTTGCATATGAGAACCTCATAGCTTTAGAGAACTAGGAGATAACAGTCCATGCCCATGGATCTAGTAACGTGGTGAGGAAGCTTATACCCCAGTCATGTGTTTTGAGCTGAAATCCTGAGACTCTTACTTTGTGATTATGTACAATTTAAATTCTACAAGCCTCGGTTTCTCTACTGAATAGGTATTCCAGTGAATTAAAAAAATAAAATAATGCAAGCAGGCGGTTAGTATATTTACTCACATAAAAACAGAACTTGATGAAAGCCAATTCTTACTTGTTTGTATAAATTCAAGGCATATTACAACTGCACATATATATTCATATTGGAAATTGAAATTAATGGTACAGATTATCATGGTATGAATTTAGCTCATAAAGTTTTCTAATAGAGTCTATCAGGAAATATAAGTATCTCACAATAATATATGAACTCATCAATGCCCATACAAATTTCCAGGCAAGGCAAGTTAAAAAGAAATGTAAGAGAGGACAAACTACATGTTCCCCAGGAGAAATCAGTACATTTTATAAGCATTTTGCCCTACTGCTGATACTTATTTTATCACAATAAATAACAAAAATTTATTTTCCTGAAAGGCATTTAAGTATAAAATACTAATTAAATATTATTTAAGGTATTGCTTGACTTAATTATTTTGCAATTACCTTTGATTATATAGAGTTAAAGAGACTAAGACTTTAAGACTCAGATAAGCTCTCTCAATTTATGAGTTCGTTTATTTTCTCTCTCAAATCCCACTTTAAAGGCCATTTACACATTCAACTTATTTCTTCTAAAAATATTCAAGCCATTTTTAATTAAACTACACTGCTTTTTATATGACAGGCCAATTCCCTTCTGTCCTGTTCAATGGTCACTGGCTATTTAATAACAGCATTAGAAATGAAAGTGGACAGCTTTATTTCTTGGTCTATAATCATTATTAAAGAATTTACTGCTAAGTATAAAGATTAGGTTTCTAATAACACCATTCACCAGTCTAAACTACACTACACTCTTCAATTTGTCACTATCAGCTACTTAAAGAGCTCATATTTCTGTATAAATGAACAATTACTTAATGCTAAAGTTAAAATATTTAGTACAGACATTATCACAGAGAACTTTTCACCTAATTTTACTTTTCCTCCCTAGTCTTTACTCCACTTACCTTCTTTTTCATGTCTAATTTTTATTTTTGAATGTAAAGCTGTTTTTAATTAAAGTGCAGTTCACATACAGTATAGTATTAGTTTCAGGTGTCATAAATTGTGACATTTCACATTTATATACCTTACAAAGTGCTCAGCACAAAAAAATCCACTGTCCATCTCTCACTGTAGAAAGTTATTGTGCTATTATTGATATTTCCTACACTGTACATTACATCCTGTGACCTATTTCTGTTATCAGTTTGTATCCCTGAATCTCCTTTACCTCTTTGTCCTCACCGCCCCCCACCACCAAACGCTCTGGCAACTATCAATTTGCCTGTATCTATAAGACTGTGTGCTTTGTTCGACCATGTCTTTAGATTTTTACATTCCTACTCCGCTTACCTTGGCAAAATAAAATATATGTTCTTTGCTGGTAGAGTAGTGTGAGTAAGGAAGACTGTAAGAATATTTTGTCTTTTGATAGAAAAATCTTTATCACAAATACTTGTAACTTGACTAAGTGGGCAAAAATCCATTTCAGGTATAGATCTCCGACCCAGTTCCAGGTTAAGTTATTACAGTTTTAAGTACACCACTGCACAGTATTCCAGAGGAGGCTAGACCATACACAGCTCCCTGAGAGGGCTCTGACACACTTGACCATGTAGTAGTTCTCTGCTGTCCAACAGAAATACACTTCCAAGACCCCAGTGGGTCTTTTTCAACTTTTTACAAATGACTTTATAATTTATAAAGCTCAAGAGCACACATTATTTGGTCATTCAATTTACCTGTGCTCTTTCTCCTCAGAACTTATTTTTATAATAGGTTTTTATGTATTAATATTTATCATTCATTCTCCACAAATATTCCTCAGGTTTACTGCACCAAAGGAGCGTGGTGTGGTGAGCATTCAAGCTTCAACCTTGGATAGACCCAAGTTCAATGACAAGTTCTACTACTTGCAAACTGTTTCACCTTACTTCTCAGTTTTCTCTTTCATAAAAGTTACAAATACAAGTCAAATCTTATCCATGTCATTTGTGTCTGATACAGGCCCCTGAAAGGGTCATTAAGAGAAGTAAATGAAAAAAAATGGTTACAAAGTGCTAGGAAAGTACAAAAAAATGACCTTTTAATAAATGTCACTGAGCAATTACTGCTACTGCTGCTACTACTGTTTCCGCTGCTTTAAATCTGCCAATGCCTGTTCTGTAAGATTAACTATAAACTAACTTAACATCACGTGTCCCCTGCGTGGTAATCAGGTTGTTCTCCTTTGAGCCTCTCCCAATAGAATTCTTGTTATTGTACCCTGCTTCTTTCCTCATGCTCTCTGTTGCCCCATCAAGTTTTCCGACTGTTTGTTGATGATTTTAAAGACAAGGAGGGGCAGGAAGAGAGGATTCCACGGAGAACACTATCCTTGGTGAGACAATACGGATTAGGAGGGATTCACATGGAGTGGAGCAGACCTGGGGATGATACAACAGACTGGAGTTAAAGGAACTACTGGAGAAACCAGTGTATAAAATGGAAGGTGTTTGAGGGCTTCAACTAAGTTCATGACATAAAAGTGAAAAGATAAAAAACTTAAGAGAAATTACTACTGGTGAAGAATAAATGAATTCAAGAAAAGATTATATATATTTGGTTCATATATTAAAACAATATTACAAGCATGAGGCACTTAATATACCACCCCATAGCAGCGATTTTTAACCGGTGTGCTACGGCCAGCTGGTGTGCCACCAGAATTTCTGAAGATTGCAATGCCTGACTGTTTACCCAGGGGCACTGACCTCTTCTCCCTTAGGTCGTCAAATTTAAAAAATGACAGCAGCCAACACAACAATAGCACACCAATACACAACGATAAGATGAAGAAGGTGGAAAACCACTGCTCTATTGTCAAGAAAGTGGAGATAGGTGCATAGTGAACTTGTTAGAAAGCTAAAGTGCTTGGCTCTCTAGTAACTTCCCTACTCCCCTGTACCCACTTTCTATATTCACACCTCTCTTTCGGAGGTTTCCAAACATGTATAGGCTTGGTGGGAGGTCGTTTAATTCCTATCATTGGAAACACCAACCACATCAGATTCCTTTCCTTCCAGTGCATTGAGGCAAATTCAGACAATTCGACCTTGAGAAATTTTGAGAGCAACATCATCTCGGTAGAAAAAAATTCGGAGCATTACCTAAGAACATGAATTCGTGAGGATACATTCGCTGTAGCAACAGACACAATTTCTGGAGAACTAGACTTTCTGGGAGGTAGTTCCACTCTGCTTCTTTCTGCATTTGCTATTAGTTTCTTAGCTAAGTTCCATCTTCCTGCTTTCGCTAGAGGAAGAACAATTCAATTAAACTCAACTGCACGCATTATGAAACAGTTTTATTCCATAAGAAAGGTGACATGGATTAATAATTCTAGCATGGATTCCTACTTCAAATATTGACATAACGTATCAAGTTTCCATTTACATTCAGAATAAGGGATGCTTTAATGACATAAGGGCAATTTTCCTCTTTCCGTTATTTATGATAGAATTCGTATTTTTATTTCCAAGCAGTGTTGTTCTTTGGTGTTTGACTACCACACTTCCAATTCTAGGTCATGGGAGTCAATTAAAAAAGAAGTAAAAATCAGGTAAAAGTATCTTTAAAAACCTAAACCATACGCATCTAAGACACTAGTATTTCTTTTGCACCAGCACCCCTAACCTTCCCATTCTTCCTCAATATTCCCTTAGGCTGTGACTTCCGCCAACATGGAGGCATAGGTGGAAACACTGTGCCTTCTCCCACAACCAAGTTTGAATACAACAAAGGTTTGGAGAAACGAAGACACAACCAAAGGACAGAAAATTGAATTATACAGAAGTCCAACTACATCTAACCGTTCAACAGGGACGGTAAGAGAAGGGGAGCCAGCAGCGAGCAGGGTCGGGCGGGACTGGGCCCCCGACCCAGGCGCGCAGGCAGCCCGGAACCAGTCGGGGTGTGGGGCAGACTGACCACGGTTGCACATTCGCGCACAGTGAGACTGACCACGCAGGCCCCAGGGGGCGAACCCAGTGGTGGAGGGCTGACGGCGGTGGCACACTCGCGCACAGTGGAACGAAACACATGGGCCTGGTGACAGTGGTGGTTGCGGCACCAGGGCCGCAGCGGCAGGCGGCAGACGGGAAGCCGTTGTCCCTCTTTGACCCCGCCCCCACATACAACGTCACAACCCAGCAACTTAGTTGCCCTGTTCTAGTGAACATTTTAGGGCTCTGATCCTGCTATGGAACAGGCACGAACAACCCGAAAGATGGCACAAGAAGAACTCAAAGTCCAAGAGCCAATAACTCTAAGCGACCGAGAAATTGCCAGCCTCTCAGAAGCACAATTCAGGACACTATTTATCAGGATGCTCACAGAACTGGTAGATTATAGTCACAAATTAGAGGAACAAAGTCACAAATTAGAGGAATATATGAAGGCTAAACTAATTGAAATGAAGGGAGATGCACAGGAAACCAATAGTGATGGAAAGGAAACGGGGACTCAAATCAATGGAATGGACCAGAAGGAAGAACAAAACATCCCACCAGAAAGGAATGAAGAAATGAGAATTCAAAAAAATGAGGAGAGGCTTAGGAACCTCCAGGACATCTTTAAACGTTCCAACATCCGGATTATAGGGGTACCAGAAGGGGGAAAGAAACAGCCACGAGTGGAAAACGTATTTGAACAAATAATAAAGGAGAACTTCCCCAGTCTGGCAAAGGAAATAGACTTCCAGGAAATCCAGGAAGCTCAGAGAGTCCCAAAGAAGTTGGACCCAAGAAGGAACACACCAAGGCACACCATAATTACATTAGCCAAGACTAAAATGAAGGAGAGAATCCTAGAAGCAGCAAGAGAGAAGGGGACAGTCACCTACAAAGGAGTACCCATCAGACTGTCAGCAGATTTCTCAAAAGAGACCTTACAGGCAAGAAGGGGCTGGAAAGAAGTATTCCAAGTCATGAAATCCAAAGACCTACAGCCAAGATTGCTTTATCCAGCAAAACTTTCATTTAGAATGGAAGGACAGATAAAGTGCTTCTCAAATAAGGTCAAGTTCAAGGAGTTCATCATCACCAAGCCCTTATTATATGAAATGTTAAAGGGACTTATCTAAGAAAGAGAAGATAAAAAATATGAACAGTGAAAGGACAGCAAACTCACAGTTATTAACCATACCTAAAACAAAAGCAAACCAAGAGGACAGCTAGATCAGGAGTGGAACCATAGAAATGAAGAACGCATGGAGGGTTAGCAACAGGGGAGTGGGAGGAGGAGAAGGGGGGAGAAGGTACAGAAAATAGCATAGAGAGTAGGTAGAAAATAGATAGGGGGAGGGCGAGAATAGTGGGAGAAATATAGAATCTAAAGAACTTGAGACACGTGGTTATAAACTAAGGGGGGAGAATGGTGGGGGAGGGAGTGTGCGGGGGGAAGGGAATAAAGGGGGGAATAGAACAACTGTAATGGTATAATCAATAAAATATATTTTTAAAAAAATATATTCCCTTAGGCTGCCAATATCAGAACAATGCAGATAAACTATAATTTAGAAAGAAGAGAACTCATCATTAGCCCTGTTCATATTCTGTATCTGGAGACTTATTATATCACTATATTAAGTTACCTTCCAGTGTTTCCTTGTTCCCACTCCAGAGTTTTTCCACAGCTTTGATTTTACTAGTTCTGATTTACAGTTTGATTATGTGTTAATCTACTTTAGCCGCACTGTTACAATTTTTTTTTGTATTTGAATTCAGATTAGACAAGTGCTAAGGCCACGTGAGAATCAATACCTAATATATTTCTGAATGTAGTCCTCGGCATGTTTTTCCTTGAATTAAAACAACTTGAAGTGTTCACAGCGCCGCCTTTAATCAAGTGTAACCATAAACTACAAAGAATTTGAAAATGCAATGTGTATAAGACATTTCACACTCCAAGCAGTCCGATGATAATAAGTTTTCACCTGTTAACATATTAATAACAGTGTTAAAGAGCACACTATGCCCGAGGTATTACAAGTCTGTGCAATTTTACATGTGTCAGGAAATGGTTTGCTTGTTAGTGAGTGGGTAGAGTATCAAAGCGGAGTGAATTCCATGGGGAAAAGAGTTGTGTAATAAGCAAAAGGGAAAAAAAATCTCTACTTCTTGAGTCATTTAAAATAACCCATGAAAAGCAGTGAATAATAGAGTAGAACTGATTGACCTCTGGAGGGTATTAAATGACCTATAGTAATAGATCATTTCCATCCCTAATGCCTGTGATTAAAATGTCATAATTTTGAATGGTACGCTCAAGAAGAAGAGAGACGCTGAATACTAATACGGGGAAGACAAGCTTTTGCACAAAAGAGGGGCCTCGGGTACCGGGGAACGAGGGAACCAGGAGAGGCCCAGCCTATGCAGAGACCTCATCCTAACAAAAGGTTGGTTAAATGACGTTTTTCCTTTCTTGATTGTTTTACTTTCTTCTTATAGCCGCTTTCCTCCCTTTAATATCTTTAAAAATGTTTTAGCACTAAAGCGGAAAATCTGAATATGACAATATCAAGCAGACCATACAGAGCCTGCTATACTTCACCTACAATTTTTTGCAAGAGTATTAAAGCCCAAATAACGGCCAAAGCCAAAATAAAAGTGCAACAATATTTCCATTAATCTCTTTTCTTGTTGGAAAGTCGAAAAGAAACATTCATGAAAAATGCATAGATGGGTAAGGTCTAGACTAATGTCCGGAACAAGTATTTCTTTTTGTTTATCTGCTCTCCTGCCTTTAATGACTACACAATCCCATTTAAAAAATCATGCCCATGTTCAGCATTTTGTCAAACATCTGTACTTCTCATAATCTCCCCACCTGTTTACCGTGTCACATATGTTTCCTTCAATGAACCAACCCCAACAATAATATTGATCCCAAAGAGTCCTCAGTTAAAAATTACTCATCTATTGGTTTATGACCCTTTGGGCATTCATTTGGCCTATTCTTTATTTCTAGTTAATTCACATAAAAAGTGCATGTCATAATGAATAAAAATAAACTAGCTATGCATTCTAGCTAATGTCTTTAACATTATACCTTTCAGAATAGTACGAAGGTTGTATATAATCATGGTATAAGTAAAATCACATAATAAGGCCAACTAAAAGTTTAAAAAATTGTTATATCAACAATCCTAGTTTCCCTAAAGCAGAAAGGTGCCTTGAACCAACCTCCTCTGGCGAAGCAAGACTGAACCTAAAGTTTCAGAACCAATATTAGCTGACTGCAACGGCCCATAGGAAAGCTCACTATTAAGCCGTAACTAGATAATCAAGGAAATTGCATAATAGCCATTATACTAACCACATGCAGGGAACGTCCATACGGCATGTAGCCAAATGTTAATTATTTATTTAGCACACCAGTTTTCACAACCTAGATGTATTGTAGAAGAACTAGCGGAAGCAGACTGGTAGCATGCCTGCAGCAGAACAGGGAAAATGTGTAGTTTGTGTTTCCTACTGAGCAAAAAACCAGAAAGTGTGTTCTTTAAACAACTATAAATAGCTTATACGAAGCCAAATGTGAAAACAGATGGATAAACAGATACATGGATACATGATGTATTTATCTCAGTCAGGTTTACAAGGGCTGTATGATACCTCTGTAAAAATAAAGATAACAAAAGCTTTCTGTTCATAAAAAAGGCATGTAGCCAAACTAATTATTTGACTTCTCTGCCTTCTCAAATGGTGTTCTGCTGGATGAAGTTCAGGAGCAAACCACTGGAAAGTAAAAGCCGTCCCATATGAAAATGTGTAAGAGAAATTCTGCTTGCACTCTCTATTTATAAAAATATACACTGATGTAGGTTACCACATTTAAAGGCTTAACTGATTTCATATAAGTGGGCATGGGACCCTCTTCCAGAATGCCAATTAATACTCTGCAACAAATAAGTTCTTATTTTTCGATAAGTCTGAGGAGCTCTACCTAATCATTCAGAGTTGAAGATGCATCTGCTAAAGGTTAGAAAAAGTCAGTAGTTTGCCATGACTAATAAAAGGAGCCATAGCTCATAATTTGAATAAAACAAATGTGTTTGGAATGTATCTTTGCTTTTTGTTTTCCAATGAGGTGCCTGTTTCTTTTTCCTGAAGCAATCAAATATAAAGTCTTAGCTTATGCTATAGTTCCCTTTATAAACTATTTCTCACAAACATGCGGGCAAAATGTACATGGATGTCATTGATTTACTTCTCGCTTGATTACATCAAGCTGAAAACCATGGTCACAGATTGTATAGTACATAGATTAAATGTATCGTTCAAACCATTTGAACCTAAATTTTAAAAAAAGATTGAAGTCAGTTTCTCTCATGAGGTTTTCCCCCAAATAAACAGCCCATAGCAGAGATGGTTTTAAATCATCCCTGCGCTTGTAGCCATCGAAAACCTGTCTCACCCAAACCAGAGGAAAAGCCCATCACTGGTATCTGCGACTCATTGTCCGTATAAAACCAAAATGTATTTAAAACGTCACTCAGATCGTCCTATTAGCTTCCCACGATATGGAGAGTACAATTCAAACTCATTGCCAGGTTATGAAAGGGCCCTTGGCAAACTGGTCTTTGCCTACTCATTGATTTTGTACCTATCATTCTCCCTCGTGCTTTTGAGGATTCGAAAACACTGGCTTTACCATTTGTCCTCAGGTTGCCGCGCCTGTGAGCTCGGCATTCCTTCGGCCTGAGAAGCTCTTTTTCTAGACCAAGATAGAGCCAACTTCTTCTAGTCCAGGATTCAGCTCAGGCAGGTGTCGCATCTCAAATGGGACTTTTTGACCAAAATATATAAGTAAGTACACCTACTGGTATTGCCATTACACACACCTTTGTTTTGTCATTGAGCTTTTTAGTATCCTAATGGTCTTATTTTCATTCTCTTTCCATCAGAATGTGAACTTTGAGAAGAAGCAACTTGTCTGACTACTTTAGTTTCAATTTACAACTTTATGTCCAATGCTGAGTAAAGCACTGGACCTCAAAAATATATACTCAATAAATATTTGGGGAATGAATGAAAATTACCTGGATAAATATATATCATAAAAACACAAATGCAGACTGATTTAAAAATTCCTAGAATGCATGTAATTAACTACACAGCCATCTAGAGGTTATATACTTTTATTGGTAGAATATCCCTAAAATACATAGTTAACTCAAAAAAGATAATTTTATTCTTCATTTAAATTAGATAAGCTTCTTCCACATAGACATTTAAATCATTTGATGGCCATAATAAATACCCGATTATTTTTTATTAGTTTTATTTGCAATTGTTTTTGTTAGAGAAATATAATTAATGTAGCATGTAACTCCTGAGATCTATAACTAGAAATCAAAACCTGTGCTTTAGAAATGTATTAGAACAGACCTAGGAGATGTATGTTCATTATATATTAATAGAACAGTAGACTTTTCTTGATTCTTAGGAGAAAATTAAGTTGTGTGCCAGGTAGTTTGGCAAAGCCTCTTTGCATGACATTGCCAAGGATATATTTTTGTATTAAATATACAATATAGTATGCTTCTAATTTAGAATGCCAAAATGACTCTGCATATAAAATTTTAATTATATGATCATTAAAGTCCTGTCTACTTTTTAGATATTGCTTATTTCGCAATATTACTTTTTAAATTTATTTTTGTTTAAGTATAGTTGGTGTGCAATCTTATATTGGTTATGTTGGTTTCAGTTGTACATATAGTAGTAATTCAACATTTTTATACCTTACAGTGTGATCACCCTACTACTTCTAGTAATCATCTGTCACCACGTAAATGTATCACAATGTTATTGACTATATTCTCCTTCCCCTTTTTATCCATCCGTGTGATAGTCCTTTCTCATGTAAAAATATAGGAATTTTATATAAGTTCCACAGCCAATGGAACATTCTGGGTGGTTTGGCAACATAATATCAAAACAAGGTACTTCTGCAAGTGATAGGAATGAACAAAAAAAAGCCATTAACATGATTTTTAAATATGTGAAAATATTAGGTATCATTAATAATTTTTTATTTTAATTTTCAGAATATTATAAGCCAATTACTATAGAAATCTCTTTTCTTGATGCTTTTCCTATAGTTAATATATATATGTGTCAAAAGAATGATTACCGAATTATTTCTTAAGGGAAGAAATCATCTTTTGTGCAGCTCCTTACATGTTAGAAAACATCCCATATTATTTTCTCTGGGTGACTGCGATATCATGAATTTCCCTGAATTTGTTCAGTGCTCATCAAATAACTCAGGGCTGGGCTGTATCAAAAGTTGCCCTCTCATGGCGCTTCAGCCGCCCGTAAATGGTAATCATAAAATAATCGGATGCCGTCACCCATTATATTTTTGATAAGCTTCTAATAGATCAAGTTAACTAGGTTTGACACCCTCGACCACATCTTCAAAAAAAAAGATGCTTTCATCTAAGAATTGGATATTGATCCTTCTTTAAATACAAATGACTCATGTGTAGCTACTTGTATGGTCATAGTTTATACACCTCACAAATGCAGGCAAAAGTAAAACTGCATGTACCACTTTCCAGCAAAAGTGTAATTTTATTAATGTTCTGCTAATTTATTTTTATGATAGTCTGGAAGATGAAAACATATGGTAAAGAGCACACCATCAATATGTGTCTCTGTTGCTACTGTGTTTTAAACGGATTAAAATTTTAATAGAAATACTCTTTCATATGATTAGGTACAACGGCCTATTTTAAACTTGTTCATTTTAAAAACCGAAGCAGAATTTATTTTTTTAAACACTCTCTTTGAAAGACAATACAGATTCTTAATACTAATTACAGGGATCACAAATTATAATACGCATATATGTAATATTTCATCTAGCCTCAATTTTGCTCGAGTTTCTGTTTTCTGCAGATGATACGAAACCGACCTAAACTTTGTTTCCAAAAGGTAAAAAACCATCCAGAAGCTCTTTCAACTCTGAGTCATAAAATCTCAAAAACGAAGTGACGTGCTTTGAACATCCCTTGCTCCTTTTGTACTAGGTGCTCATAGCAAGAGAGCATGTTGTTAAAAAAAAATAATAATAATAAGAGAAGGTAACTTTGGGTAAAATACCTTTTACACAGCTAATTTACCAAGCATTTTTTTCATTGTAAAATCTTTTTTTAAATTGTTGTTCAAGTACAGTTGTCTCCATTTCACCAACACTTTCCACCTCCCACCCTTCATCTTTCCCCGCTTTGGCTTTGTCCATGGGTCCTTTATACATGTCCCTTGATGACCCTTCCCCTACTTTCCCCCCATTATTTTATGTCTAAAGATTTTGTGTCTTTCCAGCTTTACTGAAATATAAACATTGAGATGTGACGTTGCATAAATTTAAGATATAAAATGCGATGACTTGATACATTTTTGTACTGCAAAATGATGATCACATCACATAGTTATCGTTTCTTTTTGTGCTAAGAACACTTAAGATCTACTCAGCAGTTTTCAAGTATGTTGTACAGTATCATTGACTATAATCACCAGCCCCCAGATCTTACGCTCCTACAACTGGAAGCTTGCGCACTTTGACCAATGTCACCCCATTCTCCCCAGCACCCCTCTCCCTGGTAACCACCATTCCTTTCTCTGTCTCTAGAAGTTTGGCTTCTTTAGATTCCACATGTAAGTAATATCATAGAGTGTTTCCCTTTCTGTATTTTAAAGATTGTATTCATTCATTCATTCATTCATTTCTTGGAGAAAAAGAAAAGGAGGGAGAGAAACATTGATAGATTGGTTGTCTCTCACTTGTCCCTAACTGGGGACCTGGCCCATACCCCACGCAGATGCCCTGCCTGGGAAATGAATTGGCAACATTTCAGTTCCCAGGCCAGCGCTCAACCCAGTGAGCCACACCAGCCAGGGCTGTCTGACTTATTTTATATAGTGCCCTTTTCCACGCTTCCTATTGCCTACCTGTTCTGTTTCTTTATCCTTTCACTTTTTTTTGCTTACTTGCACTGATAAAGAAAAGAGGAAAATGTGCTGATCAATATTTTCCTCTGACAATTTGGAAGTTATAGACTCCTTTTCTTTTGGTGATAATTGAAAGGATAACAATGGCTTTGTTCTCTCCCATGGTTTCTTGAATTTTCCTGTTCTTCATTATCTAAAATGGTGTGCTGGATATTACATTTGAGGAATCATCTGTATATTTAAAGGTCAAATCCAAGAACCTATAAGAGGATTTTATGTTGTGACTAAGTGAGATTTATCCAGGAATGCAAGATTAGCTCTGTATACAAAAAGCAATTAATGTAACACACAGTATTAATAGAATAAAAACAAAACTGCATGATAATCTCAATAAATGCAGAAGATTATCTAACAAACTCCAACACCCTTCCATGTTAAAAACACTCAACAATATTGAACCAAAATGGAAAATTCTGAGCCTGATAAAGAGCAACTGCAATAATCCACAGATAACATCATACTTAAAGGTAACGGACTAATACTTTCCTTTTAAAACTGCAGTTATTCGACATTGTACCAGAGGTTCTAGCCACGATAAATAATCAAGAAAATAAAAATAGAACTCATCCAAATTATAGAGGAAGAAATAAAGCTAACTCTATTTGCTGATGACAGAATCTTGTAACAGAAATTTCTAACAATTATAAAAAACTATTAGGGCTAATAATAGTTCTAATAATTCTAAACACCCATAATGACCAATCTAGAAAAACCAATTAAATTAACAATTCCATTTACAGTAGCACCAAACAAAATAAGGTGGATAGAAATGAATGGAATGCAAGACTCTAACTTAAGAAAATTAAAATATATAAATACTGTGTGTGGAAAGACCCTGCAATCATAAACTGTAAGATTCAATATTTTTTCTCTTTTTGTTGTTGTTCAATTACAGTTGTCCCCATTTCCCCCCATTACTCTCCCCTGCCCTAGTACCCCTACCTTCCACATTCAATTCCCTGCCCCTGTTGTCTTTGTCCATGGGTCTTTTATACATGTTCCTTGAGGTTCCCCTTCCCCTTCATTCCCCTGTTATGCCCCTCCCCCTCATCTCTGGTTACTGTCAGTTTGTTCTTTATTTCTATGTCTTTGGTTCTACTTTGCTCTCTTTTTTGTTTTGTCAATTAGGTTCCACTTACAGGTGAGATCATATGGTATTTGTTTTTTTACTACCTAGTTTATTTCATTTAGTATAATACTCCCCAGTTCCATCCATGCTGTCGTGAAGGGTAGAAATTCCTTCTTGCTTTCTGCTGCATAGTATTCCATTGGGTAAACGTACCACAGTCATATTTTTAAGATGATGGTAATCCCTAAATTGACCTAAATATTCAATGCAATCTCTATAAAGATTCCAACTGCCTTTGTTCCTTTCAGAAATCGATAAGATGACCACAGAATTCATATGGAAATGGCAATGAACCTGAATAGTCAAAATAAACTTGAAAAGAAGAAAATGGGAGGACTCAGAATTCCCCACTTCAAAACTTGCTCCCTACCTACAGTAAAATCAAGACTGTATGGTACTGGCATAACAATAGAATACAGCCGAGAGTCCAGAAATAAGCCTTTATGGTTAATGTGTGGACAATTCATTTTCAACAAGGGTGCCAGGGCAGTTAGTGTGGGAAGTGTAGTGTTCCACAAATGGTCCTGGGAAAACTCAACATCCAAATACAAAATAGTGTAGTTGGACCTTTTCTCACCATAAGATACAACAAATGACACCAAATGGATCAAACATATAAATATAACTTTTAAAAATTATTACATTTTTATTCAAAAGAACAGCTCCCAGGGTAGGAGGAAAATCTATGCAAATCATGTATCTGTTGAGGAACTTGTATCCAGACTATATAATTCTCACACATCAGCAATAAAACGACAAGGAACGCCATTAGAAATGAGTAGATAATTTGAATAGACGTTTCTCTAAAAAAGATGTACAAATAGCCAATAGGTCCACGAATAAACACTCAACATTGCGACTTGTAATATTTCAAGAGAAAGAAGAAATTTAAAAGAACACAGAACGGTTGAGCTTCAGGACAATGAGGGCCTGCCTATATATCATTTTCTAACCTGACTTATCTGGTGTAAATGTAAAAGTTATAAGGCATAAGGAATGCACATATAAACAGGTATACAGTCTGTAACAACTCTTGATTTTTACAGTAAACTTGCATTTTTATGTCCCTTTTACACACTGAGTTATAATGGAAAATGGAAGCAATGCACACTAATTTACACACAAATTCTCACATGCCCTCAGAGCCGTTTGTAATAAAATCAACATCTCTAAAGTCATGGAGAGTTTTCCTCTTCCAACGGAATTTATATGCATAGAGTTGATACTTCAGATGTTATTTGTGTGGCGATATAGTCTTCCGGGGCCTCAACTACTGGGGATAAAAGGAGTGTGATGTTGATAGAATTCAAATGCTGTTTGAAGAGGCATGCAAACGTGGATCTCTCTTATTACCTTCAGAAAAATTGCGGAAAATAGCAATCTTATGTCAATTACGTTAAATGTACTTATTTCTGTATTTTCAGCACAGGGCTTTGAAATTGTAACAAGATTTATATGTAAATGATAAGTTATCATGATATGATTTTAATAGCGCCAACACATCAGAAAAGGATAATTACCATCTTACACGTTCAACCATCCTTGGAAAATTTAAAATATGCAGTTGGGCTTAGGCATTTGGTAGTTTTCTAATATAGAACATATTTAAACATAAATGCTTTCTAAATATAAATCATTCACAGTTAAATTTGCAATGATACACAAGTAAGTATTCTGGCCTCCAAAACTGTGCTGTGCGTGTATATATCGACATCTAACTTCAGTTGTAAAAATATAGAAATTGATCTAAAGACACTAAACAAATGGCAACAATGCATTAAGCTATGCTTAATAATGTACATGCAGATCACACAATACCCTGGGGTTAAAAAGAGTGTATGTATATGTATGTATCTATATATATATATCTATATATATATATATATAGATATATATATATATATGAGAAAATATATAGATACATACATATATATATGAGAAAAAGAGCACATATATATATAATTTTAACACAAACTTGCCACCGTTTTAGCAATATATCTACAATAATCATCAGTTCCTTGCTGGTCTCCACAGTAGTGAGCTCTACCTGTATAAGTTTCATTCATCCTAATACTAGCTAATGAAAAAATGGCCCATATCTGCCAGACAAAGTGAATTAAATATTAGTAAAACATTAAGTATGGTAATAACCGGTAATACATTAAGTACAGGATCTGGCACACTGTTCTTTTCTTTGCCTCATTAAAAGACTATATTCATTCAACAACTGCTTATTGAGTTCTCACTTTAAGTAGATACCGATCTATATACATCAGAATAAGAGAGAGGACAGGAAAGATCACTGCTGTGCACACACTTTGCTCTAGTAGGAGACATATATTAAATACATGAAACAGACAGGATACTTCCATCTAAGCACAGGCACTATGAAAACAAGTGTGTGCCTGTGTTTGTGTATATGGGACAGTATATGGGACAGAGGGGACAATTTGCACTTTCATGTAATGAAGAGAAGGGGTGAGGGGAGCAATGCCCGTGGAAGGAATAACATGTGTAAATGCCTTCACGTTGTGTGTGTGGGTGCACACGCAGCATGTGGGCCACAGGGAAAGGATAGAAGCTTTTATCTGATGACAGGAAGAAGGCAGCCATGCAAAGGTGGGGTGGGGGCAGCCCATGAAGGGAACAGTATGTGTAATGCGTTGAGATTGAATCAGCTTGGCATAACTGAAGGAGGAAAAAAGACAGTGTTCATTGAACAGTGCGAGAGGGAAAGAGTGGGAAGAGGTGAGACGGTAGGGGTGTAACATGTCTCAACCCTTGTTTGTACAACAGTTTGACATTGTTTAATCTCACTGAATCCCCAAGTCAGTTCTCAGATGAGAGACGATGATTCTCACAGGACTATATAGTGAATAATCTCAGGAACGTTTCTTACACAAATTTTGTAAAAACTTTTTTGGCAAAATTAGAAAGGAAACTCAGATGAAGAAAATGAGAGTATGGAGATGAGAAATCAAATAATTTTTGACAGAAGACAAACAATTTGACTGAAGCAGCAGCTTTAAGCTAACTGAGGGCAGTTGTTCTTTCTAGATCGGAGGCCATTTTTTCCTCAATCTGCCTTCTTTTGAACAGTGTTCAGGAAGCTTGAAGCTCTCCTTCCTTTCATCAGGTACTGTGCACCTCGAAGGCCACCTCGTTCTTTTGTAAGTACAGACCTTGTCCCATGATCCCTGTCTTCCCCTCCTCCCACACATCCACCATTCCCTCTCTCTATCTCTATCTCACACACACACACACACGTACACACTTTTCTTTGACCTGTTCAATTCCAGCAGTCTTCAACAATCATTCTTGCTCATTTTCCCTTTTTACACCAAAGCTTTTCCCCCAGGAATTGGACAGAATCATAGTCTTCAACTTTCACCCGCAAGATTCAGTGTAGAAATATCCTGCCATCTACAATAACTCACAGGTCATGTCCACCTCAATTTATTTATTCAGCATTCATAACCCATGTCAAGTTTAACTAACGCACACTGGTACTTATTGCCAACTTCCTCTCTACAAACATTTTTAACCTACCAAGCTCAAGATTTGGCCATCATTTCTTACCCCTTCTCTCATCCGATTAGTATTTAACACCTATTAAATTTACTTAGATATGTCACCCAGGATTTTCAGTTCTAATATAATCTTATTCCAGACATTTATCATCTCAGGCCAGATTATTATGGTGGCCTCTGAAGGAGATTTTCCAACTCACTGTGTCCTCTCTCTTCATGTTTACCAATTGCTAACTTTCTGTAAATGTATATTCTTCTGTTATCATAACCCAACGGTGTTTCTAAGCATTCCCCAGTGCCAGGTCATGCGAACACGAGGGTCAGAACCTACTGTGGGCATTAGGATTGAGAATCGGGAGCTTAGTAAATAGTTATCATGAGTCTCAGGTCACTATGTTAACCTCAAACTCACAATTGCAGCAAGATTCAAATACGTGAGTTAATTTGGTATTCAAATATCCAAGAGTGTTATGGGGCATAGGAAAGAAAAATGGGTAATTTTAGGGGCGGTAACATATCCATTTCACTTCTTTCTTCATCTCACATGCATGGGTATATGTGCATACAATTTTTCTCTGCAAATCTCCCCCCTACTCTGATACAGTTGAATCTTTGAAAAGATAGCTTCCACTTATGTCTTTGTTGTGTACATATATTCAATTTAGGAAAAGGGACTAAACTGCTTTTTCCATTCACAATAGTTTATGATTAATAGTGTTTTGATAAGTGACTTGGAAACAGAGGCATAAAGCCAAAGAGAGGTGAAATTATTTATTCAACATCTCAAAGTAGGTCACTCGCAGAGTACAAATAAAACTATAAGTCACCGGGAAATAATAGGAAGTGTGTGGCAATGCATTTAAAAAAAAAAAATTGGATCGCCCAATATTAAAAAGGTCTCTCTCAGGAGGTTCAGAATTCCTAACTCCACAAGATTTTAAGATGAATTTTTACTGACAGATAACAAACTGTTCCAAGAAGCCTTCCAGAACCGCCAAGTCAGGTGAGGTCTGAGGCCAGAGGGGAAAGAGTGAGAAGAAATGGAGATTCTCACCCTACTTTTGCAATTGCCATAATTTTTATTGGCCTACATGTTGCATTCCGTGTAAAAATTCCATGGGAAGAAAATAAATCCCATTTTGTTAAAAGGAGAAGATTGATAATCAATGGTTTCCATGGCAGGGAACTTGTAAAACTTGGTTCTAAATAATGCTGAAAATTGGACGAGAAGTTTCTAAGGTTTAGTATGAATTCTAGCTCCCCGGGATTTATGTTGCTGCATTCTCATAACTCCAATAAATTTAGCTATAAATTTTTAAAAATGTAATGAAATGTCAGAAGGTATTTGAGCAAAGCACTTCATTTTTGCCACAAAATTCCTGACGGGTGCTTAGTTCTGATCTCTATATCAAGAATTAGTGAACGGTGGTAAACGACCTTATTTGAAGGGTATGAAATGACCTCTTGGTAAGACAAGAATTCCTTCTAAAAGACTCTCCCGTTTATTTAATGACAAAGCCAAGTGCATGACATACGCTAAGTCTGACTCAGAGGCGCCCTTAGTAAAGAACACTGGAACATCAAGCAAAGCTTGTCTTCGGCGCTCCAAGCCTATGCTTCTACACAGTTGTCCCTTTCTCCGATGGCTATTTTGGTGAATCTTACTTAATGTCCTCGTGGTCCTTTTCCTTCACACCTGCTGCCTCATGCCTCACCATCAAAACCAGCATTCAGTCATGGACTTAAATCAACATTTACATTACATCTTTATAAAGTGACCGGGGATATGGTCAGTGCTTTACTTACCAGTGATATTGGCATTCGTAAAAACAATGACAGTTTGTGTTGTAAATATAAAGGTCCTGGGCTTTTTAATGTTAAGTGAGGTGATTGGAATGCTTCTCTACAGCTGGGCATAAAACTATACAGAATGGTGAGGAGTGTGGAAAGCAAAAAGTCAGTGCCACTTTTAAGACATCAACTGAAACAAATCATATGTGAAGTTCAAATGCAGAGCATGGTTACATCCTGTCAGCACTAAATGCTTCTCTCTGGTTCCCCCGAATATCACGCTTCACCCATGGAAAACACTTAGCTTATACTGCAAACCGTGTCAGGATATTCCTTGATGGAGCCCAATGAGATAATAAGAATAATACTAACAAGAACAGCAACAATAGATATTGAGGAGGATTTTATGAAGTGTTTAGCCAACATGGCTCAGTTGGTTGGAGCACTGTCCCATAAACCAAAAGGTCACGGGTTCAATTCCCAGTCAGGGCAGAGGCCTAGGTTGCGGGTTCAGTCTTCGGTGGGTACACGTACAAGAGGCAACCAATTGATGTTTCCCTCTCAAATTGATGTTTCTCTCCTCTCTCCTTCCCCTGCCCTCTAAAACCAATAAGCATGTCCTTAGGAAAGGATTGAAAAAAGAAAACAAAAAAAAAAATATATATATATATATATACCAGAACCTCTGTCAAAGGCCTTTCACACAATATCTCACTTAGTTCTCCCAAGCAGTCNAGAAGAATACTAACAAGAACAGCAACAATAGATATTGAGGAGGATTTTATGAAGTGTTTAGCCAACATGGCTCAGTTGGTTGGAGCACTGTCCCATAAACCAAAAGGTCATGGGTTCAATTCCCAGTCAGGGCAGAGGCCTAGGTTGCGGGTTCAGTCTTCGGTGGGTACACGTACAAGAGGCAACCAATGGATGTTTCCCTCTCAAATTGATGTTTCTCTCCTCTCTCCTTCCCCTGCCCTCTAAAATCAATAAGCATGTCCTTAGGAAAGGATTGAAAAAAGAAAAAAAAAATATATATATATATATATACCAGAACCTCTGTCAAAGGCCTTTCACACAATATCTCACTTAGTTCTCCCAAGCAGTCTATAACATAATACCCATTTACTGTTCCCTCTTTTTATCAATAAGAAAATGAGGCCCATGGAAATTACATATCTAGTCTCTGGTCTCAAGTTACTATATGACAGAAGTAGAATTTAAAGCTAAAGCTCTTGGACTCCAAATTACTCAGAAGTGGAAGAAGTCCTGCCTGACGATTTCTCTGTCCGTGCTGAATTGCACACCTTCTCTGAATTCCTGCACTGCATTCTGTCTCTATCACTCAATCCCCGTCTGAATTTTAACCTCTCTCACACCTGCCTTTACCTTTTTCGACACAGATCTTTAAAATTCTGATCCAGTGGCCATGTAGAAACAGTAATGTGCAAACTTACTAGTGATTTCAAAAGATCACCTACTCTCTCTGTAAGGAATAATTTCTAGCTTTTTACTTCAGTATGTTAATCATACTTGTAAGAATTTTTATTTATGTCTATGATTTGTATGATAATCATAGCTCAATCATTATTGGTGTTGAATTCAATGATTAAACTGCTTGAATTGTAGCAGAATTTCTGCACAACAAGCTTCCTATTGGGGAGTTTTCAATTTTATGCATCTATGGTTCCCTAGGTAATGGCCCAAATTCAAATGTCAATCTGCTGAAAATTATTTCTTTCATTATAGATTGCCTTTCTTTCTTTTACTCCAGTCTTTTCTCCAGAAATAGCAATTATTTATAAGTTGGAATTTTACTCTTTTAATCTATTGACCTCTTCCTCACTATTTTTTTTCTCTCTCTGCAACTTAAGAGATTCTCAAGTTCATCCCCCACTGACTTTCTGAACAAACTTTCTGTAGTATAGTCTGTCCCTTCTCCCCGACCCCCAATGTTATATGTGGGTATAAATTTCCTCATATTTCCTAATGTTCATATTTGAAATAGTAAATTCCTAAGTCATTTGTCCATCTTCTGCTAACTCTGTCTTTTGGCTTTTATAGCTAACATTTAGTTTTTAAATATATTTCTGACTTGAACTTTTTTTTCATTTTTTGCTGAAAACAATTCATAGGCTTAATGTTATTGTCATTATTGTCCTTTTTACATAGCTTTATTCATCATGAACAAGAGGCCTAGTTTTTCTGCCAAAAGGGAAGCAGCGTCTCCCCGTGCTGGGGCCGCCTCCAAACAGCCTATCAGTGCAGAGCTGCCGGGTCATCCACGTGATCAAACCGAGGTCCCGAGAGCCCGTGGAGGCTGTAGGGTCCTCATATGAACAGACCTACAGCACGCAGGTTGTCATCTGGACTATTCATTCTAGTTTCCTGTTGAACCTGCCTGTTGGACCCTCCTACCGGTGACGCTGCTCCGTGGATCACAGATGACCGTTCCTGCACCAAGGACATGTTTTCACCGGGTTCTCTGCCTCGAGGGGCCATGTGTACTCTTAAGGACTCACCCAGAGCACTGATCTATATTGTGTAAAGGACTTCTAAGGGGAGGATTCACATCCCTTCCAGCTTTTTTCTGGCCTCTAGATTTTACAGCACCAAGTTACTGAATATGTATAGTGTTCTGCCAAACCTCTAACGAAAGCCATTTACCACAATCCTTTATGCCACTATTTTGCTTCAGTCTGTCCCCGGTTCTTTATGCATGACAAACATTTGTATTTAGTGTATGGGCTGCCTCCTTCGCACAATTCCACAGGTAACGCAGATTTCCTTCCTTATACTTCTGTAACTGTTTTAGTCAGGATTTCCTAGGATGGTATTAGGCTTTTATTTTACTCAGACATCCTGTGCATGTCTGAATGAGAGGGCAGAGTAAATGACGCGGCAACCTAGGGAAGCGGCAGCACACACTCCACGAAGGAAGTCTAACACAGAGGGGAATGGCGATCGACTAGGCACGCACACAGAGTAGGAGAAAGAGCTGAAGCAAAAGCAGCACTTAGAGAGGCTGGCTGATAGGAAACAATTAGCACCAGGAAAGTCTGTATTCAGGTAATAGTCTTTCACGGGGGACTAGAGAAATGTGAGACCCAGCTGAAAAGTGGCTGAAAATTGGAATCTAGTTACCACTGCTACAGGATACGGTCATGGCAAGTCAATTTTCCAGAACACAGCAAAGGATAACTTATTGTAGAATACTGGCCTAAAGTATCTTAATTCTTTACAAGTAGGGTCACCGTGACATTGATGGAGAAAGGATAAGTTAGGAAGAGAGTGATACAGGGACAGCTACTGATAGTTTTCTGTGATATTACCTTCTGTGATCCTGAAGCTCACGGGCTCAGAGTCCCAAACAACTCACTACAGTATTAAAAAGAAACTGAACTTTTCTCGGTTTATCCAGTAACTCATCTCTCATTTTCCAAATGCTATAATGCTTCTCATATATAATTTGTATTCTTTAAAAAATGCAGTTCTTCATTACCCGAAGCTCTTCTGTTTACTTTTAGCAACTATATTGCACAAATTGAAATTACATTAAGAAAACACTCTCTATATCACGTAAGTGAAATAGAGCTTGCTATTCTACATGTAAGCACCAGATCATACATCCTGCAAAATTTAACCCTGAGGTTGTCAAACATTTAACAATAAATAAACTATGTTAGGCCAGGGGCAATGAAGAAAGCAGAGCTATTCTAGGCATTTCAAGAAGAAAATGAGTTAACATAGGGTATAAAGTGCTTGTGAGACCACTGAACACATTGTAAGAGTGAAGGTCGGGCAGGAATCAGCCCCAAATGATCTGAGCTCTTTGTAATAATGAGACAGGCAGGTGGTTCACTGTGGAAAGCCAAAGGCTGATACAAAATTCATATCTGCTGGAACCCACCTGTTTGCCTCCAACTGTCAGACCAAGCGGTCTTCCCCGCGTTCTGTAAGTAAATCTCAATGGAGGAGTGGATGTTGATAAGGATTTGGGGAAATCTACTTCTTGAGCTCTCACCCATGTGACTGTCTCGTAGAGGGAGCAGGAAGGGGACCAAATGCCAAGAGGAAATCTGATGAAGCGGCGTAAGAGTTAGCTGACCCGTAAAGCCTGCGTTTCCAGGAGGACATGGTTCGATACGGTGGATTCGTCAAAACTCAGGCCGAAAAACTAAACTCTACTCACTTCCCCAGAAGGAATCAGGCCTGTGGAAACCAGCACAAGAATCTCTAAAAGTGTCTTTTTATAACTAGTTCTTCAGTAAATTGATTGTGAGGGGAGATATAACAGGAATTTTTAGTGGTTATTAGTTTAATGTGTTAGCACCTTTACACTAAGGCATTTCTTGCTTTTGATCATAAGTTCACTTGAACAAAAAGGAGATTCATGAAAAGGTTTTATTTGTGTTATTTCTCTTAATGAAATTCCTTTATTTCTTAATAAAAGTATTTAATAAATAAAAATTAAAAGTATTTGATAAAATTATTTCTTATTAAAGATAATTCTTAACATTTGCATATTCCAATGGCAGAATGGAAACGAAGGGTCAAAATAATGAAGCAATAGTAATGAGACACTGAAATCATTACTGAATCATCAAAGAAAAATGGATTTTGTTTTAGTATAGTTTTTATATATAGTGGATCATGTTTTATTATAAATCATATGAAAAATTTAGAACATTACATTTCTTCACCAAACAACTTGAATCAGAAAGCTCAATCAGAATTTAATTTGAATTTTAGGACTAGTGTCCATTAAGAGAGATCTATTAAATAAATCACTTGCTATACTTTTTAGCCATTAAAATAAATAATGTCAGTAGCAATGAGAAACAATTTACTGAGTGTTTACTTGTGGAACACAATTTGCTAAGTACTTTATCTGCATTAACTCAATAAATAATTTATTAGTAATATTAATATTAATCATAAGAAATTATAATACATAAAATCTATTAAAACAAAGATACTTCTAAAAAGGAAAACAGCAAATTAGCTTTTTCCTTTTGAAGTTGAAGATTAGGTAACACTAAATAGATATTTTGTAGCAATTTGATATAAATTTGATCTCAGTCATGGGACATCGTCATCCACACCAAGTGGACTCTGTGTTGTTTGGAATTGCATGTAGAATATATATATTAAGACAACTTTGTTCATTTTACTATATACTCTAAATAATCAATTGTACATTATTATAATCACAGAAGAAAATGTATTATTATTTATTAGAAATTCACAATAAATATTAAAGATGCTTTATAAAAAGAAAAGCAGAAAAAAGTGACCACATGCCTGTCATATTCCCCATTTTCTCCAACCCACAAATGCTGAACCCCTTCTAGCATACTTAATATCCACTGGATCAAATACTGCTTTATATTACAAGCAGAAACCATTTCAAAGTAATTATGGTCACAAAATAAAAATGTTTGAATTCTGTTCCACATAAATTTCAATAAAGAATGGTTTGACATCACCCATGCCAGAACATAGCTAATGACTGAAGTCATTATATACATTTTCATGTTCTACTTTCCTTTGCATCCGTAATTAGTTGTACATGTCCCCTTTCCTCGTATCTAAGAGTGCCCACGGGATTTACTCTAATACTCCTCATCTGCAGCCCTGAACTTACATAACATCCTACATTGACTATGAGTAGCCTAGCCACCTTTATAAGTCCAGAGACAACAAATCAATGCGTGACAAATAACACTGTTCACTTTTGACTAAAAAATGGGAGGTTAAACTATTTCCCATTATTACTAGCAAGAGACGAAGAACATTTTTTCTGCCTCTGAAAGAGATGTTGGTTTGTCTTCTTGACAGAATATAAGTTCATCTATAGAAGGCATCAAAAATATTCTCGGTAAAATTGGTTTTCGTAGGAATCTAATCAGGCTATTAAAAATAAATATTAAAAAAGCTTTAGATGTGTTCTCTGTAATAAGCACTTAAACCATTTCATAAATGTGCAAAGGGTCATTTAAGTAGTGAGTATATTAGGCACAAAGAGAGACCTTATGCCTAGGATGTGGGTCTTGTAAGGCAGACAGGTATGTGTGCGAATAAACACACCAGGAGGCACTGTGTGTTTAGAATGCCCCACAGACAAATGTGGAACAAGTCAGAAGTGAATTATCAAGATGTCCTCATGGTATTAGTAGGTGATGGGTCCCCTCATAAATGAGGAGGAAAAATGGAGAGAATGGCATTTAAACTGGGTCGTGATACATGAGTGGAATTACAGTAAATCTATGGGGATCACAAACGCAATCATTTGACAGAATAGCATGGGTAAGGCCTGAACACTCTAATGCGCATAATTTAATTAGAGACCAGAGACTGAAGCACAGAAATGTCAGGGTGGGAAATCATAAATGTTGGGATTTGTTATGGGCAACCTCAAGTGCCAGCGTCCAGCACTCATAATTGGTTGAGCAAGTAAGCAAGAGAAACAGAAGGATTCTGAGCAGGAAACCAGACTAGCAAAAAAAAAAAAAGATGGGAAGTCTACTGCAATTTGTAGGAATGTTGTTGAAAGACTATTTGGATGGTCTGTGGAAGAAGGAATAAAACTCTGAACTGAGGGTAATGGTTATTAGGCCAGATAGCTATTAGTATAATTCTAGTGCTTTAGTGTAACTAATTTCCCCAGAGAAACATATTCAGGGGGAAAAAAACACGCTACAGGAAGTCATATATTATAGGGGAGAACAGCAGAAGAAATTGTGTACATAAGTGTGTGTATGTGTGTACATTTTTTCCCTTTTGCTCTAAATGCTGCTTTTTTTTTTTTTTACATTTTGGTAACTATCAACTTCTGTGCACCATAAAAAAGATTTTTAAAAAACAAAAGTGGTTTTGATTTAAGTACAAATTGACACACACACACAATTATCATCAAGGGTATCTCTGTGGGACACCTCCCCTAGGTTGTATGTCAAAAAAGACCACATACCCTTTCAAGAAGTCTTCCTGGGGGGAAAAAAAGAAGGAAAAAAGTTCTTGTCAAGAATGCTTTTTCTTTCTCTAACAGCAACATTAATTACATTGTCGGCTAGAGGCACAGACTGAGACAGGCAGAGGCGATCTGATTCTCATCTTGTTTAAACTTGTCAGTTTCGCAATGAAGTCAAGAGTTAGTCCGGGAAAATGGAGAAGGTCTCCTTCCTCATTTAAAGATAAATAGAAAGTCCAACTGCCGATCTTTTTTAAAGGGGGGTGACTCTCCCGGAGACACTTGTCTCTTTTTAAAGGTATTACTAATTCAGTCCCTCGCACAACTCCCAGAAGCTAAGAGCCCATTTCTCATCGGTAGACCCTCACAGCATCTGCGCAGCTATATATCATCTATGCCGTGTTCGACCCTCTGTGGGAAGAAAATATACCTCTAACGTGCTTACAAGCCCCCAATGACACAAATTTTTAAGCCAAACTTTTTCTCCAATCCAGCGTTCTTACTTCCCTGTGCTTCCATGGCACGTGGCTTGCTAGCGACTCTGAGGAAAAATTAATTCAACAAACATCTATTTGTTAGAGGTCCTGACTCACAAAATGGGCTTGGTCTCTCATACACACATTGGTGCGTGGGGGCAGCGTGGGAGAGGCAGGAGGAACAAAAGGGGAAGGGTGGGAAAGAACACAGAGATGAGTAGAATAAGCAGATCACCTGGAGAAGGGGAGGTTAGGGGATGAGACCTGTGGACGGCAAACACAGAGGCTGAGAAGGCGACGGGTATGTGATTTGTACCAGACATCAAACACTCCCAATGTGCCAGGGAGTGCAGGGAGCTTACTTACAGATATGTTCAGTCAAGGGATTTTCTCCCTCTTTGAGTTACAGACCCTTCCACTTGGAGTTGTGAATCCACGACTTTTTTTAAAATTTTTCCAAATAAAACCTTTCATTGAATCAGGTGTTAAATTAGTAGAATGAAAAACAGAGGTGCCTTATTTCTCATTGATCTAATGTCATTTTGTATACCAAAGAAAGTAGAGATTCAAATAATTACTTGTTAAAATTAGCTGGGACAGCCCTGGCTGGTGTAGGTCGGTGGATTGAGCGTGGGCCTGCTAACCAGACGGTCGAGGTTCAATTCCCAGTCAGGGCACATGCCTGGGAATGTGCCCAGCAGGGGACACACAACAGGCAACCATACATTGATATTTCTCTCCCTCTCTCCTTTCCTTCCCCTCTAAGAATAAATGAATAAAATCTTTAAAAAAAATCTTGACATGTATCACATCCCAAACATGAGACATGGAGTGTATTTAAAAAAAAATTAGCTAGGACAATGCTTTGGAAAAGTCAATGAATACAATTTTATTATTGAAATTAACATACTGCACCAAATTCCACCCATTAGTCTACTTGCACGCCACTCTTCGATATTTCATATACATTATTTGGTTATGTATATTTTTAAAGTGCATTCTTTCAGAAATGGGTTTAAATGTCCTTTTTAAACAGACACTGCAATGTACTAGTGAATATTGGTGTTATGAAAAATATGATCACTCGATATTGTAGAGTTGTACACCTGAAACCTATATACTTTCATTAACCAATGCCACCGAGAGAAATTAAATTTTTTTTCTAACGACCACTTGAAGCAAGGTGTGCATTTTGTTTTGTTCACCAGTGCTCAGCTTACAAAACGACAGCTTTGCTTTGACACTCCAGGGAGACCTGAAAGTGTTATCACTTCCTAAATTCGGCTTCAGGCACAATGGCTGGGAGATTACAGTTTCTCCCCAATCTTCTTCATAACCTGAGTCTTAAAGGTCGGTTAATGACAGCCAATAGGAAATAAAAGNGAATATTGGTGTTATGAAAAATATGATCACTCGATATTGTAGAGTTGTACACCTGAAACCTACATACTTTCATTAACCAATGCCACCGAGAGAAATTAAATTTTTTTTCTAACGACCACTTGAAGCAAGGTATGCATTTTGTTTTGTTCACCAGTGCTCAGCTTACAAAACGACAGCTTTGCTTTGACACTCCAGGGAGACCTGAAAGTGTTATCACTTCCTAAATTCGGCTTCAGGCACAATGGCTGGGAGATTACAGTTTCTCCCCAATCTTCTTCATAACCTGAGTCTTAAAGGTCGGTTAATGACAGCCAATAGGAAATAAAAGACAACAAAACAAAACCAACAAAAAAAGTTTTGTCAATTTTTTTTCAAAAAAGAACTTGTCCTGAGAAGTAACAAAGCATCTTGATTTTTTTTTAAAAGTCCGTTTCCCAATTTTTCTAATCTCTTTAAAGTTTTTCAATAGTTCTAAATTAAATCCCTTTCACCCTTATCTCTTTATCCATCAGCAAATCCGAAGGGTATTTGGATTCAGACATCCATTGCACCAAAGATCTTTCATTACACAGCACAAACAAGCACTTTTATTGAACAAGAACCCAATTACTTAACCCAGCTCCAGGTTTCATTCTGCCCTGCAGCGTCTACCCGACAGCGGCCCACTAATCTCTTCTGATGGACGTTGCTACATATCAGTTCTGATACACAGAGATGATTCCTAACCCTCTTGTAGAAAACCACTGATTAAATAAACTGAGATGCCCATCTCAGCTTCCTGGGACCAATGAATAACAATGAGAAAGGGTGCGGGCAGATATGGGCCCTTTCCTCCTCTGTCCAAGACACAAGCAGAAAGAAAAGGGGAAGAGAGCCGTGGCTGCTATGAGAAAACGACCAAAGTTCCGTACTCCCCTGGCCTAAGGTTTCTCTGTTTGTTTCTGCTCTTTAAATGACCGCCATCCTGGCCACGTTTTGCTAAAAGAGAAGAAAATCAGCCTCTAAATGCTCTTGGGCCTTTGCCGCTACCATTCTTTCTTCAACATATGTTGAATATCTTCAACATGATGTTGCTGGCTTGAACTTTGTCAGTAATTCTCAATGCTGACTGTGCGTGGGAATAACTCAGGAGCTTTTACAGAAACCTCAGTCCCATCCCTAGAGATTCTGATTTAATTCATTAGGGATGGAATCTGCAATTTATTAGTTTTTAAAAGTTCTCCAGATAATCCAAATATACAACAGAATTAAGAAGTGTTACTTTGTATAAATAGCGACAAAGTTGTTCATTATTATGTTAGAATTATGAAGAGGTCTTAGGTATCCTTTAGTCAAGCTTCATGTCTACTGCAGAAATATCTTAAAGAAAGGCTTCTGCAAAGTCACATGATAACACATTGCCACCTCACAAGAAAGTCTATTTCTTTCGTTTCCTTTTAACATCAAAACATTAGAAAAGTCCCCAGGATACTTCAAAGTCATATGTACAATACTGCTCATGATAACACTGTTTATATTAACAAATAAATTTAATAATTTTATGTCCACCAATAAGGAACTGAAATTAAAATAGGGAATGGGGAGAATAGCATGAGTGAAGAATATGTTTAGGATGTACCTATGTTCACATATGTACACTTATATGCATAATACCTTTTAAAGGATATTATAAATAGCATAGGTTTCTAGAAAGACAAGGTCTGAGTTTTATTTTTAGTTTATACCTTTTAATTATTTCTACTTTCTAATCATTCGCAGGAACTACTTTCATGCATTTCAACCAACAGAGGTTATTGGGGTATTGAAATAATAAAACCCATGTTTCCTTTTTTAAAGTTTTTAGTGTCTTCCTACACTGATGTGTCATCTGCTAGCTACACTTTTCCTTGCACTTAGTATTAATGTGATGGTATTGAAGGATAGAAAAATAATTTAACAAATGTCTGCCATTAAAAAGCTTATACTCAATCAAGGGGATAAAATTAAAAAAGACAAAAAAGAAAAGATAAAATATAATAATTTTATTACCAGTTTATTTCTAAACAGAGAAAATGGATGCATACAGGAAGTCTACTTTTTCAAGACTGATGGGCAGTAGAGAGTCGAGTTGGTCAAAATGGATTGCTTTTTTTGAAAATGCACTTATCATGTTAACAAAGCCTTTTTGTGTGTTATTTTATTTCAATTTTATAACAGTACCAGATATTATTCCTATTGTATAATTGCAGAAATGGAAGCTCATGATATACTGACTTCTCTCCTCGGAACATTATCTCACTTACCAATGCTGCTCTACCATGGCGAAGAAGAAAAACTCCTTTGAAACACGGTCTAATCAGTGCAGGGGCAGGTGGTGCTACGAGGCCCACTGATGTTCACACTGACACTGCTCACACTCTGTGCTAAGGGGGAGGAAGTGGGGGAAAGGGCCAAAGCAGGAGTTCGCTGTGTGCAGGAATGAGTTGCTGAGCCCGCCTAGAGGAGTCGATGACAGTTTCAGAGAGGAAACAGTGATGGCTTGAGCTGAGATTTGAAAGGCAAGGGAGAGTTTTTCCAGGGGGACAAATGGCGAGGGCTCCATTCCCCAAGGAGAAAGCGGTCCAGCCAGCAGTGCACTCTTAGGTTCCACAGATGCTCTCACACCACATAAAGTTGCCAGGACAGGAACAAAGGGGCACACGGGAGGAAGGGTATAGGGAAGATAGAATACCAACCATTAGCATCTTGGGAATTTGGATTTGACTCTCCTGGCAATGGCAATAAACAAAATAATAACTCATTTTTATATCCTGGAGAGAATCTGTGCATTTGCTAGAATCCTACAAGGAGTAGAAACATGTGTAATAGAGACTCTCTCAACGAAAATAAAATGCCCACATAAATATTGTTAGGTTTTAAGTTGACATGACAATTTGTTACTTTTGTAATTTGTACTACCTATAAGAGAGCATAGTCTCATCTTTGTGAGAAACGATTGTCCTTCACGTTAAGTTATGCATAATACGGGAGAGTCAACGGGTGCCTAGTATGACTGCTTGTGCTTAGGATCAAATTCAAATTTCCTTTGGCATATTATGTCCTTCAAAGATTCTAAGTCAGTTAATAAAAACATATGGCACGCTTCCATTAGAAGTCATTTATTGCACACTGTATATGATGATTTTTTTTGCTTTCAATTTCTTATCAAAGGAAAGGCCATGTCTCAGTTCCTCCCAAATAGTTTTGAGCATTGGCTTCGATAGTACAGATGTTTACTGCATATTCTAAAATTGGGATCCCTGTAGGGAACAGCGGGAATCCATGATAAGGGAAGAAAATATGCAGCAATGTACATGAGAATTTTTTATTTTAGTTTTATTGTTCTTTATGATAACATGCTGATTTTCTCTGATGGAAGAACATTCCTCAAAGACACTAAATGTAGGCTTGTAAACATATTCTATTCTCTGAAATGCTAATAAAACATTCATTTTGGAGACTAAAAAATGAAGGGCTAATGAGTAATTCCAGACAATATCAGAACAAATCAGTTTATTTTATATTTGAAATATGAAACCCAAATGTTTTTGTGAGATCTAGCATTAAGGATTATACTGGTTGCTTTTATTTGATAGAGATATAATTTATAGCATTAGTATGTAGATTAATTATGATTGTTTCATGTTTTATTGTCAAATTTCCTTGGCTAATAAAGCCATAGATAATGAAGCTGGCAGATGGGATCGTTTTCTGGAGTTTTCAAGGTCAATATGTCAATTAAGATCGCGGACTAATTCATCGGTACTGGAAAGAAATGAACATGTTGGGCTGCGGGAGATTGCAAGTCTGGGATATCAGACATCTGTATTGACTAATGACAGGCTCAAGTTCTCAATTCTGTGAAATGATTCAGAGGAGCACATTACTTTCCCACTAATTTGACAAAGATAGAACTTTCTAAAATTGCATAATATAATAAAGGTTCAAAGGCCGCTGCATCATATAATCCAGTGAACCATGCTACATATAGTGAGCAAAATTCTCCTAGTATGTACGCATTCCATTTCCATTAGTGTCAGTGTGAATCTGTTTACGTCATTCATTCACTCGACAAGGGTTTAACAATGTACTGCATGTGAACTTGGCAGTAGGTTCTGTGTTAGCCTCTTGGGCAGCAAAACCAAAGAGGCAGCCATGGTCTCCACTCTCAGATAACTTAGAGGGACAGATACTAAACAATTAAGTAAGCAATTCACTGTCAATGCCTGTTGGCATAAGTGCCACAAAAGGAAAGTTTTTCCCTTTGTGAGAATGTACAATAATTGTTACTACATAATACCTTGAAAATGAGAAACACATGGTCTGAACATATTCATAGAATAATCTATAGATATCAATATACACAGTTAAATATAACTAATTAAGTGTTTATTGAGAACCTATTATATCCCACTCATTCTGGAGTTGCTGAAGATACAAGGAAATCGTACAACGCAATTGGAGAAATAGGCCTATACACAGCAAAGAGTTCAACACAGATAAATGATGGCCCCTGAGAGCAAAAAAGACTTCAGGAGGAAACTCATTCATTCACTTATTAAAATATTTATTGAACATTTATCATAGTCCCAACATGGTCCTTCGTGTCAGGGATTTATAGCCATAAGACGCGGCCCCCGACCGTGAAGAAGTAATTACCTAATGCCGTGCTCTCAACCAGGGTTATTTCTCCCTCAAGGGAAATATGGCAATGTCTGGAGACGTTTTTCTTTGTCACAACTGGGGTAGAGGCCGGAGAGGCTGTTAAACATCCCACTACACAAATGAAAGCCCCTCACTATGAATAATTATCCAAAACGTCTACCGTGCCAAATTTGATAAACCTTTGGGAAAGAGAGACAAATAGGCAACCAGTTACAGCGCACTGTTATCAGTGTTGAAATGGGGCTGTATTTTAAAAGACTTGGGAAAATAAAGAATAGGTTATGATATGTTCAAGAGAGTGTGCAAGGAAGATGCTTAAGCCTGGTTCACTCTTACTGCTAATTATAGTGAGATGTTGGCAAGGTTTGGAACAGGAGCACCAAAAATGAAGATAGCGAGGTTAATAAAAAAATGGATGCAAAAGGAAATTTGGCAGGTGAAAGAAACATTCATTTATTGAGCAATGAGCTGGTGAAAATTGAGGTTGGGGGAGAAAGCTGAAGCAGAAGGAAGAGTCAATGGTTTCCTTAAGATTTGCTTAGTTTGGGTGGTAAGTTAGATGGAGTTAGTATTAGCAAACCTCAAAACAAAGGAGAAGCAGAGCATTTTTTTTAAAGTAGCAATGCTGATAAAAACAATACATTCATGTTATTCCGTCTCAGGGACTGTGCTAGTCACAGCAGCCATTGTATTCGTCACAACCCTTGACGGGGAGGTAGCATTATTTAAAGTGAGTCCTGTTATCCCCAATTTTTAAGACAGAGTAAGAGATGAAATAAATTGCCAAGGTCACATTGCTTATCAGTGGCAATACGTAGACTTCACCTGAGGTTGACCTTCTTCTAAAGCTAAGGATATCACCCTCTATGCTCTGCTGGATTAAGGAGGCTAGACCATGGAGGTGATGTTTCCACACTTTGTATCCACATTGCCTGGGTTCTCCCAAAAGCACAACTTGGTGTAAAAACTTGTGTACTACTAGCTTGTTACGGAGTGCAATTTCAGGGAAGCAGAAGTGAGGAGAAATAAGTGAGTCACGGAGATAGGGAGGGCCAGCATTGTGTAGTAATCAAGCACACTCCATTGTTTCATGAAGTGTCCAGGGGGCCATTTAAATGACTGCATTCCAGGATGGTTCGAGTAGAGGAAGAGAGGGAGAATAATAACCAACTGTCAACAACATTAGTTAGAATATTGAATATTGCTCCCAAAACTTTAAGTCTCCCGCCTTTCCAAATTGCTCCTATAGAGTGACCAACAGGCCTTAGTGGCCTCTGACATGTCCTGGGGCAGAGGCAAGAGGAACACAGCATGGGCAGATGACAAGGCCCTATGGCATTATGCCTCGAAGAATCAGTCACAAGGAAGACAGCACAACATAGCCGTCAAGTCCCTGAGACAAGGGCAATTTGGAAGCTACATAACGAAATAGCTGACATATCTGGTCTCTACAAATCCCCAGATTTGTCGCTTTTCTTGAGATTCTTTTCCTTCCAGTGACTTAATTCCCTCATCTTGTAAAGTGAAGAAATTATAGTTCCTACCTAGTAGTGTTTTGAGGATTAAAAGATTGAATATACATCCACCACTTCAAATAATACCAATATAAGCACCAAATGCATTATTTCTTACTGGCATCACTTCTATCCTGGTTGTCGAGAAAAAAAAAAAATCAGCTGCCTACACCCAGGAACCCGCTGGCACTAACAGCAAGGCCCTGATGCTGGAAGAGGCTGGCCGGGCACTCACCACTGAGGATATAATGTTTTGTTGAAAATAAACTATCTCACAGAAAATACCAGGATCCAACAAGGTCACTTTGTGAACACAATGATGTGAAACAAACAAACCAAAAACAAAAAACAAAAAAACCCAAGACCACTTCATTACCATGTCTAAGCCCAGACAAAAGCAAGATTATTATACAAACCCAAAATAGCAAAAGCGACCCTCTCAGGGCTGTCTAAAGGGTCTGCTCCTCTTTACTAATTAGAGCTTTAGCCTCGGTCTTTTACTAACATTTCACTACTGTATTTTTTTATTTAGAAAATATGTATAGAGATACTTAATCACATATTTATGCCAACTACCTAGTCGCTTCCAATCCAGAGTCCACTACCATTTCTTGTACCCCCATCAAACACATCACACGCAAGCCCAAATCCCATGAGTCTTTTCTAAAGTCCTCTCACTAAGGGGCCTCACAGATCCACCCATGCTTCCTCCCTCACTGTAATGAGCGATAAATTCAACTCATTCAACTGTAGGTGTGCGTCCTTGGCAAGCTGCCTCTGAAGGGCAACATCATCGTCACTGTTGTTGTTGTCGTCGCCATCATCATTTCTAAAGCTGAAGACATTAGATTGGCTATCTATTTGTGAAATTTATCATTGAAGATATAATTAAACCGCAGTAGTACAAGAAATTGCCTAAAGAAAAAAAGTCAAGTAGCAGACGTAAATTGCAAGAGCTGAAGCAAGGAAAACACACTAGCATCGAAGGAACAGGTCAAGCAAAAAGGATTAATCACTTTGCTCAATGAGTGAACTTAGGAGAAATTATGTAGGAGAAGTAAGAGAGTTCAACCTAGAAAGAAGAAGAGAGTGTGGAGAATGTTGTGGTGGCCCCGTGAGCAGGATTTAGAAGTGTCCAGATAGATAAGAACTAGGGAAAGCCCAATGGATCTGAGACATAGGGAATACAATAGTCCATACACCAAAGAGTACTTGAATGGGTAGAATAAAAAACAGATTACTCTGGGCAAAGTGATACTTGATCATGGGGAAATCAGTCATTTTTAAGTATGAATGGGAACGGGACAGAGATGGCAGGAGATTGGAGGTGGCAGGAGATTGGAGGTGGCAGGAAGGAAGTGGGTGGAGGTACAAGAGGTGAGTGAGGGAAGAGGGAAGGTCAACAGCGAGGCTCAGTAAGAGTGCCAGGGAGGGAATCTGAAGGTTGGAAGGATAGAGGGTTTCAGATAAAGAGTGTAAGATTTCAAAAATAAAACAGTTGTGAAGGATAGTGAGCTGCATACGATGGTCTAGAAATCTGGCCATGAAGATGGGCTAGGAAATGCAGAGAAATGGTTGGAAAGAAGGATCTTTGCACCCTAGGAGCCAGGAAAGCCATTATATGTTAACAGGAGATGAGCTCAAACAAGATTACTCATTATTAGTAATTATACTTTCACTAGAAAAATAGGATTCCTACTATACCATAAAAAAGGAAAAAGAAAATCCCATCAGTGTTTCATAGTATAATTCAGAAAATGTGTACTGTTATGTGATAATAATTTCATTAAACCATAGGAAGAATTATTTTTGCATAATGCTATTGGGTTGGCCAAAAAGTCTGCTTAGTGTTTTCCATAAAATAAAAGACACATTTTTCATTTTCACCAACAACTTTGATTTACCTCCCACTATTGGCTTCAAGTGGGTAGAGGTCAGAGTGCTACTAAACATCTTGCAATGCATAGGACAGCGCCACAGCAGAGAATTATTTGGGTAAAATGTCAAAATACCAAGAAACTTGGCAAACCATCCTTGACATGTTTCATCAGACACAGCACCTTCTCTACACAATGCACAAATCTTTTGTGTGTGTTTCAGTTGAGTGTTTACCTTTCTTGAAGTAATAGAGCATAATAAGCCAAAAATGTTGTGGATCTTCTTCTATCTTCAATATTGAAATGATTGCACAAAATTCACCAATTTGATAAGTTTTTTTAATGCACATTGATATGACAACTGCCTCAATACGATCTAACAAAATCTTCTTGAATGAAGTTGAAGGCAACTAAGCATTGGTAGACCCATAGTACAGAAAAAACAAATGAATTTTTTGGCCAACCCCATACATAGAAACATTACCTTCTAGAGAAGATGCCTTATAGATTTGTTTCCAAAAAAGCCACATATATAGGAAAAAGCTTCATACACGTATCAGTTTCCAGAAAAGCACTGAACAAATTACTAATATCTACTGACAAACTTCAACACAGATTTCAAAGATTTAAGAACCTACAGTGTCAAAAAAATCCTATTTGATGTTTTGCCACTTTTCTTTTTGTAAGATTCTTAATAGGAAAGGTGACTGGATAAATGTGGAGACCCTGGTAAATATTTGACACTTATACTGAAGTTTCATTTAGCCCGGCAGAGTAATTCGGTATTCTCACTCTTGGTGAAATTTTAAAGAATAACTCATTATACCTAATTGTCCCTCAGAATCTGTGGATCTCACAGGTGATTCATATATCCAAAGAGTTAGCTGACGACATCCCTGAGGAAAGGTATGCGTGTTCATTCCGCACACGTGAACTCTGCTACTTTTAGTAAGCGCTTATTTTAGGGTTTGCCTTTTTCTTGCTGTTGATCATAAACGCTGTGAGAATAATAAGACCTACGAGGATGAAATGACAAGGAAATGCTACAAAACATTAAATAGAATATATTAGCAAACGTGTTATCTGGGCAGTCTTAGTATAACATGTAGATTTTAAAAGTAGGTGATTTGGGTGTTGTACAACTAAAAAAAATTGAAGTCAACATTCTTTTTCCTTCTGGAATCCCCAGGTGATATTGTAAGGGACACATTTAACTCATCTAAATGAGTTTTTAATAAGGCATTAGAAGGTGGACCAATTTTATCGGATTTCTCCTGGGAATTGGAGATAATTAAATGAAGGTACAATCCTCATTAGTTACTAAGGATACTTTTTGGTTATTTTTTTTGCTTTATTTTTGTTGTTCACACATATTACAAACATCTCCATTTTTCCCCATCTTCCCCACTCCACCCCCCATCCCTCCGGCCATTGCCACACTGTGGTCTGTGTCTGTGGGTTATACATACATGTTCTTTAGCTAATCACTTTGGAGACTTTTATTTCTAACTAATTTTCCTTGGATCTATGCCATTCTGACCCTCTCTCTACTCTCCATGGACGACTGGGATCTATTTACTTCACTCACTACTGAACATAAGTACTCTTATTTAAAAGTTCTGGTTTACCTGCAGGGCTCAGAGCCTTGTCAGTTATTACCTAGGGTTATACTGTTTTATTCATGAAAAAACTCACTTTTATTGATTTCATAGATAAATAATGAGGCTGGGTTGTATGTTCTTAGCACTGTAGTAACCTGCCTCTCCTTTTGGTTTTGATGTGTTATTAGATTTCAAATCTGGGAACTTTTCTCTGATTTCTCAGCTTCCATGTATCTATTGGGATAATCAGAAATTATGAATATGTCATGTTTGAGTCCCTTAACCCCGGCACTATGCTAGCCACTAGTCATCTGTAGGTATTGAGCCTTTGTAACGTTTTACTTGACGGCATTGAGATGTGATAGAAGTTTAAAATACAAAGCAGACACTGATGCCTTATAGTACAAGGCAATATAAAACATCTCAATTTTACATTGAGATGTATAAATAATATTTTATGACTTTACTGAAATAACACATGTTAAAAAAATTTTACCAATAAGTAGGTAATATGGCTATAAAATCTTAAGAACTACATGTGATTAATATTTGTGTTTTCCCTTATAATTCTACTGAACAGTATGCCCTAGAAGAAAGTTTGAAGTTAGCACTCTTGGTAAATGTATTCCACCAAAAAAAAAAAAAAAAAAGGAAAAGCAGATATGGAGAATGTTACGGAATGCTACCACCTCCCCATCGATTTCTCATGGGTTGTGCTTCTTTTTTCCCTTTGAAACCAGCCAAAATTTTAATAGCAGCTATTAAAAGGTGTGGATTGACAAAACAAGTTGTTTAAGGTGTTGCAGCGAGAAGCCCAATGATTAAAGCGATAGTATTCCTACTGCTTACAACAGAGTGCATTATTCTGCAGGCGTAACCTTTTTGACACAACAGGATGGACTTGAACAGAACCTTCGAATCTTGAGATCTAGTATTCTTCAGTCATTAAATGCTTATGCAAAGGCAGATCAAATATACTTTTTAAGTACGGTTCTCACATATTTATCTTTCTGCGACAAATGGGCAGTGATTCCTCACGCAGCATTCTGAGAGTGACCCACTGCTAAGGCAGTGATTGACTCCGCAATCCTGGCCACGAACAATTTATGACCACACACTAAATGTGTTGGGGTATGTGATTCCTACAGCACCTTTTAAAACTTGATCTACAGAATTATTCCCATTGCTCTACCTTTATCATATCTTTGTTGGAGGACAATACTGTGATGGACATAAAACCAGAAACTAGTTAAATGATACTGTAAAATGCTCCATAAAGTTTAAGTGCAACATGGAATGACTTCCCCATTTCTCTAAGTGTGATAGCCAACCCTAGGGTTCATTAAAACATCAAACCTCTTTATTCGATAGGAATGTTGTTGAAGCATGGTTATATTGACTTTCTGACTGTGGACGTCATGTCAGGATTTTTTATATCATTGACTTTGTTAATACTCATTTCTTTATATTTACCTCTCATTTTCTTTTACTCATCTGCATCATTTTTAAAAACTAATGAAAGAATCTAACTTTAATATAAAAGTTACACGTGTAATGGGAATATTTGATTGTTTTCTATTTTATAATAGAAATAATATCGGCTCTAAAAACATTAAACATGTAAGACTTCCTGGTTGCCTAGCCTTTGATTGATTATATAAGTCAATTTCTAATTTCTTACTCCTATAGCCATTAACGTCTAAAAATTTTGTTTATGCTTATGTGAAATGAACTTACCTGTGACTTACACTTACTGATACATGTTTACGTCGGAACTGTGAAAAACAAGTATAATCTCTTCTATGTAAATTGAAGTACTTTCATATTGGCCCACCATGTGCTACAAATTCTGTGCTCTGCTTACCACACCCTTGTTTCATTATTTACTCCACATGGTTTAGATACCAGAGAACAATCTGTTGCCCTGGCCTCACCGACCATTATTATCCTTTCTCTTCGTTACATTTGCTGACAACATCATGCATCGCAACCTCACAGCACTTCTTTATTTTTCTATTTAATCTTTATTGTATTTTTTCTATTACCATTTCGTTCCTTTATCCCCTGACCCCAGCAATCACCACACTGTGGTCCATGCCCATGAGTCCTTTTTCCTTTTTTGCTCAACTTCAGAGCATTTAATATAACAATTTCATATTAATTCTGAAAGAAGGTATACACTAATACATTGAAATTAACCTTTAAAATACTTAATGCTTATATTTAGAACTTAAGTTCAGCCTCTGGTATACATTTGTGTTTAGTATGATTCAGGCAAGCAAGAAGAATTCAATGACTTTAAATACACACCCAAATCCAAAAAAACACACAGACACAGTAAACTACTGTGACCCCAGGCAGCCCAAAAAATGTATACCCTTAGCCTAAAAAAAAAATATTGTGATATAAATACGTGGAAGAGGGGAACACTCATTTTCAAGACTGCCATTCTAATATAGTCATGGATGAAGGAAAGAAGAACATTACCCTGAGAAAGCTCAGAGAAGTGTTACACAATCTTCGCTAAATCAGAAATTCTATTAGGCCACCAGATCTGCTTCTGCTTGTCATGTGGTTGCATGACAGATACTGTGATGGGACAGCCTCAGGGGATGTCACCATTTTCCATAAAGTCATCTTCAAATGGATGGAAACAAATGTTTTAAAAAAAAGAAAAAAATCACTTCTCAGCAGGCACTTCCTCAGATAGTCGCCAATACAGTCACTTTAAAACGCAGAACAATCTGGAAAATCATGAATACAACCATCTGTCAGAAGGGTTTTAGAGGGTTACATTTTTTTTTACAGTAAAACTTCTGAGCTGACCCAACAGAATCAGAGAATGAGAGTAGCAGATGGCTTCTGAAGACTATATTTTAAATAAATAATTTTGGTCTAACCTGTATACACAACAAGTTATAAGCAGAAAAAAATGATGATAAACTGGCATTTGCTCCATTTACTTTGACATGATAAAGATTGAAGTTATTCCTCAAAATCCCAATACATTATAAACTTCAAAATAAAGTCCACATTTTTTGCTGCGATTGGTGCATGGCATCGCATTGTTTGTGTGAGGCAAGAGAAGATGCTGTAAGCACAGTGTCACTGACTCAGGATTCTGTAAAAACTGCCACTCGAAGTGAACTATGAGTTCCAAGGAAACACGTGATAATCACTGAGAGTCTATAAGTTAGAACGCACTTCACTCCTGGTATTGTGTATTGTATGGATTTGGACAAATGCATGATGACATATATACCCATTACAGTATCACACATCGTTTTTATGCTGCACCAAAAATCCTCTGTGCTCAACCTGAGCATCCCTCCCCCGCTCATAACTGCTTGTGCCATTTTGTACCAATTGTACCAATTCCCACCAGAGTTTTTGTTGCTCCACACCCTTATTAGCATTCAATGACATCAGCGTCTCGGATTTTGGTCTTTCTAATAGTTGTGTGCTGGTGTCTCAATGTCGTTTAAATATGTGACTCCCTGATGACATATGATGTGGCGCATCCTCTGGTGTGCTTATTTGCCATTGGTATATATTCTTCGGTGAGGTGTCTGGTACAGTCTTTAATACCTTTTCAAACAAGTTGTTTTCTTATTATTGTGTTTTCAGGGTTCCTAGCCCACTTTAGGTATATCTTTGGCCATATTTCCTCGCTGTCTGTGGTTTGACCTCACATTCTCTCAACATAATCTTTCACAAAGCAAAAGGTTTCAATTCTAATGAAGTACAGCTCACTAATTAGTTTTTTCAAGGATCAGGTCTCTCATGTTGTGTTTAGAGTCATCACCGGTTAGTGTATATTTATGTATAAAGATTTATGTACACAAATATTTACAATTTTACTTTTAAATGAAAAAATTAATGACATACCCAAATTCTTTGGAAATTTTAAAGAAATGTATATATGCCAAACTAAAATAAATATTGATTACAATTATCTTGAGAATAACTTGCTATAGAAAATTATCTACAATAAAATTTTAAAGCAAAATACAAAGAACATTCATGACATGAACTCAGAATTGATTAAAATATATAAAATATATCCTGTGAATGGTAATTTGAGGGCTGTTTCAAAAGTATTCTCTTTAATGATTACATTTTCAACTTTTTCAAAATTTTAACTATAAAAATACAAAAAGAAATCTACTCTTTTGAAAACACAGATTTAGATCAAATCTGATGAGATCGACATCATATTCTCTAGTCTATTAGTAGGTTTTTATATTGAAAGGTCTGAACAATGCCGGTGGCATTAGTGAGGTGTGAACTTTAAGTAATTCTCCAAGTTTTTAAAAATATTTTATTTATTTATTTTTTAGAGAGGGGAAGGGAAGGAGAAAGAGTGGGAGAGAAACATCAATGTGTGGCTGCCTCTCACACTTCCCAAACTGGAGACCTGGCCTGCAACCCAGGCGTGTGCCCTGACTGGGAATCGAACCAGCGACCCTTTGATTCACAGGCCCGTGCTCAACCCACTGAGCCACACCAGCCAGGTTGAGTCTATTTTCAGAGAGAAGGAAATTGATCATTCTAACTATGTTAAGTATTTAGTCAAAGCAGATTCTTAAGGTCACAGAAACTTCGATGTCTGACACATTTTTTTGTTCATTCCAAAACACATGAAAGACGAGAAGCATAGAATTAAACATTTTTTAATGTATCAAAATTTAGACAACTTTGATTTAAGCCTCTAATTCCAAGATAAAGGACCTATCTGTTTGCTTAATACTTCTTGAATAGTGCCTGACACTATTCTTGGTTTTAAAATCCTGTCCTCAACACTAAATGAGTAAATTGTTATGAAGTAGTTTTGCCCTGGCAGGTGTAGCTCATTGGATTGTGTGCAGGCCTGCAAACCAAAGGGTCAGTGCTTCGATTCCCAGTCAGGCCACGTGCCTGGGCCACAGACCAGCTCCCCCACCCACGGTGTGCAACTTGAAACATCAACCTCACATGGATGTTTCTCTCCCTCTTTCTCATTCCCTTCCCCTCTCTCTAAAAATAAACAAACAAAATGCTTTTTAAAAAGTAGTATTTCTTATGGGGTAAAAGTTACTCTGGACCAGCTATCTTAATATCATATGAACACATGATTATTTGAATTAAAAACAATAAAACACGTACACGCACATGTTAACACATGCACACATACGGAAGTTTTCTGGAAATCACCTTTGAAAATAAGACTCGGTCATCTTTTATAAACTGTCATTTTTTAGAGTTCAATTAATATATCCCTAAATTTATGGTAGACCATGTAATAAAATAAATCAGTCTTCTTTTATTTATTTACTTTTTACAGCTTAATATGCTCCAACAAGCGGTTAAAATACATTTTATAAATAAGCTGACAATCGTAATTGTATATTGCCCCATTGCCTAATATGCTAAATAAAACGGGCTCTGAGGAAAAAGCAAGTAGAGAGCCATCCAACTTCCCTTTAAGAACACTAAATAAACCACAGTATTTCTTCACCGTTGAGTCTCCAAGCCCCTATTTCCTTTGCTTTTAATTTTAATCACAGTCAACGTTACCTTGCCTTCCTTTACATTTGTTGTGAAATCTTCTGACACTTCTCCTTTCCCTTTCTTGTTGAACTTGTCAGAGTCTATATTTTCCCTTCAGTATCTCACTCAGCTAAAATGAAAATTAACTTCACAGTCAAAATAAAATGAAGCTAATGGAAGAAAAGAAGTAGGTAATAAGTTTATAAGAAAACGGATGCCATACCCAGGAAAATCAGTGTCAAAAGCTGTGATCATGTTATCACTTGATGATACAACATCATTAACAGGGCTGATGTAAAGTTATCCTGTATAAGTGAGCGTGTCTGAGAGTAACGCAGGTGTGGAGTACACATGCCACCCACTGGATTCCATTCAGAGTCTATGAAGGTCATATGTTGTCATCACATTTTGGGACCTGATACCAAAATAGCAGCGCCTTTAATGGCAAAAATAAGGCTGAAGCATGAATGGAAAACCAATTGCCTTCCTTATAATATAGAAAGTTCACATGGCAAAGTATTTCCATCCTAATAGAAATACATTTCACACATTATACAGATCAGGAGTTGCTTGAATTATACTCACCTGGCATATGAAAATATTTCATATCATAATCCAGACTGTTTTCTCCCTCTCTCTCTCTCCTCACCCTGTGCCTTCCCTTCCACACTCTCTCCTCCTTGACCTCGGATCATGCTTCCTTGACAAATCACACAAGGGTCTCAACTTTTCCTTACATACACATAAGTCAATGAAATTGACTACATGATTGAGAACCACAGATTTATAACAGGCTCTGAAGAACATAAAACTTAGAGAATATAATAATATCTGTAGTGTAGGTTATACTTTCACTTTCTGTTCACCTGATTATTTTTTGTAAACTTGAAGTTCAAGAAACCAAAGAAAATCCACACAAAAAAATTGAGGGTACAATAGTAATCCGGTGTTTAAAATTTAACTTTTCCTAAACTATTTTTAAAAAAACAGAATCTATATATAAAATATAATTAAAAAGAAAAATATGCTGCATCTTCCTCTATCTACCTGGAACTCAGAAATAATTAATTCTGCAATAAATTAGTGTGTAATTTAAGGATGGTTAATTATGATTTAATAAAATAACTAACTTTTATTGGTTTGCATGCATTCAGTGTGATCTTTTTATTTTTTTAAAGAGATGTCTTCCCTGACAGTAACTCCCTACGTGGTCACGCCAATCAAAAGTCTGAATCCTCTGGAGTCTCCTTTTTCGTATTTAGTAAAAAGGGTCATGTCCATCCATGCTTCAAGGCCAAGCTAGTCCAGGCTCCTTTATAACCAGGCTCCAGGTTATTCTTGCTCTGTTGTATAGTGGCTAATACATGTTTTTGGTTATTGATTCTCTTTTTGGAAAATATAAATCGCCTACTCTCAATGTGTGACATTCCCATAAAACTGACTTCATTGCAAGGTAGAAGACTGGCACCTGACTCACGCCTGGCCAAGTAGAGCCTCCCATTTCTCCTGTCTGTGATTGGTTCAAGGATGGGTACCTAACACCATCAGAACCAATGGGACGCTCTGCAACGTTTGCTGAGATTGTTCAGGGTTCCCTTCTTTCCCCACAGTATTTGGACTGGTGGCAGCCACCTTGCAGACAAAGAGGAAGTCTGTCTGAGACTGGAGCTCATATGAGAGGAACCAAGATTTAAACAGAGCAAATAGATCAAGGGACATTGTGTGACACTGTGCATCAAGCAGCTAATAAGTTTATACCTACTGTTGGACATTCTCAATTGAGAGATTTTGCCTTTTGTTTAAACCAATTTTCATTGCATTTTTTTATACCGGGCAACCAAAACAGTGTTAATTGCCATATAGCAATGATCACTCTCACTTCAGATTTTCTATAGAAATTAAAACTGTGCATGCCGACATCTAATCATATGTGGGTTTAAATTACTTAGCATATATTAATAATTGCTTGTTTTTATCCCTCAGATAGGATTTGATTTCTACAAGAAAAATTTTGTCATATCATCAGCCACGTTCTCTGGTGTTAATAGGTAAACTGACATACGTTAAAGTTGTCAAGAGCTTATTTGAGCATACGTCGATTTGAATCGGGCAGCACCAAACCAAGAGTGGCTGGAAGCATTCCACCAACAGGAGCTAACAGCAAGGATTTTATAGGGAAGACCCTGAAGCAAAGAAGTTCGCTGATTGGTTATAGCTTAAACAGTTGCCTGATTTGGGGAAGCCTACTTTGCTGTTTGTGATGGGTTGTTCTTAGGTTTCATTTTCTTGAACTCAAGTGTGCTAATTCTGGTTTAGGGTTTGGTTGGCTTACAGAGATTACTAAGGCATTAGAACCACCCTATTCTAATAATTTCCATGTTTAAATACTTTAACACCAGGATATATATTCCATAGTTGTAAGTAAATGTAATGCACAGGAACCAAAACAAGCCTCACCAAACCAAAGTTCTGTTACAGGTACTTCTAACCTGAGCTTCTCACCTGAACTGTAATGGAAAGATGAGAGGTTTGCTCTGCCCAGATATCTTCCTTATATAATTACTGGACAGATTATTCAAGAATAAATTTGTACCACAATAGCAACACAATTGACTAGGAATAATGGCATTCCATAATAGGTGGTTTTATTTATCATGTTATTTACTTAAGCATAATTATATATACCATCATGAGAAATAGTAGGTTTCTGATGTAATATCCCAATAATTTAAGTATTGGAAATCCTAAGGCAGGTTTTTCAAAGCATTCTTTTTGGACCTATCAGGATCAGGGCCATTTTTTTTTCTATATATTTTCATGTGAGTCATGCTGTTTTGTTACTCTGGGTATTATAATCACATTCATGCCAGTCTGTGTCCAGTCTAAATTATTAATAGCAAAAATATCTGTCTGCACCTGCAGTTAATCAAAGTTGACTTTTTAAGTATAGTTCTTATCATTGTTTTTTAATATTTTTCTAATGCTTTCTAATAAATTTCTCTATTAGTTAGTATCACCTAAAATCTTTTTTTCTTTCTAATTGGTCGTGAACGTGATATAAGGCACTATCTCTCTACCCCCTCCCCAACTCTTGGTCCTCTGATCGCATGACAACACTTTTTCTAGTACTTGCTTCAGCTGCTTTAGTGCTGTGGCCTTATATGCCACACTGTTTAACTGGAAGAATACTTGCCAGTTAATACTGCAAAAATTCAGATCCTACTCTGAGTCAAAAAAAAAAAACCACAAAAAACTAGATATCAAGTTATCTTCTATTAATTACATTAAGCATCTTTCCCCACTGAAAGTTATAAGGATTTTATTTTTATTTAAGTATCACAAGACCTGTGTTCCCCAGAGTAATGCACTTAAGATGCGCTCCGTGATTATATATATTGGCTGATAAGAAAGACATTGACTGATAAAGGGAATGAACACCATTTATTGTCCCTTCTCAGTTTTCTAAGACAGACACATAGCATTCAACCTAAGTCCTATTACAGGAAATGTGCTAAGCTTAGCACATCTATCTATTAGCTGAACTACGAATTTCTAGGCTGATGACGAGTAATTCAACAAATTGCTAAACGTAACTGAATGCATGTGCCAACGCCTAATTAAGGAGGTCATCGACTCAACAAGAATTATGCTACCATCTTTATTGTCTTATTAACAACCTCTCCAAGAGCTGCTCTGCAGTCTCCACGTTCTGCACCGAATCCATTTTCTGAACACAGTTCCTAATCCAACATTAATTTATTCAGACTTTACCTTTGCATAAAACCTATCGACTTCAAGCAGGTTTTACTGGCGCTACTGGAACTCAGGGACTCCACAATGCCAAAGTGTGACAGTATTGAATTTTAATATAAACGCACTGATGTTCTACAAGAAAATATTTTTTAAATTGTATCCTTTTGTATTTTAGTTTACCAAATCAATAAATGAAACTTTTTTTCTGAAAATTAATTTGCCATAAAGCTCTATTGTATACCTGTGATATACAGCATAGATTATTAGGTAATAAGAACCTAAAGTTATAATGGTTACTTCTTTTGAAGAATTTCTAACATTAGTTATAAATATTTGAAAATCTCTAATAGCATACAATGGGATATAATAATAACAACTATTTGGTCAGTTCCTCCAGTTCTACAGTGAGAAGGATGGGAGTGTTGCTGAGGGCGGAGGAAAGCATTCGTAGAGGGAGATCTGAAATTTTCAGAACGATAAACAGCATTTTGTCAGGGGTGTAGAATGAGCGCAAATAAAAAAATGATCGCAAGGATGCAGGTTTCAGCACCCTGTCATCGGAGAATAGTCCAGAAACCACCCTCAGCGCATCAGTGAAATGGATAATAATAGAACATTAAAATCTAAACAGCTATTTTAAAAGCATTCACTTGCAGGCATTAGATTACAGAAATATAAAATTATATCAAGCACTCTATTTGTGAACATTTCTTTAGAAACTCTGAATCATAGACTAGTGATCCATTGTTACTATAATCACAACTCTTCTATTATAATCTGGAAACCAAAATAATAATGCAATTTTAAGCAGCAAGAATCAAGAGAGGAAATAATTTTTAAAAGCTTGAACTTTAGATTAAAATAAAACATAGTTAAATAGAAAAAAAAACCAAGTTAGGCAAAAAAAAAAAAAAACAGATGAAGAGACAGGAAAAACATTTAAGATGCGAAAGATTCATGAAAACAAGATGGAGACGACTTGTTTCCCCCTGGGTTTCTCTTGCATAAGAATGCACACGTATGTCTTTGTCACCACGGTTATTTTTATTTCACAGTTCTTAATAGACAAGCTACCCCATAATTACCAAAAAATGAATAGAGTAGTTTTTCGGATAGCAGGACACTGAAAACACATTTTCACCTAACAGGAGGTGATTAGTTGGTCGAATGTGTCAGAAAAGCTGCAAATTCCATACAAAGAATGTCAATCCTCTCGTCCGGGGGTTATTTTATATCACTGACTGAAAAATGCAGTCAATTTGTTAAACCCTCTTTCAAGTTTTAAAATTGTTCCACGGGAGTTGTTAGGTCATTTTTCATAACACTGCCAACCATGGCACGGTAGAGACACAAAAGACGCAGCCAAATAAAATCGAAATGAACCGAAGCTTCTGAAAATATTTACTATCAAAGAGCAGTCTCTTAATTTTTTTATGAAAAGGTTTTTGGATTCAAAGCTACATTAAAGAAATTTTTTTTGAGCTTATTCTGTGCCACACACTGATGTAGATGCAAACACCGCCCCCTCCCCCCCTCCCCCAGTAAAAAAAAAAAACACACATTTTCTCCAGAAGTCCAAAATAGGCAAAGGGAGCAAGCGCTAGGTAAGGTATGGTAAGGTAAAACCATTTCATGTTTTCGTAACACAGGTTTGTTTCACTGGTTGGAGATTCAAAGCCCAAAAAGGGTAATTAGTAAGGCTGCTCTACTTGAACTGGTCACTGGATTAGTCGGGTTTCTCCAGAGACAGAGAACCAAGTGGATTTGTATGCATATATAACAGAAGATATACTATGGGAATTGGCTCATACGGGTCTGGAAGGCTGCAAGTTAAGAGTCTGAAAAGCCTACAACCAGGAGATCCGATGTCTAAGAGCAGGAAAAAGTGGACATACCAACTCCGAAAGAGAGATAGTTCACTCCTCCTTTGACTTTTTGTTCTTTTCAAGCCATCCACAAATTGGATGAGGCTCACACACACCCGTGAGAGGGGACTTCTTTGTCTACTGAACCATATGTAATCTCTTCCAGAAACGCCCTCATAAACACACGTGGCATTAATGTCTTACCAGTTATCTGGGCATTCCTTAGCCCAGTAAATAGATGAAATGACCGTCATCACCATTAACTCCCAGGCATTTCACAAAACTATAGCCGTCTTGTCACTTAGGCTTTGGTTTAAATATTATAGTCCCATTGAGAACTTAAACCTAACACACATATCACACCAGTTCTATCACATCACCTTATTTTACTTGCATCCTATTTTTCTTTTTTTTAAGATTTTATTTATTTATTTTTAGAAGGGAAAGGAAGGAGAGAGAGAGAAATATCAATGTATGGTCGCCTCTGGTGAGTCCCCTGCCGGGAACTGGCCTGCAAACCCAGGCATGTGCCCTGACTGGGAATCGAACCGCGATTGTGTGGTTCGCAGGCCCGCACTCAATCCACTGAGCTACACCAGCCAGGGCTCATCCTATTTTTCTATCACTGTAAAACTTACGACTTCCTGATTTTTTTTGTTGTTATTTATGTACTTATTTATCTCATGTCTCTTTCCACTAGGAATACAGATTCCACACAAGCAGGGCCCATCCTTAGATTCATGGAACATTCTGAAGGATGAACCTAGAGATGTGCCTTGTATGTACATGAAAGCCACAAATGAGAATATAGAATCGTAATCATCACTTAGAATAACTATTTTTAAAAGAAGCAAGCAAATAATCCTAAGTCAATTATCAAAAGCTTCAAGAATGAAACACATATTGATTCCCCAAAGAGCACAGTCCCATACTAGAGATTCACTTTGTAGAAAAATGTATATTTAGGTTATTTACTCAAAAAAAGTAGTACTAATGTATTTATTTTCAGACCTCATCAAAAAGACAAAGTTTGAGGAAAGTAGAAGTTGTTACAGTGGAAGCAAAACAGACTTGATGCCAAAAGCTTCAATTCTTAATTCTCTCTTCAAGTTTCAAGAAATTGGGTACTTATTAATTTCCTAATGGATCAAGGCACTGTTCTCCTTCCACCCCTAATCCACCCATTAATAAAAATCACATAATTCTCTACATTAGACAACCTGAAACCAGTTCTTCTATTACTCTCTGCCTTTACAATCCTGCGATTCTCTTTGCGACTCATTCGAGAGGAGGTCTGTCTGCCAGTATGTGCTGGTTTTGAAACCTGACTGCAAATTCTCTGATACTCCTTGCATCCGGAGGCAGAGCCTATGTGCCCTCCTTCCCTCGCACCCTCCTTCCCTGGGTGTCGTTGCTGTTTTTTTAAATTTGTTCGCAACTCACAGAATGAGATAGAACTAACACTGCCTGATTCCTGAGGCTGGGTCATTCAAACCTATGCAGACTTTGTGTTACTCGCTGCAGTGCTGGCCTGTGGAACTCTGCATTGCTCTGCAAGACTTAACCATTCTGAGGAAGCCATGCTGTGGGGAGGCTCAAGACAGACACAGGAAGACACCCGTCGATCCACCATGCGAGAGTCCAAGTTAAGGTTAATACTGACAGCTAAACTGAACTGTCATATCTGTGAATGAAGACAGATCCAGATCACTCACTCACAAATGCTGAGTCTCCTCAAGCTGAAGCCACAGACATCATAAAACAGATAAAATCTATGTGTGCTACACCTTCCCATGTTCTAAACCACAGAATCAGTAAGTGTTAACAAAACTACTGTTCGAAGTTGTTGCATATCGGAATGATTGTTATGTAGTAATAAGCACCAGGCAAAAATTACTAGTAAGTGTTATCAGCTTGAACAAGAGATTCATATAAGCATGGAGTGAAAAATAGATAATCCTTCAAGAGATTTCTATCAGAAAAGCCTATCCTTAAAGAACCTGTTACTCATCATTAACGGGACTCCATTTAGCCCAGAAAAACCCTATCATTTGAAGATTCGAAACAATATTTACCAGATTGGGTATTATAGTGCTCTAATAAACCAAGAACTCTTTAGAAACCTAATGTGCTTAAGGACTTTAATTAAAACTGGATTTGTCTTTTCTACTTGGACTGAACTTGTAATTCTGAACTATCTCTGCCACACATTTAACATTCTACTCCGAAGTACTTTGGCTTTTAAAATAGGCCTCACAAGTGTGGGAAAGGGCTCTTTGAAATAAGCAAAAAAGCAAACAAGCAAACAAAGGAAACAAAGGAAAACCCTGGAAGGTAGCCTCTTTCTCATCAGAAATGTTTCAACCTAGAGAACATTTTTTCTGACAGTTTGTATGGTTGGTTGAACTACTTAGACCAAGGTCTGTGTACAAAGGAATTTGAACCTTGATTTAAAAAATATAATTTAAAAACATTTTAAAAAATTAAAAATGCAATTTCTGGTTAGAATAATTTCATTTATGAAAGTTAAAACTTACTTTTGCCCAAAGGTAGTCCCTGAAAAAGACAGATAAGTTCTACATGGTTGTAAAGAATGAAAATGGTATCTCTTCAACTTAGTCAGTGTCGTTCAATATCCAAGATGACATTTCCAAATTTCCCAACAAATCAGAATGTTCTTTTTCCTAACGGAATGCAAAGATTACTAAATATCAAACATTATTTTATATTAGCCTGTCATTCCCAAACATTGATGTTAGTGATAATGTAATAGAACCTCAGTGTTATTTTGTTTTGAATTAATTCTATTTAGATGTTATAATCCAAACTTGAAAACATCTCTTCTTTCATAAGCATTTACTTTAATTTATTTACATGACTAATGTGGATATAAATTCTGTGCAATATATTTAAGTGGACACTGGCAATTCCACAGAGCAGTACTGACCAAGAGAAATACAATGTGAACCAGGAAAAAAGAGCGGCATAGAGAATTCTAAATTTTCAAATAGCTGCATTTAATAAAACGAAAAAGAAACTGGTGAAATTAATTTTACAATACAATAAATCCTTATTCAATATCACTGGTAGGTTCTTTGAAACTGTAGTTTTTATGGGAAACAACGCGTAACAAAACCCAATTCAATCACGGGCTCATTGCTATAGAGAAGAGTTCAGTTCCTACAAAATATTCCTGGTTATGAATAACATAACCAATTTTCTCAGTCAAGACTCCCAAATGCTTCTCATATTAAACATTGAAATAAAGGTGAGCTAGCCACACATTTAAGGAAGATTAGTAAAAACAAGTAGGATACTGATTTTCCGACCCACGTATCCCAGTTACTGGCATCTGCAGTCTGTGACCAGCACCTGTACGCACTGGTGGGAACAACCCTGACCGGGACGCCCTTCCATCCCAGGACCCATTCGCACCCACACTCACTCACACTGGGGCAGCTCAGACATGCCTGTCAACCTACCATTCCCATCTCTGGGATGTGGGAGGAACCTCAAGTCCCCGGGAAAACACCCACACAGACGGGGGGAGAATGTGCAAACTCCACACGGTGGCCCCAACCTGAAATCTTTTCCTTCTCTCGCTCATCAACATAACAAAATGACACGCATGAAATTTGATGTGAGGACCTGCTGTATATATCATTTAACTTATATATCGAAAGTATTATCATTTTAACCTGTGACTAATAAAAACATATTTAAATGTGTCTAAGTATATTCTTTATTTTACACTAAGCCTATCTTGGTGTGACACAGATAGCCTTGTACCCAGTGGTCAGCAGTGTGGCTGCAGAGTATCACCTTCCATGGAGCACTCTCAGGTTTTGTGCGCTTTTATCTACTTTGATTTTCTCCTTTAGGGCAAGGGTAGGACTTTTCCAAGGACCCCAAATAATATCTGGGCCCTTTTATGAAAAACTAAATAATCTACTATTCTTTCCATTAGCTTAAATTCCAAATGCCTATATGCTAATTTAATTCAATATGCAGGCTTAATCAAAGTTTACCAAAACTAGAGAAAGACTGGATGTAATAAATTAGTAATTCCTTTTGGCTGAATGATCAGCTCTGCAGAGAAATTTCTGACCACCTTCTCTGGTCCCCACCCTCCATTCCACCACTCCCTCCCTCATGGAATCTAGCTTAGTGTTTTTTTCATGGTTCATGTAACTGCTTGAAAACATGTTATTTAGGTGAACCAGTGGGTCTGTGTACTGCTTATCTCTGCTACCACAGGATAGGCTCTGTGGATGCAGGTACGCTTCTTCCCTCAAGCACCAATCCTGCTCATTGCTTGGGAGAGTGGGTATCACCTCGGGGTGCTCAGTAAATATTTGCTCATTGAATGAATAAGTATTCTTGTTGCATTTTAAATGCAGAGGTGCTCCTTAATGTAATTTACATTAAGCAAATCAGCTGAAATATTTAGAAAGCTTCCCCTGAGAGTCAATGGCTCTTAGGCTTTGTCAAGGAAGCAACCTTTATGGTAGTTGTGTGGTATAACGTCCATCCTCAATAGAAGCAAGAAATACAGGGATGGAAGACTTCACACTTGCGATGCTAAAATAAGAGAAAAATGTATCTTTTCACCCAAAATAGCCTCTATGGTCTGGCTAATATATACAATGCCAGTAGTCCTACATACAAACATAGTTCTTGTTAGTGAAATAGCCTCTCAAATTTCATTAAAGTCAATAAAGAAATCAAAAGCTTAATGGGAACAAGAATCCTCTGAGTTTGTTCATGCTGTTTTCATCCCGTGATGCTGTAAAATATAGGATTACGATTTTATTACCAGATTACAAGAAAGAGAAAGGGTAAGGAGGGAAGTTGTGAAAAACCTCCTGCTCAGAGAAATCTTGGAGTGAAAAACTGTCATGCCTGAGTCCACAGAGAAATTAAATATAAAAAGGGTGGCTTCTGAATGTAACCACCTATTATTTAAAGCAAAGATGTAAAAATAATTCAAGATTGACCTAACAAGATTCCCAGCCAACATGGAATTTTTGTGGGAAACTCTAGGACAGTGACCACCATCTCCTCCAAGATAATCTCTAAGTTTAGCCTGAACCAGAGTACAAGCAACATTTGTATTAGTCAAATTTTTAATGAACATTATCTCAGCTAGAAATTTAGTGCAAACTTTTATGTTTTCAAACTCAGATTAAGAATACCCTTCATCAGGTATCAAAAGCTTCAGTAATAGTGGTCAAGAGAGAGATGTGTGGGTACAATACTGCATTTACCCTGCCCCCACCCCCTGCCTTCAGAAATAGTGCAGAGGGTCCCCCAGATACCCACAGGTTCTCACCATTTCTACATTTTAGGAGAGCATGACCCCTGCACCATTGTTCTGTTTATTTCTGATTACCATGGGAAGTCCCTGACTTCCCCTCTCATGTTCCACATGCTCACGTCTTTAGGCTTTGCGCATCTCCTGCTCAGTCCCTCTCTCCCAGCTTTTCACAATTCCTAAACCTGCCCACTGTGCTCTGCGGGATTCATGGTGGGTCATGCATCCCCAGAATCCTCGACTCCAGTTGTCCCTTTCATCATCTTGCTCAAAGCAACCCTAGATCTTTTTTTGAGGACAGCGCTTTGTCTGTTTATTTTTCTCTCTTCTTTCCTCATGCCTCTGGGTCTGGTAGTGGGCTAAGCGTCCTCTCTCATGCCTCATCTCTAATTCTGGATTATTCCTTCTTCCTTCTCTTGGAAATGCTCCAGCTTTGAGCCACATCATCAGATATGACTGTATGCCACCCCTTCTTACAGTCAGCTCCTCCATGTTCTGCCCTCATTTACCAGCATCAGGCACTCTCAAAGATGCCTCCAGTCTCAAATCCGAATGATATCAACTTGCAGGGAAAATTCCCAACATTCTAACTTCACAGTTCTCTGAAATCCTCCATGATCCTGTCCCCCACCCCATCCCAGTCAGTTCCAATGGACATACACAGCACAGCAACATTCCATATTCACAAGTTCAAACATTTACTTACTGATTGCTTAGAACTCTCTTTAAAACTCTCTACCTCCATTACCTTAACACCAACCACTCTTGCGACGTTAAAAATCTTTCTACTTTTCACTTTCTCACCATCATTTTATATGTATCTAATTTAAATTCCACAATTAATCATTACAATTACACATTAGCATACTCCCTAAACTCTCTTATTCATCTCATGATTTATTATATTCATGTAAAAAACCCCACAACTTCAATGAAATTGAGTTCTCTGTCAACTTTTTGCTAGCACCCACCCAGCTGAATGTAGCTAGACAAAACCTAGATAGATATTGTAGATAGACAGACAGACAGACAGACAGACAGATAGATAGATAGATAGATAGATGTGAGGATACTGGTCTCATTACACATGTTTGAACATAAACCTTAAGTGATTCCTTAAGCTTGCCTGGTGCTTCTAATAAATTTCCTAGCCTCGTAAAAAATGGTTCCATGCCTTTTCTCTCTTTAAATTTCCAACATCTCCTCCATCAATTTTCAGTCAATAATCCTGTCTCTTATTTTACTGAGAAATCAAAGCAACCCAAAAGGAGCTCCCCAAAACTCCCAAACTTCCACTCTCCTACCCACTTACTCCGTCTTTCATCTTAATGATGTAGGTGAAATGTCAGCGCTCCCATCAAAGGCTTCCCACAGGAGAACCACATCCCGTGGCTTCCTTGACTGCTCAGGGATGTCACTCTCCTTCACTGGCACCTATATTCTCATCACCAGATGGCTCCCTCCCTCGCCTCCCCTCCAGCTGTTGTTTGCTCTTCTCTACAGAGAAGGACTTGGAAGACAATTCTCTGTGCTCGCTGTTTTCTATTTTTCTCCTCCTTTCATTTGATTTTCATTCCCACCAATGATCAGCTCTTCAGCCTCATATTGCTCAACTCAAAAGTAGCAGATGACACAGTGACCGTTGCCTACACCTTGGAGCACTTTTTTACCTGAAGTTCAGGTGTATTTTCTGAGTGCCTCGGTGACCAACACTGAGGTATCCCATCTCTGTTTTTGTATCTCTTTATTTCCCTTTCGGATCCACTCCCTTGGTAACTTTTTCCTGCTTCATGACTTTAAATCTTAAGGTAAATATTCAGATGTGTACTTTGTATCTCTCCACTTTGACATTTCATTGGAATATCAAAATGAACACATTTGAAGCACAATTTTGATTGTCCTATTAAACATGCTTCTTCTTGCATCTTCCAAATTTCAGGGAAGACTTCTCTATCCTATTGGGTATGCGCACCAGAACAGTTGGGGTCATTCTTATATCCCTACATGATCTCGCTCACAAGTGAATCTGGTTTGGTCTACCTTCAAATTACATCTAGATTGGGACCACGATTTGCTTTTCTCACTGCCACCCTCCTGCTCCAAACTAGATTATTTCAATTAGCTCCTAACTTGTTTCCCTACCTTAACCTTTGCTCACACTCTTCAGTGCATTTGCAACACAATAACCAGAGTGATCGCATCAGAATTCAAGCAAGAGTTCACAATTCTCTAGTGGTTCCCCATACTTAACTCATTTAATATTCCAAAACCCATTTGAGGTACATTCAAATATTAGTACCATTAGTACCAAGAAGTGAGGCTCAAATAATGACAGTCATTTGCTCGAGGTTAGGCTGCTTGAGTGGTTGTATTAATTTTCAACCTTAGGAGTCCCAGCTTCAGAATCTGTATTTTCAGCCATTATGATTGAGTGACAAAAATAGTTTTAAAGAGCAGCAATTTCCTAAAGCCTCCATGGCAGACCTCTCGTCCCGCCCGCTATTCCTCGCTTTGTGTCTACCCTTTCAGTACCCTGGCTCCTTTGCCACTCCCTGAACTGTTCAAACTGAAATGCTCCCTGTTCCCTCAACTGTATCAAACTTTCCTTGATTCTTAGTTTACGAGTCTCTTTGATATTTCAAGTCTTCTATTCTTCCGGTTGCTGCTTTCTGCGTCATTCCCTAGAATGTACCATGGTTCCTTTGTCACGAAACTGTTCTCACCGCCCCCTTAGTAAGTGATATCAAGGTGGTGAAACAGTGTTTGACCAGCGCTGCCCATCAGGACTCTGACTTCAGAGAAGTCAGCACTCCAGACAACAATTTCTAAGACAAAGAGCTAAGCCTTTCAAAGTCTCCTGCCTCTATCCCATCCTATGGTCTTTGCATTTACTATTCCCTGTACCTAGAAGGTTCTAATTCTGAGTGTTTGCATTGCTGGCTCCGGCTCCACAATCATCTCTCTGCCGACCTGTCTGGGGAGTTTCTCAGCCCCCCCTCCAGCCCACACAGCTATCTCCAATCTCTCTAATCCTTCTACACCACCACCCCATTTCATTTTCTTCACAGAAAGGTAGTGGAACATTTCCCATTCATTTATTCACATTCCCACCGATTATTTCTCCCTACTAGAATATGTGCTCTCTTAGCAAGGACTGTATTCACTTAGGTTTTCCACCCCCTAGAGCAGAACCTTTACAAAGTAAGCGACTAATCAATATTTTTAAAACACGTATACGTCCGTACTTCTGTATTTTTGTCTCTCTTAGTTCTAATGGGCAAAATAGTAGCAACTGACATAAATATTCAATTTCTGAACTTTGTCTGAATTTAAAATTTTGGTAGAGGACTATTTACCCATCCTCTATCACAGTTACTATGTACACACTAGGGCAGGGGCGTCAGACTCACGTTCACCGAGGGCCACATCAGCCTCTGGCTGCCTTCAAAGGGCCAAATGTAATTTGAGGACTATATAAATGTAACTACTCCTTAACAGTTAAGCAAGAGCTCGGTGCTGACACTGGGTAGAAGCAAGGTGCAGGGCCAGATACAACGAGGTGGAGGGCTGGATTTGGCCCACGGGCCTTGTGTTTGCCACCTGTGCACTACGGTCTATCTCCAATGTGTCTTAGTAGGATATAAATAAGATGAACACAATTTTAGTTATCTGTATAAGGCAAGTACTCAACACAGGCTTTCTTTTAGTCTCCCAGTCTTAGCCTTCAATAGCACAACTTTTCTACAATAGAGTAGAATTGTACAGTTTGTAGTCATACATACATGCATGCATATATATGTATGTGTGTATATATATAAATGCATGCATACATGCATTTAATTATGCATTTGGATTATTTTAAAACAGTCTCCTCTAGGGTTATTTGGCAAGCACTGTTTGTTTTATTACAGTTCAAGGTTAGAATAGTAGAGACAAGCTGCCAGGCTAGCAAATAAACTTTATGAGAGAAGTGTAGATTATTAATAAATGCTATTCACATATTCCCGATAGTTTGGTGTGTCATGCCCCAGCAAATTAGGATGCCCTTAGTTCTTAAGAGAAATACTTTAACTCCAGTCCTTTACATTTTGATCTGTGAATGTAAACCTGTAATTCACATCTATATACGCAGGGGGCAAAATACACTCAAGGTTAATGTTGAACATATAACAATTCAAAGGAAGAGGGCATGAGGAGGAAACCATGTTTCTTAGATATACAGAAGATTATTCATTTCAGAGACTAGCCTCAGCTCCAATAATCATTGAGGCAATTTACTTTTTGTCAACCCTTTATATATTATACATTCTACTTGAAAACACAGATAGTACACTGCAATAAACCTGTTATGATTGTGTTTTTTAATAAAATTTTCATTGATTAAATGCCCTTACCTTAAGAAGTTCTTCGTAAGGTAAGATTCCAAAAGATGAATTTCCTGGTGGGGGAAAAAATAAAGCATAAGTAAAAATAGTAAGCATTAGATGATATGATATTTAGGCTTCCTTTTCAAGTTTAGATGCCTTTATTACTGGAATTGAGCCTACCTGACATAAGACTACTGTCATTATCTGAAAGGTCAAAATACTTTCGCATTTTTTGTGACACTATTGGCCTATTATCAAGTATAAAAAAATACACTAGACATAAGGACATGAAAGTCCTTAGAGATTTTCCACATCTAATTCTAATACTAATCATTTGACTTGTCCTTATATTTTTCACTTTATACAATCGTGGAATTGACTTCAGTTGAACCACAGAATATCTAAAATTCCAATTCTGTTCAAAGCTAAGCCAAATTAATTTTAACTAGTTGAAAGAAAGGTGTTATACATGTTCATTTTGAGATGCCAATTATGAGCAGACACACACGCATGCATGTACACACACACAGTATGAAGTTATATTTCATGCTTCTCGTGTTTAAATTGAAATTCTAAGTTATTAAGTAATTTTCAATTAAGAGAAGAAGCTATTTTCCTATACTTTACTATTCCGAACATTGGAAGCCTGAGAAGAAAGAAAGAGAGGAAAACTCTAATTTGTCCCTGAGAGATTTAAATGCTTTTAGAAGAATCTTTTGCTCACATAAAAGGCTCATTTCTCCACCGTTACTATTTTCAATCCCTACCACGTTTTTTCCTCCCATATTTTAAATTTGAACTACCAACTTAGACTTCAGCAAAAGCAACAGATTTCCAACATCAGAAGGCTGCTGTGAATCACTTTCAATAAGAGAAGAAAAACAAATAAATCGCAGCCAGCACTGGGCTCTGGAATTGAAATTACAAGCACTCTAAGGAGTAATTACCGCATGCGGTCCGAGGACCCTGCTGCTCAGCTCCATTAACATTGCAGACCCTGCTGAATTATGAAAATGTTTCTAAGATCCAACATTTTTACAAAAAGATGCCAAAACAAAAATCCCCAAAATACTCTCTTGATAAATAAAGCGTTGTATAAAACTCAGCTTTTACATTGCAGTCTTCAGAAAACTTTTAAGACATACAGCTACATTCCATGTTAGACGTGGCGAAATGTCTGGCATTAAAGTGAATGCGCAGAGCCCCTCAAGAGTCCATTAAACAGCTCTCATGTTAAAGTCCATCACCAACAGAAAATGACTCTGGTACCCGCAAGGCAAGAACACCCAGTGTTCTTCCTGTGCCACTCAAGAAAGCACACCTAGGGCGGGTGAAAGTTCCAGAAAGGCTGATTTCATCTTCATCGGAGGGGGAAAGATGTACCAGAAGGCGGAGCGTTCCCAGGCACAAAGCAACCGTCAACAGGGGGTAGATGGCTTCACATTAGACACTCCAGAGAAGGCTTCTGGCTAGAGGGTGTCGACACTTCTTTTCCACACTCAATATTATACCATTCTGTGCTTTGATACCTGTTCTAGGGACCCCACAGGAAAATCTGAGAGGCAAGACAAATCTGCATTAATATACTTTCAATATCAAGTCCCTATGAAAGTGTGTCTTTGCAAATTTGCCTCACTCTTCATGAACGTATCAGAATCACTTACGAGGAGGCCCTCACCTTGGGGATTTCTTGGATCGCCAAATCAATGCTCCTCCCTCTTTCCCAGTAATTCCTGGCTATGCACTGCAGGAATTCCACTCTGCTCCTGCTCTCTCACCAGCACGGGTAGGTGCCCATCCACGAGTTTCCACAGGATGTGCATGCCCCACTCAGAGCAGTGCTTTCCACGCCACGCGAGTCCTGTCTATTGCCCTAACCAGATCACCGGCTCCCAGAGTAGCACTTGGGGCCACACAGCTAAAATGTGTCCGAAGAAGGTAGTCCTGTGGAAGCGCCGGTTCTAGGATGCTGATGCAATACTTGAAAGAGAAAATTATTTTTTTGAGGTCCATTTGGAAAATGCGGGGTGATTCAGAGGTGAAGCAAGTTTATTTACTGAAGGACTTCATGGAGCCATAAACATGGCTCACGTGTGGTTGGTTCATAATTATAAAGAGGGTAAATGGATGCTGAATATTCAACATTATTTTTCCATGGAGCATCTTTTAAAACTAGGGTTTCTTTACTTTCTTCAGAGAACACTGAATAATTTTGTTTACCTGTTCCCTGAATTGCACCTGGCAGAGGGTGGGCATGTAAGGATAACTGGCTATGTCAGCCATTAAGGTATAAACTAACTAACTAACTTTCAGGTTTCTTATTCAATGCCACCCTATCTGTACCCCTGCTTTTTTTTAGAATAAAGGGACTTTGTGATCATCTTTATTCTGACTGTAGCCATCCTCTCTCTGGTATACTTGGTCATCTAACTGCTGTTAGAATAACTCAGCATTGGGGACATTGTATCTACATGAAGCAGTATGTTTCACTGTTCGGTGGCAATTGTGTTAAAAATTCATTGAATTTAGAGCCGATTGCTTCTAACTTTAGTGCACTGATTATAACTCTTCCTGTTTAAATGAACAAAAAATTGGACACTTTCTTCTACATAACACTCCCCAGGTATTCCTTTTAAGTTTTCCCTCTCTGAGCTAAACATCGGAGTTCCCTTGACTGCACTGTGGTTTCTGATTTCCAAGGTGACAGCCATTATGTTATACAACTTTAGTGTATTGATCCTAGCATATTCTTCCAAAGCCAGCCTCAAATCAAGGTTAAATAAAATCTTAATATTTGGGGAACATGCTACGGCTCCAGCCTGTGTTCTTTATTCCCCCCGCATTGCTCCAGTTTGTACAGAATGCCTTTTCTTCTCCCCTTCACCTCTTCAAACATCATTTACCCTTTGAGAGAAAGCTCAACCCCGCTGCCTACCTAACTACTTCAGCTGTCATTTCTTCTTTCCTGCACCCAGACAAACCATTTAACACCCACAGCCTATCACCACAAGGCAGCTCCCCCATTTTCTGCAGAATTCACTGATCTTTCGCATAGAATTTTCTTTATTCACTTAGAAGTTGTTAAGAATTATGAGGGCATTGCATTTTACTTTCTATTTCTCGAGAGCATTTTGCAAAGCACTCGCATGCATAGTAAAAAATTAACTAGTTGCCTAAAATTTTTGACACAGATTTATATTCAGATTGCATGGCTAGAAACACTATGAACCTCCTTGCTCCTTGATACTTAGAGGGTTAAGGCAAAAACACTCGGCCCTGTAGTCACTTCGTACGGACCTTGATTCCTGACTTTCCAACCTTTTTTTCTCTCCTGGGAAGCAAGGTGTTATGTGGAAACCCCGAAAATGACACTCCTTGATTCTCTTGCCTGGTTTCTGATTGGTTCTACGAACGGGAGGCACTGGTGGGAATTTGGAAGGCAAAGTGAGACAGAAGTCATTCTGTTTGCAAGCCTCGAAGTACAGAAAGGCGGCTACGAGGGAAGCGTAAACCCCAGCCCTTCCAGGTACCAACAGTGAAAACTGCATGAGGCAGCCCCATGCCAGAAACAGCGCCACAGCGGAGCTACGCATGCGCCCAAAATGGAGGCATGCACGCTCAGCGTCCTGATTCTAGGTGACACCCACTCATCTCCTTTCCCGCCCACCTATCACTTCATAAACATTTCCCTGCATTGAAAACTTCTCTTTGAAATTACACAAGTGGTCAATAAATACATATATATCAAGTCACTGGGGAAATACAAATTACAACCACGATGAAATACCACTAAGTAATCAGCTGAGGAGTCACTCAGAAAATGAAAGAAAGACAGAAAATACCAAGTGTTGACGAAGATGCAGAGCAAGCAGAATTCCAAACACAGCTAGTGGGTAAACTTGGTACAACCTCCTTGGAAACCTATCTGGCTTTTTCTAATAAAGGTGAATATATACAATCTCTATGACCCAGGAAGTCCATTTTTTGGTATTTATATGCATTATAAGTGTCACAAACGTTTAACTAAAGAATGCTCATAGAATCTATTTGTAATAGCTGAAACCTGGATAGTACTCAAATCTTTATAAGCAGTAGAAGAATAAATTGAGGTATTTTCACACAATGGGATCCTATATGAAAATGACCATGACTGTCTACAACTTCATGCAACATGAATGAGTCACATAAACATAACATTGACCCGAAGAAGCCATACATCAAAGTACACATATGTATTATCCCTTCATACCAAATACACGCAAACAAAAGTATTCTATGTTCTAAGAAGTTAGGATAGTGGATGAACTTTGGGGAAGCAGAGAGGGTGTACTAGAGTGCCAGGATGATCTGTTTCTCTATCTGGGTCTAGTGACATAAGAATACTCAGTTGGTAGAAATTCACTGAGGTGCCCTTCACAACGTGTTCATATGGGACCTCAGTACAAAGTTTTTTCGAATAGTTCTAGGTCTGCTTCAGACCAGTCTCTACTAGTAGCCTTGTCAGTGCATAGCTGGGGGAATGTTAGCCTAGAAAAATTGAAAGCAAATATTCTAAGCATTTCTTTTGGTCATTATAACAAATAATCAAACACTTAAAAGAAGTTTCATTGGAAAATCTAATTTTTTTTAACTCTGAAAAATCTAGGTTACTTTCCATCTTCTTGACTCAGTCTATACAAATGTGACTTTATTTGCTTTCTAAGTTAATATTGGGAATTGTTTATGTATTATTTCAGATGAATTTTAATCGTTCTTTATGTAAAATAACTAAAGGTTTCAGAAATATGTTTAAAATCTCTGCCAGAATTCCATAAAATATTCAAAATCAGTAAGAAATAATTCAAGTTTTTAAAAATATATAATGTCTATCAGTGGCATTTCCACAAATATTTTAAACACCACTGTCACTTCCAAATCACATTGAAACATCGTCATTCACTATCACTGTTGTTGTGGAATCTCTTGAGTCTTTCCCAAGAAGAAAAATTTTCTGCTTCCAGACAAGGAAAAGAAATTATTAAATAAAGTAGAAGTTTGAGCTCATTAATTTGTTTTATTCACTTTTTATTATTAAATAAAATCTACAAACTCGCTACCAAATCTGTGGTAGGGGCTGTCCTTACATTAAAGATGTTTAGAAACATCCTTACTCTCTACCCACTAGATGACAATAGTCACCTTCCAACCCATCAGGACAACCAGACCTGTCTCCAGACATTGCCCGTTGTCCCCCGGGGGGCAAAATGACCTCCACGGAGAATCATGAATCCGCATCACTTCTGAGTTACCTTTCTATTATTCCCATTATGTTATTTATCCTCCTGTTTAAATAATTCCTTTTAATAGTTATTCTTCTTCACCTTATAGGTAAGCACATTATCCAGGACTTTTGCAGTAAGGCTTGGTGCTCATTTCTATAATTAAATCATCACATCATGCACTTTTGCTTCCACTACAAGAACTGTTGTCTCTTACACAACACACTCCACTCCTCTATGCTTCTCTATGTTTGCTTATCTTAATCCTTCAACAAGGACTTCCATTTCCTCCATTTCTACTTGGGAAATCAAGACTAACCTATTAAAACAAGTTAAAATATTGTCTGTAAAGTTTTACTTCAAAGAGGCAAGTGTTCATTGTTGGACGTTAAGTAGGAAATATTTCTTTATCATTTATACACCCACATCATTTATTTTCACTGTTTTGAGCAACTACAAAATGTCATTATTCTGCAGAACACCACATAATGAAACTGACATTGCCCTATACACTGTTAACCAGGGAAACAGAATCCATTACCCTGTAAGGACGAAATCATTTTCACTTAGCTGTATCACATTATACTTCCTTACAGAGAAGCTCTTCTGAAGCATGTCTGCCCCATCAGAAAGCCTGGAGGCAGAGCGTTTCAACCTGGCATTTCTTACTCCCTGAAGAGTTTAGTTTCATCTGAACACTTGAATACTTCACTGGGCTCTGTCTCCTCCAACTCATTTATAAACCCGCTCAATAGTACCAATCCCTAGTGAATACAGAAAGGTAAAAGTCTGTAAGAAGCAAAAGCACTTTCCTGAAAATGTAACCGAGGTCACTGGTTTGCATATTTGCAAGGAACAGCAACGGCACGCTTCGGGTCCGCACTGTCCAACAGAACATTCTGTATTTGCCCTGTTCAACATGGTGGCCAAAGGTGGCTAGCACTTTAAATGTGGTGGGGTGACTTATAATTTTAAATTTTATTATTTGTTTTTAAATTTTAATTCAGTCAGCTCTATGCACTTAAAGGGCAGAGATTGAGGGGTATATCACTAAACTTTGTTTTCTTGGATTGTCATGAAAAGGGAATTTGGGATTTTTGTCAATTACTCTTCATATTTGAATTCAGAGTTCCCACGGAAAGAGATAAGTTTTATACCTCATCATCCCTCTTCTCACGTTGCATTATCAACTCCAGTTAGAGATATAAAAAGGAAGCAAAGGCGGTCCGAGCAACAATAGATACATAAATCAGTTGAAAACTGTCTCAGTAAGAATGTTTTTAGTGACTCAGGAGGAGTTGAGAGAAAAAGAAAAACAAAGTCTGATTAAACTTGACTTATTGCTGGTACATCACACACATTTCATCTAAGTGATATGATGTACTGAGACACTCCCAGTAAAGCCACAGAGAAAAGATTGTGTTTAACATAGCTTTATGGAAGAGAATGTCTTTGTAAACAACAGGAGGAAGAGAAGAACAAAGTCCAGTGAGTCCAATGAGATGAGTAGCAAGCACTTGACAGTGGTAAGAAAAATGACATAAAGGATCACAGAGTCACAGAGGTGACTAGTGACCGTACAAGTCCATGATTTAACATGACTTAGGACAGTCTATCTAAGCTCTGATATAAGAAGAAAAATGTCTTAAGATGAAGCTTGAGATAGGCGATGCCTGGAGTTTTACTAAACTAGACTAGAATAAAGGGAGAAATACAAAGGGACTATTTCAAAAGGGCACAGTTAAAAGAAAGGGCAAAGGACGAAACATAAAAATGAAAAGGCAAAGTGCTTTATACATCAATTATTTTCCACAGTGTATATACTTGTTTTGAGCACACAAACCTGCTAACTGCACCAAGATATATTCTAATTTATCTCCTTTCTACAGTACAGTTTCTCCAGCTATAATTTAAAATTTAATTATGTTCTTAATTAGTCAGTTCTGCTCAAGGAGTGTGATATGCCCCTAGAGTGGCAGAATACAATTATTCATTCACCAGGTTCATATTGAGCATATTCCATGTAATACCAGTGCTCCTTGGCCGGAGAGGTGACTTCCAGCTAAGTGATCATGAAGACTTCAGAGTGGAGACGGGAGGTAAATTGACCCTGACAGACGGATAGGAAAATAAGGCAACGTGACATCTGAGTGTCCCATCAGAGTTATCCTGGGAAAATGTCCAACAGACCCACCCAATGATTATTTATTATTTAATTTTCTAGGGGAAATCCGTTTCATTTCAACATACTACTATCTCTTGTCTATGGACCAGACTCTGAAGTGGCCAGGTAACTTGGAGATGTTCATCCTGCTAGACAGGCATCAGCTCTGCACCGTACCTCGCAACCCCATTCTGACATTTCCCCTCAATCTCTGTATTTAGTTGGTTCCTCGAATGCTCTTTGAATTAGCCATACCATCTCATTGGTTCTGCCCATAAGTTAAAAAAAAGATTTCACACACACTTTTTGGTTTATCACAGGGTCATACGTCTAGTTTTATAGAAAATACATTTTGACCATCGGGGTTTTGAAAAGAGGAAAATCAAACAAGGTAGAAGGAATTGGGTAATAAAATGCAAAACTGGTATGTATAAGAAAAAAAAACCCTTTTTCTCAATAAATCCACCTAATATCTGCTCTGCAAAGATTCAAAGGATACTTGGTGGCAATGACAGCAGGTGCGCTATGATTAAATAAAGCAAACATTTCATAAACATAACATGATGAGAAAGAAACCAAACACAAAACAATATGTATAGTTTATATATATTACAAAAAAGGCATACCTAATTTATGCTCACCCTTGCAGAGTGAGGGAGAAGTGGCTGAAAGAAAATATAAGGGGACCTGCTGGGGGACCAGTGATGCTCTCTGCCTGACTGCACACATACGCACAGTTTATGAAAATTCACCAAGCTATGACACATGCCTTTTTCAAAATCTCAGTTTTACTCCAGTAAAAAAATGACCGTGCATACCATAAATGTTAGAAAATATTTATAATAAAGGGAATAGGTTTGTTTTTTAAGCATTCTGGATGTGGTACAATCTCTCCTGCATCGTGTTTAGATTCTTCTGTTTCTTTCATTACCTATCTGCTGTCTGCGTGATCCGTAAATGCTTTGTCAAAGGAGTATCACAGTTAGTCTACTATTGTACATTGTCTTCCTGTGACTGTCACCTCCCCTGCATGAACCACACCCAGGATGTGTGAACTGAGTATCACATTTTAAATTCTGGTATCATGTCACCAGTGATACTCACATATAGTTACCAGATATACAAATGCAGAATATCTGTAGGTTTCTGTGGTTTTCTCCTAATATTTTATACCTATCTTGTCAAAACTGATTTGACATCTATATTTTTGCAGACAACAATTTATCAGTGATTTCCAAAATATACAACGTTTTTTTCCAAAATATTTATGTTTCATTAACACTGTTGGGGGTAACATTAGTTAGTAAGATTATATAATTTTCAAGAAGTATATAACTCTATGATCATTTGTATATTGTCTACTACCCAAAATCACTTGTATATTGTCCACTACCCAAAATCAAATCTATTTTTTCACCGTGTATTTGACCTATTTTGCCTTTTCCTACCCACCCATACACCTTCCTTTTGGCAAACACCACGCTACTGTCTGTGTCTGTGAATTTTTGTTTTTCTTGTTTGTTCATTTGTTGTTTTCAGTGTATACCCCACATACAAGGTAAATCATAGGGTTCTTAACTTTTCCTGCCTGACTTATTCCACTTTAGCATGATATTTTCAAGATCCATGCACAGTGCCACAAATGGCAGTATTTCATGTTCTCATATGGCCGAGTAGTGTTCCGGTGTACATGTGTACCACATCTTCTTCACCCAATCATCTAGCTGAGGACACTTGAGTTGTTTCTGTGGGTTGGCAATTGTGACTAATGCTGTGGTGAACATAGGGGTGTATATATCATTGCAAGTTTTCAAACTTTGGGGGTAGACAGCATATTTTGCCACATATAATGTCATACACCCACAGTATTGTTTGCATTATACACAGAATTATTATACCCACTGTTACACTTACGGCATATAATAATTATACCCATCTATAACGTGCATCCTTCTTTTTCCCTCAAAAAATTGGGCAAAACAGTATGCCTCATACATGGCAAAACACAGGGTTGCTGGGTCATATGGTAGCGCTATTAATTTTTTGAGGAACCTTGAAGCTGTTTCCCATAGAGGTTGAACCAATTTGCTTCTGCCTTCCCACCAGCAGTTGTGAGGGTTCCTTCTATTCCACCACCTCCCCAACATTCCCTATTACCTGTCTTGCTGATAACAGCCATTCTAACAGGTATGAGATGGTGTCTCATTGTAGTTTTGATTTGCACTTCCCTACCCACTAGTGAAGGGCAGCATGTTTTCATGTATTTGCTGGTCATTTGTATATATTCTTAGAAGAAGTGTCTGTTCAGGTCCTCTGCCCTTTTCTTAATTGAATTATTGGTCTAGTATTGAATTATATGAGTTCTTTATATCTTTTGGATATGAACCCCCTGCTGGGGCTGTTGTTTGCAAATATCTTCTTCCACTTGGTTGGCTGTCTTTCTGTCTTGTTGTTGGTTTCTTTTTCTCTATGGAAGTTTAATCTGATATAGTCTCATTCATTTATTTTTGCCTCTCCTTGCATTTGACATCAAATTCATAAAATCTCCTGTAAGACCAAGGTCCATAAATTAATACCTATATTTTCTTATATATAATGTATCGTTTCAGGACTTTTATTCAGATTTTTTTATCTGTTTTGAGGTGAGTTTTTAAAATGGGGACAAATAGCTTCATTCTTTTATATGTGGCTTTCTAAATTTCTCAGTATCATTTATTGAAGAGGCTTTCTTTTCTGCACTGTAGGTTTTGGCTCCTTTATCAAAAATTATTTTCCCATATCATATGGGTTTATTCCTGGGCTCTCATTTCTTTTCCATTGGTCTATGTTTTCATTTTTTCTGCCAATACCATGCTGTTTTTATTAGTGCTGCTTTGTAGTATAATTTGAAGTCAGGGAGTATGATACCTCTAACTTGGTTCTTTTGTTCTTTCTTCTCAGGATTGCTTTAGCAAATTATGTAAATTTTTATAATGTTTTACATAACTTAGGCTTTTCATAGGAAATGTCAACTTATATTTATCAGTTATAGTAATTATTTTTGTCACTAGATTAATGGCCATTGGTATAAGTAGGTTTGAGTACAATCCTCTCTTAGTAGCATATTGCTCAATTGGTTGATGAATTGGAAGGGCAAGTAACACCTGTGTGTGAGGAACACATGATGAATATCAGGCATACATTTTCGGGAAAAGAATGGAGAAAAGGAGCGAAGCCGGTAAACTAGTTATGCGCGGGTAGGATATGTGGAGACAGGTCAAGGACGTCTTTGCCACAGTGTAGCTTTGGTTCATATTTCTACCCAAGCCAGATCATGGAGGTTTCTAAATTACAGGCTATTGAGGTTTTTTTTAATTATTATTATTTGTATTGCATCAAGAAACCAGGGAAATTTTTTTGAGCCAGTAAGTGGGACACACTAAACCTTTTGCTTCCAATCATCTCATCTGGACGTAGTGTGCAAGATTGAAAGGGTAAGAAGTTACCAGCCTATCCCACGCACAAGGCCATCCAGAGTGGGAGATAGGAAGGCTGAAATGCACAACACTTCAGTAGAGGCGCCATTAGTGAAAATGATGGCACTAGGGAACCAAATCCACATCTAGCGAACACTACACAAATCAAACAGGAAAAAGCATTTTCTCAAACTCAACAAAGAATCCTTTTTCTATGGACGAAAATGTCAATCACTGATCAGTAATCAATTTCTTCGATGATATTGGCCAAATGTGGCAGCTCAGTTGTCTACTTATTTTAAACCAAAAAGGCAGAAGCATGCACTGTGTGCTCTTTGAACACTGTCTTTTTCTCCAACTGTACAAAACTGAGTTTTTCTGTGAAGAATATGTATTCATGCTTTATTTAAAGATTTTATTTATTTATCTTTAGAGGGGAAAGGAAGGAGAGAGGGAGAGAAATATCAACGTATTGTTGACTCTCGTGCGTCCCCTGACAGGAACTGGCCTGCAACACAGGCATGTGCCCTGACTGGGACTCGAACCGCGATCATGTGGTTCACAGGCCCGTGCTCAATTCACTGAGCTACACCAGCCAGGGCTGCATTCATGCTTTTAAAAAAATTTTTTTTCCTCACACATAGCATCAGTATGTTACAATGCCTTTTGTAATGGTTTGTCTTGCTCAGGGACAATGTATCATTCTTTAATATGCATTAAGATAGAAGGATTAATGTTAAACTATTAATGAATGCTACAGAGAATTGGGAAGAAAAAAATGGGGTATTTTTCCAGTGGTTTCAAGGGTGCTTGGGAAACAAGTAGGCAATTAAAATTCCAGGTAGAATTAAAATGGTTGAAGGTGTGGTATTATTACCCCATCAACTAGAATAAAGCACAAGTTGAGGATAGGAGTTTAAAAAAAGAAGTAGGGTCAAGCAATGGAAGGCCCATTTTTGCTTATATTGTTAAGGTTGTCTGGAGCCAAAGAATATGGAGGCTAGCCCTGGCTGGTGTGGCTCAGTGGATTAAGTACTGACCTGCAAACCAAAGGGTCAGTGATTTGATTTCCAGTCAGGGCACATGCCTGGGTTGCAGGCCAGGTCCCCGGTGCGGGGTGCATGAGAGGCAACCCCACACTGATGTTTCTCTCCCTCTCTCTTTCACTTCCTCTCTCTCTAAAAATAAATAAGTAAAAATCTTTTAAAAATTAAAAAAAAGAATATGCAGGCTAAACACCGCATGCAGGGCTGGGCTCACACAGCACAAGTGGAATTGAAAGCTGTTTATGTTCAATAACTAAACTGTTTACAGTTATGTCTGCTCAGTGGACTTTTCCAGCAAAACAAATGGAGTATCTCCAAAGGAATGAATCCTAGTTAACTAAGAAGAGATGGAGTGCTGGTTTACACGAAAACTCCTTACTACCAGAGGGGAAACATGAAGAGGGAGGGAGGGAAACCAGTGTTTTTAAATTGTTTGCATAACAGGGCATATTGGTCTATGGAAATGGAAGCAGAACATTAGCACTTGTCTTGCTTTCTTTGTGCTAACAAGACGTGGCTGGTCCCTACCAGTGTGAGTCTCTGAGCTGTCAAGATTTCACCTAGACTGAGTCATGCTCCCCAGGAGCCCTGTTTTGTAAGCAGAAACCACTAATAAAAGTGACCTTAATGGCTGAATTAGGTCCTTACAATGCACCTGCGTCCTCAGTGGGCCGGCGAGGAGCCGCAGCCAGCCCAGGCAGGCTCTGCGGTGTGCATTCGGCTGTCATTAACGGATCATTGAGTCAACAGATCCTGAGAGCGCCTTTGGAAAACTCGGGCTCCGCGTTAGCACTCTCTGCCCAGGGAGTTGGAGAGAGGTTTTAACAGCCCGCAGTGTGACTTCAAGAAATTCAGGAGGAAAAGGAGAGGGAGTTCAGCATAGTCAAAATCGTAGGATTATTTAAGAGACTGCATACCAATCTCAAGTAAACTGGGCCCTTGGAGCCTTGAAAACGATTTAAAAATACACTTTTGGGGAGTTATAATATTCTTAAAACATAAATATTTTTCCTTAATAAATGAATAAGTCAATAAAACTTTAGGAGTCAGTTTTCTTGCAGAAGCTTAAACTACGTGAACTCCTCTCTTTACTGATTTCTGTGTGTTTCCTCGTGGTTCAGATGTGGATTTGGTCTCTTCTGAGATCCCAGACTTCAAGTCCATTGGTCTGAGGTCACTCTGTGGACTTTATCTTGTTAACTACTCTAACCATTTCACATGTACTTTTTCTTTACACATTTTATTGTATTTTTCCATCACTATTTATCCCCCTTATGCCCTCTTCCACCTGCACCCCTCCCCCCATAATCACTACACTGTTATCTGTGACCACCAGTGGTTTTTTCTTCTTTTTTGGTCAATCCTTTCACCCCTCCCCCACCCCCCGTTCCCCAGGGATGTCACTGTCAGTCTGCTCTCTGTCTGTGAGTCTGTCTCTCCTTTGCTTGTAAGGTAAGATTTTTCTTTTAACAACTGAGTAGTTTCCCACTGTGTAAATACACCACAGCTTATTTATGCACTTAGCTACTGATACTTGGGTTGCTTCCCAAAGCAAACCAAACCCCGGCTATTGTAAATAACGCTGCAATGAACGCAGAGGTGCTTATATTTTTTTTGACTTAGTGTTCAGGGTGTTTTTTACATATATTCCCAGAAGTGGAATTGCTGGGTCACAATTTAAAAAATTCACATATGAGAAGTTTGTGTCAGGCCTTGGAAGGTAGGACTTCATGGAGAGACTCATCTAAACAATCAATCACCTCTAGGACTCCTGGTTTGCCTGAATGGAAACCTACCATCTTCTACTTGGAGTGTGAAACAGAATTTCCATGACTAATATTTGGACGTGAGTAGGCAGAGAACTAGTCCTAGAGAAGCTGATTTAAACGGCAGTTTACTGACTGTCCCTAACCACAGAATCTGTTTATTCTTTTGTTGAATAATATTATCTGTTAAATAAGAGCAACATTTAAGAACAGTCTGCTACTGAGTGGCACTGTATCGCATCTTTTATGCAGACTACTTTTATACCTGAAAAAACGGTCTCCCTCTTTCTCCTTTCCCCTCCTCTCTCAGTTGATATATGTATGTAGTATTTTCACCAATTCATACATTTTAAAAGGGAGAGAACTTACCTTGTCTCACACTTCTAAGAAGTTCCCCAGCAAGGTTCCCAGCCTAGTTTATGACACTGAAGTTTATGATTCTGAATCAGGAGTTACAGCCCAGTTTAGTTCCCGGCTACTCTCCATGTCATGACGCTAACGCAGTCAGTGGTCTCCAACCGGAGCCAGCCTCACACTCACCCAGAGAGCTTATTAAACCGCAGGTGCCTGGGCCCCACCTGGAGAGTTTTTGATTCAATAGGTCTGTGGTGGTGTCTAAGCATTTGCATTTTAACAAGCTCCCAGGTGATGCCCATACCGCAGAAGCGCACAATGGAAATAACTGCTTTAAAGTTATGTACAAGGTGGAGTGAGTATTAGCAAGTCTCCCTGCTACTCGCCCAGATGAATCAAAATATTCCCATTCTGGAAGCGGTGGGTTTCATTATCCTGTCTGTTGTTATGAGAGGATGCTGATATTTCTTCGGATAATAAAAAATTAGAGGCTATGATTCTAGGTTTCAGCAATTCCTTTAATGTTTTATGAAAAGCTTTTCATAACAGTCTGATGCAGTAATTGGGGGACAGGAGGTTTGTGAATTGGGAAGCGTGTGCTTTCTTTTCACAGACATTGGCTTTTATTACTGCTATTTTTTGTTCTTTTTCCAATAAAGAACGAAAAAGTGATATATTCTGGTAACCACTTTAACTTACAGTGTCAAAAAATAAATTTGCGTTTTTACAAGAGGGTATCGAGTTCAAAGAACAAATGTCTGTTTATGTACAAGGCAAAGCCATGTTGAGCGAGGCTAGTCCTAAAGCAAAATACTAGGTCCACGTGTCCCTGCATTTGGAAGGGACGTGAGTGGTCTTGCGAGAAAGCACTGGACACAGATGTAGGAGTAGAAACATGATTACATGGGCTACCTTGTCATTAACTTGAAGGAGACACTTTTGAAACTCTAGCCATTTAATTCGATACATCACTGCTAACTTTCTTATCGTTGAATAACCTTTACAGAGCTATGACACTGTAAATTTGTCAAGGGAAAACAATGTTGAATAGTTGTCCATAGAATGTCAGTAAATGTTGTTTAACCTAAAAACTACAAAATTAATATGTTTGGGGCACGTTTAAGACTATCTAAAAATACTTAAAGACAGATCTGTTTTATAGACGATTGTTCTTTGCAACTTAAGTGGTAGTAAGTGGTAGTACTAACAGACAGAGTCCAAGGTCTTGAGCTCTTTGTGCTTTTGCAGTGAGCAGGCTGTAGTGTGTATCGGTATTGCTGCTTTACATTCCTACCGAAGGTCACGTGCAGAATTAACTTCAGACTTTGGATTGTCTTTTATTGTTACATAACTTTTTAAAAAAAAAAATGAAAGTTTAGCATTAAAGCCTATTACATGTTCCCCCTATTTTAAATACTTCTATCCATTAAGAATGTAGTGGCTGGGATTTTTAATCCTCAAATGGCTTTCATGAAATAAGTAATTCTATAAATTTGCAGTAACATCATCCAGCAAGGTAACAAATTATATTTTCTTCCTTGTCTCACTTTTAAACACATCACTTAAATGCTATGAAACCAATCCTTTCATCTCTCAAGTGCTGAATTCATATTATAATAAATTTTGGAGCTTTGAAGGGATTTTTTGTTTTGTTCTGTTTTGTTAGTTTTGCTTTTCCCGTGATTTGCCTCCTCATTTCTCCCTCAAGAGACTAAAAAACGTGAATATAAAGAAGAAATTCAACCATTTTTCAACTGTTTTAGTTGTGTTTTAATTTTTCACTGCTCACCTTTCCTACCTACCCCCTCACCTCCACGTCTACCACTTGGGATAAAAAATAAATGTGATATTTTGCCCTGGCTGGTGTAGCTCAGTGGATTGAGCACAGGCCTGTGAACCAGAAGATCATGGTTCAATTCCCAGTCAGGGCACACGCCTGGGTTGCGGGCCAGTTCCCAGTAGGGGACGCACGAGAGGCAACCATACATTGATATTTCTTTCCCTCTCTCCTTCCCTTCCCCTCTAAAGATAAATAAATAAATAAATTTTAAAAAGAAAATATAATGTGATATTTTAATAGGCAGTGACTGTACCATTTCTTGTGTTGCTTAGAACTATCTTACATTATTTAGTACAGAAATAGTTAGTAAAGACTGGAAAACCACCATAAACCCTATTTAGTTAGTCATCATATCTTATGCGTATAGAGATCCTGCCACTATATGTCAGACTCCTGTTTTAATTGCCTGTTATTCCAGGCCTCATATTTGTAGGCTTCGTTTAATGGCCTAACATAAAATCTGTTATAAAACTAATTACAGGTAACTTCCTAATTTCTAGAACAACGTCATTAGAATCTAATCTCCAAGAAATGATCACTGCAAGAAAGTGATTTTAAATCATTGTTCTCACTTTCCCTACGTCAACGACCATTTATTGAGTTAAAGTCAGTAGGGTATCTTGAAAAAATTATGTACAGAGAATGCAGCGGTCAAAGAAACCTTGACGACCTTGTTATATGATGAAGGTCGTCATCATATAACTGCATTACCGGTGGTGTGACCTGCGGCCATCAAACCCAAGTGTCACCTGTGTTGGTGAGTTGTCCCCAGGACACCATAAAAAGGACCCGACATCTGTTCTCAGCAGTCTCACTTTTACAGGACAGAGCATCAGCGAACACCATAGAGTCTTACTAAGAAATGTATACAGGTTAAGTGTAATCACAACATAACAAGATCAAGTGGAGGGAAGTTTACCCTGGGCTACCATGAGCTTGAATGGCATGGGTCCACTTATATATGGACTTTTTTCAATTATATACTGTAAGTGTATTTCCTCTTCCTTATGATTTTCTTAATAACATGTTTCTCTAGCTTACTTCGTTGTAAGGATACAGCATATAATACATATAATGAAAATATGCGTTAAGTAGCTGTTTATGTTATTAGCAAAGCTTCTGATCAACAGTAGGCTATTAGGAGTTAAGTTGTTGGAAGTTAAAAGGTATATGTGGATTTCTGACTGCAGGGTGTCTTCATCGCAGACCACCAATGCCCACACTCTCCCACAAGAGTCAATTGTACTTGCATTGTGTGGCAAAGTCTGAAAATTGTAAAGAGTATGAAGGAGGAACATATCGCCTTGAAATCAGGTAAGCAAATATATGAGTATCCAGGGGCTTGAAAGTAAAAAAAAAAAAAAAGGAAATCAAAAGTGTGAGGAGCCACAGGTAAATGGTAAATTTCAGGTAAATTGAAACAGGTTGCAGAATCAACAACATGGTGATTCAAGTGAAACTGCGAAATGCTTGAAAGGGCCTGGGCTGGTTTCTTGACTTCGAAACCTGTATGGATGGAAGCATTCAGCTCTGGAGACAGTTCCATCGCGGGGTGTCCAACTTCCTGTGTTGAAATGCTCATCCTGCCTTTGTATAGATTCACACATCCACCGTGCACCATTTTCCTTTAATAATTCTTGCAGTGTGCCTGTGTGAGTGATAAATTCTTTTAGCTTCGGTAGGTCTGAGAAAGTCTGCATTTGACTTTCATTTTTAAATATATGTTTGCTTAGTATGGAATCCTAGGTTGACCTTTTTTTTTCTTTCAGCACTTTAAAGATATTGGTGCCATCCATATCTTTGTTATTCTGTGTATAGCACACCTTTTCTCTACTATTGACTTCTTCTAGTCTTTTCTCTTTATCACTGATTTTGACCAATTTGATTTTATTACGATGCGTTGTAGTTTTCTTCACGTTTCTTCTACTTGTGTGGGTCACTTGGAGTTCTCCCCTAGTTCACTGATGCAGTTTCCATTTTTTTTTATAAATTTTTCCTCTGTGTTTTATGACAAAATGCATCTGTGGCTGCATTCACGTGCTCTGATCTTTCCTTCTGTAATGTTCAATCTGCCATTTATCTGATCCTGGGCATCTTTTTCCAACTCAGATATTTTAGTTTTCATCTCTAGAAATTTGATTCCAGTCTTTTTATATCTTTCATGTCTCTATATAATGCTTGAGCATATGGAATGCAATTCTTAGCTCTGTTTTAATGTATTTGACTGCTAATTATACCACACGTCTCAGTTCTGGGTCAATTATAACTTATTGCTTTTTCTACCCCCTACGGGGCATATATTCCTTTTGTATGAATATCTATTCCTTTTGCATCTTTGACCAGATGCCAATGTAAAATATTTTCGTCAACGTATTTTTGTAATCCTTTATATATTTTGAGCTTTGTCTGTGATAAAGTTACTTGAAAGCAGTTTCGTCCTTTTGGGACTTGCCTTTAAGACTTATTTAGCACAACCAAAGTGCTCGTTAGTCAGGACTAGTTTTTCCCCATGATGGAGGCAAGACTCTTTTGACATTCTTTCCAGGGATTTGAAAACTGTGAGTTTTTCTAATCTGGCTGGTGGGGCCAGGTAATGTTCCCAGCTCTGCGTGTGTCCCAGGTACTCTTCCTAATAATGCTTTCTGGTGGTTCTTTTCCACTTTGATAGTTTCCTCCACAACCCTGAGGGGCCCCTCTGCGGTCTGAAGTTGTCTTTCTTGCCAACTCTTCTCTCTGCCTCCTTTCAAGGGGGGCGTACCCTGTGCAGGTTATTCTCACAGCTCTCTGTGATCACTGGCTCTCGTTGCTGGAAATACCTGGTCTTGAAAAACATTGTTTCATACATTTTGTCTATGGAGGTGTTTTTGCTCCTTTGTTTCTGCAGGAGGATAAAGCTGATCCCTGTTACTCCATTTTGGCCAGCAAGAGAAGACCCCCAAGTAATTAATTCTTCACGTGAACTAAGAGTTAGTTTATGTTTTGCTCCAATTGTAATAATTTCACATTTCTGATCTAATCTACATTATACTGTAAGCATTACTTTAATTAGTTTGATTTCTGAAATTATTAGAGAAGTGGATTAAATATTAACTAAATACACTGTTGAATTTGCACTGTTGAATTTGAAGGACTGTACTGGAGATTTGGAAGATGATCATTACAAAGTCTCAAGAATTGTTCATTTCTCATGTCATTTATCCTTTTCCCTGAGATGGAGGGAATGCTGGGCACACAGCTGTGATGGGCTAATAGACTGGCTACTTTTCTGCACAACTTTATTGACTAAATTACACTTGGGCTTATGTATTTATTTCAGTTTTCAGCTGGGATTCTATAGGCATAAGATTAAAAATTACTTTATCAGCATCTTAGAGAGAGTGATTTAAATGTATGTGTTCTGGTAAGGTTCTCCCCACTTATAGTGTGTGCGGGCAACTTTGCCCACAAGTCCCCCCGCCGTCTGCCATAGATGAAAGTAACACTACCAAGACATGATCTGCTTAGGGAGGAGAGGGAGCCAATTTCTCAGTGGAAAAAGGCCAGGATTCCCTTCCTCCAGGGGCTTTTATTAGGTTGTAATACACAGGAATATAGGGTGTCAAGGATCAAACAGTAGGTAACATTTCAAAGAAATCTGAGGGCTTAGTCTGAGTCAGAGTCTGTCAGGAAAGGGGGTTGCAGAACCTTTGGGAGACATACTCATTTCCTGCTCAGACCCTTAACATATGAATGAAAGCACTCTTAGCAAAGCAGACTTCACAGGACTTTAGGAACTCTTTCTTATGCCTGACCACCCCAGATCCCACTCTAGCTGACAAGAGGCTGCACTGCCTCCCCCATCACAGGTTTTCAGGCTTAAGTGGATTAGAGCCAGGAAGCACTCCTCCCAGAGGACATGGGGACTCCAGCTATGTCAGAATAGCCGGGGGGCAAGGGTCCATCACTCCCTCTTTGTGGCAGCCCCCCGAGTCCTTCCATGATGGCCTCCCAAGTGATCGTGTCTGGCTTAGGTTGCCCCTCTCTGTGAGGAGTCTTACCCGTCATCCACCATCCACCACGCTTTGGGGGTAGGGGGAGGAAGCAGAGGCAGCGTTTGCTACCAGAGACAAACTTTGTCTCCTTAGTGGCTCACAGTCAGGAGGCCACTCACTCAGCCTCAGCCACGGGGGGTTGTTACACCTCCTGAAACCAGGCAGAGCGGTTCCCAACAACAGTGATCATAATGCAGAAGCAAATTTCATATTGGAAATCAAGGAAACACATGCTACGGTTAATCGTGAAAGTTTAGTTTCTAACATAATTTAATGCAACAGATTAAAAAATCCGCCTCGTAAAATTAAACATAACTATTTAGTGGTGAAAACCAATTATGAATAACAAAGAATTTTCCCATTGTCCTTTTTTTCTCCGTTTTACCTAAAAGTAATAAGTAGTATTATTTGGGAGAATTATTATTCACATCATTTATTTATGGTATATAAAGTCAGGTGCACTTGGCACCATGTTTTTTATTACAATTTAAAAAATTAAAATAATAAGCACAATATTTTTCTGGAAATCATGGTTTAGCAGGAGTTGAAAATGAAGTCTTTATAGTTGGGATTAAATTCTGAATGCTGAATCCATTCCTGTGTGTGTTTATTTTTTAAGTTAAATTTCAGTTAAAAAATATTCATGATGGCTTCGAGAAAGGGCAGTGGCTTAAAGCAACATAAATGTATTCTCTGACCATTCCAGAAGTCAGAAATTTAAAATCAAAGTGTTGGCAGGGCTATGTCCCTTCTGAAGAAAGACTGTGTTCCTTCTTGTCCTTCTCTCTTTAAGATAGTGTGTCTTTGCCGCTCTCAGCCTCAAAAGACCACCTGCACTTCTTGGCTCACAGCCCCTTCCCCATCTTCAGAGAGCAACATTCCAACCTCTGTTCCACCGTCAAATGACCGTCTCTGTTTGCATTCCTTGCCTTCCTTGCCTTCCATTTGGGAGGCCCTTCTCTGATCACTTGGGTTCACCCAGACAATCCAGGACAATCTCTTTACCAAAAAACCCTTAACTCGATCACATCGAGCAGGTGGTCACTATTTAGCCTGCCTCAGCCACTCTCTCTCATTCCTTTCCGCCCTTTCCTTATTCTCTTGTGTTTGCTACCTCCCTGGCTCTTGCAAGTGCTGGGGATTGCAAGCCCTGATTTCCAAAGGGAGTGCGCTGAGGCTTTACATCACTGAAGCAGTACAAATGCACTTAAAAGCCAGCTGTCTGCTCAGAAGGCACAAACAGGTCTTAATGAAATATGACTTGCACTTAGCTTTATGGAAGGATGCAAGATAAGAAACACATTTGGAGTAGTACTGTTAATGCCTAAAAGGCCAACAGTTACCCAAGGAGACAGCTTGTTTTGCTCCCTCACCTGCAGGGGACAAGGAAGGCTGGCAAGCACTAGAGCCATTATGTACGGGGGGTCACCTTGACATAAGTTGCAAACTCTCAGAACACGGTACTATACCAAATCTATTTTTACCACGGTGCCCAGGATAAAGGCTATCATTATTTTAGTAATTCTCATCACGTCTTCTGAAAATTTTTATAAAGGAAACACAATCATCATTGTTCTAGCATCCTTGCCACTGCAGACCGGCTCCTGCTTCTGGCCCCTGGCACTTGTTCTCTCTGAAATGTTCTGCCCCTGATTGCCACATGAGCCCTGAGCTGTGTCACCCCAAAATGTATCTGTTGATGTTCCAACCCCTAGTACCTTTGAATGTAACCAGAATTGGAGAAAAGCTATTGAAAGAGGTGATTAAGTTTACAAAGAAGCCACAGGACTGATGTCCTTACAAGAAAATGAAGACACACCAGGGAGGTATGTGCGTAGAGGAGAGGCCACGAGAGGACACAGCAGGAACCTGGCCAGCTGCAAGTGAGCAGAGAGCTCGCAGGAGAAATCAGTCCTGATGAACCGACCTTGGATTTCCAGCGTCCGGAACTTTGGGAAAACAAGCATCTGTTTCTGCAGCCGCCCAGCCTGCGCTGCTGTGTTATGGCTGCCCCAGCAGACTAGTCCACTGCCCTCACTAGTCTTTGTGAAGACTAGCGACCTCCTGACCTGGCCCATATCTAAAATGTCCTACCTACCCAGACACTTATCACATCCCATTCCTGCTTATTTTGTAAAAAGCCTTTATCCCATATGCAACATGCGACATATTACATTTCTTTATTTTGTTTGCTGCCTATTCCCTCTACGATGTAAGCTCAGTGAGGAAGGAAACTTTGGGCTTTCTTGTTCTGTTTTATACTACAGTTTCCCTGGAACCTAGAAGAGCACCTTGCACAGAAAAGACCTCCCAGGTTTATTTACTTGGCTGCACGCATACAAAAATCAAGGACTAGTAGGGACAATAAAACACTAAGCAACTGCAAGCCATGTTGTGAGTGTAGAAACAGAGGGTGGAGCTTAGGTCTTGAACCTTTTATTGGAGACGTCTCAGAGATTCCCATTCTAGAGGGAAAGAGAAGAACAAACGCAGATCCTTGGAAGATGGAGTGATGAGAAGCGCAAAGGAAGGTTAGAATGCAGTGGCTTTGCTGACTCAGGACAGGTGCACAAGGTGAAGTGTGAGGGGAGTTCTGCATAGATGCTGGAGAAGGCTTTTTAACAGGATGAAAACCTGTATTGAAGGGAAAATGATTAGGTCTTGCCCTAGGGCCTTAAGGTTTAGCTTTTACATACTTTTTCTTTTCTTTTTTTAATATATAAAGAAACAAGAGGATGCTAAAAAGGACCCCTGGAATATTTTTTCAAGAGACTAGATATGCAGGAAATATGCTCTGTTAGGTGTAGAGTGCTCAAGAATAGTTCAAATGCCTCTAACTCAGGAGGCATTCTTTGACTTCCCTCTATTACAAAGTAGCCATTTGAAGTCTTAAATTATTAATTATTGGAAAATGTGCATCTTAACCATTTTAAGTAAATATAACCATACATTGCACAGTCATCACCACCATCTGTCTACAGAACTCTTTTCATCTTGCAAAACTGAAGCTCGGTACCCACGGAACACTCAGCCCCCATTTGCTCCTTCCCTTTCCACTTCACTTTCTGTCTGTATGAATTCCATCTTATACTCTCTAGGTAATTCATGTAAGTGGAGTCATACACCATTTGTCTGTTTGGTGACTGACTTATTTCACTTAGCGTAATGTCCTCAAGTTTCATCCATGCTCTACTCATGTCAGAATGTCAGAATCCCCTCCCTTTTGAGGCTGACTGATGTTCTATTGTATGCAGATCCAATTTTGTTCATCCATTCACCTGTCAATGGGCAATAGGCTGCTTCCGACTTTTTGGCTCTTATAAATAGTGCTGCTATGAACCTGAGAGTTCAAATATCTCTTTGTCGCCCTGCTTTCAATCAGTGAGGTACACAAGGAGAAGTGGACTTGCTGGATCATATAATAATTCTATTTTTAATTTTTTGAGGAATCCCCATAGTGTTTGCCAAAGTGGCCGCACCATCTTACATTTCCATGAAGAGAGCACAAGTGGTCTAATCTCTCTGAATCTTGCCAACACGTGTTATTTTCTGTTTTATTTATTTGTCTACTTATTTGTTTGCTTGTTTAATTATTTATTTATTAACAGTAGTCATTCTAATGGGTGTGAGGTGGTCCTGGTCAGTTGACTCTGAACCGAAATTGTCTGGACTTCTGTTCCCAATTTAAATAAAATAGTCTAAATTCTTTTTCCTGTGTATTTCATGTTTACCATGGTATTTGGGAGGACCAAAAAGATGTAATACTAGTAAATACCTGTAAAATTCCTTTGTGAAACTTAAAGAGAAATTGAATTCTGAGAGGTCATTTTCTATCATGAAAATTAGTTGGATGATCTTTCAAAAGATGAGATTGTAGATTCTGCTTTGTTTTGGGACTTCTGTGGCTTTTCTAGAATTGCATACCTCTAGAGTTTTCTGAAAAACACAAATTCTCAAGGGACTCATAATTAAAGTTAAAAATAACCAAAGAAAAAAATGAAAATCAAGCATGTTCTCTCTTTTATTTCTTTCTCTTTGCTCACAGATATAAGTATGAAATTCTGTAAATATCAAGGAATAGATAAGTTATTAACTATCTAAATGTTTCAGAACATGGGGAAGCAATAAATACCCCTAATTCATTTTATAAGGCTAGCAGGACCCTAAAACACAAAATAGACAGAAACACTACAATCAAAAGAAACTCTGTGTGTGTATAAGTGTGTGTGTGTGTGTGTATTTACATATATATGTCTATATATAACAATATAGTTTAAAAATGAGGCAAACTATTAGCAAACTAAAATCGCAGTATATAAAAATAATGATTTAATATTAAGTTATTCCAACATGTCTAATCTGTTAATTAAATAACACATTACACTAAGACTATACTTCCGGGGATCATTTCTATAGTTTGTTAAATAACACATTACAATAACATACGGGGGGAAAAACACCTTCCAAAGTTGAAAAGGCATGTGATAAAATGTACTAGTACTTCATAAACGAAATTATAACCCTTGGAAATCAGGCTAATGTCATCCATTGAAAACAAAGTATTTCCAAGTTGAATTTTTTCCCAAGTTCCCTGCAGAGTCTATGAAATCAGTGAAGACGGCAGAAGAAAAACCGGAACAGTGAGGAAAGAAACAGGACGATGCTCTTTCCTGGGACCACCTCATCCAACCCTCCCCACAGTTCTAGGAGTTGAAGGCTGGTATTGGTCTCAATCCTGCAGGTAAAGAAACCTATGCAAAGAGAAATGAAATAACATATCCAGACTGACAGAGTTAGTATTATTTGATTAACCCTTACTCAAAATTAAGCAAGCCAGAGAAAGACTTTTAATTTCAGACTTATTTCAATACTGCACCGCTAATAGTTACAATAATATACTGTCCTTGAATCTTGGGGCCTTTTTGTACTGGTACCTGCAACACAAAAGCCTGCAATGAGTGCCCCTGAAAAATTAAGTTCCTCTTACTCTTTGCTACCATCTGTGATCGTACCAATGGGTGTTAATTGCTCTTTTGATAATATCTAAACTAATCCTATTAAGGCTAACAGTGGGCGTATGGCCTACTACACTTAGTACCAAGGTCCAAAACATAAAAGGAGATATGGTATCCCCTTCCACATGCAAATAATATGCTTTTAACTTCAATGAAGTGGTCAATTCCCTAAAGACATTCTAAGCATCTGCCTGAAGTGCTAAATGAGTTAGTCCCCCATCAAACCAATTAGAAAAGACAAATTAATGGGAAAGGACATTCTTGTATAATGTACTGGTGTAAATACAACCCAACTTGTGAGAGAGCAGAGGCTTTTATTCTGTGTAGGAGGATGGAATGTCTCTAGGTTGAACATGGCGCACACCAATTAGGAGAAATAGAACATTTCATTGCCTTCATTTGATGGCCTCTGTAGGTATTTGCAAGTAGTAGACATTAACCTTCCCCTTTATGTCCTCCTGGAAGCCAAAGGAAAATCCAGAGAGCAAGCTTTTCTTGGACGGCTTTTCAAGCTTTCATCAGATTTTATTTCCTTTTGGTAGATTGGTAAAAGTTTATCGAGCCCTGCCTGGGGTGGCTTAGTGGATTGAGCTCCACTCTGTGAACCAAAGGGTTGCTGGTTCAATTCCCAGTCAGGGCACATGCTTGGGTTGCGGGCCAGGTCCCTAGGAGGGGGCGTGCAAGGCAAGACCACATACTGATGTGTCTCCCCCTCTTTTTCTCCCTCCCTTCCCCTGTGTCTAAAATTAAATAAGTAAAACTTTTAAAAAAAGTTTATCCAAAAGAGGGCTTGGAAAAGGTATTGTGGAATTTGTCAATATAGCTTCAATTATAGAGCGATTTTATACACACACACACACACACACACACACACACACACATATGGATGCTTGTATGTATAGAACCTATATGGCAGCAAATTATAATCCAAATTACCTACATTCATACTTTGTGTTTGTGCTAAACTGAGGTCCATTGACCAGATGACAATTACACTGATTAGAAATGCATTGCTACAAAGCTAAACTACCATTGGAGCATAGCAACCCAGCCAGAAAGCAAATCAGTTTGCTTTGCTGATCCCTTCTTTTGATGGAAGAGGCCCTAATAAGACCAGTTAAAGCACAAGGCTGAGAATAGGAGTGTGGAAACCAACACTCTCTCCTCATCTGATAACAGAAATGAGTGAGGCTTCTGTTTTATGTTCATGATTGAGAGACATGTCCCCATCTGTGAAGCTTCTTAGTTGTCCTCATAGCAGTCCCCCAAATTACGGTCCAGTGAAAGAATAGTAGAAAACTAGCTATAAGATTTACCAACCCGAGTGGGAGAGACATTTTCTTAAATCTTCTGTGTGTATGAAAGAGCCTGCAACAGACTGTGCGCAGATCTGTTTGTTTGGGTTGTGTTCTAAGAAAGGAGGCCACATGCTCACAAATAAGCCAAAACATTACCTAGGGAAAGGGGAAGGTTCGAATGGTTTGAACAGAAGCGCAAGCAGACATTTCCCCAATTTCCCAAATGTATTCACAAGACAAAGGTAAATAAAATAATTGCATCCCTTGCCTTTTAACTTATTTATGCCTTCGGATTAAGTTCAGAATTCTATCCTGGTGCATTTCCAATACTAGAAACACATCTCTGTTTACACACGCACACATGTGCACACACTTCTTCATGGGCCCGCACACAGAAGCCCCACCCGGGCACGGACACCCACACTTTCTCTCTGGCTACCCAGCCCATTCTGTTCTGGAGCTAGGAGAATAATAGATACCTCCGTGCATCGGCACTTTATAAAAACACTTAGCCTGCATAGAGGTCAAGATGCATTCTTCCTTCTGTAATTAGTGTATTTTTACACAAGTAAAAATTGGCATTTTCAGAAATTTACTCTCCTTTCTGCAGAAGATGAAATTTGGAGCATTTGAGCGCATAACATTTAGATGAGATTTTAAACTTGAGGCGCGTGCTGGAGAGGAAGGAGACATTTGAGGATGCTGGGATGGGATGGATATACTGTGCGTGAGAGCTGGATATGATTTCTTGTGACCCGGATGGTGGACAGAGGAAGGCTGGATAATGGCCTCCCCTAAAAGATGATATCTCTGAGTATTCCTTTTCATGCAAAAAAAAGTGACTTTGCAGATGTAATTAAATTAAGGAGCTTGAAATAGAGTGATTATTCTGCATTATCCAGGTAAGTCCCAAATGCAATGTGATTAGAAGACAGAAAGGAGGGGGATGTCACCACAAGACCAGGAGTGTTGGCAGCCACTGGAAAATAAAAGAAGAAACAGCAAACTGCTTCTTTGAGTCTCTGGGGGCAGGTGACCCTTCCAGTGTCTTCATTTCAAATGAAGTGAGACTGATTTCAAATTTCTGACTTCCAACCCTGTGAAAGAATAAGCTTCTGTCGTTTCCAGGTACCCAGTTCCTCATTTTTTTCTCATAGCAGCCACAGAACCCTTGTAATACATACTTAAAAAGACCAATAAGTTACAGAATGTGCTGTCAACTCCAACACCTTGCCCAACAGGTGCCTATTGGACTGGGCATGACCCTTTGAAAATGGCATGCCATTCCAAAGCCAATTGCCCAGGGCACCACCACCTGTGATAACTCTAGTGCTCTATCTTAGCCTCCGTGGCTCCTTTGCCTCTATAGAATTTAGACTAACAATTAATTGGCCATGTATCCTCTGAAGGCTGGCAACAGTACCGAAATATCTGCCAGGTAGACCGTGGTAAAGTTCTAATACGTTCTGGCAGATTTGGGGGCGGGGGGAGTGTTGGAAACATAAAGGACAGTTGCTCTGCACTTCATATCAACAAATCCCAAGTTTAGACTATGGATGTTATGACCAACGAGGTTATCTATGCTGTCACGATGTTCTGAGAACGTGAAACTCACGCTCTGCTATCTTCAGAGAACTATCAATCGCTTTTATAAATTCTAGACTTTTCCTACAATTGAATTATTTTCCCATTGCTTTTTCAGCCAAGAGTTGATTTTCTTTAGCATAATACTTCAACGCCTCGGAAATGTTCTGCAACTCCATTTTTGAAGGTTTTTTTTTTTAGTTTTCTTTGAAGATTCACTCAGGCTACTCTTTATGACAGAGATGCCCTGTCTGTTGACTAATAAAGTTGGTTTATGATAACCTTGTAAAATGAAGTGCCTATAGTTTAAGTCTGCTTATGCTTTCATTTGATATCGGAGTGAATGTTGTACGCCAGGCACCGATCTGGGAAGGGCACGTATGTCCCACGGAATTCCTTGCCCCATAGAGTTGACATATGAGTAGGGCTGACCACCAATCAGCACACAACTAAATAAATAAATAACGCAAATCAATAACTAAATAATGTCAACTGATCATAAAGAAAGAGGGACAGTTAATGTCAAGAGGAAGAAGTAGTTCTGAGAGTGGGAGAGAAAGGGTTTGTTTTTTTATTTTATTTTAAATAGAAATCACAGAACCAAGCCCTCATCCATAATCTGACCTTCGATCAGAAATCATTTATTCACACTCTTCTTCCTTGCTGTGCTCTCTGCACCATGAATGGGACAAGTGCTTGATGGAGGCCCAGCCAGCACATCTGACAAAGGGTTGTGTTTGCCTACCTGGAAGTCAACTGCAGCATTTTAAGGAAAGAAGGCTCTACCCTCCAATTTTCTGGAAGAACATCAAATAGAAACTTGATCCCATTGTGGCTCCTCTTATTCAGGACAACAATCTCAGTCTTTTATGTAAAAAAATAATCATGAATTTAGTCAAGGGGATCTGTTTGAATGAGATACATCATTTTATCATAACAGCAGAAAGAAGCAAGATGGGATTGGTATGTCCACTCGCTGGCACAGGAAACAGTCCCGAAGTTGGTCGACTCATCATGTAAATCATTTGGTTGACTGGCAGACCCAGTATCCCGTAAACACATCGCTGGGCTCCCACATCAGGCTTTGAGGACTCCCATCCCTACTGGGGAAGCCACAGGTTATCACTCCCTAAGACGGCCTCTGCGGTTGCGTATTTCAAATTAATGTCCTTTCTGCTTTCCCCCCACCCCCACCCATTTCTAGACGACCAGCACCCTTCCCACTGTGCACAAAATGCAGCATTAGATGGCTGCTTAGTAATCATGATGCGGTTTGTTTATTTGTTTGGGGAATTGCTTATGGGGGGTGCTTTGACAATTATCTTTATTCTCTGTAATTAATTTCCAGAGCATTAAATGTAAATTAGCCCTCTGTGTGAAGTGTTCATGCTATCACCTAAGCAGGCAAAGAGGTTTGACTTTCCAAACTAAGGGGGAAGTTTGCACTCCGCCTCACTGTGTTAACTCATTGTGGAGAGAACCCCTAACACAAGAAAGCAGGAAAAAAGGAAAACTGGAGGAAGCTAATCTTGCTCTCTCTCTGGCTCCATCTCTCCCCGAGCTCGCAATGGCTTTCTAATGGCTTCTGGCGAACCCTTGGAGGGCCAGCACGGGATGCTGAGGTACAAAGTAAGCCAAGATTCAAATTTCCAATAGGTCAGAAAGCCCTGGCTTGATGACCATGAACCCCAGCGGTCAGTTTGTATAGAGCAGAGCAGGCAGCAATTTCAGATGTACAATGAGCCCAGGTGCCTGAATGTGTTTCGAATTTCTTTGGCACTTTAAGACAGACGTTAGCAATTTTCACACGTAAACAACATAGTAAAATGTTACTGGAAAAGCAACGTGAAAATTTTCATCCGTATATATTATTGCCCTTGCCTTTAGAATAGGCTACTGCAAATCACGCAAATTGAGTATGGATAAAGGACAACATAATATTGTTGGAATACGGCATGTCATGTGCAAATTTCTGTGGCCATCTTGTTATTATAATCACCGAGGCTGTGATTATTTAATGTGGCTGCCCACGGGCAGTATACTTCATATCCTGTCTCCCCTGCAAATGTACCAAAAAAACATTAAGTGTGTCTTTAGAAGTAAGCTTTAAATAACGTAAACATTTAAAGCCCACATGTCCTGCATCCAATAAGGTGATGAATGAAACTCTTTAGTCCCACTTGTAAACAAATATTCTTATAGGGACAGGTTCATAAGTATGTGTTGCCCAAATGCTGTATTTGTTTTAGAGAAATTTCATATTCTACTCTACGTGATTTGAAACATTCCACGCTCAAGATAATGCTGACGGTCTTAACAGAATCTTATGGGGCAAAAATGTCGATTCTCTTCTTTTTCCTTTGTTCTTACCTTCATCTGAATGTGTTTCATTATATAAATCAGAGTAGGCACAAAGATAAGAACAAATATTACAAAGTAAAAGATGACTTCTTTGTTTCCATGCACACCTCTTAAAAAAAGAGGCAAGATACAGAGTAACCAATTGACTATGGAATATAAATGCCCCCATCTCCAGTATGGAGTGTGAAGAGTTTGAGATCTGGGTTGCAATATACCAGGATCCCTGAAACCTGCTGGCTATGTGACTTCTGGCAAATTATGTAACTTCTGGGAACCTCGGTTTCTTCATCCACTGAGAAAACAGAAATGACAGATGTTTACCTCCAAGAGTGGTGTAAGGACTGAGGTAATGTGTGTTGTCTGTATAAATATTACCCATTAACAATGAGTTTGCATGGCACCTAGATAACTTGGGAATATGTTAAATCTAGATGTCGCCTTAGAAACCAGCCAGAATGGGAGACACACACCCAAATGGTTTCAAAGCCCTGATGGATAACATACGAAGAAAAACAGCTAGCCTGCAAAGGGACTCGTGGAGACTGAGGCATGGTATGGGCGGCCTGTTCTCCCTAAAATACTCCCAACTCTCTCCCTCCCTCTCCTCCGTAAACCTTATTCTCCTCCTCTGTGTCTAGAATAAATAGAACACCACCACAAAACCAGACTGGCCCATGGCTTCTGGGGTGTAGCCTCAGGTTTAATTTTGACCCCTTCATTTTGCAGAACATAAACTAGAGAAGGGTGCCCTTAACCAAATTTGTAAGATTAGCTCATGGTGAGAGTTCATATCAGCCCCCTCATTTGCAGGGGTATGAATTATCTGACTGCTCTACATGAGTTTATTTAGAGCAGTTTATTTTCAATCTTAAGTAAAATAACTATTGTCCACACTGCATCTTTCTCCAAAGCCTTTAACAAAACATTGCTTACAGTTGTCCCAGAATTACGACATCTCTAGCAGCAATTTAGGCAGCAACCTGAGTAAATCTAAACGAAGGAAGTGGCTTTATTCAAAGCCACCGTTGATCACTCACTATAGCACCTCGAAGGTACTGAATGTGTGGTCCTCAACTTCACTAACGATGAGAGGGAAACATTGTCTAACGTTTCTGTTTCTATCTGCTTTCATCACTGAGCTCCTATCTCTTGCTCATTAATAACTTTGCCACTAGGTGGAAACCTTTAAAAGATGATAGCTATTTCTTTTTCTGCAGTATCAGATTTAACTCCAACACAGAGTCAATGTAAGAAGTTTAAAAACTTTGTTTCCACTGAATTTATGTAAAAAGTGAGACCTCTAAGATGCTCTGAAACAACAGGAAATTTAAGTCAATTTAAGTCTAAATTATCTCGGAACATACACAGGGTGCAGCACAAATAGCGCCCCCTATTTTTTTGTATTACAAACTCTTTTATTACAAAATTGTACGCATGCAATTCTGTAACATAACAATATCACGCGCAAGCATACCATGTGACATTTTAGGTGAACTGTTCAGATTGCTGTCCACCGTGTACCCTACCAACCATCGAGTAGGCAGTACTTCCCCCTGACCCTGTATTTTGAAAGAAGACACTTAGAATGTACATGTGCTAAATGTCTGAACTGAAGTTCAGTCCCAGATCATTTGGAAAAGCCTTCCCTTTACTTTCCCATTTTCCATACCTTGTGGTGTGCCTTGGTAACATTTTCTTTTGCAGTCTCTACCTAATCATTTCACAAAACAGTTAGCCTATGGAAACCCCCCACATCTGCTTGAGAGGTTCATTAGGCACTTAACCAGATCTTTATTTGATTTTGGCCTTGGGGCACTTGGCTCTCCCACTCTCATGAAGTTGCCTTTTCCTGCTCTGAGCCAGTTTCAACCTCAGAAAAGCCAAAGCAAGTGCCCTTGGCCGTGAGGATGGCTTTCCCAGCCATCACTTTGTGGCTAAACTTCTGTTCACATTCCAAATATTTTTTTAATTGACAACATATCCGTGTTCTCGTGCTTGTATCCTCATTCACTCTGAACTTGAAGCTGTGTGGATATATCCTCTAATCAAACCATTTATATCCATTTTTTTTTTAATCTGAAAATCACTGAAGCCCCATGGCTCCAGGAGCAGAAAATAAATTGGCATAGATTTCGGAATAATTTCCTGGGATTATTTAGCACACGCTGGAACATTTATCTGTTCCTGAAGCAGAGAAGCTAACTGAGTGACGGGGCTTTTACAACTCGTTTGTGGAGGATTTGAGGGTAGCCGGTCCTTCCTCCCGGAGCCACACGACTAAGTGTGATCAAAGCTAATCGTTCGTAATGTCTGAGCAGTGTCTGGGGGAACGAGACGGAGGTGCTCCCCGCCGTCCAGTGTTGTGCAGCTAACGGGAGACATTCCGGAGTGTCCTAGCCACTCCTCACAAGCATCTGGCCACACCGTCTGCTGACAGTGGGCAAGCAGAGTCGATGGATCAGTATCGAGTCTGGAATGGAAATGTTATTTTCCCTAAGGTACCCAGATCCCTTTCAGGATGTCTGACAAAGGGTCACTTCGGGGATGGGAAGTATAAACCATCTTGAACCGTCCATTAGTCTAATACCCCTTTAGGGGGGAATCTGTCATATTCAGTCTAGGTGCACACATTGATTTAAACAGCCAAAGGAAGGAGAAATCTGAAATATCTATCATGGGAACAGTCCTGTTGTTTGAGAATAAGGATTGTTAAAGTTAAATGCAATGGAATTATTGCATTTTTCCGAACGAGAAGGAAGACATCTAGAAACATCATATTGTTTTCACAAAGTTCCTATGTAGAGCCTGGCTCTTTTGAGTTTCCATCTAGGGATCACCCCAGTGCACCTCAACCCTTCAGTCCTTTTGGTTCCCATAATGTACACACATCGGCATTTCGAACCTAGCTGTAAGTACAACTAGGGGGCCGGGTGAGGGGTCAAAAATGATGAAAACCACGGAGGCGCAGGCTTCACTGAAGTCCAGTGAAACAAAAACAAACCTCATGGTGGAGGTAAGTGTGTGTGTGCACGCATGCAAGGTTGTATTTGTGTCTATGTGTGTATGTATGTTGTATGGATGGAAGTAATCCCCGAGATGATTCTAAAACGCAGGAGGACTGAGAACCAGTGGTTCAGGTGTTTGTCTCCCCTGGGCTTGGCCTGTTCCTGACCGTCTTCAGGGGTCCTCAACTCAAACCTCCTTTCTTAGCAAATGCTTCAAAACACAAACGTCTCTCTTCTCGTGGGATCAACTGTTGCACACAGAAACTATTTTGATCAGGCAATTTATAAAATGTTCCTAGCACCCACTAAAGTCCTAATGTCTTCCTTTGCCCAGGAGTATTTGCATTTTAGGGGTAAAATACCAGAAAGAGGGTTTCAATGTAACAGGATTATTTTAGGTGCATCAAAGGTCGTTCGAGGTATTTTGGGTGAAAGGCCCTCCTGGGACCTCTAAAATGATACCACATTCGTGAACATCTACTCAGCCTTCCTGGCGGTTCCATCGGAGTTTATGCTGCTGTCTGACCTGCCTCTATATATACAAAACCTGTTCCTTCCTACAAGTGTATGAGAGGGATGAGGTACCAGTGATTAAATGCTTTTGCACTAAGCGTTCCGTTTAATCACCACAGTTAGGACCCTCCTTCCCTGGAACGGAGGTGCTGCTGTTCCCGTATCAGAGATGGAAGGATGCTCAGGGGAGAACTGGCTGAGGTCACTGGGCAACGCCGCGGTCGAACCAGGCCTCAGAATAACTTCCATGCCACTCCAGAGCAAATGTACTTTAAAATACCCTGCTCCACAAAGTGCGGAGTGAGGAGGATAAAACAAAGTAAACCAAAACAAAAATGCCCGTAAGGAGTCGGGAATGAATCAGTTTGGCATTCTCACTGTTGGTGTAATTTGGTATATACCTTCAGAAGGCCCAGGTCAAGGTTGAAGATACTTAATCGTTCGTGGGCACCAAATAGTCCACTAGGATCTCGGGAGAATAGTGCTCTAGTGTCTGTAACATCTTATACAAATGAGGCTTCTACATATTCTTCTTGGAAGAGCAGCTCGCTTTTCATCTTTATCTCCGTTGACATCGAGTCCCTTGTTTGTGATCATGGACATTTGCAAGAGAATGGTGTATTCAGAGAAACACGGCGCTTTAATCGTAGGGTGGGTGACACTGCAGAAGGGTACGTGGCCATCCGTACCATCCCTAGCATGGTGATGGACACCCTCCCGACTCCGTGCACACCAGGGGACAAGGGGGCCATGGAGACCCTTGGATGAACGTCCCTGGGGACGGACTATGAGAGCCTGTGGGTTGCAGGTCAGACGTGCCCTTGTCTTGGCAACCACCTGGCCCACAGTAAATGCCGGAGACCTCCCCAAAGGGGAAACTTTCTCAGGGGACTTTGGACAGGAGAGTTGAAAGCTCCTGCCCTGGCCGATGGTGAAGGAGGGAGGTAGAGCTGGGGCAAACCCACAGCACTCTCCAAATCTGTGGCCCTCAAGTCACCGCCATGGCTGTCTCTCTTGTCTGGCTGCCGAACAGCCAGCGCCTCAGCCACAGAGACGTGCCAGCACCTCCGGCACAGGGTGCAAGGCCGGTCTTCCTCCTTCTTCCTCCTTCTCCTCTCCCGGATGCTCACCGATGCCTTTCCCTGCCCCTCGATGGTCTTTCTTTTTTTTCCACTTTTTATGTTTCCCTAAGTCATCCCACTTGGGTTTTTGTCTTATTTCTAAATAAAGTTAAAATCACCAAGAAAATAAATGGATTTTAATTTTTTTAATTCTATTGGTTCTACAGGATTGATATGCTAATATTTATAGAATGCGGATGAAAGACATGAGAGGAAAACTTTTAAAAATGAGAAAAAATACCTGTTTATGTGTTGGAAAACAGCAGGGTAAGGATGCCAATTGATCTATAGATTAAATACAGTTTCCATCAAATTCCAGCAAGATGTTTTATAGGTATAAACCAACTTATTGTGAAATTTATCTGGAAAGGTACAAACACTAGAATAAACAAAACGATCTGAAAGAGAAGAATAATGTGGGAGGAATTACTGCAACCGACATGCAGGCCTGTTCAACACATCATGGTTTGGTGGAGGAATGAACACACGGATCAATAGAACAGAATGGGGAACAGAAAGAGACCCAAACAAATATGTCCCACTGATTTGGGGCACCTTAGCAAAAGCAGTAAAATAGGATAGGCTTTTTAGCGAATGGTCCTTGCACAACTAGACGTCTGTACGTATCTGGTTTTCTACTGTGCGCTACAAGACCTCGGAAAACCTGCAGCGCTTGTCTGTTTAGGCAGGAGGACTGATCTCCTTCCCCTAGTCTGTCAAGTAAAAAAATGATAACAGGCCCTGGCTGGTGTAGCTGAGTGGATTGAGCACAGGCCTAGGAAGCAAAGGGTTGCCGGTTCGATTCCCAGTCAGGGCACGTGCCTGGGTTGCAGGCCAATTCCCAGTGGAGGACACATGAAAGGCAACCACACATTGATGTTTCTCTCCCACTCTTTCTCCTTCCCTTCCCCTCTCTCTAAAAATAAATAAATAAAATATTATTTTTTAAAATTGATAACAACCAACACAACAAGAACCATTGAGAGTAAATGAATCCAAATTATACCTAGTTTTTGTCAGATTGGCAAAAAATATATTTTAATGTGTCATAGAATTTCAGTAGTTCATGTGTGCCATGAGATGGACAATGTTGAAAATCACTGATATAGTCAAATCAATCAGTCAGTTTTGAACCAAACAACCATCCTTAATCTGTTTCATACCATTAACAAAAATTAACTCAAAATGGAGCATAGGCTTAAAATATAAAACTATAAATTTTTTTAAAGAAAATGGAAAATTTTTTTAGGTTCTAGAGTAGGCCAAGTTTTAGATTTGGCATCAAAAACATGATGCATTAAAAGGAAAAATCAATAAATTAAACCTCTTTAAATTAAAAACTTTCGTTCTCCAACAGGCCCTATTAAAGGGATGAAAAATAAGTCATGTACACACAGATGCAGACACTCACACACACACACAGAGAAAAGAAACGGATTAGAAGAAAATATTTTCAAGCAATTTATCCAAAAAAGTATATTGTCTAGACTATATGAAAATTTTTGGAAACTCTACAGTAAAAAAAAAATGAACACAAGACACAGATGGACAATGAATAAGCATTTTGGTATAGTCATTGGTATAGTTGACTTATACCAATAAGCAAATGGTATAGTCATTTTGGCAAACAATTTAAAATTATTTGGAATATAATTTGTCATTTTCTTTAAAACTAAACATGTGACTACCATATGGTCCAGCATTGGCACCCTTGCAAGCTTATTCCAGAAAAATGAAAATTGTCGTGGCACAAAAACATGAGCGGGACACTCTTGGCAGCTTTACTGTGACAGCCAACACTGGAAGAGACCCGTATCTTCCACGAATGGCCACGCAAACCATGGTCCATCCACACCATGGAATCCTGCTCAGCAATAAAAAGGACTGAACTGCTGATACACAACACACCTAGGATTCTCGAAGGAATTATGCTGAGTGGGAAAAAAAAAGCCAATTCCCAAGGTTCCCTATTGTATGACTCTCTTCATATACCATTCTTGAAAGGACAAAATTATATAATGGAGGACGGATTCCTGGTTGCTGAGGTTTAGGGAGAAGGTGAAGGGCGAAGTAGGTGGGGAAGCAGACGTGGGTATTATAGAATGGCAATGGGAGAGATTCTTGGGGTGAAATAGTTCTACTTTACGATGTCAGAATCCTGGCTGTGACATTCTACTAGTAACGTTGCCCTGTTGAGTAAACTACAGAAAAGGTACAAGATCTCTCTCTGCATCTTCTCTTACAACTGCATGCGACTCCACAATGACCTCAAAATGAAAATTTTGGTTAAAATTTTATTTTTCTGTTCAGAAGTAAGGCCATCAAATATAGCTACCTCACCCATGTGTCTAAGAATTGAAAACCCTTTTTTTCCCTATATATGGCTTAAAACCATTCATTAAAATTAGTGTCAGCATATACCAAATTGGAGAGGCATAATTTTTCATCAAGTGAAACTTGTTTACAAGTAGTTAAGAGTTCCGGAGAAACAGACTTGAAGTTTGGAGTCATGAGCCCTTGTTCATCCGTGCGAATCACTTTAGGTAATCAGTAGGCACATCACAGGCTTTCAGACTGAGGACCAGGTTGAGGATGAGGAGACGGAAGCTGTGGCAATGACTGGGGTGACGACCACAGGTTAAGTCTGGGGACCAGCGACACAGGTCTCGTTGGGCAAATCAAAACATTCAAGTGTATGGCAATTCAGTGAGCAGAGTCTAGAATAAGACTACGTCCAATTGTCTTTTTATCTTATTTTGCTCACAAGTGCGCTTCACTTTAAAATTCACACTATGATCTTTTCTTAAATTTGAAGACTTTAGAGGTTATTGTGATTTATCAGTAGTACTATTTTTTGGTTTTGTTTTATTCCTAAGGTCGCTTGTAAAACTAACATCACTTCTGACTGATTTAGTAGCCCAACTTCATTCAGCCTTAGTTAGTTGTACCTTTGCTACTTTCTCTACTCTAGATCATTTCATTATTATGCCACTACATGGAGTCCTCTTTAAAATACTGCCAATTTTTTATGATTTAAAATTTTAAGCAAATAATAGAAGGTCATTTAACCCTTACATTTAGGGTGTTTGTAAAGGCAATGAATTCTCATGAAACTATGTCTGTTAACAAGTATTGTCAATCTCTGTTGAAATGTTCAATTTGTTAGAGATAAAAAAAAACATTCAAACTTATGAACTTGGATAAGCTGGACATGTATTGTTTACTGTGTTTAAAAATTAAAACAATATTGTGTATGTGGAAGTAGCATTTTTTGAAGGAAGACACTGATAAATATTTATTTATTTATTTTACTTTTACAGAGAGGGGAAGGGAAGGAGAAAAATGGGAGAGAAACATCAGTGTGTGGTTGTCTTTCATGTGTCCCCTACTGGGGACCTGGCCTGCAACCCAGGCATGTGCCCTGACTGGGAATCGAACCAGCAACCCTTTGCTTCAGAGGCCCACGCTCAATCCACTGAGCTACAGCAGCTGGGGCAGAAGTAGCATTTTTTATTTTTTTAAAATTTTTATTTATTTATCTTTAGAGGGGAAAGGAAGGAGAGAGGAAGAGAAACATTAATGTATGGTTGACTCTCGTGCATCCCCTGCTGGGAACTGCCCCCTGCTGGGAACTGGCCTGCAACCCAGGCATGTGCCCTGACAGGGAATCGAACCTCGATCTTCTAGTTCACAGGCCCGTGCTCAATCCACTGAGCCACACCAGCCAGGGAGAAGTAGCGTTTTTTAAATGGCCAATAGTATAATATTTTCTCTTTCGCAAAATCTATGCCACACAAGACTCCAGTAGCAGAGCATTTGTTTACATCATACGCTAATTGGGAATTATCACCTTATCAAAAAAGTGACGGCAGCGTTCTGAGTTCATACTAATCATACCTAAAGGTGAACATATTTTTTTAAATTTCATGTCTGATTTTTCACCTGCTGCATTGTCCTGGTATCTGAGACGTGAACTCACACAGGAAGTGCTGCGAATGTGCTTTGCAAACATCAGGAAGTTTTGATGAACAAGACTGTTTTCCAAGTGTGAATTTTTTCCCTGCTATTTAATACAATGTGAAATGTCTATGAGGTGCCCTCAGGCAGAAACTCTTTGTTAACAAGCTATCAAGCTTAAATGAGATAACCTGTAGGAAATCTTGGCTAAGCAAACACAAGCCAGCCAGTTCTTGGGAGTCGCTTGTACAAATAAGCACGACGCAGTCATCCTCGTTTTTAAAGACAATCCCTAAACCACAGCTAGTGGTATTCTCGTTGTTGTGAGTCAGCTCCAATCTTAGAAAACATCCACTTGTCTTCCTAGTCAAAATCCCATCTTCTTAACACCTGTTAGGATACTTTTTTTTCTTTTATGCAAAAACGAAGTCTCTCTGGAACTTAATTTAAAAAGCTGCATACTCTCCAAGTTCACTAGTTTGAGATGGTAGGAAAAAACATGCAGTCATTTTCAGCTAACTTTCTGGAAACGCCGAATGACAGAAGCATGCTGAGTGGAAGGCGTATGAACTATGAGAAGGCTATTGATCGTCTATCTGATTATCTGTTATCAGGCCTCTCCTGCATTGCTGGGGAGGCATGTCCCTCAAGCAGAAGCGGGGATGGCAGTAGGGTGCCCCGGTTTTGGGGTGAGGATTGAGTGAAGTGCTGACCTCTCTTGTCTTTTTGGAACTTCATTAAAACATTCCCGATAGTGGAGGCTTCACCCAGTGGCAGCCGCCCTGGGACAGTACCCTTCACGGGGCGATTCTGTTTGTCGCTAAAAGTTGCTAGTCAGTGTTACACCTACGAGTCCCTGCTGCTCCTGACCCTGGGGCACACTCTACGAAATTGCCCACTTGAGATGTGTCTGAGTTTCTAATTAACACACGCAAGTGTTCTGGTCAATGGCAGTCTTTTTGAAGCGCTCCCTTCCGGTACCACAAAGAGATTTTCATATGTATCATGCTGACAGGAATCTAATTCTAAGAGCCCCCAAGTACCTTCTGATTTAGGGCGGCTTTCTCTTGATGCCCTTACAGAGAGGAAAACTAAATTTATTTATATTGATTATATAGACCTGTACACTCCAGAACAGATAATATGTAGGAACATCAATGAACCATTAAAAATGTTGACCCAGTTATCTATTTTCTTACAAGAAATATATACCTTTGTACCTTAAGGAAACTAAAAACTAAGATGTATTTTACTTTTTTACTTCTTTTAGGATATTGAAATTTGACTATGTCAGATGGCCCTTTATTGTAACAAAAACTTATTCTTCCTATTGGGAAGAATAGTTTTAATAGACACTAACCTAAATAAATATCTGAATCTCTCTATATTACTGTATGTAATCACAGATTCATATCATAATATAATTATGGCCAGAAGTCATATTCTAGCATGATCTTAGAGCCTAAAGAAATATAAAATGTGAGACATATTTATATGCAGAATTTGTATTATATCTATATATAATTTTTATATATTTGGAGTCATTTAGAACCCTGTTTGTATTTATTACACTTAGTAAGTGTGACTGTATTTTAAAATATGCTTCTAAGTCACAAGACTGACAAGTTGAAACCTAGAATTTCTAACTATGTCAGTGAAAGCTTACTGCTACTCATCAAGGTCAATGAACTTTTTGACAGTGTTCCAGGAGAAAGTATTGTTTTAAGGTGATCTATAAAACATCCATAGACTGTTTGAAGATTAAAATGTTAAATAGCATTTTAAATATCCATAATAATATTTTAATTTAGAAAAAATATGAATAATACCAAAGCAAAATTATATTAATGTTATACATTTTAGAAAGCTAGCCAAATACTGTATTAATAGTGTCATTTGGACCAAGTCACAATGACACTTTAAAATGTGTAGGTCATTGAAATGTTTTGTCACTCAGATAAAATGATTAATGCCTTTCTTACCTCAAGCTATTATTCGGGTAAAATCTGAATAGTCATCTTTGCCACAGTGATATCTTACCAATTCCAACATGATTTTAATTTTTTTCCTAATAAAATTATTGTTCGAAGAAGGCAAGTAACATTCATTTTTCAGTCTCTTTTACAACTCTAAGATCCTGAATATGGAAAGGTGAGGGTGAAATACTCCATGTAAAGCAGACGTTTAATAAAATCAAAGACTGATATTTTTCCTAGATAATATTTTAAAAATCCTTATTGGGTCTTACACCATCTTTTGTAAAATTAATCATAGCAAATCTTGTCTGGTCAACATAGTTACTTCACCAGAGGAAATCCCTCTGCCGGGCATCATACAGAAAACCTTAGCCTGAGCATGTGATTATACTAATCATTATAATTATGTCCATGAATTATATTAAGAAACATCTATTTTTGGGGGGTTGCCAGGTAGGAGGGAGCTTGGGGGGCCAAGTGAAAAATGAGAATGGATTAAGATATACATACAAATGGTCAGATATAAAATCAGTCATGGGAGTGTAAAGTACAGCATTGGGAATATTGTCAATAAAATCTCAATGACTCTGTAGGGTGTCATAAGGGTACTGCCCTTATCTGGGTGATGAATTCATAAGCTATGTAAAACATCTAGTCACTGTGTCTGTTCACCCTTAATTGAAATTTTTATAATATTATTTTTTTAAATACAAAAATTCTAAATAAAGCATTAGTAAAAAAAAGAAAGAAAAGTCTATTTCTAGACTATAGAGAGTTATGGTACAATTTTGCTAAAATTTAACTAAGGAAAGTTGATCCTTGGCTGGCACTTAAACCTTATCTTCTGCTTAAAAACCAATGTTTCCCTAACAGAGACCCTTTCGGGCATTTCCTGTAAGCTAGCAGAGCACTATTCGCAAGCAGATAATTCACATGAGCATTTATTGAACTCTTTCTCTAACTAGTATTAGGTAAGGTACTGAATATGTAAGAGACCATTTGTTCTTCCCTGATGGAGTTTTCCACTTTATAGAAGTCAGGCAGCCTTTCAACAAATAATCACATAAATAACACCATATTTGGTAGTTACATTCATGAACTACAATGGAAGAACATGTGAAGAGTCTAACAGGGACCCTGGTGTTGATTTTGAAGCCCCGGAAGTAAATCTGAGAGACACACTGACAGGGTCAGCTGGAGCCTGAGCGAGAGCATTTCGGGAAGAGGGGAAGAGGGGGCACTGAGGCCTCCTGAGGCAGGAAAGAGCTCTGCCCACTTGAGAGGCGGAGGGAAGAGCAGGGTCAATACGTGGAGAAGTGAAAGGAACGAGGCTGGAGCTACAGGGCGACCAGGACGGGTCTGGGATTACAGCACCTATTTCACAAGTATGATGGAGGCCGTCAGAGGGGCACAGGTAAGAGCTCGGTGGGGCTGCATTAATATTTTACACTCTTCCCTCTCCAATTAAATAAACTGTGGCAAGTTCTACCATCCTCCCTGGGTCTTCTACAGAACAAATATAAAATATAGACTTAGCAAAAAAAAGAGAAAAAATCAGACAAAGACAAGAGTATGGTGATTACCAGAGGGGAATGGGGGGTGGGAGGAAGTAGATAAGAGTGAGGAGGGGTATAAATGGTGATGGAAGGACACTTGACTTTGGGTAGTGAACACACATACAATATATAGATGGTGTATTATAGAATTGTACACCTGAAACCTATATACTTTTATTAACCAATGTCACCCCAATAAATTCAATAAAATAAAAATAATAAAATAAAAAGTAAAATATACCTTCATTAGGAAGGAAAATACAGCTTATAAATATCCTTTGGGTTACTAGTAGTTACAATAAAGTTGATGAACAACCATGTCTAATACTGGGGTGGAGGATAGGCAAAGATTTTGCATTTAAGGTATAGTTTTTTTAACTAATGTTATTTTTCCATAATTCTCTTACAAGTGCATGCGATTGAATTTGGATGGTGACACATTACCTTACTGCTCCAGCCTAGGTAATTTAGGTGTACATCTAGATTAAAAGTTGAGCCTACAAAATAGTGTTTTAAACTATAATTCATAAGGTTGGATGGAAGCATATTTTCCAGTAAGTCTCTCTGTTACCATGGACAAAAAGCTGCAATATTATAAACAAATAAAAACCTGGGAGCTCATTCTTTAAACAGATTGAAGATATATGCTAACATGTCAGCAAAACCTGAGTACAAATCCAACATCAATCTGTACATCAAATGTTTACATAGATGCCATTTAAGTAGAATACTTGTTCTATTAACCAAATACACAATATCATTTACCATTCAATGACAAGCAATAGAAAACTCAGTTATTTTCTATTAAAAATGTTTTAACTTGAATGATATTAATGGAGAAACTCGAGAGTTGAAAAAAATTTAGCCTTAAGTTATAGTAAATAAACTGAGTAATTAATGCATGTAAAAAACTATTTTTCCAAGCCCTGGCTGGTGTAGCTCAGTGGATTGAGCACGGACCTGCAAACCAGATGATCGTGGTTTGATTCTCAGTCAGGGCACATGCCTGGGTTGCAGGCCAGTTCCCAGAAGGGGCCAGTTCCCAACAGGGGATGCACAAGAAGCAACCATACATTGATGTGTCTCTTCCTCTCTCCTCTCCTTCCCCTCTAAAGATAAATGAATAAAATATTTTTTTAAAAAAAAACTATTTTTCCAGGAACTGGAGGTATGACCAACCCTGACTCCAGGGGACCCATAAGCAGTTCAACCCTTGTGCCCCAGGAGGACTGCAAGTGACCAAGATGGGGTCTGAGCCAGAGATACCCACCAATCAGGATGCAGATACAGAATCACTGGTCAACAGACGAAAGGATGCCAAGAAAATTGCAGGACTGCAGCTTTTATCTGATTAATCTTTTCCCTGAATTCCAAACCCCTTACCTATACTTTTATTCTCCTTAAAAAAAGGGTCAGTTTGAGATGAGATGTAAGACAGACTTTTAGGGTACATAACCCACTGTCTTCTCATATCACTGGCCATTTGAATAAAGTGCCCATAAAGATTCAATCCTTGTCTCCACTTCTTGGTTCTGGTAGTGACAGGCAACACGAATGCTCACATTTCCTGTTTCCATATTATGCCTTTTTTTATTATTTCATGTCCGGAAAGTTCAGTTTCTACAAAGTTTAAGTCTGCCACAAGATATAATGTTCCAAGTTTAACGTACAGAGAATCATGTCTCAGTTACTTTTAAAATGATCTTTTATACTGGTATAATTTTTTTGCATTATTTGAAACATATATTTAATTAAAATGTTTCCTCATCGCCACAAAACAACATTACTCTCTGTAACTTCATGCTTGATCTTTACATTTCAAAGGTATTTGAGAGGACTTGCTCCTTGTTCACTTAACAAATTAGCCATCAGCATTTTTAACAACAAGCTTTAACCAAGGTAATTTATTTCAACATATTAATTGCTGTCATTTTTTCATGACCAGTTTATGTTCATGAACTTATGTAGTATTCAGTTCAAAATTATGGTACAGAAATATTTAGTCTTATCTTTTATGTGACTTAATCGCTTTGATTTTGAATTTAAATCCAATTTGGAACACTGACATTCTCCTTGACTGCCTATGTGACTATCAGTAATTTAGTAAATCCTTTTCAGGCTTAATTTTTTATCAGTTAGATGGGAATAATAACCTGTCTGAATGGGTTACAGGAACTACATAGCCAAGAGCCAACCTGGCCTTTAACAGACAATGAATTTTACCTATTATCATTAATAATAATGGAGACATCTGCATCTTAAACACCTTGAGTGATTTTATACACAAATAACTCAGATAGCTTGGGAATCACTTTTCTAAAGTGATCATATGATTTCTATAATAGTCAAAAGCATGTAACAATAGTGAGAATGAAAAAAAAACTGGATCTCATACCCGTTTGTCGGTGAGAGTGTAACACTGCATTTGTGGAAAACCATTTGGTGTTTATTTAGAAACTAACGTACACTTATATATACCGTACACATACACTCCCCTAAGAATTTATGCTAGAGAAATGAAAGCTTACGTTTCCAAAAAAGTCTGTACATAAATATCATAGCAAATGTCCTCCAACATGTAAATGAATAAACCAACTGTGTGATACATCCATGTAATGAGATACTACTTAACAAAAAAGCACTAAACTGCTGATACCTGAGACAATTTCACACAGATCCCTAGGGCATTATGCAGAATTTTAAAAAAAGTGAATTGCACAGCATTTACATACCGTATTATTCAATTTACATAATGTGTTCAAAGTGACACAGCTGTAGCAGTAGAGAGCAGGTCAATGACTGCCAGCGGTCAGGGTTGGCAGAGGATGTAATTATCAGGGGATCCCATTAAAAAGTTTCTTTGTGGTGTTGGAATAGTTCTGTGGAGGAGAACTATTGTGAGGAAGCGGTTTCTCCTCCAGATTGTTGAGGAGGTTACTCAAAACTACTCCTGTGATGAAATTTCATAGAAGCCCCCCACCACCACCACCACACATACACACAGTGCTTGTAAAAACTGGTGAAATCTGTATAGAGTCCGTATTACAGTTAATGACATCATTCCAATGTCAATTTCCTGGTTCTGACAACGTACTGTCAATGTGTAAGAGATTGTCATTAGGGGAAGCGAGACACAGTGTCCATGGGGACTCTTTCCATTATTTTTCCATTTGAGTCAAACTATTTTCAAGTTATTTTTTAAAGCACTTAACTGTGGACACAGTGCTCACAGCTTTGGTTTCCTTTGCTTTAGTGACATCTTTTGAAGCTTTTGGAAATATTCTGATATTTTTTTAATGTTGTCAGTATTAATCAGAATTTTTAAAAATACAATTAGGAAGTAGAAGTAAAGTCGAATTTCAATGTAGAAACAGAGGAAAGTGCTTGCTTTTAAAAACTCTACTTTTAGTTTGTAAATTTTTAGTGTTAAAGTAAAAAAAAAGACAAACTTTGTTTATGTGCAACTGAAAGGGGCTATAAATATAAGGATAAAAAAACACAAAATTTTCCTCATTAATCATACTCTGATGTCTAAAAAAAAGATACTATTTTACCAATGAATTATCAATGCAAAATTCACTACTTTATGTTTCTCTTTTTATTCCTTGACATAATAAATTTTTCCTGGGTTACCATCATTTTACTTATTGAAATTCACTAGCAACTTCAAACAGCAAGAGACAGTGACTATAAAATTGTATACAAGGAATTCTCTTTGAAATACAATTCAGAATTGAGAATCAGCATTTCTTCCTGATGATCATGACAACGGACCATGTAAATGTGTCTTTCTATCACATCTGTCCTCTATATCTACCTGTCTCAGTTTGGTTTCCTGAAAAGCAGACCCTATCACAAGAATTTGAGCACAGGTAGGTATTTTGGAACGTCATTGTTGGGGGTGGGGGAAAGCCAGGAATCAGAGGCAGGACAGGGAAGACAACCAATTAAGGGTTAATGTGTTGCAAGTTACGATGGTGGGTGAATGGAACTGAATCTTGTGAGAGAAATCTAGGACCCAGTCAAAAAAAACCTCATGTCTCAGAATCATCCTACCTGAAGGGCCTTGTGAAGGGATATTTAAGTATCAGCTCCCATCAGCAGTTGGTCAAGGCTGCATCTGGGTGGACAGCGGTCCAACTTGTCCCACAGGTGATACAGTAGCCAGGTCACCAGAGAAAGCCCTCAGACAAAGAATGCAAGTGCTGACTGTTGCTATTGGCACAAATGCAATGCAATGATCAGGGTGAGAGGATTCAATAGGCCCTTGATAGCGTTTGTTACACATACCCTGATATCATTCTGTATATACTGAATGTTGAACGAGTATTGGTTGAATGAATAAGTATGTAAGTTTGCAGACTGAGTGGGACACTATTTTTATGCATGAAACACAGAGCACTTTTAGGTTTAGTGTAATTTAGATGATGGGATATTTTTCAAATACCCCATCAATTACATTACATCTGTTGTTTTAATCAGTCAACAAATAATTTCTCATTACTGGATACTATAGACAATAAAGTTGAGAAATGTGCTTTCCATGGACAAGAAGTAGTTAAAATATTCAGGAGGAAATAGGTAAATCAGTAGAAGTTGACAGGCCTACATCTTCATATCTTTATGGACTTCAAGTTGACATAATACTCCATGGTAAAAATCAGTGAATATTCCACCCATCTGTTAGGTTTAGTGGTTAAGGGCCTAGTAAGGTTACAGTATTCCCAGTGCTGGGGCTGGTACTTCTTACAGAAATTCAGTTTGTATAAGTCAAGTTTATCCTTTTGAAAGAATAAATTGTCAATGACCTGAAATTTAGTATCAGTGGGTGCCATTTGCAACGCAAAGGTTTCACAGCTAATGTACATATTTGAGACACTAAAGATGTTTTTAAAACCCCTCAAAACAATAATTGGAAGAATATTAGATGATTTCAGTTAATGAGTAAAGAAGAGCTTATTAAAACTAGGCCAGAATCTTGTATATAAGAAAATTAAGAAATCGGCATCTTCTCATATCTATCATAAAAAGAGAGGCAGGCAAAACGGATTTTCTGAGGCTATGAAAACCTCATATAAGAAAAGTCTAATGTGGTTGAATCAGAATTCTAAGAATATAGATATAGAAGAAAAAGAAAATTATTGCAAAGATAAAAGTATTTCTTTATTCCCTTCTACTTCCTTTTACTTATAATGCCACCTTAACATGGACTTATTGGACAGGAAGAAACTGGGGCTCAATTTATACAGCACAGGTTGGTTTCATTCAAATCTCCATTATTTGGAGATTACATTTTGAAACAGTATTTGATAATCTAACTAAAACTACTGAAAATTAGGTATAGCAAAAAACATTTTAAACATCAAATTAATACAAAAAGGCAAGAAAACAAAACCACCTAAATTTCTAACTGAAAAATGGCTAATTGCACTGTCTTGTCACAGCTGTTAAATGTTCAGTTTTGCACAGCACATGTAAAAATGAAAGGAGACTTTTGATAAATTACTATAGAAAAATGTAATGGATATTTTGATTTAACTGGAATTTATTGTACCTCCAGTGATAATCCAATATTCATACTTTAATTTGTAGGTATGACCAGGACATACCATTTAAGCCTTTCATTTTCTATGAAAGAAAAAGGCAAGACATAGAATTTAAAGACGACTTATTATTCCTGAAATACTTGGCCTGAGAAGATGAGTATAATGTGTCTTTTGATGTTCTGCAGTGTTATTTTAAAACTCTCATGTAGGTCATTACTTATTCTAGAGCTGAATCACCAAAGAGAGGTTGATCAGCAAGGTGCCAAAGAGGAAGCCACCTTGAAATGGATTAAATGAAATAATTGTGTGAACATATGGCCTGAAAATTAAATTGATTCAGCTAAACAAGTTATATTAAATAGATCATGTAATTTTCAGGCATCTGGTCAGGTGACCACAATTTAAAGCAAATACATATTGAGGCTTTTGAGAAAGACGGAGGAGCCTATTTGTCTATGGTTTACAAAGAGAGAGAGGAGAGAGAGAGAGAGACCATAAAATGAGATTCAAGCTGTTAGTGATCTTTTTAGTGTGCCCTCTAAAAAAAATGTGCATATAAAGATAAAGAGAAATCCTCAGAGGTTTTACGAATCAAATTTGTCAAACATCTATACTGGCAGTGATTTATTCATTTATATATTTACTCACCTAAAGAACACATATATATTGAGCACTGACTCTCTTTAGGCTAATTATAAAATGTACTAGTTTACAAATTTCTGATTCTAGAGTGGGGAATCAAAACATTATATAAATTTATATGTCTTTAGAGAAGAAAATAGATGCATATTTATTGATAAAATTTTATCTGCAAAATCTTACTTACCATATAGATATTTTGGTCTTGGTCATTGTCTTAATGTTTAAGCTCAATGCAAAATATACATTTAGATATCATCTCTCTTCACTTTGCCAATTGTTTCCAAATATATTCATATATAAAAATTATAAGAATGAAACTGTTAGGTGACTTTCAAAGCATATCAAATGTGCATTATATTCATGGGCTGTGAATGGCAACTGACTTAATTATTTAAAGTTCAAGACTGGTCTGTATTTGGTGTGAAAAAGAAGATTTCAGGAATAATTGGTTATTTGGTCAAGACAAAATTTAGGATTCTAAATTAAAAGGTTATATTGAATGATAATTATAGCTCTTTTAAAAATGAGTACAGTAATAAGATCATGCTATAAAGTGGTGAAAGGGAATGGATGGACACTAAAGTTTAAGACTTAACATGTACGTACATATTTGATTGATATAACTTTGAATCGTCATGAAAATCTTATGTGATTGGCATGTTAGAAACAGCGAAGTTGAGGCCTTGGAAATTGTATTTGTCTAAGGGTGGCAAGACACTAGGATCCCGAGACAGACCTCTGCTGCTATTTGTGCTTCCTAGCACTATTGCACACTCGTGTGCATGAGCACAGAGACACGCTCTGCCTTTATTTTGTTATAGGATGCATAATAGCAGTTTATAGATGCTAACCATATAAATTATCTTCATATATGCTAATTAATAGCATATCATTAAAATATATATGGTAATGAATCAGGAAATAGAATCTAGTCAGCCTCTTAAAAGAAATGTTCTGTTAAAGGTTAGCATGATAAACTGTAACTACGGTTAATAAAACAGAAAAGACTTCTATGTTATTGAACTACCTGACCACCGACTTTATAAATAGCATAGAATTATCTGATTTGTCCTGATGATTCAAAAAATGACTTAATTTTGTTAAGGAAAAAGTTTGGCTTTCTTTTATCTCCAAAAGAAGTATTGATAACTGCTTTCAATTTATTGGGAAAATACAACCAAAGACATCCCTATCTTAAAAAGGGAATTGGAAAATTTATTTTCAAAGTGAAACAATTTTCGATAACTCTGAGCACATTGATACTTTTCATATGAAGAAAATATATAAATACATAAATTCAATTTTATATTCTAGCACCTCTTTGACTCTCTCCCTGCCAAAACAAATATTTTCAAAAATCTTTCTCAAATAGATTTATAGAATGAAAAAATGGTGAGATACAGATTTAATAAAGAAATCTATTAAAATAGGCTTAGGACTGAGAGTAGGCTTAGGAGAACAACTTCTATACGGCATTTTATTGTCAACCAGAAGCTGAAGAAAGGAGCTCATTCACTCTTAAAAATCCATCTCCTAAGCCAAATTAAAACATGATACACTTACAAAATACACTAACATCACTATTTCTATAGATATCTAATTAATGCCAGGTAATAAATGAGATTTGGATGCAGAGAATGAAAAGAGCGAAATCATTTCTATATCTACAGGTTAATATTGCCCAGAAAACACAGATGAGCGAGAAGCAGGTCTTGATAAGCAGGCATTTAGAGACTTAAAGCACAATTTTGGTCAGCTGTAGCTCAGCACTGTTTGGTTTGTCTTTATCTTTGTGATACAAAAACTGAATGCTCTATTATCTATGGACAGGTAGAGATAGATATAAGGTGTGTATACAAAGATCTATATGCACGCATATCTTCACTGCATGTGTTATTTATCTGAATATATCTATATGTATGTATGTGCACATATCTATATGTATATACATATGTGTTCATGCATGTATGATTCCAATTTGAAATCTATTAAACACCTGAAAGAGTGAAACTGAAAACATTATAAGCTCTATAATTCTTAGCTTGAGGACTTAATGATAGTCTTAGTTTGGCAAGATTTTCATCACAGGTAATAAAAAGTCTGCCAATTAGAGATCAAACAATAATTTTTTTCATGGATGGTTCTAACCTAAACATAATTTTTTTTTATCATTCCATGCAGGTGTGACTCAGTAAAGTGCAAACTAAGCCTTTCTCAACTATATTCAAAAAAGTTAATTTTCGAACAACCTCAAATAAATTGTTTTACTATGAATTGCCTACTATCCTCATATTGAATATAACAATAGTAAATCTTGTTTATTAATTTATCAGTTCACTATGATTGTATGCAGATAGAATTTCACCTAAAATACACGATACAAACTAAACGATTATGGGAGCACAGAAAAAAAAATTTTACTTTTTTCCTGTTTAATGCTATTCAAATACGGTTTCTAAGGTTAAGCAGAGGTAGTTTTAATATTAAACGGTGCCTTCTTAATGTCTTTCTTTCCTAACTTTTCTCCACCGTTCAAGAAACAGCAAAGATTTTTTTTCATTTCCTGTCCTCAGGGTATGAATAATAAAGAGAATGAGGACTAATGTGCGGCTATTTGAGCCCTTAAGTAGATTTTGTTAATGGATTACAGAGATACTGTTCACAAAAGCCAAAGCTTTCAAATGCAAGGAGGAGTCACTTGAAAGAGAAAAGTTTTGTTCCGCTTTATCCATTTGAAAAGGGAAGGGAGGAGGGGTAAGAGGAGCAGGAAGAGGAAGGGCCATCAAGGAACCTGTATAAAGGACCCATGGACAAAGCCAAAGTGGGGTAGGATGGAGGGTGGGAGGTGGGAATGGGTGGGGCAGGGGGAAGGTGGAGACAACCGTACTGGAACAAAAATGAGATAAAGTGTATCTTTACATACACAGAGCAATGTTTGAAGACGCAAAGTAAACTATATGAGTAGTCAGCAGACTTTTTCTACAAAGGATGAAATAGCAAATCGTTTCGGTTTTACAGGTTATGTGATCTCCGTCTCCACTACTCACTCTGCCCTGGAGCCTGGGAGGGGCCCCAGACAGTGTGTAAATGAATGAGTGTGGCTGTGTCCCAATACAATCTAGATTGTGGACAGGAAACGCTCTGCACTTGTCCTGCGTCATGAAATATCCTTTTCAAAATTTTATTTTTCATGTAAAAATCACTCTTAGTTTGAGGACTGTAAAGAAAAAAAAAAAGCAGTAGCTGAATTTGGTGTGAGGACGCTGGCCTCAAGGATAAAGTCATGAGAGAAAACTCAGGTAAATTTGAGTAGACGGGTTTACCAGAAGAAATTATATTTTAAGCTGCCCAGGATAGAGCATGGATAACCCCAGGCCTCGGAAGACAGCCCTTGTCTTAACTACTGGAAAACGCACTCAGGCCTCCCTACAAGTGCGCAGAGGGGGTTGAGAGCAAGACAACAGCACTCAGGAAGCAAGGTGAGCAAAGATACAAGGTCCTCAGACCCTGGAGTGGATGCCAGGGAGGGGCGGTGACAGCCAGGAGAAGCAGGCTAGGCTCCTCTACAAGTCACCGCAAGGAATTCTGAAACGACTGAGAAGTGACTGCTGAAAGAGTGACTTACAAACTAAAACTGAAGTGGTCAGTGACCTAAGCTGGATAAAGTTAGCTGTGGTAAGAGAAAATTTGCGAAAAACGATTTGTTATAAGAAAATGATTAATTTTTCTTTTCATCTAGAGGAGTCCAACCTCGGTCTATGTGGGGGGCAAATAAGGACTATTACGGTTAGGTTACTTAAATAAAGCAATACACTATAATATTTACTATCCAATGCAGAGAAGATTGACTATCCAATTCACCATGTATATTAACTTAAACGGTAAAGCATTCACTTCTCGCAACACTTTCCTGAGAAATATGCCAAACTTTGAATGACATAGAAATAGATTTGCTCTAAAACATGTTGACTTGATGAGTTAAAACACATATGATCAAGTCAACTATTTCAAATCAAATTACTTGTGGTAGACTGAATCACTGTCCTCTATCCCCCAAACAATATCTGCCTCTAATCCATAGAAACTGTACATATTACTTCATGGGGGGCGGGGGAGGCCTTTATGGAGGGGATTCATGAAGGGTCTTGAAATGGGCAGATTATCCTCGATCACCCAGGTGGGTCCTAAATGCCGTGTTTATATGATAGGTGCAGAGGGAGACTTGGCAGCAGAAAAGGGGGTCACGAGACCAAGAAGCAGAGATCGGAGCGCCGAGAGCGGCCACCAGAAGCTCTAAGAGGAAAGCGACAGACTCTCACCCAGAGTTCCTGGAGGGGGCCCTGCAGCCCCTTGATTTCAGCGCCGTAAACCTGATTTCTGATATCTGACCTGGGGGTTTTGAGAAAAATAAATGCTTGTTTTTTAAAGCCACCAGGTACGGGTTGTTGTGTTCCACAAGTTACAGAAAACTAACGCCCTGTCCAAAAGCTAAGAATCCGCAGACTTGTTTGAGCAGATGGCACTCTGTTAATTTCACATCTTTGTTTACTATCATTAAACATTAAAGAAGGAAGTGTATAGGTGACTTATTATCCAGGGTTAAATTCTATATTAAAGAGTTGGGCTTCTTTTGCTTTAACATTTGCAGTGGTAAAATATACTCTTTTATGGAGTGATCTGTTGCAAAGTTTGAGAGCTAACAAATCAGAAAATTTTTTTTATTCTAAACTCAATTTTGCTTCCCTGTCATCTCCACTGACTGGTCGGAGCTCTGTTTCTCAAGCAACACCAAATAGCTCTAACTTTTCTATTAAATCACAAAACTTCGCCTTATTTGTAAAAAAGGTCAATCATGTTAATTCCACCCCCCACACACACACACACATTATACCCTAGAATACCCTACCCTATCCTAGAAATATTCTCTAAGCAAATTTATCCAGTTCCCTTAGTTATCGTTCATGGAACAGTCGTTTCTGTAAAGCCTCATTCTCCGAATACCAGAAAAATGGCAGAAAACTATCAAACCGCTGATAATAGTCCATTTCTTGTGCAATTGCCACCTGCTGGGCACTACACTAGCAGCAGCATCCTCGGTGTTGCTAGTCCCATTTTGAAAAGGAAACAACCACGTTTAGGAGAATCGAAGTCCTTTGTCCAATATTTCTAATAAAGAGTTGAAATGAAGATTTGAATTCATATTTTGAAACACTGAGCCATACGTTCTCAACCACGACGCTGCATCAGGACCACAGTTTCTCATTCCAGGCAGGAAACACCTCTCAAATGTTGACTTCACAACGCTTCCTGGTATTTAACTTGAGCTTTTTGTAGAGAAATGCAAGTGGAAGAAGGCACTCACCGAAGTGCTACCGGTCTTGATTTCACAGAATTCGCTTAAGCCTTCTACACATCTATGGTATTTTAGACTAGCTCATGTTGAGCTCATGGTTAACAGAAACTTCCATCTTTAAACAGAAATGCTTTTTAAGTCAGGGCTTCCATTTTACATTTGTGGAAGTGTTCTCTTAAAACTATGTATGATATAACTTTGGATTCTAGTAGTTATTTAAGTGCCTCGGTTGACAGAATGGATTGATTATAATCCCTAATTCAGAACATGTCATTATTAGCTAATTTTAGTAAAATAGTACATTCCTGTGAACACATGCTACACCACAAAATAATGTTTGCCATTACCTTTTTTCTTTCAATATAGTTTAATTGTATTTGTATGTATTCATTGAATCTTACTGGGGTTTTTTACATTTTAATTTTTAAGAATAGTGGCTAAAGGACATGATGCTATATCTAGTTGTTTGGGACGTTTTTCATTTAATATGATGTTTCTAAGATTCCTCTATGGCTGTTATGGTATATTTCATTTCTCTGCTGGAAGTAATTTATTGCAAAAATATTTTTTAAGCAGTTGTCTGTCTTTTTATTTATTTATTTATTAAGATTTTACATATTTCCTCCTGGCTGGTGTAGCTCAGTGGATTGAGCACAAGCCTGCGAACCAGAGGATCTTGGTTTGATTCCCAGTCAGGGCACATGCCTAGGTTGCAGGCCAGTTCCCTGCAGGCCATTTCCCAGCAGGGGATGCACAAAAGGCAACCATACATTGATATTTCTCTCCCCCTCTCCTTCCCCTCTAAAGATAAATAAATAAAATCTTTAAAAAAAAAGATTTTACGTATTTCTTTTTAGACAGAGGAGAAGGGAGGGAGAAAGAGAGGGAGAGGCACAACAATGTGTGGTTGCCTCTCGCACGCCCCCCACTGGGGACCAGCGGAAAACCCAGGCACGTGCCCTAGACTAGGAATCAAACAAGCAGCCCTTTGATTCCCAGGCTGGCGCTCAGCCACTGAGCCACACCAGCCAGGGTTGCACATATATTTTTAGGAATTTGAATTTTTTATTTTATTCTTAACACTTTTTATAAATAGCTATTTTTGAATGAAATAAGGATTCATGTTCATATTTTCTTTCCTTATGGGTAACCAACTATTTTCCCACCTGCACTGAATGGTCTCCCTCTCTCTCTTTTTCTCCCCTGTGTGGAGAGTCACACTTGTGAGCCAGCAGTTTATAATTGTGCAGATATCTCTCTGGGCTCTTCATTTCATTTCATTGGTTTATTGCAGCAATTTCCAACTAGTATGCTTCCAGAATTGTTAAAACATGTGATACCTGACTGTTTAGTGAGGGACACTGACCTCTAGTCCCTGACATTGCCAAATTGAAAAATGATAATAGGCCCTGGCTGGTGTAGCTCAGTGGATTGAGCGCGGGCCTGCAAACCACGGGATCGCGGTTCGATTCCCAGTCAGGGCACATGCCTGGGTTGCAGGCCAGTTCCCAGCAGGGGACTCATGAGAGGCAACCATACATTGATATTTCTCTCCTTCTCTCCTTCCCTTTCCCTCTAAAGATAGATAGATAAATAAAAATTTAAAAAACAAACAGGTTCCTCTTTCTCTCAATCCTTTAAAAAAATTAAAAAATAAAGGTAAACTTTAAAAATAAATAAATAAGTAGATAGATAGATAAAAATAAAAAAATTACAATAGGCAACACTACAAGAGCTATCCAGTGTGGATAAATCAAAATTATATCTCTTTTATTGTCAGATTAGCAAAAAATATAGTATATTTTTGGTGTGCTGCGGAATATTAATAGTCACCAATCCTCTTTCTCGTTCCTTCTCTGTAAACATAGTCTTTGATGTCATTGTTTGGGCAGACCCACGTGATGGGCACCAGCTAGTGAAAGAATGGCCGAGTCACGTGCTTCACTCCCAGAGACCCCAAAATGCCCGTTTTGCAATCTCCCCCTTTCCTTCTCACAAAGTCCCGCTAACTTACGTGTCAAAAGGACAATGCGATGGAGCCCCGGCAGTCTGGACCTCACTTCTCCATGGGATACAAAGGCAAATGAAAGACACATTTTGTGTTAATAGGATTATTTATGTTTTGGAGTTGCTTGTTACTGCATTTTGTAATGAAGCTATGTTACAGATTCAAATTCTTAGATCGTCATTTAACTGTGCATGAAGAAAAAAAAACATGTTCCTTTTTGGTAAATATTCTCACCCACTGGCACTAACATGAGTTAGGATAGAAAGCTTCTTTCTATCCATGTTGTTCATTTTTATCCTGAGAGTTAAGATTGTCCTCCCTACCTAGGAGCTCAAGTTGAGAGAATTCTCGTTTGAGAAGATTGGACGAGAGCATGAGACAGCAGATGGGGGAACTGAGAACCTGACTCTTTCCACACAGTGTAAAAACACGTCTCTTGCCTGGCAAGAAGTTTACCTTCTAAAAATACAAAGTGGAAGTGAAATGTTCTAAGGAACTTGGTCTTTATTCTTAAGCAAGAATCCCAAAAAGTAAGAAAAGAAGATAAGAAGCACATTTTCAAGAGTGAAAGAATAAAATGTTTCCCAAAGAAGGTCTATAGAATTATTTAAGATGTTGCCCTGCATTGAGGTTGAGAGACTTTGTCTTTCTTTGTCTCTGCTGAGTCATTTACAAAACTATGGATGACATTTAACTAGGAGGTGGAAGGTGTATCTTGTGAACTAAAGGTAGAGAAAAAGTAGGAGTCAAAGTTTGAGCTGCATCATGGAATAAAAAAAATTCACACAGTCAATATAGTTGAAATGGATAACTTAGCATCTAAATTGATACAATATAGGTATTTACCATGCAGGATTTTTTTTTTTAGATTGAATACTTACAGACTTACCTAGCCACAATACTGTCATTACTGACAAAATGCACTTTTGTGATAAAACCGCACTAATTCCACAATAAAGGAACATATTACTTTATTTTGCTTTTAGCTGCTTTCACAAGAAGAAACTTTTCTGCACTTCAGAATTTGTACTATAAAAATCCTATCTACATGCTACTTGCCTGCGGCTAGTTACTCAAGTTATCACACTAAAGAATGATTTAAATTGAGTGTAATTATCTGCCCAGAATCTTTTAAAAAAATGTTTCTCTTTCTTTGACCATTAATTTTCAAAACCATAATTATCCACAATAAGTTTAGTTGGTGGTCCTGAATTAGTGTCTATTAGAATTAAATCTATATGCCGGTTGATTTAACCTGATTAAGAGGAAATCACGTGCACAGTCACTCATATACTGAATATTTTTTTTGAATTTGAAATGGGGTCTCATCTTTTACAGCTGGAGCATGTGCTTGAATCAACCACAGTGAAAGGTTGCTGAAGTTCTGACACTCACCCATTAGCTTGGCACTCTAAAAAATGTAAATGAGACTCCAGTTTTCACTGACCAGGTTGAAAAAGATGAAGTTTGAAATGGTTGAAAGAACACACTGTTAGCAAGGATGTAAAAAAAATCAAGAACTTTCATACTTACTGGGGCAAGGGTTGTAACAACTGTTTTGAAGGAGATTTAACATATATTTTAAAATTTTTAATTGCCAAATTATTGACCAGTAGTTTCATTTTAAGTAATGAATCCAACAGATTTTCAAAGGTGGGTACAAGATGATTCATTTTTGAAAGTGTTAATAGTAAATGTCCTTTAGTCACAACGAAAATACAGCAGGTTCACCTAATGAAATGTAATCTAATTCTTCTTCAGTTCTTCAATAAACAGCAAGAAACTCATGTGTCAATATATAAAATCTCTATAAAAGTAAATTAAAATAACCTGCATGTATTTTGCTTTGATCTGTGCATTTTAAAGAGGTGTTTGTATATGTGTGAAATACCTACTGATTTATGTATATTTGCACACAGAGACAATTTTTTGGAAATACATAAATATGATTTTTAAAAATGGTTGCCATTGGCGATGCAGATTTGGAATCTAGTTATTCACTGAACTGTTAGATAATTTTTTCACCATATACATGCATTACTTTTCATTTTCAAAAATCACTATTCTTATAAAACAAAAGGAGAACACGTTTAGTTTTTGATCATGCAGCACTAAAATATAATGATGAACATACAATAGAAACTGACCAATGTATCCTGCTAAATGCTACAAATATCCTCTGTCCCCTGTCACACACATTTCATCTAGTTTTCGGTGACTTAACAGTGACCTCCATTTCAGCATGAATATCTGAACCAAGTCTGTTTAAAGGAAAAAGAAGTTCTGGCTCTCTGTAGGCAGTTATTGTTTTTCATTGCATTTATTTATTTGGAAGAGGAAGGGGTGTACAAAGAGAAGGAGAGAAGCAACATCCATCTCCCTCTTTCATGCCCTCAACCAGGGGGCAACCCAGGCATTCACCCTGACTGGGAAAGACCAGCGACTTCTCAGTTTGCCGGCTGGCACTCAATCCACTGAGCCACACCAGCCAGGGCTATTTTTTCTGTACATCATTTCTCAAGTGACTCTAGGCAAGCCATCCACGTGTTCTTCAGGGATCACGTAAGTATGTTTACCCTAGGGCGAGGCACATCTTCCCAACTCTTTCCAGCTATCTGATCATCCACCATTGATCTATATCCCCATGGTTTCTTTCTTTTTGTTTTGCACAAGAATATGAAAGGTTTTTGCCAAACAGTATTACGGCTGGGAACGGATGCTGAAACACTGGAAGGCTGCCCCATGCTGTAAAAATAAGATTGCATTATTAAATAGGGCTCTCTGATATCTGCCAAGCTGAGTAATGATGTCTCTCTGGGATACCTGGCCCTTTGGCAGCCTCCCACCCCAGCCCGAGTCAGCAGTTACAATTAGTGTGAAGTGGAACCAGAGTGCCAAGTCCGCACAATGCAGAGGGAAGGCCGCGAATTCTGAAATGCAACTCAAGGCGAAAGCGGCTCCACTCTTCAATGGGAATAAATCGGTGATGGGTTGACTGCCAAGCTCTGTTCTCTGCGTAGGTATGCCTCATCGTCCTGTCAGTCTTTCCGCCATTTCCCAGGGCTCCCACCATGATTTTTCCTCCCCAATAGTCTCATGTGCCTTCCCCCAGGTACCAGTGGCTGAGAGAAGCGACATGGAGTTAAGGACTCCTGTTGAGGCTAGCTGGAATACAGCTTGTCCTTTCCTGAAGAGGCTGGGGAAAAACGGAATAAATGGAGAGCGGAAAATCAAACAGTGAGAACTGTTTGAGTAAATTCCTACAGTGGATTTATCAGGCGGGGTGATACTTTTGAGATCTTAAAGAACAGTTGGGAGGTTGGGTGGCCAAATTTCAAATCAATACATTTCTTCCTTTAATTACACTTCCATGCTATCCGGTCCCCTTGAGGTCCTATCTCTCATGATGAATCACTCTCACCACGGAAGTATTTGTTTTCTCCTGTAGCATATTTTTGGCTGCACCTCTCACAGCTGAGTTCTCTTACCAGCTAGCACATGGCCTGGAACACGACAGGTGTGCAGTGAGGACTGGGTGAGCAAGGTCAGTCTTCTTTGTCGCTATGTCATTGGTATTCTCACTTGTCTGAAGTGGTGGCTCAGACAAATTGGAGCTGTGAAAAGGTGTTTATTTTTTTTCTGATTTACATATAAGAATTAGTTGACCCCCATTACAATTTGGAAATACCTTTTAAAGAGCTGGTATACTGAGAAAAAAAGACCCAGAACTGTAATGTGTCAAACCTGCCTTCTGTTTTCTTTTAGGGACCTATATGGATCATATGGACTCACCCAGAAGCCACACTGGCATTGCCAATTAATAGTGACTTTAATTCAGACTTCCTCCTCGTCCCTTCTAAATAAACACATAGAATGCTGGTACTCCAAGCCATACATGCTTTTAAGTTGTTAAATTAAACCCAGTTAACTGTAAATGTCCTTTGCCTTTTGAAACATAGGTGTCATTATGAAACTCCTTAAATTTACAGACACCAAAACCGCCACTGAAAAAAAAATCTTTGTCAAAATGGGCTTACCAGGTGGACATTCTACTTACTCTCTCATGCATTTAATTGAATTTAGTGTGATTTCATGTGCATAATAATAGACTTCTTTCACACCAGCAGGAAACAAGTTTTAAAACATGTGCTGTGCATTAAACATCACATGCATATTCAGCAAGGGGAAGAAAAACAGTTTGGAAGAAGGATAGTAATTTTACAGCCTCTGGTTTCTAATAAATTTTTATAGCAATTCTCAAGTGCATTAGCAAGTCCCGGTTTATTGCCAAGCTTCTGCACGACATCCCTGTGTCAGGTCGGCCCCTCCCCCCAGAGGTGGACCTCCTAACGCTGTCCTCCTTGCCAAGAATCTTGTCGGATTAAACTGCCAGCTCTTGTCAAGTAGAGGGACATGATCCGGTCCTAGTCTCCAGAGGATGACATGAGTTGTGCTTTCACTGTGGCCGGATTGCTAATTCCCAGGACTTGCTAGGAACCACAGATTTTGAGAACAAACAGCGTTTATCGACCTTTCAAAATGGCGAATTTCTTCAAAATAAAAAAAAAATGTCTAATCACTTCACATGACTCTTATTGTTGTGCTCTGATTGTCATTTATCGACGCATTTGCTGGATCACTCTGGCTCTGGCACAGGCTTGATTTTCTGTCTCTCTGTACTTTCTTGTCATTTTCCACCTTAAATGTCATGAATGTATGTCTGTCCAGAAAATATTTTCTAGTTCATGTTTTCGGGATATTATAGGTATAGTAGGACTTCTGGATTCTCTTTGATAATTTTTATTTTTGCTTAAAACAAAAAAAATAAATTTTTGTTAGCAGGCTATAACAACAATTCATGGACAAGAATGGCATTCATGAGCTGAACTTTTAAATGTCCCAAATAAAATCAATTTTATTCTTGGTACGAGGTACATCACTGCCCACTTCAGAAAATATTACACATGTCATGAGACAAGATATTATCCTGTGCTCTCCATTTAAATTCAGGGTACCACATATCCTTTTAAAGAAGTAAAATGAACTTTTACCACAATTATAAAGAAAGACTTGGGCCCCGGCTGGTGTAGCTCAGTGGATTGAGCCCAGGCCTGAAAACCACATGATCGCGGTTCAATTCCCCATCAGGGCACATGCCTGGGTTGCAGGCCAGTTCCTGGCAGGGAACACACCAAAGGCAACCATACATTGATGTTTCTCTCCTTCTCTCCTTCCCTTCCCCTCTAAAGATAAATAAATAAATTTTTTTTTAAAAAAAGAAAGGCTTGGCCCTTTGAAGAACCCAGGATTCCAGCGAGGAGACCACAGGCATCTTTGTATGGTCCAAAAGTCATCAGATTTCAGCAGTTGAAATTGTCTTTTGAGGGGATAGGATTCATCACTAACCACCATATTTATAAGGTGTCTCAGATAACATTTTAAATGGTAATATGAATAGGCAAGAAAATACTGCTCTATAAAGGTCACGTGAGGTCATGTGAGAAGACATGTTCTCTGTTAAAATGGCTTCAAATACATTTTTAAACAATATAGTCTGCTCAAATAATGATAGGCAAAAAATCTGAATTGTGAATTAAATTTCAACATTAGGTTTATTATTAGTCCACTGATATTTTCTTCAGAATTAATATAGAAGAAATTTGTGTCATAATTTTCAATATTATCAAATAACAAAGATTTTTACCATAAGTGTATATTTTAAATACACGTCTATTTAAAGTTCTCCAAAATAGATACATACACATCACAAAGGGGTCCAAAAGATTAAAAAACCACTTGCTGAAATTTGTTTTTATCCATAAATTTAGGGAATTGGGGGCTTAGATTCATTCTGTTTCATGACAGTGTAGTTCCTCAGATACTCATCCATTGCTCACAAAAATGTCATTTATATGCTTTTTTAATGTTAATATTTTTATTTTTATTTTTTATTGTTGTTCAGTTACAGTTGTCCCCAGTTTTCCCCCATTATTCTCCCTTGCCCTACCCACCCCCACCTCTTACATTCAATCCCCCCCTTCCCAGTGCCTTTGTCTGTGGGTCCTTTACAAATAATTCCTTGATGACCCTTCTTCTTTCCCCCATTATCACCCACCCCCCTACTTCTCTGGTCACTGTCAGTTTGTTCTTTATTTTCATGTCTTTGGTTATATTTTGCTCACTTGTTTGTTTTGTTGATTAGTTTTCACTTATAGGTGAGATCCTATGGTATCTGTTTTTTACTGCCTGGCTTATTTCACTTAGCATAATGCTTTCCAGTTCCATCTATACTGCCGTGAAGGGTAGAAGCTCCTTCTTTCTCTCTACTGTGTAGTATCCCATTTTGTAAGTATACCACAGTTTTTGGATTCACCCATTTACTGATGAGTATTTAGGCTATTTCTAGCCATTGGCTATTTTATAGCACTGCCATTTGCCATTTGGTTTGTTTAAACTGTTACATACTTATTTTGCTTAATGAAATTAAGTACTGGGTTAAATTAAACATTAATTCCTTATATTAGAATGGAATCATATACCTATGAAGATCTGATTTGAATCTGATTGAGTTGATCAAACCACAAAGGCAAAATAGCATTTCTTTCTGCTTTATAGTTACATAATTATAAATCTGACCTTTTAAAAGCAATGCCTGTTAAACACCTTAAAATTTTTATTTTTACATAGGCAAGTATTGGAAGCAATTTTCTTCCCAGACTCCTAGAAATCCAGACCACAGACCTATGCAATTTTATTCTCGCAGTGAGATTTACGTGGTTCATTTTCTGTTGTAAATGTCCTTAATATTGAATTATAAGATTTGTGAAATGTAGCATAATATTATTATAGTTTGTAACATAACTTAAAATGAAGTTAGAATGATATCTTAATTTAATATCTTAAATTAAATTGCTGTTAATTTGTAATACATATCAAAATAATATCAAAAAAATCCATTTTCTATCTTCTTTCAGTAGAACATAAATACATTTCTGAATAAAGAGCTACATTTCCTTTATTATATTTCATCTATTATGATGTCAGATCTTATATTTTTATTTTGAAACTGAAAATATAAAACATTATTGAGAGCATTATGCCTAGTGAAACAAGTCAGAGAAAGATAAACACCACAAAATAACACCAGCATGTAGACCTAAAAACAAAAAAAAAAGCCCTGGCTGGGTGGGTTACTGGGTTAGAGTATCATCCCAGACACCAAAGGCTTGTGGGTTTGATCCCCAGCTGGGGTGTGTACAGGAGACAACTGATGGGTGTTTCTCTCTCTCTCTCAAATCAATAAATGTGTCCTTGGGTGATGATTTAAAAACATTTAAAACAACAACAACAAAAAAATTGAACTCAAGAGATGGAGACCAGATTGGTGGTTACCAGGGATGGGGAATGGGGAGGGGTGGTTGGGTGTGCAACATGGATAAAGCTGGTCAAAAAGTACAAGCTTCTAGCTACAAGGTAAAAGTCCTGGGGACGCCATGGACAGCATGGAGATGGCCATTAACAACACTATATTATACATATGAAAGCTGCTAAGAAAGTAAATCTTAAAAGTTCTTACCACAAGAAAAAGTTGTGCAAGTACATGTGATGAGGAACATGAACCAGTCTTACCGCAATAATCACTTCACAGTGTGTCAATATATTAAATCACCTAAATGAAAACTAATGCAATGTATACCTAATACTAATATATTATATACACACACACATTAACTAGAAAATAAATTTTAAGTTGCATTACTCATTAATAAATTAATAAGTAAACTGGACACATTTTTGTGCTTATAAACCTAAAACAGAAGCATGGAAATATGGAATAGATTAACAGCTGGGGGTGGGAAGACTAAGGAATTAGGCACAAAGCAAAAATATACACTCACACACATATGAAATCACACAGACACAGACAACAGTGTGGCAACAGCCAGAGGAAAAGATGAAGAGGGGAGCAAGAGGGGAAATGGGGACAGAAAGACACTTGGCTGTGGGTGGTGAGCACACGATGCAGTGTACAGATGATATTTTGCTGAGTTGTACACGTGAAACCTGTGTGGTTTTGTGAACCAATGTTACCCCAATAAACTCAATAAAAATATAAATCAGTAAATCTAAAAGCAGATGGCCAGTCCTTAAAAACAATTAACCATACTCTCCTTAAAAAAAACAGGGTATCCATTTAACGTCTAAAATAGATGTATGCATACTTGTAATAGCATCCACAAGTTAAGAACATAATTTGGGAATTTTCCTCCAGTCTATTTTACCTGTCCAGTCCTCAGCTATTTAACTGAAATAAGATTTGTTTATTTCCTCCACTGATACCATATTGTTTCTCATTGGTATTTTTTATAGCTGTTTCAACTGAGCAAGAGAATAAGATTTAGATAAATTATTCTTAGTTTCTTTATAGAACTGACACTCTAGTTAAACATGTGTTAAAGCCGTTGCTCTTTACACTGCTAAAGAGGGACTTTTTGCTAAACCACCTACTCTCATCTCATCCAAAAAGAGTGCAAAGTGATATATCAGAAAGCCAAAGCAACGACAGATTAATGTTGCCGTATTAAAATCCTATTTACATAAAATTAACATAAATATGAGTTAGAACGCCATATGCTGCAGCAGCTGCACTTCACTGTATTAATAACAAGGCTGTCCCCTATAGGGATCTTAAAATTTATACGTATTTAAATTGTATTTATATACATAGTTGAAATTTTGGCAATGTGATATATATGAAATGTTGCCAGTTGCAAACGGAATCATTTATATTAAAATTACATTGTCATCAGCTAGGTGACAACGATAGTTTACAATAGTTGGCTTTTGAGAGACCCTGAATTATTTCTTGAAAGACTGTTTAATTAATTTTAACTTGGATGAGACCTTTATTTCCTATAATTACTCCTATTACCCTTAACTTTCTGTTCCATCTTCTTTGGAGGTCCGGAACAGCTAGACAATGAGAAATAACTCACCATATCTTGTTGCTAAATTTTTCATTTTGTTTTCCCCAAACAGTCTAAAATCATTTAAGACCTCTTTCTTCTAGCTTCTAGGGTGACTACATAAAATGACTATCTTATGCAAAATTTTTTAGAAATGTCACATATACAAGTGGAATTGCTTCATACTCTACATTTCATAAAATTGGATATAGGGTGATTATTCCTTTTTGTTTCTAAATTTTATACCAATACAATTTCAAGTTCTGTATGGTATTTTGCATGTTTTGCTCATATAAATATTATGCAAAGAAAATGGAAGTGCACTTATTTTCAAGATGATAAATTCACTTATACTGGATTATTATAGTTATAATTCAAGATCAATGGGAATAAGAATATAGAAATAACTAGCATAGCTGTTTTCTGTTCCCCGTGCATTGAAATGAAGCTACAGTTCATTTATTCCTCAAGATGGGTACAACTATTGCTTCACCTATTTTTTATGTATAATTACACAAAAGATAGTAAATAAACTAAAATAAATATATTTAACTCAAAAAAGAAATAATTTAAGTATGTTAGCAAATTATAAACACACTGTTTAATATGTGTATGTGTGTGTACATCCATATACACAGATATGTCTATATGCACATATATGTGTTTATATGTATGATGTGTATGTGGGTTGGTTTAGATATAAGTATATCAATATGGTTCTGGTGCTGTAGCCATTTCTTCTCTCCCTGAAGTTGATAACTAAGGAATCAAACTTCAGGATGTCTTCAGAATCTTTTCCTTATAACCATTTGACCTGTGGAATCTATGGCTCCCTCTCCCTGAAAATCTATACACACAGTCAAAATGAAATCCTTCAAATATTTTTTAGGAGAGTACCAACACTGTGAAGTTCATCTTTGGAAGCTAGATTAGGAATGATTCAAATAAATTTTATGGGGTCCGTGTCATACCCTTCAGGAGCCAATGAGCATTCTTCTTCCACTTTTTTTATTCACTATAAATATTTTGTATCTATTCAATAGCATATTGTATAAGATTGACAGGTTAGTATTTTAATGTTTACTATGTTGCATATATTTTTGTTGTGATCCTATAATTTGTGCATTGTTTTCATCTCTTCGATTTAACCAGTTATAATCCACATACTTAATTTTGTGTGTGATCCTCCAAATATCTGAATTGAGTTCTCAGGTGGTTCTCCAAACCCTCATTACTCAGAGTGATGCACACAGATCAACAGTATCACCTCTGTTCTGTTGGAATCTTGGGCTCCGACCCTAACCTACTGAATCGAATCTGCAGTTTTACAAATGTCCAGGGGGTATGAGTTCACACTACATGTTAAAAAGCATTGGACTAAGAGATATTTCAGAATTTAAAAAGTTTTCATTGTTCAGTACTTTTCTTTGACATATTTAGCATTATACATGATTTACAACGATCTCCCATCATATTATAAATTTTTCCCTCTGCAACTCTTCCTTCTATTCACTTCCATGTAGCTGTATTTTCATTTCTGGTGTTTGGAAACTGTGGTTGACAAAGATCAACTCTCTTATCTCACACCGTATTGATATATTTTCACGAAAATGAAAATCAATATTAGCAGTTATTAGAATTGTGTTTATTTTCCTCTCCTGGAAGATGATCATCTGTGAGTAACATAAAATCAATTGTGATAAGAGTATTCAAAAGAAAAATCAACTAAGTCTGGATAAATTGCACGGAGAGACTTTCTTCTTCTTTCTGAAAATTGCTTGATAAAGTAAAGCATAGTGTGAATATGTACCTCAGTCCCTTAAAAATCACGAATGCTGGGCTATGACTATATATGGTAGTTAATTCAGGCAACATCAGAAAACTATTTCTAGGCTTCTAACAACATGAGGCAAAGGAATTTGGTTTGTTTTCTAAGGCTGAAACTTTATTAATAATGTTTTGGGTTCTTGCCTAAAGAATAAACACTAGTCTAGAAAATTTTGTATACATGTTTAGTGTGTGGTATGTCTATAAAATTGATTTCTAAAATTAGCATCACAGTCTAGACATGAGTATCTCTAGACTCATCATTTGATTTGTATCTACAAATACAGATATCAGAGAACATATTCACCAATAAAATAGTCCTTAAAACAAAAGCAGATGTGATTAGCTAGGCTCGATACTACTACAACTGCACATAATATTGTATTATAGTTAATGAGAAGTTTATTTGGAAATCTATACCTCTTCAAATCTTATGTTCTATGCTCATGTTTTATAAGCAATAAAGCCAAAATGTTTTCTATTCATGTCATACTGTATGAGTGAAGAAAGAAAGCAGTATATTAACAAAAACAAAAGAGCATGGGAATACCCTAATGAAATAATGCTTTATAATAATAAGAAAACGTTTATCACACGCCCAATTAGAGCCAGAATGTTACGTAATTGAAATTTTGAAGGTCATTGAACAAAGTAAGTGCTTCTGCTTCATTTCCCAGCCTTAGGGTAAAACTCAGACCTAAACTGGCAATGAAAAAAGAGGGAAAAATGTTATCTATATAATACAAAGAATAAATGTAAAAGTAACCAATGGCATTTCTGAAGTATTATAAATAATTTTCATTTTAGCAAAAACCTTCCTTTATCTTAGCGATGGGGAGCTGTGATCTGGTTAAATCTCTAAAAAGTATATACAAAAAAGGGAAGAGTACCTCAAGTCCAGCTGATTTTAAAAATCTATACTTAGCCCTGGCTGGTGTAGCTCAGTGGATTGAGCACAGGCCTGCGAACACAAGGATCGAGGTTCGATTCCCGGTCAGAGCACATGCCTGGGTTGCAGGCCAGTTCCCAGCACAGGATGCACAAGAGGCAACCATACATTGCTATTTCCCTCTCCCCTTCCCCTCTAAAGATAAATAAATAAAATCTTAAAAAAAAATAAGAATCTATACTTAACAGTAGTATCCTCATAGGTAAGGAGAATTTAAAGGATATTTCTAGAATACATAGACAGATGTTGGAGTTGTTTTATTTTCATTTACTTGAGGGTTTTTTTCCTTTAAAAATTGCCTGAGAATAATTAGAAAAGTATGGAATTACTCCATCAAAATATAATAAAACAAAACACAAGATAGTATCTGGGCTGCCATGTTCACCTGAACACCTAAAGTTTTGGTCCCTCTTTGTAAATAGATCTAGAGGAATCCCATAATTTTCAATAAGCAAATACCCTAATGACAGCAATCTCATTACAACTCTTTTAATTCATTCACTCAATTACAATTTATTAAACACCTACCATGTGCACAGGAGATGAGTTACTCAGAATCACCACTTCCAACCAGCCCATCTATTTCTCCCTTCTCACTCATGGGCCCAAATTTCAGATAATTAAGGAGCTGCCCAGGTGAAGGAACTCGTGGTAACTTTACACCAGAAGGAACTTGGAAAGGGATTCAGAAAAACAGAAAGAAGACGAGACAAACAGGTTGTTGTGATCAGATTTGAGAAGCTGATATTTTCTAGGAAAATCCTGTCTGCTGTTAACACATTGTTTGAAGAAATCCTCGGAGGAAATCGGTCAAATACACCTTCCTCCTAAGGGTAACCTCACCTCTACAGGAAATCAGACCTTAAATGATGACAACTCAAGGTTCCCAAATTACCCAGCCATTTAATTCATTAAGTAACTAGTTGAAGCTACCTATGCTTTTCTTCCAAAGAGCTTCTTCTCTTGAATAACATACCATCAATTCCTTCAGCCCAAAGGGTAGAGAGAGATAGAAGTCATTGTGCCTATCTGTTCCTCTTTGGTAAGGTCTAGGAGAACAGATCATAAATAACAACCATACTGGTTTCTTAAACTATTCTCTTTTAATAATATCATGATTCTTATCGAGATTCAAGATTAGCAGCCATTTAACTTCTAAACTTTAGTGCTGATGGCACAGTTTCACTCAATGAGCCTCATTAAGCTCACCTGGCACAACACAAGGGTTTGATAGATGTCTGTCTCTAGAACTGCACCCTGACTCAGCAATCAGAGAAACAAGAGTCTCACCTACTGGTTTTTCAGTTTCCTTGGCAACCAATCCTTCCAAGTGTCTTTTCCCACATAATGGCCATGGTCTCCTTCTCTCCAGGGGAAATCTCCTCTCTCTTTTCATGCTATTTCTAACCAGGTTAACTGACATTGGTGTTCTACTCATTTTTCACATGGCATTTCTACTAACCTAGATTTTTTTTTCATTTATTCTTATTTCCTAGGGCTATCTTTTAAAAAATATTTATTGTGTCCTTGGATTGCTGGTCTCTCTCACAACGATCACAGTCCTCCAAGCTGAGTGGCATTTTCTCATGTGAAGTGTAATAAATTGTCCTTGCTTAAAGGTCTCAATGATATATGTTAGTATTTTTGAGACTGCAGATTCTCCTGATAAAACGGCCAGTTCTACTTCCATGTTGGGGGTTCACTAGAACTGGAGTAGACTACAAAAACATGAATTTGGCCCTGGCTGGTGTAGCTCAGTGGATTGAGAGCGGGTCTGCGAACCAGAGGATCGGGGTTCAATTCCCAGTTAGGGCACATGCCTGGGTTGCAGGCCAGTTCCCAGTGGGGGACCCATGAGAGGCAACCATACATTGATACTCTCTCTCTCTCTCCTTCCCTTCTCCTCTAAAGATAATTAAATAAAATCTTTAAAAAAACATGAATTTTGAAATTCTGAGCAGATTCAAGAAACACTTATCTAGAATACTACCAATATGATGAGTTTATAACAATTCTAATTGTAGGGATAAGTAAATTTGTTTATCAGCCAACATAATTTTTTCCCCACTGTGCTTCATAGAGTACTAAAATTAGAGAACATGTTAACAAGTGCAGTTGGAAAAGGGGTTCTGTAGGGAAATATGTTTGAATTTAGACCAGACTAAATAGAAGATTCTACTAGAGTATTACTTGAAAACTTTAATATAATCATTTGAACTGTGATTCTTCAAGAAGGGCATCAAGTATATTATTTGCCAAACAAATTCAATGCAAATATATACTTTTAAAGATTTTTCTATGCATTTTTACACAAATAGTGAAACGAGAAAATAAAGAGAAACTTATAACTGGTGATAAATTGAACTTCCGAAAAAGGTACTTGAAAAGCAAACATTGAAGCTTTTAGCATAGGCTAAGCACCCAGGGTAATAGGATGATTATCAATGCAGTAATTACTGTTACAAAAAATCATGCAAATGCTGGAACAGAGACACCTGAAGTAGAGATACATTTTATAGAAAATACGCTACAGATTTTTTACCATGATCTTCTTTTTATCTTGGCTTTATAGATTGTTATGTAATTTACTTATTGACATATTTGAACCTACGGAACTTATCTCTCTTATTCTATTTTTTGAAAGGAATGAGAAATACCTAATAAATGACACGACACCTTGTAATGAGAAACTTCCCTTAAAATCACAAAATTTTTCATATTCAGAGAAATATACTTCCAAAATGTAGTATATTTACAGTGCCCCAATACTATTAAGGAAATTATTTTCAAAGAAATCATCCATTTTCAATAAAAATCAGACATTTTTACAGATTTATTAAATTAGGAAGTCAATACACATGACCCTTCCAAACTAGGTAAGGTATAGGAAGTTTTAAAAATTGTATAAACAGTTATTCTGCAAACATATAAGTATTTTCACAGTATCTACGGGAACTGTTATCCATACATTTTGAATGCTACCCATTTATCTAGATTAAGAAATACTTTTATATCTGTCAGGGATTTGTAGCAATGGTGACCATCTGGTAAAGATTTCATGGAAGCACTAAAATGTTCTTGAAATGTTTTACCTTATTATGCAGTGTGGTGCTTTAACATTTTGATAATTAGATTTGTTTGTTTCATGGTATGTGCCTTTTCTGTTCACACTGGTAGTAACGTCCCTAACCTCTTACCACTAAAAAGTGTTAGATCGGAGTTATCAATTTATGTGCCACTGACCCCTTATTTAAATGTGGTCTGGATCTAATTACTATAAACATGATTTAACAAGCCATATGCTCACTCATCTGTTCTTTGTTGTATTAATGTGTCCCCTAAAGAACTCTGAAATGAATGTATATAGTAGACGTGTGTGTCCAAATAACCAGCAGCTAACAGGTATTCTTGACTTATTTTGGAAATAAAAATAATAAAGTAAAAAGAAATAATGAAGTATTAAACATAAAGAAACAATGTATATAAATTATAATGTAACAAAGTATTATTTAGAACAAAAATAAAAATATCATGATACATGCAAGAGTAGCCAGGTAATTTAGAATGTTTAGAAAAGCTGCAAATGTAAAAATAAATATTAAGCAGCTGTGCCTCTTTTGTGACTATATATAATTGTTTTTTTTAATGCTGGAGAGATTTGATCAATGACAACATCTATTCAACATCAGTGTGTGCAAATTATCCATTCTGCTCTACATACTCTTGAGTAGGCTGATCTGTCTGTAATTTATCAATTTGTGAAACAGCAAAATAAAACACAAAGACTTTAACTTGATTCTCTCTAGAGCCACCTTCAATTTTGACTCAAAAAAATGACTTTCAGATGAATTAAAAAATGACTCTAAACAGAATGCACTGTTCTAGAGAATAACTGACTTTTAAGTTATTGCCAAGTAATTTATGTAACAGGTGGCCTGGATATATGCAGGGTAGGGCAAAGGCAGGTTCACGGTTGTGAGTACCCAAACCACAGAATTTGTTCTTGTATTATTATTTACCAATTATTGTACGATTTTCTATCCAAACAACTAACCTACTTCTGCTCCACCCTCTGTTTACACTGTTTCTTCTTATTCTTTTGTATGCTGGTCTTTTTATTTCTATCCAAATCGCTAGCATGTTCTTTCTACGATTCTTCCCCGAACTGAAAGCCTTGCTTCTAAAATAATGTTTGAGGCATATATGGGAACAAACCAAGGGGTCTCATTAATACAATAACGAGAAAAATGAAACAAATATCTACCTGGCCATCAGGAAGTCTCCACACTGATGATAACTGCAGACATTGCCCTGCATGAATTAAAATTATTTTATTTAATGGGGACATTTATTCAGGAGGTAACACAAATTATAACACTTCTTTACTTTCTAAATCTGCATTTCCTTTCATTCTTCCATCTCGGGCTATTAACCGTAACATGATAGCAGCTGGCCAACACAAGAGAACGAACAGATTCTTCATTTCTCACATGCTCACACGCCGCCACCTGTGATGGACGACATTAGCTGTAGCGCACTGTATCATCTCATGGCTAGTGATAACCTAATGATATGAAACAGACAAGGACAGAAACACGGAGGTTTATATGCATAAGCTATGCCTGAACATTTTGGTTTGTTTCAAAGAACAGTTTCATGAAACATTTAAGTAGATCCCATTATAAAAAGGCTATTGACTTCACTGTACTCCAACTATTATTCTATTTTACCATCATTTTCTTCGATGGAACTTGAAGCTATTTAAAGGCTTTTGCAAAGCCGGCTGATAACAATATACCAGTCATCTGCAGATTACCAAACTCTCACGTTTCTCAAATCTGCCCTAAACACATCAAGCCAAATATTCACAAAGCCTCATAAATGCAAGAAAGGACAAATAAATAGAAATCCACACCAAGTCCCCTTATAGTACAACATCTGAAGAGGAAAAAAAAAGAAGATAAAAATTTTAACACAGCCAGAAGGAAGAAAAATAAATATTATGATCAAAGGAGCAACAGAATGACAGTTGCCCACTCAACAGAAAAAAAAAAAGAAATCTAGAGAACTTAGATTGATATCTCTAGAGTGCTGAAGGAAACTATCCGGCAAACTAAAAAATACACTCAGCGAAGTATCCTTCAAATGCGCAGTGATTGGAAGAAGATGAAGAATGCTTTGCGGCGTTGATAATACTGGGGGTTTTTTTTTGACATGGGTAGCAGTCACACAGGTGTTCACTTCAAGATAATGGAGTAACATGTACCACATATGCGTGCTCCTTAGGCAGACTTATCTAGTCTGATGCTTTTAGATATAATTGTTATGCCAATGACTTCCAAATTACACCAAATTACATCTGGCCCCATAAACTTCACACCATATATCATGCTACCTATTCAATACCTCCACTTGGGTTGGCAATAAGAATATCAAACTTAACATGCTCAAAACTGAAGCTTCTGATATCCATCTCCCGTCCCTCAAATGATCATTTTGGGGAATAGTAAATCTGTTCTTCCAGGCTTAAAATGTGGCATCGTCCTCCACTCTCTTCTCACACCCCATATACAATCTATTGAAAGTCCATTTGATTTTTTTCTTCTAAGTAATTTGGACACTTATTACTACTCATACTGCCAGCGTTCTGCCCAAGTCACCGTAGTCTCTCTCACCTCACTGGTTGCTTTAGTTTCCTAGCTTCCTGCTCTTGTCCTTGAACTCCTATAGGGCACACTCAATGTAGAAGAGCCAAAGTAGATCTATTAAAACATCAGTCAGTTGTTCCAGAGGATCCCACGTCCAAGTGCTACCTTCAAGGCCTCACTGATCTTCCTTTTATTTCCCCCTCCGACTTCCCCTCTGACTTTCTGTCCTATTTTCCCTCCAGTTCATTAAGAATAGATAGCAGTCTCTATTCTTACCCTTGACCTTGCTCTGCTCTTAGGGTCTTTGATCCTTCTTTTCTCCTGGTTGGGATCCTTTTCCTCCAGACATCCTTGCTCTCCAACTTCCTTCAGACTCATACTCACTCTCAGAGTGCCTGGTCACTCTGTGTCACTCCCCATCCCCCACACAGACACACACATCAACATACTATATCACTCTTCACTGCATTCGTTTTTTCTCCTATTGCTTATCTCTACCTCATGTAAACTATAGTACATTATTTATCCTTTCATTACCTCCACACTAGCAGATTAAGTCCTATGAGAACAGAGATGTTTGTCAGTTTTGATCATTATTATATCCCCAATGTCCAAAAGAGTGCCTACCACCACGGTGGAGGCACAACAAATGCTTAGTGAATGAATTTTGAATAAATGAAAAGAACAGCAAAATAGTAACTTCTTTCTACCTATACACATAAATATTTTTAGAGTGGCTCAAGTAATGTGCATTGGCCAATTAAAACCTAAATAAAAAATAACTTGAAGCATGGCTATTAGAATGCTCCTTTGAGTTCTTTCCTTAGATTACCTGGTCATTGTGAAGGTAGGATAACTAAATTATTATCTGTTATGCCTTTAATACATTAACATAATTTTAACCACACTTAGGTATAAAAACAACCTAGGGATTTAAAACATAGTGGTGTTAATATAATATTTGAGGTATAGTTAGGCCAACAGATGAGGAGACAATTACCACTGAAAAGAGAAGTTATTACCCGCGGTTCCCAAGAGGAGTGGGCAGGCCAAGGCATTGGGATGGAGGGGTGCACAGGGAAGCACCGAGGTCAATCACAAGGCAGAGGGAGAGGCAGGGACTGTGGGCAAGAACCTGTGCCATGGTTTCTGTGGGAAGGTATACAGGACGTAGGGTTAGCAGGATTAGCATGGTTTGGTCTCAATCATTTTAGCTAGCTATGAGGCATAGAGGCTAACCCTAGCTAAGCATTTAGTACTGTACCCTGGAGGAGTTAAAGCAAAAGTTTAGTGGTCCAATTGTGAAAACCCAATAAAGTAGCTGGTTGGGGTGTAGACTCTGGACTTTCTGGATTCTACTTGAAAACCGCACCGCCAGAAGTAGGAGCTCTGCAGGGCTGGGGAGATGAGGGAGGCAAGACAGCTCAAGTACATTACCGGGTTGCCCAGAACAAGGCACGTCCAATATATTCATCTAGGGAAGATATTAAAACATCAGATTCACAGAAGCTAGAAGTACAGTTAATATATCCAGTTATCTAGCCAATTACCACAATCTTATACATAAGTCATAAATTCTCTATGGTTGGACCAGAAATGTCAACTCAATCCATTTGAAGGAAACATGGAGGTCACTGACAAAATTCAGACACTGCTATTAACATGTTGATAAATGGTGGAAGACCCTAAATTAAGTGTAAAGGCAGTGTCTCCTATTGTATATCATCTACTTAACACCTAGGACCTAGAATATATTTTCAATCCCCATTTTCACGAACGAGAGAACTGAGGCTGAGAAAGGTTTACCCACTGGCCAGCTTTATAGGCTACACTCTGCTAAAGTCAGATCTGCCACTCCAGGGCCCCGAAGCCGAGATGGTGTGGGCGGCACCATGGAACAGCGTGGCTGAAAACTGTAACTTAGTCCTTTAAATAATAAACAAACAAACAAATATTTGCTGCCTACAAACTTGTGTGACGTTATAACCACTGCTACCTCAAATCATCACAAAAACAACAAACACAGGCTCTACCCTTTCTGCTTGTCACTGATTTATACGGGAAAGTCCCCGAATGGCATGCAGAAGGCTAGATGACAGTTTTTGTTGTTGTTGTTGTTGTTGTTTTAAATACAGACTTTTTACAAAGATTTTTATTACTTGATCTTTAGAGGGGAAAGGAAGGAGAGAGGGAGAGAAATATCAATGTATGGTTGCCTCTTGTGTGTCCCCTGCTGGGAACTGGCCTGCAACCCAGGCATGTGCCCTGACTGGGAATTGAACCATGACTGGATGACAGTTTAACCGTTAAAGGATAGGGCTTGACCCTCGGAGAGTTAAATTCACACCCTAGTGCATTTCCATGCAAAGAGTCAGAGCTAATATTTAGGCTCCCTGAAAACCTCCCTTACTTGCTGAGACAAGCTATGACTGTCCTTTTACACAGCACCTCCTGGGGCCCTTATTTTTACAACACCGATATGTCGGCATTTCCTGATGCTTTTTGTTGTTGTTATTGTTCAAAGCACTTGAGCATTCAGAGGAAAACCTCATGCTTGTACTTTATTTGGTAAACTGTGTCACAGGCTCCTAGCCCCTCTCTAGCCTCCTTTTGTACCCGTCTGTGGAATCAATATGGGAATTTGAATGAGAAAGACTGCACCGATTTAATTTGGAAATCAAAAGTACCCACATGCTTATCTGTGCATAACATCATGAAAAATAGATGTTCTAACATTGACTAGATAAGAAATATATAGATTCATGTGGCTTCTTCTTCATCCATAATAAGCATCCAGGAGCGACAGAGACAGAGAGTTTAAATATTCTGATCCGAACAACACCAGCAGGTTAAATATCTCCACCGGGTTCGGTTTACTGATTGAAATGCCTGGTCTCAATTGCAAGTCCCTCCCTGGTGCCTTCTCCAGATGACATAAGGGAACCTCTGTTCCTGACAAGAGACGAAACGTTTCTGCCAGCCGAGGTGACATTGTGTTCACTCAATAATGATACAAGGCCCTGAGGTCCTTCAGCAAGAAAGATTACAAAGAAGTCCTCATTAGCTAACTGGAGAAGAATGAAGGTCATCCCACAGAGAGCATATCAGGTGCGCGCGTCACCCAGAACATTTGTTCTTCATTAATTCTGTAAGCCCAAGCTGGCCTATCACCCAGCCGCATTTCAATCCTCTGTCCTCTTGTCAGAAATAATGGTGAGGGTGTTTGTTTCCTCTGTAATGTGCTTAAGGGGCATTTATGATTATTTGCCTTCATGCCAATGCATTCCAATCATGTTTTAGGCTACAATATGATTAGACTGAATATTGGTAATCACTGGGTTTCTCAAATGAACTAAATGGGGACTGTAGCCATTTATTCTAAAGAGCTCATTATACAAATTCATAAAACCACTATCGTTCTTAGTGACGATCTCGCGCAAAGTACTGGCTTAGTTATGGCCTTGTATTTAAAAAGTGCTTATTTATAGGAAGAGACCTCTAGGTCGTTTCATCTACAAGATTCCCTCATAGTAAAACCTAATTTAATTAGTCCATTACTTATGTGGTAGACATACATTTTCTACTTGCTGCTACTTAGGTATATCATTTTCTTGTTATTGAATACAAAAGAGCAAAAATGAAGTTACGCTCTTAAAAGTGCTGTAAAACGACCTTAAAAAAAGATGCATATTGCTTCTTCCTTCATGTTTATTTGGTCATTTATCTTCTGATGTGTTACCGATCCATCATTTCTATGCACCAGGATGAACATTATCTCTGACAACAGTACAGAGTCCTGAAGCTTTAGTAACACAGGGCACTGCTTCAGTAAAAGTGGAGAGATTATTAAACAGATGTTTCTCTTCACAGATGCTTTTAGCCATTTTCAAGTAACCTTGACCATTGTGCTATATAGGCCTATTGTGTCTGGTTTTGTGGTAGAGTGACATCTTAATAAGCTCTATAAAAGTTACATTCTTAAAAGGAGAAATAACTATGGTAACACCATGTAAAGTAAGAACCAAGTATGAGTATTCGGGCAATAAAATAACATTTGTCATTAATGTACCAAATTGCATTAAAAATGGAAGGTTGAAGAGAAGTAACCATTCCAACGAAATGTGATATCCAAGGATAACACTAAGGTCAGTATTTTATTATCTTTTTTTTAAAAGATTTTATTTATTTATCTTTAGAGGGGAAGGAGAGAGGGAGAGAAACATCAATGTATGGTTGCCTCTCATGCGTCCCCTGCTGGGAACTGGCCTTCAGGGACCCTGGCCTGCAACCCAGGCATGTGCCCTGACTCGGAATCGAACCACGATCCTCTGGTTCACAGGCCTGTGCTCAATCTACTGAGCCACACCAGCCAGGTCAGTATTTTATTATCTTGAAGAAGGAGTTTATTCTTTCAGCTTTAATCTTTTTGAGAAACACAATAGGGCCAACAAATATGTAAGGGAGAACATAACCGTATTAGCTCGAGGGGTTGAATTAGGTCAAGTTTTCTGAATAAAATATTTGACAGGAAAATCTCCAAATGTGTCTTTAAAGATGTATGTGTACATTAATCTGAATTACATTAATTTAAGATAGTATAATACAAAATTTATGTGAAACTCATCTTATGTGCAAAATCCAAAGTGATGTGAAGTCAGTCAGTTACCACATAATTTTAAATTGAAAATGTATTGTTACTAATCAAAATCTCTCAGTTGCAAATATCTATCTGGTTTTATACAAGATGGGAATTATAAAAGTACTCCCAGAACATATTCTCATTTTTTTAAAAAAAGCCAGTGCCCAGAATTTAAAGGTGGATAATACGTGCAGGGAAAAGGAAACTACATATATAAATATATATATGTGTGTGTTACATATATATATATATATACACACACACACACACACACACACATATGTTAGTCATATGTGTGTGTGTGTGTGTGTGTGTACCCTTTCACTGAAGGTGAATTTTTACCCTAATGAAACATCAGTCATTTTTAGGAATATAGTTTTGAAGATGGTAAGGTTGGTATCCTTCCCTTTTTATTCTACATGTTCTGTCAACAGTGATTTAGGGATACAGCCCTCCCTGCTTCTCCCTGATGCCCCCTTTCCTGCTAATTCTCCTGCAGAAAGACAAGGCCAAACCCTGGGGCACAGTCTTCTCACTCATCCGTTAGGCTGCAGGTTGAATGAAAGTCAATGAGAAAAGGTCTATCTGATGTAGCTTTCCACTGAATTCCACTTGCCTCTGTGCAAGTCAATTGCAAAGCCAGGCTCATTTCCCTTTTCTGTGTCATACTTTGGGATTTATCGGGTGATGGATGATAGAGACAGACTATATATATATATCAAAGCTGTTTACTCTGCATTTATACATCTCTTTTTTATATTGTATTATTGTTATTTGAGATTTCATTTTAAAATAATGGGTCTCAACTTAGTATGTAATTGCTTAATCCTATCACTTTATGAAAAGGTTATAAAGAATAGGAGAATTCAACACTTGGTAGGTGATTAGACGATTGTCTAAACACTATGATGTAAACCTAAAATTCATACAAAATAATGTTGAATATAAACTGTAGCTAAAAAATAAAATAAAATAAGTTACACCAGAGATTTATTCTACCATTATCACCACCAGACTAATCATAAAAAGGGGGTTTTTGGAGGGGAGAGTGCTTAAGGAATGTTTTAATGATAATTATACATGTTCATATACTCATAAGTATTATATTATAACTAATATCATTAATTTAAAGCAGCAACATAGACTAGTGATCTGTGTCTCAAAAGAGGAGAGATTTTAGGCCCAAGTGTCTGTAATAGTGAGACATGAATACTGTTTCTAAACATTCCTTGTTTCTTCTTTCTGAAAGTTTATGTATCTAGACTACAGTGCTCAAATCTAAAAATCCTGCAATGAATTCTACTTTTCTAGTCACTCTTTTCTCTTCTATCTTCACAATTAATATTCCCCTTTCCAAGGAAGCTTGAAGATGCTGCCCCTAACAGAGGCTTTTAAAATAGTATGCTAAGTATATATGTAAATTTTTTTACCTGAAATTAGAACATATTTTGGAACTGAGGTGGAAAAAATCCCATTCTCTTGGTGCTTTTTCTCCCCATTCCTTTTTTTTTTAAAGATATGGCTATCCTTGTGTCTTTTTTTTTAAATATTTTATTTATTTATCTTTAGAGGGGAAAGGAAGGAGAGAGGAAGGAAACATCAATGTATGGTTGCTTCTCGTGCATCCCCTGCAGGGAACTGGCCCCTGCCAGGAACTGGCCTGCAACCCAAGCATGTGCCCTGACTGGGAATCGAACCGCGATTGTCTGGTTCGCAGGCCCATGCTCAATCCACTGAGCTACACCAGCCAGGGCTCCATTCCTTTTTTTAAGGACCCTAGTACAGTTTGTCATCATAATGCTATATTTCTTCCCTAACCAATTTCTTATTCCTCTGACTGTACCCTTCTTTGTCGATACCTAACAACCAAAAAAAAAACTGATTAAACAAAAAGAGAAGAGTTTGCCCTGAAGATGTAGTTTTAAATTTATTTCATTTCAGAATTAAAAATTTCTTAAATTCTTGGAATGTAAATTAACACCCATTTCAAACTTTTAGCATGCAATCCCTTCCTGAAACTTTCATGAAACTGAAAGACAATTTACATTGGCAGAGCCATTGAAGTTATCCGTTATTATGTGTTATCTTCCTACATAAATATCCAGTTATTTTTAGTTAATGAATTAATGAGCTGCTCCTTGAACTATAATAATTAACCACAATTTGACTGGTAGAAGATACAAGTTCTCTGGTGGGCAAATGAGAGGCTTTTAGGAATTTTAATGCCTTATGCAAAGCATATTTGAGGCAAATATTACTACCCTGCACATCTCTACCCTTGTTAGAGAAAACTGTTTTCATTTCCATCAATCTCAGTCTATTTATTTAGAAATTACTGAGTTATTAGAGCGGCTGCCTGGTCTCTTGTGTTTAATTTTCACTCGGCATCACATTTAGAGGCCCTTGCTGCCGACGAAGTGCTGCGTGGTTCCATTTCTGCCTTTTCCAGTGCTATAAAATGAATCTTGCTGTGAAAAATGAAGATTAATGGGCTTCATAATTACTCTCCCCTGCTAATACCAATCTGAATAAAGAAGAGAGAGAACGTGTGAGTGTGTGTGTGTGTGTGTGTGTGTGTGGTGCTTGTGATGTGAAGAAAGCGAGGTACAGAAACACAAAAAATTGGTATGGGTTCCTTTGGATAAAAATAAGCTGTGATGGTATAGTCATTTCTCAAAAGAAATTAAATATAGAATTACCATATGCTCCAGCAATTCTACTTCTGGGTAAATAAACAAAAAAAATTGAAAGCAGGCACTCAAACAGATATTTGTACATGCATGATTATCGCAGCATTACTCAAAACAGATGAAAGATGGGTGCAACCAAGTATCTATCAACAGATGAATGGATAAACAAAATGTGAGATATATATATATGTGTGTGTGTGTGTGTGTGTGTGTGTGCAATGAAATAACTGCACCTTAAAAAAGGAAGGAGATCCTAATATACACTACAACATGGATTAACCATGAAGATATTACGCTAAAGAAATGAGCCGGTTACAAAGACAAGTATTATATAGTTTTACTTTTACGAGGTATCTCAAGTAGTTCCAAATCAACAAAAGGAAGACAGAATGGTGGGTGCTGGGGAGGGGGCGGGTGGATGGGAAGTTGCTGTGCATGGTAGCAGGGTTCGCTTTAGGAGATGAATAGAGTTCTGTAGACGGATATTGCTGACTGTTGCACAGCAATGTGAATGTACTTAATTAATGCTTCTGAATTGTGCACAAAGATTTTGTTATGTATATTTTACCTTAATAAACAGACAAAAGCTAACACAGGAGCCTTGTTACGAGCTCATGAGCCAAGTGACAATTCATTGCAAGTACAGTTGGGCCTTGAATAACACAGGCTTGAAATGTGCAGGTCCCCTTGTACACGGATTTTTAAAAAAATAAATACTGTATATATATTTTCTGTTCCTTATGGTTTTCTTTTCTCTAGCTTACTTTATTATAACAATATGGTATATATTATATATAACATAGAAAATATGTGTTAATCAACTATTTATGTTGTTAGTAAGGCCTTCAGTAAACAGTAAGCCATTAATAGCTAAGTTTTTGAGGATTCAAAAGTTACACAGAGATTTTCAACTTTCTCAGGGATCAGTGCCCCTAATCCCTGCACTGTTCCATGGTCAACTGTATGCCATTTCAAAATATAAAGAAGAACCATTCCAAACACATGCTGCCTTCTTTGTAAAACTGTTAGTAGTCCCCCAAAGACTTACAAAACAAATTTTAGTCATCAAAGGATGTGACCCACTCTCTCAGTGAGTTCAGACTCTGGATACCTCCCCCTAATCCCCATATATATACTGACTGCCTTGAGACTAGACAAGCTAGTTCTTTTATGGTAAAGTCATGTCACAGATCGCCAACTTCTCGGAAAACAAGCTTATGACAATTTTAGGCTTTGGAGAAGAAAGCATTTATTTGTTAAATGAGAGGTGCAGTTACAACGAGGAGTTGATAAATCTGATGTGCTTTACTGACTTGCAGATTTCCAAGCATTCTCACTCCTTCATTGTTAATTACAGCCAGCTTCAATACACAGTTTCTTTTGCAAATGTTGACCACAACCGGCGTGTTCTGAAAGCATCTCATGTACGGACGGTGGCAAGTCACCAGATCCAGGCTACGTACTTGTCTTTTTAGTTGTGCACAAGGTATGTGTTATAAATTCACAAATATAGTGCTCAATTTTCTCCCTAATGAATTTAATTAAACCATGAATTTAATTAGTCTGGGCATGAGATTCACACCAGAGTATTTGGGGGAACCCTGATGCTTCCGGACTTTTGATTTTTAAAGCAGCAAATTTAACAAAATATAGAAGGCACAACAACTTTGTTATTGGCAAATACGTGGAATTTTATTTTTTGTCTATATTTGACCAGATTCACTGCATCTTTTAATCATCATATACTAAATGAATATTAAATGACTGTAATTAAACCTATTTTCTAAGCAGGATCTATTGTTTTAAGCAGTAAGCTTTTCATCGTTATTCTCGTTGGAGTAGAAAGAATGTCCACTTCTTGAATAACTGTGAGCAAGTTGCCAGAAGTCAAATTTCCTTTCTCCTCTTTCAGTTTCCAGTTGTTACACATCATTGCTCTCTACTTAACAGGATGACTACTCGAGGCAAGCTTAGCTCTGACTCCATTGAAGGTGCTCATTGATCTAGTAGCTTCTGCCTCCTCTGTGAATCAAACTCAATAGAGGCCCTCTTTCCTACTCTCTTTTCAATTTACTTTAATACTCTCCAGAAATTTCCAGTGCCTTTCTTTGTCAGAAGTCTTATAAATATTAACCTACATGGTAGCAGACAGGAATTACTTTAAAAAGATGACAGTCTCAATGAACTACAACTCTAGAGGCATGGATCCTATTTGATCCTATTTCATAGGAGCAAGGAAGTTTTATTTACAGCTCTATTAAAAAGCACGGTTTATTTATAACACTATTCCATGTTTACTGAATACATGAGATGTGCCAGGCACTGGTCTCAACATTTTACAAGCCCTACCTAGTACAACACCCAAGATCACTTCTTGATGCACAGGCACACCGTTTAGGCTAATGGGATAACATAAAGAAAAAAATGAGTCCTCTTGTCTCGCTCTTTCAGTTGTGATTAAATCAAAGTGAAAGTAACAGGTGCCAGCCTGTCTGTGCCAACCCTCTTACAGCAGGTAATCTTGTTCTTCAACACAAAGACAAGGAACCTTTTTCAAAGTCTTACAGGTTAAAGAAAAATGATTTTCTCATTTTTCATGAGTATTTTCTGTCATATTAAATTTGGTATGCACACTATAATTGATTCTTTATAACTTTGTTACATTTCTTAGGGTGTTTTTCCATTAATATTAGTGAACATCAGCTGTAAATTTAAAAATGGATGATATAGGTGACTGAAATGAACCTAGAGTCAGTATAAGTTCAACCTTGAAGATGTTGATTTCTTACCTTGTCAACTACATAGCTATATCTGTATCTACATAATATCCTGAGTGTTTCTTAGCTCTGTCACCCATATTGTCTTTACTCCTATTGCCCCACAAAAGAGAAAGAGAATAGAAAGATTTTGTCTAATTTTGAAACCAGGAGGCAGTCTGGCATATGAAGTTTAGGCATCTGAGAAATATACTATTCAGTACATTCCCACTGAGTTAAGATGATGGGAGTGAAATGGTACTTTTAATTTAAATTCACTGATAATGGCTAAGTATGTTTTATACTATTTATATCATATCCTCCCTAGAACTGAAAATTTTTGAGTGCTGGACATGTAGTAGGTATCTATTTTTTACTATTATTCAACATTCTAAATCTAATTATTAAATAACCAGTAGAATAAAAGATATTGTTGAATATGCTTAAGAGTCCATCGTTCTCTATATTTCTAATTTTTCAATTTGAGCAAAAGTGCCTTTGCTAAAATGTAAACATCCAACTATATTTTTGTTTATTTTTTCCTGAATTTTAATAGCTATTTGTTTAAGTTTTTCTAGCAACAAGGACTTAAAATCTAAGGTAAAGGTTACCTGACCACAACTCTGTACTTGGATTATAAACAACTTTTCTTAATAAACAACACAGGCTTTAACAGCTTTAAAGTTACTACTAAAGAGTTTAAATACAGTTAGAGTTGACCCTTGAACAGCATGGGTTTGGCCTGTGTGGGTCCACTTACATCAGAATTTTTTCAATAAATTCTCTAAAAGTATTTCACCCTTCTTGTAATTCTCATAAAACCCTTTTCTTTTCTTAGGCTTACTTTATTGTAAGACTATAATACATAATACATGTAATAGACAAAATATGTGTCAATCAACTGTTTGTGTTACCAGTAAGGCTTCTGATTAAGAGCAGGCTATTAATAGTTACATTTTAGGAGGTTTAGAAGTCATATGAGAATTTCCGACCCTAACCCCGATGTTGTTTAAGGGTCAACTGTATATGTAAGAAATGATATATTTGCACAGATTGTTTCTCTCTCTCTGACACATGATATGACACAATATTTTACATGTTAAAAATACTCAACGTTTAATTTCTGTCTGATAGATTAAATGAGTTATCGCAGAGAATAGCTTTTGTTGTATTTTAGTTTAATTTATTTTATTTTTTAAAGATTTTATTTATTTATTTTTAGAGAGGAGAAGGGAAGGAGAAAGAGAGGGCGAGAAATATCAAGGTGTGGTTGCCTCTTGCACATCCCCCACTGGGGACCTGGCCTGCAACTCAGGCATGTGCCCTGACTGGGAATCGAACTGGAGACCCTTTGGTTCACAGGTCGGCCCTCAGTTCACTGAGCCACACCAGCCAGGGCACATGGAGGATAACTTTTGAAAGGTACATACTTTCACTCAGTTAAAAAAATGGGGAAAGCAAGAAGCATCATTTTTTTTCCCTGTGAAATAATCTTATGTATGACAAATAGTGTACTTAAAGCATGATAAGAATAGTTTTTAGCTACAAAAAGCAAAGTTACATTTTAAATTGGTTATAGCAGTCAAAATTTAGTGTGCAAAAGGGAATTTATAATAGTATTATACCATCTTCCTGTTTAATGAAATTTTAACTTTCTACTCAAGCAATATTGACATTTTCATAAAATTTTATACTATTGAGTTTTATAATTATTTAATTTCAGAAAACCTGAATATCATTTTTTCTTTGTTTAAATCATTTTTAAATACACACAAGAAATCACACAGTGTTTTCCCAGTGCTAGGGTTATTGTTGCAAATGCTGAAACTTTCTTTGTACCTAAAAATACTTATTCTAAAAAAAAAAGTGGAGAAGCACATAATATAGAACATTTTAAGAATGACTATTGTATGTATTTTGATATTCTATGTCCAATGATATTCTGTGTCTTCAAATTTCTTTTCACATCATTTGGTTTACCATCCTCTCTCAGTTTTTTAATCCTGTTCAGTGGAGAGCCCAGGTTCAGCTTACTCTTAAATACAATGTATAGCAGACCCCTGGAGAAAAGATGGGGGCTAGGTTCATGGTGAAGCTATGACAAAAGCCATTGCCTAACCAAGAGATCTTTCCCCCACTGTCTCTCTACTATATCTGTTCGTCTTTCTTAGTCAGTAAGTGTATGAGTTCTGCAAACCAATTTGTATTTTGATTTATTAGTTATTTGATTTTGGGAGACACACTAAACATTCTTTTTCCAACTTCCTTACTTGAAGGTGGGAAACAAAAGTCAACATTGAGACTACCTCACCTCATCATCACCTCATAATTATTATGAAGATTGGACCATACAATCTAACGTTACTTAAAATTGAAGTGTTTCCCTTTAAAAAGAAACCTATCTGGCATTTATTCAATTGGTTAATTAAGATTATATTCAAAATGAGGTTAAAGTCTGTTCGTGGAGGGCAGGTGCACTCGCATAATCAAAACATTTACGAGGTGAATACAAACAAAACGAAAATATCGATGTGATTCAAATCAAGGACACTAACTTCTTATTACAGACAATGTGATTTTGCTGAAACTACATTACCACTCAGAATGTGACTCTGCCAATGATTGCCACACCCACATTCTTTTGAGTTCAGTTCACTGCCACCCCTGGAAGCACCATAGACAACTGTTTTCCTCCACGATTTTTTTATACTGTCTACTGTCTAGTGCGTGTCTTTGGTTCTCCATGGGCAACGGTGTGTAAGTATGTTGTAAGTATAGTTCTGTTCCTTCCATCAGTGTCCTGGTAAAAACACAGTCCTGCTCCCCCCTAATCATAAACAAAAGCAAGCACAGATTTTGAAATGATGAATTAGAAGAATTGTTGTTGAGAAGAGAGTAAAATCATACTATGATGCAATGCCTGCCCCAACCCCCTAACAATTACATATAAAATAGAAAAAAACCCTATAAAGATACAACAGGCCTTACAAACTGGAAAGACATTTTCATGGGCCATAAATACAAGGGGATGAGCGGGACTACATCCTCTGGGCTTTTGGAATTAAAGTTCAAAATCAGACAGTGACGAGAGGTCAGTTTTTCTGGGGCTATGGGGATCAAAAGTGCTCCCATAAAACAGATTTATAAAACTATACCTAGGGCTTAAAGCAGAGATCGGTTGCCAGAGCTCCTGTACGGCTCATTAAAGGACACTACAAAAAAAAAAAATCTGTTACTCGGGCTGCCACTTACATGGAGTGGTGACATTACGAAAGCAGGAGGACACATCTTCATAAATAAGAGATGAGTCACATTCCCTCTCTGCTTGTTGGCCATTTATGTTACCTGCCTCTGAGTCAGAGTACCCAACTGCTACTATAAAAGGCCTGGGACCTGAATAAGCACCGGAAGTCAAATGGAGGCAACCAGCAAACTGATTAACATGAAAGGAAAAACATACAAAGAAAAAAAAGAAAGAGAAGGAAACAAAGAACCTCTCACTCAAAACAAGGCTGGCAGCCAAAGGTGGAAAACCAGATAAAGAAATATAATACCATGAAAAGTAGTTTTCGAGATCACCAATCAGATCCTGAATTTATACACAATGAAAAATTTATGTGAATAAGGCTATAAAACACATTGACAACAGTTTGTACTTCTCAAAGACACAAAAGACAATTATATCAAATTTTTAAAGATGAAATAAACATCCCTGGCTAGTGTGGCTCAGTGGATGGAGCACTGGACTGCAAAGCAAAGGGTGACCAGATCCATTCCTAGTCAGGGCACAGGGCTAGGTTGCAGGCCAGGTCCCCAGTAGAGGGCTCGCAAGAGGCAACCACATATTATTGTTTCTCTCCATTTCTTTCTCTCTCCCTTCCCCTCTCTTTAAAAATAAATAAAATCCCTTTTAAAATGGAATAAACATAGATAATAGAAAAGCAGGTAGCTAGGAAAGACACCATAAGAAATCTTAATCAAGAAGCATATATCACCAAAATAAAATTTTTAAATACTCAATAAAAAGACTAACCTCTACATACAATTGACACAGTCGGGAAGAGACTTACTGAATTTGAAAACTGAATTTGAAAACTGAATTTGAGGAATTTACTTAGAAGACAGCCTCAAAACACAAGTAGATAAACATTATTCTAAAAAATTAAATCAATATAGCATACACGACAGAGCTCCAGCATAAATAGTTGTGAAACCATATTTGAAAAAAATAAGGGGTAATATTTTTCAGAAGCAAGGAATGGAGAGACCCCTAAAAGAAAATCATCTAATGTGAACCTTGAGAAGGAATCTATCAACTGAGATGGACTCAGGCTCCCTACCATTACTGGGGCCTACATCGCAAGGGGCCTCTTACTCGCTCTTTACCAGGAAGAACCACAGGCTGGACTCTGGGTTTCCCATACTCTGGATCGCCAGTTTATGCTGTCTGAGCCATTCTTTTTTTTTTTTAATTTTTTAAGATTATTATTATTTTTTTACCTTTAGAGGGGAAGGGGAGAGGGAGAGAAATATCAATGTATGGTTGCTTTTGTGCGTCCCCCGCTGGGAGTTGGGCTGTAGGGAACCGGCCTGCAACCCAGGCATGTGCCCCGACTGGGAATCGAACCGCGATCCTCTGGTTCGCAGGCCTGTGCTCAATCCACTGAGCTACACCAGCCAGGGCTGCAGGGAAGTTTCTTGTTCTCTCATTGCCACGCTACTGCCCCATCAATAGACTGTGACCTGCTGACCTGCCCTGACCAATCGGAACTTTACAAAATATAATCTCATTTGCTTTTATACCGAACAATCCAAACTGTACAATTTGTAAACCTCTTCTACATGTAACGGGCTGACAAGGGAACTATAGGTAGGAAGTTTTTTGTTGTTGCTTTGTTTTTTAATAAAAAAAAAAAAAACACCCTCTAAGTTGTCTCCACGGAGCACAAGTTTTTCCATGAGGCTGCATCGCCCTGGTTTGCAAACTGATACATGTATAAGGTCTCTCCTTTTCCACTTCAGTGCTTTTGTTGGGTTTGGTTTCCAATGGCATGAATATTCTGATTCAGAAGGCACTCCAAGTACCGAAAGGGGAAAATAAATTAAAATGCCTACCCAAACACGATAGAGAGACTGCACACATCAACGATAAACTAAAAATCTCAAAGGCCAGAAAAAGATGGCCTTAACTGGGAAGGAATACATATCAAACTGCAGATCTCCTTATCAACAGAAATAAGTAAAAAAAAAAAAAAAAAACCTTCACAATTTTGAGAGAAAATAACAGTCAGCCTATAATACTACCTCTAGCTTAACCATTCATACAAAGATNTACTCTTAAATCCAATGCATAGCAGACCCCTGGAGAAAAGATGGGGGCTAGGTTCATGGTGAAGCTATGACAAAAGCCATTGCCTAACCAAGAGATCTTTCCCCCACTGTCTCTCTACTATATCTGTTCGTCTTTCTTAGTCAGTAAGTGTATGAGTTCTGCAAACCAATTTGTATTTTGATTTATTAGTTATTTGATTTTGGGAGACACACTAAACATTCTTTTTCCAACTTCCTTACTTGAAGGTGGGAAACAAAAGTCAACATTGAGACTACCTCACCTCATCATCACCTCATAATTATTCTGAGGATTGGACCATACAGTCTAACGTTACTTAAAATCGAAGTGTTTCCCTTTAAAAAGAAACCTACCTGTCATTTATTCAATTGGTTAATTAAGATTATATTCAAAATGAGGTTAAAGTCTGTTCGTGGAGGACAGGTGCACTCGCATAATCAAAACATTTACGAGGTGAATACAAAATTCACAATTAAATTAAATTGTGAATTTAATTAATTTTTTTGCCTTCTGATTCAGAAGGCACTCTCTCAAAATTAAATTAAAATGCCTACCCAAACACGATAGAGAGACTGCACACATCAACGATAAACTAAAAATCTCAAAGGCCAGAAAAAGATGGCCTTAACTGGGAAGGAATACATATCAAACTGCAGGACGATCTCCTTATCAACAGAAATAAGTAAAAAAAAAAAAAAAACCTTCACAATTTTGAGAGAAAATAACAGTCAGCCTATAATACTACCTCTAGCTTAACCATTCATACAAAGATTAAGAACTTGTCACATTCGGCAAAATGGAGAATATCATGCTAAACAAAGGAAGTCAGATGGAAAAAGTCAAAAACCGTCTGATGTCACTCATGAGGGATATAAAACTAAAAGAAACAGCAAGTAAACAAGACAAATAAACAAAAACTCATAGACACAGACAACAGTATGGTGGTTACCAAAAACAAAGAAGGGTGGGGGAAGGAGGTAGCAAAGGGTAAAGAGGGTCCAACATATGGTAACAGAGGAGACTTGACTTCGGGTGGTGAACACACAATGCAATGTACAGATGCTATATCAAAGAATTGCACGGTTGAATCACATAATTTTATTAACCAGCATCACCCCAATACGTTTAATTAAAAAAATTACATTTGAAAAAGATCAATTATGTCTTTTGGTGCTGCAAGGCAACAAATATAATTGCTCTTCCATGGTACATTCATCTAAAAAGAAAAAACGACACTGTCCTTTCTAGTGCTTTTCTTATTAAAGACAGAATTTTTTTCACTCTTGCTATGGGTAGATTCTCCTCCGGGTAGATCTTTTTAGCTAGGTACTTACCATTACGTACACTGCTCCAGAATAAGGCTCTTCCTTTTGCAGTTGTGTGCACCAGCACAATGAGCTGAAGGATTTTCTTTTTTAAATACTTTTATCTGACACATATTTGTGTTCCAGGCACTCTGATAAGCACAGAAGTTTCCCCCAGGATCCCAAGACACACATGGCCCTATCTCCATAGAACGCAACGTCTAAGGGAGAAAATCAAGCATGGCCAGCAACAATTGTCATACACACTGTGAAGGGAGTGAAAATTGGGTAATTACAGAGTGCAACGGGAATGCACAGAAAGGGCAATTAATTGGTCACGGGGTCTCTAGGGATCACACCAAGAACGATTTTCTGTCTCTTAAGGAAGAGAGTGCATTGCCTTTGAGAAACTAAGCAGAGTTGAATATAACTGGATTCCGAAACTGGGGAATTAATACCCTCAGAAAATACGTGTAATATAAAATAGGTTTGTGCACCAGTTTAGACGAATGGCCACTAAGAAGGAGGTCAAGTAGCACCCTGTTAACCATCACAGAAATTGCTTAGCCTAAGGCTGTTAGACTGCAGGAAAAAATGCATGAGCAAGACGGCAGAAATAATAACAGCAATGAGTGAGAGCCATAGGTATGTATAGCTTCCACCCCGGCACACTGAGATAACCTACTGACATACATTATCACTATGTTTTTCAGCACACAGATCAAATGGCCAACCTACCATCTCCTCAAAAGCAGGCAAGGGGGTCCCAGGAGGGAAGCAGCTGACTGGAAGGTGAAAATTAATTGCTTATCTAATCAGGGACCAACCAGGGACTCACAATTTTCCCTCTATGAAACCTCTTCTATGTAAGCCAGTAAGAGTTTGGGCTTTGGAGCAGTGGCCTTCCTGCTCTCCTGCGTGGTGCCATTCCTAGTTAAATAGCCAGTCTTTCTTTCTCCACTGCAAAGCCTGGTTGGTACCTGCTCTCATGGACTCACAGAACACCCAGGTGAGTGAGGACTCTCTTGACTGGCCCGGTTTCAATTCTGGAGTGCAGGAGGAGGGGATGGTAAAGGATAGAGCTGCCAAAGTAGTGAAACCCAAATTACGCAGTGCCTCTTAAGCCCTTTTCTGAATACAGTCATTCTATTAATGTGAACTATAATCAAGTGAATTCCTGGATGGTCATATTAGACTTCTGACAATGTTGGTTCTAGCTTCAGTTTGTTTTCTTTTTTACTTCTGTATGTGTTTATTTGGAAGGTATGCATTTTTTTTAACATTTCCGGTTGTTAAACACATTCCTGTTATTTCCATCATTCAAGGAACCTCTGGGACCTGACTTGTCATTATACACGTTATACTCACTTTCGCCTCCTTTAAATTTCCCATTTTGTTCACAAAAATACAGCAGACTTTGCCAATTTTCATTGACAAACCATATTTGAGAAAGCACACGTATGTCTAGCAATCTATCTCGGTTCAGAGATATTTAAAAGCACATTTTAGGTTGTCTTAAACAGAATGTGCCCCTCTGCTGTTTAAAACAGTAGCCTTTATGGATGAATGTTTTGGGAATTGAAATGTATCTTTCTGAGGACAAACAACTGAATTCTATGCCTTTATTCCACTAGCTCACTTTTTAAAGCAGAGGCATTTCTACTGTTTAGTTTTACGTTTTACATTCAATAGAGAAAATTAATTCAGCCTCTTAGAGGGAAGCATACTAATCAATATCCTTTAACATAGCATGTTGATTTAAATACCTTCTATATCCAGATATATTTTCAATTTCTTGAGTTAGTTTTTTTCCTACTGGAAGATGGCTCATTGTTTTGTTTGCTGTGATGAGGGTCATCTGGATTAAGAAGACTATGGGAGAGGACACAAATTAGCTATTAAATTTCAATGGAAGAATCTTGGACTGAAAGCCTGCGATTTTAGACTTATTTCTGTGTGTGGTCATGACAGACCAAGTCTTTTTTCTTTATTGCCTATTTACTGCCTTTTCATTTTTAGTGGGATTTTTTATCATGTCATTTTTAAGTATATTATCATCCCATGAAACTTTATCATTTATAGTCCCCAGAAAGAAAAATCTCATGTATATAACCTATGACAAACCTTGTCAGTAATTTATAGACAAAAATAAGTATATTCATTCTTACTTCAAGTAAACCATATCTATCATATATGTATATAAGAAAACTACACATATTAGAAGGAAGGTATAATTTTGACTTTGCAAAAACTTGCCCAGGTTCTCTAATGTGTTTACATACAATTCGATTTCTAATTAAATAATTTTAAGCACATACTGTGACACAGGATACACTGGAATAATTCAAAAACACTCTTAAGGCAAAGTTAATGAAATAAAAAAAAATGGATATAGTCCTGCAAATGAGTTAACTACTAGAGTAGAGGGCATCTCTCATAAAAGATTAGTTTATACTTTTTGTAAAGGCAAAGGAAAGAAACTAATGGATGGCAGAAAGTAACAAGTTTCTGTCCTCACCTTGAAACTTGTGGGACTGTGGACTGCCAGATTTGTGCCATATGTTACAGCTTCTGACAGCGTTATGTGTCTTAACCACAACGCCATCTGTGCTGCTATACCTGAACGGGGACAGTGGCTAGAAATGGAGAAAAATAATGAACTCTCGCAACCTAATTTTTTCCCTTGAGCTCACACAGCTGGTGATAGATGCTTTACTTCCAACTGAAAAGCACCACTTACGTCTTGAATGACAACACATCGGAATATCTTTGACCTCTTCCTACGGACTATTTATATCCTACAAGTGTGAAAAGTAAAGTTTCCATTTTTTAAAATTTTGAAGAATAAATTGATATAAACATTGACATCATATCTGCAGGGTTTACCTTCCTTGATTTTTGCAGTAACTCTTACAGGTACAAAAAACAAAGGCTGTGTCTATATGACAATAGGAAATTTAAAAGTAGGAGGTAAAAGTTGATTCTGTTGGCTCTGGACCTATAGAATTATATACTTATATACACACAACTTAAATCTTCATTTTATTACTTACTTACTATTTAGTGTGGATTTAATCAGTGATTTTTTTGATAATCATTTTCTCCTCTATAAGGAACATGACACCTACCTTTCTAGAGTTTCTGTAAGCTTACAGTTGATGTATATCAAGAGCATAATACACTGTCAAGTTCAAAGTAGATGATTAATTATCGAAGTCATCTCGAAAGTAGCTTGCCACACTTTGCATCTTCGAAGAAAAATATCCTAATATTCCTGTTTTAACTTCACCATGTCTGCCATGTGGCATGTGTGGCCAATGACCTATCTGAGAGGTGAGCATCTATGTCAAATTTTATCCCTAGGAAATGTATATTTACATTTTTAAGAGAATTAATTCTATTTTACAAATTATCCAATATGTTACCTGTTGCTTATATGCCTATCATTATTCCAACTCTAGCCAGAAAAAAATAAACTTAGGGATGCGATCTTTAGTGCTAAACTTCTTAGCAGACAAAAGGAGATGTAAACGCTTTGTAAGAGGGGCACTAAAATTCTATTCAAATAAATACATAGAGAGGAAGAAGAGAAGCGAAGTGAATAGGCAGGTGAGTGGGAAGAAAGAACATAGTGAAGGGAGAAAGGGAGGAGGGTGGGTACTCATCAACAGGCAGTTCAGGGATAGCCCACAACACACCTGCACAGAGGGATAACTCAATGAACTTGCTTAACACATCATCTTGAAACATATTCAAAAGCACACAGCTTTTGTACCATCCGTTGTATTACAAAAAACTCTGACTCCTACTCCTGATAAAAAAAAAATGTAGGCATTAACAAAGAAATAGAGAGACAGTTTTGCTCCGGCTGATGGAAACCTATTTCCGATTATATTGGAAGCATCAGACTTTGTCCATCCACTAGTGCTGACTCCTCAGGATTCTGAGGACGTTCATTGGGTCCTAACAAAGCTGATGGGGGGGCCCCTTCCTCTTCATTCCCCTCTTTATTCTAAGAGCACACAGCAGGAGGGCACTCAAATAGGGGTTTTGCGTAAGTCCCCCTCTCCAGCTCCTTTACCCTAAAAGGGATTGGAGATTTTATGTGTTCAGCCAAGTAATATTTTTCCTTAGTAACCTGTGATATTCTTCTGCCATGACCATACTTCTCTGTGTCTTGAAACACAACTCTATGCTGCTTTTAATTTATTTATGTACAATGGTAAATATAGGACATCCATAGCATTAAGGCATACATTATCTTTAATAGAATCAGGAGATTTTGCAGTTTTCTGATAAAAGTCAATGATATTACCAACGCCCCAAAGTGGCTGATATGTCCAAAGTCAACAGAGAAATATACGATTCAAATGAGAGGTGCAGTCCCAACTGTTCTGATGATAGAAGGAACTGCTATCAGTATGTTGTCTGCTTAATGTGTGCTTAGCAGTAAAGTAGGAACATTACAGGCATTATTTCTATCCTCAGCAACAATTACAAAATCTGTGATTATTAATACACCAATTTTGTACATTAAGAAATAGATTCAATTCAGAGAATTTCCCTGAGGATGCACAGATAGTAAGTGACAGAACTAACATCCGAAACAAGGTTTGTGTGACAATAAATCTTCTTTAAAGGAACCTTTGGGCACAGACATCAAGCAAGACCACAATTGGTGCACTAATAAACTAATAAACAAGAAACCTAATACCAAGAAAGGTATTATGTTAATGTCCCTCAAATGTGTGAAAACAGTAACAGAAGGCAGGAAATCAATAATAATCTTTCCTATTTAAAATCAAAAGTCAATAACAAGCTTTTAGATTTTTAAATGAGAGATTTTTTGTCATGATCACATAAAGCTTCTTCAGAAACACTAAGATTCATCCTGTTAAATTTGTAATAGGGTGCTGTCCTCAAAAAGTCCTTTCCTATCACCCTGGCTGGTGTAGCTCAGTGGATTGAGCGCGGGCCTGTGAACCATATGATTGTGGTTCGATTCCCAGTCAGGGCACATGCCTGGGTGGCAGGCCAGTTCCCTGCAGGGGACTCATGAGGGGCAACCATACATTGATACTTCTCTCCTCTCCTTCCCTTCCCATCTAAAGATAAATAAATAAAAAAAACTTTTAAAAAGTCCTTTCCTGTGATATATATAGACATAGAGAAGATGTAGTGAAAAAAACAAACATTTCAGAGCCCCTTTAAAAGCCTAGAACCCATCCATTAATAATGGTATTGATTGACGCTATTGCCCGCACATGTGTACACACATCTTTAAAGATTATATTAGGTACTAATTATGCATTATCAGATGAATGCCCATGCAGTGGTTCATGTAGGCAAACCTAAGCAGACTTCTTAGTTAAATCTCTCCCTCCCCTTGACTGTGAATCCCACTGGCTCTTGCTAGAAAACAGTACTAGACTGCATAGGTATATGTATTTGATGTAATTTCTATCCTTGTAAAAAACAGTTATTGCACATCTGAAACTGCTACTTTTCCTGTCTGATATTACTGTCATTTTATGGTGCGCTGTATAATTAAGTTACTGCAACACCGAGGTATATGGTAGAGTTTCCATTTCCTACCTATGGCTTATTTTTACTCCATATGATAAATTAACAGGCTGAAAAATATAATCTTAAATCCCAGCTATTTTTAGTGAGTCTTTCCCCCTGTGGAGTTTTATTAATGTTAAGGAATATGGTACCAACATGTTATATTACCTACACGGTGTAATGTTGCTATTTTGTTTCTAGCTTCTAAACTTTTTTTTAAAGAAGTAATCTAAACACATACTTTAAAAAGTTCTACCAGGATAAGAAAATAATCAGAAAAAAATATTGAAGTCTCAGGTAAAAATTATACCCATCATAGATTACTACAATATTATGAAGACAGAGAAGCTGCTACAATACTTTTCAGGGACAGGCAGAATAAAAGAAAGTTGTTCAGATTAAAAAGCTGGAAGAAAGGAGGATATATTTGATATCACCTTGTATTTTAGGACAGAACAATGACAAGATGCCATGCTTTATTCCAATCTTTATCTCTATACATTATAATTGTCATCATCATCATTATCATTATTATCATCCTCATTATTTTAGCATTCTTGTCTAATTTAGAATTTTATTTTTGAAGAGATCTGTGGTTATCTTAAGCTCCTTCTCATTTCTATATCTTTTGAGATATTTTTTTTGCCTCCCTCAGCTGAAAGATATACATTAATACTTGAAGGACTGGTGGCAGAAGCGTTTGAAGGATACAAAATCCTTTAGTTGGATTTTGTACAGTTTTGATTGTGATATTTTGATTTAGATCTCTTATGCTTTCCACTGCTTTGTCCTCGCTTCCTAGAGTAGCCTGATGGGACTACACACCAAATTCCAGTGGCGACTTGTACTTGCCTCCTGGTACGGATAAAGAAACTCCAAGTGACTTTGATCTTGGGTAAGGATCATGGCGGAATCTTGAAACCTACGCCCCTACCTTTCTGTGCAAAAACAAAAGATCCCATTGTTCCCACTCATAGCGATCACTGACAAGTGGCATCAGGAATGACAAACAACCCAGTGCGTTGTTTGACGATCAATGTCTGGGAGAAACGACCGCAAGCCTGAGGTAGGGTTTGAGCATCCCCACCCGGATTGCACTCCCCTGCGTGGCTCATACTTCTGATCTGAAGGTGGAATAGATACGTCCCTTAAAGGGCCTGGAGTAAATGATAAGCCTTTTAACGTCTCCTATTTTGTCCACTTAAAAAATATACTGTAAATTTGGGTCGGACTCCAAAATATAACTGATTGTTTTATTTGGGAAAAATAGCATTTGGCTTCTAGTGCAAATTAATGGACGGAGCCAAACTGTGAAGTATGAATGTGCCATCAGGGGACCCAATAAGAACAGTCGAAGACTTCTAAGTCCATGAGTCTGAAGACTTCCTTTTGGAATCTTTTTTTTTTTAAAGATTTTATTTCTTTATCTTTAGAGGGGAAGGGAAGGAGAGAAGGAGAGAAGTATCAATGTATGGTTGCCCCTCATGAGTCCCCTGCTGGGAACTGGCCTGCAACCCAGGCATGTGCCCTGACTGGGAATCGAACCGCGATCGTGTGGTTCGCAGGCCTGTGCTCAATCCACTGAGCTACGCCAGCCAGGGCTTCCTTTTGGAATCTTTTCATCACAGAGCTGTACACACCACTTTTTAAAAAAGTAATTAAAAAAATATGTAAATTTACAGCAACAATACATTAATGATCTAGATTAAATAGGTGGAATACAGTTTAGATTTCTAAGAATATATCTGTCGCAAAAATTAACTTAAAAAGGAATAGAAAATTTGGGTACACTCCATAAATAATACGAAGGCCAGATATCTTTAAGGATGAGAATTTTAAAAATCCATATTATTGAACTGGAATGTAAAATAATAGAAAAATCTACACTTATTTTCGAGAAATAAACTTCAAAGGAAATGCTTACTAGCATATAAACACTCATGCAAAATATAAATTACACAGATACAAGTATCAGTAAGATTTGCACTACAGAATATTAAATTAATAAGACACAAATGCAAGTTAGAGCTCACTCCAGGAATTAAGGGATGAGGCAATATCTGTAACTAATGGAACTTTATTAATAGCATCCACTCTGTTAAAACATTAAAGGGGAAAAAAAGTCTCACTAAACACAGAAAAACACATTGATATTCAACAGCTATCAATGTGGTTTTTTTAAGTAGTAAGTTCAGAATGGAAGAAATATTTTTAACTTGTCAAATATCATCTATCAGAAAACTGTAGCAAATACAGATTGATTTCTATGGGTACTTCTATGAAAGATATTATTGTTACAAGGACATTTGCTATCAATCAAATTTACATATTTCTAATATATTACAACTTAGTATGAGAAAGAAAAATATTATTACTTCCTAATACTAATATCTACCCAAATTTGAGAGAATGAGATTTAAAATAAAAACTAATAAATATCAGAATATTTACTAGGTACAAGATTAACATAGGCAATATTCTCTGGACAAAGAAATTTATTACATTATTTACTATATGAGCAAAAAAGAATGAAAGAAATGACCCATAAGGAAATAAATGATTTTGTATAACACACCATGGAATATTATGAAGTCTTTAACAGAGAAAAAATAAATCTCCATGTACACATACCGATCTTTGCTCATTTATATGTATGCCTGTATCTATGTATGTAACTGGGTGAGTATACATGAATATAAATACATATATTTTACATGCATACGTGGGTATGTTTGCCTTCGGTATGTCTTCACTTCTTCGAGTAAAATGGATTCTTTAGGTTGTTATACCATGTTGGTAGAGATCTTTATATTACACGGCAGCCGGCAAAGTATCACCCCAAACTAATTTCAAGGTTTCCTAGGCTCTCTGGACACGGACCTTTTTCTGGCTGAGCCCCCATAGGGATATCCAGGCTGGTGGAATCCACTGCATACGCGCACAGAAGGAAGCATTTTTCCTCTCTTGCCCGCCCCAAGTCCAAGTGTTACTATTACTTGCCCCCGTGACTGAGCAACGTCTTTGGAGCAGCACAATGTACACCACAGTGCAAAGCCGGCTGGACTCTGTTCTCCCTTCCAACTCTTGTATTTCCAACTGAAAGTAAAGCTCGTCCTTGATGCAGACTCTTCATTAAACAAATGATGTATGTACATTCCTCTGATATTTCCTCATATCTGCTTTCAATATTTTTTATATTTGTCATAATACAGGACATTGTTAAAGCATGTCTGAAGTGAACCCTGCTCTGTGAAGGTTTTGAAATCTTCCTCAACCCAGCGGAAATGTTGCTCCATTTTCTGTCTGCTGTTGGTAACTTACTTATACTGGGGAAGCACTTAAATACTAGATTATATTATATGAAGTGGGATGCCTGTCTTTCTAGCAAATTGTAAACTTAATTTTACTCTTGATTTTACTTGGCCCCTAGTCGGTGGCAAAAGCATGGCCCAATCTATTCTGTTATTTTGCAATCATCAGTACTTAAACATGTAGTTTATGGCCTATCTATCTCATGTTCTATTCAAATAGTGATATAAGGGAATAAAATGATCACCTTCTTAAGATATTTATCACTGTTAAATATAGGTCAAATTGTCCCGTTTATTGGTAAGTTGTCAGATAATTGGCAACACTAAAATGAACTTTAACAGCATCACATTTAGCATGGTGCTAATATGAAAGCTCATTCCTCACTAAAATAAATCTCAATTACCTAGCCTTTCACCTACTCATCCTCAGTGCTCTGTGAACCATTTCATATTATAGCAGCAAAAGTGTCACTAGTGAACTTAGCTCACAGGATCCTAGAAAATAAGCCAAACAGTCTCAAATGCATCCGTTTCCATTTATATTCAAACCATCTCCTCCTTCTCCCTCTCTTTTATTGCTCATTTTTTTCCCTTAAAATCATGGTTACCTTTGCTTCTCTCCCTCCCTCTCTCTCTCTCCCCTGCCTCTCTCCCCCGGCCCCCCATCCATCCAAACTGTCACTCCCTCTCTCCATCTGTCTTGCCCTCTACATCCATTCTGACATCCTGAGACCATGTCAAGTTGATCTTGCTTTTAGAGAATTTTGGCCAATAGAACTAACACCAATAACATACTCATGTACTTAGTCTTCCAGACCTTGCTTCATTTCTTTATTCACTATTGCTTTTTACGCTCTCAACCCTTATTTTTACTTCTCAAAATGTACAGTTTACCATAATCTGTTAATTAGTTCACCGATTGCATTGTAAAATCCCAGGGGCGAAGTTTAAATTTCCATTCATGGTTTATATCTCCCATAGAAATTGCACCTTCCTCTGTACATACTCAAATTTTTTAAGGGAATTTTTATGTGCCTTAAAAAATCTGAATAGTCCATGTTACAGAAGCAGCTGCTTAGTCTTGCTTTGTGCTTCAAGTCTGATTGTTCTGTTAACAGATATTTACTGTGCACCTACTGTATGCCAGGGATTAAGGCTAAAGCAGAAGATACAGTAGTGAATAATATAAACATATGACTTAGGTAACTCACAGTGTCAGAGGAAATCTGAATGATAAACAAAAAATCAAATGTTATCAAAATATTTGAAAAGATTCTTTCCAGGCATTTAGATAATAAAGTCTATCACTAGGTAGTTACTGTATTATTCATGGAAATACATCAATTAGCAACGAAATTGAATCTAAAAATCAGACCGTAAATTCCAATGTGATTCAGAGTGACCTTGGACACCATCCTTGTAATGTCTCCATTTGACTCTGTTAAATGAGGATGGTCATTTTCATAATTGACTAATTCCATGATATTGATGGTAGTTAATGTGTTGTTTTAATTCATAAAGGAGAATTTAAATTTCAAGTGGAAGTGCTTTGTTACACAGATGTTCTTTTGTTATTCCTTGAATTATTCAAAGAAACACAATAGTACATATCCAATGAGATGGTAATGTATTCACAAAGAGAAAGAAATAATTATTCTTTTTCTTGTTTTATTTTAAAAAAAAATGCTCCTTTATCAATGCAATAGTTGACTTGTCAGGAAGGCAAATATCATCCTTGCTGATTCATTCCCTCCAAAAACTGATGATCATAACTGGTGGATAGGAAAATTGTTTTATTTTGCCAATTTTCTTAAAGTGTTGATTTTTAGGTGAAAAGGAGGCTTCTGCTTTAAAGTGTTTATATTTACATCAATGTACTGCATGGAGGGAGGCCCTTCACCATTATTTCCCATGTGTCTCATTATAATGATTATCCAGCATCCATTGAGGATCTGTTTTTCCCCCAAAATGTCCTACATACTTTAAATGAATCATCTCAGGGAGCCCTCGTAATAGCCCTATGTGTTAGGAATTGCAATAACCTCTATTTGTACAATACCATTAGAACCAACTAAGGTTTTGTTAGAAGTGTGCGTGAAGCATTTTAAGATTAGCCCTCTGTTAAGAGGAAAGATATCTACTTCTTTAACTGGTTGCTTCAGAGATTAACTAGCAAAAGTTTTGGGGGAAAGGCGGTAGATGACCTTTTTTGTTTTATTGTTTTGCACTCTCTGAAGGGGATCGCTTTCTGGTTGGGATCTGTTCCTGCGCCATAAGGTACTGTAGCTGCGGATAAAAGGCATCAGTTGGAAAACAGTGAACGGAAGCTGATGCGGGCAGCAGCTCAGAAAACGAAGTACGTTAGAGATGAAACTGTGACTGCGTGTTTACCTGAGATTCAGACATCTCAAAACTACATGGCCCCTGCGAATTTTAAGATGAAATCAAGTAACTTGGCCTTGACCAAACTTTATGTAATTTTTCTGGGTCAATATTGACAACTTATTATTTAAAGGATCAGAAAAAACCTCCTGAATTTAGAAACGTCATTTGGTTATTGTTATTTTGTCAATGTTATTTTGAGGGGTGCCCCTGCAAATTATGTTTGCAGGGGTGTTTTCTTTTATGTAAGGGATTTGAGAATCGATAATCAGCCATCACTAATATCCCTGTTAATGATTCCAGAACACAGTGATTTTAGTCACTAATTCCTTTCTTTAATGTTTGAGTGGAGGTTATTGAACTGGATATTTAAAAAATGGAGATATAATCTTCTGTGTCATTATTAGTAACATCTCTCCACCAACTCAAAGCTGAAAGCAGATTCCCAAACAAACATGTAGTTGTAGATATATAAAGTCTCAGTTGTTATGTTTTGTCTTCAGTTCTTTTGGGGGTTACTCTACTTCATATTTTATAAAGTTTTTATTTTCTTTGTTTTGGTACGTGTTTTTGATGGGCTACAGGATCTAAAACAAAGATTTCTCAAAACCTGCGTAAATATCGTTATTTGAAAAGTTTTTCCTTGAATTTGCTAAAAATGCAATGAGGAATCTTTCAAACACTCTTGGTCAATTACTGTGGAAACGATGTGTAAAATCTTACAAACTGAAAGGCCAACATCAAATACGTGGTCTTATTATTCATTCCAACCCCACACGCTTCTGCCTGCATACTGCTAGATTTTGAATCTCACTTTATTTCAGAGACTTTTGCATCTTCTCTAAAGTCACTATGGTTACCATTAAATTTCAAAAGTGCCCCCTGAAATCTTTCTTACATATATTTAGCCAAATATTAGAAGAAAGAGCCATAAATTCATAAGACACTGTTTTGATTGAGAGTAAATTTAATTGCGTGACTGTCTCAGCTAGTTTTCCTTCCATGTGGAGCTATTAGTGGGAAGACCCCCCACTGTTAATTGTGCCCCTTCTTGATCATTAAAGGTACTTGAGTGGACACCGGCATCATAATCAGGCCTCAAAGGAAAACGCTGCTTTGCTTCTTTGTTAGTGACTTGCTCAGTGACCTGTGGAGACTTGTTGAACTTTTCCCATGTCCCTTAGGGCTGCAAAGGAGGTAATGATATTATGCATGCATATTGTTGACACTTACTTTTCATATACCCTATGATTCTTAAGAATAAGAATCATAATCAAAAAGTATAGCATACGAGAAAATTGTACATCAGATTATTTTAAATATATATAACATGGTTTTTTGAAATATTTTTCTGCCATTAAAAATGAAATGATGGGGTATATGTGTTTTTGTTTCATGTCACTGAAACAAAAGAAAAAATACAAGGAACACAAATAGAAGATCCATGGGCACGGACAAGGGGTGCGGGAGGATTGAGTGTGGGAGTGGAGGTCATGGGGTAGGAGAGAGCAATATGGAAAAAGGCGGGACAATTGTAGCTGAACAACAATAAAAAATACAAAATAAAATAAAAAGAATAAAATAAGGTAGACTAATTAGGCTAACAGACCTGACTTGTGTTATTACTATTAGACTTTTTAAATGTATACTTCCTTGCTACATTTCTCTACTGTTAGGTCATTAACATATAAATTTCCAGAAGAAATGAAAAGAAAATGACTTCATAAGAAGGTAATTGATGATTTTGGATACTTCTGTAGATTAGGCACAATCACCTAATACTGACTTGAAAAGATGACTTCACAAAAATCTCCTCGCAGTGGTTAGCCCCTATGCATACGATTTGGGAGCACTGAAAATATGGGTACAAATAATTCATATTTGAAGATGGAGATCTGTGATATGAATCTTGAATGATAGGTAAGTTTTACCAAGTGGGGAATACATTACAGGTAGAAGGCATCTCTTACACAAAAGTTAGAAAAGGGAAAAAGAAAAACAGACTGTTGAAAAACAGCAATTGGATTGCATTAGCTTGTAGTTTGCAACACATAATTAGACCATGAATTAGAAAAAATAAAATCGCCCATATCTTACCAGAGTTTCAAAAACATATATGAATGCTTCTTCATGTGACTGTTTACTTTCACATGAGAAATGTATTTAAAAACTACTTGTTTTATGTGGTACAAATGTTTAAAAAAATTCTTAACTTTTTAAAAATAACTTTTTACTTTTAATATCTACCTTTTGGGGTTTTTGTTAAATAGCATTGGAAAATTCAGAGAACAAGAACATTTTAAATGTTAAATTATGATCACTGCAAATTAACTCAATAAAGGAACTCATTAATCTGTTTTTGGGTTGTTGCCATTGCTTGAATGGTCTATTTTTGTGTTTTTTATTAATACTGTTGACTAGCTAGAACAGGTGACATTTTTATCCCCTTAGGCTGTCCATTAGCCAAATGAAGGGCCATCTGGAAAGGGATTCTGTTCTTTGAAAAATGTGACAGGGCTGATGGCTTTTTAACTGCTAGTCATCTATGATTGCTGGTAAACACCGGAAATGAGTGTGGATCCCTCGGAATTAAGAAGTTGGTCAAGTACTAAAAGATAAAGCAGGGGGAACACCTTTTAGCCAGATGTGCTCATCAATTCAGATTTAAAAAAAAAAAACCCAAACCTGTCTTATGTTTACTATTTTACAAGTCATATTTCAAGAGTAGTATGAAAAAACAATTATTCTGGATGACTGTAATTTCATGGAAGATGTACAGTTTTGTGCCAGTAAACTACAAGGGAAATACCTAGATAACTTCTACCTGGGATAACTGGTCCTAAGGGAATAATAAGGTATATTCATTATGATACAGTTTGTTGGCAATTTCCCCGAAGTGCTATTTTATAATATTGGTGCTCAAATGAACAGAAGGGAATGGTTTTGATGGCTGGCTCCCAACAGCAGTTCATTCAGAGTCTTTTTCATAATCATCATTAAAGGGTCTCTAATTGCACCATGTTAGAGGGATTTTAGCGGCCACTGCAACCCAGGCCTTCATTTTTCATATGAAGAGTCTGCATCACAGAGAGGCTAGCGAACTTGCACAAGTTCACAATTTAGTGGCCAGCATGGCCATTTCTCCTAAAGGAGAACCCAGAGAAACACATATTTGTATCACAATGGTTTTCATATCAATTCCTGAATTGGAAGCTATAAGACTCCAATGCTCAGTTTGGTTTCATTCTGTCTTAGTTACTCGAGGAAATCACGGATGCATATTGATTCAACCATTCTATGTAACTCAAAAAGATAAGTATTATGTGGGGATGGCCAAAAAAGGTGAAGGCATTAAGAAGAACAAATTGACAGCCACAAAATAATCACCTGGATGTAAAGTACAGCATATGGAATATAGTCAGTGAAATTCTAATAATTTTGCACAGTGCCAGGTAGACACTGATTTACTGGGGTGATCACTTCGTACGACATACAAATGCTGTCTAATCACTATGTAGGATACCTGAAACTAAGATAATAGTGTATGCCAAGTATAATTCAAAAAATAAATGTAAAATAGATTAATACAACTTGGGCATAAATGTATCTTTTTTCTTCAAAATCTAAATTATAAACATATTCATTTCGACATTATTTTATAGTTTCTTTCATCATAATTCATTTTTGTACTTTCCAAAGTAGAACCACTGTCATGTTAGAGCACAGAAATTATTTTCTCTTGGAAAGACTATTCATTCTTAAAAATCTCAGAACTGTCTAATGAAACTTCCGTTGAAAATTTTTGTCTTTCCATGTCCCTGCACCAGGAAATTGACTCTCATTTACTAACATGTATTAAAATCTCTTGTATACTAGTCCCATGCCCAGTGCTTAAATGAAAGATAAAGGGGAAGAACTGGCAAGGACGAGGAGCAGGGTCGGCGTTGCTTGGTCAACGCTGGAGGTGATTGTAGTCACACACATTCGCAACCCCAGCATCCCCACGGTGGCTCAGTCTCCTCTCTCCGAAGAGCAGATCGGAAATCACTTTTCTCCCTAGATCCTATCACATGTTTCCCTCGCCGGGATAAGGATGAAAGTCTTTACAATATCCACCAAACCCCTGTGTGGTTCTACCCTTTGAAACGTCCCATTCCCCATCATGGTATCCCTTCCCTTTACACGGTTAGTTTTTTCAGGCCCCAAACACAGTATCTTTATGAACCAAGTTCCTCTAACTGGAATGTTCTTCCCTCCTTTACCTCAATCGGCAGCACACCCTTGTCCTTATAGAAATCTATTCTAACCCCCTAAGTACAACCAAACGTCAGCTCTCAGGGAACCACGCAGCTTTTCTTCACAGTACTTACTACCATTGCACTTTCGCACATGCGCACACAAGGATCAGATTGGGTTTTTTTAAAATATATTTTACTGATTATACCATTACAGTTGTTCTGTTTCCCCCCTTCATTCCCCTCCATCCTGCACACCCCCCCCACCACTCCCCCCTTTAGTTTATAACCACGTGTCTCAAGTTCTTTGTATTCTATATTTTCCCTACTATTCTTGCCCTCCCCCCTGTCTATTTTCTACCTACTGTTTATGCTACTTATTCTCTGTACCTTCTCCCCCCTTCTACTCCTCCCACTCCCCTGTTGCTAACCCTCCATGTGTTCTCCATTTCTATGTCCCGCTCCTGATCTAGCTGTCCTCTTAGTTTGCTTTTGTTTTAGGTGTGGTTGTTAATAACTGTGAGTTTGCTGTCCTTTCACTGTTCATATTTTTTAGCTTCTTTTTCTTAGATAAGTCCCTTTAACATTTCATATAATAAGGGTTTGGTGATGATGAACTCCTTGGGTTTTTTGGGCTCTGGGGCCAAACAGAAGCTCACCGAGGACTGAGACCACGCTCATTTCTGTCCACCAGGGTCAACAAGGAGCGAGTTGATTGGAGACTTCCCTTCATGTAGCTATGTTTATATTCTTATTTTGTAACTTAGGAAACTGAGAATTAAAATGTGTGCACTGAGTGTGGTCTCAAAGTGGGTGTCATTTTACTTAGGCTTTGATTTTTAATCTATGCAAGAACTTGCTGGTCTTCATGCTTTTCCTTCAGAAATCCTCAGTCCCTTAGCTTACTGTCCTCTTTCAAGTGAGGTTTTCATTATATTGACTTGATTTTCACATTTCCTGTGCCCCTCTCAGAAATGTAAAATACTTAGAAGACATCATTTAACATTTCTAACATTAAAATATTTTACTCTTCCTCTCAGAAAATAAAGGGAAAAGATTACTTTTATCCTCTTTTCATATCCCTGATGGTATAATCCCAGCATGGTGCTACTCAAACTGTACAGAAGTTGCAGCCCAGCATTGAATATAGGGAGGGGTATAGGGGTACGTTTTTAAACACTTTATTTCAGATTAAACTTTAAACACGCACTTCAGTGACTGTCAGTTTAAAAACTAATTACCTGTAATTTTGCCATGGTTTTGCTGCATGAAAGATGTTTTTTCCTACCGTCTTAACTTTTGTTTTATTTTATGTCTACCTCTGGATGGGTAGGCTAGACAAAACTAAACACATTACACCAGCATACTCTGAGAAGAGTCTTATTGATATTGAAGCTGTTTAAGGAGTTCAAAAAATGAAAGTAATGGGCTTTGTCATGCTACCAGACACAAAGTGGTTTTCCTTCTTAAAGAACTGCTTAGAACAACATGGTAAGAAATACAATCAAATTATTTTGTCTGCTTGTCTAACATGAAGGCAACATTATCAACTGACATCCTGCAGCTCTGAGATAAGACTCTGGAGAAAGGCCTGGGAAAACTGTGTTTATCTTATAGGAGACAATTATTAGGTAATTGGGACATTTCATATTTAATAAAAACTATTCAAATCAGAAACCATCAGACCCGCACTGATGGGACTTACATTTATATTGTATACTCGGTCTGTCTTTCAAAAGTGATTGCATCCTTTTCATGCTTAAGGATTCTTTAAAATGGAGGAAGCCTGTTCAAGGCTTGGAATTACTTTTAAATTAAACTATATAGCTGACATGAATGAAAGGGGACCTCCTAACGTGCCTTGTCATGACAGGGAGAAAAACCGGTTGGCACAACACTTGACTTGTGTTTTCATAGTAGGTATGCTCTGTGCCGCTGCAGTGAAAATACAGACAATGATTTCTGGTCCAGGCTGATACCACAAATCACAACCTGCCCAAAGCTGCGGGAATGATCAGAGATTCATTCGCAAGGTGATTCATACATGCACATGCCCTAACCCGGGATGCTCTCTGTTTTACGATCAGGCCCACCAACACTTTCCATTCATCTCCCATTTTATTAAAGCCACAGAAAGGAGGAAAAGATGGGATCAAATGGGCGAAACAATGAGGTTAGAAAGCAAGGCTGGCTCACTTTTTAAAGGCAAAAATTTGCTTGTGATATATCCTCAATTTTCAAGTGAACTGTATTTCATAAAGTAATCATAGAAATGTTTATTTTTACCACTGCGAAGGGCTTTTTGAATCTTCAAATCAAAATGTAAAATGCACAACTTTGAACTTCTATGCTGAATAAATCATAATGATTAAGATCTCATTCTTCAAGAAATCACATTATACAAGTAAGTGAATAGGAGCCAGGGAAAACTGTTTTCACTCTTTCTAATAATATCAATTTGCTTAATCTGTGATTCAGTTATTCACTAAGGTTGTGTGTATGTGTGTGTGTGTGTGTGTATCTGAACTCCAAGACATGCACAAGGATAACATAGTTTTTTTGCATAGAAGAGATGCTTGTCCAACACCATCTGAGTTTTATGCAAAAGAGTCCTGAAAATTTGTTCAAGATTTTAGCTTCATTAAAATGAAGCTGAAGGAGAATCCCATAAGAATATTTTGACATAACATTCTAATGGAATGTTTGAGAGCAAGTACTGCTGGTCCTTAGGTGGAAAGAAATGCATAAAATTTAGCTTCAGCCTCTGACATAATTATGTGTTGCTCTAGGTTTTGCTTGTTTGGGAAGTATAATTTAGCTTAAATTCCAGTTCTATTTTTTTCCATCATTATATCTTCCCTATCCTACTGATACAAAACCAAAGTAGGAAGGTCAAACAGAATTATAAAGTCATTGAAAACTAGAATCCCTTTTATAGTGAAAAAAGCTATATGAAATAAGCACTTCACACTAGATAGATAGATAGATAGATAGATACAGATAGACACCACTTAGGAAGCAAGAATGAGAAGAGGAAAGTGGATTAGAAGAGGGAGTGGTGAATTACTACTTTCTCCTTTAAGATTTGTAACTCTTGTGAATATATGTGGAGTAATCCATCAAATATATTGATAGCTCTTTATCACAGTTTTCACTTGGTATTGAGAAATTGACAACTATAGTGTCAGATTCCATTGGACCATATGTGTTCCAACTTTTGGGTTTCCCCCAAATGTAAGTAGGATTATTTACAGTACAACACTACAGAACACTACTCGATGATTAAAAACTAAAGTTCCATTCATGCGCTTGAATAAGGGCCTAAAGCATGAAGGTGCCCTGATAAAAAAAAATGCGGTGATACATGTGGAATGACTTAATCAGATAGCAGAGTGCCCCCAAAATCTTTAGCGTAATTACAAAACAAAAATTATATAAGCCTTGTCAGTTAATAATAGAGTAGTATATGGACAGAGGAGAGCTAAGGATAGCATGAGTGCCGTTATACTCAACCTTCATTCAGGGAATCATAAATCCCGTCTAATATTTAAAAATGTAGTCAACTATTATTTCTTTTAATATTTCATAGTGTTTTAAATTCAAGAATGATCTTTCATGAACTGATATGTCTTACTGCACAAAAAAAATCATATTTTTCTGAATCTTAGCAATTTCTTCAATTTCTCCACAAATTATATGCCATTTTGGTTCAAGAAAAAGAAATTTAATTTATATATTTAAGATAGAGCATTGTCCTCCTTTACCACAAATGTTCTTCCCTATCTCTCCTTTAGCTACACATATTCTGAGAAAAATGAACAAAAGGTGTTTGCCTCACCTTAACAATGGTTCTCTGAGACTGAACTCTGGGACACATTTTCTTTTCCTTATTCTTATACGGTTTTACTTTGCTTTTTGTGTTGCTATAATATTTCATACAAACTTTTTTTTCAAAAGCAGTCATTATTTTAAAATAGACCTATCAATTACTTTGAAACCCTAACATGATTAATATATATATATGTGTGTGTGTGTATATGTATATGTATGTATATATATATAGATATCAAATAAGTTTCTCTGAGTCAGAGAAAGACAAATACCATGTGATTTTACTTATATGTAGAATCTAAAGAACAAAGCAAATGAACAAGCAAAATTGAATCTGACCCGGCAACCATTTGCTGATGGTTGCCGAAAGGGAAGGGGGTTGGAGGACTGAGTGAAAAAAATGAAGGAATTGAGAAGTACAGACTGGTAGTAAAAATAGTCATGTGGATGTAAAGCCCAGCAAAGGAAATGTAGTCAATAATATTGTAATAACAATGTACAGTGTGAAGTGGGTACAGAAAATATCAGGGGGAACACTTTGTAAAATATATGATTATCTGACCACTATGCTGTGCACTTAAGCTAATATAGAATATTATTACATGTAAATTATAGTAGAAAAATGAATTTTAAAAGGATACTAAAACTCAGAAGCTCTCACTGTGCATTCTTCTTGATTCAAACTTCTACTTCCCCCACTTAGAAGTCGCTGCTAGCCTGACATGTATTAACAATTCCATTACTTCTCTTTATAATTTTTACCAACTGGGCAATGCATTATTTTGCTTTGTATCTTTTTTCAGTGTTAAGTTTTCAAGATTAACCCATATTGACTGTATTAAGATACTGTCTATTTGTTGTCATTGTTATTTCATCCCAAGAGGATGCTGCACAGTTTATTCATTCTACTGTTGAGACTTTTTTGTTGGGTCAAGTTTGGGGATATGACACTTTTGTTATTTCATGTTTGGGGATATAATGAATAAAGCTGCCTTAAACATTCTTGGATATAAATATATTCACTCATTTTTTAGTCTAGGGTAGACCTCTAGGGATATAAGTATTGGAGAATTCATTTATTTGACTTTATCAGATAACTCAATTTTCTTCCAAACTTGTGTTAATCTACACTGTCACCAGCAATAAATGAGAATTCCCACTGATGAGTCCCACCAACATTTGGATTTTCTGACTTCCCTCTTTATGACCCTTCCCTGTATCCTTCTCTCTTCCCCCTTTTCTCGCTCTCTTTTTCTCTCTTTTCTCCCTTCCATCAAATAAGTAAACAAATACAAACAGAAAAGTAAAGTAAAAAAAATAACCAAAAAAACTGTAGTGCTTCAAGACAAATATCAAGACTCCCTATTGTTTTGGTCTGCTTCTAAACCCTCTATAATTTGTCCATTATTATGCTTACTTTGAACCAATTATCTTCATGACTAATAGTTTATAATAAATTTTATTATTTGACAGACTGCTTCAAACTTGTTCTTCCTCAAGAACGTCTTGACTCTTTGCATTTCTACAAAATTGTAGCATCAGCCGCTCAAGACATTTTTATATTTCTTTTGGCATTGTTCTATAAGGTTATCATATTTTAAATTGTGTTTTAATTAAAATCAGGGACTTATGAGTCACTTTGTTGCTGTCTCCCTCATTCCTTTTATATTAAAAAATTTAAATCTTATGGGTGATATGTGAAAGAACTTTATAAGCTGCAGATGATTAGAAAGTGATCCTTTAATTATAAAATACACTAAATTTTGAACTAATTCTATCACCTAACAAACCAAGACATTATTCACTAAACTATTAAATGTGCATTTACATATTAACATATTTTTCCTTTCTTTATTTGAACATGTGACATTTCTCCGGTCACATTATTTATGTTTTCATATAGTTATTTTCCTATAATTCATCCCTCTTCCTCCGATTCTCAATTTTTCTTTTCAAAATATTAAATGAAATTTGACAGATATAAAAAAAGGCAAATGAAACATTTTTATACTAAAAAGCTTCAAAGGTTAAATATATCATCTAGTAAACTAGTTACATGTATTTAACCCAACCTTTTTCTCATGGTACTAGGAGACAAAATCTGAAACAAAAAAATGTTTTTCTCATAGTATTTGAGCTTTAAATACGTATGAAATAGAAACATTTCTAATAATAGTTAGGCCTCTGTTGCTGTTAAAAAGATTACTACAACTTAGATCTAACTCTTGACAGTCTCAGCCAGTTACAGTTAAAACCTACAGAGCATGACCTGTCATCATCTCTCTCTCTCTCTCTGCCATGAATCTTTGCTATTACTAATTTTTTTGCCAGTGAGATAGCAACCTTAGGGCTGATTAATTAGCTGTTGGCTTATGTATTTTACAACATTAACTGTGAAAGCCTTCACTGCTCCTTCACGGTTTGATTAACCCTGTTAGGTATAGAATTAGCAACGGAGAAGCCTCATTAGATCGTCTTGCTGACATTTTGAAAGGATTTTAACTCCTTAACTGGAATATTTCTTGGTGTTTTTAGAAGTTCAGTATATCATGTATATCAGCAAATATCAGCCTATCTTTCGAGGATGACTTATTTTTATCATTGCTATTGAATTTATTAGGGTGACATTGGTTAATTGAATTCTTTAGGTTCCAGGTACAATTCTATAACACTTCTTTTGTACATTGTATTATGTGTTCACCACCCTAAGTCACGTCTCCTTCCATCACTATTTTTTGCCCATTGGCCCTCTTCTCCCTATCTTTGCCTCTGGCAGGCACTATGATAGGGGACTCAAGAGTTGGAAAAATTTAGCCTAAGGTAAAAAGTTATAAGCCTGGCAAGTAATGTATATGTTAAAGCTTTTGTTTCAGAAACTACAAATAAGGCCCATCTTGGGTTCCTGGGAAAACAACCAACCTCCTGGGGCACCGCTAAAGACCACCGCTTGGGGACAAGTGGAGGCATCCCGATCATTGTGTTCCATGGAGAGACAGATGAAAACCACCTCTGGGAACAGCTAACTGCCCGGGACAGGAGTGTTGCAGCTTCTTTCACCTAATCCCCCCTGAATCTCAAAGCCCTCACAGCACCTTATTCATTCCCTGTTATAAAAAGTCTGGCCTGGAAAGAGAAGGCTAGATGGTCTGTTAGGGTGTGAACCTGCCATCTTCTCAGGTTGCCAGCCATCTGAATAAAGCACCCATAAAGATTCAATCATTGTCATTGCTTATTGGGTTTGGTAGCGACAGGCAACCAGAACTCCAGTGTCTTCTCCAGTTTCAACTATACTGTTTTCAGTCTCTACCAGGTTGTTTTTTGTTTTATTTTTGTTTAATCCCTTTACCGTTTTCACCAACTTCCAAGCTCCTCCCCTCTAACAGCTGTCAGCTTGTTCTCTGCCTCTTTGAGTCTGTTTGTATTTTGTTTGTTTATTTTGTTCATAACATTCCACATATAAGTTAAAAAATATGGTACTTGTCTTTCCATGATTGGCTTATCTTACTTAGCATAATACTCTCCAGGTCCACATGCTGTTGCAAAAGGTAAGATTCCCTTCCCTTTTATGGCTGAGTAGTACTCCATTGCATAAATGTACCATGGCATCCCTCCTCCCACCCCACTCATCTACTGATGGGGCCTTGGGCTGCTCCTACATCTTGGCTATTATAACTGGCACTGCAATGAACACAGAGATTCACATATTTTTTTAAATTAGTGTTTTGGTTTTCTTGGTTATATTACCAGAAGTGGAATCACTCGGTCATAAGGCAGTTTCATTTTTAATTTTTTGAGGGAACTTATAGTCTTTTCCATAATGACTGCACAAATATGCACTCCCACCAACAGTACAGAGGGTTCCCTTTTCTCTGCATTCTCACTTATACTTGTTGTTTGTTGACTTATTGAGGATAGCCATTCTGACAGGACTGAGCTGATAACTCACTGTGATTTTAATTTGCATTTCTCTGATGATTAGTGACATTGAGCATCTTTTCATACGTCTGTTTGCCACCTACATGTCTTCTTTGGAGAAGTGTCTATTGAATTCCTTTGCCCATTTTTAACTAGATTGTTTGGCGGGGGGGGTGGTGGTGTTGAGTTTTATAATTTCTTTATAAATGTTGGACATTAACCTCTTATTAAATGTATTTGTGGTGAATATGTTCTGTCAGTGGGTTGTCTTTTTATTTTGTTGATGGTTTCCTTTGCTTTGAAATAACTTTTTAATTTGATGTATTTCCATTCATTTCTTTTGTTTCCCTTGCCCTAGGACACATATCAGATAAAATATTGCTATGAGAAATGTCTGAGATTTTACTGCCCATGCTTTCTTCTAGGGTTTTTAGGGTTTCAAATCTTACATTTAAGCCTTTAATTCACTTTGAGTTTATTCTTTGTATGGTGTAAGAAGGTGACCTAATTTCATTTTTTGCATATATCTGTCCAGTTTTCCCATCATCATTTATTGAATAGACTTTGTGTATCCCATTGTCTGTTCTTCCCTCCTTGTTGATTATTAATTGACCATAAAGGTGTGGGTTTGCTTTTAAGCTCTCTGTTCCATGCCATTGATCTATACATCTGCTTTATGTCAGCATCTTGCTGTCTGATCACTATCGTCTTGTAGTGTAGTGTGGTATGAGGTAGTGTGTGTCCTCCCATTTTGTTCTTCTTTTTTCAAGACTGCTGTGGCTGTTCAGTATCTTTTGTGGTTCCATATAAATTTTTTGGAATATTTGTTCTACTTAAATGAAATAGGCCATTGGTATCTTAATAAGAATTGCACCGAATCTACAGATTGTTTTGGGTAGTTTATAATTGTTTATTTTTAATGGTCGCTGCTCTTCCTGTTTTCAGGGATTTTCCCCTCAATTCTTTTCCACGTTGAAGGTAAATTTGTAAAAATCTACTATAATTTTTAGAATCTAAATGGAGTGGCACACCAATTCACACTTTAAGAGTGTAGACTAAACTAGACTAAATCCATTGTCTAACTTTGCCTGTCCCCAGAGGAGATCCCACATATTTTGAGAATAAAACCATCCAACCAGAATAAGGCAGGTCATTTCAATGGTTAAATTATTTTCTATTTGTTGAGTATCCTTTGTAAAATTCATTAAATGCCTCAAGCCATAAAAATGTCTATTTGTAAATGACTCATTAGGGCACTAGGTACTTATAAAATAAATATTAACCTCCAGAACAACTTAAAGTAACTATGGTATGGCTGGACTATAAGAAGAAAATGACTTAAGAACAGGTTGCCTAATTCCTCAGCCTCTTCTGGGATTTGTAAGATAGTTTATTATTTATGACTGAGACTGAAAATATTTCTAGAATTATCAAATATGTAATTGTCCATAATAAACATAAGGCAGTGGTCTCATCCATCTGATTTTTTTTAAAAAGGATTCAATAAGATGATATACCAAGATATTTGATAGTCAATGTTATACTAGCTCGTAAGTGCTCAGAAATAGGGTATCTCTGCTTAAAGGTCTAATTAAAAGAATGTAGAAATATTCTTGGGTCAAAATTAACATTGGAGATTTTAATGAGATTTCTCACTCAATCAATAGGCGTTGATTGATCAAGGCTTCCTATCCTTTTTAGACTTAAAAAGAAAGTCAAGATTGATCTTGTTGTTTGTTTGGCAGTCCTCATATTGCATCCCTCTGCTTTGATTCCTATCTCTAAACTGACGGGCACCACATGAAAGTAACATGAGACCTTTGTGTGGTTGAATGAAAATGCTATGAGAAGCAAGATGCCAGGCTGGTGAATTGATTACAGCATAGCTGGTACCATTTCTACCATTGCACCTAAAAATTGTTCATTATATAATCTAATGATAGCTAGTGCTTGTGAATTGTTCTCTTTTATGTCTGGGATGCATATGTATGAATGTATATGGTGGTGGGGGGGGGTATTTCCTCAGTGAGCAAGGTCAATTCTTGGTGGTACTATGTAAGAGCTAACTTGTACCCTAAAGCTCTTTTCTTCCCTTAATATGAGGCTAACATTTGTGATATTCTTTCTCCATTGCCTTTTCAATTTCCTTTCTGAACTTGATTGTGAAGAAAAGCTTTTTTCATCTTGTCACCTTTTCACAATATGACTGCTCTCTTCCCCACTAGTAACTGTCTTCAGAAAAATTCCCAAACATTGTAACTTTTAATTTCTTCTTGCTAATGTCTCAGTCAGGGGTTGCTTTATGTCTTATTCTCATAGACATAAAAAATGACAATGCAGTTTCTCTGCAGTAGGCTGATCTTGTAACCTAAATGGCTGCTTTGGATTAGATTGAATATTCAATTTAGCTTAAATTTGCCTAATTTCTAACTAGAAATCATTAATGAACTGTACTTATTTTTACTTATTTGCCAAGCATTTATTAATCCGAACAATGTACAAAACACAGCGTTGAATGTCAAGATATAAACCCTTGTTATAATAAGGATATGTCATCTATATCTTAAATAAAGGCAGGCCATACACTTTGAGTTTGTAAAACATGTTTCCTATTAGCGAAGATGGGTTTCTACAGAGATACCGTATCTTCTTGTAGCCAGCGTTTCATATTTACTCAATATTTGAGGAAGATATTTTGGAGAAATGATGTATTTCTCCAAATTGGCCTATACATTACAAATAAAAATATTTATTTTTCAACATAATTGAAATGGTCTATTTTTTGAAGTCTATTCTTAAGTTAAAATCAATATGGGGGGAAAATTTACATTGTCAAGTTGAATTGATTCCAAACCCTTTTAACTTTCTGAGTGTACTTCTACGAAGATCAGCTCTTACAAAGAAATGGTTTGTTGTAGGTGAAACTTGTTAGCACCTAGGAACCTAAACAGCAAAACAAATAAGCAAGCAAAATATAACCAAAGATACTGAAATACAGAACAGGCTGACAGTGTCCAAAGAAGAAAGGGGAGGAAATTTGGGGGAAAAGAGGGAAGGGTTTATAGGAACAACTATAAGAGACACATGGACAAAAACTTGGGGGTGGAGGGTAGAAATGGGAGGGAGTAGAGAGGGCTGGGTGAGCGGGCTGGGATGGGAGTAAAAGACATAAAACTGTACTTCAACAACAATTAAAAAAATAAATAATTTTTTTAAAGATTTTATTTATTTTAGAGAGGGGAAGGGAGGGAGAAAGAGTGGAAAAGAAACATCAATGTGTGGTTGCCTCTCCTGTGTCCCCTACTGGGGACCTGGCCCACAACCCAGGCATGTGTCCTGACTGGGAATTGAACTGGTGACCCTTTGGTTCATAGGCCAGCACTCAATCCACCCAACCACACCAGTCAGGGCCCCATTCTGAATTTTTATGCTGAATGGTGCTTGTTGCCAACTCATGGTATAAGGGGTTTATTACATCAGTAAAGGCTTATATAACTTACCAAGTTGGGTACCAGATTCTGTCCAACTGTCAATCACGAGAGCTTTCCTCCTACCTTCCTAACCATTCATCATCCCATTCTTTTGAATCATCTTGTCAGTCTAGAGGTTACAAAGAAGGCCCGAGAGCATACAAGTTTTATATACTTTCAATTATTCAGCTGTCTGTCATCTTATATGGAACCAGAACAACTGGAACCAGGTGCAATGCAATAATAGGTACCAGCAAGTAAGCCCATTCCCCCAATAGGCACAGACTAGAAAAGTGTGTTAGGAACACAAGAGCCACACTAACTTATAATCTTAAGATAAACTGTTTTCAGATGGAGTAGTTGTATCAAGATCTGCAGCAACAAACTCTACTATTACACTGGCACACCTGCCTAATCTCGACACCAATAGGCCGAGAGAGAGAGAGATCATTTTTCTGCTCCACTCATTGTGCATTCATTGGTTGCTTCTGGTATCTTGGCTTATCAGGACGATGTTCTAACCAATTGAGCTACTCAACCAGAGCTCTGCGTCACTTTTAAAATTATCATATAAAAATGGCCAAAGTCTTCATAGAGCAAGATATTGGAAGACAAAGATAAAAAAACAAAGCTCATTTCAGAAATAAAGACAAAACCAGATGACAGGAACAAACAAATCAAAGGCAAGGGAAGTAAACACTGAAAAGGAGGAAAAATGTAAATATTGAAGTAAAATTAATAATTTTTTTTTCTAAAAATAGGGACAGACATTGAAAATAGACCAAGTCCAACCCAGAGATAATAAAATTCCTTGAGGAATAAGACCAAAGCGAGTAAACAGAAGATAAACTAAAAAAATATAATTCAAAAAATAAGTTCCTGAAATTAGAAAGAAATGAAACTACATATTAAAAGAACATACCACATTCCTTGTTAATTTTGATCCCTAGTAGTAAATATCAAGATATATTCTATCTACTAAAATTAGTAAGCTTCTAAAAAGTTTTAAAAAATAGCTTTAGAACCTCAGAAAATAGCAAATGAAAGAGCAAATGAAAATTAGATTACTGAAAGGCTTTTAACAGTGACAGTGTATATGACAGAAGAAAACGATGCCATGTATTAAACATGGGCCAGGAAAGAAATAGAAACAAAGAATTTTCTATCCAGCAAAACTCAGTTTGAAGTATAAAATGCAAAGTTAATCTGTTAACATCATGCAAAACCTCAGAGAACTCTGCTTTTATGACTGTGTTCTTAGGAATTTACTAAAGAATGGGCTTAAGACAACCACCATGACCAGAAAAACAAAGATTGCTACTGAGCATTAAAATAGTTACTTCTGCAGCCAAAAACTAAATGAGTGTTTAACTTGAGTTACTATAATTTATAATAGTCATATACTCCAACAATGTAGATATGGGAAAGGAATGTGCATAAAAATTATAAGCCATTTTCATTCATCTTATCAATGGCTATAATATTCATATTGTAATAATAGTATTGTAACACAAATGGTGTTTTTATAACAGAAAAGTAGAAGAAAAAGAGGGAGGAGGTAACAGTTATAGAAATTTTTAATTTTTAAATAAGCAAGACCACCTGTTAGTGTCCACAGGTGTAACATTTAGATGATCAAATAATAAATACAAGGAAGTAATTACTATGAAAGCCAGCATAACAGCTGTTTTTGTAAAGGAGACGCAAGGCAAGGCCGCTGAGGTGTCTGTCAAAGTTCTATTTCCAGACGCCAGTGTTTGCCTTATAATAATTCAGTTTATGTAACTGCTTAAAATTACCATTAGAACTTGCTGCTTTATAAAAAGTATGTGCAAATAAAGATAAGTGAAATGTGGAACTTGCACTTTATAACACAGACTATATATAATATTCACTTTTAATTGCTATGTGCAAAGAAATATAATTGGGAAGAAGATATCCTAACATGTAAAGAAATTCCATCTAGACATAAGGTTTTTTTTTTTCTTTTCCTCTTTAAGACTTGAAGTAACATTGGACAATGACCCTGACCTCTTGTATCTGCTTGCCCTGGGGCTGGATGGTGCCATTTCTCTTATTAGGCAACAGTGTTGGCACGAACCACAGGCTTCTGCTGTTATAATGACCTTCAAGTGGGACTGAAGAAGTAAAGATTTAATGAATGTCAGTTTAAAAGGTTAATAAAATGCTACTTTGATGTCCATGGGTTGTTCCCTGAATTACCCAGATCGCAGCATTTTATTTACATTAAATTATTTGGACTGATACCACCCAATTCATTAGATGATGGCCAACTCTTAATTCCATTTTTCTCTTATGTAATATTCACCTTCTTTCAGCTGCATTCTCAGAGTTGGTTGGGATCTTTTTCCATGTGATGAAATATTTCCCTTCTATCTTCTTAATAAAAAGAGAAAAGCGAGTAATTGCAAAAATGTGTAATCACCAGCGTTTGTATTTTCCATCATCTGAAGGACAAACACATTCCTGAATTTTCTGTAGTGCAACCAAAGTCTTTACTTGGTCACCAATTCCATCTCAGCTCATGTGTGGCTTCAACTCTGGCTTCTCCCATTTGAAAATTGTCTTTCAGTTCTCAAATGGGAGAATTAGGAAGCTCTAAGCTCTTCAGAGAGCTTCATAATTCACGTGACTTTGAACCGTAAGCTCCTTTTTAGGATCTATTATATTTCCCAAGATTTGCTTTTAGAGCATTATTCACTGAAAATGGTTTTTAGAAATAATTTCTAAAATAAGGCCAAAACCACAGCGCACGTGTTTCTATCCTCAGGTTTATGTTGATCACAGATACGCCATAGGACAGGTCATCAAAGATAGAAATGCTGCGCTGCTTTGCTCTGTCTTTCTGGAAAAAAAGTTGGTTTACACAGCAAAGACATGGCAGTTAACTGAGAGAGGGGAGTGGGGGATGTTCTTTGTCCCACTGTTTCTAAAGTTGCACTCCAAAAAAAACACAAAGTTAAAAAATTAAAGCTTGGAGCAGTGTGCCTTCTCTCTGCACCCTGAGCCTGGCCCATTTCTTTAAACCGCTCTGACCTCCGATCTGACCGATTAAGGGCAACTGTGTCCTCTCAGGTCAGACGGATCCTCCAGGAATGTACCGTGAAAACTCATGCATCACAATTACTGTGTCACTCACAGGCGTTCACTGCTCATCAGAACCAATCGCACTCACACCTCTCCCCTCACCCTCATGAAGTGGGCATCCCTTCTTTTAGACAGACATCCATCTCCTTCCAAACTCACGTTGCCATCTGGTCAAGTTCATGGATGGAGATTGTTATTTTTATGTGATATCCAATTGACACTTGACAGAAGCCAATAGTTTTCCACAACTTCAATTAAAAAACTGCTCCAGCTCCCATTAGATGGTGAAAAAAATAAGAAGCAATATCTCGATTGTAAAGAGTATTAGATTGTCCCATATGCATAAGAAGAACATAGTACAATAGAAGATTGCGCGTGGCTTTTGTTAACTTAAACTGCACCCTTTCCACGTTAGAATTCAAGATCATGAATCACTCTAGAGAATGGAGGAAATTAATGTCATATTAACACAACCCAATAGTGTGTAACTACCCACACAGGAGCCAATGCCAGACCCAGGCAAAGAACCTTGGCCACTAAGCATAATGACAACATACTAATGGTGGTTAAATCAATAACAAGCTCAATGGAATAGGGCAATATTTTTCTAAAAAAACTATACAGGCTTTTTTGAGATGAAAGTTACATTTTAAATAATATGTGTTTGATAAAAAGTAATTTTATTTTTAGGTCCTCGCCTCTTACAGAGTGAAAAAAAAAACAAAGGTTTGGGGAGAAAACAGTATGCACGGTAGTCAGTTTACTCATTGTCTTTGGAATTCAAAACAACCAGAGTGAAATAACTGTCATCTTTTAGCTGTTAACCTTTGTATCTCTAAGTCTCAGTTTCTTCACCTATATTATAGATGTAATATTTACCTGGCAAATTCTGGCTAAAGGTTAAAATGATAGTTTATATAAAGCTACTAAGTGTATTGCCTGGCAGGTATTATACATTGGGAGTGGGGCGTTTTAGCTGAAAAACCTGCTCACAGAACATTCACTTATTATTAAATAAAGGGTTCTGGTAAGGGACCAGGAGGTGAGGAATTGAAGTCAAAAAAGAAAACCATTCTTCCTAAAAGTTTTAGCAACAGGTAGCAACTGGTCCATACTGGAAAAACCTCATATTCCAGGGCACATATGCCATTTTTCGTTTTCCAGTATGCGAGCACTATGAAATAAATGTTTCCATGTCACCAGAAGCATGAAATGAACAGGGCCGTGTTGATGAAAAGCTTAGGTAGGACCTATTTTACTTGGGAATGAATTAACGTGCCACAAGAGACATGGGGTCTCCGTCCTCCAGCTTTCCCCCTGAAAAGCAGGAATTCTATCTCTGCCCATTTTGTTTCTTTCTTTTAAATTGACTTCAGGGCACTGTTTTTCTTCCTTACACTTGCTCTTACATTAAAATATTTGAGGTTCATTTCATTAATTCACTCTGAGATATTTTCTTAAAAGCATAGATAAAAGTGTCTACTCTTGACTTTTCCATTTGATTACTAGAAAATCATCATCTCTCTCTCTTGCGGTTTGGTTAATTAACTGTTATAGGCAGCACAAATAATTCCTACAGTAGTATGCTTATTGTTTTAAGAATTATGTGAAAATTAGTCTCTTACTACACGATTAGATTTTCAGATCTGGTAACGAACAAAAATAGTCTTTCTGTGCCATCTTTTAATGTGTTTTTAATCACCAGCTAAATAACAAAGAATTGTCTTTTAAAATAATTAAGACTGCATATCGAGTCTCCATAGGATGTCAACAATAAAGGGGTTAATGAAGCATTCAGTCATCATGCAAACAATCAAAAATGTCTTGCTTTAAACAACCCAAAGCAATTTCTGCCATCTAAATTCTGCATCTGTGCTGGAATAATTTCCATAGCATCAGAACATTTTTCATCCTGCAGAGATTGCAAGAAAAAAAGGAGGAAAGCTTACAAATGATGGCACCCTCCTATGTAAGTGGAGCCAAATATTTAAATGAAAAATCTGTCAAAAAAGCCAAGCTATTACTGTCTCACAAACCATGCTAAACATCATGCCATGACCCCAGTCACGGCACCATTTAGAACCAGGAAAGAGCGCTACGTCGAGAGATTTCCATTTACACGTTGCACACAGCTTCTCAGCATATTAATGAAACCTCTGTTATGTGTTACAGCAACACACACTTTCTTTTCCCCACTCTTTTTTTTTAAAGATTGTATTTATCTATCTTTAGAGGGGAAGGGAAGAAGAGAGGGAGAGATATATCAGTGTGTGGTTGCCTCTCACGCATCCCCTGCTGGGAACTGGCCTGCAACCCAGGCATGTGCCCTGACTGGGTTGCAAACCGCGATCCTTTGGTTTGCAGGCCCGCACTCAGTCCACTGAGCCATACCAGCCAGGGCTCTTTTCTCCACTCTTAACAATCCAAGATCAATCCAAGACTCAAGTCAAATACCGATTCACTGCATCTTTAAGAACATATCACTCATGGCCCTGATTGGAAATAATATATACCCTATATCAAATGAAACAAATATGTATTTAAAGGGCCTAAAGATAGAAATGGCAAGAATAAAAATTAAGATGTCCTTTATACATGTTCTGGTGTAAAAGATACATGGACAAGGCCAAGGGGGGTAGGATCAAGGGTGGGAGGTGGTCTTGGTTGGAGCAGGGAGGGGAGGTGGGGAAGAAATGGACACAGCTGTACTTGATCAACAAAAAATATATAAATATGTAAAATACTTAGTAATAAATGCGATGAAAGAGAAAAAACTGAAAACAAATTACAATGTCACATAAACTCTTCTGTGGGTTCTCTTAGCTACTCAGCATTTTCCATTATCCAAAAATTATACACAAGAGTACAATACTCGGAAGCCTCATTCAAGTGCTTATTAGCTAACTATTAAGCTTATTATTTAACCAACTGTCAATTGGCATTTGGGTCAGGGAGGTCAGAAACTACAGCATGCTTATTTTCTTTTATATTCCTAACTTATTTACTAGCAGATTATACTAGCATAGTAGTGTTCAATGCATAATTGCTAAATTAATGAATGTACAAAGAATATGTCTGATAGTTGGTTTTCCTTCCTGTTAAATGGGAGAAATAACACATCTGATGTTGTATGAATTAGTGGAGTGTACAGACTGCAAATAAAATAATTGGCACCTAATAGCTGCTCATTAAATTATTCACTGGAAATGAATTACAATAAAAATATTAATGGGTTTCTTTAGAAAAGAGGATTTGTTTTGGACCATGGACAAGAATCAATATACTTGGGATGAATATTATTTTGAAGTGCAAATTTACTTTTGTGTACTGATGGCCATTTAAATGAAGAAATAAAGTCAAGTAGTAATGTCTAAATAGAAACTTTTTTGGCATTTCTGGTTATATACACTGAAGACACTTCAGACTATTTAATAATTTCTAAAAAGGCTTTTTTATGCTCTCCATGGTATATAAAATGCACTCCAGATCAATCTCATCTATTTTGAGTAAGAGTTGGTATAATTTCCACTTACTACCAGGAGAGGACTAGAGAACAATTAAACATGGAGATCAAAGCTGTTTCTATTGAATGCGACTATAATGGACAAGGCAAACCAATTCACAGACCCAAATGACTGTTTTTCCCTTATAAGTGAGTTGTTTTGGCTGAGTATACTGTATAAATGTTCTACTTCCTAGACTTGGTGCCAGTCAGCTTGCATTTATACCGGGAATGGAATCCAGATTTCTCACAAAGGCTGTATCCATAGAGCCAAGGCTGCAATGAAGAGGGGCTATGCCCTTGTAAATGGTTAGAGAAACAGTGTAATTGTTACAAAAGAGTTGCTAACCATGTAGGAAATGCACAGCAGACACAGTTTAAAATTAGTCCAAATCACATACTTTCTACCTGATACTGTTCTTGAACTTTAACAATGCTCAGAACTCACGGGGATCATTTGACATTTTGTAGAGTGTACCAAATGGATTCATTTCAAACAAGCAGTGAAAACCAAAGAATCATTACATAAAGATACAGTCAGCCCTCCATATCCATGGGTTCTGTATCCATGGAGTTAACTAACCCCAGACTGAAAATATTCAAAAATGTTACATTGTGCCCTGGCTGGTGTAGCTCAGTGGATTGAGCGCGGGCCTGTGAACCAGACAATCGAGGTTCGATTCCCAGTCAGGGCACATGCTTGGGTTGCAGGCCAGTTCCTGGCAGGGGCCAGTTCCCAGCAGGGGATGCACGAGAAGCAACCATACATTGATGTTTTTCTTCCTCTCCCCTTCCTTTCCCCCCTAAAGATAAATAAAATATTTTTCTAAAAAATGTTACATTGTCACTGGGTTGTATGAGTGTGGCCTAAATGGTTGTGTCTATATTGAATATGTACAGGCTTGCTTTCTCATCATTATTCCCTGGACAATATAGTATAACAACTCTATAGCATTTATGTTGCATTAGATATTATGGAGAATGTGGAGATGATTTAAGGTATACAGGAAGATGTGTTTAAGCTCTACGCTAATGCTAGGCCATCTCATGTTAAGGAACGTAAGCATCCATTGATTTTTGTTTCTGTATGAGTCCTGGAACCAGTCACCTGAGGATAACGAGGAAGGAAGGGCTGTATTGTTATATTGTTTCCTCAAACCACCAAAACTTATCTAGGCTCAGATTTGCCACTGGAGTACGAATTTATGTCCCTGGCTCTTAGATAAACATGTTCTCGTATTTTAGTGTTCCTAAAATCGAAGCACACACCCCAGTGCACCACGTCTCCCCTCTCAAGTCAGTTATCAGCTAAATGAGGTGGCAAAAAGTAGAACCACAAAATGTATATTGTGATTTCCCAAACATAAATTATGCACTGGGTATCAAATTTACAATACATGGAGTCTATTATAAATATATTTGTGTGTATATTATATATCACATTAATGTATGTTTCTATATATGATACAAACATATTATGTATAATATAAATTTAGATACAGATGTATGTGGTGTAACTTGTAAGATGTTTGAAAAATCATTTTCCAGTAGTGTTAAATGAAACTTTAATAACATGATAGTTTGATTAAAGAAAGGGAGTTGACGGTCACCTCTGGGGTTGAGATTTTCCATCACTGCTTATCTTCACACACTCACAGTTGGTATTCAGCTTGTTCACAGCAGTGAATTCTCATCAACAATGTCTGCAGGGTTTAATTATTTAGCTTTCAGGCCATTCTTATTCTACACTTTATTTTAATAGGTGAATTATTATTTTATTAAATTATTTTTAAGGCTTACCACAAATAAAAAATGAAACTACTAATAACACAACAAGTTATTAAATAAAAGCCTAAAATACAGCTTCAATGATTCACACTTCACAGGCTTAAGAAGAATTAAAGTAATTGTTTTGGATAGAATTTAGGATTAAAATATTACTTCTTTACATTCAATTATCTTCATTTAAACCACTCTACTCATTTTTAGATCCATTTTGAAAAATATTGCATTATATTTTCACATTTCCAACATATTTAGATATTTCTGATCTCTTTTAGTTATTTCAGGGCTTATTTATACTTTGCTAAGTTATAAGTTCTGAAGATAATTCACTGCATAGGTAACCGTAGGTGCTAAATAGTAACTGACATGATATTACTGGCAATTTACCAAAGAGTATTTTAATAATTTCTCTTTTAATGGATTATTCAAGAATGTTTATAGTCTCTAATCAGTAATTAAAGCATATGTAGGATTTAGTATTGACTTTTATATTGAATTGGAAATATGCTGAAATTATCAGAGATTTTAGTACACACAACTTTAGGAAATTCTATTAGTTTGTGCATGTTCTTTAATGTATATGTGTGTATACACATAATATATTTCTGATTTTCAAACAACAAAAATATTTTTTAAAAAACTCTTCTCTAAATATTTCCATTAAATAATAGTCACATAGAAGTAAATATATAATTTTTAGGTAATGGAATGATTGCTTCAACATAACTACTTAAAAGCTTTATAAAGCAAGTATATACCTTCACCCAAAAATTTAATAATAAAGAATTTGAATTATTGACTAGAATATTGCAAATTAGAGCAAATCTCTGGATGTGAAAAGTAAGTATCTGTAGAAAAATGTTTAAAATCTAAAATTATCATAAAATATCTTAGTATTAGTAAAGGCAAAATATTCTAAATGGGAAACAGCATGGCAGAAAGACTAGAAATACAGATTCTGATATTTAGACAGATTATTCATCTACCTTTCAGTTTCTCCATATGTAAAATCACCACCATATTTGAATCTACCTCCTAGGACAGTTCTGAAAACTACATTAAAAAAGTGCTGGGTACATTGTAAGTACCTATTAACTGTCAGCCATGGCTATTGTTTGTGATCATTTACTCATCACAGCTCAGTTCTCACGTTCCTACTATGAACATTGCTCATCTTTGCTCAATGATGGTAACATTCACAATGATGATGAATGGAAGTACTACATTTTCCAGCATCTGGTTATAAGAATCAATAGATAAAATTGCCTTTGAAATCAACATCTTACTAGAAATATTAATTGGACAATGTCAGTTTAATTCACATTTTCATTTTGTTGTTGCTGTTGTTCATTATCTGGTCAAGTAACACACACACACACACACACACACCCAAGATCAAAAAAGGTAGCAAAAATAACCAAAGATCTACAGGAGAACTATAACCTTCCATAAATGGATGGAATAATCAGAAGTTATTTCCATTTCTCTAGATTATTTTTATTACAATATCTAAAATGTAAGAATAGAAATTAGTGAATCATAAACTACTATAATCATCACTTTTTTCAAATACTTGTTGTTTATAGTTCTTGATTTTTAAATCACCTATTTTTTTCTTTTTTAAAATTTATTTAATTATTTTTCAAGTACAGTTTTCTGTCTATTACTCCCATCCCATTCCACCCCCCCTGTGCTCCCCCCTCCCTCCCATTTCCACCCTTCTCAGTTGTTATCCATGTATCCTTTATATATGTTCCTCTAAATCCCTCCCATATTTCCCCTGAAATTCCCTCCCCTCTCCCCTCTGGTCACTGTCAGCCTGTTCTCTATTTCAGTGTCTTTGGTTATAATTTGCTTGGTTGTTTGTTTTATTGTTTAGCTTCCTGTTAAAGGTGAGATCATATGGTATTTGTCCTTCAACACCTGGCTTATTTCACTCAGCATAATGCTTTCCAGTTCCATCCATGCTGTTGCAAAAGGTAGGAGCTCCTTCTTTCTTTCTGCTACATATACACAATGGAATTCGCCTATTTTTTAAGAGTTTTGTATATGACAAAATTAAAATTTGACCTGTTAACATTAAAAATATAACTTAGCAATATTCTTTTACAATTTTCAAGTAGCTACTTATTTCAACACAATGATAATGTGAGGCACGGCCACATAAGCACTTTTGCTTTTGAGAAAAAGCAGACAAAGGCTGGGTGAAACGAGTCGCCATATTGTGCGAGTATGTAACAGGGGTCCACTTCTTGCAACAGTATGGCTCAGGAGTATTCAAGAGACTTCAGACTGTGAAGCCAAAGAGCATGTGAGTCAGAGTGGTCCTTTCATGCCTTTGATGTACAAAGCAAATCAGCCTGAAATCATCAGAGAATTTCCATGACAGAGGTTGGACAAATCTCAGCATGATCAAAGCATTCCAAACCAATGACATTTGAAAGGAAATTAGAGATCTCTCCACTGAGATTTAGCCATCTTCTAAACGGAATAAATGCAAAAATGCTAAGATGGATGGATATGTTAAGCACAGTTAGCATTCCTCCAAAACACCACCATGGGGCTTTATTTGTTAAAGCAGTATGAACCATACCTATTTGCAGACCATAGAATTATCTGAAGAAAAGCTTTCTTGCTACTTTATGTTCCTTATCATATAGTTCAAAATGAGGAATTACCTACTGAAAATACTATTTAATTTGTCGTATTGCAGAGAAGGGATCATTATGTAACCTTAAGGACAGAGTTATTAAGAATTGATCTTTTATTCCTACTGATGCAAAACACCCGGTAACAAACTGTTGTAACTCTAATGAGAATGGCTATAATAAAACTTAGTGCCTTAACATGTTTTAATGATTCATACAACAGTTGTTACTTATTTGGATGAATTGCTGAAGTGCTAAAATTTATTGTTATCCCTCACGTAATCAGCAGTTACAAGGACAGGTTGTAAATTCAAAGCCAGCATTTGCTTTGCAAAACACATCTTCAAGTATTTTGTAATATTCAGAAATAAAATTTATTCTTAGAAAAACTAAGCATTGAAAGAGTCTTAGCATAGGGCCATGCTGATTGTTTTAGAAACATTGAAGCCCTGGCTGGTATAGCTCAGTGGATTGAGTGCAAGCCTGCGAACCAGAGTATCGCGGTTCCATTCCCAGTCAGGGCACATGCCTGGGGTGCGGGCCAGTTCCCAGCAAGGGACACACAAGAGGCAACCATACATTGATGTTTCTCTCCCTCTCTCCTTCCCTTCCCCTCTAAGTATAAATAAATAAAATCTTTTAAAAAAAGAAACATTGAAGTGTATAAGCAGTATTACACAAAATGGTTCTGAGACTATTTGATTTTGCATATTCAAGAATAATTATGTAATATAATAAGCTTATTCTAATTTAGTTTTGCAGATGGTCATTCACTGAAGGGAAGAGGATTTTGTATGAAGCACATATATGAGAACCTGCTTTGATATATTTAAGAAGCTGTGTGTATATTGGCGTTTAAGCAGCTACATGTCTTTATACTGTTCATCACACGTAGAGTATTTGGTAAATATATTGTAAAGCAGGAGTCCCCAGCTGGGCAATACAGCAGGAAGTGAGCAGGGGGCTAGTGAGCAAAGCTTCCTCTGTATTTACAGCCACTCCCCCTAGCTCACGTGACCGCCCGGGCTCCGCCTCCTGTCAGATCAGCGGTGTTAGATCATTACAGGAGTGCGAACCCTACTGGGACCTGCACCTGTGAGGGATCTAGGTTGCGTGCTCCTTATGAGAATCTGATGCCTGATGGTCTGAGGTGGAGCTGAGGCGGTGATGCCAGTGCCCTGGGGGAGGCTGCAAACACCGACTACCTTTAGCAGACAGTGTTGACGGCACAGAGCTTGTAATGCATCAATTGCTTACAGACTCATATCAGAATGTTACCAGTGAGTGGCAAGTGACCATTAAGCTGCATCTGGTGGCGGGCTTTAAGTCAGACTCAGACACTTATTTCAGTCCACACATGGCTCGCCCGTGATATGACTTATCGCTTCTGTCTGCACCTCTTGCCTGCACTGTGCACTTGTTTCGATCACAGTTTTGGAAAGCCCACATGCTCACCCTGGCGTGCGGTGCATTGTGTAATTATTTCATTATATATTCTAATATAGTAATAGAAATAAAGTGTCAATAAATGTAATTCATTAGAGTGATCCTAAAACCATGCCCTGCCCCCATCCATGGAAAAATTGTCTTCTACAAAACCAGTCCCTGGTGCCCAAAAGGTCAGGGGCCACTGGACAGCGTTCACTGTGAAAAACATTACGACACTCATGCTGCAATGAGCAATGTATTGTCCACAACTCAAGGAGCTTGTATTCTGTGGAGGAAGATGGGCATACAGTCAGAGCACCACGGCATGGTGTGACAGAGACCCTACAGAATTACGTGGCCTGATTGTGTTATTTTATTAGAACTGGGCGGCCTAACAGCAGAAAAATATCGATGAGTACCAACAGTGTGTGAGGCCCTCTCTTGCACGGTGCAGTTCAATTCTAAAACGCCACAATAGATGAAAACACACATACATTTTGGAGCATCTTAGAGGGTTGGAAGACCATGGTGTGGTTGTGTACATGTGATGGCATCATGTTTAACATCCCAGGACCTGGCTTTCTTGCCCCAAATTTTGCCCGCACTACTGTCTGTAGAAGCTTGAAAAATAGAGACAACAGTCCTTAACAGAGCTATTGAGAATGAGTACAGAACCTGATAAATATTAGGTCTCCACAAACATGTGTCAACATTGTTGGCAATGTTGCTATATGTCTTGGTCAATAAACTTAGTTTTCTTTCTTTGCTGATTTTAGATTTTGGTTTTGGTAGACAATATTATCTAAGGAAACTTTTTCTTTACGTCAGATGGGTGAAGTAAACTGGAACTTGAGTGGTAACTGGAAATGTGGATCCACCTCAAATTGCAAAGGTCTTGAAAAAAACTAAGTTCTTAAGGAATTCAGTCTCTAATAAAATATGATTATTCTGTGTCATTTGTTTACTTGTTTATTAAAGAGAACTGCCTTCAGAAAGCCCAATGACTAAAGCAAACTCCCACACCTAGGAAAGGGAAGAATAAGGCCTAAGAGATACCCTGTGATTGTAGAAGCCTCTTGCTTCCTTATTCTTCCTACTCTAATTCACAGGGTTCAAATATAGAACTTCTTTTAAAATGATCCTTTTCACCAAAAGCAGAGTAAATAACTTGCAGATCCATGCCTTTCAGCTGTCAGCCTTTCAAAGGCTTTTCAAATATTTTAATAAACACTGTGTTTACAACAAACATTCTTATTTTATTGCCACTGACAGGGCATATAGAATAATTACAGTTGGTTATATCTCAGACTTTTGACTTTTCCTCTCAGCAAAGATATTACCTGGGGGTTGATCTATTTATACTGATGTGTGCTTGTTTTTCTAAAGGCTTGTCGCAAATATTTGGCAAGCTCACCAACTGTAAATATTACGTATCTCAAACTAATTCTGCCTTATGACCCATTGATTCCATACACCCTGGGAATATGCCCTAAAAACCCTGAAACACCAATTTGAAAGTGAGGCACCCCTATATTTGTGGCAGCCCTATTTACAATAGCCAGGTGTTGGAAGCAGCCCAAGGGCCCACCTTGATGAACGGGTAGATGAACGGGTTAAAAAACTGCGGTACATTTACACAATGGAATACTATGCAGCAAAGAGAAAGAAGGAACCCTACATTTTGCCATGGCATGGATGGAACTGAAGACTATTATGCTACATGAAATAAGCCAGTTGGTGGAAGGCAAATACCATGCAAGTTCACTTATAGCTGGAATCTAATAAACAAAATAAGCTAATGAGAAAAATAGAACCAGAGCTGTGGAAACATGAAACTAACAACTGCAGGAGAAGAGGTGGAAGAGGGGGGATGGTGGAAGGAAGGAGAAGGGACTAGTCAAAGAACATGTATGAAGGACTCATGGACACAGGGGAAGAGGGCTTGACTGTGGACAAGACGGGGTGCTGTATGGAGGGCAACAAAAGGGAAAAAAAAATTGGGACAACTGTAACAGAATAAATAATTAAAAAGTAATTTTTCTATATTTAATACATTTGCTCTTCTCCTATATTTATTTTCAAAATCTCAAAATGTAATTTTTCATTAAACTGAAGAATGCAACATTTACCTGGCTGGTGTGGCTCAGTGGATTGAGTGCTGACCCGCAGACCAAAGGAATGCTGGTTCAATACCCAGTCAGGGCACATGCCTAGGTTGCAGGCCAGGTCCCCAGCAGGAGGCACATGAGAGGCAACCACACCTTGATGTTTCTCTCTCCCTCTCTCTCCCCCTTCCCCTCTCTCTAAAAATAAAGAAATAAAATCTCTAAAAATAAAGAATACAACATTTAGAGCAAAATAATTCTACTTAGAAGACAAATAAATCTAGCTAGAAATCTCTTATTGGAAGTTTCAGTGTTCTCCAGAGTAAAACAGAGGTAATCCTGTCGTGATTATTAGTGACTTACTACTCACTCTTTCAAAAGTAACCAGTCATTTTTGGTGTTCTATTTTTCTCCCTCTGCTAAATTTTTAAAAACTCTGCCTCATGGGCCGTGAACATTTCTGAGCTATTTGCAGTATAAAATCCTTTGCTTCATCTGAAAAAGGCCAAACTAAATAAATTGTCTGTAGAGGAGTATAGTACTACAAGATTTTAACCACCTTATTCCTGAGAGATTATTTTAATATTTAGGTCACAAAAAAAGAGGAAAGATTAAAAGCACAAATTTTGTACCTCATTCTAGGTGATGAGAAAGTTTTCATGAATGCTTTTTGTAATGCGTTTATTTAAAAATAGAGGGAAAGACCCCCCCTCCACGGCAATGATAGGAAAGATGTTATATAAACGACACTGTGTTGACCGCACTGGTCATACAAAGATGGAGCCTTGACCTAAGGCACCACCGACCAGATGACAAACACAGAGCTTGACAGCAGAGGAACTATGGGGGGGGCCACATCTCAGATGAAGGTGGCAGGTGGTTGTGAACCCAACTGAGGAGCGTTTGGACTTTCAAAATGTCTTTGTCAATAGCTATGGGGATAGTAAGTATGATGATTTTTCATAGATGTTTACAACATAAAAAGAATTTTGTTAAAAATATATTGAGGAATAGATACCTTTTGAGAATCTATTTTACTCACACGCTTTGCAGAAAGAACCTATTAATTAATGTAGCATTTGTCAAAGAGAAAAAAGTCCTCTCCTAATCTTTAGTCAATAATAGTCTTAAAAGAAAAATAGTAAAGCTATGAAGCTAATGATTCTGAAAATTAGTTAAAATATTGATATTTATAGAAAAATTTGTTTTTTGTTTATATTTTAATTGACAGTTGAAATAATAGCTCCCTGAATTATACATGAATAAAAGGTTCAGGCTGGTAGAAGTATATACATATACATGTCTTTATTAAATAGGCCAATGAATTTCCATTGCCAACTTAAAATATTATTTTTAGGACTCAAAAGTTAGTGTCGTATTATGCTAAATATTTTTTCAATCATTCATTCTAGGAGTTTATAAAAGAAGCAAATTAAGGAAGTGAAAATGCTATTGCTTAGAGCAAGTTCTCTGGAGTTGGTGACATTTATTAAAAATAAATATTACTAAAGGAATGCATTACTCTTTATGATCAGGCAATTCAATTTGTTTAAAGTAATCAATCGTTATTTTTTGAGTTTAGAACAATCCAGCCAGTTGTGATTATTCAATCATCCACATAAAAGGTACATCTAGTTACTTGGGTGGATTGTAATTTAGCAATGAAATGAGTCACCAGATATGCGCAATTAAAAATGTTGACAATGACTACGCATGGGTGCCAGGTGGGCACTAGACTTACCAGGGGCAATCACCCCGTAAGTTATGTAAATGTCTGATCACGATGTGGCACAGAGAAAGCTAATATAATATTGAACGCCAACTGTAATTGAAAAATATAAAGTAATTAATTAATTAATTAATTAATTAAAATGGTTGAGAATGAGCGTTACTTAAGATTACTGCACCTGCTTATTTATCCGCAAAGGTCTTACTGCGGGAACTGTAACTGATGCCCCTCTGGTACAGCGCTCACAGACAGTATTCTATAAATGCTGCTGGAAATAATACAGTTTAGGGAATTATTTCTAACTTTGAATAATTATGAAATCTGCAATTGAGTCATTCTTCAAAAAGCCAGCCCATAAGTGCTTTTTGACCCTACATTTAGAAAACAGGGACAGCAACTTTTTTCATGAATTTTTGGTTTACTTTTCAAGAAGAAACTTGGATCAAAGTTCAAAGTGCTTCCTGCTATTTAAAATCACTTTTTATTTGTTGTTGTTAACCAGTTATGTATACTTATACAACAAGGACTCCTCTGGCTACCCCAAGGCATATTCAATGCCAGCCAGCAGTTTACTTGTATGTAAACATTTATGTTTTTCTTTTATTTAATCCAGATAAATCTATCATGGAAATATAATTAATATTTCTAATATAAATGTAATGTTTTATTATTAGCTGTGCCAAAAAATATCAATTAATCCAGTTCAATCTGGAAAAAAATTAGACTTTATCAAGATGTAGATACCATATTTAATGGCATGGGTACTTCTCTAGCAATTCCTCATGAATGAGTCTGTTTTGCAAGGCAATTTGAAGTCAGACTTGGGTGAGATGACTTTGCCCATGTAATATTGGGCCTTAAATTCCTCTAATTTGAATGAAATGCATGTAAGAAAAGAGTCATATTTTTCTGACTCTTCTAATTTAGTGTCTTTAATTTTATATACATAAATTACATATGGCTGCACTTATTAGAGGAGACCATTTAAAACCTGAGTGGTCCACTCACCTGAATCCTTAGCACCTGAAACCTTGTCTGCAAATAATAATATTGCCTTGCATGTTGGAACATAATTTTTCTTTCCAACTATTTTCACACCTATTATCTCTTTTTCTTGGGATATTCTTGGAAGAGACACCAGTCACAGGTGTATTACCTATATTTCACTGTAGAGAAGATTGACCTCCAGTGATATTAGACGACATTTGAAAGCCCCACGTCGAGTCACAAAAGACCCATACAATATTTCATTTCACCCATACGAGGGAACATCTCACCATCTCCATGGAGTCAATGGAAATTTAATAGGACATCCTCAGCCTTGCTGGTAACTTTGGTGAGCCTCTGAGTCCCTCTCCAAAATACGTCATGGACCCAGCCACTTCGGTCCATTTCTATCACTGCCTTGCTTTGTGTGCTCCGTAAGTCAGCGGGCTCCAAGTCGTTCTTCCTTCTTCCACGATTTTACTCTCCTCATCTATCGTCCAAAATAAGCTAAGAGACTTTCTCAGGGTCACACAATTATTCAAATGCACAGCCTGGAGGAAAACCATCTCTTCTGATATTTGATTCCTAAATGAAAACATAAACTCCTCCAAGGCAGATATTCTGATGCTTCACTGCAGTGGCTGGCCAAGTGTTGTACGCATAATAGGTACATCATAAACACCCCGATTTAATACCATCATACGACCTTGGCTAAATCAAGCATCTTATTAAATCAAGCGTACCTTGCCCCTGTGCAATAGTGGTGGTTATGGAACCAGCCAATGTTAGAATATCTACAGGCTAAGTATTGAGTTACTTTCAGAGTTGCGGTTTTAAACTCACAGTCACAAGGGGCAGCTTCATAATACACTTCTATTTATATTGTTTCCTCCTATATTTAGCCCAACCACTTCCAGCGGAGACATTTCAAATATACAGAAGTAAAAGCAAGCTTTTAGCCTTAACCTTAATTGATGCTCTAAGGTGGAAAAACCCCTTCAGCAAGGAGGTTCCTCAGCTGGATAAAGCACTGTGTCCTAGAAGGCCCCCAAACTGCATTCCTTCTGATCTTTCTCCACACCAGCCAGCCACTGCTCGGCAATTCAAGAAGACGGTGCTTAAAAGGACTTGCAAGTTTGACAAAAAAAGTTGGAGAAATTGATTGGTATTTAGAGTTTAGTGGTCTCCTATGGGTGTTCCTGGGTTTCTGTGACTGATTTTGATGAAGTGCTTTTATTTGTCTCTCTACCCAGAGACTGCGGATGAATTTGCAATAGAGCAGCATGCCTTCTGCTTAGCTTTGTCAGGCACCACTTAGACATGTTATAATTTATTTTCCAGGAAAAATATTTCTCATGAGGGCTTCTAGCTAACACAGTTATAAAGCAGCTGGCTACTGTTCAGCCTGTTGTCTGCCGGCAGCTGGGCTTCCCTGTCAAGGCTGAGAAGAAGCACAACCGTGGAGGAATGTTGCGGAAGATGGTGCAGAGACCCGTCGTCCTACTGGGGCAGGCTGGAACCTGCTCCTCCGGGCTGCCGCTGGTGGCCAACACATTTGGAAACATCCCATTACGTCTTGCAGGGGAGTACGGTTACTGTGTGCGCGTGTGAGATCGTACAGTGAAGTCTGTCTTAAACAGGCATTGGCTTGTTCTAGTCATTGTGCAGACCTGAGACTGCCCTGGGAAATTCATGACCTCACCCAGCTATTTTTCCAAATGTAAAACATGTAAAACATGTTCCAAATGTAAAATGTCTTTTTTTTAAAGATTTTATTAATTTATTTTTAGAGGGAGAGAAATATCAATGTATGGTTGCCTCTCGTGTGTCCCCTGCTGGGAACTGGCCTGCAACCCAGGCATGTGCCCTGACTGGGATTTGAACCGCGATTGTCTGGTTCGCAGGCCCGCGCTCAATCCACTGAGCTACACCAGCCAGGGCAAAAAAATAAATAAATAAAAATAAAACGTCTTTTTTAAAACCCAACACTGAATCCACACATTTTGTGAGAAAATGTTCATATTATAAGAAGTAAAGAGGAACTGAGGTTAACTGATCTTAATGTTCCTAGTTGCATCCTCAACTCTGGGGCATGTACGGGACACTGGCCAAAACATTTCACCTATTTTTTTATTAGTGTATACACGATGTGCCACCAAATCTCAGACACTCTCAATTGTAACACATTTTTATGGACCACTGAGAAACAAAAAATTCTGCCAAATAACATTGTATTTCTTATCCCTTCAAATTTGCTTTTATTTTTTCATTGAAAGAACTCTTTTAGAGTTACCTACACTTAGATTTTTATCATAGCATTCTTTTACATAAAAAGGAAATCTTAAGGTAAATAATTGTTTCTGAAAAATGCTTAGAAGTTCATCACTCGGTATGGAATTCTGAATCATTCTTCAACTCAGAGTCATCAAAGCCTGAGTTTGAGCACAGGATACCATCTTCCGCGCCAACAAACTACCCATCCTGTAATATCTTGTGCAAGAGTCCATCCACCCCCTAATGTTGCCTCCTGGATTTTTTTTTTTTAATTTGTAAACACCCATGATGCAAAATTTAAAGCTTCTGATTTCTTACTTATACCTGAGGGTGTCCATAGAAAACCCTCAAACAACTAGGCCTCAAGTTCTTTCTTCATCTGATCTGCCAATGGTCTGTGCACTACAACAAGAGCAGCGATGGGCTGCGGTTACCCAGGCACGCCTTCAGGAACAACAAGCCAGGTCCACAAATGCACAAGCAATGAACATCATAACCTGACTGTAAGAGGTCATGGATTGTAAGATGTACCCATACTTTCAAGAGGTTAAAATGTAGAAAATATGCACCGTAGGTTAGAAAAAGGTATAGAGAACTCGGGTTGCCAAATGGGTCTATCAGGCAGTACGTGCTGGCAAGTTCCGTGGGGGGATGGAAAGTTCCCCAGAGAAGGGCTGAAGCATCTTCCCTCCTTCATCACTTGCAGCACAGTGAAACACAGATGAGGCTGTGAGCTACGCTAGGTGGATTTATGGATTATGCTCTACAGCTTTAAACAAACTGGATCCCTAAACCAATGATGTGGTGTAAAAGATGACTGTGTATAAACCATAGATTTAAGATAATACTCCTGACTCTAGCCCCGGGGGCAACAAGAGCTAATACTTTCCCTACCCCCCATTATGTACAAACTTTTTTTAACCACAGTAGTGGATTTAAAAATATCATCATATCTAACAGGAAATAGGTCATATGTTTGCAGTTATCTAGGAGCCACTTGAAATACAGACAAAATACACTTTATGTGTAGATATACTGCCTTGAGGTAGGAGTAATAATGTTAAAGCAAAGCCATCACAATCAGCAAGATATTTTTAAAGCAAGCATTCAGAGTCTCTTTCAAAGTTTTTTCCTTTTTTAACAATTTATTTATTTATTTTTAGAGAGAGGGGAAGGGAAAAAGAAAGTGTGGGAGAGAAACATCAACCTGTGGTTGCCTCTCATGTGTCCCCTTACTGGGGACCTGACCTGCAACCCAGACATGTGCCCTGACTGGGAATCGAACCAGCAACCCTTTGCTTCACAGGCCCATGCTCAATCCACTGAGCTACATCAGCCAGGGCCAAAGTTTTTTCTTTTATAAAAGACAAAAAAAAGCCACCTCCCCCTTGAGAACTAATTCTTCCTGGCACAGTAAAAATGACTGAGAAGATGTGTGGCAAATGATTTGTTAACTAATTAAAATGCATTATTTTGTTTGCAAATGGTATTGCTGTATGCACTGAAAATATTGCTGAAATTGTGAGGAAATAGGCATTAGAACAAATTAAGTCATTTTGGTCATACAGTTAAATAAATAAAATATATTTTTGATATACAGTCAAATAAGTCAAATACATATTTTCTAACCTTTCTTAGCCTATACATACATTTGCTCAGTAGCATTTCAAGTGTAAAAATAACTGAGGGAGCTATTAAAGAAACAATGTATCTTAAAAAGCAGGACCTCAACAGTAGTAAGTGAAGGGGAAAGTAAAGCTTTAAGTGGGAAAATTTTTTAAGCATAAGGACAACCATTAATAAAAAGAAGGTTATCATACTAGAATGAGAGAGAGGGAAGGAGAGAGACTCCAGAGTAAGGCTGAAGATATCACCACGCTTTATAGCTCAGATCATGAGTCTCCACAGGCAAACTGTTACAACAAATATATTGAAACCAGAATCCTACAGGTGCTACAGACAGTTCAATCAGGAGAACTTCATAACAATCACAAAGATATACTTTGAATGACAGAGAAGTCATACGAACCCTTTCTCGTATAGGAGGTTCAATCGTTATCTCCCTGAACCAATAAGTAAGTAAATAAATAAATAAGGGGCAGTAAAACTTAATTATTCGTCTCCTCTAAGAAGGCAGCTACCGGGGCGTGAGTTCCGCAGCACAGCGGCAGCCCGGGAAGGCGTCCACGTGTCTCCCCGTGAAGCTCCAACCTGCTGGGCAGCTGCACTTTGGAGAAGGATTTCCCCACTCAAGACACAAACACGTCCGAGAGGCCCGTGCACTGAGCCCCCTGAAGGTGGGCATGCTGGAGCAAGCAGGAGACGGGATGTGGGGACAGAGACGGAGCCACAGCCACGGCCTGAAGCTGTGGCCCCGGCAGATGCGGTAGCAGCGTGGGTGTTCAAAACGCGTCATAATCCTTTCAGCAGTGAAGGCGTCAGCGAGTCTCATCAAGTAACTAAGGGGCCCAAGGTGCATGATAGAAGCCAGCATCAGAGTTTGAACTCGGGTCTTTTTCCAAATCTCACTTTTCCTTCACTCCTGATTTTTTAACTAGTGAAATTATGCAAAATAACTGAAATCTTTCCACCTTCCTAAGGGATCTCTTTACTTTTCATTTTGTACCATCTGGAATCTAAAGTCTACAGAGAAGCTGCAGAAATGTTTCTGAAGATACTACTTCTTCATGTCCTCCCCTGCTNGATGTGGGGACAGAGACGGAGCCACAGCCACAGCCTGAAGCTGTGGCCCCGGCAGATGTGGTAGCAGCGTGGGTGTTCAAAACGCGTCATAATCCTTTCAGCAGTGAAGGCGTCAGCGAGTCTCATCAAGTAACTAAGGGGCCCGAGGTGCATGATAGAAGCCAGCATCAGAGTTTGAACTCGGGTCTTTTTCCAAATCTCACTTTTCCTTCACTCCTGATTTTTTAACTAGTGAAATTATGCAAAATAACTGAAATCTTTCCACCTTCCTAAGGGATCTCTTTACTTTTCATTTTGTACCATCTGGAATCTAAAGTCTACAGAGAAGCTGCAGAAATGTTTCTGAAGATACTACTTCTTCATGTCCTCCCCTGCTTAAAACCTTCTCTGGTCTTCCTAGTATGCCTTGTTTAAAAGGCCAGGCACAATGTGTCTCCACCTCCCCCTAATCCTGACATTAACATTACTAGTTTGTAGCTAGCCTTTTCTTTGATAGAATTTGGCGAAAGAAAGCCCACTTGTTCACTTAGAAATTCCTTTGTTTCATTCACCTGTCTGTTTAGTCCACCCCCTATTTGTTGCATCCCTTCCTTTTATGCCCAGTGTCTTGCCCACACAGCCCTACAGTCTCTGATAGAATGAAAAGCAAACACACGGTTACTATACCCTGTAGGCCTTCCTACTCATGACGCAAGGAAAAGACGATGGATATCTTGAAGGGGACATCAACCAAACATGGCCTGCATGGATGGAGGGGGACAATCCGGAGAGGGTTTTCTGACAGAGGTGACATGGGCAGCGTGTAGCAATATATCATGTTTCAAGGCAGGAAGGAGGGAGAAAGAACTTTATGTGTGAGTGTAGGGCCCCAGGACTGAGTTGGGGGAAGACAGACCCAAGATCAAGGAGTCTGATGGCCCATGAGGCCCGATAGACAGGAGACTAGCAAAGAAAATAGGACCCGTGTCATTAAGGCTTTTTACATCTAGCTTCCATGCATGTTACAATAGGCAGTTTAACATTAGGAGGAAGTATTTTTTCAAAACTGAGGATAGATTTTTATATTGATCACATCTTTCAGGGTGTTCATTTAATACTCATGTGGAAAGTATGAGGGTTGGACTCCAGTGGGTGTCTTTTCCTTTTATTTTTGCACATGAGAATACAATAAATAAAAATGGAACTGGTGTGTCTGAAGCAAACATGAGAAATCCAGACCATTCCCCTCCATTCTAACCACTAGAACAGCTCTGAAAAATATCCTTATTCCCCCATATCAGTAATCCAAGAAGAACACTTTTTCATCGTCGGCCTAGATGGTTTCTAATCTCTAATATACTTTAAACTTTATCATACTAAAGTTCTGTTTTTCTCATTTTCTTTCTCTATTAAAAATGGAAGGATGTGTTCATAATTCCATCAGTGAATGTTACATGCTGCCTAAATAACCGGGAAAACAAAATTAATTACATGGTAGCACCGAACACTGTGATAGGAGAACTTTAGAACTATTTTCATTGTTCTTTATTACCAAAAAAAAACCACTCTAAAATTTAGAAACTAGAACAATAATAACTAGTTATTTCTCTCAGTTCTGTTAGATGGCTGGAGCGTTAACCCACATATTCCAGCTGGACTAACTCAGTGGGATTCAGCCAGGGGTCAGCAAGGCTAGAAGACCTGAGTGCACTCACTCACATGTCTGGCAGTTGGTGTCCACTGTCATCGGGAGCCTTGGTGTTCCCCCTGCCCCACCTCCACCATAGGCTAGCCTGGCTTCTAGAAATGGCGATCTCAGAGCCACATTCCAAAGCCTCTTAAAACCCAGCCTCAGAAGTCAAATAACGTCACTCCCGCCATAGAGGTCAAAGCGAGTCGCAAGGCCAGCCCAAACTCAACAGGTGGAGATGAAGAATCCACCTCCTCGTGGAAGGAACCAACCAAGCATTCTTGTATGTCAACTGTTCCCCAAAAGTGACCACCCCTACTTTTCTCTCTCAAGATTACACCAAAAACCCATCCTTGGAAAAATTTGGCAGCCTATTATAATCTAGCTGCCCTCTTTGATTTGTGTATTGGAAGACTGTGCACAAATGCGTGTATTTGCAGAAATGCGCTTATTGAAACAACTCAAGGGGATCTTCTGAATTGAGGAAAAACATTTACATTGGAACAAATTACATTTTACTGAAAACCTAATTGTTACACTGAGAGCTATACACTGTTGTAATTGCATACTCCTAATTACACACGCTACGTTATTTTAAAAAGAATGGCATTGTTTATTTGTGATATTCTTTGCTTATTTACATTTGCATATTTGAGCAAGGAGTGAGTCATTTCTACCACGTGGCCGAGATTGTAATCTGCTCATAAGCACAAAATTAATTCGGGAGTGAGAAGCAGTTCTGCAATGGGAAGAGAGAAATTTCTCCTGAGGCAAGACGTTCTACAATTGTTTCTAAATTTCTATATAATTAACGAAGCACTTGCCATCTGCAACGACTGACCCGTCAGAGCTGCTCCTCTGAGATCATTTTGGTGACATTTAAAAAATTGAATATCCAAAAGCCATATTTGACATAAATGGATTAGCCCATTCTTGGAAATAGAAGTAATGCTCAAGATAGAATGTTCTATGAGATGCTGCTTAACATGGGTAACCTTGACCATTCTAACTCTCAGAGTCTCTCAGGGCTGCCCAGATGGTGACCTCGTTCTCCCCGTTTCGTGACTTTGATTCTGTAAACGCTACTTGAACCTCAAAGCCAGTAACCCAGTCAAACCTCTTACTTAAGTATACAGTTAAGCATATAATTCCTTTTGAATTATAATCACATTTCCTGATTGATGGGTCAGGGATTAAAAAGGAGAGGGGCTCAGATATCCTTTAAGAGCTCAAATGGAAAACTTGGAATCCCTTTCCAACATTTCTCATTCCTCGATAACAATTAATATTGACAAGGGAGAAATGTGCTGTGTCACAAACGAAGGTATTTTGCCATCTACATGAGAATCGGAGCTGAGTATAATGGCTACTTTGAGTAGCCTGATTGTTTTCTTAATGTCACGAAAATTAATAGCGTAATTGACTATTGATGTGGTTTTCAGAAAAAAGCACAAAACAGACCATTCCTGATTAATAATAGCTCTTCTTGTCACTACTAGTTCTTTTGAAGACATGTTTAATAAAAGGCAGTACTTTTTTTCCTTGAGAGCAATGCAAGCACATTTTTTATGGCATGATGTGTGAGTGCATTCGACTCTCAAGAAACGAAAAGTTCAAAGTGGCCAGGACCACAAGCATAGCCATGCTTAAATTTCAGCGACCAGTGGGGAATAGTTACTTACTACACTGTTCACTGAAATTGTTCCTTTACCTTAACACATGAAAGAAAGGAGTCTAACATTTCATCCTATTCCGGAGGAGATTGCCCCTACAGACCGGTAATAAAGTGTCCCTACAAGTCCAGTCTGTGCTCCTGGCAGAGAAACTTCTAAGTGTGTAAGCTCGTGACTGATCTTTGCTATTTGATGTATTTGAAGTTCATTACTGTAGTAACAAGAACTTGAAAACATGAGAAGTAGGCTTACATTGTCTAAAGAGTCTTACAGTGACTTTGTCTGTGTATCTCAAGGATTAAAGGAGAGTGTCAATATCCCTTCTGATGAATGAAAAGGATCTGTTTCAATCAGGTGGCCTCATGGTTATATATTATGATCATTAATAGATCTTTCTTGCTTTTATTGGCTTAGATTCCATTTTCTGAAACCATGAAGCTGGGAGTCACTTTTTTTTTCTGTAGGGCTTGAAACAAAATTATCAAAGCCTTTAGAGATGGTATACGTTAAAAAAAAAAAAACTTCAAATAAGATTTCCATGTTTGCTTTTCTGGGGATACAACATTTTGAGGAATATTTCCTGATGCGATATTTACTCCAGTGAGGTTAGCCAACAAAAATTGTTCACAAAAATAATAATAATAAAATATTCTATCATATAACATTGGTGACTCCAAATTAAATGAGCCTGTGATCCAAGCAAAGCATCAATGAATCGAGACTTGGATTGAGATCCTCAGCAAGGGCAAGATCCACTAGAATCCACCTTTGCAAAGCTGTTTAAAGGCATATTTATACAAAAACCAGTTTTACGTCATGCCTCTGTGTTAATCAAATTGTACTGAATTATTGTGTTTTAAAATTCAGTGCAGAGAGGAAGTACCTACCTACTTATTATTTATTTATTTATCTATCTATCTATTTATTTATTTATTTATCTTTAGAGGGGAAGGGAAGGAGAGAGGGAGAGAAATATCAATGTATGGTTGCCTCTCGTGCGCCCCCTGCTGGGAACTGGCCTGTAACCCAGGCATGTGCCCTGACTGGGAATCAAACCATGATCCTTTGGTTCACAGGCCTGTGCTCACTCCACTGAGCTATGCCAGCCTGGGCCCCACCTACTTATTTTTAAAAGGATAAACTGAACAAGAAACTCGGTTCATTTGAATTCTGCTTTTGCTTCTCCCCCTCTTCTTAGTAGCCAAGGATCACGTATTATTTTCTCCTTTATGCATTTCAAGTCAACAGGAATGGGGTGGGGTCTCCATTCCCACTTACTTCAGAAATGCAACCTCAGACCTTTCCATTGCCCACCTTCCACTTCTCTGGTCCCTCCACCTCCTAGGGAAGGGAGTTCACATCCCTTCACTGTTACAAAGCTCCAAAATACTTACCCTACTTCTCAGCACCGTGCTCTGCCTCTTTTACAAAAAGAAACAGCCCATCACCTACACTTGCTAAGAAAAAAATGTTATTTACTCAACTAAAGAAAAATTAGGCCACAGCCTCCGCAGGCAGCAATGGGTTTTGTGATGTTAAACTGAATACTCATTCTCTGTGTTGCCCTTGTGGTCCATTCGGGGAAACATTTTGTGTATCACGTGATGGCACACTTATTTCAAATCTTTGGAGACACACACAAAAAGCACTGAGCACTATAGTGAACATGTGTTTTGTACTTATTTAAAATGTGCTTACTGTAAAAAATTAATGTATGCTTATTAAATATAGAGATTTGGCAAAGTAGAAAGTACATTGTAGAAAGTAGAAGTATCACCTAGCCACATTCCAAAGCTTCTTAAAACCCAGCCTCAGAAGCAAATAACATCATGCAATATTTACTCCGAATTAGTATTCGGAGTAATATTTTCTCAGAATTAGTATTCTGAGAAACAAAATATGTCATTTGGCATATTTCATTCCAGTCTTTTTTCTATCCATATATCTGTGTGTGTTTTTTCTTTAATGAGCATAATTTTGGTTATATAGAGTACAGTGGAGAAGAAATATTAATTAAGCTAGGTAGTTTATCTCAGTGGAATTGGCCTAAGAAAAAGAAGTGTGGAAAAACTAACATTTGGGGCATATTTAAGAATCTCCAAAGACTATATATCATCTCCCTGATCTCCTTGTAATCACCCCTTAAAGAGAAGGCAGGCTCTGTAGCTACTTTTACCTCTGGTGCAAGTTTGTACACATTGTCCAGAGTGAGAAGGAAAAGGGAGAAACCCAGGACCTAGCTGCTCCCCACTCTGAGCCCTCAGTCTGATCCTGGAAAGTTCGTGTTCTGTGTCCTGTCCACGCACACTCACTGGTACTGCTGGCTCCTTCCCAGCTCACTGTTCAGCAAGTGAAACACTATCTCAGAGAGGCAAGAAGTGTCTTGGAATAAAAATGAAGGTGATTGGCCGAGGTTATATGAAAATGGCTTTATAAATTCACATGAAATGTCCTAGAAGAGAATCTGGTATGTGACCTGCTTCTGAAAGACATGAAGGAACAGGGAATGGTGATTTATGACAAGCTATTTTAAGAGGATTCTTCAGCGTTTCCATGGACAAGCCAAAGGAGGGGGAAAGAACAAATAAAAACATGGGAGCCATGAGCTAGTGGTTCACAGCCTATTAGGACAGAGCCCACGGACCTATCTCACAAGCGAACTGCAGATTCTGCTCTTAATGTTAGCAATCTAAATGGAGCGCTAACTGTAATAGACATGATTAAAAATATATAGAACTAGACATTATCCTCGTTCATTAATTCTGCTTCCTGGTGGCCAGTTCTCTGCCCATCTTTCATGCGCACAGCTTGCTAGGTGAACAAGGACAGAGTTTAAAGTGTTTCAGGAGGTTGATCATCGTCATTTCCAATTAATACTTTGAGTACATGTGGGGTTCATGGTACCATGCCGGGTCCCTAAGAAGCATGATAGAAATTAATTAAAGGCATTGTAGAGACATCGGATATAAAGGGCAAGTGACACCTCGAGGAAGGAAAGACATCATAAATAAATGATTTTGAGGATGTTTATTCATGTGAGGCCATTTTCATAATTTTACTTAAATTGCGAAGTAACCAAGAGGACAGGAAATGGCACATGAGGGGAAAAGGGAAAAAAAAGAGCAGAAAAGGATGAGTTAGAAAACACTACTCACAAAAGAAAAACAGAGGAGAGGAAATATATCTTAATGTTAAGAATGCGTAAAGTATCAGGAGTTACAGAAGTCCAACGAAAATTGACTTAATGAAAAACAAAGAGAAATGTACTAGCTCACATAAATAAGTCACACGGCAGCCTCGTGCATAGCTTGATCCAAGAGATTCTATGTCACTGGGGTTGAAGTTTACTTTCTGTCATTGTTTAATTTTGCCTCTTTCATCTTCATCCCATAGCAGCAAGGTTGCCAGAGCGTGTCTTTGGCTTCCTATCATCTCCCTCAGGTTCAACAGCAGGAGTCCAGCATTACACTTAGGAAAAGAAACCAGACTCAACGGGCTGCCTTCTTTTCTAGTGGTACGACCATTGGACCACTGTTCTTTGATCATGTGCTATCTCTGAATCAACCTGTACGGCTTCTGTCGCGTAACTGCCTGAATGGCCAGCTCGAAACAGAACACCAGTCTTGGGGACGCGACTGAGAGCCGCATCCACCCAACGGCAGGGCTAAGAGAATGGATAGAGCTTTGATTTAAATGAGTGCCAGTGAATGTAACAAAAGCAAAACAGAAAAAGGAAATGTCTATGAGGGGACGTACAAGAGTGAAAGAAAGACAAAAATAAGGGCAGGATGAGCTTCTTGCTCTAAATTTTGTCTTGCATTATCTAACCAGTATAAGACAATTATGACATTAATTTTGCCCAAAATCTCTTCAGAATGACGAATGAATTGTAGTTACTTAGCTCAATGGATTAGAAGTGACAAATGTTCATTGTGCTAAGGCACTTAAACACCTACCTGCCTGGTTCCACATGGCATGAGTAAGTTTTTTTTCTATCTGTGTTGAGTGCTGTATGCAGTCAGCCCTGGCTGAGACTTTGCAAAATCTGTTCATGAAGTAAGAAGTCTACTCACTGAGACTAGAGAAGGATAGGAAAAAGGGGCACAACAAACTTCTCAAGAAAGATCAAGAGATAAATGTCCTCAGGATATCGACAAAGAACTCGGCTCTCTACCTTCTAAACTGTTATTGAAGGACGAACATATGCTGGTCAGTGATTAAACTCCACTTTTACAACTTAAAAAAAAAAAGAGACTCACAGCTATGAAAACTTTCCAAAGGTATCACTGATAAGTCCCAAGAATGGGATTTGAACCCATGATCGTATCACTGTCAATTTAGAAAATACCAAACTCGTGTATCTATGGAGTAATTTCTTCGGGTGCAAGATGCTGAGAAGTTCTCCCATGTCCTGTTCTCCGTCCCCGCACCCACTCTCTACACCAGGGAGGGAGGCAAGAGGGAGGAGGTGAAATGACTTCTGGGTGGTGGGTAAAGAAATCAGGGGTTTAAAGAGGATTTTATAAAGTTTCACCTCATGGTGACCATTCCCTTTCATATTGCAATAAAACATTCATTCATCTTAGTGCATTGTAGAATTCAATCTGTTTCATGGTTGTCTTCAAGTTCTGCTTCCAGTGACGGTGAGACAGGGGGTAATTCATGGGAAGATAATCACTGCTGAGTTGGGTTTAAAATAGGAAGTGGTTCCTTGAAAAGTTACTGGAACATTTTTTCAGAGTGATTTATTTTGAAGCTATCATGATGAATATTTGTAATAATGCCATTGCTGCTTCATAAAGCTATATTAAGGCTAAATAAAAAAGAGAAAACTCTGCATAAGAAATAACATTTAATATTTAAAGTAATAAAAAGTGTACACTGTTTTTCTCAAAAGAGAAATTATTGGTCATGTATCCAGGTGGCTTTTTTATATTGAAATATTGTGTTCAAATAGGCATCAGAAATAGGACCAATTATGTTTCTTCTCTCTACCAGAAGGATTTCTGCCCCCCAAATCTATCTACAAGGAGATTTTTATTTGATTTGATTAAAGCAAACAAAAACATTCTGAAGAAAATCTGAGGACAATGACAACGAAAGGGTAGAAGAGATTCCTCATGGACCAAGGCAATCTCTGCACTACAGTACTCAGCACACAGTAGGTGTTCAAAAGACTGCATCTTTTCACTGCCGTTACAAGGAGAGTTTTCTCTGCTAACAGTTGAAACCAACCAAGACAGCTTTCAAAAGCCAGAGCATCATTTAGAAGTTAAATACCATATGATCTCACCTTTAACAGGAACCTAAACAACAAAACAAACAAACAAGCAAAATATAACCAAAGACACTGAAATAAAGAACAGGCTGACAATGACCAGAGGGAAGAGGGGAGGGAATTTCGGGGGAAATAAGGGAGGGATTTAGAGGAACATATATAAAGGATACATGGACAACAACTGAGAAGGGTGGAAATGGGAGGGGGGGGCATGGGGGATGGGATGGGATGGGAGTAATAGACAGAAAACTGTACTTGAAAAATAATTAAATAATTTTTAAAAATCCAGAAAAAAAAAAAAGAAAATTGTACTACCCTCCTTGTTTTTCTTAGGGCATAATTTTTTTCCCTCCATTAAAACCTCTGAAGGATTTGATTCATTTATAATCTTGTGGGGTTTTGTCCCTAATTTCTTTGTAAACATTTATATGTCAGCTGTAACAGCTTTAAATATTTATTTAAAATTCGTCAAAGATATAAAGTGAGTTAAGGAATATTATACTGTGTGAGACCAAGGGTTCATTCAACACTATGCTGTCTCCAACAATTCTACACAGACACAAAGCATTGTTTTGCTTTCTTACACGCAGGTGAATGATGTATCATGAGCAATTCCAACATTACATGAATAATATATTATGGATTAATCAGCCATTCAACTTCTCACATGCATCTTGTTAATTCTTCAAGGCACTTGGTAAAGGTGAAATTTGACTAGTTAGCTCTGCTATTAGAAGAAAACAGAGTGTAATTCTTTTTGTTGTTGCATTTACTGGTTTTTATTTGAAAGCATGATATAGGACAGTGCTGGCTGGAACTTAGACGAGGTCTTTATCACCTTACTTGCTTTGTGATATTAAGCACAATATTAAATATCTTTAGCAATGGCAGCCCAGAGTGCCAAATCTCTTAAAGGCAGGAGATGAAAGCCAAATGAACTCTCTAGCTCCAAGATCTAGTGAAGAAATTATAGGCTGAATGTCTGTTTACAACCTCCATTTCTTTATATCACTTCATCATCAGTGATGTATTGGTGGGGAGTATTTCATTATATTTCTACATAGGACTTCAGAAATCTTTGCAAACACCTGAATAAAACTGAAACAACAAGTAACAACAAATTATTAAACTGAGAAACTCACTTTTATCAACAGCACTCCTTCTGTCTTAGAGAATGCACATAGAGATAGAAAATGTCATCCTAAATATTCAACAAGGAATAACTCATATTCCTCTTCATTGTTAGCTGTCTTTAATGATAAATTCCAAGATATCAAAATTCTATTGCTTATATATATAGGAGTGACTGCAAAAATAAGTAGCTCTTATTGGCCAGGTAGCTCAGTTGGTTAGAGCATCAGCCCCATACGCCATAGTTTGCAGATTCCTTCCTGGGTCAGGGCACATACAAGGCTCAACCAATGAATGCACAGATAAGTTGAGCAACAAATTGATGTTTCTCTCTTTCTGTGCCTGTCTCTCTGTCTCTCTCTCTCTCTCTCAAATCAACTTTTAAAAAAAGAGTAAGTACTTAGAATGTTTTCTGGTAATGACTGGTTATTAGCCATACAAAAAAAGTGTTCATTTTTAGTACTCCTTATTCAAAGAATGTGACTTAATACTTTTGTTTTCTCTTCTTCCACCAACTATTTTATTAAAATTCTTGAGATTTTAAAAAGCATTTTCTTCTATTTGTGGATTTCAAACTTTATTATGCCATTGAGATTGTATTGCTGTGGATATGAAAAGTCCTCAATATTTTAAAATTTGATTTGCTTCTTAAAGTATTTTGCATATTTATTACAACTTTATATGAACAGGTATTTTCCTTAGGACATTTCAATTTTTAGTCGTTTAGTAAAACAAACTACCTAATGTCAAAGTAGCATGATAGTATTAAATTAAAATAGATTGCCAGAATAAATCTTCATCTTTTCCTATTTATCATTTATTTTACTGAATTTTATAATAAACACATATGAACATGTGGTAAGAGAAAATAAATGAATACTAACTTAGTCTCACTTAGTCATGTGAATAAGGCTCTTTGGGAACGTGTAGGCAGGAATCCCTTAACACTTGGCTTTTCTACCTTGTTTTTGTAAAGGCAGACATTAATTTGCCAATGACAGACATTCATCTATACTCTGGGCCAGTGCTCAGAAAATCTCTTGTATGAAATATTAGATAGATCTATAAATTTAATTAATAACCAAGCTTTCCTGATGGCCTAATTTCTCCACAACCATTTGGTAATAGTTACCTATTTTTAGAAAATGTGGGGAAGATTCAGTACTGGGCATCATGCAAGGACAAAGGCCAGAAATGTCCCTCAAAGGTTAGAATTAAGAAGAATATTTATTGCTCTTATTTTGAAAGCTGCCATTGTAGAGTTGAGTCTATGCTCTGTATTATAATCAACAACAATCTGCCTGCTCCAGTTTGGTTGTTTAAAGGGAAAAAATACAGTGCACAATGGGTAGAGGATAAAACCCTGACAAATATCTACATATAATGAAAGGCACAAGATAAAAGACCAGCAAAAAAGGTGGGATGATGGACCCAGACAGCAGCTGAGAATTCAAGATGAGATATTCAATAAATTAACCATCCTAGACCATTATCAGTAGCAGAAGGCTAAAGGTTAGAATTCTGGTCAATATGGAAGTGCTGATGGTTCTTTTTAAAAGGTTGGAAGTTAAAAAACCATGATTTTCTGGCTAAGGATTTAACTCAATTACTTTGGCAATAGACGCCACATCTTTCTTTTGAGGAAACCATTGACCCTCCCTTTTAATCCTCAGAGCTTGAATTTGGCTCACCCCAAAAAGAGATATTTTGGACAATAGATGTGAATCCTAGAACCTACTCTAAAATAAGCTGTGTTACATCCTGAGTACAGAGAAGATGCTCAAAAGTTGGCTTCTGATCTTTTATTACCAGAATCATTGTCTTTCTATTTATTCAAATGATGATTTTTCTGACATTATTGACACTTTTTTTTAATTTGTGATTTGATGTTTTCAGAATTTGCTTCTGTTTATCCAGAAGAAGGTAAAGGAACTAAAACAATATAACTGCATATGAAATTTTGGCAAGTGCTTTATATATATTAAATCATTTAGTAGATAAATGTGTCTTGATTAGCTTTACACAATAAATAAAATCAGCATAACATGATAAAATCCATTCTGCTTTCCCTGATTTGTTCATTTATTTACTATCAGAATGAATGAAATCCATTTTTTTTCTAGTTTTTGGTGCCATTTCTTTTTATTCTGGAATTTAACTGAGCAAAACAGTGAGTGAGTTTCGTGACTTTACCTGAGAAAGGATTGCCTTTAATTTTTATAATATAGCCAGCAAATGAATCCACATTTCTGATCATTCATACTTGATAAACTGTCCAGAGCAGTTCATAAAGCAAAAACAAATACCGCCCACTGAGATATATTTGATTCCAATGGCAATGTGTTCCTATTCTAAGTAAATTAGCTGCCCATTGAGAGTCTTTCTCTTTTTGGAGTAATTACTGACAAAGATGGAAAACAAGTCTTCCTAACAAACACTGCTAGGAGGTTAACTACCAAATAAAAAATGGTCCAAAATACTTAAGTATCTGATGCCCCACTTACGGTAAAAATATGAATGTTTGCTAACACTGATGAATACAATGGAGTCAAATGGCTAAACTCAGGCTGTGATTTTTTTCCTCGAAGTTAATATGAACTTGCAAAAAAAAAAAGAAACACTCTACTTCAATGGGAAAAAAGGTTGAAGTAAGACAACGATGCAGAGGACATTGTGGTTCATGAAGACAGATGTCAATGGTGTCCACCAGGGATCAGTAGCTTTCCCATGAGGTTAATTTTGGACTCTTACACCTTCTAGCTGTTTATCTCCAGATAGAAAAGGAAAGAAGAAACGGATGGTGTTCTAATATACTGATGGTTTTTTAAACTACAAGTTAAAAGATGGACGTATTTGAAAATGTAGAAGTTATTGGGCTTTCTTGGCCTCCTTTCAAATATGTCTCAGCTTGAGTTTTTCTAGGAGCCTTTCCGACTGATCACCCTAATAACGTGTTGCACACTTTTAGGACTAAAGCACAATTTCCCCAAGTGGATTCTACCGAAGACTAGTTGTAGGAGATTTAAATAGTCCCACTGCCCAAAATAAGGCTCCTGGAAGAAATCCACTGGAGAAACCAAGCATCTGATATCTTCCCATGACATAATGACCCAAGTGTCTTGTTGAGGCTCAGAATTCCTGAACTACTACTGAACTTCATTTCACCTACGTTGCCCAAGCTTATTTTCACATAAAAACATCTTTCCCCCCTAGGTCCCTATCAATATCCTGAGGAGAATATCGCACAGAACACCCAACGGCGATGTGAGCACACTCAGACAAAAACAACCCCTGTCACGTCAATAGTGTACGTGACAGGTGAACTTTTCCCAGATCATGTCACACTAGGAATCAGAAGGTTGACAGGAATTATCAGGTGGGGTGTCTGAATCTAATCCTACATNGTTGCCCAAGCTTATTTTCACATAAAAACATCTTTCCCCCCCTAGGTCCCTATCAATATCCCAAGGAGAATATCGCACAGAACACCCAACGGCGATGTGAGCACACTCAGACAAAAACAACCCCTGTCACGTCAATAGTGTACGTGACAGGTGAACTTTTCCCAGATCATGTCACACTAGGAATCAGAAGGTTGACAGGAATTATCAGGTGGGGTGTCTGAATCTAATCCTACATGAAAAAACCATTCCACTTGTGAAAGATAAGATTGAGAAGGACTAAATTGTGAAGGTATAGTGTAGTGCACACACAAAATATAGACACACCCTACAGAGGTGTAATGTGCATTTCAAACTCTTACTCACTGAGGAATTGGTATAACTCTGTGATCAAATCCATTGAAAAATTATTTTAATTATTGTCTCAATGCTCCTTCTCTCTTTCCTTCTTTATTTGTATATAGGGTCTGCTAATTCTCCTTTGTGTTCCCCATAATTAGTATTTTTGTATTTTATCACTCTGTGAGAATGATCACTAAATTCTATCAGGATATTAATGTTATCAATGTTATAAAATCCCATTCATATTTTAAAACCACAGATCTAGACACCCATATACACAGAGGGAGAGATAAAGTATTATTTTTTCATAATGATTATGTGTTTTCAGCTTATTAAATATATATTTAAAGACCTGAAATTACTTTTATGGAGTTGATAACCGTAGTTCCATATGGAGCGATAATGAAAGAGTACGGGGATGTATTGTATTTAATTTTTCTTTTTACAATCAGCATATGTGGTTTTATAATTTGACAGAGAGCTACCATAACAACAGAATTTACATTCTCTGGAACAGAGTGAGAGTACATTTCCAGGCCAAGGTTTTAAAACTGCAGTTCTGCCTATAAAGTCCTGTGTGAAAGGCAGGGATTTGTCATCCCAGAGAAGCTCCTGGTTCTAGTTACTTGTCCCTGTGGGTTGCCCCCTTTCACACCCTTTGCTTTCCGTTTCCTTGGCCTGTCCTGGCTCCTGGCTGTGGGCCCCCTGGTCTGCATTCGCCCGTGCTGCAGAAAGTCTGATGCTTGCTTTCTGAAAAGGCCCATAGTTCCCACATTCAGCTCTTGCTGACCGCAGATGCCACCGATGTCACCGTGCTGGGTGAGGTGCCCTAGGAAACACTATCTTACAAACTTCCCCAGCGTTTACTTTCTCAACCTTCGATGACCACCGCTCTTGAATAATATGTCCACATGGTACTTTTCTCAAAGGAGATGGGCCAAAAAAGATGGGCTAATGCATATTAATTAATCAATTCTAAAAGGTTTATTTATAGAGTACAATTCAGAAGTTAAATATTTTATTTCAATAACACCTTTGACTTCTGGATTCTCTGACATCATTCTCTGAATCTGGTAAGGTATTTATTTCAGCTGTCCCAAGAAATTCATAGGATATTTTACAAAGATGAAGCCCACTATATGGGAAAATGTAAACAAAGCCAAATAAATATTCAAATGTTGAAATACTGAAACCGCATCATTGCCTTTGGCTTCGCTTTGAATGAGCCCTACGAGGCTGGTCTGGAAAGGAAAGGCACTGCCTGAGCGCAATGGCCTGCGAGGACTCAGCACACACCACCTCTTCCGGCCGTGGGGAAGTCTCGGCCTTTGCTCCTCACAGCATCCGCACAAACCACAGTGCTTGCCTTCGAGGAGCTGCTAACCCAGCGAGCCGGGTGTACACCGAGGTACGTGATTACAAGTGGCAGAGGGTGCCACCCACTCAGTCTTCCTTAATATGTCGTTGGGCCTTCTTCCGCTCTTTGGTCAAAGTCCGCACAAGCTCCTTACCCGCCATGTGGGCGTTATTTTAACTTAGGAAAATGTCTTCATGGTCTAGGTCTTACTTGATCGGGATTCTGCAATCACCTGTAAATCAGGTTCCAAACAATTTCCACAATGTATCAGACACATTTATATATATAATGAAGTGCTATATATATATATATATATATATTATATAATGAACTGATATATATTATATACAATGAACTGACATATATGTGAGATATATGTGATATATATATACATCAGTTCATTTGTCCAAGCTGACAGAATCTTGGCTCAGAGCAAGGATATCTACTTCATCCCAAAAGTGGAGGAAATGACTGTATACAGCCCTTCCCTAAAAGGTCATAAAAATACTTTATAAACATTCTTTTAAAAGCCAGTGGTAACACGGCCTCCTTTATTTTGGATAAAGTGTTAATTTGGAAATAGAAGGAATTTGCGGTTGTTTTCATAGTGTTCTCTTATTTTTTTTCCCTAAAACTTTTCCATGACACTTTTTTTTGCTTGTATGCTCTTTTCTTTTGTTTCACTGATGTAACTATTTCATGCGCGTGCGGAGAGATTTGCAGAGGGTCCATGCAAGTAAAACCTGCATTTTAGAGGAAGGAGGTGGAAGGCCTAAGAGGCACCGCAATTTTCAACTGTTTTCATCTCATGGCACACATAAACTAATCACCAAAATTCTGTGGCACACCCCAAAATATATTTTTTGCTGATCTGATTTAAAAATGGCATAATTTTGATTTATTTCCACCAGATGGCTACTGTTGTGCTGGCTGTTGTCATTTTCTTTATTTGACAGTCTATGGAAAAAGAAGTCAGTGCCCCTGACTAAACAGTCAGTGTGTGAACCTCGGCTCGCTGGTTGAAAATCACTGCTCCACCAGAATTGTTGAAATTATACTAAAGAAAAACAGAATCATCCCGGGGACCACCTGGGTGTAAAAGATGATATTAGCATATGGATCATTAAAAATAGATTTTCAAATCGCCATTGGGTTGTTAAATAGCACAGAAAGGTGAGATGAAGCCTTGAGAAGCAAACAGAAACGCAGCAGATCCCAAAACAGTCAGAGGAGGGCAATTCACACAAAGATTTTGCCAGAGGCAGCTGACAACATGCATCTGGCCAGCAGAGGGAGCTATAGTATCGCAGTTGTCAAATCCCAGTTTTCCTAAGGAGAAACTTCAGATTTATGGTTCTAGCAAAGTGGACATGGTGGTGATTCTTCCGTAATAAACAAGTCAGCTACAGACGCTGGGATGGAGCTTTAATGATCTGTATCTTCTGAAGCCTCGAGCGTGATCAGCCCACGGCTTGCCTCTGCGTGGACTCAGCCTGTATCACTTCCAGATTTCAATGGATTTACCTTCAGGCCAGTGTGTTTCCGCCTAACTTTGTAGGTTCAGATTTGGAACTAAGTCATCCGCATCTTTGCTTAATTGACAGGAGAAATTTGAGACACAGGTACATGTAGCAGGGGAAATTTTTCTAAGTACCAAAGACACTATATTTAGTTCTTCATAAAAGTTTGTTTTTTTAAAAAAAATTTAACTCGATCAGCTGGCAAAGATGCAAATGACCGAGTTGGCAGAGGGGGTGAAACCATATACACCGTGACCTCTGCCCCACTTTTGCCTGCTGTCTCCCATTAGCAACCAGGTTCTCGGCCATTCAGGCTGCCTCTTGGAAATGATTCAGTGTTTCATTTCTATCTATATTCTTGCTTAAAATAGATGGCCGGTTTTAGGCACAGTGAATGACACTTCTGTCTCTGAGGTCCACCCCAGTTTACAAGCCCATGCACACCAAAAAATGTGCCTATCTCCTTTTAAAACTACTAAAACTTTACCAGCAAAGCTAGCAGGGGTGGGAGCCCAGGGGGACATCATGTCTAAGAGATGCTTCTCAACTGACCTGCTCCCTAAAGTGAAATGGATTTTCATAACTCAGAGCGCTGTGTTACTTTATGATGGTTGCCATAACAAATTACGACAAACTTCAAGCAACAGAAATTTATCCTCTCACTGCTACAGAAGCTAAAAGTTGAAAAGCAGGCTGTCAGCCGAGCCATGCGCCTTCTGAATGCCCCAGGGAAGACTCCTTCCTTGCTGCTGTACAGGCCTGGTGGTTGCTGGTGATCCTTGGTATTCCTCGGTTTACAGACACATTATCGCAATCTCTGCCTCCACTTCGATGTCCCTCTCTTTTTGTGTCTTTGTATTCTCTACTCATTTTATAAAGACACCAGTCCATGGATTTAGATCCTATTCCTAAATCTATTATGATATCATCTCAATCCTTCACTAATTATGTCGGCCCAGACCCTATCACCAAATGAGAGCCCATTCTGTATTTCTACATAGATATTAATTTTAGAAGAACACTATGCAACCATTACAAGCACATATCAAATGCAAACAAACATGATTTTCACAGGTTTTAATTGGGGGGAAAAAAGAGACAAATTAACCAAATATAATTATCATGAAGATGCCAACAGCAAGAAATGCGTACTTAAAAACAAACAAACACAAATACAAATATGCTTCCAGCAGGGAAAAGTTACTATTTATTAATAGAGTTAACACAGAACTGGAAATAGTTAGTTGCTACACACATAAACTGACAGACAAGCTTGACTGCCGAGGATCAGACATATTTGCTTGGGTGAATGCTTTATAAGTGTACAATTCAAACTGTATTTGTATAAGATATAAAGTTGGGTGAAGAATGAAAGTCACAGATTTGCATTCCAGTATTATTACACATTGGTAGTGTGGTATAGGCCGATTATTTACTTTCTCTGGGCACTTGCTTTCTTATTTTCAAAACTGAATAAATAATATCTTCAGAATTACCCAAAAAATCTGTAGAGACAAAGGACAGAGGAAACGATACCACAAATGTGGTTCATTTACTTGCCTTCTTTTCTTTTATTTCTTCAAGTACTCAGGCTCTTTCCCACCTCAGAAACTAATATCTGCTGATTTGTTATGTCATAAGATAATAATACTAGGCACTTTGGGGGCATTGTCATAAAAATGAATTATCCTGAAAGGTTGCATAGATATCATGATGATATATATTTTTAAGAAGGAAAAAAATGTTCAGTACTCAACTCTTTCCCATGTTACCAAACACCTAGCCTCCTGAACACTTTGTTTAGTTGACAAATATTTATTGAACAGCTAAAGCTCTTAGCCCAGTACGTTTTTTAATTTTTTATTCAACAAGCAAGCATGGATCATAGGATTACTCTGTGCCCATACTATATTGGACACAGGCCCTGCTCTCATGGAGCCCAGTCTGGTCAAAGAGAGAGAGAGTGAGGAAAAGAGAAAGAGAGAGGGAGAGAAACATCAACGAGAGAGAAAAACATTAATCAGTTGCCCCCCAAATGCACCCCGAGTGAGAATCAAACCCGCAACCAGGGTTCAAACCCTCAATCTTCTGATGCACGGTCCAACCAACTGAGCCACCTGACAAGGCTGTAAATCAGTTTTCTGAGTAAATCAATAAATAAACTAAAAATTTTTCTTTGTATTTTTTACTTTTCCCAGTTGAACTACATCTTGAATTAACATACCCCAAATCATGTTTTTTTCTATACATATTGACCCAAAGCCCACTCTGCCAGGTATTGTGCTAGGCACCAGCAACACACAGGTAGCTAAGACAGGCTCCAACCAGTTCCCAGAGTCAAGTCAAAGTGTAGCTACCGAGCCACGTGTCTTAGGGGACGCGTGCAGTTGTACGTAGTGTGGAGGTAGCTGGGTCAGATTTTAATGGGAACTGGCATAGAGGACCACAGAGGACTTTTAGAGGAAGCAATTTTTTAAGCTGAGTATTAAAGAATAAATAGAAGAAAGCCAAGCACATGAGGGAAAGGGAGGATTCCCAGAATAACAACAACAACAACAAAAAAGCATACTCAGAGGCCCAGAGTCAAGAGCGCAATGCTTCCTGGGAAATGAAAGCACTCTGTTGTGAGGAGAGTGGGTAGGAGGCTTCATTTCAAGAAGTAGATGCCCAAACAAAGTCTCGCACTTCTGTTAAATAGCTGGCGAGGAGAATCCTGCCACACCCGTGATTGGAGGGAATGTATCAAATGAAAATATAAACACCTTTATAATGGTGCATATTCCCAGAAGCGTTACACGCTGACACAGGGGAGTAAACGTCCCTGAGCCAGGAAGTTGCTTTTACTCTTCACGTAGAATCTAACCAGCACATTGTATATGAGTCGATGTATCAGAACTCCGCTGTTAATGTGTTGATTCACACTTTTAAAATGAGTTGCCGGAGAGGAGGGGTGACGGGGAACTGGGTGAAAGAGGTGAAGGGGTTAAGAAGCACAAATTTGCAGCTACAGAACAGTTGGGGGATGTAAAGTACAGCTTAGGGCATATAGTTGGTAATGTTGCAATAATTGTGTGTGGCTTCCGGTGGGGCCCGGAAGTATCGGGAGAACACATTACAAAGTACATGCTTCTCCAACCACCACGCTGCACACCGGAAACTAACACAAAATAATATTGACGTAAACTGTAGTTGAAAATTTTTTTTAAAATTTCAGGAAAAAGAAATAACTCTTACCCACCCCCTCCCCCAAATAAATACAAATTAAATAAGCTAAATAAATAAATAAATAAATAAAATGAGCACTTTTCTCAAAAGGGGGCTGTAAAGTGCTGAGAAGCGGCACGCGACAAGACATTGTAACATAACATTCCCCATGTTTTTTGTGTGAAGTTCCGCTCTCGCTCACTCGCCACAGAAAGGCCCAATGCGCAATACCAGCCCATTTTCTGATAGAGGGATTGGTGATGAGAACTTAGTCTGGGAGACAGCCAGCCAACTGACGTGCAAATAGAACTCAAAAAAAGGTCATGCTTACATGAAATCCTTTCTTATATTTCGATCAAGCATAGTTGAAAGCAAATCTCCCAAATATACACTGAATTTTTTTCCTCTTCTAAGCGGAGATCAGAAATGTTTGCTGCCAGGAGATCAGAAATGTTTGCTGCCAGTCGTAAACTCCCGCAACCTGAGGCTATTAGCCTGGATCATTAAGTGACTCCGTTATTTACGAGAAGGATTAAGATAAATATTCTTCAAGGAAAGAAACAATTGGAAAAACAGACATATATCAGCTAGTTCCATGGCTGATTTTTTTTTCCCCTTCCCTAAAATTAAATGAATTCTTCATTGCTATTATAAACTAAATATTTCCTTTGAGTCCAATTAGCATTGCTGAAAGAAAAGGCAAATCAACGCTCTGTTCTGCAGGCATCAATGTAATGGAAAATCAGGTCTTTTGTTCTAGCTTTAATAACTGCAGCTTGATTAGAGGCAAAGAAAGGCTAGGAAGGGAAAGGGGGGAAAGGAGAAGAGCTGCCAAACGAGTTCTGTAAGAATTCTCAACCTGTCTGCTCTCTGGCTCACTATTCAAATGCTAATTGAGCCTTTTGGTAAACAGAATGGGTAATCAGGGAAGACAAAAACAGATGCAGAAAACAAATGAAATATCACTCCTTATCCAAAGCAGCGTGGCATTTTTCTGATAAGCTTTGGAAGACTTAAAATTTTAAGTCCTTGGGTCTTTTTTTTTTTCTCTCCCGGAGAGAGTATAATTAATATAATAAAATAAATATTACATAATCGAATAAAAAAATGACAAAGAACTGCTTTGTTTCAACAATGAAACCAGTCATGTTATAATTAGATAAGAGGATTTATATTCACAGCTATAAACATGAAAGTAGAGCATGAGGCTGGATAAAGGCAAGTTTTTAATTCTTAAAAATTAATTACATGGCATTATTCTTATCAGTACACAGAATGCATTAATTATACAATTAATAAAAAGATGAAAGGGATTTTTTTTTCTTTCTTGGCAACCGTAATGTGCATGGGGGCATCTGGTTTTTATACCCAGAATTGTCCTTCAGGCATTCCTATAATCTCCTTACTAGGCAATGTCAGGACCCTAAACCAGTTAGCAGGAACATTGAACGGAGTGGGTCTCCGTGTTAGCGCTCAGACGCATTTCCAAAAGGTTATGGATTTCCATGTAATGGGGACCTAAGGTGTAATAGGTTTAATCTGAGGTCCTCTTTCAAAGATCCTCGGGAAGAGGCATTGTCAGCAACGTGTAATAGCCAGTGAGCAGGGGCGGCTCGCTCCCTCACACGGGGCTTCCTTAAGAATGACAAAGTGATTATCCTCGTACAACAGTTATTTCTCTGAGTGCTTCCATCATCGGCACAGCACCGATAACACCTTGTGTGCGCTGCTGTTTCAGCTGTGGAGACGTTTTCCAGCTCTAAATAACTTTTACGGAAGACGAGACGTGGCTGGGAAAAGACAGCTGGCCATTCGGAGCGCAGCCACAGGCCAAGTCCATTCGAGCAAACTCCAAGAGACGGTCCACATTCTCTGGCTGTCTTGCGATTGTGTTTTTATCAACTATTACTCGGAGTAAATGGGCCATAAGCCAGGGGCAGGGAACCTGTTGTTGTTATACACAAATTGTTGATGTGACCAGAGTCCTGCTGTAGCAATGGAATTTGCCTGGGCCGACCTGCAAGCAAAATCGTACATGGGAACGACATACTACAGATTCTCACCCCAAGAGATCTCCCGCAGCTACTTTCAGAGGATGGGTTAGTTGCTCAGTATTTAGTTGTGTGAACAAAGAAAGGAAATATGAAGTTATGTTTAAGAACAAAGAAATACGTAGACCACCAGTGGATAACCACTTAATAGTCTATTTTTTTTTGACAGTCCTGAAGACAGTATTTTAAGCTACTGCTTTTTGGTAAAGCATATGTCTAAAAAGGACTATTAAGAGCGGGGAAAAGAGCCCTGGCTGGTGTAGCTCAGTGGATTGAGCATGAGCCTGCAAACCAAAGGATTGCGGTTCAATTCCCAGTCAGGGCACATGCCTGGGTTGCAGGCCAGTTCCCAGCAGGGAATGCACAAGAGGCAAACATACATTGATATTTCTCTCCCTCTCTCCTTCCCTTCCCCTCTAAGGATAACTAAATAAAATCTTTAAAAAAGGGTGGGGGAAAGAGAAAAAAATCAAGCCTTCTTAGGTTTTCAGTTATAATGTGCTGAAAGCACAAAGTGATTGTTCTTATAAATATAAGGAAACTAATTGGTTATGAAAATACAATAAAAATTGTGAATGAAAAATAAATCCATCCAGAAAGTATCCAGCCAAGTACTGTGAAAAACAGAGACATTTATTGAAGAAGATACAAAAAAAGTTGTACACAGGACAATGATGCCTCAGTCCCCTTCAAAGTAATGACCATCTTGAGGACATTTGGTTCATTGGTAGTGGTTTGAACCAAGCCATTTGCAGCTGCAGCACAATGTTCCCTTGCTCTGGTAGCAGAAGCCGTGGAACAAATTTTGCCACCCCACGTTTCATGCCAAGATCCTGTGTCAAAATCTCGGACACCGTGGTTTTCAGAATCCCCAGATCAGCTTCTAGTTCTCACACTGTCAGTCGCCAGTCTTTGTTGATTGCAGCCAGTACACATTCAACCTTCTCAGATGTTCCCCTTGTTGCAGGCCTTCCAGAGTGTGGATCACTTTCAACAGATTCTCAACCACCTCTGATGCCTTTGTGCCACATTTTTATCTGTGCTGCATTCACTGCATCATCCCCCAAACCTTCTGAATCACCTGAATAGTTTCCATGGAGGAATGTTCAAGCTTAATGCAAAATTTGATGCAGATTCATTACTCGCTCAGTCGCTTTGAATGTGACAACCACACAGTACACATGCTCACTCAATGGCATCTACCGCCCCCACTGACTAGTACAGTGAAGTCATCATTGTCCACACATGCACATTCCAGTCCACTCTCCTTGGCTGCCAGGTTATGTTTATGTCACACAAACCATTCTTGTTATATCAATATATTAACAATGGCTGGAATTTTTTCTGGTCAGACTATATACATATATATACACACACATATATACATATATACACACATATATATACATATATATGTGTGTATATGTATACATATATATATGGTCATTAAAATCATTAGAGAAATTTCTTTCCCTCTTTTCAAAGAATGTTTTGACAGCTAAAAATCATCTGATACAAACACAGAGAAGTAGTCACTGCTTAAGGATCAAGTTGTGTATACTATATTTGATAATCATAGTTGCTAATACTCAAAAGAAGCTCTTGTTTTGGCATACTTTTTGTATTTCAACTGGCATCCGGGGTGTGTTCATCTAGATACTCAAATATGTGCACACACGTGTGTGTGTGCAAAATACATAACCTTGTTCCCTTGTTTCAACAAAATTTACCTTAAGACTATTTACATAGTCTAAAATTTAAACAATCAAGTTAAAGACCAATTACTCTGGAAATTATTAAGATGATGCATCATCGCCATAATATTGGATAGATCTGGTCAGTATAAACAACTCAAGAATACCTTTAACCCCTTCTTTTATTCATACGTACACAGGCATGGATAGCTCAAGCGCAAAATGCTTTCAGATTGGTCTCCCAGATTCATTCTGTGTATTGCAGAGGCACCCTCCCAAGTAACGCAAAACAAACTGAGGAAGCATTTCATCATGAGAATTGACGGTGGTGTGAAAAAGTTTAATATAAAATATTTCATCCAGATTGCTGATCCAATCCAGATCAAGCTGACTAACTATGACATTTTGTTATTCCAACTGTGGAAAATTACAGATTTATGTACGGTCCAGTTAGCCTTATTCCATTTTTCTGGATAAAGGTTTTATGACCCTTGTGTGGTGACTCTACTCAGTCAGCCTGCATAACTAGATTGTGACATTTCTTAGATGTAAGAAACAATCTAAGTGTACAATTATTAGTCAGTTTTATAAGATAGCTAAATTCATTGCTTAACACTATGAAACTGTAAAAACATATCTTATGAAAGATAACAGTATAAATCACGATGAGAGACTAATTTTTTGTTTTTGTTTTAATTTTGCAAGTTGCAACCTGTGGTAGTTCTGGACTTAACATCAGTGTGGAGCACTGAACCTAGGAGGCAAGGTAACTGTTCTTTAAAAAAAAAAATGAACAGTTATTTACCAAGAAGGAAAACTCGCACACCAAGAGAAGTGTTTCTTATTGTAATAGAAGACATACCGTAGTTATAACTGCTCTCATTGCATAGATAGCAAGTGGTAGGATATGCCAACAGATGTTTCGGGCAACCTTGTAAATAGACATAGTGCATCTCTATAGTCTTTCTCAATCTCTCCCGCTCTCTCTTTTTTCTTCTCTCTCTTCTGCTCTTACCCTTGGTCTATCTCTAACTCCCAGGCCAAGTTTCTAATCACCATGCTGACCCTTGATGACCCAGTTTCCACTGCTTCCTTAGCTCACCTGGGCCTTACCTGGGTCTTTTTATAGCCTTGTCTACACGTGGTCTCTCCTTCGCCTCCTCAGAAGACACCATGCTGACACAATGTTACAGGCAGCAACTTTGGAGTTTAAAAAAGTAAATTGTAGATATTCTGTCTATCAGTTTGCCATCTTAGGTAAGTTACTTTCTAAGCCTGTTTTCAATTTAAAATGTGAATAGTAATAGCATCTCCCTCCCGAGATTATTGGGTCAGTAAATGCAAGAGCTACAGCAGTGTAGAGCACAGTGTGAGCACTCAAATACCAACTGTTATTATGCCCACGTGTGTGACCCTGGGTGTAGGAGACCCCTCTGCCTGGAGTGGGCCCAGCCCCCAGTGGCAAACATTTACTGCAAAGTAACTTCCTAAAATCCATGCTAAACCTTCCTAGGAGGAGTGTAACCAGTTCAACCACTTTTGCCCTTTTCATTTGCAAATATCCCTCTTCTGTGATGTGATTAGCACCATTGGTTCCCTGGCTTCGGTAAAAGGTAACCACCCAAGGCAACCTGTAATAGTAAATGAGGACCATCACGGAATGTGCCAAGAAACCCTTTGAAGGAAAGGGCTGAGGCTTCTTGCTCCTCTTGAGAGAAAAGCCATGCTGTCCCTTTTCCCCCACAGGACTCAGTAGTCTGTGTGAATGTCTGATTTCATCTACAATGACACGGACACTGCAGGCCCGTGTCTGCGTCACCTGGGCACGCCGGTCATCTGCGAAGTGGGACAGGCATTTTCTACCTAACGAGGGGTTGCACTGCTGTTAAATAAAATAACCTACGTTATGCGCCTTGCACGGACTCTGACATAAGAGTCAGTGATGTCTAACCTTTCAGCACCTCTGCCCCACACACGGGAAGTAGAGCTGTCTGGGGCCACACATTCAATACATTGTGACGTCTCGTCATAAAAAAATAATCTCATCATGTTTTCAGTAAATTTATAGTTTCGTGTTGGGCTGCAATCACAGCCATCCGGGGCTGCATGCGTTCCACAGGCCACAGGTGGGACACCTCCAATTAGATAGTAAGTATTTATCTGGAAGTATATTTCTTCAGTTTTCCAAAATGTTACCTATCAAAGGATTAATGTCTTCTAATAAGTAAGACAAGTTAATTAAGTGATTGTAAGGAAATAAATATGGATCATAAAGGAAGAGGCGAGAGAGCCGAGTGCTGGGAACTTCCGTCTTTGGAAGTGACCCACGTGAGAGATGAAGAGAGAAATGCCAGAGCTTCCGGAACCTTGGAAGACAAGTGAAGAAGTTGTATCAAGGAGAGAGTGGCCAAGGGCGTGAAGTTCTGCCGCTTGCTCAAAACACAGCAGATGTTATTTTCTAGTATCTGGGAGCTCTCCTCAATCCACATTTCATTCTGTTTGTGTGGAAAACAGTGAAACCCAGACTCCCCTCCTTTGGGGTCTGGAATATTCATTACTGCTAAAAGTCACAGAGACGGGGTTTCGGCAACCCTGTATTTGCCCGCATGTCCACTTGCCTTATTTTTAAGCCTAATTTCTGACATTTCCCTCTAGATAAGATGCCATCAACTTGTTCCATTTTAGCCACTTACAGTTTGTGAGAAAAGCAGATTTTAAACCTGTCCTTAGTCCCGTCATTCACTGCAAGTGAACGTTTTACCATAACTGCAGGTTTGGCTCAACGCTAAATAGCTGCCCATCTCCTTGTGATGCTCATCTCTTGTCATTTGGTGTGAAAATATTTCATTTAAAAACTTTGCAGTGTTGATAAGTACTATTAAAACTATGTAAGCTGCGAACCAAAGGGTCACTGGTCCCACTCCCAGTCAGGGTACATGACTGGGTTGTGGGCCAGGTCTCCAGTAGGGGGCGCGTGAGAGGCAACCACACATTGATGTTTCTCTCCTCTTTCTCCCCCCTCCCCCTCTCTGTGAAATAAAGAAATATTTTAAAAAACAAAAACAAAAAACTATGTCAGCTTCACTCTTTAAGTTCCAAGTTGTTAGGCAGAATAAAGTTAACATAATGCTTTTAACACTTGGCACTTCCACTAAGCACCCTAACTTTATGCTGTTAGAGAATTGCTGAGCCTTTCTTAGTAAAGTGGACGGAAGTTCCTGATGTATGGACAGGAAACAGTGACAAAAAGAAAGCAGTGCTCCCTGGTGTTCCTGTTGACATAAACATGAGAAATGAAATTTGCCAGAAAAGAGTATTTTGTGGATGTTCTAAATCGGTGTTACATGTCTGCAATTGACTCCACGGGCTCCCCAACAAGGAAGCTGAGAGAAGAATGCTTTGCACATCAAAAGCCGATCCAGTTGACGATACTCATCTAGTTTATTACATTCCTAAAGCTTGGAACTGAAAGGAACTTTACTTCTGTTTTTAACTTTGCCGATTCCCACCAACTCATCTTCACGGATGTTTCTTCCTCAGATAGAATTGCGCTGCGGTTGTGGGTCATCAGACGTTCATCTGGCCTTATTTATTCTGTGCTTCGCCTTTTTACAGAGACGATTATATTTGCTCCCAAGCAATTTTACCCCAATTTCTTTGCGGTTTCCCATCATCTCTATTTTCTATCCCTTTAGCCATTTAGACATTCCATATTTTTAACATACTTTCAAGATATCAAGATTATATGTTTGCTCAACTGCTGTGTTGTTCTGAGCCCAATTTTTGAGAGACAGGAGTTGTTCAGAGGAGGTTTTATGTTTGAAAATATGTAGGGAGTGGCTAAACGCACAAACTCTAAGGACCAACTGCCTGCTTTAAGTCCCTATTCTCCTTCTGACGCTCGGTGCAACCCTAAGCAAGTCATTTATCATCTCTGTTTCTTTGTTTTCTGATCGATACAACTAGATTAATAATAGCATCTCTTTTATGGCATTGTTAGGAGGATTACACTGATTAATCTCTATCAACCGTAGGAAAGAGCACCACACAGAATAAGTGCTCTATATGTGCTTGAAAATTAGACTTATTTAATATCATAAATAACGGCACCATGCAGGAGATAGATGGCATTTATTTACTGCATTTCTCTCTGGTAGATATTTATGTCCAGCCCAACCTCAAAACCTAGAGAAAAGCCACATTCCTTTACTGGTGCTATCTGTATTTATAATCATGTGGCATAAATATTCATGATCAAACTCTGCCAGTGCCTGTAACTCTGTACATGTCCCTCTAATTAATACTAAAAATCATTAGACTGAAAAAAATATTGTAGGAATGTGGTTAATATAAAAGGAAGACTAGGGACCATATCAATTATTGATTTTCTAAAAGAATAATGACCCCAAAAGACACATTAAAAATTAATCATTCCAAATTGACTGTCTAGACTACCCTACACCTAGATGTAGACGATTCTGTATTTTTAAAAGGTGAATTATTATAGTGAGTTTAAATCATTAAAGACACACACACTTATGAAAATAAAACCAATGTTTATGTATTAAATATCAACAAAATCATAAACTGTTGGAAACTTCAGTTATCTAATTTGTAATTTGATAAAATTAAGAAAAAATGTTTTTAATCAAATTATGAAACTATAAGGTAAAATAGCTAGAGTAACCTCATTCCCTGCTTGCCAGGGACATCCAGATTCTCTTTCTGTTTCTCTCATTTGTTATTTTGGCTGTTTCATTAGTTATCCACAAATAGAAAACAGAGGAGTAAACTTGAGACTATAACACTGAACCATATTGCATAGATGTTTAATTAACTCAAAATAAAGGTAAGTGTGCTACGTCATTGCTGACAGTCAGATCTGGATGTTAACCAAGGCCACGAAGGTAGCTTCTGGGACGGAAGTGCCCACGGTATGGACATGAGGGAGGTACCATGAAATCAGATCACGTCAACATCAGAAGCCTCGCCTTCCTCTCCTTGGCCCACCTGGCTCTACTGCCCAGACATTACTGTTCTCGGGTCATTCATTCTCCAAGGAGCTCCCACTAATACACCATCATTTAAAATAATTTAAATCCAATTAGTTTCACATTTAAATTAAATTTTGACAGTCCATTCCTTCCTGCTAAATTCCATTTATAGAATCTCTCCAGCAAAAATATCTGCAAAAATGTTTATCATACTATTATTTGTAGCTCTGAATGTTTATAAGGGAAAGGGTTAATAAGAATGAGTTAGCCCTTTACACATTGACTAAAAGATTGCCTAAGATACATTGAGTAAGTAAAACTAAAATTTGTGTGAAAGTAAAAATAACCCTATTTGTTATATTCTATATACTTTATATATTTTTAATTTTTATACATGATATCATAAAATGCATATAGTTTTATCTATATGCATTTAGATACAGGCACAGATTTGAGTTCAGAAGAAGCTATGTGTTTACATACATATGTAAGTCTGTATACACATATGTGTACATATTAATCACCACTTACAGAATACTTTAAAATTCACAGTCCTGGGTCTCACTTTAGACCAACTGCATGTATCAGAATTACTGGGGCCAACCCAGATAATTCTGACAACCAGGCCAGGTTCGAATAGCCGAGTTTGAGACTAGCTCTTCTAGCTTTCCAAGGACTGGCTACTCATGCCATTAATTGTTTCAAGCCTGCCTATAATTTCTACTTATTATAAAAATTCCAAAAAAAATGTGTACTTCTATTTATTGAGAGTTTGTTTGCTACATTAAACAGTGCCTACTTTACTAGAACTTTTAGAAGGAATCTCGGGGACTAGTTTACCGTTTCAACAAGAATTTACGGAGCATGTACTATACGGCTGGTTCTGTTCCATGTGGTAGGAATGCAAAGTGAACAAAATAAGGAAGGTATGTCTCAGGAAGATAATCTTCCCCTGCGTATCACTCGACCGCTTCTACCACATGACTGCTTCTATCCTGTTGTGGTTCTCCGATGTGAGTGGGCATCCAATGAACCCATGAGGGAGATCTGGTTCAGCCAGAGATGACTTGTCTCCATGCTCACAGGTTCTGACTTACGAAGCCTGGGGTGAGGCCCAAGCATCGGAATGTCTAAGGATTGACCAAGTGATACTGATACTATGCACTGAGGACCACGGTTTTTGAGAACAACTGCTAAAATGCCATCTGTTTCTTTTCTTCCATTGCCTGACACAAAAGTGAGATCCAGCCCTGAAATCATCTCTCTAGCAAGAATGTAAGACTTGTATGTTAAGTGCTAATTTTATAACTGGCATTCTTTAACTTCCCTGATAACTAAAGCATATTTTATCTGGAGTTCATATACTTGTATAGGTATCTAAGCTACTTTTTTTTTGAAAACTATCTGTCTAGGTATGGAGAGAAATACAGTGAGATAAAGAGAAAGAATCTGAAGCTTATAAACACATGCAACAGAACAGCTAAAGTTTGGACCATCGCACTTGCCCTTTGTTTTTTCTGAGCGTCAGTCTACCCTACACAGTTACCAGAGCAGCTGAGATCAATGAGTTAATATTTATAGACACTTTTTGCAAAATGTAAAAAGCTATAAAGTGTAGGTTACTTAGAAAACCCCCAATCTCATGCTAATTTTTAGAAGGAAAACCTGAAACATCTCTTGCTTGGCCGAAGAGATGTTTGGTCTTGGCCGAACCAAAGACCTGTAGACCGATTGCATATAGACAAAAATCTTTGCATTGACCATGCTGAGTGTGACCTCTTTTCTCCCCAACAGGTGCATGTTCTTGGCCCGGGAAATGCTGTGTGCCACTTACTCAATGCCACTGAGGTGAGTGTCCCCTTTTGAATATACCTCTAAGTCTCTACACTGTGGAGAGAAGCCAGACACAGACAGGCTTTACCCCTTGAGTTTGCCATGTGTGTGTCATCCCTTCAGAAAAGCCCTGCTGAAGAGCCCTTTAAGAGTTTTCTAGAGAAAATGTGAAGAAATAGTCATGCAACTCACCACGTCCTACCTTCCCACTGAACCTCTTATTAATTAACATGTTAATGGTCTGTTTGAGTTCTTAAATTTAGTTTGAGAGACAGTGAAACAGCTATTTTCAAATTAAATTACATTGAGCTGGGAGAAGATTTTCAACCAACATAGGGCTTTTTGGACTCTACTAATTCCAGTTCTCATTAAGGTAAAAAAAAAAATCAATGCGTTTGAAATGGAAGTGTTGATATTATTGTAGGCTAAGTCGACTTCTGAATAACATTCCCTCTGTGAGAATGTTTTACCATGTATGTGACATTAGAAAATGCAAATTACAATGCTTAAAAAATAGGGGAAATTTTCCTCGGCTACCATAAGTGTCACCCAACTATCTGTTTGGGGAATTAGCCTACTCATAAATGGTAAAAATTAAGATTTTTATCTAGTACAGTAGACATCTTTACTGTTAATAGTTTGCAACAATCCTTTGATTTTCAATGGTGTATCGCTCTTAGCTCACAGAGCAAATTTCAGGCACAATTAATTATCTTTTATCTTCCTCCAAGGCTTTTCTTTTTATCAAAAGGATTTGTTTAGACTTCTGTTCTAATGGATTTTAATGGGAAATGCTATATTAGGTAGTTCTTAAACCAGAGCTATTACACCATTATAGACCAAATAGTTATCACTTACTCTCCTTCAATAAATAATTCTTAAATACCCCCATTTATATTGACTTGAGTTTTCTAAATCTTTAGATCATTTTATGTTGAACTTCAGAATGTCTTCTACTGCCAGTGTTTGGAATTATTCTTTTTTTGAACCTTAATTAGCCTTTCTAAGGTTAACATGCAGTAGCAGCTTGGGCTGGTACCAGAACTCTGCCATGTACAGGAATTACCTATGGCCATGCCAGAAGTTTCCAGTCAATGTTTTACTCCTGGAGGATGAGAGTGTTTCAATGCTTCTCAAACTTGGATGGGCTTACAAATCACCTGGATCCCATACTCATCTGCAGATCCTAATTTAGTAGGTCAGGAGGGTGGAGTCAGACTGTGCATTTCCTAAAAGATTGGGGGGAATGCTGATGCTGCTTTGAGTAGCAAGGGTTTAGGTATCATTGGTAAGCCAAGAGTAAATTTGACTCAAATCAAGGGAGTGGACCAGAAGGAAGAAAGAAACAACCAAACAGAAAAGAAGGAAGAAATAAGAATTAAAAAAAAAAGGAGAGGCTTAGGAACCTCCAGGACATCTTTAAACGTTCCAACATCCGAATTATAGAAAAGAGGGGAAGAGGAACAGCCACAAGTGGAAAACTTATTTGAACAAACAATAAAGGAGAACTTCCCCAGTCTGGCAAAGGAAATAGACTTCCAGGAAATCCAGGAAGCTCAGAGAGTCCCAAAGAAGTTGGACCCAAGAAGAAACACACCAAGGCACATCATCATTACATTAGCCAAGATTAAAATGAAGGAGAGAATCCTAGAAGCAGCAAGAGATAAGGGGACAGTCACCTACAAAGGAGTACCCATCAGACTGTCAGCGGGTTTCTCAAAAGAGACTTTACAGGCAAGAAGGGGCTGGAAAGAAATATTCCAAGTCATGAAATCCAAAGACCTACAGCCAAGGTTGCTCTATCCAGCAAAGCTTTCATTTAGAATGGAAGGACAGATAAAGTACTTCTCAGATAAGGTCAAATTCAAGGAGTTCATCATCACCAAGCCCTTATTACATGAAATGTTAAAGGGACTTATCTAAGAAAAAGAAGATAAAAAATATAAATAGTGAAAAGACAGCAGACTCACAGTTATTAACAACCACACCTAAAAGAAAAGCAAAGCAAGAGGACAACTAGATCGGGAGCAGAACCATAGAAATGGAGATCACATGGAGGGTTAGCAACAGGGGAGTGGGAGGAGAAGGGGGGAGAAGGTACAGAGAATAAGTAGCATAGACGGTAGGTAGAAAATAGACAGGGGGGCAGGAATACTATGGGAAATACAGAATCTAAAGAACTTGTGACACATGGACATGAACGAAAGGGGGCGGAATGGTGGGGGAGGGGTCTGCAGGGTAGAGGGGAGTAAGGGGGGGAATGGGACAACTGTAATGGCATAACCAATAAAATATATTTTTAAAAAATAAAATAAAATAAATAAATTTGACATAATGCATTTAATAATTGCAAGTCTCACAGCTATTTTGGAGGGCAGAGTTTGCTACTCATAAACAGCTTCAGCAGGACTGAAGTACGATAATCAAACAAAAACAAATATTTCTATCTTGCTTGACCTTCCTAAAGCAGAACAGATTGTTAAGTGAAAGGCATCTTTAGTCATTATCGATGCAGCTTTGTCTATTTGTAATTGTACATTGTAATATAGTTGTATTATTTTTCATCTTAGTTTGCCATTTGAACTAAGCATTTTGGGGGCTGAGTTCAGGGCACTGTAGAAACTCTTCATATTCCATGTGACAGAGTTTCTTAAAATGTGTTTTTTTTCTTCACCTTTTTTTGAGAAACTTCCAAAAGTGATGAACAAATTCATTTCAGGAGGGGAAAAGAAAAACACTTTTATCTTACAGATAGCAGTCGTGGGTAGTTAATATTTCCTAAAGATCGACAGTGTTTCTTAGGGCACTACAAGGAGTGTATGGAATATCAGACAACAGCTTCTTTGCCATCCAGTTGCTAGGTCTCTTAGAATACCTGCCCCCAAACGCTTTGCGCCTTTTCAGTTTTCAATAAGGAACATACTTCTTTAGGTTGTTTGTTTTTGTTTGTTTGCTTCTCTTTGTCACTGGCAGAAGAACGTTTAAGAGGCATTTCTTTCTCTAGTGGAACCTTCCTTCTGTTCCTAAATGTGTCATTTAGATCAGGGCAGGGATTCTGAAACCTCAGGTGCTTCAGGACCACCAGGGTCTGCCTGCTCAACTGCTACTTGCTGGGCTCCGCCTCCAACTTCCTGATGCAGTAGGTGTGATGTAGGGAGAGAGGACGGGCGCTTCAAAACAGTGTTCAGGTGAAGCGAATCTGCTGGTCTAAGGCTCGCACCATGTAGACTAGTACTCAACGAAGATGGACTTCCCTGTTTTTCTGCTTATGAAAGATGGTTCCTCTAATTATGAGGGTGTTCGGTTAAATGAAGAGGAAAGGGAGGATCAAAGCCTCTGTCTAAAACTTCAACACAGAAGCTTTAGGGGCCTCCAACCCTGAATCACTCAGTAAACGCCAAGGGGCATTGGCTTTCCCGTGTCCCCAGAAGCGAGAGAAGGTCTTTAGGCCACTTGGCCAGGGACGCCTGGTCAGAGTCTCCTACCAGGACAGGTGCCCTCACGATCTTCCAGCACCCTGGGATTGACCTTCATGGTGACAATCACAATTGTAATTATACCATTAATTGCAAAAAAAAATATTTGTTTACTGATGCTTGTTTTTTTACATTTTTTTTTTAGCCATAACTGTCTTTCCCAGCTACCTCTCTGTGTCAGTATCTAGTAGAGACTGTGGCCCATAGTTGGTATCCAGTATCTGCTGAAATAAATGGTGGAAATTTAATTTAAAGATTAATTTAAAGATTTAATTTAAGCACCTTAATTTAAAGATTCCTCTGTGTCCAGGAAAGCTATCTTTTTTTATTAATTATGACACTTTTTGCTCGCTGAACTCAGTCTCCGTCCAGGAATTATTTTCCGTACAGACAGCCTCGCCCGCTTGTCATATACAGCGTGTGAGATAAAATCTAATTGCCCTGTTTACAATGAACTCTATTCAGAAAGGCCCTCACTGTGTTCACTCAATATTCCCTGAGTTTTTCCTTCTACCTTTGTTCACACGGCTTCATTAATCTCAAATAGCTACTCTCCTCCAAACACACTCTATTTGTTGAAAACCTATTAATTCCTTAAGTCCTATCTCGAGCACCATCTTTTCTGTGAAGCCTTTTGGAATCCCCTTCATTAGATGAAATCTCTGATGACTCCGACCTTACTCTGCCTCACAACATAGTGATTCGTGTGCTGGTCTTGACCTTCTCACTAAAACAGCCTCCCCAAAGATGGGGAACACTCCTTCATTTTTTTTTACCATAACTTCAGTCATTAAGCAAATATGCACTGATCTCCTCGTATGTGCCAGGACCTGAGCTAAATTCTGGGGGTATAAAGATATACGAGACCTGATATCTGTCTTCAAAGGGGTCGCCATTTTCTAGGGCAGAAAGCAGATGTCTAAAGGCACAATTGTGGAATAATAAAGCACAGCACAGGGCACCATGGCGGGATGCAGAGAGAAATGACTACCTCCCTGTGGGCTGAGTATGGGGACTGAAGATACTAGAATGGTTAGGGGCAAGTAAGAAGCCCCAGAGATACGATTTTTCCAGGTGGGAACTATGTGCGGTAGATGTTCAGTTTCTTCCATGTATCCTACTTATTTGAATTGATTTAAACACAGCTCATAAAATGAAAATGAGTTAAACAAACTCTACTCTATTTTCTTTCATCTCTTTAGTTTTCTGAATGTCAGCTGCAATGTTTTTATGGATCCCATACCCTAACTTTCCTGCTTTCAGCTGCCTTTATACAACAGCACAATATGCCCAATTGGCCTTACCCAGGTGCCTGTTCAATGGACCCACACTGGTTGCCTCCTACCCTGTAGTTGTAACATTTTTCCAATAGGAGATAGCACAATAGGCCGTATCAGACATTTGGACCATGCCCGAGTAGTCACCCCCGTACCAACATATGTAACTGCACAGGCCGAGGAAATGAGACAAGAACCCGAGTCCAGTTTTTGTTCTCGGCCAGGCTACAGCCAATACAGGGTTAGCAGGATCACCAAGAGAGATTTCAGAAAGGGCCCAAGACTGAGCCCCTAAGCCTACCTCTCTTTTTCAAAATACCTCTCCATCACCGTTGAACCCTACTCTCCCTTTCAGACACAGCATCAGACAGTTAGGCCTAGAGATTTGTTTCAGAAAGTGTGGCTGGGCGTGACTGGTTCAAACTTTTTAGTTTGAAGCACCACCACACTGGGTAAGGTGGCAGGCGGCCCACACACCGTATTTTATCCCAGGTAATCGTCGCTGATCTTGCAGGCTAACTTAGAAACGAAGGCAACCTCCATAATGTTCTTCCTACCACAAGTTCCATAAACTGAGAACTAGAATTAAAGTCAACTTAAATGAAATTATTTAAAGATCAAAACTTTTACCTTTTGCCCAATGGCCTCCCCCAAACCCCCTCCTTTGCTGTGCCTGGTCCATAATTAGCTCTTTCTGTCCACAACATGGGGGAAGGGCGGTCATTGTTTTTCCCTGCTCCACATCAGGGACATAGAAACAATTTTAGAATTGTTTCTTTTGTCCGTCCCTCTCATCGTTATGGTTTACTTAGGCAGAAAGAATCGAAACCGTACCTGATAGTCTTCCAACAAATTGTTCACTGAAGCTTTAGTGTCAGTGGGACCCAAGGAGATTTCCTGACTGCACCTCCTCTCACAATGGCTTTAGGAGGAGGGAGCAACTGTCCTCCCTTCCCAGATGACAAAGGGGGACTTCAGATCCAGGTGTCTGGTTCGATAACCCGTGTTGCTTTTACCGCCTCCAGCAGCTGCTATTTCACGTCATCTTGTCGGGGCTACAGACATGAGGACATGATGAGTTTGTATTTGCCACACTGCACCAGGCTATTTACACCAATGACACTGTCCTTCCCGCGTGTCCTTCCCGTGAAATTCTCATCCTGAGGTTGGGATCGGTAATGATGTTCTCCTGCACTAGGCTTCTAGCTTCTGCGGTTTCCTCTCTCTTTGACAACCACTCTTTCCTCTTTGTTTCAGACTCTGTATCATCTGTCTTTGATCCAAGCACCTCTCCTTTCTTCTCCAGCGTGTTTCTTCCCCAGTGGCCCCCCAGTTTTATTAGTCAGGATTTCAGAACTACCTTTCTCTTTCAGCTGTAAGCTTGGGGCTTTCTCTTCATCTGAGGTGATCTCATGCCCATGCTGTTTCTTTCATTTCGTTTTCTTTTGCACGTTCAACCGTATATTCTTTTCTGTTCCCCATTATTCTAGATTTTATCATACTGCCTTCATCTTCACGAACACACTGGAAAGGGTTTCCCCTCCCTCGCATTTCTGATAGCAGCCTTTTAACTATGAGGAAGTACTATCAACACCCTCGTGATTCATTGTATTGATCGTGCACCTATTTCTTCAGGTGTTTGTGTGGTTTTTGATTTACTCGCACGGTGAGCATCTTCTCTGCGACCTAACGAAAATGAACTGGCATGTTTTGATGTAATTGTCATTAAGGCTCAAACTTCACAGGGATAGGAATTTATCGCAAGAGATAGGAAAACGTACTCACACCTGGAACCACAGCACCTCATTAGTGAGGAATAGAAACATCTCCAGAAAATAGCTTCCAGAAAACAGGCTGGCTTCCAGCCATTTTAAATCAGTGGGTTTTCTATTTTAAGGCCTTTTCACAACAGTTACTAAATCTGATGTGAAAGATCAATCTTTCTTCTCTCAGATTTATATCCATTACAAGATACTGTAATGGATTATATAAATTCTGTCCTCAGAAAGATTTACTTAGTACTATCACACAATGCATAAATAAAGTAGAGAATAGCCTAATTTTTTTTAGTAACATAAGTCAATCCCTTACACTGGGGTTGTAGTTTAGTATTTCTTTTCTGCTTAGTAGAGGAAGCAAAAGCAAGAGTTTCCAGAGCACGGGAACTGTGATGGCTAGCCCCGAAATGCAATGCATCAAAGCAACACAAGGTGTCGCTTTTACATAGGCCTGGGCTCCGTGCGACCCCGGGTGGGGAAAGCACCAGGCAGGTTTGCAAATGCTTCAGAAGCAACAAACGTGCCAGAATTCTTACTTTGGCATCAGTATGTGTAACAACATCTTGAAAAGTACCCCCGAGCTGGAATTATCCCCCCGTAGCGATATAAGCCCTCAGAATACAGCGAAGTTTCCTCTCCCCTTTCTGGAAGGCACAGGGGCTCCCTGTGAGCTTATTCTCAGGGTCTAGCCTATTCTTCCTCCACACGTCCTTTCCCTGTGCTCTTCTCCCACTTTAATCGGAGGCCTGATCTATTGCAACAGACCCCCGACTTCCTTTTCCTGGCTTTGCCCAGGTCACCCGCTTTGCACATTGCTTCTAAGCTAACCCACAGAGCCAGTTCTCATCCCAGCGCTCCTGTTTCCCTAGCATCCGTCTCGGCACACATAGATTGCTAACTTTCACTTGCTGCTACGGCAAAGTACCACACACGTAGTGACTTGAAACAACACATATCTGCTGTCTGTAGATCAGGAGTCTGATTTAGGTCAAGGTGTTCGTGGAGCTGCGGTACTTTCTGAGCTCTAAGGCAGAACCATTTCCTTGGACTGTCCCGTTTCTATGGGTCACCTTGGCTCATGGCCCCTTCCCTTGTCACCAAAGCTAGCACCATGGGGCTAAGTCCTGGTGCCGCTTCCCTGGTTGTTCATAATCACGACTTCCTCTAATTGTTTTAAGGACCTTTGTGATTCCCCACCCAGGTAATCCAGGCTAATCTGACTTTGAGGTCACCAGGTTAACGACCTTAATTCCATCTGCAACATTAATTCCCCCTTGCCATGTATTTTAATAACTTTATTGGTTCCATGGACATCTTTTGGGGGGGGAGGTGTCATTATTCTGCCCACCACACAATGGAATTGAAAGTGCTTCAACATCTGGTCCAGTTGAACTCTCCATCCTAACCCCCTTCCAGGGGACATCCTCGTTTCTCGTGTGTCAAGCGCCCCAGCCACACCAAACTCCCCGTGCACGGGCCGTTATCCGTTCCTGCCTCCCGCAACCTGTTCATGCTGTTCTCGTTGCCTAGGCGGTTGCTCCGTAACATCTTAGAAAATGTCATCTTCAACCTTCAAGCCCTCTGCTCCAGGAAACTCTGAAATTCAGGGGGAATCGATCCCTCCCTCACTTGTGCACTCAATATATATTAGGCTTGGCTCCCAAAGACACACTTTTCCCCAGCCATCCCAACCATAAAATCCTAAAAGGTGGCAGACATATTTTGTTAAATGTTTGAAAGAGTGTATTGCATACAGGTTAGGCTGAGCTGCCACCATAAACACAAACACACCCCTCCCCACCCATCAGTGGTTCAACAAAACAAGCTCTTGCTTGTTCATTTACAATGCAAAGCAAGTGTTCCTGGGCTGCGGGTACCTCTTCATCCACGTTGAGGCCAGAACTGGGCTCCTTTCATATATTAGCCCTGTCATTCGTCAGCCCCTTCTTATTTTTGAACTCAGACAGTAGGAAAAAAAAAAGCAACCATTCAAGAGAGTCACTTGCCTTTTAAAAAACCTTGGCCCGGAGGCCGCTTCATTTCTGTTTACATTCCCTTGGAGAAAACTGAGTCACATCATCCAAAAATGCGGGAGAAACACATTCTAATCACATACCCCCCCCCCAAATTTGATTAACAGGGAAAGAGAGTAACGGGTTTCATTGGAAAACTGTGATCCCTCCTATACACAGAGTGTTGTTAAGGAGTCTGGCTCCTGCATGGTGCTTGCCTATCGCTGGATGGAAGTCACACTCCCACCCTACGAGCTCTTGAAGTGTTTCCACGTGCATCTCCTCAGCCCTATAGCCCATTACTTCGTGAAGCATGCCTGACATTTGCCGAAACGTAGGAATCGGGTCCATTTAATGGGGAAATGTTTAAGGTGGATATAAGTTTTACATTGTACAAGAATGTTCCTTGAAGAATATTTATTAAATACCAATTTGGTAAGAAGAATATTAATTGCCCCTTAGAGGGCCATTATGACCTGGTTACATAAAGGGCCTATGATTCTAAAGTCTTCAGAGAGATCTTTAAAAGGCAAGAGGAAAAAGAAGCGTTATTCTGCAGTATAAGATGTCTGGCAAGATGGTAAGAAAAGGCTTATAATAGGACTTGACAAAAGCTGAGATACTGGCAAGAATGTTAGTTCATAGCATGGTTTTGGAGTAAGATGGATTAGTTCTGCTTTTATGGGTATGTAAGCTAAGTGAATTAAACTGTCACTTTTAAGATATTTTTTAAATGTATTTATTTTTAAAGAGAGGGGAATGGAGAAAGAGAAGGAGAGCAACATCAACGCCAGAGTGAAACATCAGTGGGTTGCCTCTCATACACGCCCCCAGTATTGACTCGACCTGTAACCGACGCACGTGCCCTGACCAGGAATGGAACCGGCGACCTTTCACTTGGTGGCACGATGCCCAACCAACTGAGCCACACCAGCCAGGGCTACACTGACATTCTCTACATCTGTCAAAAAGGGTAAAGGCTTACACTTTGGGGGAAGTATAGATTTAGTAAATTTTATAAATTACTTACAATGTCTGATCAATAAATACTCTAAAACACTAGGGTTTATTGTTCTTAAACATCGCTGAACAAGGAACTCTGTATTAACCTTTTAGATTTTTAAAGTGCATGTACCAGGGAGAGAGACAAATGGAAGTTTTTGAGCTAAAAATGAGGTCAGGAAAGCTGAAATACAAAGAGCTGATGTTTACAAGGACAAACCAAAGATCTTTCAAGGTTTTTATATTTACAAGGACAAAAATATAGAAGTTCTTTGGGTTGACAAAGCAAAATAGTTTTTTTTCCCATAAGGATTGCATTCCAAGAGTAAAACAAATACCCGAGAGGGTGGGTGGGGAGAATCAATCTGCCCTCGACAATGATGTGCCCTGCCTTGTGATTTCTACATTCCAAAGTGGCAAACTCATAAGGAAGGTTGAAAACTCAATCCTGAGTTAATCACAGGGAACCAAAGGCCCAAGAAAAGAAATGCAGGGAAATTGAGAAGAAAATATAGCTTCCACTCTCCATAAGAGAATAAGATGAATATTGATAACTACAGACCAGAGCTTGACCTTTGGCCTTTAAAAGACCCCAGGACATTTCCCCACCAGGAAGGACATTGGTGTTGAGGAGCATATAACTACCATGCCTTCCAGGGGTTGGACAAAACCTCAGGTATCTGGCCTTCTGGCCCAGGGTCTGTGGTTTCCTATTGTAGGGGCCATCACTGAATCCCTTTCCATAAGTTTGCTGTGGCTGAACAAAGAAAGCAGGCCTATGCAGATTTCTACAGAAATTAGGATCCCATGAAAGATTTGGAGGAGATGGGGAGGCCAGTATCGTGCAGAGTGCAAACTGGTCTTGGAATTCGAGAATTTCTTGGGTTGAATTCCATGGAAGTTTTGCCACTGACCTGTTGTTCCTGAACTATGAAACATGAATATGTAAGCTAAGGGATAGTTTTTCTTGACAAATAAACAATGAAGAAATACTGTGGACAGTTAAAAAAAAGATTTTAGCACAGTTACCCTAGTTCCTCAATGAAGAAACTGCGCCTGTGAAAACTGCACCTTCAGAAACTCCACTGCATTGAAAGCATACATCAATTTTTCAGGGGCAAACTGATTTCGGGAATATGACAATGTAGGTAGGCAAAGTAAGGGTCTTATAGTAACCACACGAGCTGATTAGAAGAAGGCTGGCAAGTATAAATCGGCAAAATGTTATGCTGGAGTCCAGATAGGTTTATTGAAGCCTCTAATTACATCCTTCTGGGCAAGATATTTTTAACTTCAGGTAGGTGAGATTTCCTCGTATAAATATAACCGGTTGTGTTTCCTTACTTAAGCAAAAGTGACAAATGTGTGTGTTACCCAACAATAAGTTTCTTTTTACTTTAGGACTTTGACTCAAGTCTTACTGTACATTTTACTAACCGAAGGAACTGGCAGGAGTGATTTTAAAATTTCAGAAAAACAATATTATGATGGGTAAGCATGTGGACCTTGAAACTGGGGGACTTAGACCAGGGTCTCGGCTCTGCCACTTACTGGCTGCGCAGCTTCGCACAAGTGCGTTAACCATTCTGAACCTCAGTTTCCTCATCTATACAATTATCACAGAGGAAGAGCATTTGCACATTGCATGGATTATATACCTATATGGAACTTTATGGGATAAAAACACCTGTCATATAGTAAATGTCATTATGGTGGAGATAATTACAATGTTGGTGTTCCTACAGATGCTTCCTAAAGACGCTTCAACAACAGACTTCCCAAACAGAAACAAATGAACCTAATCCAGCAAGATGAAAGTGAACTGCCTCGTGCAAATTAAGTAGAACGATGTTTTTGTACGGGAGGGAATAAAGAAGACATAGTCTATCAGAGGCAGGTATAGAAACACTTGAACCCTTTCAGAAACCACATTCAGTGTGAGTCAGTGAAAAGATGTAACTACCAAAATACCTACCAACCTCTTTAATTGCACCTGTACAGATAGAGAAAGTAGTCTAAAGCCAAGAGCAGATACCCTGTGCTTTTTGCTGTCAAGAACACCTGATAATCTTGTAGGGGATTCAAGGTCCAGTCTAAGCTGAATGCAAACAAAACAGAAACATATTCAGACAAGACCAGTCAGGAAAGAAAAAAAAATGTGTCATTGAATAATGACTTGGAGAGCAGGGCTGAGGTTGTTCCTATTTGGGACTACTATGAAAAATAAGCTGGTGGGGATATTTTTCATATACCGTATTTTGCTGTGTATAATGCGCACCTGTGTTTCTGGCCTAAACTTGCAGGGGGAAAAAGATATTTCACTTTTGGAAATATATGATCTTTTAATTCAGCATATTATTTATTTATATTTAGAAACAAAACTAATTATCCTATTTCAGGGAGTGATTTTGCATGTGGATGTCTTTTTTGCTCTCTAGAGCTACACTTTTTATTCATAAGCATGAAGAAAAGAATTAAGAACATTTATATAGATAGGGAATTAGTACAACTCATGTATAATGCATATCTTTCTTTTGCCCTCCAAAGTTTGGGCAAAAAAATATACATTATACATGGGTCTTTCTGTGGACATGCTTCCATTTCTCCAGGGTAAACACCTGGGAGCAGGATTTCTGGGCTATGTGGTAGGTGTATGTTCCACTTCATCAGAAGCTGCCATTTTCCAAGGTGGTTGTACCATTTGACATGGATGTTTTACTTTGTGGGTACTTTAGTTAAGTCTCATTGATGGATCATTTTATGCTAACCTTAAAAACACAGATTTCTGGCTTTCTTAGGAAAAAAACTGGAAGACTGACATTGGGCCTATATAGCCAAAAAATAAGTAGAATTGAATACTCACCAATGCTTTTAGGTGGGAACATAAACGGTCCGATTTCCCATAGATCTCACACATCACTGCAACTCAGCGCAGCCATTTGGCAGCAAGGGACACACACCTCTATGCATGCGTTCACACACCCGATGTCATGGGGGACTGGCAGGGTCCCAGCCAGCGTTTGCCGCTTACAATAGACCATTGTTAATTCATATTTGCATGTGAGTAAGAACTTGAGTTTCAGTGCGCACACGTGCAATCTCAGAAACACTTTTACTTTTTCCTTGCACCCANTTAAAAACACAGATTTCTGGCTTTCTTAGGAAGAAAACTGGAAGACTGACATTGGGCCTATACAGCCAAAAATAAGTAGAATTGAATACTCACCAATGCTTTTAGGTGGGAACATAAACGGTCCGACTTCCCATAGATCTCACACATCACTGCAACTCAGCGCAGCCATTTGGCAGCAAGGGACACACACCTCTATGCATGCGTTCACACACCCGATGTCATGGGGGACTGGCAGGGTCCCAGCCAGCGTTTGCCGCTTACAATAGACCATTGTTAATTCATATTTGCATGTGAGTAAGAACTTGAGTTTCAGTGCGCACACGTGCAATCTCAGAAACACTTTTACTTTTTCCTTGCACCCAGAAGAGGCTGAGAGAAGGAGCAGCTGAGGAAGAAGGTTCTAAAGAAGGGCTGGCTATCCCAAGTCACGGTTTGTATAACTTTGGGATATGTCCCCAGCCTAGTATTCCGTTACTTACTTAGTTTATACCTAATGATACGAAACACTGTTGCTTATGCTGAGGTTCTCTTACCCTTGCAAGGTGCTTCAGTCCCCTGGGGGGAGAACCAAACAGATGGAGCCCCTCAGGCTGCAAATACAGAAGAGTTAGCTGGATGTGTGCTCTTCGTCCTTGATGGGAAGATTCTGTCACTTTTAATTCTCCGGCTTGTTTACTTTGCTACTACATAAGAACTGGGGTTTGTTTTTAGCGGCATTGATTAAGTTGTCATTGAGTTTTAAGATGGGAAAATAGAACTTTCAAATTTCCCACATGAATTTAGAGCAAGCCAGACATTAACATCAAGGTAAAAACATTTATCAGGGCAAAGACAGAATAGGTGAGTATCATTCAAAACCGTTTAAAGCTCACAAATGCATGGGATTCAGATGTCAATTTGCACATGAGTATGTATCAATTATTATTATTTAATATGAATAAATGCACCAACATGCTTCCAGCCCAAAGAATGAATAGCTCATTTATTTGTATACATGTTTGTGTTCATTCGAAACACAATTTGCATCCACATTTATTTTCCAACAGCCATTAGAAATGGGTCCTGTTACTAACAGTTAGGAGTTACTGAGCCAGGCATTATGAAACTATGCAGCACAGTCTGATAGTTCCTTATACAAACCCTGAGATCAAAGTTTCTCAGACCTGGCAGTCTTGACAGTTGGAGCTGGATAATCATTTGGGGGGAAGGAGAGTCCATCCTGTGCATCAGAGGATGCTCAAGCAGCATCCCTGGCCTCTAGCAACCCAAGTTGTGACCATCAGACATGTCTTAAGGCATTGCAAATACCCTCTGGAGACAAAATTACCCTGTGGTTGACAATCATCACTTTAAGGGGAATGTTATTATTTCTATCCTCTAACAGAACTTTTCCAGGGACACAGACCCAGCAAGATAAACATCTGGACAGGAACCTAGGCAAGTTTGGGTTGACAGCTCAGGATCTTTGCACGAATCGATATCGGCTCCAATTGATTTTAAAGCTACGTGACCCAGGTTGCATCTATGTATGTCAATGTGAGAGGCTTCCATTAGTTTTTACTTTTATGTATACATGAATTGAGCATCTACTATTTGCAAAGTACTATTCCAGAGTAAAAAGTGATGATGAAGTTGACTTACCCACAGCCCCTGGAAAACATCTATCTTGTCTTTGGTAAACAACTAATTCACAATTGAGGGCAGAAATTTCATGCATTCAAACGTGCATAAAGGTTGAAATATGCAGAAATATTTCTTAAAGGTGACCTTTTAAGCATTCTAGTTCCCCTAAAGCTTTGGCATCATTGCAGAAATGTGTTATACAAATGATTATGACCTGTGGTAGCTACGTCTAGAGAGACATACACATATCCAGAGAGCACCAGGGTTGAGGGTGAAAGGAAAGGTAGCTTATAAATTCTAAGGCAGGGATTAAAATAGAATGGGTCCCAAATTAAACCCATGTAGTCAGGATTCTTTGATTTAGATCAAATAATCATTTTTTTAATAATTTTATTTATTTATCTTTAGAGGGGAAGGGAGAGAGGAAGAGAAACATCAATGTATGGTTGCTTCTTGTGCATCCCCTGCTGGGAACTGGCCCCTACCGGGAACTGGCCTGCAACCCAGGAATGTGCACTGACTGGGAATCGAACCGCGATCGTCTGGTTCACAGGCCCACGCTCAATCCACTGAGCTACACCAGCCAGGGCCAAATAATCATTTCTATATTGATTAATATAGTTCTTAAGTCAACCCACCCCCTATTTTCCTTTATTATTGCTTTTGTGTAAAGTGATGTATTTTTGGATATAATTTAGGTAGCATTTTAACAACCACAGTAAGAATTACAGAAACTGCTTTGATTCCAAAATCAACATACTTTTGCTTCTCTTAAATGTACAAGGTCAAGGTGCTTGGTTTTAATGTTCTATCTTGAGCCTGGACACCGATCCCCATCAATGTAGAAATCAGTATTTTGCAAACCATTGTGCCAGACACTGTGGGGGATATCACACTATTTGCCATCCAGTTGGGAAGCCTAAACTTAAATTTATATGTATCTTCAGTTAATGAATTGAATTTAATACATATGTTACCTCTACAGACCAGTATCTCAGGTAAAATAAATACGAGTTAAGAATAAGTGCTTAGGACTTTGGAGAGTTCATCTGCATTGTTCTGTGAAAAGGGCTCAGTCAATGAGGAAATACTCAGAGCTGCTTCCCAAACTGGAACAAGTTAAGGAGATAAGACCCACTGAGTGAGTGAGTCATCAGGATTTTCATCCTTGTCTCTTCTATCTCAGGGTCCGTATTTCTCTCCACCTGCTACATTTTTTCCCCTACTGGCACTGTTTAATATTGTGATCAGTTTTGATCACATCCCTTTTTGTAAACAGAATATCTTCTTTTATTGTTTGTTTTTCTTATTTCACACATGAGGTATTAGTAAGGAGTTGAACACTGAGGGTGGGGGGGAGATCAGGCAGCTGTTATTCTGCACTCAGTGCTCTCTTAGCTCAATTACTTTCACTCAGCCATGTCTTATTTTCATGAGAACATTTTGTTCAAGGGGCATTAAGATTTGATTTTCAGATCATGATGTCACTTGCTTGCTTTCATGTGAGGTTTTTAGTACCTAGTGAATTAAAATCATAGGAGAGCACACTGAGCAGATTACAATTCTTTCAGACTTACTCCCCTTTGTGAAGACAGCTACATGCATGCCACCTAGTTTTATGGAGGGTTCATTCAAGGAATAGTGAGAGACAAATTGGTTTAGAAAGTAGGTTGAGGCCTAATTGTATATGTGTTTATTATCTGATACATTAAGAGATAAGGGGTAGAAAGGAAAAGAGATGGAGAAAAATTCTTATTGTAAATTGGCTATTATTGTAGGAATTTGTGAACGAGCATTTAGAAACCAGTGTTTTATCAAGTGAACAGGAGAAAAAATAATAAATCACATAATAATTAACAAAATACTATCTGCCACAATGAAGATCACAGTAGAACATAATCTACTTTAGTACATACTCAAAGTACATTGTTTTCATGTTCATTATATATTAAACATGAACCATTGAGTAACAACTTCCCTACACTTCCTTACCTATCTTTCTCCAATAATTGTGCGGTAAGGAGGATGAGGTAAAGGGAAAAAGTAAATGAGATCTAATTACATAAAAATTAAATCATCAACTGTCATTCTCATACTGTGGAGTGGTAAATGGAATCTCATGAATGATTAAACACGAGAACAAAAATGCTATTATGATCATTTCTCAATTGTCTACAACAACAAAGGACAGTTATAACAATCAAAATGTCATCTATGCTTAATACCAGAATATTATTAGTACTTTGATTCTTCATGTGATTTTTAATATGTCAACTGAGTTAAGAATGTACTTCATCCCAAATAATGGCAAAAGTCTTCCTGACAGGTTGCTATGCAATAAGAAATTTTCCTAATCTGTTCCTGTCTCTTAACTGTGAGTCAATTCCTATGTCAACCCGAGAATGACCATTATCTCACACTTGCCTGATGATAATTTAAAAATATATACGATAGAGAGTAAAACAATGTTTACTAGATGCTAAGGACTTTTATTTAACTTTTTTAGAAGTGGGGGAAGGGAGGGACAAAGAGAGGGAGAGACACATTGCTGTGAGAGAGAAACATCAATTGGTTGCCTCTTGTACGCACCCCGACCAGAAACCAAACCCGCAACCCAGGTATGTGCCCTGTCCAGAATTTAACTGGTGATCCTTCGCTTTGCGGGGTGATGCCCAACAACTGAGCCACAGGTCAGAGCAAGAGACTATTTTAAAGTTATGCATTACTTCTCTGAATCTCACGATATTCTTACAATATCTCTCTAATGTATTTTCTGCTCAGAGCCCTCCGAGGACCCCGTTTCATCTCAGAGTGAAAGACCAAGACTTTCTCATGTCCTAGGCATCATGGCCACAGAGCAGAGCTGTTTGCTCCTTGCTCTGCTGAGGCAGATGGGACTTCCTATGCCGTTCCAGCCCCATCCCTGGGAGTGGCCATCGGGATTGCTAGTCTCCCCTTGAGGGTGCAGTATTTCGTGGTCCCCGTTTACTGTGGGTTTGGCTTCCCACTGGACCCCCAGCCCTGGGGAGGCAGGCACCCCCTCCCTGCTCAGCCTGAGAACTATATGCAGTTTACTTAGAAAAGCAAGGGCTCAGGGAAAGGCCATCACTGATCTGGGCTCCTGCTCTTCCTTAGGCTGACAGTCTCTTTTTCCCACCCATTCTGTCACGTCGGGTCTCTTAAAGTGTTAGGATTCGAAAAAAAAAAAGTCCAGGAATATTTGTGACCTTGATGACTAACCCATATACACATCTTATTTATGGTTAATGGAATATAATAGATATTCACAAGTTTTAAACATGCATAAGCTCTGTTTCTCCAGAAAAACAAGGGCTGTCCTTAACCTCCTTTTAAGACAGTCAATCTACTTTGAGCACAATCAACTGTTGAGAAAAACATCCTGCTTATTAGCCTTAAATTCTTACCCTTATAATTGTGATTTCAGTGGTTTCCAGTCCTGCCAAAGTTAGTCAGACCTGAAAATGCGATGATGTTACTACATTATATTTACATGGTATGAATAACTGGAAACTGCAGTTTCCTCCCACTCTTTTGGACCAGCTGGATAGGCCGGGATACCCCATAGCATCTGCTCGAACTTCTGAGAGTCTCAGAAGTAGTTAATTTAGAAGAGAGCAGCAAAATGGCAAAATGTATGGTAGAGATATAAATTAATAAAGTGAATGGTAATAAGGAATGATCTACTTTTTGATTTTTAATTTAATTTTAAAGGTATAAAAGCAAAACTATAAAAACTTCCATAATTCTCACAGTACAAAAATACATTACAAAAAGAACAGTTATACTGTTTTTTTCCTTGCCTTTCCAGTCCTGTTACACAGAGAAAATACTTGCTACAAATTTAGTATGTGTTTCTGGTTTCCTTTACGTATGTTTGCATATATTTTTTATAAAACTGAGATTATATTACATACCACTCCTGTCTATTGCTCTTTTTTTTTTACCTTAAGTGGGTATCATGATAACTTTATAAAGTTATTGCATAACTTTATGCATTTTTTTTAAATGTACAAGTAGAATAAGATATATGTTGGCATAAAGGAAAATTAATACCCATGAATGGAATTATAATTAAAAAGCTGCTTTACATTGTTTTTAAGATTATACTATTTTTCTTTTCTTCTCATAAAAATAACTTACTATGGAAAATATAGACATTATCTATTATTTTCAACTAATAATACAAGGACTACATTTCTATTTTTATAGCTTTCTGTGATAAACAATTCTGCAATGTATCTTTATTTAGCTAAACGTTTGTATATATCTTAAGAAAAAATTCCAATAAATATTATTGTGTGTGATATGATCATTGTAAGGCTTTGCTATGATGTACTCACCAAACTTGATGAAATTACTCGCATTCCCCTGCCTCAGGTAATAATTGATTATAAGCGAGAACTTAGAGCTCTCCGGTGTGACAGCTGTGAGCCACCCATGGCTTTGGGGCATTAGAAATGGGGCTAGTTCAAATTGAGAAGTGTTGTGAAAAGTAAATATACACTGGGTTGCAAAAACAGCATGAAAAAAGAAACAAACTATATCATTAATAATGTTATATCGATTATACGCCGAGACTAAAACGCTCTGATGCATTACACAAATAAAATATATTATTAAAGTGGTTCTCCTTTGTTCCTTTCTCTTTTTGTGATCTGGTTACTAGAGAATTGAAAAGTGCATTTGTAGCCACGTTATACTATTACTGAATAGCGCTCCTCTACCATTTTGGTTTTGGTTTGTGTCTTTGTATGATTAGACCTCTCATCTTGGAGAAATAAAACGCACAGTGAACAAAGAAGAGGATGACCCCCCGAAGGAACTCGCTGGCTTCCATGCAGCCGAAAGTTCTCCACGTGCCTGGGGAGCCCATCGTGGATCCCAGAAGCAGGAAGTAGGAGCCTGCACAGCTGATGAAATCAATTTCCATCCATTTCCAACATCCCTTCACTTCCTTCCCTCTATGATGCTGAGGAACCACAAAGAGGGACCACACAACTGGAAACTTCCGGCATTCACTTCCGTGTGAAAAGCATGAATAACAAGGAATAAAACACCAGGGCTAGGACCTGTGTGATTGTGTCCCCTCACATTCACACAAGAAGGTGAGGACTTCTTAACAAATGCTCTCATGAAAGACACCCATGGCGTTCCTTGTGCCTTCCATCAAGTGAGGGCCCAGCAGGTAAGTGCAGGCAATGAACAAGGAAGAGGGTACTCACCAGAACGTGACCTCGTTGGCACCCTGACCTTGGACTGCTCAGCCTCCAGCACTGTGAGAAAGAAATGTATGTTGTTGATAAGCTTCTCAGTTTCTGGTATTTTATTAGAGCAACCCAAACAGACTAAGCCCATCAGCATCCTTAACAAACACACACTGTTTCTGGGCCGTGCATCGATTGAACCCAATTATTTTTCACTGTATGAATTCAAAGATATTTATCACAAGGTGGCACTGGAGCTCCTTCCGAGTCAAAGATACGTTCAAAATAACTTTGATTCAATTTTCATTATTATATGGAACTTATTATTTTCTAAATGCTAAAAGATTAGCAGTTCAAGGAGTTGATATACAAAACCTCTTCAGGAACAGAACAGTCAGTTAATTAGCTCACCTTGTTTCCAAACATGCTAAATAGTAGCTATGTTCATGTTCACAATATTTTAAGATTGAGCTTTGAATAGAAGCAATGTGGTTTTAGGAAAATGAACAGATCTGATCATCGAGGTATTTGAATGCTTAGCTATAACTGGTAAGATGACCTTTTACAAGTTCATTGCCTGTCTGGACCCCTGCTCCTCGGCTGGAAAAGTCAGGTTTGTACTAGAAAGCTGAAATACTTTAGTTGTATTTTAAACTGTTCTCTAATACATAATCTTAAAGAAATTCTTAAATAACTCTTAAAGAAATTCAACCAAGAATATAAATTGGAGAGAGAGAAGAGGCATAGGGCACAGTCAAGTCTCCTTATCCAGAGATGCTCCCAGGGAATTCTGGGGGATTAGAAATGATTTCCTTTCAGAACTTTTTGCACTGAGCTCATCTGAGTGTCCATGCAAGCTCTCTTACTAGCAAACAAAAGTCAGGCACTGAATGGAACGCGTTATTTGCCATTCCCAACAGCACCATATCTTTGAATGTGGTATTGTTTTAAAATATGACAAACCTATTTTAAGTTTTGCCACTGTAAATATCAAGAAAGATATGTACCCTTCATTGCCTATTTCTCTGGGGTTTGCCCTTTGCTTATTCTAGGTGTCCCTGCTCATTCCATAGACCTGCCAAAAGGGTCACATTTAGGCAGCAATGTTTGGTATGTGACCCTTCAAGTTCAGCGCAAGCTGACTGGATCCAGAACAGATGTGACTCAGAGACAATTCAATAATGGCATTGACCAGTATTTGTGCACGACAGCCTTCAGAAATTTGAGTTGAGCCAATCAACTTTCTTCTCTTGGGAATGGGATCTAAGAATTGCTAAAAGAATAAACTCATTTCGGTGGGAAGTGTACGTGGAAAACCAAGAGGCAGGAATGAGCTCTGACACGTGGGCTGAGAGACTAGGGACCTGTGGAGACTGAGGAGGTCATCTGAAAAGGGAGGGCAGACATTCCATGACAGAAACATGAAGCTAAGCTACAGTCCATTTTACTTTCAGTAATATTTTTCTTCTGTTACATCTAGAACCAAAATAGCATCACTTAGTTATACATCACCAATCACACTGTTCATCTATGGTCACCGTATTATAGAACAAACATACATGCTGGCTTTGATCCTGACTCTTACCATGTCCGCATCTCTGTAAAATAGGGACAATCTATAGCTGTCACAGGACCCCACTGGACAGCAATCAAAATAATGTAGGCGAAGAACCTTTACACCATGGAGTAAAAGGTTTCTATAAGATATTAATACAGTTTTCAACCACTTGTTACATATCTGGCTTTTCACTGGGATGCTTTTGGCCATTGCACTTTAACTCAAAAAGGAAGCTAATTTCTGAGTCTGTGGAAACTATATGAATATGTGAAATAATCCACAGAAAGAAACCACTGTGCTTTTTTAAAATCATGAATTTTTAAAGACATTGGCTAAAAATGGTTATTTTTCCTTCCTTAGGACATGACAGTTGAAATCCTTCAAGGTAAATGAATTTCACTTAGAACAAAATAAGAGACATTACCCTAAGCAGGCCAACAAGGCCTTTCTGTGGCACTGCCTATGTGATATAATGCACTTCTTTTTCCTAAACACGCCTGCCCATGGCCCTATTGATTTAATCTTTGTTCAGGCACCCAGCCCCAACCGACAGCTTAATTTTGTGACCATGACTTCTCTGCAGCCCCGTGAGAGCTCCAGGCTGGTGACAGGTGACATCACTAGGTGTTGGAATTCACAAACCAATTAGGATTACTACAAGTCTGTGTCTCCGTATTTTTAAGGGTGCATTCTTTCCCACAGTAAGAGAACATCCTTTTGGATTATTTGGCATTCTGAATATTTAAAGTAAAAACCTTACTTGTAAGAGTAGAGAAATATTAGAGTACAGTGTTGAAGTAAATAGGTTTATTCCCCAGTTAAATGGCAACTTTTGAGTAAAGGAGTAACGGTTTCTCTTTTTTCTTGAAAATTCTTGACAGGGACTTACAGAAATTAAGGTATGCACTCAATATTAAATTTGAAGCTGGCATGAAAACCCTTGAACTCTACGGCCACTTCCAATAAGATTGACTTTAAAAGTTAAACCAGGGTCCTTTTCCAGATTATTTTACTTCTTGGAAAATATGCTGTTGGTAACAAACTTTCCCAGTCTTAGGCTGGAGGGTTAATGTGTGGATTCCTTTTCCTTCCATTGCATTGCAGTTGTTTGGTTCACATGCAATTTGAAGAGTAATAAAAACTTCATATGATATATATTTTTTAACCTGGGAAATTTTATATTACTTTACACCACATTTGATTTCTTGAATGACTTACGGCAGCCCTTTGAAAATACATCTTTGGAGTTCACTATCTTAGTCACGCTTCTTAGGGTTCTTTATTTGTATTTTTTGTAGACAATGAAATCACTTAATGTCATTTCAAGTTCATCCTATTCCATATGCACTTGTACACAAAGCTGGGGTAATTCACTTATGTAGTTCAACACCCCCTTTGTTGCAGATGGTAAATGTGCAGATTTCTCCTTCAAGGAGGGAAATTCTTTCACAAAACAACTGCATATTCTGCTCATTACTTCTCCTTGCTGATGCTTTTGTATCGTTATTACACCCTGTCAGATTAGTAATTAGCAGGCAGCCTCCATACGACATAAATGCATCTCTCCTGCTTTCATAAAAGCCCCTTTAGCGACTCAAAGCATAGAGCTCTAGATGACAAAGATAGACAAAATAAATAGTATAACCAGAAGCGCATTGCATCACATAACAGCAAGCGCCAGTGCAGCATTAGGTTGATGCATTTCTTTTGATCAAGGGGATGAGTTGCGATTGCTGCCTGAACAATGGGCTAGAGCCTAGGACAGGTAACTGTGACCTTTGCAATGTTGCTGTTCCTATTTGAATAAATAATTGAGTTACTAGCCGTGGTCATAATCGGAAGGAGAAAACCAGTCAATGAAGGGAAGTACCCTATAATAAATCTCCTGAAAAAAAAAATAACAATAACAAAGGGCCAATCCACAGGTGGACTCAAAGATGCACAAGCCTGTGACACAGCCACTGCCCAGCAGAGTCGGACCGAGATTGTGTCTATTAAAAATGGGGTCAGAGGGAGAGTTGGCTAACACAAACCAGTATTGAGGAAAGGTTTAGTCTGCTTGGCCAGTTCTCAAAAGAAAAAATAACTCAATAAGCAATAATCAAGGTAAAATTTGTCTGCGAATTTCTGTACTAAAACTGCTGAACAAGACTGGTTTCTAAAATCGCAGAGCCCAGGGCCAACAGAAGCAGAGGGGTGCTTGTGTAAAGCAGGAAGATTTCCACCATACTGACAGCAGAGCCTTCCACCAAAAGGGGGCGCCTTCCACCAAAAGGGGGCACCTTCCAAGTGTGGCGGTCTGTGACACTATGCTGTCACATGCCTACAACCCTGGCCTTGCTCCTGAAGGCAGGTGCCCCTGGACTGGCCTCAAGCTGCTCTCAAGTGAATATCATCTAAAAATAACTATCTCTTGGAACTCTGTAAGGAACAAAGAACGGCAAATATTTGGAGCAGCTCTCTGAATTGTAGAGAAGTTTTTAGAAAAGGAGTCATTTTCCCTGGGTACCATACCGATTTTGTGTTCTCAGTGCCAGGGGTACCAATAACCATGGTTACAGCTAAATTATGACAGGATGCTGATGATCAGTGCGCAGCCAATGACTACAGCTTTCAATCCGAAGACACATCAAAATGACGCACAAAGCACAGACTGACTGACAGCCTTGGACAGACAAACATAACTCAACACCACTGTTATATGTATGTAAGGTGGGGCGCAAAAAAACCAGAATTTATGCATAAGAATTGTGTATTTATTCTTACATGTTTAAACCTCAGTCACCTTCAGAGCACTCTCCATTGGATGCAATACACCTGTCAAGATCTTTCTCCCACTGCTCAAAACGGTTTTTGAACTCATCAATGTTGAGCCTTTTAGTGCTTCTGCTGTTTTTTGTTTGTTTGTTTGTTTCACCTCTTTCACATCAACAAACATTTCCCTCTGAGGACTTCTTTCAAACCACAAGAGAAAGTCACTTGAGGTGAGATCAGGTGATTAGGGAGGGTGGGGCACCAGGGTCATGCCATTTTTGGTCCAAAACTGCTGAACACTCAGCGTGGTGTGGGCGGGTACGCTCCTATGTCACCCATCATGAAATGGGCAAACACAGTGAAAGGATCCTCCAAAACAATTTCAGTGAACCCAAACACAGTCTCTCACAACAATACCAGCTGGTACAGAGGGCAGCTGGTACAGCTAATACAGATGGGTTGCTAGAACATTCACCTAGTGGCGGGAATCCCGTATTACAAGGGGCCCACTATCCAGATGATGATTCCATGTTTGTTTGCATGTTTGTTTATTTGTTTTAGATCACCCTTGTAAATGAATTTTAAGATACCATCTTAAAGATAGAAAATATTCATTCCTTCATCCATTTATTCCACTAATATTTACTAAAGACTTTGTGTTTCAAGTACTATTTTAGTCATTGCAGTTAAAAAAGTGAATAAGCCCTAACCAGCAAGGCTCAGTTAGTTAGAATTTGGAACTTGGAATCTTGTGATTAAAATAAGTAACCAAAGAGTATATAATGTAGACTCCTTCCTGTGGTATTCTAATATAAAGAATGACTCAATTGTATTATGACCTAGAGTGTACAGAATCATGATTTTTTTTGCTTGATTAGTGTCTACTTTGAGTACCTCATTATGCTAGGCATTTTGAAAAATTAAAAAATACTAATAAATCATTGTTATACATTTTAAAATGTGGATTATGTAGTTGGAGAATAAAGAAAAACACATCTGAAGACACTGGGGAAGGTATATCATTAAGGGTAGACCATATTGGGAGAAGATCGACAATGTGTAGCTAATCTTGCAAGGTTTGTCCTTTCTTTCTAAAGTTAAGAAGAGAGGTCTGCTCTAGTTAGGTAAGGGATGGAAGAACCGCCTAATATACATTGACTGAAAATGTTTAGGGATTGCCGATTTTTCATTCCCAACTCTTTCTGAGGCATACAAAAAATATAAGAGAATCAACAAAGGGTAACAGAATGAAAGAGAGACTCCTTCATTCCTTTGATCCATCTCTTATGGGGAGGGGAAAAAACTTTTATATAGAAATGGTTCTTATTTTTAAGCAGATTATAATTACTTCTGAAATGTCATTTCTATAAAATTTTGTTCTTATGTTGACAAATCTATATCTATATTCACCCAGAGTTTGGGTCTATTCAAAAATCTTCCTTAATGATGGGAGTTTTTCCTTTAAGATTTTGCTAGAGATTGTATTGTTTCTCATTGAAAGATTTGTAATGAATATATTATAAAGGCACAGACCTGTAATTTAACCTTGGAGAAACATAACTTCTAGAAACGGCACAGTTGTTCTACATTTCAGGAGGACTGTGTAAGCAGGACAGTGGAGTAATCACTTTCTTAGTCAAGGCTTAAGGTCACATGTTTAGTATGAATTTCATTTTGTCTTTCTGATTTGTTCTCAAAAACTCCTTTAGTTCAATTATAGTGAATCGCCACGTTTGGATACTATGACCTCACTATCTGTACCACAGCTCACTGTGTTCAACCAGTTGCAATTATTTTTTCACTCTCCATAATTCAAAGTTCTAATCGAAATTCAGCCACACTAATAAGATATCATAGTCACAATAGTTCACATTCCCACAATGTATTTTAAAAAGACAGGAAGAGAAAAAAATACTGTTTCGGTAAGAGGGAATCTCATTGACTTTTACTGAAATAGTTGGTCAGATTTGGGGTATTATATAGGTGAATTATATAACTTTGGAAGTACTAAAATGACTTAAATGATTTAAAAGATCCATGGCTCTTAATTTTCTTTCAGCAGGTTTTTAATGGATTTTGTCATAAAATATACTTTTATAATAATAGGTTTATTCATTAAATGGCATTTGCAGAAGCAAGTAGGTACATCAGAATAAATGGAATGAACGACATTCTCATTTTTTAAAAAAAGAAGCTAACTGTAAGACAAAACATTGTTTTCTGCATTTGCAATAATAAATACTTGGGTTACTCATGTCTGAGTTTACTCATGATCAGCTTTTTTAGCTCATTCATAATCTCGACCACCTCCTTTCTCTGATCCAGTCCCAGTTCTAAGCTCTCGGATGTAAGAAGACAAGCCATTAACAAAATAGTCAAAATCTTTGCCTTCCTACATCTTATGGTCGGTCAGTCTAGTGGGAGCTAACAGGGAACAGATACATAGATATGTAAATTATTAAAATTTCAAATAGTGATAAATATCATGAAGTGAAACAGAGTAGGACATTGAGAGGGATAAAAGTGGGGGGGGGCTGTTGTGATAACAGGGTAGTCAAGAAAAGTATTTCAATAGGGGTGATGTATTGGCATAAACCTCAAAGACATTGCTTTAGAAGGTATTTGCAAACCTGAGGGAGAGTCTTCTAGAAAAAAAAGGAAAAACAAATGCAAAGATTCTGGGTCAGGTATGAACGTTGTTCCTCTGAAAAACAAGAAGATAAATGTGACTAGAACCTACTGTTCAAGAGAGAAAGAGGCAGGGACTGGATCATGCAGGAAGGCAAGAACTGACTTAGGGAAGGCCATGCACACAGTGCGGAGGAGGCAGTGTGTGTGCGTGTGTGTGCGTGTGTGTGCGTGCGTGTGCGTGCGTGTGCGTGCGTGTGTTTCCAAAGTGAGATAGCCAGTGCGATGTGGTTTAATTTTTAGTTTTGAAAAAGAGCACCCTCGTTTCCACAGGACAAGGACTGAAGGAGGAAAACAGTTGTTCCTAGACTACAGGGAAGTGATGAAATAGCATGCATTACGGTGCTTATGTTGCTAACGATCCAGAGGTAAGATGTATTACATTATCGTTCCACTCAGAAATCCTAGTGTTTGCTTCAGAATCAGGCAGAGGGCGCTAAACTGATTTGATGGTGTCAGTTTCACCCAAAGGAACTCACTTAAACGATATTAATGGAAAGAAACAACCATAATTCAAAGTTAATCCCTGGCCTACAGTTGTAAAATTCAGAATTATTTGCGCATAGTCTTTCCATCAGGTAGTAGGAAGGGAAAAATGTCTGAGAAGGAATCTTTTGAATGGTGGTCACTTATTTCTGTTGAAAAGAGAGTAGATATACCATGCACATAGATACGCAGAAATTAAGCCCCTGGATAGATCATTATAAAACAGCAAAAGAAAAATAAAAGCTTGCACTCGTTGCCCCAGTGACTGTATAGTTATATAATAGCTATCTAGCAATCCTGTGCAATTGTAGTGGTTTAAACAATGGCTACATTTTTGAATGTCAGTTACTAGACGTTCTGTTACCCGGTTTACTTCATCTGGTCGACTCCTCTCCTCACTCTGATGTGAACATTATTCTTACGCATGTTTCTAAAGTCGAGGACATTCAGGTGCAGGATCTTTGGGTGAGGGTTTCCCCACCCTACCTCACAGAGCCAGCGATTCCCAACTTTGCTGGGTGGGGTTGGAGTGGGGGTGGGGGTAGGATGGGAAGTCGGAGTAGGGTAGGGGTTGGGATTGGGAATAATGCCGAACAGTGAAAAAAATACATCCACTCAGTTTTCCTTAAGGAGTTAAAAATAACGAGCTGATGAAGACTTTTTCCACTGGGTGTTCTGAAACAGACAGTGGCAGTTTGGTCTAGCAGGCGAGTCCCACCGCAGCACACACACTGACCGTTTTAAAATCAGCGAGCCAACGCAACCACCAAGGACGTACATGCACCAAGTGACAGCATAATTAATCCTCTGTACACAATCGATGAAGAATAATAATGCTTCTTGGGATGTGAAATATAGTAGAACGATCCTGAATTTTCTCCGAGTGCTGATGTCAAGTCACCATTCGATGAGTTCTCCCCGGAGGAGACTGTAGCAAGGACAGCCAGGGCTGTAGATTGTGAGCTATGAAAACAATAATATGAACATTGTGCCAACAGTTACAATTTATTTGTTGGACTCATAGGTGAGGCATCGGGGCTAGCCGGCAGGTCCAGTTTGAACTAGTGTTGGTGATCCGGTGCTGTGTGCTACATCATTGCTTTCGGTGTTTCCTTTAGCTTAAAAACATAATAAAGCTCAAACAAAGCTACTTTCTTTGGACAAATGGAGCTATGGATACAGATTTTAATAATGTTACATTATAAAGTTCCTGGAGTAATGTTACAGCATAAAGTTACTGGAGGGCTAGGGGACGGTTTTTTCCTGACTTCTGGTGGGAATTTTATGCACTTAGACATGGGTGCAGGCATAAAAGCAAGGTAGAGTTATTTTTAAAAAACATGCAAAATTGCACTTTGGGGGCTAAAACGTAACATCAGAAAGCAAAATCACTAACTGAAGGACATCACTGGGGCAGTGACAGGTCATGACAAGACACGGAATTAAAAAATTCAATAAATTATTGTTTAATGATTAAATATGCAACAAATGGAATAATTTCCTTAAGAAACATCGATCGTAAGAAATCTTTCATTTGATTGCAGCTGTGCCTTGTATTCCAGTGGGCTTGGGCAAGTCACAGAGTCCCCCAGGGCCTGTAAATAGTTTAAAGTCCTTGCCGGTTCAGGCTCCGGAGTAACAAGTGAGATGTATGTCAGAGAAGAGTAGTATCGAGTTTTGTTCAATGCTACCCTCCAGTTCCTGGCTGGGCGGCACCAATGATCATTTTAGCCACCATGTTCCTTAGTTTCACCATCTTGTCAATGAAAGTAATAACTCTTTCCTTTGAGAGCTTTCTTTGAGGATTCATAAAAGCAATGTGACGTAGGTCAAGGTCTGAGTGCTGTGCCATAGAGAGAGCAGGAGCTCAGTACTTGTTCGCATCGGACCTTCACTGTGCCTTATAAAAAGGGACAAACCTTCAGTGAATGTTTACTGAATATAAGGAACAAGCACGATCGATGGTTTCACTGGATCCAGATTCGTGCGGTTGAGAACTACCCTCGGCTCTAGTCTGTGGGTTTGCACCGATGATATGCATACAACACAAAAACACCCATCTGCTATCTCTGCCCGATGAGATCAGAAGAACGTGCATGAAGTAGTTGAAGCTACCCTATCAGACGCACAGGCTTTCGCAAAACAGAGAGCCTGAGACAACACTTCACTTCATACGCAAAGGGACGGAGTGGTGGAAGCATGAGGTCCATGTGGAGAACTCGGAGACTTAATGGGTAACTGAAAGGATGTGTTAGTGCGCGGAGAGGGGACAAGAGCGCCTCTGGAGGTTAAGGAAGGAAGTTCAACTATCACTGTTCAGAAGTACCATCTTCCTGGACACGGTTAAATAAATTAAAATTTATTTTGAACTTTTGGAGGAGGAGCTTCAGTAAGTTGGAAAGTAAAATGCAAGGCATCGAGGAAACATATTTCCTCTCTGACTATCAATAATCAGCTCCTCACTATTTCAGTCCTGGACCAGTTTAGTCTCTCACGTCTCACTTTAGATGTTCCTCTCTCCTAGATTCTAGAGAGCAACACTCATGAAAGGCAGGCCTCCCTGTCCTGTGAAAATGATCCGATGGTCTTTTGAGAATATTAGCCTGACAGAGATACGTCAAGTAGAGGGAACAGACTGGAAGGCAATGGGAGGCCCTCAAGGAAACGCCTTCCTTAGCCCAGCCGGTTAAATAGAAAAGGCCTCAGCCAGTGTGATTGATACAGGGTGCAGCCAAGGGGGGGGCCCAGAAAAGATTTGGAATAGTGTCCAGAACTCAAAGTGTACAGGAATATTGGAGGAAATATTAAGATATCCTCACACACCCCCCCCAAGATGTCAGTTGGGCTAAGGGACAAATGGAGCAGGGCCATTGAGAGCTGTTTTGCATAGCAACAGTTTTGCAGCTAACCTCTGGAATGGTATTTAACATATCTATAACCTTTAACTGGTTTCTTAGATATGTTAAATAGCTGTGGCCAAGTTTTGGGCCAGGGAGAAGTGAGTAGCTAATCAGGCTGGAATTGGGGGCTGCTTCTCTGAGATAGAGTGCCTGCTAGAGTGGTATGTGGCTTTAGCAGAATGAGGAACCCCCTCTTGGCCAGGTGAGGGGGAGAGCCACTGTTTTGGAAAGATGTAGACCCCTGTAGCCATTAGGAGGGAGAGCCACGCGGTTTCAATAGAGTGCAGACCCCCCTCTTGGCCAGGTGAAAGGAAAAACCACGCAGCTTTGCCAGAATGGAGATCCCTGCGGCCAGGTGAAGAAGAAAGACGCTCTTTTGGTGGAGTGCGGCTTTGGTAGAAGAGGCCCACGCAGCTTTGGCATGCTCCCTTTGGCTGAGTGGCCTGGAAACCAGGAGAGACTTTGACTAGAACTTGGTACAAAGAACTCTTGCCAGTGAAAGGTGCCTCATGACTTTGGATTAATTGGAGATCCTGCCTGGACAGGCAGGCGACACAGCTCACGTGCCAGCGACCTGAAAAATGGACGTGTGCTCTTTTCCTGATTTACGGTACCCGGAGTTGGGACAGTGGGAGAAGGGAGCGCTGTGTGTGTGTGTGTAGCTGTATACCCTTAAAGACTTTGATATTTTAAGGAAGGCATTAGGCCCGAATAGCATTAAATAAACATTTTGTTTCCTTTTCACAAATCTCTGGCATTGAGAGATGTCTTTCCAATTGGCGGCGGACAGAAGAGCCTTATAGATATTAGTGTATCGTCCTTGGGAGGGGCCCCTGTTTTCTGTAGCAGTTTTTGGCATCCCTGGGTGGGCCAAGTATTGCCCCCCACCCCCGGACCCTTGTTCGGTAACATGATGACCTCACTGGAAATAAACCAAAGTAGATAGTGCAGGATGTGGACAGGGGTAGCTCAATATTGCACATATTTAGTAGGAATAGACTTGCTCATTTTATTTCACGATGAATTCTAAAGCATATGATAACTTGAAGTATGGATGGTGTATAACAACCATTTTGAATGTGATCACAGCTTTATTACCACTGGTAGAGGCAGTAATAGTGCTGAATTTCTGCAAGAAAATAGCCTCCAAGTTGAAAATCCAAAAATTGTCTTAAGGTTTTAGAATACCAGAAGTCTCTCAATCACTAAATAGCAATATATATCTTCTATTGGTGGGGAGGGGACAGGAATTGGTCCTGAGTATTTTCACAGCACGAACCACAATATTAGAATGTGAGTCCCCTAGAAAGAACAAATTTCTTTTTCTCATATTTTAAAATACAAATTAATCTTGAAAATATTTTAGAGACTAAAAGATAGGGTCTTCCTTTCTCCAATGGATGTAAATTACATATACATTTCAGCTGTTGGCCATATTATTTTGGGAAACTTCTCTGTTTATTCTAGATCTTCTCCACTCCAAGTGCAGAAAAATGGCTGGCACACTAACAATAGAATGTTAGAGAAGGTTATAATAGTTTAAACATCAGTTTGTCTGCATTCATCCGACTCTGTAATCTCTACTGTGGATATATTAGATTTGTTTGTATTTTTAAAATCTCATTACAAGTTCTGAAAACAGGAAATTGCTTCCACTATGAAAGATCAATGTGCTCTTGACTCCAGCACTTTCAACAATGGCTTATCTGTGCTGACTCGGTTGTGGAGTATTGGGGAGACGAGAATGAACTTGGATTCTCTAAACCATCTGAAAAAAACGGGAGTCACTCAGCAGAAAAACCACAATGTCATGAATTCTTCAACTTAACGATGCTTATCCGCAATCATTCAGTGGCTCAAAGATGCAAAACCCTAAGGTTCATCCCTACTTTTGTTGTAAAATTCTCTTTTTGAGGGAGAGGGGAAAAAGGGAGAAGGCTCATAAGATCAAGGGTAATAGATTTAACTTAGAGAAAATTGAATTACATCATTCCCTATCATTAGGTATGGGGGAAGGAAAAAAAAAACAATTCTTTGAGATTGGGCCCAAAACATAAAGCCAGATCATTTCAACTTAGAAATAATCACCGAAATGAAGGCCCAGGATGACTGATTTTGTTTCACCTTGGTCAAAAATGGCTGAGATGCATTAGGTAAAATTCTGCTTTTCATTAACAGAGCCAGTTAACCGACTCCCACAATAAGCACCGAAGTGGCTGAACTTGACACACATTTGTGTCTTCTGCCTAAACCATTCGCTCTTGCTTTTGTCCCAATCCTTTTGCCCAGATTACTATCCTTACCCCTGTTTTCCTTCTTTGAAATATTATATCCATTTCTAGGATTTACTGTCAAGCCATAAAGCTCTGTTTCTAGCTGACCACTGAAATTCTACCAAAAAGTTCTAGAGGCAACTCAAACTTCATACATTGAAAACCTAACAAGTCCTGGCTAGTCTAGCTCAGTGGATTGAGCTTGGGCCTGCGAACCACATGATCACAGTTCAATTCCCAGTCAGGGCACATGCCTGGGTTGCAGGCCAGTTTCCAGCAGGGGACTCACAAGAGGCAACCATACACTGATATTTCTCTCCNGCCCAGATTACTATCCTTACCCCTGTTTTCCTTCTTTGAAATATTATATCCATTTCTAGGATTTACTGTCAAGCCATAAAGCTCTGTTTCTAGCTGACCACTGAAATTCTACCAAAAAGTTCCAGAGGCAACTCAAACTTCATACATTGAAAACCTAACAAGTCCTGGCTAGTCTAGCTCAGTGGATTGAGCTTGGGCCTGAGAACCACATGATCACAGTTCAATTCCCAGTCAGGGCACATGCCTGGGTTGCAGGCCAGTTCCCAGCAGGGGACTCACAAGAGGCAACCATACACTGATATTTCTCTCTTTCTCTCCTTCCCTTCCTCTCTAAAGATAAATAAATAAAATCTTAAAAAAAAAAAAAAAGAAAGAAAACCTAACAAAGGGTTGACCTCACTCTTACTAAGCATTCTTCTTGTCTTTTCAGCTTGATTTCTAGTGCAACTTATCATCAAGTCTAAATTTATTGGAACTCCCTTCTCTAATTATTCACATAACAAAGATCCCCAAATTAATTTTTTTCAGAAATCCTTCCCCGAGTTTGAGCAACCCCCTCCGATTTAGAATTTCAATGACCTGCAGTAAACTCACAGGAACTTTGTATAAATACGAAATGGATGGCCTCTGCTTTCAATGCTCCACTTTCCTGCCAAAGTGGTCTTGACAAATCCCATCTGTCACCCTGTCACTCACTCCCTGAAATCCTTCAGTGATTCCTGTTGCCATCAGGATAAAGTACCAAGCCCTTAGCATGCCTCCAAGGTTCTTCATGAACTGGCTGTAATGTGAACACCCCAGTTCTCTCTTTCTTCATACCTACTTTGCATTTCACACAAAAAAAGGGGTTTTTTGTAATTAAATTCTGGATACATCAAGGCACTTATCATTACCTCAGCATACTGAATCCAAATTTTAATTATTCCTTTATTATACAAGGTGAAGTGAAACAGCATTAACAAGATCATAAAGTAGGAAATTGACACAACTATTCCAAATCCCATTTTTCTAATATGTTCTTAGTCTTATCTGTGAACAAAAACATTTTTTCAAGATACCTGTAGTTATAAAATAGGCAAAATTTTATAATTTTTTTCAGTTCACTTTAAATACTAATATATTTTACTCTAGGATTCCTTTTTTTTTTTTCAGTTAATAGTCTACTGAATTTTTATTCCCATCTGGAAGAATCTAGGTATCTTGCCTGTTATATCTGATATGAAGCCATCTTTGACTTCCTTGGGAATTAGTTAAAAATTTGAATATTCCTTTCTTAGTCATTGATGGAAGAGCAGACCTAAAAACAGTGCGTACATGAAGGACATAGCAGCACTCTCAACCACCTGACTCAGTGACATCTGTGAAACCAGCCAAGCTACAAGAGCACAATGGACACTCCTTTCACCTGTCCCCAGAACAGTCACCAAGACAGATCACATGCTGGGCCATAAAGCAGGACTTAGTGCACTTACAAAGGTTGAAATCCTAGAAAATATGAGTACAGCAGAGTTACATTAGAATTCGGTAACAAAAAAAATTGTGGAAAACCTCCAAAATATTTGGAAATTAAACAACACTTTATAAATAACTAATTCATACACCGGCTTGCAGTGCCTGCAGCATCGTGGATGAGACATGAGACAAATTCATGTGGACTGCCGACTCCTGTGGAGGAAAAAGGATGGCACGGCTAATCCCTCAAGGGGGGTGCGCCTCGGAGCAGCCTGGCAACTCTCTCAAGGGGAGAGCGTGCTGACCCTTGCCTAGACAGGCTTTTATCGCTTTTTTTTGCACAGGAGTTCAGGTACAACTTATTAATCATTGTCAAGCAGTAATCAGTAGATAGTATACAAAGACCCTTTAGGGCTTCTTCTAAGTCAGGATCTTTCCATTAAAAGGCTACAGAACTTTGGGAAAACAAACTCATTTTCTACCTAGGCCTTTATCATGTAACTAAAAACATTCTTAGCAAAGCAGGCTTCACAGGATTGTTAGGATTTTTTTCTTATGCCAGATCACCTCGGACCCTGCTCTAGCTGGCAAAGGGCTGCACCGCCTTCTCCATTACAGGTTTTCAGGCTTAAGAGGATTAGAGTCAGGAAGCACTTCTCCCAGAGGAATTAGGGACTGAGCTATGTCAGAATAGCCGGGGGCGGGGGGCAGGGTCCATCACTCCCTCTTTGTTGCAGCCCCCGAGTCCTTCCATGATGGCCTCCCAAGTGATCATGCCTGGCTTAGGTTGACCTCCCCCCTCTGAGGGGTCGTAGCCGTTATAGACTATTGACAATGCTTTGGGGGCAGGGGAGTAAGTTGAGGCAGCGTTTGCTACCAGAGACAAGCTTTGTCTCCTTAGTGGCTCGAATTCCGGAGGTTGCTCACTCAGCCTTATCTATGGGGGGTTCACAGCTCTTGAAACCAGGTAGAGCAGTTCCCAGCAAATAACTCACAGGTCAAAGAAGAAATCAGAGGAAAATAAGAAAATATTCTGAACAGAAATTGAAACAAAAAATACCAGATTTTGTGGACTGCAGTAAAAGCAGCGCACAGAGGGAAACACATAGCTTTAAATGCATTTGAGAACAGATGACAGGGTTCAGCTAATGAGTTCAAATTCCAACCTCAAAAACTTAAGACAAAGGGTAAATTCAACACAGGCAAAAAGAACAAATTAAACTCAGGAGGCAGAAGGGAGAAAATAAGCAAAACAGTAGGAATCAATAAATAAAAAACAGTAAGCACAACAGAGAAAATCAATTAAACCAAAAGCTGGTTTATTTAAAGAAAACAACAAAAGAATGAAACCAAATGCCTGGTTGAGACAGAAAAGAGCAAGAAGGCACACGTTAACAATGTGAGGAATGAAAGCAGGACAGTGACTAATCCTGCAGATGTTAAAAGATAATTAGGGAGTACACGGACAACTTTATGCCAACGGAGAACACAGCTTGAGATAAAATTGTTTGCAAGCACAAACTACAGAAGCTCACTCAGGGAACAGAATTTATCGTTAAAAACTTCCCCACAAGACTAGAGAGGATACCAGTTTTTCACAAATTCTTCCAGAATCTAGAAGAGGATATCGCTTCTTTCTAGTCTACTGATGCTAAATATGGACATAAAAAAGGGAACTGAGAAAATTCTGAGAATAGTTGTTTAACTCACACTTCAAACCTGGAGGCCAGCATTACTTTCTTAACAAAAACCAAAGACATTACAAGGAAAAAAAATTACAAAAATACCTCATAAGCATAGGTAAAAAATCTATATTTTAAGATAATGTATCCAGCAATATATGAAAAGAATATGATATCATAAGCAAGTAAAAAGTCCTCTAGAAATTAATGTATTTCACCTTTCAAAAAGAAGAGAATTTTTATGACCATATTAACAGATTCAGAAAAAACACTTCTCAAAATTCATAATAAGAACCCTTGGTACACTATAAATAGAAGAGGATTTCCTCAGTGCAATAAAAGATATCTACCAATCTATAGCTAGCCTCATACTAAGATCAGGAACAAGGCAAAAATATCCATAGCCAACATTTCTATTCCACAGGGAAATGAAAATACAAACCCAAACAATGAAATGACATTTTTGGGGGTTGGGGGGGGCAGGGAAGGATCAAACTACCAACACATGCAACATGGGTAAACATCAAAAGCATTACATTAAATAACAAAAGTCAGGAACACAGGACTATGTATGATTCTATTTCTGTATGACATTCTAAGAAATGCCCAAGTCTAAGCCTCAGGCTACAAAGCAGGTAAAGTGGTCGCCAGGGGTAGAGAATGAGAGGTGTAATTAACACAAAAGGGCACAAAGGGACTTTCTGGGACAATGGAAATATTCTACATCATGATTGTGGTGGGAACGATGCCACTACAACACCTCAAATTCATACAATTAAAATGATGGAAATTTTGTATGCAAATTATATGTAAAACATAATTTTAAGGATCAGAAATTTTCTGAGGAAAATTCGTTGGATTTGTTTATTAAAAGCCAGTGTGCTGAGAGTAATGTTCAGAGCATTGGGTAGAAGGCATTTAGCCATTGAATGCTGCCTCACTTATTTTGGACAATTTGCATCCGAAAATACTTATATACACGATGCAGATGGAAAAAAGACCTGAACTTGCCCTGTTGTCACTAAAAGCATTTTTACTTTTAACGTAAATATTCCTGTGATGAATATTATTCATTAAAATGCCACAGTTCTCCAATATACCAGGCAGCCTGGCTATTAGAGTTCCTAAATGCTTATATCATTCCATTATCCTCCATCACATGAACTTTCGCTGTTCAGATAAATAGTATAAATTATTTTCTGATATTGGGCATACACATAGAGCAAAATGATCACCTCTGAAAGACACTGTTTCTGATTAGGTACTAGGTTCTCCCCAGAGTGCAGTGAAATACTTTATTGGTGGTTGCCAGTGCAATAGATTCTAACTTATCTTTCATCTGACCTTAAATATAAATGAAAAACAACGCGTTCATTTCAAGGTGTGCCAAGAATAAGTAAGGCAAATTGAAATACAGGCTTTAAGCCTCTTTGAATTTATATTCTGAATCAAGCTAAAGAACACTGGAGGCCATGATTTTGTTTTTTAATTTATTTGGGGGAGAATGAAAAGAACAGCATTGAGCATAGATAAAGGGCAATTCATCATTAATGTTTCTTTAAAAGAGCAAATCGGAGGTATATGGGACTACAGATTTTCTAGGTAGTAATTAACATTTCACCTGAAGGTGAATCATTTTTCTTGAAAAGCATTCATTCAGACATCTTTCTTATGGAGTTAATATGAACAAAGTAACCTTTCCAGATATTCTTTCGGGGTCATTGATGTTGGGTAAAACTGTAGTATCTTACAGTTATTCACTGGAATTATTCAAATTTGGAATAAGGCATAACTTTCAATGAGGGTCAAGTGAATGACACTGGAATGTAGCTATGGAATTCACTTGAAGAGCAGTTCCTTGTAAATGAGCCAACATCTTGGCCCGTGGGACTTCAGAAAGATTACTATGTAATATACCACCACGTCCGCTTTATAGACGTGCTTGGATAGGAAACTGCTCTTGGTACCTTTACTCCCAGTGAAATCTGCATCTGAAAAAAGTCCCTGACTCAAGTGTTCCATGTTAAGACTGTGTACTGATTGTTCATATTTACCCTGCTAAGAAACCAGAGAACCATGGCCGTCACAAATCCTCGGATTGCAGAATGATACTCTACTCCAAAACACAGGAGTGGAAAAACACAACTAACATGACTGTTGAGAACCGCCTTAATTTTTAATTCCTATAATCAGGAAGGTAAATTTAAAGTAGCCAAGTAAGAATGAAGAATCCTTTCTCTGCCTGCCATCTCTGGTCGTGCCCACCAGGCTGTATGTAAAACACATACAATCACTTGAATGGTGACCAGGAAGAGAGACAGTGGAGGGGAAAATGGGTTTAGGAGTCACACAAGGGTAAAATCACCTTGAAATGAGTTCAGTTATGCAAAGATCGATAGCAAGGAATGGAAGCAGCTGCCAAGATTTGGGGTACATTGTTGTTTACTTCCACGTCTCTTTTATCATAGAGAACATGAGCCTTTCAAGTCTTCCTTCCGGTGCCGGGGAAAATTCTTCAAGTCACAAATTATCACATTTCATGCATAGTCTAAGTCTGTTTTCCTTGGAAATGGAAAGCAGGGATACTCATTACCTAACCAATTTCTAGCAATTTTGCTTTCCCCCTTCTTTAATTGTAAGATCTCTTAGCTCCTGTTCAATAATTTAACTTGCATAAATTTGCTTTGGAAAATTAGGCTTGTGTAACTCTCCTTGGCTTTCCAAACTCAAATATATCATTTTATTAATAAGTAGATATGGCAATATAAATTGTTATTGCATTAAAATTAGCTTTTAAAAATGTTTTTATGTTTCTTTACCCTAAGAAGTTTTACACATTTCCAAAAAGTGTGAAATAAGAAAGGTTTTACTTTTAAAACTACTATAAAACATAGTTTTTTGTAGCATTTTTTTCCATTCCTTTTTCCACAATCCTAGTTCAGTTGCATCAATTCATCCCTAGAATATTTGCATTATTCTCCATTCTAGTTGTTTCACACTGTCTTTTACACCACCCCTAGATTAACCTTCAAAAATAGTGTTTAATGTCTTCATGAATAATACATTACTTAGAAGAGAACATGGAGTTTTCCATTTGTTCAAGAGCTGGTAAAATTCGGCTTCAAGTTTTCTTTTCCAAAATTTCTCCCATTCTTCTCTGCCTCTAGGAAATGTCACTTATGAATCCCAGATGGTATCTTTTCTTATATTCTGACCCTCGGCCGAGAAATATGCAACTTGAAGCCTCAACAGCGGAATATTTTTATCTTTTTTATCCCCAGTCTGAACTCCAGATTTCTGTAAGGACATTATCACCTACTTAGCATTCACCATTCAATACAGTGAATCTAAATTCACATACCTGAATATCTAAATATTTATATACATACACACATCAGTGATAAATTCATATATATGTGTGTACATACATACATACACACACACACACATATACATAGCACACATGAACACACAATGAAAACCTATGGGACTGTTGACCCAACACTCCTTTTTGGCAACCATGGTGTCTATCAGCATTAGCACCACACGAATGAGCATTTTGTACAGCGTGACCCTTTCCACTGACCACAGTTGATCGGTCTAGTGCTCATCCAATGGAAGAAGACATCAATTCTCAGGTCCTTCCCTGGGAATGTTAAAACTTGCATGACCATTGAGTCACTCCTTGTCCCACAGTTGAATCTCTAAAATACGAACACAGGACATCTCAGGCATATTTCATGGCCATAATATGGATTGTGGATTACTCACTATCCTTCATCCATTCAGACCTCCTGGAGTTTCTTATTCTGCTGAAACTGAAGGGCTAAAACTGCCTTTTATACGTTTCCTCTTAGGTAGGATTCTGGGGAGGCTTTGGACTCTGCCAGTCTAGAGTCCTTGAATGAGACAAGAATTCACATTTGAACCTCTGGGGAAAGAGTCACGGTACGAAGCGCAGGTCTTGCTGGTGTGGAGTGGGACAGAGACAGAAGGGTCTGCAAAGAATAGCTACGGTGAAGACTTCCAGTGTTTTGGAAACGTCTCAGTCAGGACAGAGGTGGCACTTCTCTGTGTGGTTTTATTTGTTCAGCCTCCCCAGGAACCCATCAGCTATGTAATAAATGTAACAACTCTCCTTCTGTCGAAACTACCCAGAGGGATTTCTTTGTCAACATTGATCTCTGGACAAAGCTGGTCTGTAGTGAGAGAGCGCCGAGGTCAAAGGCTGGGATCATACGAATGACATCTGGTGTCCTGCCTGGTTCCAGACACACCTGCAAGCGTCAGCATACCTGCGGTTCCTCTTCTGTTGATTGGTCAACCTTGTCCTGGACTGTATCAGCCAATAAATTGCACTTGCTGCTTTTACACTAGTTTCTTTGGTTTCTATCATTTTGACCATAAAACATATAACTAATATAATGTATTTCACCAACCCCACCCAACTCCTTATCAGAAAGGGACATATGATTACCTTATAGCCAAGTGTGCATATCACCCTATATCATGAGTAAAAGATATTGACCTAAGAAGCTTTTATGGTTGATACTTCTATAAATATCTAAACCAAAATATTTTCTCTGAGCCTCTTTGCTCTATGACCTATACATATTTTATTTATGTTATTATTGGGTGTGATTATCCTCAATGAACATTTCACATAAGAAGTGCTCCTGAAAGTTTTGAACTTCCAAAGAAAACCCTGGTCATTTTAAAAACTTCAATTCCATTTAGTATACCCAAGAATAATCCTAATAATTACATTGGTTTTTCCACCAGTGGAAATGTCAGCAACGAAAGTTTAAGCATATATTGCATAAGCCAGCAAATATTCCATTTCTCTGAAGAAGAAAATTAGCCACCAAAAATTGATAAGAGCAGTCCGACAGATGCAGGAAACAGGGAACTTCAGTGCCTTTGAGGCCTATTAAATACTTGAAGATACATGTAATTTAACTACTGATTCATCCACTAACCAGGTGGATATAGCAAGAACCTCCTTCCATCTCCTTGCAGGACATGCAAACATTTTTCCAAGAGCAAGCACCTGTTGTGGAGAAGGTACCTGAAGGAGGAAAACTGTATAACCAGCCAAGACCTCCATCTGATTTAAATGAGCTTAGACTTGCATGAGGCAAAAAATAAATAAATAAAAATAAAATAATGAATCAAAAAATAATCCGTGAATGATCAAATGTCTTGACTCACCACCAAGCAATGAATCACCTCTATTGGAATGACAAGGAAGAAGTCCAGCAGCACTTATTAAATGCAACTCCATTTTTTATTGCTTATTTTTACTTTGCTCAGAGGATTTAACCTTTAAATGCACATAAATGGAAAGCGTTTTTTCCAGTTTAAATTTAGACATAGAAAAATCAAAGTGAATGAAAGATTGTTTATCTTCTCCAGCATGTGACGGGAGCATTTATAATCTCACAGAATAGCTATTCCTTGGTTGGTAAATCTATGCCTAGAGTAAATCGAATTTGTCATGTCCATTTTGTATTTGGTGTGTCTTGCGCTGTTACGAATATGCCAGGTTAGAAATGTCAGTGACCCTGTATCTGAGCCTATGGAGGAAAATATGCTACTCATCTCTTTCCATTCTTCCTTCTTTTCTTCTTCTCTTTCCCCATCTCCTTCTTCTTCTTTTTTACATTATGGACACATGGAGGGACACCATCAAAAAAGTTTAGCTGTTGGGAATTAGGATTTATCTTACATGTGAACAGAAGGGAGATTGTCTATCTGAGGCAGTTTGACAAATGGCAGAAGATTCCTTCCCTGTAAGCTATCATAAAATATCGCTCTGCCGGGTCTCGGATATTCCCACCTGTCCTGATTTAATCGATGGTGTTGTCACCAAGCCTCCAAAGATTCCTCCCTGACAGAGGTGTGTACTCCCAGGACATAATTTTTAAAATAGGAAGAACCCAAACAAATAAAATCCTAAACCATTTGCACGAGTGTGTGAGCTAATGACTGAGAGATGCTATCATATATGTTTTCTTGCAAGGTGCTTAGAGAAGGAAACAGGAATAAGTAGATCTCAACAGGAGAAAAGATGGTTAAGGCTGGAGCCTGAGGCCAACGGTATGGCGCCTCCTGAAGGCCACGTTCAGCACCCGACCCTGGTGGCAAGGAGGGGGAGGGGAAGAAAAGGAACTAGAAAAGAAAAAAAGTGAGATAGCAGTTTCTCTTTTGTTCTTCTATCAGTCCTACACGTTTATTCTACCTAGGTAGCCCCGGGACCATTGTTAGCATGAGCTACCCCTTCACTGACTCTGGGTCTCACCACCCTCTGAGGCCACTTAGAGTTGAATGTGCTGCCGCCTCAGGGTGCATTTTTAAATCAAACTTCATATTAAAGTGAAAACTATTTAATGGGAATAAAACTGGACAAGATAGTGCATTTAACTGTTACAATTATTTATAGAAACGATTATACATATGATGCGATTATATATTTTTTTTCCAGTAAGTATGTTAGGGAAAGGCTGTGTAAGGTGAAATGCATTATCCCGAGCCCAAAATGAACGATGAAATTTTATTATATACTTAGATTCACAATGGCCTCTTTACACATTTCTGCTTTGTAGACAAATGAAGATAAAACCATACATTAAAGAGTAGTCCCGATTTTTTTAAGTTTTACATTTAATGACAGAAAAACACTTAATATTCATTTTAAGAGCCTAGAAGCAAGTATACCTAGAGGTACCATGCACATATATATTTTTTTACATCTTTGTTATAGTGATATTTCTTAAATAAATCTTGACAAGTGTTGGTAGTGATTTCTTGAAGTCTCCATATAGATTTAGTCAAAACTACAATGTAACTTTTGTGGAGCACTATAATATCAAAAAAGTATTAGTTGAGGTTTATCTTTTTTAGATATAAACAGGCTGTCTTTTTCCTATAGGGACTGGCATCAGGCGTTGAAGAAAAAAAAAAAACACATGAAAATGGAATTCGACGCCGTCAGCGGAGCTCTTGCTCAAGGGCGGCTCTCATTCCCCCGAGCTGTGTGTTCGGCTCATCTCCTTGTTATCTCACGGGACCCGGAAACCACAGACAGGCCGGAGGCACCAGGGGACCCCGCTGCAATGCTCTCAGCCACGGGGAGTTTGCTGCCATGGGGGGCCAGCCTCTTCACCTCATCCCGCCTTTTGGAAACAGCTCTCTCAGAGCGGAGTTGGGAGTAGCTCCCCTGGAGGCTCCCAGCTTGGTTCCAGCTCTGTGGCCTCTTGACAAGGTGGGAAAACAAGGAGCTCAGCAACTGCTTTGTGAGAAACAGTAATATCACTTCGCTTCCTCTTTAACAATATCCGGGTTGTAAAGGAAAATATTTTACAATTATCATGGCGTGAAAAATGCACAGCAAGAGCATCACAGTGCTATAGATTTCATTCCATTTTCACCAGTTTACTATATGTTCTCTCATTTGGGTCTTAAAAAAAAAAACAACTCCTCGTGCCATATGTTGTATCTGTTAAGAAGCTTTAGTTTGCAAGTAACAGAAAATCCAACCCAAACTGATTTGAGAAGGGGAAAAAAGTTGGTTCATCTAAGTGAAAAGCCTAAATACTCTCAGGCGTAACTTGATCCAAAGGTTCAGATACTGGTCGACACCATTTCTACTTTCTCTGGTCTCATTCTCATCCTCACCCCCCCCATATCGAAGTTCTTTCTGACTGGATCATCTTACCCATCTTACTATTGCACATGGTGCCTAAGGTACGCTCTTATGCACTGTGGCCAGAGGCATTTTGGTGTACTGATGAATTCATATTTGGTAGCATATGAATCAAAATATTGTACTCTGAAGCTGGGTTTGATCCCCACTTAAGTCACAGAGACTTCCAGGGAGATTCCTGGCATTCTAAAGTCTACACACGGATTCCAAAGAAACAAGGAATGGTGGCCAGAACATTTATTCCTGAAAAAGAATACAGTCATATATTTGATCCATTACTTGAAAAAGAAAAGGTAAGGCATCTCCCCCAATAATTGGAAATAAGTTTGCTCTTTAACGATAGAAAATAATGCTTATTGAGTGTTTGATGTCAGAAACTGAGCTACGTGCTTTATTCACATAGTATCATTCAATTTTTATAAAAGCGAATATAAATTAGAATTGCTACCATCGCCATTTAACAACAAGGAAACAACGGCTTAGAAGGTTAAGCAAACTGCCTAAGGTCAAACAGACAGAGAAAAGTGGAGCCAGGATTGGAACCCGGGTAGTCAAAACAAGGCACGTGTCTGTAAAACACAACCCTCTCAGCACTGAATCTGTAAGAGCCTAGGTACACAAATGCACCCTTAGAGAGGTTTCTCCTTCCTGCTTGAAGTTATGGATACCCACCTAAAATCAACAAGATAGTACTGCAAAGGAGGTTGGAGAGCTATGACCACATGGGGGGAGACAGCTGCAGAGCAAAGACAGGCTCAGCGATGCAGTCAGGGTGAGCTCCCCTGAGGTAACAGGCCTGCAGCCCATAAGTCCACTGGAAGGGTCATTCCCAATGGAAAGTGGAGGACGCAGGGCATTCTCTCCCAACTCTTTAAACATCCAGTTTGTTCTTTTTGGTCTGATTAAGATCCTATCCTCCAAGGAACCTTCTGATAGAGAAGAGTTTTCTGAAGGTCTGCCTTTAAGGAGAAAAGGAACTGTCCTGTGGGCTTTCAATGTTCCTGACTCTAAATGGCTATTTCCCTTTTTACATGAAAAAGGGGCTCTCTGTATTTATACTTCACTCTCAGAGGAGCCATTGTCCAAATCTCTGTTTTTCTGAGCCCACAAGGCAGGTTCCTACCCTGTAGTTTCAGAGCCTAAATTCCTTTTATCCTGCATGTTGTTCCAGTACCATTTGCTGAAAAGTCTATCCATTCTTCACAGAATTGCCTTTGCTCTCTTGTCAAAGATCAGTTGACTATACACGATCGTCTTTTAACAAAAACGAGCTAGGTTTCTGTCGTGCCCCTGTGTGAATAATGATCTGTCCAAATGTACTGTTTACTCAGAATACCTATGGGAGGTTAATGCAAACTACCTAAAATAATTCAAATTGTAAGATGAGCTACAATAGGACACTGACTCTGATATGACTGCACGGTGAATTCTTATTAAAATAAGCGATATCTGTCCTGTTCTATGGAGGGATGGCATGCCCCATCTTCCTTTTGTTTCCCCATTGTTTCACATTTATGTGCAAGATACTTAGTAGCTGACCACAACTTGAAGATGGATATAAACTACAGAATGGTTATTCTGACTACGCACAATCACTAATGAAAGCTTTCAGAAGCCTGGTTGAGGACCTCAAAGGTATAGGAAGGTATAGAAAAGGTATAGAAAGTCACACGTCTGTTCGAGTAGGATATGAGAGAAGAAAGCTACAGCAAGAAATCGATACAGGTTGCTGGGGCTTTGTTCGTGTTCCTTTTCCTTCTTTCTCTTCCTGTGTCATTTGATTTCATTTGCATAACTAGCTTCTGATGAAATGAATCCTGACTCTTTAAGATATTAGCATTACAGCCTGGATCAAACTGTATAAATCAGAACCCAGTGATTAAAATTCATACAGACAGATGGATGTAGATGTTATAAATTGCCGTTGCACAAACCTCATATTATTTTAGAACTAATGACTTTGCACCTGGAAGGACAGGTGACAGGTGTCAGTGAAGAGAAACGAATTATGCCGGGCTGCTGGAGTTTGTGCCTAATATTATTCCTCTACTTCGGAAAAGCACTCTTGCATCTATGTAAACCTTTTACTTTAACAAAATTGAACTCACGGCCCCCGGATAATCCTTTGCTTGCATTATTTTCTTCTCCTTCTTACAGTGATCCTTCCCATAATTATCTGCCCTTAAGACTGACCTCATAATTTCTGAGGCCCCATGCGAAAGGAAAACGTAGGTCTCCTGTTCGTAGTTGAATTCAAGTCTTTAGGAATTTCAAGGTGGTAATAACAGAGCAATACCAGGTGGGGCGCCCTCTGAAGGGGCAGGTCCTGTGTGATGGTACAAGTCTTACCTCAGTACGGACAGCCCTGCGTCTCCTAAACAACCATCTAGATTACGTGACACCTACTCTTTCACACCTGCGCCAATGTTAATATTTCCTTTCTCCGAAGTCTCATGGCATTCTACTACCTTATACAGCCGATGATCACTCATTCCTATAGCTCTGCCTCTTCCAGAACTCCATCGACTTTACCCCATCAACAGTCAAAATCAGGACTCTCGGGATTACGTGATTTTTAACGTGTGGCTTTTATTTTTTTTAAGATTTTATTTATTTATCTTTAGAGGGGAAGGGAAGAAGAGAGGGAGAGAAATAGCAATGCGTGGTTGCCTCTCGTGCGCCCCCTGCTGGGAGCTGGCCTGCAACCCACGCATGTACCCTGACTGGGAATTGAACGGCGATCCTCTGGTTCGCAGGCCCATGCTCAATCCACTGAGCTACACCACCCAGGGCTAACGTGTTGATTTTAAATTTAAAGTTTAATTTACAAAATCTGATCATTTAAGGTCAGATTCTAACACCTGTGTGATCACACCACCGTTACCATTTACAAAAGGCAAAGCTTTAGCCAAGCGAGTGGTCTGATTTTCAAAGTCCGTTTATTTGACCTTTTGCTCATAGTCAATTTAGAATATGGAACATTGTAAATTCTTTTCAGAGAGAGTGATATGGATTTTTCTAAAAAAGATGCGGACTTACACTCAAAATGAGCCCTTATTTTGTGACACCTTTTTTATTTACAAAATCATCATTTTCCATCTCTGTTCTGTAGCCATCATTATCTCCCACTGACAATTTATCCTAGACTGGCATCAGATTATCATAATTAAAACATCTGGAATATATTATTTTAATTTATATTACATAGATCTTGAAAGTATTAAATGAATAAAAATAAGAGTGGGCACCAATAACTTACATGTGTGTGGATGGTATACCAAGGACATAGGTATAAAGGTATACTCAACAAATATATGTCTTGAGTACTTTTTAGCTACAAAGAAGAGAGAAATTCTGCCCTCAGGGAGTTGATGTTCTAGTGTAAGAAAAAGCTTTAGTGCTTACGAGACACTAATAAGTTCTCTATAGGAGAGTTGCAGGGTCAGAGAGAGAAAATGACAAAAGCATGCACTCCTCTGGGAATCTAAGAAAGGTTTCAGTGTGTGAATAAATTTTAAAGGTAACGAAGAACCAGCCAAGCAAAATTGTGAGCAAAGGAAGAAGGCTCTGAATTGAGGATCCAGAGTGAGAGCCAAGAGAACAGAACATTTGACTCAATGCTAAATTATCTATTCTCATTGTCCTGGACTTATCGCCAGCCTTGGTCACTCACTGCTCTTTGCTGCAAGTTCTTGGCTTCCAGACAAAACAATCTCCTTGGCTTCCTCTGCCTCGGTGATGTTTGCAGGAGCTTCCTTCTCTAACTTTTCATGTCACGGACTCAGGACTCAAACCTCATTTTGCTTCTCTTCTCTACCCTTGCTCCTCACTTGATGACCCCCTCAGTGGGGTGGCACTCACCATCATCTCTGCCACAGGGACTCCTAACTTCCTGTCTCTGGAAATAGGTCCCTTACCCATCAGGACTCATATATCCAAATTCCAGTCCATTTTCACATTTGGATGTCTAGTGGACAGTTTTAATTCAACAAGTTTCAACACTGAAATCTCAGTCCCTTGCCTGGGAAATAGCCTGACTCCGCTGTGATCACACCATTCCCCCGATCCCATGTCAAGGCAGCCTCACTTTTCCAGTGCCGAATCCAAAGACCTACAAGTACACTGCATTTATCTATTTTTCCATGCATCGCATTCAATTTGTTAGGAAGCCCAGTTGGCTCTCATTTACAAATACACCCTGAAACCCAATAAATAAAAGAACAAAGAGAACAGAGAGTTCACGAAAACAGAATAGCTAATGGCCCTTCAGTGTATGAAAAGATGTTCGATTTCATTCATAATAAGATAAATGAAAATTAAGTCTAAACCAAGATACTATTTCTCATATATCATGTTGGCAAAAGTTCAAAGGCTTGACAGCGCAATCTGTTCAAGGCTGTGGAAAAAATGGCATGCTCACGTTTGACATTGGGAATGAAAAGCGGCACACCTATGTGAGGAGGAATTTTTACAAAATTAAATAGAACTACAGATACCTTTCTTTTTTGGCCCAATACTTCTACCTCTAGGATTTCTAGTAGTGTGTGTGTGTGTGTACACATATATATGTGTATATATATACACACATGTATGTGGGTGTATATACATATATGTATATATACATATATGTGTGTGTATATGTGTACATATATATGTGTATATGTGTGTGTGTGTGATCCTACCCTATGCCAAGGTCATCTAGATGTTATTTGTAACAGCAAAAGATTGAAAACAATTCAAATGCTCAATAAAAGATTGTTGAATAACTTGTGGTACATCCACACAATCAAGTACTATATAGCTTTTTAAAAAATAAAAATGCATATTGTGGTTTTGTGTATCTGTGTTATTCCAATGAAATTTACAGAGTGAAGAATAGTATATAAACCTATTTAGTATATAAACTATTATATACTATTGTGCTATCTGGGTTTAAGGAAGGAAAATGAAATGTAATAAGTAGTGAAAAAAGGGGACTTCCGCCAAGATGGAGGCATAGGTGGAAACACTGTGCCTTCTCCCACAACCAAGTTTGAATACAACAAAGGTTTGGAGAACAAAGACACACCCAAAGACCAGAAAATTGTATTATACAGAGGTCCAACAACAACTAACCACTCAACCGGGAGGGTAAGGGGGGGGAGCCAGCAGCGGAGCAGGGTCGAGCAGGATAGATCCCCCAACCTAGGCACGCAAGTGGCCCGGACCCAGTCAGGGTGTGGGGCAGACAGACCGCGGTCGCACATTCGAGCACAGTGAGACAGACCACGCAGGCCCCAGGGGGAGGGGGCTGACGGCGGTGGCACACTCACGTGCAGTGGGAAGAAACGCGCGGGCCCTGGTGACGGTGGCAGCTGCCGCACCTGGGGGGCCGCAGCGGGAGGCGGCAGACGGGACGCCATTGTTCCTCGTTGACCCCGCCCCCACATACAGCGTCACAACCCAGCGACTGAGTAGCCCTGCTCTGGTGAACACCTAGGGCTCTGATCCTGCTACAGAACAGGCACAAACAGCCCAAAAGATGGCGCAAGAAGAACTCAAAGTCCCAGAGCCAATAACTCTAAGCAACAGAGAAATTGCCAGCCTCTCAGAAGCACAGTTCTAGACACTGTTTATCAGGATGCTCACAGAACTGGTTGATTATAGTCACAAATTACAGGAACATATGAAGGCTAAACTAATTGAAATGAAGGGAGATGTCCAGGAAACCAATAGTGATAGAAAGGAAACTGGGACTCAAATCAAGGGAATGGACCAGAAGGAAGAACAAAACATCCAACCAGAAAGGAATGAAGAAATGAGAATTCAAAAAAATGAGGAGAGGCTTAGGAACCTCCAGGACATCTTTAAACGTTCCAACATCTGGATTATAGGGGTACCAGAAGGGGAAAAGAAACAGCCACGAGTGGAAAACTTATTTGAATGAATAATAAAGGAGAATTTCCCCAGTCTGGCAAAGGAAATAGACTTCCAGGAAATACAGGAAGCTCAGAGACTCCCAAAGAAGTTGGACCCAAGAAGAAACACACCAAGGCACATCATAATTACATTACCCAAGATTAAAGTGAAGGAGAGAATCCTAGAAGCAGCAAGAGATAAGGGGCCTTTCATTTAGAATGGAAGGACAGATAAAGCGCTTCTCAGATAAGGTCAAGTTCAAGGAGTTCATCATCACCAAGCCCTTCCTATATGAAATGCTAAAGGGATTTATATAAGAAAAAGAAGATGAAAAATATGAACAGTGAAAGGACAGCAAACTCACAGTTATTAACAACCACACCTAAAACAAAAGCAAACCAAGAGGACAGCTAGATCAGGAGTGGAACCATAGAAATGAAGAACACATGGAGGGTTAGCAACAGGGGAGTGGGAGGGGGAGAAGGGGGGAGAAGGTACAGAAAATAGCATAGACAGTAGGTAGAAAATAGATAGGGGGAGGGCGAGAATAGTGGGGGAAATATAGAATCTAAAGAACTTGAGACACGTGGTTATAAACTAAGGGGGGAGAATGGTGGGGGAGGGAGTGTGAGGGTGGAGGGGAATGAAGGGGGGAATAGAACAACTCTAATGGTATAATCAATAAAATATATTTTAAAAAATGTAATAAGTAGTGAAAAAAGAATAAGGCAAAGGCTGATTTTAAAACAATGATTATCTATTGCAGGGTTTTGCAAACCATGGTCTCTCAGCCAAATACATCTGCTGCCTGTTATAGTAACTCATCTCTTTGCAGATTGTTGATGGCTGTTTTCTCACTCCAGGAACAGAACTGAGCTATTGTCTAGGAGACCGTATGCCTTAATGCCTAAATGCCTAAATGCCTAAATGCCTAAATGCCTAAATGCCTAAATGCCTAAATGTCTAAATGTCTAAATGCCTAAATGGCCTTAATGCCTAAAGTATTTTTTCTCTGGTCGTTTACAAGTTTTCTCAACCCCTGCCTGGTCTACAGGCATGGAAGAGTACAGACGAGAGCAGATAGGGATGGAAGCAATATTTCTCTAAGCATATTTATTAGTACAACTCAATCTTTGAACCATGAAACTATTTCATACATTCAAAAATATAAAGATAAGAAACCTTAACAATGAAAACAAAACAATCTAACTGTCCAACAAATTGATGAAATAAAGACAGAACAAAGAAACATTTCAAGGGACCTCAGACTGCGCATGACTGCAGCCTCTCTAACATTTGGATACTACAGCATTATATACTTCTTGATATGTTGCATCATTCAGCTCACCGCTGTATCCAAAAAGCCTTCTGTCAACAATATTTAACCTGAATCTAATCAGGACACTCAATTTAACTTCCAATTGACAGAGAATATTGAAAAGGCTAAACAACACCACTATTAGCAACCGGGAATGGTTAATGTGTGGGATTTTCTACAAGGCCAATTTTCTGAATTTTTAAAGTAATGCCATGACAAACAAAATTAACAACTCTTCTAAATTTAAAAACTTAACCCTCACATAGAATTCATGAACCTGGATTGGATCCTAACTTGGAATCATATACATATACACATACACCACATACTGTAAAGGATATTTTTAGAATAACTCACATAATTTGAATCAAACCTAGATATTGAGTGATACTACAGAATTCCCAAAGATAAACATGACAAAATGTTAAACATTGCTGGATCTAGGTGCTGGTTAAGGAATGCTTATCTTACTATCCAACTTTACAGTGAACTTTTCACGGTAAAATGTAGAACACAAAAGGGTGTGTGTGTGTGTGTGTCCAGAATCTGACCACTTCTCAGTCTCTTCCCTCTCGGAGTGTCAGCACCCTGGTCCCAGCCATCGTCATCTCTCACCAGAATAACCACAGTCACCTCCTCTTTAGCTTCATGTCACTCTCCTATCACTACCGGGGTCTGCTTTCCCACACAAAAACTGGAGTTTCAAATGGAAGGTCATTCAGGCCTTCGTTTAGTAACAAACATTCTATCAAACATTCTTTTGTTAATAGTAACAAACATTCTGCAACAGCTCCCCCATTTCATTCGGATTCAAAGCCAAGTTCTTACAATGGCCTCCAAGGCCCTCATGCTCTCCCTACCACAACCTGCCCCCTCACCTGTCCAAATCACCGCCTGCCTCTGTCACCTGGGCTCATTTCATTCTAGCTGACATGGCTCCCATGCTTCCTTAAATAGTTGGGCTTCTTCCCTCCGTAGTCTTTTCGCTGGCTCTTCCCCCAAAGAGACACACAGCTACCTTCTTCACTTCTTCTTACTCAAACATAATTTCACTGAGGCCAACCACGATCATCCTGTTTCAGTTTGCAAACTGCCAGATTTCCCACACTCTTCCCTCTTATTATTCTGCTCAATTTTTTATATTAATATCACACCTTCTCTATTTGTTTAAATATTTAGATAGCCCTTGTCGCCTCTGACATACTACACATAGTCATGTTTATTTTTATTCTCTGGCTTTTCCTGGTAGAAGGGAAGCCCCAGGAGGGCAGACACGCTTGCTTCTTCTGCTCATTGACATACTGGCTCCAACTTCTTTAAATTTTATAACTAGCACACAGTAGGTCAGCCTCAAAAATATTTGTTAAGTAAATGAAAAAGAGTAAAGAAAGTAGGTAGGTATTAGCTCGTATAGAATTGAGATGTGGTTGTTTTGGTAGCTTATGCGAGATGTTTGTTCCATCATGACCAACACCACCAGCTCCTAGTAATAGTAACAAATACTTTCCTTCAGAAGGCTGACTGATGCAGGGCAAATCATTGCAAACTAGAGCTTAAATCTACCATGCTTCTAATTATGCTAATAACACTCAAATTCTTCTATCCATGAAGAACACATCTGCTTTAAATAGCAGAAATCCACTGGGTGAGAATTATTGAATGGTTTTTGTGATAAATAATTTTCTGACTTTCAAAGGGTAGAAAGCAACCTTAATATTAATAAATTTTCCAGTTAACTTCAAGTTTTTTGAAGACAGTGGTCAATTCTTTTTGTGTACCCAGAACAATTGTCAAAATATAGCAAATAAAAAAAAACTGATCAATAAAAGGCATATTAGTGAGGCACTGACAAGTCCCAAAAGTTCAGAAGGTCACTTGGGGTTAAGAGTATGCCATTTTTTAAGAAATGAAAAAGTATAAAAGAGAAAAAAATCAAGTGCTAATGAAGGAATACTCAAATAAAGTAGTAGTCATATTATTCTAACAAATTCTATATGCAAAGCATACTTTCAGAACAGAGAATCAGAACAGATTTTAGCACACACTTATGTAATACCCTTTAAGCAGCCTGGGTGTACATGTCACTGTTCAGAATCCCAGTAAATAGGCATTTCCCAACTTGAGGAGAACAGCAGAATCCAAGTCATTTGAAACAAGCTCCCTGAATGAAGCTCGGGGAGAGGATCATCAATATTTAAGCTCATTGAAAATGCTATTTAAAAAAAAAGTGATAGATAATATAGGTGGTCCGAAAAACCTGGAGGGAAAAGTTGCTCTATGAATAGAATCTCCCAAACATGGAAATACTGGCCATGAACCTCAGGGAAAGCAGTCAGGAAACGAGAGTTGTGAATTCGAAGGTAAGGAACAGAGAACCCAATTCAATCAGCAAAAGTATGAGCAATTTCTACAAACTTGGTACCTCAAAATATGCATGAGCTGAGAAAACTGAATTTTTTTTTTACTTTTGAGCTAATGAATGTAAGAAGTATTATTTGAATAAGAAGAGGAAGGAAGAGCCCGTGAAAAGGTAAATACTAAATATATTATTTCTCATAAAGTACAAAGGGGTCATTCCTTAGGTGATTTTTTCAGCCTAGGAGGCTGACCAGATCTGGTCTTTATAATGTGCTATTTCTAAAATTGCCAGGAGTAAGTCTGACTCACAGTGTATCTAGTCTGTGTGCAAATAAATCATTTCACTTGATTTTAAAAAATTAAATAAAACTATTTTCAATTTTATTCAATAAAATCAATTGATATACCTGGCTGGTGTAGCTCAGTGGATTGAGCATGGAGAGGATCGTGGTTCGATTGAGGTTCGATTCCCAGTCAGGGCACATGCCTGGGTGTGTGTCCTCGGCAGAGGCAACCATACATTGATATTTCTCTCCCTCTCTCCTTCCCTTCCCCTCTAAAGATAAATAAATAAAATATTTTAAAAATCAATTGATATAAATAAATTAATTTTGGTCATTAATGGTAAAATCTTAGTTTACAAGTTGACATGGTGGGCAAGTTATTTAATTTCTATCTGCTCAATTATATTATTTATAAAAAGAAAATAATAATATAACCTACCTTTTATTCATGGTACATATGAAGTACATAATAAATGTTTGTTACTTTTATTGTATAACTATCTTAAGTGTAGTCAAATCTTCAAACCAGCTAAAGAATTTTGAAAAAAAATTTTAAATGTGCTTTTTTGTATATTTTATTTTAGAATATTAGTGCTAAATTTATATAGTTCTTTGGTATACTCATGAATAAACAGGCCCAGAAGACATATTTTCTTAAAATAATGGTAAACCTATTTCTTGTACTCCTAATCCAGGGACCACCTTCCAGATCAAAGCGATTATTTTTTGTTCAGAAAAGTTAAAATTTCACATTGACATATTATAAAACTTCCCAAGTTCATTGCTTCATCACATTTCCATCACATTTCTATTATGGTGAGGATATTTACATGGGTCAGGATTTATTTTAAATTGATTTCAAGGTAAAAATTTGAAAATCAAAGAGAGAGATAACTTACTTTTTAATTGGCTGTACAAAAAAAAAAAAACCCACACATTTGTTTTAGCACTTGTCTTAGTCTGTTCAGGCTGCTATAAAAAAAAACAAAACAAAAAAAAAACTCCAAAATACCATAGGCTGGGTGGCGTATAAACCACAGAAATTGATTTCTTGTAGTTCTGGAGGCTGAGAAATCTAGGATGAAGAGGCCAAGAGTTTCGGTGTTGGTAAAAGCCCACCTGGTTCACAGACAGCTGTGTCCCCACAGATGGAGAAGGGTGATGATCTCTCTGAGCCTCTTTACATGAGCGCTAACCCTACTCAGAAGGTCTCCCCACTGCATGACCTGATCACTTCTCAAAAGCCCCACTGTCTAATGCCATCATCGGGGATTAGAATTCCAAAATGCGACTTTTACTGGGATAGTAAGATCACAATATCACTTCAATATAAAATAATTGGATGTTAACATGCAGAAATGTACTTAGAAAATTCAGATTTCGAAGAAGATTGCAGTTGAATTTTTTTTTTCTAGCTCATTCTCTTAGGTTGCTAGGAATGCCGTAAAAGCAAAACACAGGTGTCGGCAGGGTTGGTTTCCTCTGGGGCCTCACTCCTTGGCTTGCAGATGGCTGCTGTTCTTCTGCCTCTACACAGGGCCACCCCCTGGTGGACAGTATAGCTTTCTATGCCCTAATCTCCGCCTTATGGGGACACCGGTCATGTTAAATTAGGGCCCACACTCATGGTCTCATTTTAGTTTGATTACCCCTTTAAAGGTCCTACCTCCAAAGATGGTGACATTCTGAGATACTAAGGTTTAGAGCTTCAACATGCTAATTCAAGAAGAACATGGTTCAGTCTTCTTTTAAATAACTTCAAATTGTATAACATCACATGCCTTAGTAATTTACTCTAATGTAAAACTGAAATTTTGCTCTCTGAAGCCTTTTACCATTCTTGCCCTTCAAGAAATATGACTTTGCTTAGAAAAATGAACTGGTAAAATATATTCCATCTGGTTACTTTAAATAACCCAGGGAGAGTCTTTAGAACAAGCTCATGAATCATGTTCTTGACTTTACTTATGTCAAAATCCATTTTGGGGCCCTTTCTCCCTGAAAATGGTTAATGATCCGTGTACTAGCTGACAATTCAGAATTCCTTCCACCTCCAGGCCACATCACTGCCTGCATTTCAGGGGTACAACTTTCCATCCCACCACCGAAACTGGCTAAATTGTCATGCTGTTAAAAAGCAAAAGCAGAAAGGACGTCAAAACCATAGCAAATCTGCATGTAATTTGCTCTGAGTTGCCAGCTTCACTTGTTTTAATAATCCTACCTATTTTGCTTTTCAAGCATATCCTTTTTCATAAAGAATAGTGAAGAGACATTTAGCTACAATGCATCTTGCCTAAAGATCTAATACATTTTTCCATTTTCCATTTTCATTTGTGAAATTAACTTATATTTTAGAGTGTGATCTATATAAAATGGAAAAACATATACATAAAAAGGCTGGAGGTCTGTTGAAAATCGAATTGCGTTCAATTCTATGTGAGTGCAGTAGGAGTTCAGAAAAGCAGAAATACAAAGTCAATCACTGAAGGTTTCCTGATGGAAATGGGACCTGAGGAGGTCTTGTAAGGAGAAGTGTGACTTGGATAGAGGTAAGACTGACGGATGACCTCTCTGAGACATTGGTCGAGGTCTACACAGAGGCTTCAGAGCAAGGATTAGGTGATGCATAGGCCATGTTGAAGACTATTTAAAATAACTGTGCACGCTGTCTTTTCTGTATTTCATGGGGTATTGGTTATATGCACATGACCTGGATGAAACATTGCAGATATAAATGTATAAATGTCCAACACCTCTCCTTCTCTAGCTTCCTGAGAAGGAAATGATTCTCATTTTGTTCTGCACCAGTTGGGGCTTTTATATGCCTGTGGGATTAGCAGCATGGGCAGAGGGACAGAATGAAAAAGAAATGACAGAGCACAGGTAACCCAGGTATGGCTTTCGAGCTACTTGGCAAAGAAAAAGATGTCTAGGAGGCTGAAGGAAGATGCTGGAGAAATACGGGCTGGAAGCTTGTTAAGAGTCATTTGGAGGGATGGTCCACACAATGAATCAGAGGGGAGAGAACTGGCTAAGGTGTACCTGAAGCACTGTGGCTGCATATTCTGTCTCTAATCTCCACCACATCTGCTCCACCGTCTAATTCCCCGGTGATACTTCGCAGCCAGACTGCTTGGATTCTTTCTCCATTTCATCACTTACTAGCTGTGAGATCCTCACCGCTGCTACTTAAGAAGTCATTAACCACATTACGTCTGTCTCAGAAGGGACACCATCGTGAGGAATAAGAAAGGAGAGAGCCGCACAGTCGTTGTAAGCATTATCGTTTAAAAGGCGGGTGAGGCACATGGCATTAACTGTATGATCGTGGGCAAGCTGCGTTTTCAACAAAAAGTGTGACAAACTAATGCCATCATCTATTATGGTCTGCCCTCTGATACAGCAATACTACCTATGTTATCCCCGAGAAACAGTCATGTAGCCTTTTCTTCAACTCTCCAAGCTTCTGTGTCCTCTTCTGTCAAATAGGGATTGCTGCCGGGTAAGGTTCACGCAGGAATGAAAGACACTGTTGGCATGAGCATAGCAGGAGGCCAGGCACAGTGCCAGCCCTTGGTGCTTCTTCTACTCTGTTTATTAGAGGAGAAGAATGTTTTATTTTGCTTCCTTCTAAAAAGATACCTTGTTTTTCCTGGAAATAAAATGTATTCTTTTTTTTTTTCATGTTTCATGATTTGAGAAGAAATTACAGAATGCTTTTTCCCCCCGATTTTTTTATTTAATTATTTTTCAAGTACAGTTTTCTGTCTATTACTCCCATCCCATCCCACCCTTGTGCTCCCCCCTCCCATTTCCACCCTTCTCATTTGTTGTCCACGTATGTTCCTCTAAATCCCTCCCCTATTTCCCCTGAAATTCCCTCCCCTCTCCCAGAACATATGCACCCCAATGTTCATAGCAGCACAATTTACAATAGCCAAGAGTTGGAAGCAACCTACGTGCCCGTCAGTAAATGAATGGATCAAAAAACTATGGTACATTTACACAATGGAATTCTATGCTGCGGAAAGAAAGAAGGAGCTCCTACCATTTGCAACATCATGGATGGAACTGGAAAGCGTTATGCTGAGTGAAATAGGCCAGGTGTTGAAGGACAAATACCATATGATCTCACCTTTAACAGGAAGCTGAACAACAAAACAAACAAGCAAGCAAAATATAACCAAAGACACTGAAACAGAATGCTTTTTTAAAGAGATAAAGACACTTCCTCTAGCACTGGTCTGAATTGGCTTCACGAAGGTGAATCCTTGAAACTCTAACATGGTACCATGTGGACAGTGTTCCCCTTTGCCATTCCTAACAAGGCTTCTATAGGGCATTCCCCTTGCTCTAGGCTTGGGTTGCCTAAATGATCAGAAAGAAGCATGTGACTTCCTTGCAGATTTCCATTAGGTTTCAGCTCACCTTCCAATGACAGAGAAAGACCGTAAACAAATATGGGAGCTGCGTGAGATTTTTCTGTCATTAATATTAACAATCCACTTTGTAGTCTCAATGCTCACCCAGGTTATGTGGCAAAATCTTATATTTAAGCACATACTGAGTCATGGACTACGCATATTTTTTAATCCTCAGAGCAGTGCTTCTTAACTGTTTTCTTCATCACTGTCCCTCCAAAGAGCTCCCGTTGATCATTTTTTCTAGTTGCCACCTCTTTGCAGCAATGAAATACAGACATAAGAGACATAATATATACCCATTTATGTTCTATACCTATGACCATTCTTTACACATATAAAGAGCAAGAAAGAACAAGACTCCTCCCACCACTGCTATCAGGAACCCGTTTTCACCCTCAGGGCAGTGGTGGGGGGAGGTGAGGGGGTGAGAAGGTCCAGGCTGAAAATGCATTCCCTGGAGTTTTCCTAAAATAATTTTGTTGGTTATCTGTAAAAGGAGCAGGAGACGGATTCCCTGGATGTTACTTCCTTCAGCTAGACTTCCACCGAGGTGGTGCATTCACAAGGATCAAGTTAAAGGAAACTAGGAAACTGCAACTCAGGACACATGCCAGGCATTCTGCTGCTTTCAAATCCTCCTCACATTTGTATTTCACCTTGTGTGGGCAGGAAGTATAGCTCTTCCAATCCCAGACACAGTCAGTTATATTTTAAGTAAAAATGAATGTTGGTTCAAAAACACATCCAGTAAAATTATTGTCTGAAGTTCATAGTAATTCATTTCTCAGCCTCTAAAGTTCAGACAGATAGGCCACGATGCAAAGAAAACCTAAAAGTAAATCCAAACAAAGACTGTAGCTAGTCTAATCAATATTTCTATATAAAAAGAAAATTGTCAGCAAGCTCTTTATTAGAGAAGATGAAACAGAACAGAAACTTGAGCAGGCACTTTCGTGAGCAGCAAAGGAAAAGGAAGGCGTGACATTTTGTAACCTAAATTCATAATATAATTTAATTTTGATTTCAAAGACACAAACACACCTTGTTTTTGCCAAGATATGATTCTATTTTCTTAAGCTGAGCTTTATTTTTTACCTTTAATAACTTCAAACACTTTATCAGAAAAAAGGAAAAACTTTCAGATACGTTTGGAATATTTTAACTCAGTGGTAGAATGTAATGAATGTTCCATATTACCTTTAATTGAAACATATATATTGGGAGTAAAATTCATAAATCACAAGCACAGAAATAAAGAACAGAAAGCCATAAATTTGACACATTTTACATTAAAATAGATACATCAACTATTAAAATAAATGTATCTCTTACTAAGAAAATAGATCAAAATCAAATCTAATAGTTCACTTACCAAATCAGACATCCACTATTGAATCATTACTTATTGAATACTGAAGAAGATACAACATCTATCAAATCAAATACCTTCTCTAGTAAATCAACCTCACCATCTGATTTAAAACTGTCTCCTACTAAATCAAAAAACCACCCAATAAATCAAAGCAATATTGCATCAAAGAATTTCATTTAAAGCAAATATAGTTCATCACCAGACAGCATATATCATAGTAAAGGTATCATTTATTAAGAGAAAGATATGCCTTTTGCTACCTCATTCTTTCAAGTGGGTTCTTTTTTTTAATAATTTTTTTATTTAATTCTTGTTCAAGTACAGCTTTCTGTCTTATATTCCCAACCCTGCCCACTCCCCACCCCATGCTCCCTGCCTCCCTCCCATTTCCACCCCCCACCCTTAGTTATTGTCCATGTGTCCTTTATACTTATTCAAAAAGTGGGTTCTTTTTGATACAGTACGAACTTTTTCAGGCTACTTTTAACTGTTATTTTTAAAAACAGATTTTCTAAGCAAATAATACTACAAACAAAAGGGGGTGTTTGAGGGTGTTTAAAAAGTATATATTTTTAAATAGCTCCAATGGGTTAGATAAGCTTAAATAATTTAACAGTGGGCGGATTTTACCTCATTCTTTCTATTCTAGTAGGTATGATCATTTTTTTGTTGTTTTATTCTGTTTTCGTTTGCTTAATCAGCTGCTGGACAGGATTCTGGAAGCAGGGAATCAGAGTTATCTTTTCTTTCCCTATTTTTATAGCTTCAAGGTCTCCTCTCATATTGTAACATTTCCTTCACCCAGCTGTTGCTGAAACAGAGCAGTAAAACTCTGGAAATGGGGCAGATACAGAACTGCAAGAATATCATTGTAATTCCAAAGTTTCCTGGGAAATTTAATAGATAATGTTTTCTCCAAATTTATGTTAGAAAAATATAGTTCTTTGCATTTTTTATAGTTCTCTGTATTTTTTCCTTGAATGCAATGTAACCCCACATATCTGGATTCAGAATAGTTTCGACTCAGGAGAAATCCTATGAAAAATTCTTACGAGTTTAATTTAACAATCCCCACTAAATACAAAAATTGTAAGGTCAGAGACTGATTTGGTTTTGTCATCCAGCCCCAGCCTCTGCAGTCCTGAGACAGCTGGGAGCTGTTGCTGACGGGGCCGCAAAGCACAACTCCCAATGTCAGAGTTTGGTGAAAAGGAAAGGAATTGTTTATTTAAAAGTTATACAGATTTAGAATGATGACGGATTTCTGCCACTCCCTTTAAAACAGCCTCTAACACACAGTCCTGCTTCCCTTTGTCAAATGAGGCCAACGTATGAATATGCCAGTCAGAGATACTGGTTTTTTGAAACACAGAGGCCCTCTGCTCAGCATTCCTGGTCACAGATCAACATTTCTGGCTTCTCCCAGTAAACCATGCTTGGCTTACTCCACAATTCCCAGCACCATTAGTCATGTCTCAGTGTTGATCCAAAACCGTGTGGCCTCTCCTTACACACCAGACCTCATGACAGGCTGGTGGGGCCTTACTGCTCCTTTTCAAACTGCATGGCAGAGAGAGAGAGAGCGCGAGTGAGAGCATGAGAGACAGAGACAGAGAGAGAGAAAGAGAGAGAGAAAGAGAGAGAGAGAGAGAGAAAGAGAGAGAGAGAGAGAGAGAGAGACTGACTTATGGCTGCAGTGTGGAGTTTAAATCCTGGCCCAGAGCTTCTTCTGCATGACCCATTTCTGACTCCTCCCACAGTGGGTTACATCTGCCCATTCTTTATACAGTTCACATTCGTTCGGCTGCCATTATCAGGTCAGGCAGATGTGGCTTGTCCATGCAGGGCGAACCACCTTCCTGCCTGTTGTACGCGTGCTACAACAGGGGAACCACCTCCTGGCTTCACTGTGAGAACCCCTCCCCCACCCTCCCCCAACATCACCAAAGTCACACCCATCTCCCTGGCCCCAGGCAGCACAGCTTTCTAACATGACTATTAAGCTACTGAGTTGTCACCGATATGCCAGGTACCACTCAGCCCTTCGCTGCCTCCCCATCCCCCAAGCCAGGTGTGTGGGGACTATCCTCTGAATCATGCTATAGTTTCACCCAAGAAAACTGAAAACTTTTCTAGGTGGAAACTCCTAGAGTTTTGACGATCATTTCTGGAAAAACTAGAATATTTGCTAGTGCTGGGCCCAGGTTTTCTTCTAAGGTATAGGAATTAGAGCTGAATCGTGGCCAGTTTTTGAACTTCCTGCAACCCCAGCCTGCATTTACTCACAAAGCCTTTCCAGGTTTGGAGCTGGGCTGCAGTCTCCCATCTGTTAATTTTACACGTTTGTGTTCCCTCCTTGGCCCCTGAGAGCCTGGCCTCTGCAACCCTAGCTCGAAGGCCTATCATTCAATTAAGTAATTAATTTTGAGCATCGCCTTGTATTTAGCTTATTTCTGAGAACTATATGGATGTGAATGAAGTTTAAGACCTTGCTTTTGCCCTTACGTAGCTTCCTGTCTTGCTAAGATATTAAAACACACCTGAAGGGTTTAGACAATGGGCTCATATATTACAGTGGACTAACTGCACAGTGCAGACAGTAAATGCATCCTATAAACAGAGATCACATATGGGTGGAACTAAACGGTTACATTGGATTTGATATGTGCTAAGAGGGAAAAAGAGCACATTAAGCAAAATTTGCAGCTTTAAAACCACTGTGGTTTTAAGAGCAAACTAGTAGAAGTAAATACAAGCTAGCCAGTTAAAAATTGAAAAAGACCATGTATGTTGCAAATAAATGAGTCCTGACTGCTGGATATGCAATGAAAGGTAGGCCAGATTTAGAGGCCATTTTTAAAATTACAAATCTGAGTGAAAGTATCATTGTGTTCTTGCTGACTATATCCATTTGCCCAGTACACCTATTCCATTCTCTATAGTAATTTAAGTTTGTTTTCTTACTGGACACATAGCCATTACACTGTTTTGAGGTACTCTTTCCTGGTTAAGGCTTGAAAATAGATCGTAGGTTATTTATGTCTGAGTCAATGCAACCAGCCTCCTCTTATTGCAAGCTATTTTTAAAATGTGGCCCAAACACATTCATTACTGATCAGCAGTTTCTCATTATTGCTCTAACTCTGTCAATATGATATTGATTAATTGTAATTGCAGTTTTGGCCAGTGTGGATTGATTAGAACATAAAGTAACAAGAAGTGTACAAGAATGTCAAAAGGAAGGAACAGTTCCACAGAACACTTGAAGTATATGCTGCTCCAGTCAAAGTGGAGGTCACATGCGGCTTGAGCCAGCAGATTCAAGAAAAATATCACGTTATTCTAATTTAAGATGATTAAAAAATAATATTGACCTTTACAATAAATATTAAAATGTCAGGTTGAAATTTTATGTAGAAATATCAACCTGATATTTTATATAGAATAAATTACTAATTTAGAGACGTAACCCTTTTTTAAAGTCTCTTAATGGAAGGGACGTCAGGGAAAAGGAATCGGCCCAAGCCAACACTTAGTAGTAACAAACCAACAGGCAGCTGGTTTGGAAACGCTGGGTACATTTGTTTGTTAAGGGCAGCAACCTTGATTTCTGTCTCAGTGTCGATTATCATTTTAATGCAGTACAGTACAAAAAGTTGATTGATAAAGTTTTCGATTCCACATTGCCAAACTTCAAAAAAATTACAATGATCTTGAAGAGGCTAAATATTTAAAATGTGCTTTTCCCTTTGTCCAACTATATATCTGGGTGATATTGGATTTTCTTCATCTATTTCCACCAACAACATATTACAACAGGCTGAATAAAGAAACAAATGAGAATCCAGCTCGATCCCACTAAGCTAAACATTAAAAAAAATTCAGAAGGTGTAAATCAATGCCATTCTTCTTGTTTAATTTCTTTTGGAAAATAATTGTTATTATTCATAGAATATATTCACACTAACATGTAGGATGGCTCATCCTATGTGTCAAGTTGGAGGGTGTGAACGTTAAGAGAAGCAGACGGCCAGCCCTTCATATGTGGGTAGGTCTCATCCAATCAGTTAAACCTGCAGGGGTGTCCCACCTGCAGCCCACAGGCCACGTGTGTCCCAGGACGGCTATGAACTTGGCCTGACACAAAATCATACATGTACTTAAAACATGAGATGTTTTTGTGGTTACGTGCCTTGGTGTATTTAATATGTGGCCCAAGACAACTCCTCTTCTTCCAGTGTGGCCCAGAGACGTCAAAAGGCTAGACACCCCTGAAAGGCTTAAAGAGAACAAAAGGCCAGCCTCCCAAAACAATGAAAGGCCTCAATCTCTAAAACGTCCAATGTCTGGACAAACACTTCATTGGTAGTTTAATTTGTAAGTGCACTAAATAGGAAGCTGTTGTGAGTGAAGCCAGGGTGGAGGGCCCAAAACTCTATGAACTCCTTTCTGTACCACAGTACTGCTATCACCAACAACTTCGTCACTCCTGGGATCCCTCCTGAGCTGACCTTTCCTGTACCTGGTGAGGGAGTATGTGGTGAAGAGAAAGACAAGTGAGAAGGCAAGCAGCATGGCAAAAGCATGAGAATACAGTGGATTGTCCACTGCAGTGCATATCAGTATTTGTGACCATCACTGAGCACAACGTAGGTGGATCTGTTGGCAGTCATATGGTTCTTGTTTTAACGGAATAGTGATCTGATCAGAGCTTCACCTTGGAAAGATGGCTTCAGTTGTTCTTCTGAGGGAATAAATCCCAGACTTGCACTGAAAGGTTAGAATGCCTGCAGTTTGGTTTGGGGATGAAGAAATGAACAAACCAATGATTGATTGGACGTGGGGATGTAGTGCAAATCCGATTGGCTGAAAACACTGCTTCTATACATACATTTAAAAGGACAGCGTTGCTATTACTAGTTAGCAGAGAGAGAAAAGAAGTGCGTGAAGCAGAGTAAGTTCAGCGATTTCCACTCTGGGTGTTTCTCACTGAATACACAGAGAAAGTGAGTCTACTAGAAAGCTGTGAATGCCTGAACCATTGTCATAAAGAAAAAGTAGAAAAGAGTGTGGTAGAATACTTCATTAAGAAGGTATTTAAAGAATAGAAAATAAAGGGGTCAAGAAGACAAATCTTCATAGTGAAAAATTAATTTGAAGTCCAGTGGAGTTCATTTATTTTTGCCTGGATCTGAATTAAGTTGTAAAATTCTCTCAGTAGTCGTTTAACTATAAAACAAAGCATTTCCCATAATAACGATTCATTTATAAAAGTAATTTCTAGAAAAGTTAACTCAAATCCTTTCTTTAAAAGTATCTCCTCGTCTGGCTTTGCATTCAAATACTTGGCCCCAAAGACAAAGCGTTTTGCTGTTCACTTAGCTCTCCAACATGCTGTCTGGTGCAGTCTTTGGAGCCCAACTGTGAGCATGGACCTTAAATCAATTAAGCGCAATCCATCAAGTCAATTAAGAAACTCCAAAACATTACAACTCTCAAAGCCTTCTTTGTTTTCCTTAATGAAAGAAGGGAAGACAAATTCCTTAGTCACTAATTTGGCTTAAAAAAAAAAAAAACTTGCCTAGACCTTAAATCCAACGTAGGGTATTGACAAATCTGCAAGATTTTGAGATTACATCCAGTAAGAGATTTTTTTTTTTAATCAATGAGTAAAAAACTAAATTAGATAACTGTGCAACAGAGCAAAGTAAGGATTATTCTGTCCCCAGAGATGTACTATTACTTCTTTCTGCTTTCATTTTCAAAATGTCTTCTCCTGTGACCATGTCTGCAAAAACGACACATATCATTGGCTTTGATTGAGCATTTAAAATCTAGCTTTTCCTAACCCTGCTCACTTTGAATATGGAATGTACTCTGGTTTGATTTATAAGTACTTTTTAAAACTTAAGTCACCTTACCTCCAACTCATCTTTTCAGATATAGGCAAATGTTCAGGCCATCTGATTTTGTGGTAGATAATCTAACAGATAAATTCAAGTGCCACGCCAGTCACCCATACGCAACTTTTGTGAAAAGCTGATTGCCCTGAGGAGCCGGAAGAACAAGCACATTCAAGTTAACAGTAGTGACTTCAAAAATTCTGGACAGAGACGAACTTGGTTTTGAGACCTATTGATACTTCTTAAGTTATCTAACCCCTCCTAGTTTTAGTATATCCCTTCTGGAGTAATTGTGAGAAATGGTATGGTGGGTTGGCCTCTCTCTCTCTCTCTCTCTCTCTCTCTCTCTCACACACACACACACACACACACACACACACACAAGTTCTGTCACAGATTTTGTTTCCTCTCCATGATTCCCTTTGGAATTCAGGTAGCAGACCTGATGATCCCCATTTTAAAGATAAGGAAATTTAGGTTTTGAAAGATGATATTTTTGCCCCAGGTGTCCAAACGAGGACATGCTTGAGTGGCAAATACAATCTGATTTCTCGACAGATACTCATTTTAATAAGGCATATGATTTTAAATAGGAAGAATGAAATTTAAAAATTTACATCTGTAAATATTCCTTTCTTTCCTGGGTTCACTAGAAAATGATCACTGTGCTTGTATATTTTATTTGTTAAGCAAATAAATGTCGCAAAAAGAAATGTCGCAAAAAGCCCCAAAGAAGAATCTGATAGAAGTAGTATGGATTGTTCAGTTCGAGCTTCTCTTGATCGTTACATAATGCTGTTACCTACTTTGAGTTGTCATCTCAAGTACCATTTAATTTTTCTTTCCCATCACTGAGCAAGAAACAATTCATTGTGTGAGAAGACACCGAGCAGCCGGGAAAGGGAAGCTTTTCGATTTCCTGGCCCTTTCTCCCCAAACCAGTCTATCTCTTACTCATTACAGTTGAATTGAAAAGAAGTAGGCTGGGGAGAAAAGTTGCATTAGACTTCTCTGCGTTCCTTTATAAAAAGTTTGGACAGTGGCGGTGGCTTCCGGAGTTATTGAACTAATGGTGGTGCTATTTCTGTTTGAAAAATGCAGGAAGGCCCTGAGGTCTGGGTGAGAGGAAGGAGCACAGTGAGTGCAATTCCATCGATGTCGCCTTATTGCTGAACACAATGGCGTCTTAATTGAAGAGCCACCTGTGTAGCCAAACACTTTGTTGCTAAATTTAACATATTTTTTTAAAAAAATACGGAAATTTTTTACCTGGAAACTTGCATTATTCCCCTTCCCCCACAGAAAACAGACATCTCCCTCTGTTTTTTTCTTAATTGCAAAACATGCATTATTTTTTCACTTTATCAAACCATATTTGAAGGGGGAAAAAAGTCCATTATTCATAACTAAACCTTTAATCAAAACCTAGAATTCCACAAGAACTAGAAAATTGGCAAATGCACACGGAACTCGGTCAGGAACAATTTTGTTTGATTTACGAGAAGCCTCTTGTCTCTCCATTTAAATGTAGCCATGTGCCCCGGCAGTCATCTGTCAGACTGGGAGAAATTCCAGATACTCCAAATGGCACAAAGTTGGTGCTTTTAATTTTTATTTCATCTCCTGTAAGTATGAACTCTGATTGTAATTACAGCTTCATCTGCTCTTGGATGATTTTGTTTTATCAGACAAAGACAGCGCTCCAGCGACCACACCAACGGAGAATAAGGAACCTGCTTCCGATGGGACACGATAAGGAAGCTGTGCTTTGGGAAGTGGGAAAAGAAAACCCTGATACGATAGAGAGTCTGCAGCACGTATCCTGATGTCACAGTTAATAGTTAAATACTTCACCCTTGTAACCTTTCTCTACCCCAGAGTCACGTGTTATTTTCTTTGGCCATAATATTAAATTACAGGGGACAAAACTTGGAGCAAAAAATGCTCTTAGGGGAAAAAGTAAATTTACATACAGAAGAAATTTAACTCAATGGGGCTGATCCATTGAGGTAACCATTATTTAATAAGAAAAGGGAAGTTGAACAATGTCCTCCTCTTGCCCCATTCTCCCATGCTTTCTCCAGTTCGATAAACAGAGTCAGGCCTTCCCTATCTACATCTAGCTCAGAAGTCTAGGAGAGACCATTTAGGGTTGGATGACACTTTTATTTTACTTCCATCAGAGCTGGGCCTCAATAACAAGGCTTAAATGTCAAAGGTGTTATTCCTTTCTTAACAAGCATGGCCATGTGATGTCGAAGACACCATTAGCATTGACATTTCAAATTGCTCCTCTGTTCAAAAGTAATAGTAACACCTATTCTCCTATTCAATGGAGTCATTTTAATATAAAAATGGGAGGGAAAAAGAAGCAAGAAGTGGGTGCCGGTGAATGAGGCAGGGCAATGGACTGAATAATGGACTTTTGGTGTTGCTGAAATTCTAATACTTACCTACTTCAAAATTCTTGCGTGGAAGTAGAATCCTGGAAAAGTAAACTAGACTCAGATGCCATGGCCCACAGTTGATGTGAAGGGCAAGTTGGACTAAGATCAAAGACCTGAGCCTACTATGAACCTACTATGAACCTACTATGCTTCATGCCTTACTTTCTACTTGCAAAATTCCATAAAAAATAATCACCTTGTTAGAGGAGAGCAAAGTGCATCCCACAACTCAACTAATTATACAATCTTAGAATAGAGAATACTCTTTGGGTCCACCTAATTCTAGGAATCATCTCAGACATTTCCACTCTCCTTGGTAGATGGTGATCTACCCTGCATGACTCCCTCCAGAACGAGGAAAGGAGATACTTTTTTCATTGCTATTTGCAATTCACATGAAAAGTATTTTCATGTGAAAATACTTTTTTTTAGGCATGCACACGGTTATAGTTTTGAATTCTGGAATGGTATAGAAACCACTCACAACTGTGCTAACACTCACATTTATACACAAGGCTTCATCGTGGCCCACAAGCCTGCCCACACGTCTGCATAGCTTCCAGCTCTTCATTCTCACTCACTCTGCACACTGACTTCTTCTCATACTATCCATTAAGCCCAGCAGACCATTTTTTCCAAACTGATGACTTTTCTTTCTGTCTAGAAAGCACCTTCTCCACATAGGTACGTGATATCCTCCTCCTTTTCATGCAGTCTTTCCTCAAATGTCTCTTCATTGGAAACACACTTGTGGCCACCTTATAAACACATCCTTCTATACCCTGATCACTTTGTCCCCTTATACTACTTTGCTTGATATTTATTTTATGCATTTACTATCTGTTCCTCTCTGCTTTAATGTAAATTCTGTGAAAGTATGACCTTATTTGATACTATGCCCTGCTTATTCTCAGTGCCTAGAACAGGGCCTGACATATGGAAAGAGAAGAAAAGAATGTGTCAAGAAAAAAAATACTAATTTTCTAAAATAATCCTAAACAACCCTAGATTTTCTTTTGTTTGTTGAACCACCAAGGAAACATTCTATCAAAAGGGATCTGTTAGCTGTAGGTATATGTTCAAAGAAATACTTTCACTTCCCTTAAGTGGTAATTATCTCAATCATTGTAGTTGCTGCCTAAGGACATCTGATTGTACTTGGAATTCTTAATCATCAACATGGTGGACCTGTTACATAGAACAACTCCATGTAATGATAAACATTTGACCAACTGGAAATGTTTTGAAGTGAGTAGATATTTATAGAAATGTGAAAACTCTCCAAGTGTTGACTCGGTGACATTTCAGCTGGCATCTTATTATGCAGTGTGACGGGTCTAGATGCTTGAGATTTATGGGTCTGGAACATTGCCTTATGGTGCTAAGGGGCTGGCAGAGATCCCAAAGTTAGTTTTGGCTGACAATGGGGATGATGAAGAATCAGTCACTTTAATATCAGTGTTCCATCGTAAGGAGGAAAGAGAACAAAAGGAGACAGAAAAGAAAAAAGACACCATTCGAACACAAAATACATTTCTGAATTTTGAGAATGGCTGGGGGAAAAGGGGAGCTGACAAATGCGGAAACCTCAAACATATAAATAAATAACTTGAACACCTTCAGGAAGTAGAAAAGGGAATAGACCAATCACCAGAGAAGAAACTGAAGAAATGTAGTCAAAAGAACTGCCTCCCAAAGTAGCCTTAGGTCTAGGCAGTTATACAGCACAGGTTCTTGGAAACACAAGAGTTCTTGAGTTTTCCAGACACAAGTAATGACATGTGTGTTTGTATGTATATATGTGCATATGTGTGTGTATATGCCCACACACACCTTGTGGAGCCTCAAAGCAAAGGAAGTCCCCAATGGGTTTTATACACTGACCATTCTGACAGGATCTGAGAGAGCACAAAGTCAGAAGACTTCAGACCAATAACAATTATGAACATGGAAATAAAAAGAGTCAGTAAAAAGGCTAGCATATTGAACTAACCAATGTCTTAAAAGACGGATGCATCACATCCAAGAAGAGTTTGCACTGAAATGCAAGAATGTGTAATTTCAACACTTGCCATATAACAAATCATAGCATGTTTTAAAGAAAAATTTGTCTTACCATCTGAACTTACTTTATAGACACTTGATAAAATTCTTTATTTAAAAAAAATTCTTAGTACTTATACACCATAATCATAACAGGGTTGCCTAACCAAACTCAGATCCAATACCATACCTGACAGTGAACTACTCAGAGCAATTAATTAAAGTCAAGGAAGAGACAACCGTGTTCCCTCTCATCTTTATTATTTAAAAATATTCCCAAATTTCTAGTCCATGTAGTCCATGTTATAAGGTAGAGTCAAAAAAAAAAAAAAGATCTCCCTGTTTTGAAAGAACAAAAATACACCTTTAACAAGAAGCTAGCTAAACAACAAAACAAACAAGCAAGCAAAATATAACCAAAGACACTGAACAGGCTGACAGGGACCAGAGGGAAGAGGGGAGGGAATTTCAGGGGAAACAGGGGAGGGATTTAGAGGAACATATATAAAGGATACATGGACAACAACTGAGAGGGTGGAAATGGGAGGGGGGGAGCATGGGGGTGGGATAGGATGGGAGTAATAGACAGAAAACTGTACTTGAAAAATAATTAAGTAAAGAAATTGGAAAAAATAAAAAAAATTAAAATTAAAATTAAAAAAAATAATTATAAAAATAAAAACAAAAGAAAGAACAAAAAAGAAAGAACAAAAATAAAATCTATATTTGTACATGTTATTGAATACCCAAATTATTTAAAAGAGATACCTGGGAAATACTTTACTGAGATATCTGGTTGCCAAAAAGTATACCAAAATAATTTACTTCATTGCATACTAGAAATGGTATTTAGAAAATATAAGAAATATTATCAACCAAAGCAAAAATTACACAAAATACCGCTGTCAAAATTAATAGGGAGCCAAGACCTATATGGAGCAACCTAAAGAATATTGAAAAATTTTAATAAATCAGGAGACATGCATATTTTGGTATTGTTAAACTTGATATTATCACGCTATTAATCCTGAAAAACTGATATATATTTGATGCAATGTCAGCAACATATATACAGTTTGCTTCTCTTATTTGATTATGTCCCAATCATTCGAAACGATTTCATTAAAGAATCCAAAATCCCTTTGAACATATTTCCAAAATTTCATTCAATAATTATCTTGGTCATTCTAGGTGATTTTTCAGGAACAAAGAAAAACAATGTCAACCTTAAGCCATGAACAGGATCGTCAACATTCTTTAACCATTGTTTGTTATACTATTGGGTTAGCCAAAGACTGGTACATTTTTTCCATAAAGTAAAAATCTCATTTTTCATTTTCACCAACAGCTTTGTGGATTTGGATATTTTGAGTGTCAGCTATCTCCTGCTATGTGTTTCTAGTGGGTAGAGGCCAGGGTGCTGCTACACGCCTTCCAATGCGTAAGACAGGCCACAGCAAAGAATGATTTGGCCACAATGTCACTGGTACCAATAAACTTCCCAAACCATTATTGACACATTTGATCAGTCACAGCATCTTCCCTGTCTACTGCATGGATCTTTTTTGTGTGTTTCAGTTGTGTTTTTACCTTTCTTCCAATAATAATATGCTGGAAATGTTGGGTATCTTTTTCCATCTTCAGTATAAAAACGGCTGCACAAAAATTCACCTATTTTGGGAAGTATTTTAAAAAATGCACACTACAAGAGCTGCCACAATACAATCTAACAAAATTAGTTCAAATGAAGTTAAAGATATCTTAGCACTACTAAAGCCATCATACAGAAAAAAACCATAAGGAAGTTTTTGGCCAAACCAATACATCTTGGCTAATATGTCCTACTTAGATCACCAATATAATTACAATACAATGAGGCAAAACTCAACATGTATATCTTTACCAACTCCAAGAACATTTATAGATAAGTGGATTAATTCATTTACCTTTTCAAAGACTTTTATTTAATACCATTGTTGTAACCATACTGAGCTGTTTTAGAGGCCCAAGGATGTCACGGTGAAAGTGTCACAGTGAAGTCAGACGCATGAACTGATACTGAACAGTGGTTCTGTCACAGAAGTTTCTCTGACAGAATTCTGGACCCTGTGGTCTCCTGTGGTCTTGGTTCAAAAGAAATGGGATAGCAGCATGATTTTCCAGTTTCACTTAACAGTGGTCAGCACTTACCTTTGCACGCCGATTGTACTGTTTCTTTTCACAACTAGTACTGTTTGGACAACAGTTAAGTCATGCCACATGCAGACGAAAAGAAATAAGCCAGAAATGCAACTCAGTACCAATGCAACAAAATAGTGTTTTGGCCAGTGTGACCCATACCTTTTCTTCTTAGGGTCAACAGGCTGTTCTGGGGTCTATATTCAGATACCACCAAATGACAGAAACATCTTCCTCTAGGAAATACATAGGGGAGTGGACATTATTGTGTACTTAAGCTATCTGCTCCCAGAGGGAAAACTTAAGTGTTTTCCTCTGCAGGGATTCAAAACATCCAGCATTTTAATTCACGTACGAGTCCAAAGGGAAAAAAACATTTTTATTTGCCAGTTGAGTAAGTTGTTAATTTTGAGAGAAAATTTTAATTAAGATTAAACAACCTTAGATTGTTTGTTAGCTTTAAGGCATATAGTTCTAAAAGCAGGATAACTGCTGTCGTGAAAAACATTTTCTTGTGTATAAGCCCACTACTGCATATTTTAAACTTCAAATGTCTATCTTTACAAGAAAGTCATGGGATAACACAACCAAGAAGGTCCTTAATTTCTAATTACCTACTAGGCCACTCTTGCCATTTTTTTTAACATGCAGAAGTACTCATATTAAGTAAATATAGAACTCAATGGCAAAAAAAAAAAATCCTGTTAAAATGGACAGAGAATCTGAATAGACATGTTTCCAAAGAAGATACGTAAACGGCCAACAAGTACATGAGAAGGTGCTCAGTGCAACTAATCATCAGGATATGCAAATCAAACCACAATGAGACATCGCCTCATATCCGTCAGAATGGTAATTATCACAAAGGCAAGAGATAATAAGCGATGGTGAGAATGTAGAGAAAGGGGACCTTTGTATACTGTTGGTGGGAATGTACTTGGGTGCAGTCATTGTGAAAAACAGCACGAGGTTCCCCCCAAAATTGAAAATAGAACTACTACCATATAATCCAACAATTTCACTTATCCAAAGAATATGTAAACGCTAACTCGAAAAATTATGCCCACCTCCACGTTCATTACACCATTATTTACCATAGCCAAATACCGAAACAACCTAAATGTCCATCAATGAGTGAATGGAAAAAGAAAATGTGGTACATATCTGGCGCACACACACACACAATGAAATATTACTTGTTCAACGAAAAAAAATGAAATCTGGCCATTTGCAACACCATGGATGGACCTTAAGGACATTATGCTAGGCTAAACAAGTCAGACAGAGAAAGACAAATATCATATGATTTCATGTATATGTAGAATTAAAAATAAACACAAGCTCACATATAGAATAGATTTGTGGTTGTCAGGGACTGGGGTAAAAAGATGGTGAAATGGGTTAAAAGGAGTCAAAAAGGACAAACTTGTAGTCATAAAATAAGTCATGGGGAGATAATGTACAGCATAGTGACTACAGTTAATAGTACACTATTGCGCATTTGAAAGGTGCTTGAGGGTGCATCTTAAAAAGTTCTCATCACAAAGAAAATTCTGTGACTATGTATGATAGTGGAAGTAATAAGGGTTGGCCTGATCATTTGGCAATACAAGCAGATCACAAATCATTATGTTGTACCCTCGAAACTTAATACAGTGTTCTGTGTCAACAATACCTCAATAAAAAACTCACTCAAACATGACTAATAAACCCATGAACAAACTGGGGTTTTTGAAACTACCAGTTCAAAGAATGAATATTTTCCCTCTGTGTTAAAAGTGAGTGCTGACGGTCAGAAGTAAAAGCATTAACACACGTATGGGTGGGAGGCAGTCCGATTGAAAGCTTTGAAGACAAGATCAGAAAGAAGCTACTAGGGACTGGGGTCACAGCTGTGTGTGCCCCTGTTTTCTTCTTTGGAAGGACAACTGGTATAAGCAATAATATAAATTAGTAGGAGGTGTTTCTATCCAGAAGAAACAATTTGAAAGAAAGACTTCTGTGGAATAGAAGATTCTATAGAAGAGTTAGACTCCATTAAAAGAGAAACTCAAACAAATTTTGCCCAGATTATAACTCTGCGAATTACTATGACACAGTGTGATATCTGCAGGTGCAAAATCCTTTCTTGTTAATCTCAAGACATGGTGACATGACTCTGAACCTCATCTCAGGAATTGTAAATACTTTGGATGTTCTTTCCTTTGAATCAGTAATAAGATATTTAGCGTTTCAATTAAGTGAAAACTTTAAATGATGGTTTGAGCTGAACTAATTTGTCAGTGCATTTTATTATTACATGTAAAGTGAATTTTGCATATTTAGAATCATCTCATTCTAACAATCTGTACCCTGATGAAGATTTAAAGACATGTTTAAGTAAGGCTAGTTGACAGTCTAATTACTGGGAAAATAATTAATTCTAAAACAAGTTTACCTAGCCACATCAGTAAATAATTGATGACATTCTATAATTTCCAAAAAGAAAAAAAGGTAATTAAAATAACACCCACCCCATTCCAAGGACAGAAACCTGTGTTTTATGTAGGGCACCCTCTGCCACCTTTGGCTAATCTCACACATAATCTTTAACAAAATATCAAAAAACACTCTCTGGATACAGAAATTAGAAAGCATTCTGATAGATGTCATATTTGTGTGTGCGTGTGTGTGTTTTAAGGAAAAATCAACCATTTGACAATGTAACTCTGGAACATGGGTGAGCAAGTCAATTATCCTCCCTGTGCTTCCATTTTAAACCTTTAAAGTGAGAGTAAAAATATACTTTGTGCTTAAACAAGCATTAAATAAGATATTATGAACACTATATTAGCAGGAAAGATATATATTTAAATAGAGATACAAGCAACATATGGTATATACAATGTCTGTCCAGAAGGCATCCAGCCAGGTAATATGAAAAATAGACACATTTATTGAAGAAGATACAAGGAACAGTGTACATAGGACAATGGCACCTCAGTCCTTCAAAGTAGGCACCTTGGGACCTCACAGTTCTCGCAATCACCATCAGCTGCCCTGTCCTATTTTCTTAAATCTTATCAATGGTCTGAAATCTCTTCCCTTTCAAAGATTATTTTAGTTTTGGGAAAAGCCAGAACTTGCAGGGCACCATAATCTGAGCTGTAGGGGGCTGAGCCACCTGGATGATTTGATGTTTTGCCAAAAAAACTCTGCACGAGATGTGATGTAGGAGCGGGTGCATTGTTGTGATGAAGCTGCCAATCAGCAGTTGCCCATAGCTGTGGCCTTCTGAATCATCCAACTATTTCCATGAAGGAATGTTAAAGCTTAACACAAATTTGATGCAGTTTTATTGTTCTACTGGCTCAGTCATTTTGAATGCAATGGCTACAAAGCACACAGGCTCACTTAGTGGCATCTACCACCCCCACTGATTAGCACAGTGAAGTCACCATTGTGCACGCATGCACATTCCAGTCCACTCTCCTTGGCTGCCAGGTTACATCGATGTCACACAACCCATTCTCATTATAAAAACAATGGCTGGACTTTCTCACAACAGACCTCATATACTACATGATGAATATTTGATGAATATATGTATATTTGTGTGTATATACAGGGTCTGGCAGAAGTAATGGCTGCTTGAGTGTGGTTGGTAGGGTACGTGAATATCTCACAGAAGATGGATAACAATTTGAACATTTCACCTAAAATGTCCTATGGTGTGCTTGACTATGATATGGTTATGTTACAGAATTACATGCCTATGATTTTATAGGAAAAAAGGGGGTGTTTATTTGTGCTGGACCCTGTATACACACATACACAAACACACATACACACACACATTCATAAATGATCATTTGTTTGACATAAATCTGAGTAGCGTGTGTTAAGGTGGAATGGGATATCTCGAGGAATACAAACAAAGGCTGACCTTGCCACCCAATTACTAGGTACCTGTAAGCTCCAAAGGGAGGATAAAACCATCTTCTGGGAGCCAATCAGCCCCACTTTCTACCAGGGAGAGGTAATAGGAAGGTTAAGGTCACGGACTCTGGAGTCAGCCTCCCTGAGTTCAAATTTGAATCTTCCATCTATTATTTATATGGTCTTAAGATCAATCAAACTGAAGTCAGAAAGGAGAGATAACCAAGTTACCTAATTCGTAGACTTAACAAGGGGTGTTGGTTATTGACATAATTCATGTAAAGAATCTGAGTTTCAATTACTCAACTTGATGTTCCCCAGGGTCTATCTAAATCCAGGCTTCACAATGGCTGGTTACCAAATATTGGGCTGAGTTGTGGTCAGTGAAAACAAGGACAAATGAATGTGAGCCTCAGAAACTATGTCTCTCCTCACTTTGTAAGACTTCCAGTCATTTTAATCAGAGAGTTTGAGGGTTACTATATATGTCATTAGCAGGGCTATTAATTGGACTGAACACATCTTTCCCTAATTTGTGAAGTTTCTTCCCCAGATGAATACCATAAAATCATGACTAAGAACTAGACATGTAACTCCAATTTATATTCGTGCTTATTTAAACTTCTCAAAATGTATTAGAAGTTAACTTTTCATAAGTTTTAAACTTATCTCCAGTTTCAGCATTTGTCCTCTATTTTCCAAATTGTCCAGATTTATTTTGACAGCTTAAGGTCTGGGAAAGATAACACAGGCAAGAGAGAGAAAGCCGGAAGCAGAAATAGAAACCCTCCCAGGTCCTTAGGTGGTTTTTTTGCTCTGGTTTCTTTTCACCCTTGGGACAAATGTACCAGTAATACACTAAGGCCTGGAACTGTATTTTTTCCCTGCAGTTAGAAGAGGGCTATGCCTTGGCCGTAAGGAGTTGGGGAGTAGAAGCCACAGGCAGAGTGACTAAAAGAGCCACTTCTCTGGTCAACCCTGTGGTGACCAATATAACAGAAGCAGCATCATTTTCCATAAAATAAGGATGACAGCAACACCTGGGGCTGCTTATAAATCACTGGGCTCTGCGAGGCTTGTGTGAGATGAGGTGTGCAATGCCTGCCCTCAACACCTTGTGGGCATTAGCTGTGTCTGAATCAATGACAATCCCCAGGACCACTGCTTTCCACAGAGGGGCATGGAAGCAGCTCTTCCCGTGGAGGATGAGAGGCCATCTGAGCGCCGAAAACAAATTCCCAAACTCTCCAGTTGGACCATCAGCCATGACATCTCAATGGGCTTATAACTCTACAGAGAAGCATGTGCAACAGAGTTCTACGCTGTCTTTAAAAGCAGTGCTCCAACCCAGCTACATAATGAATGTGTAATAGCACAATAGCAGAGCCATATCACATCTGTCTGCAATTCACATGATTAGTGCAAAAGTCTTCACCCCCACCACACACTTAATAATCACAGTCACCAACATGGCCGTTTACAAACTCAGTTTTGTTTACGTTTTAAACTTCGGTACTCTTTATTGGAAAAGAAAATATTTGTCTTAATCTTTGCCTTTACAACTCACCACACATTTTCTTTCTCTGAGGAGGCTACAAAGCTTCTAAGTAAAGCAAGTTATTATGTTTCTGAACTTTGAAAACATTTTTTAAAGAAACTGAAATGTTTGCAGGGCATTCCTATGTTTTTAATCCCAGTGGTCTTTTTAATTATGTTCCAAGAGCACTAAAGATTTTCCAGGCCCCTTTGTGAGCTATGTTCGGAGAGAAGGGAGACATGTGAATTGATCTCAGGCCTTTGAACTCTAACACAAAATACCTCTCCTTTATCACACACACATGGATTTCTTCTTGCTTCACAAATGTATTGGATGCATAAAGTTTGTGTTTCTAAATGTGGAGTCGGTTCTAATGAACTTTTTGGATTTTCTGTAAGACAGAGCACAAAGCACCAAATTGAAAAGTGTTTAAATATAATTCCTATTAATTCAGCATAAATAAAAATAGAGTTTACTGTAGTGCCTCCTCAACTATGTAGGAAATTTTGGCTACATGTTTCCTACAAATTGCAGATAACCTATTTGGAACTTATCCAAGGCAACTTACCATAATTATTTGAATGCATGCACATTTGAATCTTTATTCAATCCAACCAGTCATATTATTACTTGCTATTTTGTTGGCTAATTTGAAAGAAAAATATCTGTGTTTTCTTTAAAGTATCCCATAATATAGGGTAATTCCCATCAGGCCATTTGAAATAGCAAGGTTTTACTGTAACTGAAACATTCCTGATCATTATGGGTACCTTAAATTTATATTCTAAATAAATGTATTTTAAAGTATTTTAGGATGATCTCACACTAGGGGGAATTATAAGAAATCCTTCTACAGCGTTAAATTTTCTGCGAAAATAAGCGAGAATAAACAAACATCAAAGGAGACTCTCTCGACTCAAAAAATGAATAATAAAAAAGTTCTATTACAGAAAGAATTTAAAAGGACATTTTTTTTCAGGAGTTGAATAAGTGACTAAACAGATTAGCTGCCTTTATTTTAGTTATACTTCGCCTTCAAACTGAGTAGCATGTCGATACTACTGAAAATTATTTTGATTATTTGGAACATTTCCTGAGCTTACCTGGCTTTGAAAATTAAATTCCAGGGAGGAAACAAATGCGGTTCTTTCATAGCTCATACGTGGAGCACTTTATGTTGACAGGTCTCCAGACTTGAGATCCACAGGTGTGGATCATGTGAAATAGCCCGAAACTTGCACTATGTTTTAAAGAATTAATACAGCTGCAAGATCAAAATTCTGGCCTATAAGGAAAGTGGCATGTTTCAGCTCCATTTGCTCAAATCTGAAGTTACTCTCAAATCTGAACTGTGTCTGTGTAGTGCTACTTAGGTAGCCAAAGCTTGTTTCAGAAACTTTATTGGCCTTGTTTTCCTGAGACTGGACCAAGTGGAACTCCTTCAATTTGGTCTTTCAGAAAAATAAAATTTGAGAATGTGACTTAGGTTTAACTCTCCAGTTTGATAACAAAACCATGGCATGTATTAAGTGAGAGCTTAATTTTGGACCATACTACGGGCAAGTTATTGTATATATCTGATGAGTCCCTTTTGCCTATGAAGGGTGACATGTTTACATTAAAATTACATGGTTTTCAGAGAGAGACACAACAAAGAAAGAAAATTACAGGCCAATATCACTGATGAACATAGATGCTAAAATCCTCAACAAAATATTGGCAAATCGCATCCAACAATACATCAAAAAGATCATACACCATGACCAAGTGGGATTCATCCCAGGGATGCAAGGATGNCTGCTGTTTCATTATATAATTGTCTCCACAGTATATGGACATACAAGAAATAGTCAGAAGATATATGATACTACATAGCATTTTAAGCAAAGTGAAAGATAAGGAATTTTTAAGATAAGAACTTGAACAGCCCAATTTTTCTGCAGGAAATATATCTTGCAAATAAAATCCCTTTTATCAAAGTCTGAAATTTGTCATTACCGAGATGGTTTTCACATTTTCCTGAGCCATCAAATTCACTAAACATGGGCAACTTTTAATCCAAAGGATGGAGACCCACTTAGGCTACTTTGCTATCCACAAATACTCTAATGGGGATCAATCACACCCAATTAAAACGGAAGGAATTATGAATCTTTAATAGATTTGTCATGAGATAATTCAGCTGTTAGGTCCTCTTTAGGTTCATTCTAGGCAGACTCAAGCTGGAAATGAAGCATATTTATGACAGCATTTCCAAAGAAGCTCTGTGATTTTTGTTTGGAAAGAATACAAAAGAGCTTCACATTTTGCACCAGAGTTAATGTTTCCATGTATTTATTTGAAATTTTCAAGCTCTGTGCTACTCGTATGAGCCCATGTTTACATTAAATAGAGTAGTTTTTGACAGTACTAATTAAAGAGTCTAAAGAAATGTAACCATCTGAGTGACTTCTATGTATTTCCCTTCAATAGCTTAACCTGGCCTTTCTCCATGGCCCTCGTTTTATCCATAGATCATAGTAGAGCCTGTTGTTTTCTTTTTTAAAAAAATTCTATTTTATTGATTATGCTATTAAAGTCATCCCATTTCCCCCCCTCTACCCCCTCTTCTCAGCAACCCCCCACACACACACCAAAAAAAGGAACTGAAACAGCCTAACAGGCTTGAGTCTTGTGTACCCTGATCCCTGTAATGTCAGATCAAGAGAGCAGACTTCAGCATCAGGCCACCTGGCTAGACATTTTCTAGGTGAGCCGCATCCTCAACCTCTTCATGCTTTCTTTTCTTCATCTGTAAATCATAATAGCATCTTCTTTGTATATTTACAGTGAGCATTCAATAAAATATTACTTAGGAAGCATTTTAAACAGTGCCGACTTCATAATGCATTTTAGAAATCGTCTATTGATGTAGGAAAACAGCAGTGGTATAGTAAAACAGATTTTTTTCTCCTGTGGCTAAAACAAGTGATTGACAGAGACCACATTAGAATGGATGCTATCCTTTTTCATATTCCCCCAGGACAACTATTTCCTTTGCTGTGTAAGTTCATGCATGTGCTCACCTTGCAGACAGAGCATTTGGCCATGCCCAAAACATCCATGGAGGCATTATGTCCATAGTCAATGTAACCCCATTCTTCTGCAATGTTTGAATGTGGACCCACCTGCTTAAGCCCATGTTTAATTTATTATCGACTAGGCTAGAGAGTTGATAAGGGTTATTATTATTGACAAAACAGCCACAACACAAGTATCGGAGCAATAAAACATAGTAGTAGCTTTGCATGCATTAACCCTGCAAACCCAAAGTAGAAATAAACGCTATGGCACATTTGGCCATAGGGCTGTCTTCTAAGCATAAAAATTATGAACAGGACCAAATAACAAAGACCTTTTCAGAAAGACCAAGCATCTCCACAGACACTTTGGGCAAGGCCAAATTGTAGGACCTTTAGGCACAGACCAGGTGTCTCCATAGACACGTTGGACAGGACCAAATGTCTGCCAATCATGTGTGTGCATTTGGTGTGTTTAATGGAAAGGATCATGTGAGCTGATGCAAACGCATTTGTTGACTACTGGTTTTGAAATGTTGTCATAGCGTGGTGTAGAGGAGAGGAAGGTTGTCTTTAAATGTTTTTGGCAAGAGTATTTTCTTCCATTTATTTTCCAGTCTGATGGACATTTAAGAGCAACTTTTCACAGTGTTAAGAGAAATAGCCAAGGAGCCCAGTTAAAAACACTTGGCAGAACCCCACCCAGCCAGCACATCTTCGCTGAAGTTTTCTTTGCATTGTTAATTTTGTCCATGAATATCTATTTAGAAAAGATTTTCCCCCTAGCTTTCCTCTCACTCTAGCTGTGGCATATATATACACATATATTTGTAATATAATTATACTTGTATAATGAGTATAAATAAGTCATTAAGATTCACAAACATAATGCATAATTAAGTGATGTGATTACAATAAGAAACGAGCACACAGAATACATATTTGTATATAAACTTATTCAACCACATAGGCACTGCAAGCAGAGTTAGTTAAGATAAGCGGAGTAAACACATTCATTAATGCATGAAACCAGACACCAGATCTTACTAATAAAGAAATTTCTTATTTTCGCTCTACGAGTGCAAAAAATAGGAGTTTTTAGGTGCTTTCCAATTTAAACAAATTTATAAAATAACATGATTCTGTGCAATGAGGTAATGCCCTAGTTTTACCCTGAGATTATTAACAAATTATAAAACAATTGGTAATTTTCTCAAAATTTCCATTTCAACATTTATGTCCAGTACAAATTACATTTCTCAAAAATATATATGTATATGTGTACATATATGTATACTCATATATATAATACATGCAAAGTAGCCTGATAAGTATAACTTTCTTTTTAAAAATTTAATTAATGAATGATTTTCAACACTCGTTTTTTTTCATTCATTCATCTATTCAAAAATCTACTAGGGCCCTGGCTGGTGCAGCTCAGTGGATTGAGTGCAGGCCTGTGAACCAAAGGGTTGCTGGTTCGATTCCCAGTCAGGTCACATGCCTGGGTTGCGGGCCAGGTCCCCAGTTGGGAACATGTGAGGGGCAAACACAGAATGATATTTCTCTCCCTCTCTTTCTTTTTCCCTTTCCTTCTCTATAAATAAATAAGTAAATAAATAAATAAAATCTTCTAAAAAAAAGAAGAGCTCACTGAAAATTTTTTAAAAATCTACTAGGTACATGTGGTGTGCCCATCTCTGTGCACATGCATGTGTACATACAGGTATCTGAACCCAAAAAGTCATGCTTAGCAATGATGAATATGGCTAATACGACAGATGGTTATTTATCACGTTACTTTTTTCTCACTCAAATATATAAAATAAAGCAGATCATTTGCCAGTAACCTTTTGTACATAAAAAAGTATATCCAAAATAACTTTTCAGTATGTAAAACATGTCTAAGTAACTTTTTTTGAAAAAGCCATTAGATCACATTGTGTAGTTTCTTAGACCCCACTAGCAGGACAGATTGATTTACGGAACCAAAGGCTATGTGTTTTCCACTTTATGTTACAGAGTTTTGCCTGTGCAAGAATGGAATGCTTCATTCTCTCAAGACAAACATTTAAGTTGCTCATCCAAAATGTTAAGTACTTGAGGCTTTCCCAAGTTTCTGCGAAGGTATCCTGACTCCTGCTCCTTTTGTGCTGGACGAAGGAGGGATATTGCTTTACTGGAGACCATTCTATCATGCTGACTCATCTGAGGGTGCCAACTGGGTGGCCCGGCCTCATTACCAGACCTCTGGCACCGCCTCTACCAACGGCCTCACTGTTCCTTCCTTTTCAGCCAAGGCGCTGCTAAAGCTTCCTAAAATAATTCCCTGTATCCACTGTGGCACTTCTCTGGCCTGCTGCCACAGAAATAGGCATTCCATCTGTCTGTCTAGACTTCTATCTGTCATTACTTCTAATAAATTTTGGATTATCTGTGCCATTGTGGAAGAGAGTTCCCTCTTTCAAGCTTAGTTGAATCCCTGGTTTTGACTTGTTACAAAACTGAGAGGCAACCAAAGGTAAAAAAATTGCCATATATTATACTATGGAATCCTGTGATAAATTCATAGGAATGTGTTAAAGCTTAGGCTATATATAGTGTGAGTCTGCCAGATTGAACACCTCTTCCTAACAGAGTGACTTTGGCAAAATCGTCTAGAGATTCTGTATTTCAGTTTTCTCATCTTTAAAGAAGATGGATAATAATCACATTTGGCAGGTTTTAAAGCGCTTAGCATAGTGCCTGTACATAATAAGGGCTTAGTAACTCTTAGTGTTATTATTATGTCCAGGGGTAATATTCAAAATATTTAACAACTGGTATGAGAAGCATTTGCTTACTAGGTTTCCAAGGACACTGCCAAGGGTACCATCTCATCTTTTATTAATACATATCAGTCCTTCAGAATTTGTTACCTACAATCCCTAACAGCATTTGGATATAGTTGCTTTGAACCCTGTTTTTCCCCTTAAGTAAAATAACACTCCTACAATACTATGCGATACTCTGCATGGTTAGATGGCTTCTTTTTAAATATTGAAGTCCACGTATTTAAACTTGAAGCAGACGATGTGATATTCAACTCAGAAAACACATATTTGATTCAAGAGTGCCGAGACCTGCATGAACTCAGAGCAAGCGTTCAGAAGAACCTCTGGCAGTGATAAGAGATGATCTCAGAACGAAAACTCTGAATGAAAATGCATTGTTTTCTGCTTCGATGCATTTGTGCCCTGGGATAACCAGATATAATTATTGGAACAAGCCTCTTGTTAATAATAATTACACTTCGTTCTATGAAAACAAGAACAAACAGCAATTATCTATAATTTCTCATTTGCAAAACATTCTCATTATGCTAAGACTTCTTGTCTGTGTTTGATAATATTATGTTCTGTGTGTTGGAAGCACGCTACAGTATTTGTTTTTAATGTCTCAAACTATATTGGGCAATGCCTGATCAATAAAATGATTCCAGTTTTAAAACAGGACGACTTCTTTGGGTAGCATAAATTAGTGAAGAAATAATGTCTTTTGGGTTCCTTCAAAGAAGACAGGTTCATTAACCAAAATGAATACCCATTGTTTCTGCAGTAGCAAAAATTGGATTAGAAAAAGACATAGAAATCAGCCAGATTATCATTACGAACACAATAGATTCTCTTAACAAGACACTTTTTCCTACACGTTTGTTTGAATTTGATTTTAAATGAGGCCGGCTTATAGATAAGTTTCTTAACTATCTCCTAATACGTAGGCTATCTTTCTCTCTTTTTCTTGTAAATTTTTGTGAAATAAAACAAAATGTTTGTCCCACACAGTTTCCCAAGGTTTGGATACTGTCATTGCAAACTCTTGTAGAGTTAGCAGGTAACTCCACCCTCGCTGTTTTCTCTAAGTTGGTAACTGACTCACCTCTAGACGTTTGATTTGGGTGGGAGTTGAGGGCAATGTCTCTGGTAGCGCTGATTTCTCCCGTGAGTTTTACCTGCACACTTTTAAAATCAGGAAATATACAATGTGTATGTAAGTTGCCTTTCTGAAATGTTAGCATTCATTGATTATCACTGAATAGATCGATGATTATATTTCAGTTTGCAAAATATTGATATTCTAATCTGATCACTTTCATTTATTTATTAGTTGAAATACTTCAGTGGAGACACTTTTTTTTTCCATTATCAACTACTTAGTTATCCTGAGGCACAGTGTACATTCTAAGTGCAAGAGAAATACTTAAATGTCTCCTTTTATTTGCCAATTTTCAAAAGAACAAGATTGTTTCCTAGCATCTTCCAAAAAGGAACAATTTTTTGTTTATGTATATGTTTTTATATTTAGAGCCATTATGCAATTTGTGGTTATAAACACATTCCAGTTGTTATTTTTACTGATGCTCAAATTAATGAATGTTTGACCAGTGGAACCTCTTCAGGTTGACTACTTGGCCCTTTTGAAGAAATCCTAATAGCCTCTCAAAGCTTCCTTGCTTTCTGGAATGACAACATATTCCAGGCTCATTCTGATGTGCTCTGCCCTGTAGTTGAATTAGCCATTTCTTTGAGGAGCCCTAATTCCTTTTGGCACAGAATGGTATTAAGTTCCAGCCCGCTAATGCTCTCAAAGTATGTTAGAGAGAAAAAATAAATGTTTTCTCCAGCCTTATCCTAATAAATATAGTTTCGGATTACTCAAATGTTGGTCTTTATTTGAATTTGTGGCAGCATTTAACCGTTTCTTCTTTTGTTAAATGAGTTCATGTTTGCATTATTTTTATGCAATGTAAGTGATTTGTTAGGTGGATTTATAAAGAACAAAGGCAATAACTTTTTCTGACTCAAAAGTACATCGAAGTGCAATTAACAATTGCCTTTTCTAGCCCTGGCTGGCGTAGCTCAGTGGATTGAGCGCAGGCTGTGAACCCAGGTTTCGCTGGTTCGATTCCCAGTCATGGCACATGCCTGGGCACAGGCCAAGTCCCCACTTGGGGGCACACAAGAGGCAACCATACATTGATGTTTCTCTCCTTCCCTTCTTCTGTCTCTAAACAATTGTCTTTTCTATTCTTTATAGCTTCAGAATATAGGGGCACTAGATCTCATTCTGTTTTATTCAAAATGGCTTAGCAAGTCTATGCTGACACTAAGAATTTCATATATATGTGGGGAATTATTTTCCCAAACTATGGAAATTAGGGACTGGACATTCTTTCATGATTTGAAACATTCTCCTTTTCAATCTCTTCTATATAGTGCTTTGAAACCATGCTAAACAGAAGACTTTTTTTAAAGGCGAGGGACAAATACCATACCATCTTACCTTTAACTGGAACATAGTCAACAACAAAAAACCCAAACAAAATATAACCAGAGACATTGAAATTAAGAATAATCTAACAATAGCCAGAGAGAAGGGAGGAGGGATCAGTGGGGGGGGGAAGGTTTTTTGAACTACAATAAAGGACACATGGACAAAACCAAGGGGGAGGGTGGAAGCAAGGGAGGGAGGTGGGTTTGGCTGGGGTCGGGGGAAGTGGTGGGGAGAAAATGCAGACAACTGTAATCGAACAACAATAAAGGAATTTATGAAACAAAATAAATAAAATAAAATAAAATAAAAAAGCGATACACAGTAATCATCAAAAGCTGCCAAATTTAACATAGATTTAGTTTTTATAGAGAAAATATACTTTGGAGGCCTGTTTTTCCTGCTTCACTTCCTGTTTCCTACTTTTTCTTGTTGTGCTGGCTTCTTTGGCTTCCCTTCTATGCTACGGCTTTCAAATAATCCTTACGAGCCTATGTTCTGTTCAGAAACGTGGGNATAAAATAAAATTAAATTAAAAAGCGATACACAGTAATCATCAAAAGCTGCCAAATTTAACATAGATTTAGTTTTTATAGAGAAAATATACTTTGGAGGCCTGTTTTTCCTGCTTCACTTCCTGTTTTCTACTTTTTCTTGTCGTGATGGCTTCTTTGGCTTCCCTTCTATGCTACGGCTTTCAAATAATCCTTACGAGCCTATGTTCTGTTCAGAAACGTGGGAGGTTGCCATTTCTGGTTACTATGGAGTGTCTTGATGCAGACCAGTATTCATCTACTGAAAATAAATATTAAATCTAGGCTTTAAAAAATCCACTGTCCAATGGCATCAGAAAGCAGCCAAAGCAGCCAACTGTGAAGGGTCAAGATCCTAGGAGTTCGCCTCGGTTTCTCCTCTTCATTCGTAGGGGTTGGTGGAAGCAAGTAGTGGTACATAGGGCGCTAGGAACCAAGCAGGAAATGGGAGCTTTGGAGGAACCAAAACAGTGGTATTTTTATTGCTTTAACCGCAAGTAATTTGTTAACTCTTAAAATTTATCAGGCAGGAAATAACAAGCCAAACAAAATTGGCTCCCCAGTGGCGGAAGAGCCAAGCAGACCCTGAGACAAAATGAGAACTCAAATATCATCAAGGAGAAGGGGTTATGGGAAACATCACCGGAGTTTAGTTCATGCCCTTGATAGGCTATGTTCCAGTAGGACAAACAAAACGGAAATAAACTGGACCTCGCACAGAATGAAAGTCAACCTTGAGAAACCTTAGTCTCTAATGGATTGAGGTAATCTGCCCCTGCTACACCAGGCTGCCAGAAAGAGAGTAAACCTTCTCTAGAAAGATAACATTCCTAACTTCATACCCACAAATTTTCATATTTCAATGAAAAATGGCCAATAGATAAACGCAAGTAACCCAAAAACCAAAAGAAAAAGGATCAGTAAAATCAGACCCCCAGATGGTCTGAACAGTAACATAATTAAACACAGGCACTACTGGTTAAAAGGTAAAATAACTAAAGTCATGAACTTGATAGATGGGTTTACCGGCAAAGTTATCAAAAGCAAAGGAGATAATCAATGAACTGGAATACACATCAACAGATATTTTGATGGAAGAAGAGAGAAAATCATTTGAAACATTCGAAAGGGAACATGAGACACTTAAGAATGGTCAAAGTCTAAGGCAGTCTAATTGGAGTCTCCAAAAGGAACGGCACCAAAGCAATATTCACAGAAATATTAACCAAGAATCTCCCAAAGTAAAGAAAGTTCCCAAGACAATGATGCCAAAACCTCTGTATAACTGGGAAGATGCAAACAAATCCACACATAACAGAATTTGTGGAATTAAAATAATATTTTTTTACATCTTTAGAAATAATTAGAGGAAAAGAGACACACTATCTTTAAAAAGGCAAACCATGAGTGATAGCTGCCTTCCCTGCGGAAACCAGTATATACCTGAAGAGAAGTGAGTGACATGTTCAAAGCTTTGAAAGAAAATAATGCCACCATGTGAAAACAAATAAAATTAAGATGGTCTTAGAAACAGCAAAGTTGAGAAAAATTCATTAACCACAAACCTACATTAAAGGAAAAGCTAAAACCGATTTAAGAAGAAGAAAAACGATCCCAGACAGAGGGAAGGAAAGGAAAAAAGAACATAATAGGACAGAGTAAATACACACATAACTCTAAATGATTACTGATTGTGTAAAATAATAATAATACCCTCTTGTTGCTTTAAAATACATGACAGGTAACAGGGTGAAGGTAGAGGAGAGAGGAAAAATGGGTAGTCACATTAATCCCTGAGGAACACATCTTTTCTAATTGAACAGACTAACAACAAATAAGGTGATAGATATATAGAAAATTTCATAACACACTTTACACGTTGGAATGAATTGACTTATATAGACCACTAACCAATAATTGCACCATGTACCATTTTTCTAGAGCACACAGAACATTTTGTTTTTATTTTATTTTATTTTATTTTATTTTTTTAAAGATTGTATTTATTTATCTTTAGAGGGGAAGGGAAGGAGAGAAGGAGAGAAGTATCAATGTATGGTTGCCTCTTGTGAGTCCCCTGCCGGGAACCAGCCTGCAACCCAGGCATGTGCCCTGACTGGGAATCGAACCGCGATTGTGTGGTTCTCAGGCCCGTGCTCAATCCACTGAGCTACACCAGCCAGGGCACATAGGACATTTTATAAAAGTGACCATATTCTGTACCACAAAGGAAGTTTCAACAAATTTACAGGACAGAAGTCATATTTGGCATAGTATCTGAACACTGAATAATTAAGCTAGTTATCAATAATAAGATAAAAAGAACATTCTTAAATGTCAGTAAAGGAGAACGTAACATATGAGGTCAAGAAGAAATAACAATGAAAATGGTTCAGAAATATTCTAAAATATAGTTCTCAGGAGAAAAAATTATAAAAGCACATACAGGAATGTCAAAGATGTATCTAAAAGATGGCACCTATAAGGCCCACAAACAACCACTAAGTGTTTGTCATCCTGCCCAGTCACACTGCTACCGTGTGGAGAGAAGAGTCAAATGATGGAGTATTTTGCATGTCAACTGCTTCACTTGTGCTGTAAAAATTCAGCCCAGGTTAGATTTAATGGAGGCAAGAGCTACAAATGGAAGGTAGTCCCGGTGTCCTCGAGCTACAAACTCTTCAAACCCTAGTGTAAAGGAAGCCATTGCATTAGCTGAGTGATTTCACGCACATGCCTTCAAAGACTAACCCCTCATCTGACGCCTAACGTGAACCGAAAGTGAAAACGAGTTGTGGGGTGGGTGCATCTTTAAGGAAAAAATGTTTTCTTCACACAGCAGATGTGGGAACATAAGGCCAGCAGTGGGTATCGGTGCTGAACCATCACTGAGTTACACCAAACAACCGACGATGACAAAATAGCTCGTGTTTTCAAACTGTTATTTTAGGAATGAGCTCTTTGCCAAATCTTTAAAGAAACATGATGTCCGTCTACACTGATTTGCTCTGACGTACATTTGTGTCAAGTGGGCAATTCCAGGATCAAGCCGAAATCTCAGGTCTGTGTGTCCAAAAACGTGTGGTGAGATTCTAATGGGAGAGTGGTTTGTCTTCTTTTCATTTTTTCCTGTCCTTGGGCAGATGGAGTTCATCCATTACATTAAAGTTTTTGTGTCTTTGGTGACACTGAGCTACCTGCTCCGTCAGTGGTTGCTTCTCTACCTCAACGGCTCTGCTGTGCGTTTATACCACATCTCTCACATTCAAGACTTTTATTCATGTTTAAAAAAATTGATTGACATTCCTAGGGTAGTGGGACTATTCACTTGAAATATCAAATATAAAATGGCCAGTGCCCTATAATTGGCCTACAAAGTATGGAGTTTTAAAATACTATTTTCTGAATTCTTTTCAAATCACATGAAACTGGAAGCTTAGTCCCAGTTATGATACCAAACTCGAGCATAGAAAATCCTTTATGGTCAAAATTATCCTTGAAAATGTCCTAAATCTCCTATAAAATATACATGAATTTCTGTATACAAGCCTTCTACAGCAGGGATTTCCAACCTTCTTTATTTCATACATACAGAAACTAGTTACCGAAATTCAGCAGCACAACAAAAACATGTTCTATTTTTTGTTGATCTGACAAATATAGGTATAATTTTGATTCCCTCACACTGGACAGCTATTGTTGTGTTGGCTGTTGTTGTTTTTTTATGTGACAATTTAAGAGAAAAGAGGTCAGTGACCCTAACTCGTCAAGTATTACCTGTTTTAAAAATTCTGTGTCACACTGGTTGAAAATCACTGCCCTACAGTAATCTGAAGCCCCCAATATCTGGGAACCACTGAAATAAGCCAAAGTGAAAAAAGGAATACTCAGGTAAAAATGTGTCACTATTTATTTCCACGTACTTTAAGAAAAAGATAAATGAGAGATGCTTATAGAATTCTGTTTTAAAATAAACTTGATGTGTGATGATATAAACATATGTTACAGTATGACTTCTGTGTTTCTTCTTTTAAACTGTTGCTATGTATTTAGGGTAAATGGACAACATACAGCTACCTGAAAGTTTTGAATGGAAGGAACATTTTAAATAATCTGCATTGTTCATATTTAAGAGATCTCAGTGCATTTACGTTCTTAAAAAAGGCTTTTTCTGTAACCGAAAATTATACCTTTCAGTTACTTATTTTTTAAAGATTTTTATTTATTTATCTTTAGAGGGGAAGGGAAGAAGAGAGGGAGAGAAATATCAATGTATGGCTGCCTCTCATGGGTCCCCTGCTGGGAACTGGCCTGCAACCCAGGCATGTGCCCTGACTGGGAATCGAACCATGATCCCTTTGGTTCGCAGGCCTGCGCTCAATCCACTGAGCTATACCAGCCAGGACCAGTTACTTATTTCGTTATGAGAGTCATTTCAACGGCTTGGCAAAGGCATCGCAAATGTGAGCTCTGGCCCCGCCCTCTTCAGATCCTCATGTTGTACTTCATTCACCAGATTCTAGCCACACAAAATCCTTTTTTTTTTAATTTTTAAAAAATTGTTGTTCAAGTACCGTTTTCTGTCTTTTACTCCCATTCTAGCCCACCCACCCAGCCCTCTCCTCCTCCCTCCCTTCCCCCCCCCCGGTTTTTGTCCATGTGTCCTTTATACTTGTTCCTATAAACCCTTCCCCTTTTCCCCTGCAATTCCCTCCCCTCTTTCCTCTGACACAAACTCTTTCCTGTGGTTATCACTTTGATTTTTCCTACCCCCAGACCTCTTCTGCCTCCTTGTATTCTGCTTACCAAGTTACATCCAAACTCTCCCCTTCACCTTTTCACCTCTCTGCCGTTTTCAATCTCCCTCCTTCCATGCTGATTACCTACCCTGCCCTACAGGGTTGCCAGCCATTCTCTTTGTATATCTTGAATCTTCTCATTCAGTTGCATGTGTTTTGTTGTTGTTTTTTTCCAATCTGCAATATTTGCCTCTGAATCCCTGCTTGGTAGAAGCATTAAAATTTCAGGTAAAGTACTTCATGATAGTTTATCCCAGAATTGTTCTGTGTCTTTAGATCTCTTATGGTATTAAAAAATGAAGAAAAACTAGCTTCTTGTTCTTCAGCACAGTAATTACTGAGGCATATAGATAGATGATACTTCTCTCCCCAGTTCTTTCTTCTACCACTTCTTCATTCTCTCTCACTTATTGGGACCCTACCATGTACTTGCTCAGAAAATGTCCTAGGTGTTTCAAACACATTCTTTCTCACACTCTCAAGAGTGTCATCTAGTGCTATTAACTCCATTTGACAAATATATAAACTAAGTCTCCAGGTAAGTGGCGGAGAGGAGAATCAAATTGAAATGATTTACCACAATGATATGAACTACCTTTTATGGTGCATCCACTCTGTTTTAGTTTGTTTTACTAAATCAATGGTTTGGCCCGTGATGCATAGTTCTGTCTCCAAGCGACAACTCAGTGAGGAAATTATTATTACAGGCAAATAAATGTTCTTTAGTTTACTTAGAATATCCTACACGATTGCCTTCCCCACATTATGATGGCAACATTTTAACGTGACCTTTCTGAAAGCAGCGTTATGTCCCCTGAGAGTCAGCTGGGTGATTTATGCACAGCCTACTGCTCCTGAATGACCGTTCGTTTTAAAGATTAATGTTCCCCAATCCGTCACCAGCTGGGGATGCCAGGTGGAAAAGGAGAAAAGAGTGAACATCACAAAGGGATGGCATGAAACCAAAATGTAAGGACTTTTTCTTTTTCCTTTTCTTTCTTCATTTCTCAATTGCCATCCACTCCCCTGCAAGCCCCCTTCCACAGAGGCTGCAAGCTGCCATACTTTAATTGGGAGCACCGTTTCCATAATCATGCATGCTATCATTGCCCTTTCTTCGGGTCTTCTCTTGTTTCTGGCAGTTCAGGAATGGCCAGGAGACATGACTACGTACAAAATGTATCCCCTGGCCAAGTGCACTTGCACCTGTGGCGTATTCAAATCCCACCGTTGCACTGCAGGACGCACACTTCACTCTGTATGGGATGTTGCAGGAGGTAACAGTTCATGCGGCCACCCCTTGGGGTGTCTACATGCTATCATTTTTATCAAAATGTTTCCCAGCTTTAATTTTTTTAAAAAAAGATCTCTTATAGTTAGATGTCAGAAGTCTGGCTAGTGTGATATCCTTATAGTAAGGGTAACATATTTGAAATGTGCAAATATTATTTCCTTGCTATAGAGTCTAAATTGATGAGTTTGCTGTTGGTGTCTGGGAAGCCTGCCAACTCTTACGAAAAAAGGAGGACTACACCCAGTGGCTTAAAATAGATAGGATGCAATGGTCCTCTCCTGAGGGAGCTGGTGAGGACAGGCGATGTGCTCACCCCAACACAGCTGTTGAGCTTGACGTGATCTGTAGAGAGAAAGTCTGTTTCTCTCCTGAGCAGAAGAAATAAGCACTCAGCAGTGTCTGGACACCTTGTTACCTCTCACTGCCAATGTATTCTGCCTGCTCTTGGGCTGAGTCATTCTGTTCGATGTGGTGAGTAACTGTAACCTGCATTCCCTACAAAGGCAAGGCAAGGCCATTAAATCTTATTTGTGTGCAACCCACATCCAAAGGACTTGTGTTCTGCATGTAAAGGCCCACTTATGTGAAGGAAAAGAAAAAATTACCTCCACTTCCAACCCTGTCACTAGAAATGAGACCAGTACCACCCCACATGGTCACCTCCATCCCGTAAAAGTCCATCTGGAGGTTCTGCAAGCATCGAACCTCGGCCTTGTCAAACCTGAACTTGTCACTCCATCACAAGCACCTGGTGTGCTTGAATAGAAGGTGTTCCTCTTCTATTCCTTATTGCTGGCGTCAGCATCACGCCATCCCATTTAAAAACCCTGAACACAGCTTGACTCCCCTGACTCTTTCGTCTTCCACATCTTATCAATCACCAATCCAGCTGGGACCTCGAACCCCTTCCCTCTGTCCCTGCCTTAGTCCAGGTGCTCATCATCTCTCACCCTTCTAAATAGTTTTCTCCCACCTGTCTCCTCTTCCCACTGGTTCTCAAGTATGATGCCCCCAAAAGCAGCACCAGAGACACCTGGAAACCTAGTAGAAATACAAATTCTTGGGCTCTGTACCACACCTAGTGAGTCAGAAACTGTTTTTTAACATAGACCAGATGTTTCTGATGCCTGTTTGAGAACCACTGGTAGAGAGGAAACTTTGGAAAACATAGATCACACCTAATAAACTGTTTGGTTAAAATCTTCAATGACATGCACAGAGTCCTGATAACATCAGGGAGCAGCATGTCACTATCATCTTCCTTTAATCCCCTATTTCCTGCATTTCACTACACAAAATTATCTGCATTTTATAAGAAACCTGAGATTTTGAGAGACATGTAAATTGCCCAAGAATGAACAACTAGCCAATGAAAGACATCCAATTTTTTTTATCACTAAGCAATAGTAGTTATTTGCTGGCTGGTTCATTGGCTTGTTTGCTTGCTTGTTCACTTGTTTTATACCAGTGGTAGATGAGAATTATTGGCATGAGAATTATTAGTATAATTCTAAATTGCTAAGAATCTAGAATTATTGGTATAATTCTAAAGAATTATTGGTAGAGTTCTAAAGAATTATTGGTAGAGTTCTAAAGATTTAGTATCAATAATGATTAAGTGCTCACCGAAAGTTTCCAAAATAATATCATTGAAATAAATGGAAAAAAAGATGGGCCTGATCTCCATAGTTGAGTCTACTTGATTAAATATAAGTTGGTATATATACAAAATGTTTATCGGCACCAATATGCAGAAAGGTCTCTCACCAGAGGCTATGTCCTTCTTACTAGCCCTGCGCTATTGCATATTTTCATGAGGGATTTGGAAAAGGGCATCAGCAGTAAACTAAAACCATGAACAGGTGATAGAAAAGTGTGAGATATCTAATATGCAGGATGAGAGAATTTAAATAAAAAGCTTAACAAGATTTTAAAAATACCACGTCAATGATTATAATAATGAGGAATTTAATGGGAATATATTCAGTCTGAGAAAAGCGTGTGTATGAGATCAGGGTGGTTCAGGGAGTTTCNGAATTATGGGTAGAGTTCTAAAGATTTAGTATCACTAATGATTAAGTGCTCACCGAAAGTTTTCCAAAATAATATCATTGAAATAAATGGGAAAAAAGATGGGTCTGATCTCCATAGTTGAGTCTACTTCATTAAATATAAGTTGGTACATATACAAAATGTTTATCGGCACCAATATGCAGAAAGGTCTCTCACCAGAGGCTATGCCCCTCTTGCTAGCCCTGCGCTATTGCATATTTTCATGAGGGATTTGGAAAAGGGCATCAGCAGTAAACTAAAACCATGAACAGGTGATAGAAAAGCGTGAGATATCTAATATGCAGGATGAGAGAATTTAAATAAAAAGCTTAACAAGATTTTAAAAATACCACGTCAATGATTATAATAATGAGGAATTTAATGGGAATATATTCAGTCTGAGAAAAGAGTGTGTATGAGATCAGGGTGGTTCAGGGAGTTTCAGGGCTTTGCCATCAGGCAGATCCATATCCAAGTTCTATATTTTATTTAACTTCTTATGTGAGTGATCTTTCGCATTGTATCAAAACATTCTCTGAGCTCAATTTTCTCTTTTGAACAATAGGGAAATTGTGGTAACAACCTCTTAGAATTAGCATTGACTAAGAACTGATATAAACTTCTCAGCAGAGAGACTAGAATATAGTAAGTATGTAGGCAGTGTTACCTAGTAAGTTTTTTTTGTTCGTATATCACACTGACTTCACTACTTGGAAAGAAAAAATGTATCACCTAAGCTCCATCGAACCACCTGCGCAGATCTGAGTATCACATAGGCAAAACATACACCAACTGAATCTCACCCAGAGGCTCTGAGTAAAACAATACAATGGTGGGAAAGAAAACCGTCATAGGGAGATTGCAACAAAGAAGAATAACAATTAAAGGATATGGCTGAATACTTCTAACTTCTAAGGATTGTTACACAGAAAGAAAACTAGAACAGAATTTGGAACACAAAGAATAAAGGCAACGGGGAGAGAGATTTACAATTACATGATACAAGAAACAAATGTATTAACAGAGATGCCCAAGAGAGTTCTAGAAGTAGTATAGGTGTCATATGACTAGCAATATTCCAAAAGAGGTTAGAAGAGGTCACTCATCTGGATTGAGAGAGGATGAAAATACCAAATCAGTAGCCAAAAGAGGGGACAAGTTTTAAGTGAAATATTTGACTTTGGTGACTAACAATGATTTGTATTACTGATTTATTTTATCTTAGTAGTATCAAAGGAATGAAAGCATTACCTGTTGTCCCTAACTTTTGAGTGGACTGTAAAAAGTATTACAATTTATGTCTTCTTTTGGTAAACTTATTTATTTGATTTTTCATTAGCAACGCAGAGACCCATTTAATTGGAAGCATCTAGTTTACTTTGGTCATGAATGGGTCTCTCTTTCTCTAGCTCCAAGGAAAGAAGGAAATAATGTAATTGTTGAGAACAAAGGTATTTTATATGTTATTGTCCAGATGGGGATACTTTTGACAGTGAAAGGGGTCAACAATCAGACAGGCTGAAAGGACAACGTGGGTAAACCAGAACATTCCGGGCAAGCTCAAATGCATGACCACCCTAAGTGTACATGGCTGACATAATCGCTACAGACACGGCAAACTTCCCCAAGAACTGCCCATACCTGTGATTCTTTCTCTCACTTAGCACGCTTTTCCCACAAAGCATTCTCAACAATTAGATAACCATCCATGCTGTCGCAAAGGGAAGGACCTGGAAAGCATTATGCCAAGCAAAACTAAGCCAGGTGGTGAAAGACAAATACCACATGATCTCACCTTTAACAGGAACCAAAACAGCAAAACAATCAAATAAGCAAAATATAACCAAAGACACTGAAATAGAGAATAGGGTGACAGTGTCCAGAGGGGAGAGGGGAGGGAATTTCAGGGGAAAAGGGGAAGGGTTTGCAGGAACAAGTATGAAGGACACATGGACAAAAACTAACGGGGGGGGGGGGGGTGGAAATGGAAGGGAGGAGGAAGGGCTGGGGGGAGTGGGCTGGAATGGTAGTAAAAGACAGAAAAGTGCACTTGAGCCCTGGCTGGTGTAGCTCAGTGGATTCCTCACACCAGCAAACCAAAGGGTTGCTGGTTTGACTCCCAGTCAGGGCACATGCCTAGGTTGTGAGCCAGGTCCTCAGTAGGGGGTGTGCAAAAGGCAACCACACATTGAGTTTTTCTCCCTCTCTTTCTCCTTCCCTTCCCCCTCTCTAAAAATAAATAAATAAAACCTTTTTAAAAAACTGCACTAGAACAATTAAAATGAAAATAAAAAAATAAATAACCGATTAAATAACCAAACTGAATGGTCCTGACTCAATGCTTTGTTTTGCTTAAATGACTAAGTTTTTTTTTGTTGTTGTTGTTGTTGCTGTTGTTTACCAAGGCAGACCACAATTCATTTGGTTTCCTGCACCTTCAGTTTTAGAGCAGGCGAAGTGGCCATAGCGAGTGATGGTGGGAGTCCCTCTGGTAAATGGTAAACAGTCAGGTTTTTTTTTCTTGACGGATATGTATTAAAAAAATTAATCAATCCAGTTTGGAACTCAATGTAATACTCAGCATTTTTCAGATAAAATAAAATGAAGCTCAGGTTCAGCAATTAAAGTTGGTTTTTGTCACTAGAAAAGATCTATGTTTATATAAAATATTGATAAAACAGTCATACCACTTTCCTAAGCGATAACACTGATGTAAGACATGATGTACTTGAGAATGTGTCTTTGGCAAAATACAGTCAATATGTCTCAAAGGGTTTCACATAAATTAAACACGTAGGCAAGCGGAGCACAAGGTAAAATGTGGAGGGATTTTATCAGTCATCCACACCCGAGACTTATTTTAAGCCCTAAGTACAGTGACCAATGAATATTTGCACGGCTGTTATAGATCCATGAAGTGTTTAAGATCAAAAGTTATATTCTGTTCCAGAAAAATAGGCTTTTAACCCCATTACTTTACCAAGTTAGGCTGCACACTTTTATAATGCAGTATATCATTGTGATAGAACAGTAGATACTTTTTGTTTAAAGAAAGAACTCTTCGGTTTCCCTGACTTCTACTCTTTTACGTTAAAAGTTATTTAAACACACTTTCTCCTCCCTTTTATAAGCCAACGGTTGAAGATGCTGCTAATCTAATTTTCACTTGAGATGATTCAGAGCTTTCCAAACCCATTCTCTGTTCAAATGACATGCAAATCAGATTAATTTGCTTGTGTTACAGATTGAGAGATAAGATTGTTGCCTCTGGGGTGTTAGTAGTAAAAATGCCTCTAATGTTTACTATTCTTTATTTCTGACTTGGCAGCCCAGCTCCACAGGAGTGTCTTTTCGCAGATGCCTTTTCTAAGGCGAGGATCCACACAGGAGGCAGAGAAATTCAACCAAGCCCATTTAGGAAATCAGAGAAAACATTTGAGGCTGAGGTTTCAATTATAACATAAAGGGCTTAGATTAGGCATTCAGACACACTTGCGGAAAAGACGACAGGAAATTTTAAACCCTGTTTTGTTTTGTTTTTCATTTTCAGTAGCAGTACGTGTAAAATTGGAAGATGAGTTAAACAAGGGGCATACACAACACAGCCCTTCTGAATTTGGGCCCAGTTGCATGGTCTTCACAGTCCTGTGGGTTTCAGCTGGCCCAAGCAATCAGAAATGGGCATAATTAATATGCCCATTTAAATACATATGTTTCAACCAAAAAAAGGGGGGGAATAACATTACATCATGCACATGAATACGTAGCCAAGTTCACTAAAGACTGAGCTCCAATGTATGAATACACCGGGGGTATAAATCTCTCTTTCATTTGTCTGTCTCAATCCCTAAGTACAGCTACCTGAGTATGATGTTTCTCTAAAAGCTGGTATGTTTTTGTCACATGTGAGCCAGTTACACAGCCAGCGTGTCCAGACCTGACCAGAGGACCAGTCGCCTATCCCTGTGCTGGAGACAGAACTGGGTTTAGACTCGCTGGGAGACAGAGTGCCCATCCTCAACAATGTACTGTCCCACAGCATTTTTCAAAAGTAGTTTGGGATAGCATCCCGTGAATGTGCACCCACAGAATGAGTAAAGATTAAACTTTGCAGAGTAAGTCAACGAAGTAGCAGTTACTAAGATGTTATGTGCTGGACATAATGGGTTAGGCACTTTGCGTTCACCTTCCTTAATTATCCCACCCATCTAGTAGGTTACGGATTATTACTTCCATCTCAGAGGTAAGGAAATTGGGAACCAGAGACATTAAGAAAATTCCCTGGTAGGAAGCCACAATTCTATCTATGATCTGCTTCTACAGACATCACAATTTCAGCCATGCAAGGGCATTATAACTCTCTCATTATAACTACGCTAGCCATGACCCTCTAAATATTGTCTGTGTTCTATATATTTGACTTGCTTCACTGAACAGATTACAGAGTTTAGTACAATTGTTATGATAGACTTGTTTTGACGTCTCACAATAGCCTGGAAGAATTGACATCAGCTTGCTGTTGCATTTCATAATTGCTTTTAAAAATGGGACTTTGACATTAAAGAAGATGGTCACCGCAGCCTCTCAACTTTTTATAAGGACAGAAAAATGTTTTTGAAGAGCAAACAGATTTTATATTCTAGGCCACTTTTTGTGTTGAAGCCAGAAACCAAACAGATAGTTCCTTTTTGTAATGCTTAAATATGCGTATGTCGCTACAAAGAGTCATATTTAATACGCATCACACTTAGTTCTTCTCTTCTACAACCCTCAGTGGACACAGTAATGCCAGTTACATTACCAGCAGCAGGCCGTATGGGTTCCAGTCTGCACTTAAGGCCACCGTTTGTTCAAATGACAGCTAAACACATTTTAAGGTCCTGTGACTTAATCCGTTAATGCCTCAGCTTTGTGCAAACTTTAGTCGGGGTCATATAATTCTTTATGCTCCTTTAGCTTTATAGCGGGAAGCTACTCTGTCTAGTAAGAAATGCCCTTGCTCCTGTGGGGTATGAATCTGATGGCTTGCTGTTCTGAAGAATGAGCCTCTCTCTAGTTTCAGTCAAGACTCATGGCATTAACCTAACGTACCCTCAGTCTCACCGAACCGTGCTCTCTCACCCCCACCGATTAAATCAATGCATTCTGCTCTCCAGCATTACCCTTTTCTTAAAAGAGAGAAGACCTGTTTTGTCATCTTACCATTTTACCAGTTTTGCTCTCCAATAGCTCAAATGGATGAACTTCCTTGGCTCGATTGATTTCTGCTTCTATTGATTTCTGTATGGCAAGTATGTATTGCCTATTTACCCTTAACCTGCTGTACTTTGCCTGCCTGCCTTTCTAGTTGGCAGAAACTGCCTTTTTGAAAAGTCACCTGAGACTTGCTAATGACTAAAAAACAACCATTTTTCTCAGTTCCCTACCCTCCACAGTTGTTAACTTCTCTAAGCCACATTCATAGTTATGGCTAACATTTATTGAGCTTTTACTATGAGGTACTTGTAAGCTTTTCTTATTGAAGTCTCATAGATCACTACAAGGTAAATAATTCTGTTTAACGTCCATGCGTAGATAAGAAACTAAGACTCCCACAGATAACATCCGTCATGTAGCTGCATTTTAAATACAAGAGGTCTAACTCCTTAGCCTACACTGTCTACTTGGTCGTTCTTTATAATGGTCTACATTAATTTCTACTAACTTGGAAGCATTCACGACAACCATCGTGGACCTTGTGTAACAAAGTTTTCCTTCAGATATCTCATCTTCCTGACTAGATTATAATCTCCTTAACTGCTGTGACTCTACTTTTTAACTCCCGCGAATAAGTGGTTCTGTGGTTTAAGTACGGGTATATTTGTTATACTCATAAAGCTGGAGGAAATCAACATGTTCTTTACTCTTCCTGACAATTAGCAGCAGCATGTGATAATCAAGGCATTGGAAAGCAATACGTGGGTTTCAGTTGCCCATTTCTCTTGAATGAAGGGCAAATTAGATGCTGAGACAAACCCAAGGACACTGCAGGGATGTCTAAGCATTTAGAATTGGGAGGAGTAACACTTTTTGTGCTTCGTATACATAAAGAGGTGTGGATAGGTAACTGGGTGTGGCTAAGAAATATTATCATTCCCAAGAAAGAGATAAGTGCATCTTTTCCATTTCTTATTTAACCCAAGGAGAACTGAGCAGCAACACTGTTTCTTACTACCAGTGGGCCCAGCTGTGGGGGAGATGGGAAATTGAGCAACAGATCGATCAACTGATCAAGACAAGAAATTGATCAAAAGAATAACATCCTGGTCACTGCTCTGACCTAACTGTAAAATAAAGGTATTGAATTTTAATGACTTAAAGGACCTACCCTGCCTTCAAATTCAATGATTTGTGAAAAAGAGAGAACATTCAAGAGGAGAAAAAAAAAAGAAGAGATTGGACAATTATACTTAAGAGACCTTATTCCTTAAACATGGTGCCCCTCTGGGCTTTGGTGACCTTCATGTGTTGCTCAGTTGCAAAGAGTCCACTTTGACATGAGGATTATCTGTTTCACCATCTCTTCAATTTAAATGGCAGGAAGAGAGGTGTTTATTGAAGGTCTGAAGGTACAATATTCTCAAACTTAATTCCCCTCCTCCTCTATCAAACTTTTTCTCAAAACTCAGGAGTGTGCAACTTTTAAGAAAGATGCTCAAGATCATTCAAAAGTAAGAGAAAATGCTACTGAACATTTCACTGAGGTACCGTTTGTCACCCATCAAATCACCAAATTTCTATTCAGTATACAACATATTCTGCTTTTGAGACTGTGGGGAAAAACAGTTGCTGATACTTTCATAGGAATGCAAAATGGCACAATCCCCAAGGATTCCTCAGGGTTGAACCTACACATATGTAGCAAAACTGTATACGAAGAAATCACGTGACTCAATTACCCTCCTTTTTGGAACCCAACCCAAAATTATACTGGAAAAAAAAACACAAAATGATTTATACAATAGGGCTATCCACTGTGGCATTATTAGTAATAGCAAGAGACAGGAATAATATCAAATATCTGTCTACAGAGAACTGAGTGAATAAACTATCCACAGAACAGAGTACTGGGAAACAGCAAATACGGATAAGGAAGAGCTCCTTGTATCGACAGAGAATGACATAAGGTATACATTAAGTGAGGTTAAACAAAACAAAGAGCAGGGTACTGAACACGGCATGCTACTCTTACATCAGAAAGATGGAACATAAAAATGTGTATTTTCTTATTTTTGCCAAAAGAAACGGAACCAGTCAACCAAAAGCCAATAACAACAATTTTAAGAGGTTGCTTATGGGCAACACAGGAAACCTACGAGCAAATAAACATTCCCCTGTAGCCAGGAGGTGTCTAAATGAAAGGAACCAGACTTCTTAGGAAAAAATGGCTGACTCCAGTCTAGGAAAAGGGTTTATCAGGCACCACTGGGAAAACTTTATGTTATAGATTTTATTATCAAAAAATAAGCCCTGGCTCGGGTAGCTCAGTGGATTGACTGCAGGCCTGTGAACCAAAGGATCTCAGTTCGATTCCCAGTCAGGGCACATGCCTGGGTTGCAGGCCAGTTCCCAGCAGGGGACGCACGAGAGGCAACCATACATTGACATTTCTCTCCCTCTCTCCTTCCCTTCCCCTCTAAAGATAAATAAAATCTTTAAAAAATAAAATATTTTATTATAGAATAAAGGATAGAAACCCCCTAGTGCTGTAACTAAACGAAACAGTAGTGTTGAAAGACTGATGAGAATTTGTCAGTAGACTCGGCAACAACTGTCTGAACCAGGGATGGATCTTCACATCATCAGAGCGGAGGCCACCAGACACTCGTGCATTCTGAGGAGCGGACCGCTGTAGAGCAAATAGTAATGCAAAGTGAAGTGGGAAAGGGGGCCACGAATGAAAAAAGGGGAGCAAAATGTGGACAGTTATTGAATCTGGAGATGGGTGTACAGAGATTCATTATACTAATCCCTCTCTCCTTGGGTTTGTCTAAACCACTTAAAAATGACAATTTTAAAACACAAAAGTTCCACTTTGCAATCTCCTTTCTCTGTGATGTAACAAGTTAAAAATCCTACATAAAGTCCTTGGGTTTCTAAGGAGGAGTCCAGGAGGGAATGACTTTCAATGTACTTTTTCCAGAAAATCAATTCTTGACTGCCAATCTCCCACTTTCAGAGTAATTCCATGAATGTCAGCATGCCAAAAGTTCCGAACAGTTTGGTAGTAAAGCACTGCTTGAATCTCATCTTCCGCAGGGTTTCCCAGACATCAGCACTCAGGGCACATCCGGTTTTGGTCTAGCGACCCCTGCTGCTTCACAGAAAGAGCTACCTCCTTATACAAGCAAGGGTTTGCGAGACAGGAATTTCAGACCGTACTAGTGGAGAGAGAATCAAAATAGCGTTCTCCAATCATTGCCTGGCTCCAAGGCCCTGATCTTCAAAACAGAGTCAGAAATTTTCAAGACGGTACATGCAACCCTTCCTGATGTTGCCCAAATCTAGTCGAATATCTAAACACGCCACCTTCACCTCCATGGGAAGTCCTAGGCTGTGGGGGAAGTGAAACAAATGCTCAGTGTATGTATGTACGGGTTGCCCACGTGCCCAAAGACTGGAGGGTACTCCAGTCTTTGTACCCTGATTTTGGAAGTTCCTTCTGACAGAGGCACCTTCTCGTCCTCACTGTCCTATTTAGACTCAGCCTGAGCTCTGGTTTAGAGACCATTTCCTGGAAGGCACACCAGACGGGTGAAATGTTTCTTTAGTACCCTTTCCTACCACCCGCCCCAGCCTCCACAGTAGCTCTTGTCACACTGTCCCATGGATTTCTCTGGATTGCCTTTCTTTCCCATTGGATTATGACCTTCTTGAACACTTTGTCTGTATCTTCCTTCCGTACTCCTTCCGTACACCTTCCGTACACCGTACTCTGTCTGTGACCACAGAGTATGGTGCATTTGCTCAAAACTATTTGTGGAAGGAAAAGGGAGAAAAGATAACCCCCACAACTCTGAAAGAGCTAAAATTTCATCATTCACAGTTCCTGTAACTAGAGACGCTTCGGGAGAAATAGTGTAGTCAAAAACTCACAGCAAGGTAGAAAGAGGCGGTATTGGATTGTTTCCAGAAAACAGAGTATTCTCTGAAAAAGGAAGGCAGGGAGCAAATGGGCACTATTTATCTGAGGGGAAGGACACAGGGGTCTGATCCCTTTTTTTAAATACTCACCTGAGGATATGCTTATTGATTTTAAAGAGAAGGAAAGTGAGAGAGAGAGAGAGAGAGAGAGAGACACACACAGATGTGAGAGAGAAACATCGATCAGCTGCCTCTTGTATGCACCCCAACCCGGGACCAAACCCACAACCCAGGCATGTGCCCTGACCAGGAATGAAACCCATGACCTCAGTTTACGGGACGATGCTCCAACCAACTGAGCCACAAAGAAGGGCAAGTCTGAGCCTTCTTACCAAGCGAGTGAAGGTTAACAAAATGCAAGGCTATGGCTTATGGAGATGAACTTAGCACAGTCTGCAAATCTTGCCAAATTCTCAAGCTACCTAGAACCAAAAAGCTGGAAGCAGTGACAATATCAAAAGGATTTTCCATCGTAGGGGAGGAGAGGAGAAAAATGGCTGAGGTAAGCTTCTCCCTTCCATTTCTTTCATATGGACAAGTGCTTATTCATTTTTAATCTACTATGAAAGGCTCTGCAAATACTATTCTTAGGTAAGTCCCTCACACTCTTTACCAAGAACATCCTGCTCTTGCTCCTTCTGCACAGAAATAATGGAGACACCACTCTTCACTAGCCAGGTTTCCCCCTTTCTCCCGAGTTTTTGTTGTATTATGAATTTGCATTCTATGTCTACACAAATACCTCAATTTATTTCCTTTTTAAGAAACATTTACTTAATACCCACTACTTTCCTAGAGGCAAATTGCCTGTATTTCGCATGGAGCAATTAAATAACGTTTCTCATACAGAGCACCATTTCCTTCCATCGCGGGGACTGTGTCTTAATGGGCCCTTATTGTCTTTGAAGAAAATGACAAATGCAGCCCCACCAGGGAGTGACCATCCAACCCATCATCCTACTCCCTCTAGTGTGGCATTTGTCGTTTTTCCCCTCAAGGCTGCCAGCGAGCTTTCAGCGTACTGAGTTCCATCAAAACACTCCAGGTGCTTTGGGCTTTTGCTTTCTCTTTTACAGATTGGGTTTATTTACATTGGTTCCAAATGTGACAAAAAGCAAACAAACAATTAGCCACACGGTCCAGACGTGGCTCCTCATGTAACTCAGATGAAAGAGGCCGGACAATGTGGCCCAGGCCCTGCTCGCTTTGCGGGATGGATGGCAGGAGTACCGTGAGCATCGTCTTGGGAAGCTGCCAACCTGGCTGATGAGCCCTAATTGCAGGAATGCAGCTCTTTGCCAGCAATGACGCAGGCACAGTTAAGGTAGACACTTTTGCTCTGTCTGGGTCATAAGACCACTGTTCTTCTACTGCATGAAGTTCTAGCTGAGGCCTCAGAAACAGTATTTCTTTTTTTTTTCTTAAGATTCTATTTATTTATCTTTAGAGGGGGAGGGAAGGAGAGAAGGAGAGAAATATCAATGTATGGTTGCCTCTCATGAGTCCCCTGCTGGGAACTGGCCTGCAATCGAGGCGTGTGCCCTGACTGGGAATCGAACCACAATCGTGTGGTTCGCAGGCCCGCACTCAATCCACTGAGCTACACCAGCCAGGGCAGATACAGTATTTCTTGATTGAGGAAATAATTATAGGGATTTAAACAATAGTTTTTCTTTCTGGGGTTAGCCTTAAACAACATTGTGAGGAGGCACACCTTAGTCCTCTGTTTTCCTAGCACCTCCAATTTATTTGTGCCTGATTCTGATTCCCTCTGGCTTTTCTTTCTATATGCCATATTCCTGGTCAGGAATACAAAATCACTTTGCATCTAATGTGTCAACTTTGGGAGTACTTTTTTCACTTTTTGAAAATTGGCTAGAAAGTGTTCGGAGGAGCTCGGTGGGAGAAGTGCGTGGATCCGTGAGCGCTCTCTGCCATGGCTTGTGGCACCTACTTTATAGACGTCCCCTCCAGCCCCACTGTCTAGAATGTCTCCCAGATACAGGCCAAGAAGAGCACCAGAAAGCATGACATCTGTTAGCAGTTCCTATTTATCAAACACTTCTCCTGCCACTGAGACCAAGACATGAAACTCTATTCACACAGTTTTAAGGTATTAAAGGCACATATTGTTTTATCTGAAAGACCTCTGAGCACACTGACTACCCTCCTGCTCCCAAGTCCCTTTTGACCTTGAACCTGTACGTTCCACTTCATTAGCTCCACTTCATCACAAATAGAAGAGGAATGATTTGAACAAGTGTATCCAGGTAGATGATCCAGAAAGTCTTTTTCACCAGTGACTCTCTGGACCAAGTATTTCTGGGGACGGTGAGCTGTCATCCTCTGGCTTTAAATAAAATATGATTTAGCCTCCTCACAGAGGAGCTGGCACAATCAGACCATCAGGATGTACGCCTTAAACTCACACAGTACATAAATATACATCAATATATCAACTATTTCTCAGTAAATTGGGGGGGGGGAGGAGATGTGTTTTTGATTGAACAAATGAACAAATATGCAGACAAATAAGTGAATGGATGTACCAATGAAAAATTACAGTTTTAAAAACTAGGTTTCCCAAGAAGGTGACTGAACAGGTGACTGTGGGGAACTGAAGAATGGGGCTGGTAAAGAGATACCTGAGTGACTGGGCACTGGCTGGGTTTCAAGTTCCAATACTGAGCAAAAGGATAAGGATGATACATCTAAAAGTTTGTCAAGCACTTCTAGAGAAGCCCACGGACTTCCCTTCCCCACTTCTATTCTTTAGAGCAGCCAAGGGACACCTTTTCCGGGTGTCTCAGTTAATGTAACCAGTTGTAACGGAGGCAAAAACAAAGTGGACTTTGTTCACATTCGCGGAATTGTGTTTGGACTGTGGGCCTCTTGCATTTCCAGCTTTGGCAGCCTGGGGGCAGCACAAAGTGTTTCTACCGCACCCAAAAGTACGGGACGTCAATAATGGAGTGTGGTTTAGACAGGACAGCCCACCATGACACACTCCCACACCAAACCGCTGAGTAGAGAGAGAGTCGCCCCTTCTGGGAGATCCTGTCCCCTTTTCAAGCGCTTTGCTCGAGGGAGGACCACAGGTTGTCTAGAACTCTCACTGAGCCGCTTCTCAGCTGGGGACGGTTTCTGTGTGCGTTCCAATTGGCAATTCGAAAGGTCAGGAAAAGACTGGATCAACTTAAGCTTTACAGCAGTAAGACTGCAAACGGCTCTCTGGGTCTGCCTTTACTATTATCTCAGTGGTTGAAAAGGCCCCTCTGCGTTCACCTGCCCTTGGAAGGATGAGAGGAATAATGCAGTCTTTAATTTTGGATCTTACTTTAAACCACCCTGCTGTGATTCTTTTTCCTGAGGAAAAGGCAATTTGACAATTTTTGGCATTGCCTAACCAGTGTAGTAATGCTGTTTTTGAAGTTAAAATGGGCCCCATCTCTGCTACTCCTGCTCGAAGTTTATGCAATTGGTTTTCTATCATCCTCTGGCTCTTAACAGTTGACACCATCCATCAAACTGCAGGCCGCTGGTTTGCAAATCACTTACAAAATAACCAGTCTCTGCAAAATTGAACTAAATATTTGTTAAAATGTTTATTTGGTGTTATTTTTCATGTTTTTTTTTCTCTGCACAACTGGGCCAGAAATTTCCAGAGGTCAGTGTTGTGCAAAATGTCTTGAGCTCTCTCCTGTTGCATTCTTGTTTAGGATTGTAAGGCGGAGGAGGAGGGTGCTTGAACAGCGAAGGCCAAGGCCGTGGCTTCCCTCTAGGGTATGGGTAGGGACAACAGGAATTCCCTGCTCATACTCAGGTTCAGGGTCATTCTGCCACCTCCAGTGGAACTTAGCCAGAACACTTTGAGTAAGCCACATCTCTGATTTACCCCTGCAGCTTGTTTATGATTCTGCCTGCATAAGCTTATTTGTTTTTACAAAAATCGGGGGCTTACATCCTCTGTTTAATCTGTAATAAGAAGTTATGAAAAGAAGTTTATTTTTTCCATTTAATTACTTCTTTACATGCATTTACAGTAATTAGACATCAGATGCAGTAGCTAAAGCAATTACTATATGTCATTTCAGAGAATTACAATATAAACATACAGTAAATACTCAATAATCCATGACAAGCTACTTAAAAAGTAATAAGGAAATTTAATTTAAAATGTGGGAGCTGAGATGCATGAGGTACTTCCGAATGAAATGCCCACAATTATAAAAGAGAGAGCCCGGCTTTGAATATCCGCCGCTATTAATTTACCACCTTTCACAGTCTGGGTCACCGGCCACCTCCCTTCAAAATTAACATGAATAATGCATGATAAATAGCCTCTTATAAAATAGAAGCCTTTCCTCTCCTCTCCTCTCCTCTCTCCCTCTCCCCCTCTTTCCCTTTCCTTCTTTCTCACCCAAAAGCCAGGTGACGCTTCAAGTCCATCAACCCGAGGGCACAAAGTTTGTAATAACATCACAGTTATGGTCGACACACTGCGGTCCTCCGTTTTTCACTTTTAAAGGTCTTTTTCTCCTCAGAGTGCAACGCACTATAATAAAACGCAGGAAACAGGGAACTCTTTGGAGTGGTGTTCCAATCCCAGTTTATTTACCCAGAAACCTGGGGGCAAGTTACTTGACTTCCCTGTGTCTCGGCTAGTTAGCTGATTTCTAAAATGGAGGCGGAGCTATTTGTCAGCGAGTTGTCTGACGCAGCGTGAGCCAACTGCATCTGGAGTGGAGCAGACACTGGCTGCTGGTCTTGTTTTATCCACTTATTTATCTAACTGCACATAATCCGCCTGGAACATTTACTGCTCTCTGCTTAGACCCTTGCAGCCTTCATCACGTCCAAAGTTATCCCTCGATGTGTTTATCAACTACTACATGACATATATTCTCCATTCATTAAAAGAAATCCAGACGCAATATTCCCCCAACATATACCAAGAAGTGAAGACTGACTTTATGTTCATTATTTGTAATCCATTTATGATTTTACAGATTCTGTCTACTCCCCAGATTGGCTTTTTCTGAAATATGTTTCATTGGATAACTATTACAGGAAATGCTTTACCAAAAAAAGTCTCCTATAGTCAAATAGGTTCAGAGGATGTTACTTAATTGGCTCCTTTCTTATTTATTTTTTAGATATAGTTAGGCATACAAGGGCTCAAAAAAGACCAGCCAGTGAAGTGAACCAGTACTGCTGGTGCTCAGGAGATGCGTGTGTGCATTTTGATTTTGGCTGTTGACACATCACCCTCCAAATTGCCACCAAAAGTATAGGAGTCTGACTTTATAGCAATATATACTAATGTCACAGAGCTCTCGTCCTAACTCCTGACTTTACAGATAAATACAACTGAGGACGAGAGAAGGAACTATTCATGCAATATAGTTTACAAAAGACATTCCAATAAATCCCAGAGTAAACCTGTGAGACCAAGTTTCTACAGTTGGAATTATTAGTTATTGAGATCCTACTTAGCGCTAATCATGAAGTTAGACATGTATTTACACTTAATCTTTTTAGAAGGTCCTCAGGCAGCTGCTAAGGCACCTTAGTATTGATAAAGCCGACTTAGAGAAATTAAGACATTTGCTGGGTATCTCACAGCAACAACTTGTGTTCTTACCCCACCCACAGTGCCTTCGCCACTCTGGTCTGCCTCAATCCGCTTCGACACTTTTGGTTCACACTCTGGTGAACTTGGCAGCTATAGTAGGTGAGTCACAATGGAGCTTCAGGTTACAATTATTAACGTAAATATTCAGTTGTAATATAGTGTGCCAAATTATTCAAGGGAAACATTAGCCCTATTAGTTCACGGAGAATAGAAATAATGAGAAAACGGCTCTTGGTCTTTATTTTCTTCAGCCAATTGAAAACCCCAGTATCTGTTCAGAGACGATTCCCACCCAGCAGAGGGGCCAGCCTCACCAGAGCCACCTGGACACAGTCCTTGAGTGCAGGGCACTGCCCAGAGCGCTGGGACCCAGGTTACAACTGGGTCTGACTTTCCATCTTCCTGCTAATTGTCGTCTCTGGTCTCATGGACCATAGTGAACGTGCCGTGTATTATACTGCCCCCCCACCACCACTTCTTTCTCCCACCAAAATTCCCTGGGATTCCACTTTTTCCAGGTACACCTGTTTAAAATGGTGACGTTATTTAGAACTGGCCAGAAATAGTGACAGAAATAAGATGGTTCTAAAAGCTTCTCCACCCCCTTCTCTAGGGAGCTGGTACCGAATCACTGTCTACAACAGAGTTTCCAGGCCTGGGTCCTGTCCCACTACACGTGTTCTGAGAAATGGATTTTCCACCATTTCCCTTAGGGACAGTACTTCTGAATCTAATTCTCTCTGTCAGAACATATTTTTTTTTTACCCACATTCTATCAGGATTCTCTCTCCCTCGCACATGTTAGCATTCCAGCCCATTATTTTTGGTCCTGGTTCTCTTCTCTTCGCCAGAGTAAATAATCACAATCTCCTCCGTCATCTATCTTCGTCACCTGCCAACGCCTGTCTTCGTCGTTCCTTTTATCTTGTGATTTCATAGCTGGTGAATTTATTTCACTTTCGTAGCCATGCAAGCCCACCAATCCCTTCATGTGCGTATTTCCCAAGTGTACAAAAGTTGAATTCTAGAATACCATGATCTGGATTTATTTAAAGAACAGCTCTAGAAATACGGCCACTGAATTCCTTAAATCATGGAAAGAAAGATGAGCAGTGTGAATTTTTTAAAAAGAAGAAGAAAGGGGGGAAATTAAAAGCCTGTCTTCACTACTCTCAAATGCAAAGTCACCTATAAGAACAGGTACGGTCTTCCCCAAAATGGACACATGGAAAAAAGGCTATTCCCCCAGGGAAGATCTGGAAATACTTCTTAAACTTAACTGAGGTCTTGTGGAGAATTACGATTACAAGTGACCTGGGGAATGAGCGTGATTCCAGGATGCCTGCGAAAAGGTTTATTTCACGCCAAAGAGCTTAGCCAACTTGGAATGGAATCAAAAGAGCCTTTGATTCTCTGAGGCTGAGCAGTTCATAGTTATCTTTTGGCAAAGGCTGGCGAAGTTCGGCCAACAGGGAACCACCTTTGCCACTCCTTGTCCCAGTGGGTAACATGTCAAGTCACAGTGTATAAATGGGCACCTCGGGAACTTGGGTACATTTGCGAGTGGAAACTATTTTGAGACAACTATGGGGCACTCAGTGAAATATTTTGGTAGTACTTTTAAAGTTGTAGATAAATCTGTTGCTCCTTTAAAATTATTATTATTGTTAATATTGTCAGCACTTACTGATGGGCACAGAGACAACCTACTTGCACTCTATCTCCCTCTTAACATTTTCTAATAGAGTTTGACATTTCATATACTGTAAAAAAATATTTCAGATTTCTTATAAGATGATATTATCTCATTACATTTTGGTGAGTAGTTATTTAAAGACTGAGGGTTCCAATTCTCAAGATTCATTCAAATTCAGAACATACACAATGCAGTGTGATATAATAACAAAATCCTAGTAAGGTTTAAACACTACTCAAGCAAACCTACATGAATCAAATGAGGTATATGGAATATGAAGAATCATTCTTTTTTTTAAGGTTTTATTTATTTATTTTTAGAGAGAGCGGAAGGGAAGGAGAAAGAGGGAGAGAGAAACATCAATGTGTGGTTGCCTACTCGGGACCTGGCCTGCAACCCAGGCACGTGCCCTGACTGGGAATTGAACTGGCAATCCTTTGGTTCACAGGCCTGAACTCAATCAACTGAGCTACACCAGCCAAGGCAGAATCATTCTTTTTTTTAATTTAATCTTTAGTGTATCCCTTCCACTACTAGTCATTCTTTAGCCAATATTATAATTCTTTCTTCTCTTTCTCCTCACCCTCTTATTCCTCTCCCCACTCTTCCTCAAACTACACCACCTCCTTACTTCTTCCTTTTTGCCAGATCAGATGACAATTTAAAATTATAGTATTGAAAATTATATGCAACTCCTCAAATGTTACTATTTTCTTCATCTAAAGTCCATGTTATGACTAAAAGTCAGATATTACATCCAGCAACACCTAACCTTCCAAAGCAGAATTAAGTATCTATCTGATCCAACAGAAGTCATTGGTCCTGATTCAAAGTATTTTTTTTAAAAATGCCAAAGCCATGATAAAACAGCCCTTATCTGTCTTGAACCTCATTTTATCACCTACCAAATAGTGGCAAATTTATTTGAATACCTGCTCAGCAAGGTCACCAGAGGGATCAATACAATGATAAACGGAAACCACTTATAAATTTCTGAGTGCCAGGTGTTAGGAATTGGGGTGATTTCATATTCATAGACTTTAAAAAAAATTTATTTATTGGTTTTTAGAGAGAGGGGAAAGGATGGAGAAAGAGAGGGAGAGAAACATCAACGTGAAAGAGAAACATGAATCACTTGCCTCTCATACGTGTCACAACCAGGGCCGGAACCCGCAACCCAAGCAAGTGTATCCCAGTCCTGATCAGGAACCAAACTGGCTACCTTTTGCTTTGCAGGAAAATCCCAACCAAATAAGCCATACCAGTAAGGGCTACATTCATATATTCTTTTTCTTTTCCAATTTTTTTTATTTAATTATTTTTCAAGTACAGTTTTCTGTCTATTACTCCCATCCCATCCCACCCCCCATCCTCCCCCCTCCCTCCCATTTCATATATTCTTTATAGTATTTTCCAAATTCTCCTAATTTTATACTGGGAAAAAAATATCATCATACATTCTAAACTGTAAAGTGCTGTGCAGCTGCATTATTAATTAAGATAACATTATTCAACAGAGGTGAAAGTTCTTGCAAGTCATTTAAAGAAGAATAAGAAAGTAACATTACATAATAGTAACATAAATATGCAGAATGACTTTGCATAGGTAAGGTGAAGGAGTCAAAACATAAACAAATGTTTAGGAAATTCTCAAGTCTTGAAATGGGTAGTTTTATTCTAAAATTAACTTATTCTTATTTTAGAAAGATATGGTTCCAAATAAGAAAATCACAAAAAGCTTCACATTCCATTACTTATGGCATTGTAAAATACATCAAATACAGTTATTGGTTCCCTTCTCCACTGGGGATTAGTTTTCAGATTAAAAAAAAAAAAATCCAGCATCACCCAAAGGCAAAAAAACATTTTACTAGCACATCTAGGTTTTCTCAAAGCTCTAGGCTTTAGCCACTGAATCATTAATGGCCACTTACTTTGAAGGAAATTACAATTGGTCTAATTTAGAGACTTCACCTTGGATTTACTCACTCTCTTTCGTCCCACGAGAAAAATACATGCAAAGCACATGCAGGCATGAAAACCTAAAAACGTGTTCAAATATTACACTAGAAGAAACTCATCACCCGTAGGGGTCACGAATGTATTCAAATGTTAGCATGAGTCCCAACACTCTGCCTAAACCAGAGAGGGCTGACCACACTGTTCCTTCCTTATTTAGACTACGCAGATAAAAATTTCCAAATTTTACATATGATTTGGTTTCAAATAGTTTACCTGTCCTAAACTTACATTTACTTGTGTGTGCAGACATAAAACTTAAATTTTTACAAATTCACATTTAATTCAAATGAAGCGATAAAAATCACACTCTTCATAATTTATTTGAAAATATTTAATTTTTTTAACCAGTTGTGTGTGTGTGTGAGAGAGAGACAGAATGAGGAGAGAATTTCTTTAATTTTTTAAATCAAGGAACTGGATATATATTCTGGCAATTTTGAGGCATGCATTCTAATTATTACCTCAAACTTAGTCTTTCTCTGAGTAAATCAGAACTCTAATTACAGGCAAAGAAAAATATACTCAATATTGTGGAATATTTATGCAAAATGCCACTCGTAGCATTTATCAGCTAAACTATAATGTCTTACAGAGCTTGACAGCAATTTCCAAAAGAATTACTCACTTTGGCCTTTCCTTTCTTGCTCAATATGCATAATACCTGATGAGAGCACAATTTCACTCTCAAAAACTGTAATCTCTGGTATAATTAGTGCAATTCTACCATCTGCATTCTTCAGCAAGAAAAGCCACATGTCTTATTCCATGAACAATCACATTTCTCAGAAAAAGTGTCTTGCTTTTCTGGATAAGATATTCACAGATCTACCCAATCACAAACTTTATCGTGTTCTTGAGAGTTAGGGATAGTTAATGTTTTCTCCCAGGAGAGGATTCGCGCAATTAATTTCTTCTGGACTCGATGTTTCTAAAACAGAGAAGCCAAGGTGTGAAACTGATTTCTGAACTATTACAATGGGACCTTTTTCATTTTCCCCCTAAAAAACAAATGCATAGCTGTGCACAGAGCTCCGTTATCAAAATAATAAATGACATCTTAATTAAACAAAGACTTCAGGAGTACCTAACACTCTTTATCTCTGAACCGATGCTATATGTTAACACAAACAATCTAGAGGGATAATTTCTGACTTCTAGAATGTTCTTAGGGAGCAGTGAATTGCTACTCTCTCCTTCTCTCTCAATATACAATGGGGGATCCCCCCAACACAGAATTTATTTATAAAAAGTTGTGTATTCTTACATGTTTAAACTTCAGTCACCTTCAAAATACTCTCCATGGGATGTAGTGTATCTACTGAAATGTTTTCTTCACTGCTCAAAACAGTGTTTGAACTCGTTGATTTGGGTGCCTTTTAGTGCTTCTGCCATTTTTGTTTCACCTTTTTCATGTCAGCAAAGTATTTCCCTTTAAGGACTTTTTTCATCTGGAAAAACAAAAAATGGTTGCTGGGGACAAGATGGGGTGAATAGGGAGGTTGGGGCAAGGGGGTCATGCCACTGTTGGTCAAAAAGCGCTGAACACTCAGCGTGGTGTGGGCAGGTGTGCTTGTAAACCATGCATCATACAATGGGCAAACACGTTAAAAAAGTCTTCAAAAAACTTTCACAGAAGTCAAACAGAGGTTCTCACAACAGTGCCAGCTGGTGCACTGATACAGCTGGGTTCTTAGACCATTCACGTAGGGAGGGAAGCCTGCACTACAAGGAGCCTGCCCAAGTTCCTCTGCTTCGTCAGTCTGAAGAACACTGATAAGTGGATTTGCTATTGGATCACGACTCAAGAAAAATATAGACTTTTTATTTCCTGCAGTATTTTAGGCATTTGGTCTCATTTTTTCTTCCACTTCATCCTTCTCTACCAGAGGCTGAATTTATAACTTCACTGACTGAATTTAAAATCTCCTTCCATCTTCCTCATCAAATACATGGGTTTAAAAAAGTTTTGGCCAACTACATTTTAGCAAATTCTTGTTTAAAAAAAAACAATTTAAAAACTGGCCACATTTTTCCATTTGAGGAAATGTACTTCATATAAATATCAAAAAAAAACCAATTCAGATTATATCTAATCAAATAAAAAGCTATTTAAATGCAAGGGGCTAAATTATAATCGCTCTGGGGGCAGTAATGTTGAATTTTCTGCCTTTTGTAGGTTTATACTCTAAGTCATAATGCTGAGTTAACAGTTTTGCTTTGAGATGCATATAGAAACACCTGTATGGTGAGGATTTCTACGTTCCTGAGGATTGTACTGGAAATGGATTGAGGCCTGGAGTGCAATGACACCATTCAGTCCCAAACCGCTACATAGTAGCTGTTAGAAAAGATTGTCAACTTGCACTGTGGGCTCTGGGCCGAATTTCTCTAAGAGACTCAGAAAGTCTGCATCTCTCATCCTGTCTGAAGATAGCACTGCTGACCGAGGTTCTTCTGCACAGCCAGTTTGTCAACATCAGAGACACCGGGCTGCCTGCACTGGTTAGTGCGATGGGGGTGTCAGTGTGTGGGTCCTATGCTTCCATGAATGTCCTGGAGGCCTAGGGGAGACACCTAACAATTACCTTAGTGTGTGTGTTTGTGTGGGTGTGTGTTCCTCAGTACACAGATGCACCGAAATCTTTAACTTCAGCAGCCAAGTAATTATGTAATATCGTCCAAGGGACTCTCAGAATTTATCTGCCAAGCATTTAGGGACTTTTTCACCTAACAAGGTCACGTTGTCTTTTTAAGAGAGTATCAGAGCTTGCAGACGGGACTGTGACTTCAGTTTGCCCGCTGCTAGAAACCTGGTAGCCCCCAAACTGGTTGCTGCTCTTTAATTAAGTGCCCTCCTCCGTCCCCTTATCTCTGAGTCAATTGAACGCCACTCCATTTCACGCATACTGGCAAACTCAGAATTATGATGATTATACCCAAAACACCCAAATAAGTAATAACTTATTAATTAAACACTGAGCACTTCCTGAAAACCTGCTACTTATCCAGCACAATATGGAATACAAAAATATATATGATTAAACTGCTGTCTTTGAAGAGCCTTGCGTTAGACTTGGAGAGGATGTCTGAACAGACAGTCCTTTTAGAGTGTGTTGAATTATGCAACTGGGAGGGAAGATAGGTACTTATCCTCCAAAATATTTGCCTATACTTTTATCTAAGAGAGTAAAATGCGTCGTTCAGGCCATACAAAAGGTACAGCCAGGATAGNACTGGCAAACTCAGAATTACGATGATTATACCCCAAACACCCAAATAAGTAATAACTTATTAATTAAACACTGAACACTTCCTGAAAACCTGCTACTTATCCAGCACAATAAGGAATACAAAAATATATATGATTAAACTGCTGTCTTTGAAGAGCGTTACGTTAGACTTGGAGAGGATGTCTGAACAGACAGTCCTTTTAGAGTGTGTTGAATTATGCAACTGGGAGGGAAGATAGGTACTTATCCTCCAAAATATTTGCCTATACTTTTATCTAAGAGAGTAAAATGCGTCGTTCAGGCCATACAAAAGGTACAGCCAGGATAGTGAGGTTCTTAAGGTTGACTTGAGCGGCAAACTGAATGGATTAAAATAAGTTACCACTCAGAACCTTAATGTTTTACTGAAGTCACTGAAATTTTCTGTGCCTTGTTTCTACCTCAATAATATGGGTCTTTGTAACAATACCAGCTTCTTAGGATTGTTATAGAATTAGGTTAGATATAGCTCTATGCATAAAGATATATAGATATACAAATAGAACTACTTAAAATTTTAAAAGAGCACCTAGAACATAAGCAATTATATATTTATATTTCTAACACACAAATAAGAATAGAAGGAGGTATGAGCTAATACAAAATCAAGTTCAGTAAATATCTGGGATCATTCTGATGAGAATTCTTAGCTCCCTCAAAGCTTTCTATGGAATTATCACCCCAAATTAATTGAAAAAGTTTGTCAATAAGTTTATCCATTAATCTGAGTTTTTAAGATTAATAGTAGAGTCTGACCATATTATGTCAAATGACAGAAAATATTAACCAAAGTTTAAAAAGTATATGTAACTAGATTAGAAGAGGCCAAAGAAGCACTTAAGATATTGTTCCATTTTTCCAAAGTCTTCTCGGGAATTAAAAAAAAGATTTTTTATTCTCACGTTAGGACACTGTTTCATTGCTTTTAAGAAAGGCAGGAAGGAAGAGAAAGAAACATTGATGCAAGAGAGAAGCATCAATTTGTTGACTTCCATACATGCCCAGACTGGGGACCAAACCTGCAACCCTGCTCTGTGCCCTGACTGGGAATCAAACCCAGGGCATTTTAGTTATGGGACGGTGCTCCAACCAACGGAGCCACACTGGCTGCTGCTGCTGCTTCTTCTTTTAAAATTAATTTAATTTTTTCCATCACCGTTTATCCCCCCATGCCCTCTTCTACCTCTATCCATGCCTTCCCCACCCACAATCACCACACTGTTGTCCATTTCCATGAGTTCTTCTTCTCTTTTTCTCTCTTTTTTCTTTTGGTTAGGAATTCTTTAGTCCTTTTACTGCTTATCTACATTAATCATTAATTCATTTTGTTCACAAAACCTTTTTACAGAAACTTTTTTTGAGACGAAGATTCTACTTTTGCATCTCTAACAACCCAACCAAATGAAAAGGATTAAAGTTCTAGGTTTCTCACCTCAATTGTCCTGCAGCAGAAGCCATTATGTAACAAGAAATGACTGTTTGCATGTGATATTCCAGATGTGGCTGTATTGGAGCTTTCTCTTCTGAAAGCATCACAATACACAATGGAGCCTGGCTAAAGAGAGTCCGTGAACACACCAAATGGACTTACTGCCTCATGGAATCAGAGAGCACAGCAGCTGGGGTCGCCTTGCGTGAAGCATGATCCAGGGGCTTCATTCAGCGTGATCAGAATTCTCCTTTCTACAGCCTTCTCACCTCCAGGTCTTTCCTTCCATACCTGGAGGATCCCCCCTCGTGGTCATCAAAAGACCGTCAGCATCTCTTTGGAATGCAATAAATACAGGGTGGGGCAGAAGGAGGTTTACAGTTGTTCTTATGGAAAAGAACACAGTAATCAATAAATGATAATACAGGAATAAACTCTGTTTTGTGTACTTACAAACCTACATTTGCCCTGCCCTGTACGACAGAAAATACAGCACACCCAGCTCGGGCCATCCGCAGAAGCTTGTAATGTAATCAAAATAAAGGGTGAGATTTGGATGGCAGCAGAAATGAAGGAAAACAACACTTTCTATGCACAGAGCTTGAGCGACAGAAAGACAATGTAGTGTTCTGTTGACTGTGCTTGGCCTTAGCCTGCGACAGAAAAAAAATGCATTTGGGCATGCTGTTTAGTTCTACAAATGAAGAGTTATATAAACTTAGACAAAATGCTTTTTGTTCTGTTGCTTTACCTTAAACTAAAGGTACTTATTTCACGGGATTCTGTGAAGGGTAAGTAGATGAGTACACTAAGTACTCCCCAAAAATAGTGGCTACTTGTGACCACACAAGTAGCCTGGCAGAAACTAGGGTTCCACTTCACAAGAGTCAAAAAGAATGCCCTTGGAAAAGAAGTTTGGGTTCAGAGCAGGGCCTTGGAAGGGAAAACCATTTTGACCCTATTCAAGTAGTGAGAAAGATCTTTAAGCTAGAAAGTGACCTAATGCAACCGGTATTTTAGGGGGGCTTTCTGGCGTGGGACATCCATTGAAGAACTGAGAAAGAGGGACGCTTGCCAAAGGCATGAGGCTCAGGTAACTCCACGGTCAGTGTTTACGAATGTCTATCACGAAAATAGAGATTTCTTTTCAATGACTGTGCCATATATTTGGACATTTCTCAATATTCCATGAAATATTAAGACATTAATGCTGGATCCTTATATAGGTAAAGTAGCAGTAAAAGACCCTTTCTGGCAGTAAGTGAGAAATTGAATGATCTTTACCTGCTATTAGCAAGAACAAAAACTCCAAAGTGGCATCAGTGAGAAAGAAACAGTGAGAATAGAAAACGACCACAAAAGAGAACTTTCTTAGGAATTTCCTGTAAATAGCATCATGTTTGCTTTCTTTCAAATGTGGGAGTAATTATAAAATACCAGATAGGATGTCAGAAAATGTTTATAAGTTTTAAGATAAATGAAACAGAGATAACACAGAAAATGATCCCCTATCATAATAGCAATGCCCTGAATTCCGTATTGGTGAGGGCCTTGACCAAAAATACATTTTCATTTTATAAGCTGGCGTATACTCGGTGCGCTTTGTATTTCTCGTGTTTATTTCCATGTGCTTCAGTGGGGGGGCATTTACCAGCTTGGTAAGTTTTCATCTACTCACTTGCTCTTTTCTTTGTCTCTATTTCTTCCTCTATTTCTCAGTCCACGGGGTGTTATTTGATACATGACAGACTGCAGGTCATCACAATGCCACCGCTGTGGAAAACTCAGTTGTACGGACAAACACGCAATCTACTCCGTTTCTGTGTAATTTGATTTTTAACCAGTCCTAACTCCTTTATGCAAGTATGTATGCAGATTATGTTCTTAGCACCAAAAATACACGCATCACATCTTCATAACCACAGGTGCTAGAAGAAATCGTAAATCTTATTTCAGAGACGGGCTATCTAAGAGGACAGAGGGAGGGAGAGGAAGTGGATTGCCTGAGGTCACGAGCTAAAGCTGTTTCCTGGAAGGATTCTTAATTCTGCCTTGTGTGCTGGCAATCATTCAGTCCATGGATGTTGGAAGCTGTGGAGTCAGATTCTTTCTCTCCTACAGTACATCTTCGGGCAGTATGACATTCCGAGGGGTGACAAGACTATGTTTAAGTGATAGCCCTCTTTCTTAAATGGTGCAGGGAGCTCGTGGGGGCGGGGGGGGGAGGAATTTCCATTAGATTCCATGGTGAAATGCCCAGGAAGGGCTTCACAGCCAAAAATACATATACATATATATACAGTTTATTTAATGTTGGGATTACTTTATACAATTGATCTAATCAGGCAGAAGATGCAAATGACTAAACCTGCTCAGACTTGGCGTCTGCTATCAATGAATTATATTTATAAAGAGCTAACATTAAAATCTCAACACACAATCTTTATATTTGGAAAAAAACTGTTGTGTGTTAATGTGCTTTTTTATTATCTTCTGTCATGCTATAAAGATATGATAAGCTGCAGTCGAGAAAGGCTTTAATATAATTCTAGAACAATCAATCCAGGTTTCCTTGTTTGAATGCATTCTGCCCTCTAACCAAAGAGCAAGTGCTCTCTGGTCAAAGACTAATAATGATGGTAATTATATCGCTCCACGTTTGTAACCCTTTGCATTTCACAAAGCACTTTTACATAATTTATTTTATTTGGCCTCCATAACTCGATTAATTGCTTCTCACGATTCCTACTTTAAACGCGGAGGCTCTGAGGCTCTTGCCGGTTAAGTGTCTTGCCCAAAGCTTCTCAACTAGTTATCCTTAACCATTGAGGGAGTGGTTGTTCAATGAAATCTTAAAAGACCATCAACATGAGACCCACTATCATTTTATATTTCACTAAGAAAAAACAATAAGACATTATCAATTTTACACTGTATCCCAGTTTCAGTGGTGTTAAAAATCTTGTCAGAGCCCTGGCTGGTGTAGCTCAGTGGATTGAGCGTGGGCTGCAAACCAAAGGGTCACTGGTTCAATTCCCAATCAGGGCACATGCCTGGGTTGCAGGCCAGGTCCCCAGTGGGAGCTATGTGAGAGGCAACCACACATTGATGTTTTTCTCCCTTTCTTTCTCCCTCCCTCCCCCTCTCTCTGAAAATAAATTTTAAAAAATCTTGTCAGAGGAGAGGGGGTGGGGGGCTGGGTGGAAAAGGTGAAGGCATTTAGAAGTACAAATTGGTCGTTAAAGAACACTTACAGAGACGTAGATTACTGCACGGGAAATGCAATCAATAATATCACGGTAACTGTGGATGGGGCCAGGTAGGAACTTGAAACATTGGGGGATGACTCTGTAAAGTACATGATTTTCTAACCACTACACTGCACATCTAAAACTAATACAGAATAATATTGAATATAAAATGCAATTGAAAAATTTTTAAAACAGATGAACTTTGCAAGTACAAGAAATGTATGTCTAAAATGGATAAAACACGGGCAGTTATTATGCTGTTCTATCACTGGATTCTTACTCTTTAACGCCAGGTTTCTCAAAAAAGTGACCTCCATGGCTTTCCTTCTTACAATTTATTCAGCACTTATTTACTCCAAATCTGGCACCTGCCACTCTCAGATCTCTCTCTCTCTTTTTTAAGATTTTAAAAAAATTATTTTTGAAGAGAGGGGAGATGAAGGAGAAAGAGAAGGAAAGAAACATCAATGTGTGGTTGCCTCTCACATGCCCTCCACTGGGACCTGGCCCACAGCCCAGGCATGTGCCCTGACTACGAACCAGACCACAACCTTTTGGTTTGCAGGCCAGCATTCAGTCCATTGAGCTACCTCAAGCCAGGGCAAAGATCTCTCTTTTTAGTTCCCAATGCCCATACAAACAAAGCTGAGTCTGTTTTTCTCAATTCTCTTTCTTTCACACAAACACACACATACAAATTCCATAATTAATGCTTCAACATTTGCAGCCTTCTCTGGTTCTGCTTGCCTTATATGGCCTCACCTCTTCAACTTTTTTTAAATATCTCTTTTAATTCCCAGCTCTGTATTTCTAACCAACTAAAACTAAAGTCATTCTCCCTCTCTTAATTTAAAAAAAAAAAAAAACAGTAACAACAAGAGACAGCAAACAAATAAGGAAGCTGATTTCTGAGTGGTAAAGTTCATAAAAGATGCGGCATTGCCTCACTCGGACCATATAAAATGTAGTAGATAATGCTTTTATTAAAAATCATACAAGTGCTTCCAAGTGGCTTCCTAAAATGAAACACCACTGGAGCCACTCTGGAAAACAGAAGGCAGGCATTGATTTGCTCCCAGAATCGCAGTTCTGTAGGGAACTCCTCCCCAAATGGTCCTATTGAGTCCTGAGTAGAGGAGATAACCACCTCTACTGTAGCCAATAGGCTCGATTTGCTATTCTCGTACCTACACAGCCTCGTAGGTCACAATGGACACGCCATTTTTCATCACACAATTTTAAATTTTATTCTTTTATCACTTACCGGCTTACTTATTTCATTGTTTTGTATCTGCCTGTCTCCCTTGAATACACTTTCCATAATGGCTGAATACATGGATGTCTCGGTCCCTTTTGTGTCCCCAGCATGCCAAACAGAGCTTGACATTTAAAAGCCATTCACATACTCTGTTGCATACATCATTAAAACTCCTAGTGTAAGGAGAATTCCTTTGTTGACTGGAAAACATGGGATTTATCACTCTCACGTCTTCAATGTACTGTGAAATTTTTCATTTCGTTGTGGGTGGTCAGTATCAGTGTATGGCGTGTTTCAGGATGGCTTTCAAATGTGATCTCTAAAAACCTCAAAATTTTGAGAGAGAAATATTTTTCCTTCTGAGAACTCATTCTTGAGGAGTACAGCCTGCAAAACACGACTGAAAATTTAACACTGGTAATGTGTTTTCCTCGAACTCATATAGCAATAATGCCATTCCACCTACTTAGAATTATGAAGTTTCTTTCCCTTCCAATTTTTAATATTGTACTATCTCTTTATTAAATTTTAAAGTTTAATATTTTACACATTTGGATTTTGTTGGATACGCTTTTTCTACTTATTAATTTCACCAGTAGTACCAGTGTTCAGCAAATTAGAGTTTGCTAAATAGAGTTACATCATGTTAATAAGCCCAAATCTCTTGGTCCTGATGTTTAATTCATTGCTTTTATTAGTATATTTCCAAGTAGAAGATTTAATTTATACATATTAAACTCTACCACAGGGTGTCTTGTTCACAAAATCTTTCATTAACTCTATTCCCCAGTAATGAATATTTTATCAATTTATTACATGAAACATCCCTGGCCATTATTACTTAGATAATCATTTGAGAAATTTTGTCAAATATACCAAGCAGAATAAAAACCCCAAAATAAACAAACAAAAAACCTTTACCCTTCTGTCAGAATATTCAGTTCTTCTGTTCTCAAATAATTCTTTCCATTCACTTACAGCTCATGTTCTCTAACAAGTGTTTTGGAATTTAGAGGAATACAATGCACAGCTTTTTCATTAAATATGATTATTTGCTAGAAGTAGCTCGTTTTGTCAATCAAGGAATAGTTATTCTGCGTGGAGTGGAACCTTTACGTTTGGCCTAGGATAAATCAGACTTTCAATTCGCAGAAAACGCTTCCATGGAGGTGCCCCTGCCTCCTTAGTCTAACTACCTATAATTCCTGTCTCTCTAGTTTTACTCTCTTCCAAGTAATGCACAATAAAGAGAAAGGGAAAAAATAACATTTATGGTACCCCTTATTTCAAATATTGGATGGTACCCAACCACAAGGGACAATTATTTCAAAAGAGGAGTTTAGGGAGGAATGAACAGTTTATTGTACAGGACATATACCAGGCAGAGGCAGGTTATGCAAGTACATTAAACCCAAACGTAAGGACTTGGATACCAAGTCTGCAGGGCCAGGTGGACTGAGAATTGCTAACTACTACCGCAGAATTTTATTAATAAATTGGCCATCGACTAAAACCCCCACATGAGAAGTCTCCTTGCTTAGTACGTGCACTGGTGGTGGGGAATGCTTGGTGAGGACAAAGTCGTTTCCTAAGCAAGGAAATGCTGAGACCCAGGTTTGATCAAGAGCAAGAGTGCAGCTTTTGGGAGACTTTGTAGGAAATAATACGGGTCTCCATTATTTAGTTATTCTGTATACTCAAAGCCATGAAATATAGCCTGTATCATAAAGACAACCAAAAGGTAATTGTAATGCAGCTCCTTTGTGTTTGTGCTTTTGTGCTATATTTTTCTTATAATCCTCAAACTTTCTCTCTCTTCTGTGCTATTTATATTCTATATTGGAGGTTCCTATATGAAATCAATGATGAAATCAGGAATCATAAAACTTTGATCACTATAATCGGAGCAGATATTATTAAAAAATATGACAATGAGATTATGTCCTAAAATACTTTGAGTCAGTAAAGGAATTTTTAATGTTGAAAGACTGGCTGATCCAGAAAATAACTAAGTTCACAGAGGCTGGAACATTAATAACCTTGTTCAGTACCTACCACTGTATGTGGCTTATAGGAAATGCTAAGTATTAATTGATCAAATAAATAAAAAAGTAGGGAAAGCATAAGACAAAGGATGGTTTGTATGGGTATGTTTAAAGGACCTTACCTAAAGATTGATTAACTTTTCAGTTCTGGAAAGTATTTATTGAGCACATACTATATCCTGGACACCATATCAAACCCCAAATTTATAAATATGAACAGGTACAGCCTGTTTGTGGAATTTGTACCCTGCTGGGGAAGCAAATGCCAACACCTTTCTTCCACTCGTTTTTGTCAGAGCTATTATGCAGATATAAAGCTACCGTGAATGTGAACAGTGCATTCAACCCAAACTACGGCACTTGCAGCACCGTTGGATATAGACATGGAGATGCAGAGGAGGACTGGTAATTCATAAAAGGCATGCTCCTGGAGATTTGAAAGGCAAGATCTTAAGGATATTATCAAAATTTGAAGCTAAAGCTGAAGGATGAAGACGTGTCACGTATTCAAGAAAGCCTGCCCTAATATCTCCTTTATATAAATATATAAACTCCCCATGTTATTCCTGGTGCCGGGCTTGTTTTCTTCACTATCCTCACAATGACTGCGTTTCAAATGTGTTTACCTTCTTTACTAGATTGTCCGCTCCATGAAAGGATGGTCATGTCAATCCTATTCACTACAGTATGCCTCATGCCTAACATGGAGTAGGTGTCCCACCAACATTCCTAAGGCTGAAAGGAAGCATGAGGAGGGGAAAGCAAGGGAGAAAGCCATACAATGAAACAAGAGACCAAGAGATATTGTTCTCAGGACCTTGGCCAAGGTGGTGAGAAAACCAAAACCATGCCATAAAACCTGTTTAACATACATACAGAATCTCACTGGGGAACCACTGGCTGGATTCAAATACAGAAAAAGAAAAAGACAAGCGTCTTGAAAAGAAGACTGGATTGAAAGCAGACTGAGCAGAAGAAAATGCCAGCTTGATTGATTGACCTGGCATCTCTGCTTTTCCATACCCTCAGTCAAGGAATGGAGATACTCACACCTCCCGTTCCGAGTGGTGGGGAGAATGAGTGAAAAGGCGTTCAGGAAGTCCCGCCATGGAAGGGATTAGGCAGTAGTGTGCTGGGAGAGCAAAATAAAAGGATAACTACATGGAAGCCACCAGCATGAAGATTTTTGCCATAAGAAGGAACTTCTAGGAACCTGGGCTGGAACTAGAGACTGTGCTACATCAGGAAATACTGCCCTATCACCATGTTGGGGCTCTGGCTGGCACGGTACTGAGGATACTTCAAAGTGGGTCATATAACCAGAGTAGTAATGTCATTACACGATCCATAAGGTCTCTAGCATTTCCTAAGATGTATTATTGTATCAACTTGGGATATGCACGGTAATGACACATGAAACAGTTATTCACAAGAGCAGTGTCCTATTTATCTGGACTACCGACAGTGGGAAAGCTTAGCTACAATTTTAGAATAAGAATGTTCGGAAAGATAAACCTTGCACTTGTATAATACAAACTAAAATACACTGAGAAACCCTACATTTTACATTATAAAAATGAAACTAGATGTGGCATACTGGGTACTTTATAATATTTTAGTAGTTAAAAGAATGATTCCATTTAATCAAACTACTCAAATGAACAAAGAAGTTCCTTACACTACTATTTTACATTAGCAGAAATTTGGTGATTGTAATGAGAATCCCAATGATTACATTTTGGAACTTGAAACAATGCACGATGGTGCGCATCCTAAAGTAGATTGCATGATGACCTAGACCTGATTAAAGATCACCTGTTTGCTTCAATGTTACGTCAGATTATTCAATTGCGGTGGTTTACCTATAATAACAACATGTAAACTTTTATTACTTTTGACCCCCAAACCCCTTTGCTGTTGAAAACAGTTTAAACTTTTCCAAATAATCACCTCACTTGTAGAATGACAAAATTTCTTTTTCTTCTATAATAAAATCATGTTTTTTGTAGCTCTAAGCTTTAAACTCGATGACAGCGAAATAAAAAGGGAGTTGTAAGCTAAGTCTTATAAAAACTTACAGTATAATAATCATTTAAAAGTCAAGTATAACAATTCAAAGCTAAAATGACTAGGACTCCATGAATTATGACCCACCTAAGTACACTACGAAGTAGAACTATCGCTAATTGATGCATGTTAACGTTCCAAACAATCACGTAGACATTTTCTAGAATAAAGGATACATGCCAGGTCAAGTCATTTTTCGGCTTGTTAAATTTAAAGTCGAGGGCCTTAATTTTTAAATGACAGCTGTAAAATGACTAATGGCTATAAAAGGAAATGATTCACTAGTCTAAAGATACAATTTGAACCTTTCTCTCTTAGATAAATAGCTTAAGAAAAAATACTTTAACGTGCTGATAACTTTGTTTACATTATTTTACTTCTATGGACTTAACAGCTAAAGACAAAATTAGGATAAACATTAGGATATTTTGATGTTAACTGAAGAGAAATCAGAAGAGGAGGGACCATATCGTTTTATAAAATAATACACTTTCAGTTTTTGCTTTTTGGGAACATTAATTTCTTGAAGAATATAGGTGTGTTACACTAATTCTCACTGAGTTTAAAAGGGCATTTATTTGTATTCAGAAGCAAGAATTTTCCTATAAAAGCAGTTCTCTAGAACTTGTAAATGAAATCATAGCCAGGTAGTTTCCTATTAAACTAAGATTTTAATAAGAAGGCTATTAAGAATGATTACTAATCAGAGGAACGAGTCAAGTATACTAGAGAACAAACAACAGCTGATTCCAGCACTGAAGAAATTAAATTCCAGAAAGGAATTTAATGAAAAATGGCCCAATCAAAGCAGCAACCGTCAAAAACCCAACAATAGGGCAAGTTGGGATGTTTTTGTTGTTGTTTGAATTAAGATTTTTATTCGACTTCACATTTAGGAAAACAAATTTAGCTGATGTTCCTACTACTTTATAAATGAAGCACTTCATTTAAAGTGGCGCATGCCTGTGCTAAAATATAACCCATACCGTGCCCCAATTCCCTGACCTACTATTCAAAAGAGAAACTGTGTTCTTTTTTTTTAAATTATATTTTATTGATTATGCTATTACAGTTATCCTGATTTTTCCCCTTTTATCCCACCTCCCCCAGCCCCACCCTGTTCCCTCCCGCAATATCCCAACATTGTTTATGTCCATGGGTCATGCATATAAGTTCTTTGGCTACTCCATATCCTAGAAACTGCATTCTCTTAAACCCAGCTACCTCCACGAAAAATCTTTCCCTTCCTGACAAAGACAAAAGGTTAGATCAGAGGCGCATTATCCTATCAAGTGGCTGGAATACATTAATACAGGAAGAAACCTTTCCGTTAAAATTTTATAAACAGATGAAGGAAAATCTTTATACTTGCTATTTATATTACTTTCGCTCCATGGGAAAATAAGAGGAATAAATCTTGGTGGCTAGTCTGAGGCGCACTGGAAGAAATCCAATGTAATTAGGAAAACACCCTGCTAACTTAGGGGTTGGAAAAACAGGACTTTGTAACAAGGACAAACCATTCCAAAACCCAGTTTGTGATGAATAAGCAATGAAGTCTTCCTTGACAGGTATGCACGGTCGGTTATTTATTGAAGTTTCTTAGTCTGTGCTCTATGTGGCCTGCTCTTCATTTTTAGAGAGTAAGTGTACAACTCTTTTCCTTGTTTACATTCGTGTTCATTTTACTCTTAACAAGATAAGTAACAATGAGACTAAGGATGCCTACACCTGAAACGATTCAGACCGCAAGTGGTGCTTAATTGCCTCCATCTTCGTCCTTCCCTTACCCCAACGCGTAACCAGAAAAAGAATAATGACTGTGATCTGACTCAGGGTTGTCCTCTGTAAAACACAGAGGCTCAACATGAAGGAAAAATACGTTAGGGTCCGGGAAGTGCCACTGAGAGTAACTTACCTGTGATGTAGAAAGCCATCCATATGAAGACTCCGGCCTGGGCACAAAACTGAAACACTAGTTTCTTAGACACAGCAAAATTCTGTGATGACCTGACTGCTTCACAGTGTCCTTTAGGCTTTAGATGGGTGTCCTTATGGTCTAGAAGTCCAGATTTGGTCTCTAATACTTGTTAAAGCAGTCTACGTACTCGGAAGCAGTGAGTGTTGGAATATACAGACACAAATTTACCCTTGGGTTTTCCACATTTTAGACGTGCTTATTCATCTCTATGTTAATTCACTTACTCACTCAGCAAATACTTGTTTCGCACACCTCTGTGCTGGAAATAGAACAAGACATAATCATACAATGAGTACAGGAAAAACATATACTTGTGCTCTGGGGCTGGGAAGGTAGCTGGGGAAACACTGCTGAAGGACGCAGCCATTAACGCGAACAGGACAGCCAACAGAACAGGTCCTGGCAGACAGCATGAAGACAAAGAGAAGGCGTTTAAACAAAGTGAGTTCCACTGGTTTGTGTTTGCTCTTCCCATTTTATTCGAACGTAAAGTAAGTAAATGTAGGCTCTTGTGCTAACATGTTACGTAGAATGAAGCTTTCCCTTTCGGTGAACGCTGATTATTTGACTTCTGAAAAAGGCTTCCATACATAAAGCACACCCCTAAAACAACCCCCTTTTTAAAGCACAAGCTTTAAAATAAAAAGTCAATGTGTTTATTTATATTAAAAATGAGTAATTTCTCTCCAGTAAAGGGACCATATTATATAACACTTGTACCATCTAAGACCACTGAGATGAAAAAAGAAAAAAAATTAATGAAAAAAAACTAAATTCCCTCCACAAGAAAATTTAATATCGCATTGGCCAAAAAGTCCATTTACTTTTTCCTATCAAATAAAAGACACATTTTCATTTTCAACAATAGCATTACTGATTTAGATATTTTGAGTATGTGGGCTGGCCCCCATGTGGTATAATGTTGATTTTTCTCAAGTAATGTCTTGATTCAATTGTGATCAATTTGGGTCACAATGGGTCAAGGTTAAAGGTTGACATTCATGAAGGTCAAATGAGAATGGCACACATGAAGTAATTTGAGTGTAGAATTTTTCTAGATTTCAAGAAATACCCTATATAACCTTTATATAACCCCAAATTACGAAGATATCATCTGGATTCAACAATTATCACAGATAATATACTACATTTACTTTTCTGCTTTTTTTGAGTCTGAGTTGATATAGTAGAAGCAAACCTTAGTCAGTGTTGCTTCTCAATAAAACTTTAGTAGATATCTCCAAAATTATCAATATTTTCTTAGTCACACTAAATTAACACTAATTCCTTAGTGTCATTCAATGCTCAATTTATGTTTAATTTTTTTTGGACTGGTGGAAAGATACCTCTATTATTTCACACAGACAAACAAAAACAACCAAAACTTCCCAGACTAATTAAACAAGATCCCCAAAGCACAAGCTTTAAAATAAAAAGTCAATGTGTTTATTTATATTAAAAATGAGTAATTTCTCTCCAGTAAAGGGACCATATTATATAACACTTGTACCATCTAAGACCACTGAGATGAAAAAAGAAAAAAAATTAATGAAAAAAAACTAAATTCCCTCCACAAGAAAATTTAATATCGCATTGGCCAAAAAGTCCATTTACTTTTTCCTATCAAATAAAAGACACATTTTCATTTTCAACAATAGCATTACTGATTTAGATATTTTGAGTATGTGGGCTGGCCCCCATGTGGTATAATGTTGATTTTTCTCAAGTAATGTCTTGATTCAATTGTGATCAATTTCAACTGGTCTACCAGACCTTGGAGCATTGTCCAGCGAGAAATCTCCAGCATGAAACTGTGCAAACCACTTTTGACATGTTTGGACAGTCACATAACCTTCTCCATAAGCTGCACAAATATTATTTTTTGCCTTTCAGTTGCATTTTTACCTTTCTTGAAATAAAAAAACATAATATGCTAAACATATTGCATATTTTCTTTCATATTCAATATAAAAATGGCTATACAAAAATTCACCAATTTTGATAAGTTTTTTTTAAAAATGCACACTGATATGACAACTGTCACAATGCAATCTAACAAAATTGTTTCTAATGAAATTCAATACCACTAAGTGCTACTAGAGCCATCTTACAGAAAAAAAAAACAAATGAACTTTTTGGCCAACTCAGTATCACCCCACTGACTTTTCTATAAGGAGAAGTTTCTCAAATTCACTTGTCTTACACAGCAAACACAAGGAAGGGCTATCTGAGGATTCTAGAATGACATTAAAGAATATAGTTTATATATAGATACACACACACACACACACACACACACACACACACGCCATGTTCTAACTGCTGATTTTGACCTTTCAATAATATTAAGATGTGAAGAGCTCAGAAAGGAAGCAAAAGTTACATTCCACCTAAGGCATTAAAATAGAGAGAGACGACACCACAACCTAGAAAACCATATTCAGTTGAAATCCACGCTGACCTGTACCTCAGGTACTTTACCGTTAATTTCTTATGATCAAATAATGAAATAAACCATTGTGGCAGCAGGAACACGAAATTCATTAAGCAGCTGCCATGTGTCAAATGGCAGCTAAGTGCCTAAATTCCCCCCTTCTGATGGTACAATTATATGAAGCAGGTATTGTGATCCCTCACTTTTAAAGGGAAAAACCCTGGTTTATAGTAGTTATATAAATTGAGTTCTCAAGTACAGGTGGGTCAGCGTTAGAATACAGATATGATTGCTATTTTAGTAATTTATGTATTTACTTATTTATCAACTAATAACACAACAGAGTTTAAAGGTTCAAAAGCATAAGAAGATATTCTCTGAAAAGACTTCCTTTGACTCCTAATTTTCTGCCTACTTATTCCCACACCACTATTTTCCTTTCTTTGTTTACACTTCTAGACACTAATGCACACCCAATAAGGTTTATGTATATGTGTGTATATTCTTTTTCTGCTCCTTTATTATGCCCGGGCTGCCATATTCTTCATCCACTTATGTATCTTCCATACGTAACCTATACTTGAATATAAGCACATTTTTTCCTAATTAATTTTCATAGTTATATAGTGTTCTTGGTTCTCAAATAATTTGGTTCTTGACCAAGTTGTTCACAGAAGAAGCATCTCAGTCGCTGAACAAAACATCAGGTCTAGATTCTCGGCCAGACAACGTTCACACCGATACCTATATGATCATTCATCATGCACCCCTTAGGCAACCAACAGAGGAGATTTAGTGTTTGAACAGATCACCTCTTGAACAGTTTTCCAGAATGAATGAAGTTCGAGAACCAAGGTTCCACTGGACCATAATTCAGTTAGTCATTCCCATCACAATGGGAATTTAGATTGCTTTGAACCAATGATTTCTTTTCAAACCAATGATTCCTATCATCTTGAATTGAATGGCGCCTCTAATAGGTTGTACTGGACAGTGACTATCATGTATCTTTGTCACGTGTGTCAACTCTCTGAAACTGAAGTCATGTGTTAGAACAGGGTAACTTGGGTTGTAGTGGTTTCACCGCATTGACTGCTGCAACTAACGCCCTCTCTGCACTCTTCCCCTTGGGTAGAGTCCTACCGCATGCAACCTGGGTTGACCGCCTTAATCGTTCTATTTATCTGGGCAATAAAAATTTGATACAAGCAGCAGCTTCACAAAGAACACACAGGCTCTTATTTCTTTTGGAGACCCGATATTACCAAGAGACCGCGCCTGGGTTAGACTGCTACAGGGTGGGAAACCGCGTGCGGAAGAACTGAGTCATCCAGGCAGCATCTTCTAGACCGGTCACCACCCAGCTCACCGACCAGCTCACAGGTGCATGGGCAAGCATGTTTCCGAGCATGACTGGAGCAGAGCAGCAGAGTAAAGCAACTGATTCACTGGCCAATAAGAAAAAAAATGACCACTAAGTGCTATGTGTTTTTTTTAATGTAAGAGATAACTGATGTGGTTCATCCAGACTAGTATGTTAATTAATCCTTATTTCATTCAAATCAGCCATTCTGTTTGCTCCTCGCTCATTCCTATACTGTTTGAATTCTTTAGGAAAATATGTGACAAATGTGCGTTTAAAAAAAAAGTACCCAACCACCAAATATACATTTGTCTCACTTTAGCCCTCATCATCATCAGTCTTGTTCAAGCAATTTCAGTAGTGTCAACAAGATGTCATCTTTATGCCATCTCTCCATATACTATGGGACAAATGAACAACTACTACAACTAGAGGAAGACTCGTTATTTCCATAAGTGTGTGAATAAGAGCCACGGTGAATTATGTAGGAGGGTTTTCTTCATTAATAAAGTGCACGTCTGAAAGAGAAGATGAGCTATTTCGTGTTAAAACAATTGAGACTAATCTGGTTGGTCATAGGTACCTACTAGATGATGCTTGAGAAAAAAATTGTGACTCGAGAGAGATTTATGCGCTCTTTCCTGTAAAATGAGTCTAAAAGCCTGAATTTGAAAGGGACCGATGAAGACATTGTAGGTCCGAAGAAAGGAAGGCAAAAGAACAATTACGATAAACAACCTCACTTACTTGGATGAAATTGTCAAAACGTCCTTTGTGACCGTTGTTATTAACCACTTGAAGCAATGTTGTCTTAGAATCTGGAGTGAGGTAAAAATAACGAAACACACGTGTGTACATTTCCATTGAGTTTTAATATAATTTATACTAGTGTCGAACCTCTGACCCAAGCATGGACGGAATCTAATCTGCCCCAGGTAAAGATGCCTTGCTAAAGAACAACGTTTCTAACTTACGTTCTTTGGTTAAATTAAAATTTAATAGCATATGTCAACATGAAGTATGTGTAGTTTTCTGGAGCTATAAAAAAATCCATGGTGTGTGCAGAGACATTAAATGAAAGAAAAATATATAGACGTTTCAAATTTTTCTGTTACTCAGAATCTGTTTCAGGATCCTGATATTTGAAATAAACATGTTGTGTTCATGTATCCATACTTTTCACACAATGCTTTAAGTAACGTCAAAAGGAAATGACAGATGTTTCATTTTCCAAAAGCCACATTAAATAACAATCACAAAACGCTCACAGGGAGAGCATTTGCTCTCCAATGCTCTCCAAGACAGATATATGAAAGTCTGGCTTTTACTGATGACAAAGAAGGTGATCTCGGTTTCTCTAAGGATTGTCAATGATGGAGATTTCGTGTGCATTTTAGTTCATTCAATATCTTTAAGATTTTATATTCAAAATAAGATTACTCTCTATGTACACATATGTGTGTATGATTCTCATGTTTGAAGTCATCTCTTATTTCTTCATGAATGGTCCATCTAATCGGCTAATCAGTCTATTCAACTAAACATTGAAAACTAGTCACACTATAAATGGAGCCTAATGATCATTCTTGATGAAATGTATGTGTGCTGCAAGAATTTCACATACACCCATTCAATTCTTACACCCAATTATAAGTAGGCACATTGATTTCCCCATTTTAAAGAAAAGGAGTCAAAAGCCTGCCCAATGCAACACGCAGTGGGAAGAAAGAGTTTACAAAACCCGGAAGTCCAACCCATTCTATGAAACGGCCTTTGAGAGACGGTTTTCTTAAATAGCAGCTATTGGATCTGAAATAAATTTCTGAGTGGGACCAGCCACGGGTTAGAGATGAAGTGTGCTTTAATCTCTATCATACTTTAAGGTTATAGCTAAGCTGTATCATAAACTCGACATCCCCCCTGACTAGGGGAGGCAGGACCCCCACGGCAAGCACCTAGTACTGGGGCTGTTGCGGCACTGATGTTGACATGATCCATGTGGGGTTTCTAACCATTCACTTAACACTGCATTATGCACGACTGAGGGCTGACTATGGGCTAACAGTTGAACCAAATCATCGTCTACCATAGTAATCTCAGCACCTAGCATTTTACTTTGCCCACAGTAGTGCTCAGATGTTTGTTGAAAGCTAGAACTTGGAAGGAAAGTTTATCCAACATGTTTGGGACCTGTGGGATCAAAACCGGCAAGGTGATTAGGTGAGCTCAAGACTGCTCTCCGCACACTTCTTAGGTAAAATCTCAGCCATATTAATTTACACAATAGATAGTTTCCTGAAAAGCAGCTTGAAAAAAATCACACCTTCTGCAGTCCAATCATATTTTCTATTGATTTACATTATCGTCTCAGAGCTCTTAGCCTTCATTTGGGATTGATCGTCGGTTGGTTCCATCTACCTTTAATTGAACTCAGCTACTTCCCCTTCTAATTTGCCTGCCCTCGTCTCAAGTAATTAGTGATCCAGGCAACCACTACACAAAAACAGTTCTACTACACATACATACATATTTAATATAATAGGATAATTTCTCTAATAATATTATTTTTACATATCAAAATTTTAAAAGGAGAGATGTACTATTTTATAGCAGTAGTCACTTTTAGAAAACAGTTTATTGTAGAGAATTCACAGATTTGGGTTACTTTCCAGAGCAGAAATTATGAATTGACCTTGCTCCTTACCAATGAATTTCATTCACTTCACCTCAAATTAATTTTCATACCCTTTTAATCTGTTTTTCCTTCTTTTCCATGGAAAGCATTGCTCATTCATAGGTAATTAAGTTGTAGTCTGACAAAATAATAAAATCGTGGCTTTGTAGTCAGGCTGACCGAGGTTCAAATTCCTTTTCAGCACTCACTGTACTTGTATCTTTGGACAAATTATTAAACTTCTTGGTATCTAATCTTCATCACTGAAAATTGTGGTAATAGTAACTCAGAGGATTTTGTAAAAGATAAATGTCAAAAATGGTAAACCACTTAACATAATGTCTGATATATGGTAGCTCTGTTTACTAATATTCTTTTTGTCATTTCTTGCTTCATTAGTAAATAAATACTGGTGCATTTATTGGTACTTCTGATTTGACCTTTATAGCTTAAACAGGTTTTCTGGCTTTTAGCAAGAAAATGAAATACACCTTAAGTCTTATATTGATTAGATTTAATATCCAATGTTTTATAAATAATAGAATTTGGCTCAATAACAGCAAAATAAAATCTAACAATGGAATGTTGGTTTTATTCAAAGCAATCAATGAGAATGTTGATTCAACCAGAGTGATGAATAGACAACATAATATGATGTATTATAGAATTATACACCTTAAATCTATATAATTTTACTACGTAATGCAACCCTGATAAATTCAATAAAAGAGAGAACTTTGATTCATCCTATCAACTCCAGCTCTGTGTTTGATAGGATTATCATTAGAATTTATGACGCTTGTGAGAACAAGACTCAGACAGTTGGAAAGTGTGGAAAATGCTTTAAAATATAAATTTGCTATAAATCATGAGCAGTGCACTGGTGTTAAGGAAAATAATATGTGTCAGAGCATAATGACATCAACAAGTTTGTAAATTGTCTAGAAATGTGACAAATAATTCTGATTTCCAAAACAAAGTTAATGACACTGAAAATGTGCGTCTCTTCCATTTATCAGCTACAATGCAAACATATTACAGATACATATGTGTATATATGCAGACATTTGTATGCAAATATGAGTTCTAGCTAAATAAATACGACTGTATACATCAGTCAAAATTTATTTCTGTAACAAATTTTTAGTTCTAATTAACAGTCATATTTAATCTGCCCCATAGTTTGCTCTTCGAAGGCAAATTCATAAGCAGTTGAGTCTTACAGTATTCCCTGACTCTGAACTAGAATTAATTTGGTGTTTAGAGGAGGATGGTTTTCCAAAGGCCCAGATGGCAGATGCCCAATGTAATAATCCCTATACTCTGAGGTTGGGTGCATACAGAGCTGGAAGAGAAACACCCAGGTCTCTTAATAGAAATTTACCATACCAGTTCCACCCCAGTCAGGTTGCCAACCGCACCCCATTAGTTTCCTAATCAAATTGTAAGTGTAATACATACATACAGATCATGGTTTTCAGCTACCAAAATAAAGTCGTTTTCCAAAGGGCTAACCACAGTAGATTACTGAGCCTAGGAAACATAAAATCCTATAGCTATAAAAATTCAAACTTGCCAACATAAACTTATTTTAAAATATAAAAAATTTTCAAATAATAACATTATTATTCATGGGAGATTTTTTTTTTCCTGTAGCACTCGGATTTTAATTATGAAATGAGCATCCAACATAATGAATAGCCAGGAAGATCTAATGACTATCTTTTGCCCAGTCAGCTTTTTCCTTAGTCCCCTTTTGATTATCCTGGAGAAAGCAGAAATGATATTTTAAAAATTCAAAGCAAGACAGAATCAGGCACAAATGCCAAGTGAAGAGGACGATAAAATTTTCAAGTCTGTGGGCACAAAAGCAGTTTCTGCAGTGTCCCCGGCACGTTGGTTTCTTAAGTGGGAGATAGCCAGGGTTTGACAGTGGTTCACAAAAGTCTTTTCATTAGTGGAAATACTGCAATGAGACAATGCTTCCTGTCACTTAGAAACAAAGTCAGCATTCGTCCCTTTTGCACACGTAGGGAACATACCACAGGCAGAAAGAAAAAGTCACATTTTGGTTTGACTCAAGTACATTAAAAGTAGTTACGTGGAACAGACTTTGAATAAGGAAAAGGTAGGATACTTATTAAACGGATTGCATTTAGTGTTCCATGTGCTGTCCAAATGCAAAAGTACTTTTCTAAATTTGTAGACTAACAGATGGAACAACTAGTAAGGTGGACGTGGAGGGAGAATTAGCCTTGCGGAATAGGAAGGACCCTACCAAAAAAGGCCTTGAAAACTATGGTTGTTGAGGACAATCTGTGAAGGACAGAGTACTGGAGTGATTCTGCCCAGGCCAAATAAGGTTGTGTTTGGAGACCTGGAGGGAAGAGATGTTTTAGAATTAAATACACATGAGCGAGTATTCTAAGATCTGCATTGACTGACAACGAAGATAAAGCAAACAAATATTACTTTCATAGAATGCGGCTAATGCAGAAATAGTTATTACTCAAGCCATAACCCTCTAGCATGGTAGTTGGACCATGCTTTAGAGTAGATACAGCAATATTTCAAGGCCGATTTGAAGATTTTGATGATCGATTTGTGCTGCCTTCTCATTTGAAATGGATGACTGGTGAGATTCTTCATTTTCATACAAATGCCATATTTTCCAGTTAAAGTGTTTATAATAATTGTAGATTTACAGAAACGTAAGGAAGGGACACAGAATTCCCGTACACCCTACATCCAGAGTTAATAAGCCAATATCAATACATTACTACCAGCTAAAGATTATACCTTATTCAGAATTCCTTAGTTTTTACCAAATGGTTTTTTTTTTTCTATTTCAAGGTCTCACTGCAGATACCTCTTCTTAATAGTTATGTGCCGTTAGGCTCTCATCGACAAGTTTCCGAGACGTTTCTTGTGTTTTATGACCTTGAAACATATACATCAACGGGGCTCTTGCCAATTGCTTTTTCGTGACTGCACTGGGATTACGGTTTCGGGGAGGAGGGACATGAAGCGGAAGTACCATTCTCACCACGTCACGTGTACGGCACATACTGTCAATGTGACTTTGCACCCGACCAAGGCTCACAATTGCCCATTTCATGTCCTCTGCTTCATCTTGACCAGGCTTTTCTCAGGCTTCTCTCCTCCCCACAGCCCCCTGAACTCATCTCGCCCCTGGGGCATGAGCACACCTTAAAATGGAGAGCACTTACGGACTCGTTCTGAATCAGCTGCCCACTCTGAGACACGTCTCCTACCAAACCCCACTGATTGTTACTCTTCCTCACTTGCCTGATAGGATGCAATAATGAAACACCACTGGGTGACTGAATAAAAATTAATTTTCTCACAGTCTGATGGCTAGAAGTCCAAGATCAAGGTGTTGGCAGATTTGGTTTCTTCTGAGGCCTCTCACCTTGGCTTTTAGATAGACAAGATCTTGCTATGCCCTCACTTGTACCCCTGGTGTGGTTTAGTGTGTCCAAATCCTTATCCTTGTAAGGATACCAGTCAGATTGGATTATGACCCATCCCCTTGACCTTATTTAATTATTAGCTTGCATCACTTATGAACCCCAACCTGTTTTATGGTATTGGGGGTTAGGGTTTCAACATATGAGTTTGGAGACACAATTCAGCCCATAACATTCAATTTCACCTTACCTACTGCTTAGTCCTTCTTATCGAATTAAAAATAAAGCCTTTCAGTGTTTGATTGTGAGGCATTTGCATATTTCTAAGATCTGAGTGTGCCCTTAATGATGTACATACATTCTGATAAATGCACCATTAGGCGATTTTGTCAGTGTGCACACTGTATATTTACACAAACATTGCAGAGTGTATTTACACAAACCTACATGTGATGGGCTACCATACACCTAGTCTATATGGTACAGCCTCTCTCGGAGGCTACTGTAGCCGAGAATGTCACTGTACAAAATGACACAAGATTAAATACGCACGAGAGCAAACTGTGCAATGAGAGACACGGTAAACACAAGAGGCATGAGGCTGCTGTCTGCGTAACACAGTGCATTTTACAGCAAACTCCTTTTAGAAGTAGAAAGAGTACACTCTAAAATAACAATACAAATTATAGGATAGTAAATACATAAACCGGTAACATGGCTGTTTATTATCTTTACCAGGTCTTATGGACTGTACAGATTTGAATTTGCTGTACTTTTACGTGACTGGCGGGCAGCAGAGTAGGTTTGGTTACAGCAGCCTTTCCACAAAGACGCTGATGATACATTGCACAACACTAGATGGCTATGATGTCAGTAAGTGATAGGAATTTTGCAGCTTCACTAGAACCTTTTTTATTGTTGTTCAATTATAATTGTCAAATCGTATGGGACCACAGTCATATGGGTGGTCCATCTTTTACTGCAGCATTTATGCCGCGCATGACTGTAGTCTTTTTGTCATCTATATTTAAAGTATCTGTGGATTCTCTATCATCTATGTATTTTTTTAAAAATGTTAATCTTACCCTGAGGACATTTTTCCACTGCTTTTTAGAGATAGAGGAAGGGAAAGAAAGAAACATTGACTCAAGGGAGAAGCATGGAGTGGTTGCCTCCTGTATGCACCTGGACTGGGGACAAACCCGCATCCTAGGTATGTGCCCTGACCAGGAAATGAACCCATAATCTTTCTATTGCAGGACAATGCTGCAGCCAACTGAGCTACACTGGCCAGGGCTCTATGTCATCTATATTTTCTGAATGACTTCATGAAATGAATTGGGATGACTCAGAGTGCTTGATATCCAAAGGGATTGATCCAAGTAGGAATATCTGAAGTGGAGGTTGGCACGTGCTAAGTTACTTTGGCTCTGATTGAAGAAATGTAACAAATATAGTGTTGTATTTTACACAGCACAGATGATGCCAGGTTCAAAATCTCAGTGTTAGAGGGCACTATAGTGCCTCTTCGTCCAGTGAACCAGCCCAACTTAAATGCAGCAAGCAGAGCCATTGTTTTTGGCTGGAGGCTGTAAGCCACAAAAAGAACATGAGCACATTTTTACGGCAGGACATAAATGATATTTTGGCATGTCCATGATTTAGACAATTTGCTTGAAAATAACTACTTCATAAATTCTGAGACTGAAAAGCAAATTGCACTCAGCTCAGTTTCAGCATTTTTAGGAAGCATAAATTGCAGACTTGTGAGAGAAATAGACAAAAAAGAGAGGGAAAGAAAATGAGTATGGTTGCTAGCAAGGACTGATTACTGAGGTTGATTAACTAGTTGTTAATTTTTGAAACCCTGGAAGCTTTATATTTTTATAATTGCTTCCTTCCTGTCTTTCTACTGGCTGTTTAACATCTTATATATTCCCACTATATAGTCTATAGATCCCTAGAATAAAATCGTAAAGACCAAATCCTAGAGGTTACAGGTTTGGGGAGACACACAAACTGTCTTTCATTTCTCAGTCCTTGAACAAGATATTCCACCTAAACAGGTCTATCTTGTCGTGTTTAAACCAGGAGACTAATTCTGACTTCATACATTTTTTTTTATAATTAGTACACAAAAAGTGTCTGGAGTGACACATGGTAAGGTATTCAATCAGTATAAGTAGCAGCAACATTAGAACCAGAAGTAGTAATTATTAGTCATTATAAAAGTTCCTCTTCATCAGGCGATATTTCTTTCATTTCAGCTTGACCCAGAGCCTACCTATTCTCATGTTTAGAAGGTGGCAGCAGCTAATTGAATCTGTTTGGCTGCGTCTTCCCCCTCACCCTGTTCTATTAGAAATAAGAAAGACATTTTGTGCCCATTATATTAGCCACATGCTTCTACTCCTGGATCAAATTTTATGGCAGAGTTGATTATTTCCCCCCATCTTTGTAAGGTGTGTCCTCCCTTAATTTGAGTGGGCCGAAGATTGACCCAAAATGGGCCTAAACCAGGGGATTACTTGAATTGTAAGACTCTGTTTCTTACAACTTGACCCACATCCAGCCATAGTCTATTTCCTTTCCCACTCAGGTGAAAACTAACCCCATGGACCAATCATGGATGACGGAGTTTCCCTTGGACATTTCGCCCTGGTAAGTGTTGGCGTGGTGACAGTGTCTGGACCAGAAGGAAAGGTGCGTTAGGAGATCTGATTACAACAGGCATAACAAATTTTGAACCAAGAAAATGCTGAAGATGGGTTTTCTTACCCTTGTTCCAACTCTTGGACATGTGACTATAAAAAGTGGATAGAAAGAAAGAGAAGAAAACAAAGCAGTGAAACGCATGATTTTCAAGACCTCAATTACGGGGGCCTCCCAGGAGACTCACCCCGTGGTTCCTAAGTCTGGCTGCTGTTTTCGCCGTTGTTCTGCCATGCACCTTTGCGTCATCTGTCTGGATGAATTAGCCAGCAACGCATGGCCAACATCCTTAGTGAGCAAGTACCAGCTTTCATTAGGGATGCTCTTCTTGTTATTTATGAGGCTTGACTAAACTGTTAGGACATCAAAACATTTTAGTTATTCCTCTTATAACCTTTCCTTATGCCACTGAACTTCCTAGCAGACTGTATCATTTTAAACCCTTTGAACGCTGGAATTTCCCAATGGGACCAATGATACCATTCGAAATTTACTTAAAATCGGGTTACCAGGTCAATCATATTTCTTGGTCAGACAATAAAGCTGAAAATGTCATCTATCCTTTTACATACATATTCACACTTCTGTAAGAATTTACCAACTCCATCATGTGTGCCGCCTTGATGGGGTAGAAAGAACACTTCCATTTAAATAAGGAATTTATACAGACAGAGGTGGTCTCTTACCATGTTCGTGCGCTTCACAACCTGTGTTCTAATTTTAAGTCGAGAATCTGATGTGTATATTTATACATAGCTGTGCCTGCACCAACTTGTAACTGTAAGCCTTTGGGGAGTTTGAACATCTGCACTTACCACATGTTTCCAGTTGGAAAAGAAACATCATTTAAAAGAGCAAGGTTTTAAAAAAGGAAGCAATGGTGCTGCCATTCTGTAGGTGTTCCAGATGAGGAGAAATGTATTCTACAAATAGGACTTGGGATTCACTGCAGCAAATAAGGGCGTTCAATGATATTTTAAACTGGAATGGACATACTAAAATACTTGGCGTATGTCTTTCCTCTATTTCCCTCAAACGTTTTGATTACTGTTTTAACAAAAATAATAACAGATTGAATTACATTACAATCTCTCTATATAATACTTTCTTTAAAAAAATCAACGAATACTTTTATTCTAAAAAGTAAAAGAATCTTTGGAATAATATCAATTTCAAAAATCTCCAAGTCATATTCTGTGTTTATTAAACAGATTAAGCATTACATAGTCTCTTTTGAAGTGCAAAAATAATCTCTTCTAATCACAACTGGAATTTGTCCTTCATTAAATAATTGCCTAGTGGTTAGTATGTTTCTTACAATACTTAAAAGAGAATATTGATCTCAGTCTTCTCTTGTAGAAATTGAATTAATCTCTCTATTGGAACCCTACAGTTTGTATTTACAATGTATATCTCTATCAGCAGAAACTAATTAATTGGACTCTATAACCTTCTAAGGGTAACCTTAAAGCATGTAATAGTTATCTGTGCAGTTTAAAGAAAACACTGGGAGCTAATTTGAACAGAACTTTCCTGAAATGTCAGGAACCCTTTAATCTGATAAAGAAAGTTCATGCAAGAAAAACTCTTTCATCACCGACTTTCATACACTATAAAACAATGTAACCTTTCTACATATGGGCAAGTTCATTTGTCTCGTTATATGTGCTGCTATTACATAACATACAAATAACTATATAAGCTAAGGTGGTTTTGGCATTTTGCATGTACATAGTTTTGGGAAAGTAAATAAATAGCCAGTTAGTTTTAACATTAGTATTGTATCTATTATGAGTTCACACATATGTTCATGCAATTGTGTTTGCAAATCTACCCTGCTGCCTGGTGGTGAAAGAGGTATGGATTAAACAATTTTTAATAACACTAATGGTCTTGAATGTATTTGAATAAGCTGATTTTTAAAAACTGTTTAAACTAGATTTTGGGGGGGAAATACTTTTAAATATAACAATAAACTTGGTAATTTAGCATTTCATTGAATGAACAGGTTATCCTGTTTTTCCTTTCTTTGAAGCAAAGCACACCTGCCACTATATTTTTCAAGATGACTGTGTAATACATGGATATAAATATTATTATTTGGCTCAAAGAATATTGAGATCATATTTTTTGACATTGTTTGTTTATGACTATTTCAGGCTTCTGTAAGATGACCTTTAAAATGTCAGCTGCAACTGATTCCAAACAGGCAATCCGCATTTTACAATATATTCCTCTTAACTTTGGGGGGCTCTTACATTTTACATTTAGATAGCTTAGAATACAGCAATTATTTCAATTGAAAAATTTTCCTTAAGGTCAGCATTAACCTGTGCCTGTGAGTAGCATGAGGAAGCTGCTACCTGCCAGTCTTGTGTCACTAAGAACAGCCAGGAGCTTTGATTGCCCAGCTCCACAGCACCGTCTAGGAATATTTTTAAGTGGAGTAACTGGACCAGAAAACTAGCTGGAGGTCTCTCATTACTTATTCTGGCTTGTTACTTCAGAATTTCTTTAGTTGTAGCTTTTTCCATTCACGCTTCAATCATGAAAAGGGCTTGGAATTCTTTTTTTTTTTTTTTTTGTAATTTCAGAGGAACTCTCCACAATTCCAAATGAAATCATGGGATGATATGATTCCTCAGAACTATTAAAATAAAATTCTTGTAGAAGATCAAAAAGGGAAAAGACAGTAATGAAAAGCAAATCTATGTCAACAAACTATAAGTAGTTGACATAATATGCATATTGCTAATAGAGTTTAAGCTCTTCTTAGGCCACAAGATCAAGTGTTTTGTTTTTGACTCTTGCCACATCAGCAAAGCCTCAAAACTAACTTCACCAAACTCCACCTTAGCTAATAGGCTCTTTGCCACATTAGAACTGAACAAATGTCACCGGTCCTGCAGCAATTACAGCGTCATCTGGTCTCAGATCACTGAAAGATCAAGATAAACTTCCAGCTTGTGATCTGGCTCAACATAAAACAACATCGAAAAGAAACTTTAGCAAACTTTCTCAATCAGAAATTTGAAAGGATGAAGAAATTGAGAGGATGTACATGGTCCTGCCAATACGTTTTAGGCAACTTTGGGAGGAATATTTTAAAGTATTATTAATATATGGAATATCCCCTATAATTTAAAGCAGTTTTTTTTAACTGAAATAGTTTAAAATACCAGTGCCTTGGAAATCCTGTGAATTATGAATTTTCCCTTATCAGACATTTTTAAAGTTCTCACAGAGCTGGGAAAACTAGAGAGTTTGGGGGAATGAAAACAAAATCAGCATAGTACCAAGCATTTATAAATTATGTAATTATGCATATTACTCTGCTTTGTACAAATACAAAGATGGTGCTTTTGTAGCACATTAAAAGAGAAAATGTAGAACATATCTGTTTTTGGATAAAAGAAAAAACTGGACTGAACCATATGGGGTAAGTAACTTTAAAACTAATATTGAGAAGTCCCAAAATAAAACTTTAAAACTATAACTTTATAATTCCAAGAAATTTTTGAGGCAAGATATAAAATTGGTAATTGCATATTCAAATATGGTCACTACGTTAAAAAAAAAGAACACCCAACATTATTTTTCAATCAGACATTTGGCCGAATGGCATTTCATTCATGCCTGAGAAATGGTACTTTTGATACATCCCTTTCCCTTCCAGTCATAAAAGAATAGAGTTTATTCAATGTTTACTGAAAATGCTCTTTTCTTTATAGACTATACACATCCTCTCTACTCCTTCATCATTTACTTTTTTCTCCCAAATACATTCACATATTGACATGTATTTGACATCACCTTTTCTTAATTTTCTAGTACACCCAAGGAGAGACGAAACTGAATTCTCTGCATTTGCACCAGCTACCAAGTTCCCAACAGCCCTTAAGTCACTGACTGCTGCAATAATCGGTCCTCCTCCAATTTTCACATCCCCAGTCAAGGGGATACTTTACATGTGCTCCCCACGGATTTAAACCTTTTGTAAGTGAAATTGGAAAACGAAGTAAGTCATGCATGGGAACAAAAATCACGAGTCTTCCAATGAATTATGCATTTTTGTATGCAAATGCTTCCATTGCCGCGATACTTTACTGTTAAACATGTGTTCCTTTAGCAGATGCTCTGATCCCATGCTATGTATTTGGTGGCATGTAAGAAGAGCAAAAGCCACTGGCTGCCAAGTGTCACCCTAATGATTGCAGATGACTGGCATTTAAATACTTCATCGGAGGGGGGTCCAATTAGGAGCAACTCTTATCTAAAGTATGGCGAATAGAAGGTGCATTACAGAAACACAGGGATAGAAAATATATGCATACACTAATTAGGGTTAAGGTTAAAATGTCAAGTGAAAATAAATGGCCTTGTAATTAAAACTGTCCAGGTCTTTATAGATCTTATCACACACAGCAACATAACCAGACTACCAAGGTGTTGGGACCCTGAATGGGACAGCAGGGTGCAATCCAAGTTACAAGGGACAAGCGCTGCGAGATGCTCTCGTCAAAACTCAGCCGAGCGAGATTTTACAAACCTGTTGACACTTGTGCTCCCACATCCTCCATAGACTCATAACACGTTCTTAGTACCGTCCTGTGGTTGCTGTTTTCTAAGCAATAGCAACAGTATTGAGTGACCTCGAGTAAGCAGTAATCATACAGATACATAAGCATATACACACACACAATGATAAGATAAGGACAGGTAAAGATGGAGCAGAATTACAAGAACAAAGGTAAATTTCAATTAGGGAAACAAACTTGAGACTCTGTGATATGATACAGTGTATGAACTACAATGTCCTTGTGTTTTTTCTGTCACAAGCCTTCCACACATTTGGGCTACCTGTTCATTGTACACACAAGGCTCTTGATAATACCCGTGGGAGACTCTGATAGTGCATGGTTGTGAGTGAGTGCGTTACCCCACACTGTAATGAGCTGATCAAAATTTACAGAGTCTATCCCGCATCGCTGGTTCCCCCAAACTATAAAGTTAACAAAAATACTATGAACCACATCCACAGCACGGTACTGTAATCAGGGAAGAATTATGGGTTATGCAGATGACAGTGAGTAATTTTGCACATTTAGAAGTAACATGTATTATGAACTGCATCTCGGATCACAGTTTGACATCAAGTTCCCAACTATGAACTCAGAGCTCATGGAAAGGTGCACCGTCACATACATTCCCCTTAGGAAATGTTTGGCAGTTCCTTCATTCAATTGCAGCTTTTATAAAAATGTTTACCTGAAGGGAGACTAAGAAGAAAAAAAACACAGCCGTTCAACAGCAAGCTGGCATGATACTCAAAAGTAGTCATGATTAAAGTGTGCAAAACTACAACAATGTAACAAATAGGTAAAATCTTCCCAGCGTCTTACCTGTAGAAGCAGTGCCTTGAGAGTGTGGAGTGCTGAGAAGATGCAAGTCTCTAAATTAGAAAACCGGGGGGTGTTTGCCCTCCCCGTTCCAGCAAAGCTACTGTTCTACCCATAAGTAATAAACTGCCTCTTCAAAGTCGTCCTGACCGTGGTGGGCACGGGCAGTGGCTGGAATCACTGCCAGAAAGCCTGTCGCTGCTGCTGCTTCTGCAGCCTTCTGCCTTCGCAGGGAGACCTAACATAGGAGTGTGCCGGAGAGCATCCTTCGTGCCCCTCCTCTCCCCCTCCTCTTAGCGTGGTTTTTCTTCCTATCTGAGTGTGTGCGTGTCTCTCTCCCTCTCTCCCCAGCCCCCCTCCCCTTCACTCTCCCCCATCACTAATGGAGAGTTACCATTTGGCTTATTCGGCAGACAGTCAAAGAGGGCAGGCTGGCAGGCAACTGTGCAGTCCTCCTCCCCTGCTGAGACACATGAATGTGTTGTGAATTAAAGACAAAGCCCGGGACCAGAGCAGCGCATTACTACCTGAAACAGCACTGCAATGATGCTCCGCACCGAGACTCCGCAGGCAGCCCGGCAGCCCGGCAGCCTCGCAGCCAGGCAACCGGGCAGCCAGAGGGCTGGACCAGGTTCCCTCTGCCCTCCCCTCCTAGGAACGTGCGTCTTAAAAGTTTAGCTCAGGACTTTGCTTCCCCTCTAGGGGACCTTGTTTTCTGTCTGATCATCTTAAACAAAAAGGGTTTTAGTTAGTTTCCTATTATGTTAAACCTGGAGAACCTAACTAATCCCTGAGTTGTTGCCAAAGTAACTGAATTTTCTAACTTTTGAAGATAAAGATAAAGATCAGGTCTGTTCAGCCTCAGATAAATGTGTTCCTGGTAGCCGGAAGATGGATTTCTCTAGCCTCCGTATTCCTACAGGGACTGAGTGAGAAGAGGTTGGGGGCTGAGGTGAGCAGACCCACACACAAAAAGCATCAGTATCTCACAGGTGCCAGAAATAGACACTGAAACAAACTAAAGTGAAATTGATGAACAAGTCCGGAGGAACGTAAGTGCAAAGGAATGAACAGAGGGAATAACTGGGACTCACTGATCTCCTATAGCTATTATGCAGGTTTGATAACCGAAAGAGATCCTACATATATAGTTCCTATTATTCAGGTTTGATAACCAAAAGAGATCCTACATACATAGTTCCTTTTGGGTAGTTTTTGCTAGTACTAATATATAAATAAACACAGGATTCTGCATTAAGAAAAGATTTAGTTGATGATAGCCTGCAGGTGTTTGCCTAAGGAAACAGAGATTTTTTTTTCCACATTAAGAAGCTACAGGAAGTTACTCAACTATGACTATATGGCTTTAAGTTGCACAGCCCCAAATAATGGCCCTGCATAAAAGACCACTAGGACGAGTCTTTTAAAAAGTACCATAATGTAATGCAGACATTAGTTTGGGGGAAATTAATTAACATTAGATTTATCTATACATGCCAAAACACTTGAAAAAAAATAATGGCTGAAATAAAATACACATGAATGTCTGTCCCTCACGAAGAGGAAGTGTGGGGCTAAATCCAGGGCTGCCGTGAGCTCCACGGTCAACAGGGACCTGGCTCCTCTATACTCAGCCACCCTCAACGTGGGACAGATGGCTTTCCAAGCGGTGGCCCCCAAATCAATGCCCACACTTCAGAAAGAGACAAGAATGAGGAGGAAAATGCCCCTTATTTAAGTTTATATACTGGAAGAATACCATGCTGCACATGACATTTTTTTGGACAAGAAATGAGCCATATAACCATGCTGCCTAGCCAGGAACCTAAGTACTCTCCTACTAGGGAAGAAAGAAGTAATGGAGTGTGGGAGGGTATATAACAATCCAGTAAGATAAGGGATCATGGCTACTGTGAATGATAACACAACATCTATCCCACCTTCATCACACTGCGTAGCTGCAGTGCAGCTCAGGTCCTTGGTTCCATTTCTAGCAGGGGACCCTGTTTAGTCTAAGGCAATCATGGTAACAGCATCACCTGTGCTGGAAATGATTGTTAAGGAAGCCAGCCAGGCCTGAGCCATTTAGAGTGTGATAGTCACTTGGTGGCAGTTACTGGCTCAAGGATGGCATATTTTTTTTTAACACTGACCCACTCCTCACACCTTCCAATAGAAGGGGATAATTGCTCCACATGAAAGAAAGGATTTAGGATCTAGCTTTAAGATGAATATGACAATTTGGACAAAGAGAAACGATCCAGTTACTTGAAATCCATGAAAAAATTTTTTAAGCCTCAGCCAAGGGCATATCCATTGACTCTACAGAGAGTAGAAGGGAGGGAGAGAAAGCAAAGCATCAATGTGGTCTTATACGTACCCGACCAGGGATTGAACCCACAACCTGAGTACCTGAGTATGTGCCCTTACTGAAAATGAAACCCACGACCATGTGGTGTATAAGATGATGCTCCAACCAACTGAGCCACACCAGCCAGCCTGAAACCCATGAACGTTTAGATAAACCAACCCTGAAGCCAACATTGACTCTAAGCTTCTAGTTATATACACCCATATGTCACTTTTTTTTCAGAGACACTTTGATTTGGCTTTCTGCTAGTAACCAAAAGCATTCTCAATTTTATAAGAAATCAAGCAATGTTATTCAGCATTTCATATGTAACTCCTTGTCTTCAGTCTTAACACCCTATGTAAAATTCCATGGCCCCGTGGTATCTCTTTATTAAATGAACAATAGGAAATATAAAGGACATCATAAATCTCTACTTTTGCAGATCTTAAAACTTTCAATTTATTAATTTGAAATGGTTTCTAACAATTTAATTTTTCTAAAAATTTAATTTGACATCCCATTAAGATGATTAGAAATCCAATTTGTTTATGAGTTGGGGACATGTCACAAGCCCAATATATTTCAATTAACTGTTGATTTTTGTTATAATTATTACCTCTCAGGATTTACCTAGAGTAATAGACTATCCCGTGTGCCTCTGCTCTCACTTCAGTGCATAATAATAATTATTGTATTTTTAATTGCTCAAAGTCTCCCGTGGGCTTGTTTACCTTATGTCAAATCCTACTTTATGTATTCATAATATACAAACTCGTATAATCTTCACAACAGCTTTAGGAGTGTATAACTATTATCCTCATTTTATGATTAAGAAATGGAGTCACACACACACATAGCCAAAACTGCACAAGAAATAACAAGGAAACCTGGATAGTCACACGTAGAGTAAATAAACTGATTTTATAATTTTAAAAAAAAACTTCCCATAAACAAAACCCTCCAGGTCCAAATGATTGTACTTTTCAATTCATCATTCAAGAAAGAAATGGCATTGATTGACACCGAAACTTCACAAGCCTGTGCAGAACACTGAGTGAGAAGAAACACTGACCAACTGATTTTATGAAGCCAGAAGTACCTTGACACCAACAATGGAAAAACACATCACAAAAGAAGGAAAAAAATGGATCCCTCATGAACTAAGATATAAAAGTCTTCAACAGAATATTGCAGAGAAAATCTAGCAATATATGACCATTTCATACAAAATCTAGTGTATGAAAAGGATAACACATTATGACCACCAAGGGTATATATCTCAGGAATTCAAGTTGCATATTAAAAAATCAAGCAATAGAATTTGTGACTTAATTAATAAGAAAAGTAATATTATCATCTTAATAAATGTAAAAATTTTCAACATCCTCTTATAATATTTTTGTCTACTCTGCCCTCTTTTATTCAATTGTATATTGGATATTCAGCCACTGCAGTAAAAAAGAAAGAAAAGGCACCCAAAATTGAAGCAAGTTACCTCCACTATTAGTCAACATAGCTATGTATATAGAATACCCTAAAGAATTCTAAAAAATAAAAAGGTATCAAAATACATTTTATGTCTAAACAAATTTATTAATAAATGTAATAAATATATATAAACTATACCATTCCACAATTATAAGAATAATAATTTGATTTAAAAATGGGCAAAGAGTGAAATACATATTTTACAAAGGAAGATGTACAAACAGCCAATATGCACATAAAAATGCTCCAAGTCACCAGCTACCAAGGAAAAGCAAAACAAAGGCATAATGAGGTAAATACACTCCCACTAGCTTATGGAAAATTAAAAGGACCAATGCTACCAAGTACTGGCGAAAATGGGAATAAACTGGAAGTCTCATACATTTTCATTTTAGAGAATACCTGGCAATTGATTATAAAGTTAAACATGCATGATTCAGGAATTCGATTCCTCAATATAAAACCCAAGAGAAAAATTTAAAAAATAGGCCACATAATACTTGTACACAAATGCCCATAACAGCTTTTATCAATAAACAAAAAAAAAACCACGATAAACAATTTCCATCAATATATGACTAAATAAATAAACTGTGGTATATCTATACAATGGAATAGTTCTTGGCAATAAACAGGAACATACAACATCCAAGAATAAGATTCTCTAATGTTTCACTTATGTACAATTCTGGCAAAACAAAAATTAATGTAACTAATAGAAAACAAAGATCAGCGTTTGTCTGAGACTGGAGAGACATACTAGCTACAAAATGGCATGCGGGTATTTTTTAGGAAGAAACCATTCTATGGGCTGATTGTGGTGGTGGTTACAATAGATTTATATAAAATCTATGCATAGATTTCAAACTCTTCTCACTGTATACTTAAAATAGGTACTTTATTTTATGTAGATTATAGTTTAATAAAGTTAACTTAAAAGAAATAAAAGAGAAACTGAACCTCTGACCATTAACTTGCTCCAGGTCATACTGGTGGTAAGTAGCAGACTGCAATTTGAAACCTAATTTTTTTCTTCTTATCAACTTATTTATGGTGACTTTTGACAAATTTAGAAATGTTTTTGAGTTGCAAGAATGAGAAATTTAAGGTGGATGGTAGACATGGAAAGAGTCAACGAGAGATGGTGGGAATTCCCCTGAACTGGAACCAGCATCGTCAGAATTTGAGGCAATTCTAGAGATGAGCCACTCAATCTATTCTTCATGGGGTCTTTAAAAATATTTCAACTCTCAATACGGGCAATTGATTCTTATCCTCTTACCTATAAATCTCCTTTGAGTTTCTGCTGATTTATATTAGGCAGCTCAGGCTGCTGTGACAGAATGCCATAGATGGGGGGCTTAGATGTCAGACATTCGTCACAGTCCTGGAGGCTGAGAAGTCCACCGTTATGGAAGATCTAGTGTTTGACAGAAAGCTCACCTCCTGGTGGAGAAGAGAGGCAGGGATCTCTTGTCCCCTCCTTTCATAAGGGCACCCATCCCCTCGTGGAGGCTACCATCTCACGAGCTGATCTAACACTTGGGAGGTGTCCCAAGACCTCCACCTCCTAATGCCACTCCACGGGGGGTCGGGTTTCAACATATGAATTTGGGAGAAACATGCATGCAGTTCATCATAGTCAACCTCTCTACTTTAAAATAACTTCATTTTGCAATACCCCTTTATACATTTCTTTCTGCCTAGTATTTTCTACTTACTCAAGGTCAAATGCCCAAGAGAAAATCTGATTGGCCCAGTAGATTTGGGCTAATTTCCAATAGCCTTTTCATAGTCAATGGCAAACTCCCCATTGGCTTTCCTTGGGTGTGGTGCCCAGTCTTGGACCGATTAGGTGTGGCGTGTGAGATGAGGCGTATGTGGGAAACACAGGCCTGCCTGGATAAGATTATGAATGTGGTAAATGCCACTAGGAGCCTATCCAGCATGGGGTAACAATCTGTTTCCTCTGAAATTATTGCTGATGTCTGTGAGGTATAGGTAGATGAATACATGTATAAACTTATTTGTACAGACATATGGACACACATACCCAAATGTACACACAAAGACATGCATTCCTCATGGACAGCACAGATTCTAAGGACTTAGAGTTCAAGTCCAGGCTAAGGCCTTATGTTCCTTTTTTTTCCCTAACCCCATCCATTTGTTTTTATTAAACTATTCCTCCTTGCAGCTTTCAAAACTGTGTTGTGTGTGTGTGTATTCTCAAACATAAAGAGAAATAATTCATTCCTCTTAGATGTCATGGAAACATAATATAAAATGTTCCTCCTCTATATTTTTTATATTAAAGATTCTTGACATGTAAATAAACAGTGTTGAGTTTAATTTTTAAGATGCTTAAAGAACACTGAGTTTGAATTTGCAGACCCATTGCAAGCCTCCTACACTCAAATCTACTCCACCAGTCAAATTAGTGATGATGACCCATAAATAGATAATTAGAACAATAGAAGAGGCTAATAAGTAAATATTAGTCATGCCTACTGCATGGGGTGATTATAGTTCAACCCATTCAAAATTCTCGTAGCAAATTAGTTTCTAACTTCATAAGAAAACCACTATTTAATCTACCTCTTTGAATTTTTCTTTTCTGAACAGATGAAAAAAATACCATTATAAAATTTTGAAATAAAACTTGGCCTCAGTAAAGCTCAGTCTGAATTAGCAATTTTCCTTTCATGGGTCAGAAAATGTTAACAGTTAGAATGATGCATAAAATAGTACAAAAATAACATTGTACAAAAATATGTATTTGAAAGTAGCACTATTATCGCCCGTACACGTAGCTAGGGAGGCAGAGTTAGGCAGGCAGAAAGGTCCAACTCATTTTCATGCTGCGCTGTTTTGACTTGTTGCTACCACCGTAGCCTTGTACTTCTTGAACTAAATACCTGAGGTATCACATTTGAGTATTACTAATGACAAGAAATATATTTGCCTATGAAAGAGCTTATTTTCAGTTGGTTGACAGAGCCACACATTTTTATAAAATGAGTTAATATAAAAATAAATTCCCCGTAAATTCCCTTAGTCTAAGCTTTGCCTTTAGAAACTCATTAACCTCCTTTATATACTGATTTATATAATGTTTGAAAACAGCTCTCATTTAATGCCTCAACTCTTTCCCCACCTTTCTTTTATTCCAATAAAACATGACTAATTTTCGCTAACTTTAAAAAAAATTGTTAAATATTTTATTTATTTATTTTTAAGAGGAAAATAAAAGAGGGGAAAGGAGAAAGAGAGGGAGAGAAACATCAATGTGTGGTTGCCTCTTGCATGCCCCCTATCGGGGACCTGGCCCGCAACCTAGGCAGGTGCCCTGACTGGGAATTGAACCGGCAACTCTGGTTTGCACACCCATGCTCAATCCACTGAGCCACATCAGCCAGGGCTAATTTTCATTAACGTTTATGGGACATGTTTTAAAATCTTTTTTTATTCTATCTATAGTTCACTGAATTCACTTCTATTTGTCAAAATTCTTTAAAAATGTGTCCAGATGGAGAAGATCGCTTTCTAGCTGTCTACTTAACATCTAGAATTCCTTCTGCATGCTATCCATCCTCACTCGCATTTAAGTCCTCCTTGTACCCAAATGACTCCACTGGAGTTGAACCTAGCCACTGGCCACAGCAATTGATTCAGAAAATGAGATGGGCTTAATTAACACAGGCCTTTCTGAGCTAACCTGGCACTGAAATAGAAACTGTTAAGGAAAGAAAGCTCTCGTTCTACCAGCATGGCTAAACCAGAGACATAATGTTAGAGGAATGGGTGGCTAGCTGGCTATTCCATGTATTTCATCTGAGAAATCATCTACTACAGAGGAAAGAAGAGGTGAGCAGACACAAATGCCTCACACCAGCCACATCCAGAGATGAAGGAAGCCTGGCCTTGCACCATATATTACAGGCATTAATTTCCTTTCTTACTTAAGCCAACTGAGTAAGAATGCTTTACACGGAAACTTGGAAAGTCTAATACCAGAGATAACCCCGAAGTATCCTAGCAATGTGGACGCTGTTAGACAGATGGAGTCAAGGGCAGAGACTGAAAGAAGGAGAAAGCCTGGAGCCATTTAAACACATGACCAAGAAGAATGCCTGCGGGTCAATAATTCCCCAATAGTGAGAGGCTGGGGAGAGCGCAGTGCCAAAGGCAAACCCGGAAACCAGAAACAGGGGAAACTGGCCCAAGCAGAGGAACACGCCTTATCCAGGAAACAAACATTAAAAAGTGCACATAGTGGGCTTATGGGGAATGCACAGCAACATTCATAAAAGATTCGCCTTTCGACACTTGCCAGGTCTGAGAAGGCGAAACCAGCTTAAGGCACGGTAGACAATTAAGAATTTTCCTGCCTCCTGACGCATCATTCCTCCCCCTCCTTTGACTTGATTGGGGTAAAAAAGCTGTAGTGAGCTACGGGGATGGAAGAAAAGGGGACCGAGTCACCTTCCTCAGCTTCCTACCTAGACTGCCTTTTTGGGGTGAAAGGAGATTATTTTAACTGCTTTGAAGTGGAGGAGTTTTATTATTGTGTGACTGTATGTTTAATTTCTAAGTTGAGAAATAGTGTCATCGCAGCACAAAGCGGCCATGAAATATTTGGCTAAGAGGGTTGAGACAACTCAGTGAATTACCCAAGTTTTCATCCAGGAAAGTGGAATCCTCTCTGAGAGGGGATTGAAAGAACCAGTGAGAGACCAAAATACAGACACTGTCTCATTGCTTTCCCCAAAGCCTCATCCCCTCCATCCAACACACATGGATAAGGTGGAAAAACACTGGCAACCACCTCCCTAAAATCCAGATGTTCTCTCTGCTTTCCTTTCATCATTCTTAGCTACACAATTTCAGAATGCAAATAAATTAGTCTGTAATGACTAGTTTTAGTGCAACCATGCTGCTGACAAATAAGCATAGCTTTCTTTTTTGAATATTCACAAATGTTCTGATTACTATTTCTTTCTAAAGTTATTAAAGTGACTGGTGTCAAGTTTATCGGTTGTAATTGCTGTGCATAAACCTTACTTTCAATATTAGGGTAACTGGAATGTTCCTTAAGTGCCATTATAGCAGGGGAAGGCTTCTGAGTGGCTTTCTCAGAGACCCATGAAGACGAAGATCAATGACTAAGTTGATAAACTTTCTGAAACCACAGAGATCAATTTAGATAACTTCCTGTTTCTCTTGCCGTTGTTGGATCGTTTCTTGGGTGAGAGTGATTAGGCTGGACAATGAGCTTGGGAATATGATGTGCTCTATTGTCAGTACTTCAAAATCGCAATGAATTCTCTTAATGCCACAAATCCTCCAGTTACCTAACTGTGGTCGGTGTTTTGTTAAGCCAGAGAACAAAAGAATTTGGTTTGTTTCCTTTCTTGTTAGTGGCCTATGGCTTTTTACAAATATTGCCTTTGGTGGCTACACTGTCAAAGAACCACATGATTTTAAAATTAGTATGGCAGTTTGTCAAGGACAGCAGCATTGAGGATACTGACCCAGCTGAAGGATAAGACTGACCTTCACAAGGCCATTGTTTTTCTCTTTACTCTACATTTCTTTTTTTTTAACTTTATTTATTTATCTTTAGAGGGGAAGGGAAGGAGAGAGGGAGAGAAATATCAATGTATGGTTGCCTCTTGTGTGTCCCCTGCTGGGAACTGGCCTGCAACCCCGGCATGTGCCCTGACTGGGAATCGAACCATGATCCTCTGGTTTGCAGGCCCGCGCTCAATCCACTGAGCTACACAAGCCAGGGCTATATTTCTTATATTTAAAATTAAAATCTCTCAATTAACTTGTATTTCCAATACAGTTCTGGAGACATTCTAATAAATCAAGGATTTACAATCTATATTCTGAATATTAATTCCTTGATTTATTGGAGATATTTTTGAACACTATTACTCTTTATGTTAAAATTAAGGAGAAAGACACAGTATAATTTAAAAAGAAAACCTTTACCCTTTGAATTAAAAAATATTTTAATAGTTACTAAAAGATGCCGCTGACAGCTACCAAATCACAGAACTTGTACAAAGAACTTGATGATGCAGATGAAATTTTCTCATCTGAGTGTAACATTCTTACTGCTTTTCCTAACATCCATGTGCTGGCCTAAGATTGCCAAGTTCTTCCACCTCATGTATTATTGTCAATTCCTTCAGCACACTTGTAATGGTTAGTGAAATGTGCCTAATTTCAAAAGCGGTGCCCTAAAACTACAGATATTCTATCATTTAGTCTAATTTTATAACATCTTTTCTGTTTTGCTTTCCATAACTACCAAATATGAAAAGACACGCCCTGGCTGGTGTGGCTCAGTGGATTGAGTGCGGGCCTGCAAACCAGAGGATTGCGGTTCGATTCCCAGTCAGGACACATGCCTGGGTTGCAGGCCAGGTCCCAGCAGGGGACTCGCGAGGGGCAACCATACATTGATATTTCTCTCCTTCTCTCCTTCCCTTCCTCTCTAAAGATAAATAAATAAAATCTTTAAAAAAAAAAAGAAAAGAAAAGACGCTTATCTAAGTAAACTACCCTATTCTCTTCTCCTTCGCCGGATTCAGATCTTTACTGAGTTTGACACTCTTATTTTGATAACTCCAGAATCATTTTCCTGTTCTGTACACTCCTGATGATATGATTTGCCAGCATGCAAATCAGAAAAGAAAGTAAAAAAGGAAGCTAGAAAGGGAAAAGGAAAAGGGAAGGAGGGAGGGAGAGAAAGAAAGAAAGTGAGAGAGCAAGACAGGGAGAGAGAGAAAGAGAGAGAGAGGGAGAGAGAAGAAGAGAGAGGAAGAGAGAGGGAGGGAGGGAGGGAGGGAGGGAGGGAGAAATACAGAGCCCTGCAAACTTAGAGCGCAGAACAAAAGCCCGTCTAAGTCTATTTATTATCTTCTGTAAATTTTGTCCAGGTCTTCTTCTGTCCTCTGTACTTCTCCCATTTTGTTTCTGAAAAAAATTTTAGACTTTTGTGGATATAATACCTACTTAGCTACTGACAGACATTTGAATCTGTATGGCGTATTTCTGCACCTTCATGGTGTATGAAAATTCTTCTAAAAAATTGTATCAAATGAGATCTACCATTACCTCAAAAAGAAGCTATTTTGCTTTCTCACTGTTCAGTGCTAATATTATGAATTTATTCACTGAAGCTAGGAATTTTCCTAGACTGGCTCTCTTTGACTCACTTTATAGATTACTTTTTAAAATGTCAGTGGTCTATAAAAAATGAAATTTAATTCACAAAACGAGTACTGTCCCAGCTTCCCAATTTCTATTCTCTTCTTATCTTCTGCATTTCCTTCTGCAAAATGCCTCTTTTACTTGGCATGCAGCACATAGTGTTTCCTTTTTTATAAAAGTATTGTTAATCCAAATTTATCTCTTAATTATTAAAGTGGAGATCATTGTACTTACCTCATGATTTTTTTTTTTTTTGCAGGATCTGTAAAGTGTCTGGTATACATGAATGCTCAGTAAATGCTAGGAACTTCTTTTTCTGCTGTTATTATTTTTCACATTCTCTCACACAACTCACCTTTTAATATTAGCTAAATTCGCACTATTCCCTCGACCCCGTTTCTGCCTCTACGCCTCTGCTTATGCGGGACTTTTTATCTAGGAAAACCTCTTCTCATCAGACACCTAATTCTTAAACACATTTTACAAGATCTTTTTCCAATCCCGTTAAGTCTTCTCCTCTAATCTGTGTTTACTGCGCTCTCCTCTAATCTTTAGCGCTCACTTTCTAGTATTCTTCTTGACGCCTCACTATCTATTATCTTTTCTATAGTTTCAATACATAGTAAATTGTGTGTGTTTAGTGATTTATCTTTCCTCCAGGACTATCTAGTTCTTAAAGGCAGTAATGCCTTTTTACTTCCTATTCTATTACTCATGTGTTTCAAATTTTTTAGATATTTAATAGATATGAACACTTCATTGAAAATGTATTTAGACTATATATACACATATTTTTTTATGGATAAGGTAATGATGAATGAGAAAGGAAGGCTCATATATGGTTCAATGTCTTTTCTCCAACAGCACAGGTTGGTTTTTCTCAGGTGTTAGATGTTTTTCTTTTTGTATTTATTTTTAAGTTTGCTTTCTACTGAAAGAGATTTCTAATCTGATGTTTCGGCCCTAGTTAAGGCGCTTTGTGTCAAACTACAAATTATCTTTTTAAAAAATACGATTGTTTTTCTTCTTCAGCTTTAGTTCCCCTCCCATGAATAAAATCCATAATCTGGGTCATCTGAAAACAGGTGACAGTTTGCAGCGAATTTGAAAACAATATTTTAAAGAAATATTGTGTAGTTATAACAAGTTACTTCTGATGATACAGGCAAACCAATGGTCACAAGAGGGGCATGCTAAAAAATACAGTGACAAAAAAAAGAATAAAATTTTGTTTGAGATACACACAAAGGAGGAAGACATGTTACAGGCACCCCTGGAAAATACTGCAGCTTCTGCTCCAGACTGCTTGCAGTAGAGTGAGTCACACAATTTCTGTGTTTCCCAGTGCACACACAAGTTGTGTTTACACTATACTGTAGTGGATGAAGTGTCCAATGGCATCTTATTTAAAGAAAAGCCCATACCTTGATTTAAAAAATACTTTACTACTAAATAATGCTACCCATCATCTGAAACTTCAGTGAGCTGTGAACTTTTTATCACCTTAGAGTCTTGCCTCAAGGGTGGTAACAGCCCCACTGGTCAATGTGGTGGTCACTAAGGGCTGGGGTGGTTGTGGCAACTTCTTAAACTAAGACAACAACAAAGTTGGCCACGTGGATTGACTCTTCGTTTCACGAATGAATGATCTATAGTGTGAGATACTCTTTGACAGCATTTACCCACAGTAGAGATTCTTTGAAAATTCAAATCAATTCTTTCACATGCAGCTCTACTTTATCAACTATGTTTATGTAACAATCTAATTGCTATCACTACAATAACTTATACAGTGTCCTCACCAGGAGTGGATGCCACCTCAAGAAACCACGTTCCTTGCTCATTCTTTAGAAGCGACACTTCATCTGTCATATTTTTATCATGAGATTGCAGTATTTCAGTCACATCTTCAGGCTCCGTGTCTAGTTCTCTTGGCATTTTCAGTTACTTCCTCCACTGAGGTCTTGAAGGCCAAATAGTTACCCATGAGGGTTGAAATTAACTTCTTCCGAATTCCTGTTAATGTTGATAGTCTGACTTCTTCCCGTGAATCCTGCACATTCATAACGGCATCTGAATGGTGAATACTTTCCAGAAAAGTTCCAAATTTGTTTTCCCCAGACACACCAGAGGAATCACCATTTATGGCAGCTGTAGCCTTATAAATGCATTTCTTAAATAATGAGACTTCTAAGTTGAAATGACTCCTTGATCCATGGGCTGCAGAGTGGATGTTGTATTAGCACACATGTTGTATTAAACAGCATCGATCTCACTGTACAGCTCCATCAGAGCTCTCAGGTGACCACGTGCACTGTCAATGAGCACAGCAATCGTCAGTGAGCATAGCATTGTCCATGGCATAGCAATTCGGGAGGGTATCTTAGAAGAAGAGTTGGGTTGTCCAGATTTCTTATTGCCCCCTGTGGCACACTGGCAACGTGAGCTTATTGATACACGTGAAGGCCGTGGGGTTCTCACTGCGCCAGAGGGTTTCCATGTGTAGCCTGCAACATTGGTCTCCAGCAGGACTGTTACCCTGTTTTTAAAGGCCTTGAAATCTGGCATTGACCTGGCCTCCTTATGGATAAGAGTTCTTTCAGGTATATGTGTCGAGAAGGAGGTTTCATCCATGCTGAATATTTGCTCTGACAAGTAATGTTCCTCCACAATTAGCTTATCTAGAGTTTCCAAAATTTCTTCAGCTGCCTTCACATGGGCACCGGCAAACTCATCACTCACTTCTATATTACACGATGGATAATTGGTGTTGAATTGCTTAAATGACCCAGAGCTAGCAATATGTTTAACATTATAGTTGGATTCAGCCATTACTTTCAACATCACCCAAAAATCCAAACCCTCTTTGTTTTGGCCATGGTCCTGGTGCTGAGAGGGATAAGCTTTGGGGGTCGGGTCTTCAATTCAGGTGCTTAGAAGTTTCTCCACGTCTGATACACACCCTTTTTGAATTTTTCTCAGCCTGACTGCCCTCAGTGAAGCAGATTCTTCAGCAGCTCCCGTCCCTTCATTCTTCTTCTTCAGATTTGTGAAACGGGACAAGCCCGACTGGGTAGCACGTGCCATGGGTAACTCCCCACCCCCGTTGTCCTTAATCACTCTTCACTTCGTCTCCAGGTCAGTCACTGGATGTGGATTCTTGATGCTCGGGGGCCACAATGAACAAAACAATATGAGATTAAATTGAGCACCAAAGAAAATGATGTCATTAAGAGGAGGGGTAACCATGAGAAGGATGAGACTGTTGTGAGCATAATTCGGCGTACTGTTTCACAGCCAACTTTTCATTTTTGCAAGTAGGAAGAGTACACTCTAAAATAATGATAAATAGTTTAGTAAATGCACAAACCAGCCACACCGCAGTTACAATCATTATCAAGTGTTATGTATTATACATAATTGTAGGCTCTACATACTTTGATATTACTGGCAATGAAGTGGGCTTGCTCACACCAGCATTACTACAAGCACACGGGTAATGCATTGCACTAGGAGATTACAATAGCTATGAAGTCACCAAGAAAAAGAAATTTTCTACTTCATTATAATCTAATGGGACCACAGTTGCATTTGCACCTCACTGTTGACTTAAAGTCATTCTAAGGCACATGACTGTAATGTTGATAACATCTATGCTTCCTTTATTGTCTCTGGGAATTACGCTTTTGAGAAGATAATGGAAGACCATTCTAAAACCGGTTTTGTCTCTCTCTCATCACCAAGATACACCCGAAAGACACAGATGTTCAATTTAGCTTGTTCTAAATTCTATTGCTTGTAATTAGAGTATTTATTTTTTGCATAATGAACCCATAATGCTATGGATAACATGGAAATTTCAAGATTTGTTAGAAGATGTATTTATTTACTTATTTATGTTTAGAGAGCAGAGGGAGAGAATCATTGATGACGGAGAGAGACCGATCCGCTGACTCTTGCGCATCCCCAGCCAGGGATCTGGCCCATATGCCCTGGTTGGGAATTGAACTTGTGACCTTTTGGCTTGCAGGACAACACTCGACTCAAGGAGCCACACCAATACGGGTGGAAATCTCAAGGCTTTTTTTGGTTTTTGTGTGTGTGTGTGTGTTTATCTTTAGAGGGGAAGGGAAGGAGAGAAGGAGAGAAATATCAATGTATGGTTGCCTCTTGTGAGTCCCCTGATGGGAACCGGCCTGCAGCCCAGGCATGTGCCCTGACTGGGAATCGAACCGTGATCCCTTTGGTTTGCAGGCCCGCGCTCAATCCACTGAGCCACACCAGCCAGGGCCAGGGTTTTTAATGCATGATAGCATTTATCACAAGCCAGGGGATACTAAACTATTTCTCTAGCATAAATCAATCTAACTAGAAACATCACCTAAATTTCACTATGTACCAGCTTTTATTATGTTTGTAAGTTGGATAAAAAGTAATATTAGGCAATTGTTTAAAATGGCTCAGAATGCCCTGGCTGGTGTGGCTCAGTAGACTGGATGCCAGCCTGTGAACCAAAAGGTCGCTGATTCAATTCCCAGTCAGGGCACATGCCTGGGTTACGGGCCAGATCCCCAGTAGGGGGTGTGCAAGAGGCAACTGAACATTGATGTTTCTCCCCCTCTCTTTCTCCCTCCTTCTCTCTAAAAATAAATAAATAAAATCTTTTTTTAAAAGGGCTTTTTAAAGAGGGAAAACGAAGTAGTCAAGAAAAATACCTCTGAGTATCTTTATAAAACAGATGAACCACATTATAAAGGAAAATAAACATGCTTTTTCCACTTAGTGGTCTGTTTCCTTTCATTCCAAGTGAGTACAGACATACTATGTTTGAATTCATAACACCAAATTCAAGGCAAATTTTTGCTTGTTTGCTTCTTTTGGTTTTCATGTGTACAGTTAAATCTTAGAATTTAGCCTCAATTTTCAAATTTATTCAAGATCGTCTATAATATGTCCCAATAGCCTCCTCCCAAAATTATTTTTAGTAACTGACTGTTAAAATGTCCAAACCATGTGGTTTTCAATACTGATGAAACATATTTCTGTGGTTTTCCTTTGTATCAGTCACTAAATATTTTACCCTTTTTTGATCTTTAATTTCCTTTGTGTAGTACTTTATGATACACCCCAGACTCGTGCCTGCTACCATTTGCCTTCAACACAGTAACTGTTCAGCCATCTCAAAATCTAATGTGGAGCCCAAATTTTACAAGCAGCTGTACTGCCTCATATACTTTACTTTTACTGAACTAGTTTGCTTTTAATAATTCCCCTGTGACAACTGAAAATTTTCATTATCTCATCTTAATTATACTTGCTAATTGCACAGCTAATCCCTGTTGTTTAGTCCTTTTACTTGGGTTTCCATAGTGTTTAAAATATAGTGTTAAGAATAATTCACAACGGCCCATTTGACCCACAGAATTCTTTTTCCATTATTAGTATTAATGTCTATGCACTATCATATGAGGTCTGTCCATAAAGTATTCAGCCATGTAGTATGAAAAAGAGAGACATGTACTGAAGAAGATACAAGAAATATTGTACACAGGACAATGATGCCTCAGTCCCCTTCAAAGTGGGCACCTTGGGAATTCACACAGTTGTCCCAAATGCCATCAGCTGACCTTTCATATTTTCCTAAATCTCATGGATGGTGAAATGTCTCCTCTTTCAAAGATGTTTTCAGTTTTGGGAAAAGCCAGAAGGTACAGAGTACCAAATCTGGTCTGTAGGAGGGCTGAGTCACCCGGGTGATTTGATGTTTCACCAAACTCAGAACAAGACATGATGCGTGAGTGGGCACGTGGCTGGGTTGAAGCTGCCAATCACCAATTGCCCAGAGTGGCCGCCTTCTGAATCTTCTGAACAGTTTCTGCAGAGGAAGGTTCAAGCTTGACACCAAATCTGATGCATATTTGTCGCTCACTCACTCAGTCATTTTGCATACGACAGCCGCCCAGTTACACATGCTCACTCAACAGAGTCTACTGACCCCAGTGACTAGCACAGTGAAGCGGTCGTTGTTCATACATGCACATTCCAATCCACTCTCATTGGCTGCCAGGTTACATTGATGCCATGCACTCTGTTCTTGTTATATTAACAATGGTTGAACTTCTTCCGGACAGGCCTTATATTCTTGTATAATTTTAATATCATTTGAAATTGTCAAGCATGTTGTTTATGTGGTTGTGTCTAATAAAGGTAGGGTTTTAATTTTTTAATAAAAAGTAAATAATTTAAAAATTAAATTAAAAATTTAAATTATTATGCTTCCAACATCTTGTGAAGCATCGTTAACATATCCCTCTTAGAAATACAAATGCAGAGCAACAGTGCTTATTTGCCTCACTGGGTTATGAAACGTTCCTCTATGCCCTTGGTATACAGATCGGGTTTTTTGAGGAGAGAGAGAATATTTTTTTATGTGATAGAGAATAGCCCCCAAAAAACTTTTCAGAACAGTGACAGAGCTAATTCTGGAAACTTGTTTCAGAATTTCTATCCTATACTAATAGCATTTTTCTTCTACTAAAACATCCTTATTTCTACAAAATGGTTGAACTTAATAAATAGTGCAGATGCTTAGGTGATATTTATCAAACTAGTTTTATTTTGATTTATATGTTTATCCTCTGACTTACACAGAATATTCAGAGATATTTTCCACTGGGTTTTTTTTTTAAGAGCAATTTTTTAAAATATTTTATTTATTTATCTTTAGGGGGGAAGAGAAGGAGAGAGGAAGGAAACATCAATGTATAGTTGCTTCTCGTGCATCCCCTGCAGGGAACTGGCCCCTGCCAGAAACTGGCCTGCAATCCAAGCATGTGCCCTGACTGGGAATCGAACCGCGATCGTCTGGTTCACAGGCCCACGCTCAATCCACTGAGCAACACCAGCCAGGGCCTTCCACTGGGTTTTTATCCAGCTGTAGCTTCTTCAAAAAAAAAAAATATATACATATATATATATATATATATATATATATATATATATATATATTAGCCCATTAAGGCCTTGGGCTCTGATTATTTTATGGACTTTCTGTTTCAGGTACTATGTGAAACTTTCAGTTTCAGGTACCACAGTAAGAGATATTTCTTGGGTCTTAAGTATAAATTTTTTCATCCTTTTCCTGCTTCAACATTTGTGATATTTTGAAACTTCCCATATCTAGGCTAAAATTCTAGCATTCTTCAGTCTATGATCAAATTTATTTGTCTCTCACCCTGTCACTATTTGGTTATTTGGTAGTGATCCTTAAAAAATAGCATCAAAAGAAGTTTAAAGTTCTCTAAACTCAAAACTTCTTTTGATCTTACTGGGATATTTACTTTCAATTTCATTGGGAAATGTGTCATTATTTTTCATATATGGCTTTTTCAAAAATACACATTTTATTTTCCATTCAAGTATAAAGTATGATTATTATGAAACATTTTAAACACAGAAAGGCAGAAGGTAAAAATAAAACTCATCTATCATCCTACAAAATCTTAACACTTCAGTGCCATATTTTGCTAGTCCTTTTGCTGTGCATATATTATACATAATTAGAATAACGTGATAGATGAAAATTTATATTCCCAATTCTTAAAGTAATTTTTATGCTTATGAAAATAATACATGCCTTAGGCTGTATCAGTGGCATCTAATTTCCACATGAGATAATTTTAATTTTGAAGGGTCAATTTCGGCAGTTAAAGAATTCATTCATAATGTTGTCATTCACTAATAGGGAATAATGGAGATTTTATCATGAAGGAGTTGACTTTCATTTTTATACCATAGTGAAATAATGGGTATTCCAAGCAAATTAATAACATGAAGATGGACAACGAAGTAAAAAGCAAGCTACTGAATAGAAGACGATATTCGCTAATAATACATATTATAAGGGGTTAATAGAAAAAATATATAAGGAACTCACACAACTTAACACCAAATAAACAAACAAACAATCCACTTTTTAAAAAAATGGGCAGAAGGCCAAATAGAAACTTCTCCAAAGAGGAAATATAAATGGTCAAGAGACCTATGAAAAGATGCTCAACATCACTAATCATCAAGGAAGTACAAATTAAAACTACAATGAGATAGCACTTTATACCTGTCAGAATGGTTATCATCAATAAGCCAATAAACAAGTGTTGGCAAAGATATGGAGAAAAGGGAACACCTGTACACTGTTAGGAATGACTGTAAATTGATGGAGCCACTACAGAAAACGGTATGAAGTTTCCTCAAAAACTAAAAATAGAACTACCACATAACCCAGCAAAACACTAATTTGAAAAGACATTATACACCCATGTGTTCACTGAAGCACTATTTACAATAGCCAAGATATGGAAGGAACCTAAATGTCCACTGCTCAACAAATGAAGAAACGTGGTACACATATATAATGAAATACAACTCAGCCACAAAAAAAGAATGAAATCTGGCCATTCATAACAACCTGGATGAACCTACAGTGTAATTCTGCTAAGTGAAACAAGTCAGACAGAGAAAGACAAATACCACATGACTTCACGGTACCATATGTGGAATCTTAAAAACAAAATAAATGAACAAGCAAATGGAAATAGACTCATAGATGCAAAGAGCAAGCTGACGGTTGCCAGAAGGGATGAGCATTGAGGGGATGGGTAAAAAAGATGAAGGATTAAGACATACAAATTGCCGGTCATAAAAGCTGTCACAAGATGTGAAATACTGCTTAGGGGATGCAGTCAGTAAAACTGTCATAACTATGTGTGGTATCAGATGGGTACTAGACTTACCAGGTAATCGCTTCACAAATTATATAAATATCCGATCGCTATGCTGTACACCTAATATCATATTGTATGTCAATTTTTATTTAAAAAGTTAAAAACTAAATAAAACTCATAAAGGGATGAAAGATCGTGTTTGACTCAAAAATATGATTTCACAGAACATAGACGATGAATGCCGCAAATATCAAGTAAAAATTATCTTGCAAAGTAATCTATTATTTAAATTTCACTAATGAAGATAGTAAAACTTATGGGACAATTTTTGCATGAAACCATGTAAAATTCCAGCCCTCAGGGAGCTTGCATTGGACTAGAGAAGCCTAAAGAAGCATCTAATTTTAACACAAGGGAGCATCTCATACAGAAGGAGATGAGAGAGAGGGAGAGAAGGAATGTTTCAGTGAGAGACATTTGAAAATCAAATACATTGGGATTCTACTTACGGTTGTGCCGCTTTTCGACATGCTGCTTAATCTCTCAGTGCTTCAGATTCCACCCCTGTAATACGGGAAATAAAATCATATAGATATATCGATATCAAGGTTGTTGTTGATTTAAATAACAAAATATGCCTACAGTAATAGAAGCCTTCAGTAAATAGCAACTATTACTCATTTCAGTTATAGACCTACTGCCATGAGGAAAATCAGAGAGACTATTTAGGAGGCTGTTATGATACAGAGAGTCTAAACAGTAATGAGAGTCTTAATTAGCATAGTGGTAAGCAGCATAGAAAGGGAAAGTGGCTATTGAGAAGAGTATCACAAAGGTATATGCAACAATCAGTTACAAAGTAAATGAACATGCAAGAAGACCCCAAGATGACTGAGAATCCGACCTCTGTGAATGGGCGAATGCATGCTTTTGGACCCACTCAAGCAAATTAAATCAGAACTTATGGGTTTAGGTGCCGCAGTCTTGGCATTTTTAAAAAGAACTCCAGTTTATTCTGACACATTGCAGGCATTGGGAACCATGTTTGAAATTTTTTATATACATATACTAGTACATACATAAATGCTTTAAAATTAAGTTCACTTTTATTGTAACGGTTTTAGCTTCATAAAAATCCATTACATAGATAATAGGAAAATAAAGGCTACAAAGTTGGTTGCCAGGCTTCCACTTTCTTAAACCTTATGTACTGGGGTGGGTGTCTTGATTAGGAATGGAACCCATTGAGTATTTTTGTTGATAAAGGCAAGGCTCCCCGGACATGGCCAAAGGGAGAGCTTCAAACATCAGCTGTGTCTCTTTGCATAAAGCTACAATGATTTGGAAGCACTGAGAGACAACTCTGGGGAGCAGAAGAGGGGCCTGAGGACGATGAGAAGGGATAGGTGTTCCCAGTCGGAGCACAGTATTCTTAAACATGAAGAAAGGAATCGTCAATAGCAAATTCTACATTCTGTGGAAAAATATCCCTCAGGAATGAATGAGAGAGAAAGAACGAATTCTCAGATGAAGGAAAACTAAGGTAACTGTTGCTAGCAAACCTGCCCTTAAAATGGTTAAAGGAAGATTTCTAAACAGAACATAATAACAAGAGAAGTCTTAAAATGCCAGCAAGGAAAGAAGACCTTTGGCTTAGGTCAAAAGGGTGTACTTTACAAAAGTTTCCCATTTCTTGTAGTTTAATTAATCAAATTGGATGGTTGAAGCAAAAATTATAACATCATTTGATGTGGTACTCACTGCATGCATGTAGAGGAAATGTTTAAGACAATTATAATTAAAAAGCTGGGCAGATAAAAGAACCTAAATGTAGAAAGGTTTTATGTATCACTCAAAGTTGTAAAATGCCAGTACTGTTAGAATGTGATGAGTAATAAATGTATACTGTAATGCCTAGAGCATCCCCTAAAAACTTATACCAAATGCAAACTTATACTCAAAAACACTTCGGGTAAATCAAGATGAACCCTAAACAATGAATAAATAACCCACAGTCCAGTGACATAAGAGAAACAGAGGAAACAAATAATAAAATGGCAGACTTAAGCCATTAGGACGTATCAATTACCACCTTCAATGTAAAAAAAAAATCTGAATGTGTCAATCACAATAATAGAGATTGATAGAATGCAATGAAAAACATGCTTTAACAATATGATGTCTATAAGAAATTCACTTTGCACACAATACAATGACAAAGATAAGTAGAAAACAAAGGGATGGGGAAAGGGAGGTTCTTCTGCACATGTTCATGTAGCTTTTGATATTTTACGCTCATACATACATATTAACTATTCAAAAATAAAATAAACAAATGTTTAAAAGCCACTGAATAAACCAATTCAGAAGTGAAGCTGCGATCAACTTTCTGCTTTTAACAATACTTGGGTAGGGAAAGATGGCCTTTATAAAGATAGTGATAGAGTTTCGGACTTTCCATGATTTACCACTTAGACACTGGAAACACTGTAAAAGATTTTTAGAGGAAAACAGCTCTAGAGAAGGGTGGAAAACTCTGGCTGATGGGCATTACAGATATGTCAGAAGCATGTCAGCCTAGATACACACAGAAACGCGTAAGTCCTCCTGTGCCTGCATGCGTTATCCATATATTTACATACACGTATTTCCACAAATAACTTTTATTGCTTACATAGTGTTCTAGCATGAATCACTGTGGTTATTTTCATTGGTTTCCACTTGTTGAAAAATTGTATTGTTCGTACTTTTTAATTGTCGTGAGGATTGTTGTTTTTCTGTAAGGGATGGCTTTGTTCACCTCTCTCTTACTCTTTAGGGAAAACTCCAACAATGGCCATCCGACCAGAGATCACCCAGATGTTGCCCCTTTGATACGCGCTACTAAATATCGCTCTACAGATATTGTAGTAAGTACAGCACTGTCCTGAGGGCTCTGTTTGATCTTACAGCCCTGGTTTTCAAGGATACTGCAATACAGTGGTCTCATTATCACTGTCAATGTCGAATTGCCAAAGCAGTTGATCCTAAAGTCTGTATGTTACAGTTTCCATCCTGCTCTACATTTGAGGCATGAGTATGTGTGTCATTCACAGAATACTAATAGTCGATGCATTCTTAATTCTCTTTACCACCAAAGTACTGGTATATTTGTTACAGATACTCATGCCCAAGGGAATGATGCAGGTTCTTGGGTGAGCCTTTGAATTTAAATAGGAGATGTGCCAGACAACATTTGGGAAAGAAGAGAGGAGACAGAATGTATTTGCTAGTTCCTGAAAAATGTATAAATACACTTCAGAATCAGGTAAATAATTCTCTCTTGGACATGATATGTATTGACAGCTTAAAAATAATTTATGAAGAGAGACAAAGAGGAGGAAATACTCCATATTATTACCTATATTTATATATATTTGTTCTTCATCAAGATCTCAGTGGTTTCCCATAAAGCATTACTTTGAACTTGCTACCCCTGCACTTCAGTGTTCAGAAGGAAGAAGGACCTGGAGCCCACATGGATTATGATAAAAGAGGCATGAGCATCGTGAGGTGCTCCATGCCCTTGGAACAGCAGTCACCAAGGGACATTTAGAGGCAGCTTATCCACATTTCATGGTTTTAAAGGTAGCTTATCCACATCTCATAGCTTATGCACAACTATAAACACATAGTTCCTACACAGCTTCTTTAAAATACAACTTCCATTGCATTATACCGGTTGAGAATCAGGGTCAAAATAAACAGACGTCAAAATGTAGTACAATAGATATATATGGTATGGATGGTGTGTCACTGTTGACATCTTAAAAGGTAGCTACAATGTTGCGATCACAATGAATGCTTACTGAATGCTAATAGCAAACTGTAAAATCCGTGTGCATTAATCTTCACAATAACCCACATGTGTTGACATTATTTTTTCCAGGGTTCTGATGAGGACACTGTTGAAAGGTTGCCCAAGAAAACATAGGCGGGCAGAGATGGAGCTGTAATTTCAACCACATGATTTCAGATCTCAGGTTCTTCTTACTGTGGGGCCACGTTTTAATTCTCTTAAGCTACATCTGTAGCTAGGTAAACGCACCTCGTTTCTTCTCATTTCTGAGCCTGCTTCTGATGATTCATCTCATAGGTTCTCAAGCAGCTTATTACCGGCTGTCTGCGTCCCTATGTGCTCTACCTCTCTCCTATTTCTTAGGGTTATTCCATTCAGAAGGAATCATGGTCCCCGCGCTTGGACCTCTTTCATGGAACTGCCTTTCTGTGGCATGGCTCTTTCTTTTAAAACATGCCTTACTAATGGAGCCAGACCATCTTGCTTAAGAAAACAGAGCAGCTTTGAAATAAGTTCAGTGCCCAGCCAAAGGAAGGTGAATGACACAGATTTGTGTGTAAATTTATTTCAGTATCATCATAAATAAATAATTCCACACTAACACCTAGAAATCCTATATCTAAATCCATGACATCTTTAGTACCAGAAATATTCATTAGAATATATTATTTTAATATACATTCTTTAAACATCAACTCTAGACTGAGCAGTGTTATAAGCAGTTGAGATTCAGAAGTGAATGAGACTGAGATTTTTGTTTATCATGTACAGCTGTGCTGTCATTTAGAGAAGATAAATTAATATAAAATATTTATATTCAAAGGTGGTCATTTCTCTGGTCAATAATATATTCTATCCTTTTACTAATTGGGCTTATAAGTATATCAATGATGAAATAATTTGATATATTTACTTATGAATTATACTAATCATTTAGAACATAATTACATCAATTAAATATTGGAGGAAGAAGTTATGGGAAAAAAAGCCCTGGCTGGTGTAGCTCAGTGGATTGAGTGCAGGCCTGAGAACCAGAGGATCGCAGTTTGATTCCCAGTCAGGGCACATGCCTGGGTTGCAGGCCAGTTCCCAGAAGGGGATACACAATACATTGTGTGTCCCCGGCAGAGGCAACCATACATTGATATTTCTCTCCCTCTCTCCTTCCCTTCCCCTCTAAAGATAAATAAATAAAATCTTTTTTAAAATTCCTATTCAATAAAAGATCACTTTAAAAAAAGAAGTTATGGGGAAAAAAATGGAGTCCTAGTTGAACAGCACTACTTCTTTTCAAGAAGATATTTTTCAGAATTGCTATTAATGAATAATTTTGAGTGGATTTAAATGTAAAACCCCTTCATACTTACTGATAGATGTCTGCCCCCACTTACAATAGTTAATATATACTTTTAATGAATAGAATGTGTGGATAATTTCTTGTAAATCCTAAACCAAGCCTAATTTTCTGTCCTAATTTATATAAGTCTGTCAGGAAGCGACCTCCTTCTTTGACAAATGGTTCTCTTTTATTACATTTAAAGAACTGTGATTCACTTCCCTATGTAATTAGGAGTAAGATGAATATTCTTGATTCTCATAAAAGGTAGCAGCACAGGGAACGAGTTGTTGGCAGAGTCACTTACTCACGTTGGAACCTCTCTCTCATTAGCCATAAAACCACCCATTTCTGATAAAGTGATCACTGCCAACAGAATGCTTTTTCCTCTAGATTTCTAAGTTATGTAAAGTCTGACATGTTTTCTACAAAAAAAAATGATGCTAAAGATGTCTATTGGAAGAGAATCTCTTTCAGAGGGAGAAAAGGAGCAATGTGACGTCACTTCATATTCTTTTTGTTATCCAAAAGTGGAATGAGAAATCCAGGACAATAAAACCCCCTGTAGTAGTGGGAATGTAGTGCTGTGATGCCATTCTGGAGAGCAACAGCACACTTATTTAACTAAGTAATTCATATACATGCTATATGCCCCATAAATGACACTTCTATGTCCCAATGAAGTTCTCCTATGACTTTCTAAGGGGACATGAATGAGGTTATTCACAGCGATGACTGTAGTTATAAGGAGTCAGAGAAAAGCTGGGTGACGATTTTAGGAGAGTGCATAAGAAAATGGGAGACCCTGTAGAGATATTGTATGGCCTACAGAGATACTGTGTGACACTAGAAAAAAAAAAAACAAAACACAAAAAAAGATGTTCACACACCATGTAAACACAGTATCTTCGAAGCACAGTGCTGAATAAACAAGAAGCAGAAGATGTGTAGCTGTGCCATTTAAGAAAAATAAAGCAAAACAATCATCTCACAGGATAACACTAGTAAAAAGGATGCTTATCCAATACTTTGTGTGTGAGTCCTGGGTGATGAGCTTGGCAGATGGGGACCAGGAGGGAAATAGGCAGAAAGGATGGAAGAAAGGAAGCCAGCAATCCAGCCACACTGGAGATAAAGCGAGTAGAAAGAAAGCTTTGATTTTTAATCTGTACATTTTTTTCTTTTAATTCTATGCCTATGCTGTGAATTTCTTCAGAACTGAAACATGAAAAGCAAGAACTCCTACACGAATCTCATGTTTCCCCAAATCGCTTGAACCAGATCTACTTTTTCAGTCTCTGAGAAATATTACTTCACCTGGAGTAGAAAGTGCAAAGAACATGTAAGACATAGAGTTCTCTTTCTCCAAAGGAGAAATTGCCTGGATGGGGGAATAGAGAAAAATAAACGTATAAACATGGTAATAAAATATATACTTAATATTTTAAATTTGACTTACTTTACAGCTTTTCTAAGATGGATAATATTCCATTGTACGTATATATCACTTATCACATAGGGCTTTGTGGTGATTCCCAGAGACGACACAGTAAATGAACACATGAGACTGGAACACAGTAAAGTCATAATGTGCACCTACTATTATTAACAAGAAAGAAATGAGCACCAGGATGAATTCTGGAAGTAGAAGGTCTGGATATAATTATGTAGGGCATTGTAGATCAAGTCTCTTCAGGAGAAAATTTTTTTCTTAAAAATTAAAAATGTTTTCTAAACTTAATATCTTGCTGGAAATTTTCAAGATATATTTGGCATTCTAGTTTTCAGAAATTTTGATGTCATTACTGGTCTCTGGTCTAATTTTATATGTATCTTTTATATGTTTTATGGAATGTAGAGTCTATGTTACTTAGAGAATAGATATTTATAACATCATCATGTATTGCAACTTTTAGCTTTTTAAAGTGCTTTTATTTCAACTGGAAATAAAAGCTACAATTTATTTCTAAAGTTAGCATTTTCGGGTTTTAGTTTTGATTTGTCTGATATTAAATCATTGCTTCTGCTTCCTTTCTAGTCGCATTTGACTTGAAAGGTTTAAATTGTCCATCTTTTTTTCCCCACTTAGTTTGAACTGAACTCTTTGGATGTATCTATTACCTGCAGAAAGAAGGGTTTGGGCTTGCTTTCTGATCCAAACTTAAAATCATTTTCCTCCATAATAATTGGATAAATCCCATTATAATTCATGGTATTAAAGCCATTCACTCTTCTTTCATACAATGTTATACCTTTCAAAATTTTTATTTTTATATACTTCTAAGGTCTCATGATATGTCTGCCTTTCTTTTGATATTTTTGTTCATAGTCCTTCTAACATCTAAAAAGTTATAATTTTCTCCCACTCTGTTTTTGTAACTATAACTTTATATAAGACCCTTAGTTCTCTATTTTTGTCAACAATTTCTATTCCATTCTAAATGACTCTAAATATGTGGTTTCCTCTTTCTTTCCCTTCTCCCTCTCCTTTATGACCTGCTATAGTCCATAATTTATCTCATCTTATGTTCCCTTTTATTTCAAATGGGCTTATTAGTACATTTCTTGATTTATCTGCTTTGAAATAATTAATTCAACATCCAGCTGAGAAAAATTAGGTAAGCAAAGAACTTATCCCTCTCTGCTCTTCTCTGTTCACATTACTTTCACCATTTCTACATTTTTCAGGGCATATAACATTCACACGCTTTTCTGTTAACCTAGCATTTATACTAGCCTAGTTTTAGTATTAAATGAATTCCACTTTCAGAATCTGTCGTCTCATTCATAAGGACATGAAGCTACATCCCTTGAGCCGTTGTATGTTCAAAAGTATTTAACTCTATTTGAAGAAAATTTAACCCGGTTATAAAATCCACAAAGAAGGGGTTATCTCATCAACCAAGTATTTAAGTTGGGAGTCTGAAGTAAGATTCAATGGGTCCTTTGCGACAATTCCCCCCGCTGGTTACTCTCGCTGCCACATTTCGGGAGTTTGCCAGATCTCAGTGTCTATTTGCTATCCCATTTCCTAAGTAGGCTTTTTACACTGAGAAATCACTAGTACACCCACTGGATGACTGGACCTCCAAAAAAATACGTTGTTAAAACTCACTGTATAAATTCAAACTCACCTCATCTATAATTTACCATTTTCCTATGAATAAAACTTTCAGACAAATAAAATACGTTATTCCTAGGTCATCGTTTTTTGTTGCTGTTGTTGTTGTTTTTAAGCAATGGAGACATTAAGGGTAAGAGTTACAAAGTGAAAATTCATTGGAGCTAGTTCAATGGTCAAAAGAAAATATTCGCCAGCCCCGCGCCTTCTTATTCCTAATACAGTATTTTATGTAACGCAAATACACTCATGGAATTGTTTACAGCCATGTTGAAGAAACTGATAGTATATGGGCCTTTTCACTGGAAATACAAGAATGTTGGAAAACATTAAAAAACTTATTTTAGACCCTCCACCAGCAACAAGATTACAGCTTGCTTTCTGGCGGCAGCCTGGAACCGAATCCGCAATGTCCCCGAGGTCCGCCTGGGTTGTTCCCATGCTGTATATATTACGTCCCCGCAACTGGTTTGAGTGTAACTCCAAATGTGTACCTTTTGATGCCCTTCACCCAGTTTACCCAAGCCCTACCCCATGTCTGGTAACCACCAATCTGTTCTCTGTATCTACAAGCTACTCCCCCCACCCCATTCTGGTGGAAGATTGTGGACCAGTGAACGCGTTTTGTTTTTTTCACAGAAGGCCTGGGGGTGTTTCACTCGTCGGTCTGGGAAGTGGCCTGGGGGTAGTGGCTTTGCAAGAACTAACTCTTTGTGAAAGTCTCCGGCAACAGAGGGACACGCCCTGGGGCCAGGGGCGTCTTCAGGGCGACAGCAACAAAACAAAAACCAGAACAGGAGTAATAAACCCCCAAGGTAGCACCTGTAGAGTGTAAAAGCTCCCCTCTGGGAGGTACTTACCGCTCTGGAACACCGCAGAGGGAGAATGTAGACATGGCATCTGGTGTAAAAGGAACTTTTAAAAAATTGTTCTAAAGAACAAAGAGAGCCTAGAGGGCCAATAGGATGGAGCCCCTTGAATGGTGGAGGGCCAAAGGAGCAAGCGAACAAGATGCCCTCCAGGCTCTGGCCCTGAGAACACATACCTAGTTTCAAACGTGGGCAAAATGAGACGCCTGGCCCTCGGGTGGACGCTGGAGACGGAGGTCGCGCACACAGGCCCCCGAGCCACGGCTCGAGGAGCCTGGGCAGCTTTCCCTCCCGGGAGAGCCCAGTTCTCTCTTCGCAGCACCTGCGGGCCTCGTGCACGGAGCCCGGCGCAGCTGGGGTCAATGGCGAGACCATGTCCCAGCCCACCCTGCCTGCTTCCATGTGGCCTCTCTCCTTCCCCCGGACTTTGTCTTCCAGGTTGTGGGGCTTTTCTCTTTGTTTTGTTTGTTGTTATTTTGAGAGGAAGTGGTCGCATTATGCTGCTGTGGACTTCGTGGGAGGGGGGTTTCAGAACTCCCATCTCGCACCCACTCTGTGGTTCTTTATAATAAATAATGAGAGGAAATAGTGGGCCATGAAGAGAGAGGACCTTGTCAAAGGGCTTCTCTCCTGCTAACGTGTTTATGATATACTCTGAGTGATAATAAACAGTATTGGAGTCAACTATCATTAGTTGTAAGCCTTTACCAGCGAGAATTTTTAGATATAAGCTTTCCACCTTTTTTTGTTTTTTTTTTTAAGATTTGGGTGATGCAGGCAGGTGATCATGTATTTTAAAAACAAGGTAGAGAAATTCTCATCTGTCTCAATACCTTCCCCCGGGGCAGAAAGACCAGCAGTGATCAAGTCTGCTCGTGGTTCTGCTATCTCTTTTGAGGCAGGTGTAACCAATAGAGGGCTGTTATTTAGTGGCAACGTTATAAGAGAGCAAAGGAACAGGTTTTACATAAAGGGAATTTCACTTGGAATGTTGCTTGTGTTACTTAATATAGTTCTTGCAGTACCTGTTTACCTGTTTTGTAATGTTTGGGCACACAGCTATTACTGTGACTTAATAATTAATCATCACTTTGTAACTTTAATCCTTATTTTGAAGTGGGGAGGAAGACAACGTATTTTTTTTTTTTTTTGGTCTGCCCAACGGCAGGCATTTCCTTCCCACACAGGGAAATTTGACCCAAGCCAAGGACTGTGAATTTATGTCTTCCGCCAAGATCACAAGCACAACACTTCTATGAACCAAATGATCCATAAATATTGATTGTGTAAGTTAATGAATGAAGGGTGTACATTTTCCCTGTGAAGAACACCTGCCGGTGGATGGCAGAACATCCTCTCAGCACTTCTGACAGTTTTCTTCTCTGTGCTAAAACAATCTGCCCATGGGACTGGTGACAGCGTCTTTGGAAAGCTGGAGAGCCCATTCTTTACCTTGAACTCTCTCTGTCAGGAGGCTTGACAGGCTAGTTTCTGCAAAAGACAATAGCCCACAAGTTCCTCAGGACCTGCAAACAAGTGGTACCTGCAACTCAAATATACTCCCACTGAACATGCTCTCAGAGGGTGTAAAAGGAAGCCCTGGTAATAAAAGCACAGAGAACACAAGCTTGAATAAGGTAGCAGAGATGAAAAGGGAAAGGGTTTGAGCTGAAATTGTTTTTTGAGCCATTTGCAATACTTGCTGCTAATTAAACAAACCCTCCTTGATTTGTCTAGAGCAATCAAGCAGGGAATGTGACTAACAGAAGCCAGTATGAAATCGCAAGTGCCCAGGGTGTTTTCTGTTTCTGGGATAGCCTGGATCATCAGGGCTCTGAACAATCTCTGGAGTTGTCCCAGCATTCTGAATATTTTTGCATATTCATTAGTTCAACAAATAATTGTCAACCAGCTATCCTAGGAAGTCTTCTGGGTGCTGACAGTCGACCAGCAAGAAAAAAAAACCCATGGAGTTTATATTCCGAAGTATGTGCGGCTCATGTTGCCTTTTTATGCCTATACCAGGTAATACACTAAATTTGAGGTTGACACTGGTACTAATACGTACAATATGTGTTTCTGCTTTGATGTCCTGGCCTTGGGAAAGCACTATACTTGGGGTAACACTTTCTACGGTGCTGGATATAGTGACGTGTAATGCCTGCACACTTACTGTTTTTCTTCCCCTGAATGCAAAGGTAGCCCTTTATATTAGAACATATATTGCCAGAAACACATGTTGTGCAAGTGTTTCCAGATAAAGGTAGGAGTTTTAATGGACTGTGAGGCAACTCAAAATCCAGCTCCTGAGATAGGACCAGCTGTGCAAAGGTTCACCTACCCAGGGGCACAGGCATGTGTCCTGAGAGGTACGGCATCTCATTCTGCCCCGAGGGCTGTCTCTGTCCCGCTCAGGGTCCTCGCCTCTGCCACCTACATGTGACTATGTATATGTGCATGTGTATGTGGCCTCTTTCAGGCTGTGTATAGTCCACTGAAAATACTACAAATGGACAACTCGCTTTTTTTGTTTTTGAGGGAGAGTTTTTCCCGTTCTTTTACTCAACTCACATGCACTCATTTACTATGTGCATAGAGTGATGGGTTGGGGGAAACTCTGTCTTATGAGAAAGTCCTAGGCAATGAAAATACAGAGCATGCATCTTTGTGTTTGTGCCATTAGGCCTTAATTTTGTGTTAAGTGAATGGAAAAAGGAAAAAGTGTTTTGTGAACCTTGGCTTTATTTGCATTGGGCTTCTCAGTTGTGCCAACTGACTTTGACAAAAGCTGTTAGGTGTCTCTCTTCCCATAAACTCCTATCATCTATTCTTTATCATCCCTGGTATCCCAATTAGAGAAAAGAATCCAGAGCAGATGTCTGCCAATCTAGTTTTCAAGTTCATGTCTGTTGTAGCAGTGAGCAGGCCTTCTCTTCCTGCCAATCACCTTTTATAACCTGAAGAAAAGAGAAAGTTACCGACTGACACCAAGGAGAATTTCTTTACATTCCATTCTCAGTATCCAAGAGGCTCTGGGGTTTGAGACTATCAAATTAGTGTCAATTTGAAGCTTTTCTGAGAGAAGGGAAAAAATTACAGATTACTTGAATTCATCTTCCATGGGGCCCATTGCTAACATCCAAATCATACCAGCTGTCAGTCACAGAAAAGGGCATTATATATCAACGACTTGGGTATCTCTTTAATTATTGAAATGAACAGTCCATCTCCCCCAGCTCTCTTCTGAGAGCCCACGGAATGAAAGGTCTGAACTTGAAGGATCAACAAAAACAGAATTTGCAGCAATTTCTATGACTATTATTTTCGCCTGTTGTCTGACACAATGCTTCCTTACTGACAAAGGAAATGAATGAGGTCTACAAACACTTTTTTCTAAGCTTCAGTGGCATTCAACAGCATTTCCTTCCTTCTTCGCAGGCTTTGTGGTAGTGAACAGCATCAGAATTTGATGATCTCTTCTTTAAAGAGGTATATTACTTTAAAAATCTCCCCAAACTATAAAATAGTGGAGAACACTCAGGGTTTTGAGCTATCATAGAAATAGCACACTCTGTTGTAACACTGACTTTTGCTATTTTTATTTTTATTTTTTCAAAGATTTTATTTATTTCTTTTTAGAGAGAGGGGAAGGGAGGGAGAAGGAGAGGGAGAGAATCATCAGTGTGTGGTTGCCTCTCACGTGGCCCCCATTCGGACCCTGACCCACAACCCAGGCATGTGCCCTGACTGGGAATCAAACCAGTGACCCTTTGGTTCACAGCCTGTGTGCAGTCCTCTGAGCTACACCAGCCAGGGCTATAGCACTCACTTTAAATAAAATAAACACTTTTTATATTTTTGTTGATCATTCCGAAAATTATTTAGTGGTAATTTTGGAGAGATATATACTGAAGATAATTAGATTCAAGGAAATTTATGTATATACTTTAGTTTCTCCTTGGTGAGTATAAAGTGCTTAACTCAATGTGCTCCACTTAGAAATTATGCAATTAATGTTATTAACCATTACTTTTATTGGCATGGTGACTTTTCTGCTATTACAGCATTGCTTAAGTCAGTAGTATACTGAGCATCTACTAAGCAGTGTTGTGAAGAATACAAGTGTCAATCACGCTGAGACACTGACTGCTTAATAGAAAGTAAAAGTAATGAGTGTAGTAAGAGAGGCAGAACATTTCAAGTATGAGAAGTAAATGCTCCAGATAAAATCAGGGACAGCCTTCTGGTCAAAGTGGCGTATGTGCTGACCCTTGTCAACCTGCGGGTACAATTCAGACATGGATAAAGCCAGGGATGGCCACTTTGAGGAGAGAGAGTAGAGTGAGAAAAATTACTACAGGGAAACAAGACATGGGTATTGTATAAGAAGGAGAGAATGAGGGGCGTTTGCCAACAGAGATTGGACATGAACCATCGAGAGTTTCATATGGGTGCCAAAAGAGTTAGCAGGACTTTAGTGTTTTAATAAAGTGGAATCCATGAATACTTTGGGGACAGGGTAGAAATGTTACTGAAAAGATTTTAAGATAATTGAGTCAATTGCCATCTTTATGCTTTTAGAGGATTGTAATTAACTGCTTTCAGCCATGTATATTTTTACTAAGATGTATATGTGATATATAAGTAAATAATAACATATTTACTTATATATCACAGGGACATAATAACAAATTATTTATATACATATACATATTTACATGTACAGTTCTTGTCTTTAAGGATGGAGAAGGTTAAAGAAATATTCAAGAAAAACCTTCTAAAGCCCTGGCTGGTGTAGCTCAGTGGATTGAGTGCGGGCCTGTGAACCAGACAATCACAGTTCGATTCCCAGTCAGGGCACATTCCTGGGTTGCAGGCCAGTTCCTGGCAGGGGCCAGTTCCCAGCAGGGGATGCACAAGAAGCAACCATACATTGATGTTTCTCTTCCTCTCTCCTTCCCTTCCCCTCTAAAGATAAATGAATAAAATATTTTATTTAAAAAAAAGAAAAACCTTCTAATAATAGCTCAAGCATGGCTTCTTACAAAGCTCAAGTTCACATATATACATATATATATATACACATTGAATATATAGGTATATGTGTGTGTGTGTTTATTTCTATTTTCACACTTTGTGGACTCAAACAGTCTTGGTACTTTGGCTGTAAGGATCAGGAAACATTTAAGTAGTATAAATAAGGGAGAAACATCTTCATAATACATACCAATAAAAATATTACTTTTAGCTACCTCAATCTAAAAATCTCAGGAACGTTCTCTAAGCTTTTTGACAATTCTAACAGAAACTTATAAAATAGCAGTATGAGGATTTTTAGGTTGTACTGAGTCACGAAGAAACCAAATCAGGTACAAGACAGGAGAAAATCTTTGTGTTTCCACTGCACAGCTGAAATCTCATTCACACCTAATTGAATTATCTAAACCATCTCCTCTAAGGAAGAATGCCCCAATTTTCGATGTAGGCAAATACAGTCAAGATGTGGGAAGCCTATTGATTCTATGGGGCATGTTTCGCTCCACTCTGAACCCTTTCCTAACACTAAAATTCAGGATATTCTAAGTCTAATCAATATTATTAGGACATAATAATGACTCCAATCTCTTTGGTTAGCAGCGACTTTTCCTACTGATAAGCCCGTGCCTTCCTGATGAAGCAAGGCCTCTTCGGTTTGAAAGGATGCATTAATGATCGGCAGACAATTTTAGGCCAGTCGAATGCTACTAATAGAATCAGGTGGATTTTTAAAAGTCACTCTACTAAATAGATTGACCAAAGAGGGAAAGGAACATTTATTTAGCACCCGAGCACTTCATTTTATTACAGGTAATATCTTTTTTTAGCCAAGTAAATGATTGTAAGGAAGGTAAATACAGGCATACCTTGTTTTACTCTGCTTTGCTTTGTTGCACTAGAAGATACTGGTTTTTTTTATAAATTTAAGACCCTCCACCAGAAAAAAAGATTATAACTCACTGAAGGCTCAGATAATGGTTAGCGTTTTCTAGTAAGAAAGTATTTTTAATTAAGGTATATATATTTTAAAGACGTAATCCCATTGCACACTTAAAAGACGACAGCATTGTGCAAACATACCTTTAATATGCAGTGAGAAGCCCCCAAAATGGGGTGATTCTCTTTATTGTAGTGACCTGGAACCAGAACCAAAATAGCTCCGAGGAATGCCTGTATTTCATATGCAAATACCCCTCAAATTATGCACTTTGGAAAGTGGAGAGAAACCGGGAGAAAATGTGTCACAAACAGAATTTTATTACATTTTGGGAAATTCCACAACATATCTGGGTAAAGTCTTGGGTACAAATGCACATCCCTTAAAATGAGTTTATTCTTGTTAATTGTAGGCCTTTTGGATTTATGTCTGTTCTGTGTGTGGCTATATCCCATTACATGCTAAAATGATAATATGTAAAGCTCCCAAAAATTGGAGGGATTAGGCAGGAACTGTCGATTCAAGCAGAGAATTTGATCTAAATTCTAAAAGATTAAAAAGTGGAAAACTGACAGGAAGTCTAATATTTTCATTATGATTAGTTATTTTCTAGCATGAAGGATACATCTTTTACAGATTATAAAAATATTCCCAAAATTACCATTCAGGTAGCTAGGACAAAACAGTCTGCCACCATTTATATAACAGAATACAAACAAAAAAGAACTTGTCTTTTGGTAAATATTTTCTACACATTCTCTGACATTATTTTATGGAATTTAGATCTATAAAATAGAAATTTCCAAGAAAATTTAAGAACTCTGTTAACAAGTTTAACTATATACAAGTAAATTATGGCACATGAATTACTATCTGTATATTACTTAAATTGAGTATCTTTTCTGAGACTTGGTCAAAGTTCTTAGTTCTTAAGAGCCAAAGACAAAGCACTAATTCTTCCCACATTATAAACTTGAGTAGGAAAATCATTCAGTACAATTTCTGTTTCCAATTCAGCTGAAGCAATGTCAATAATTCAATTTATAGGATAAATTAACTGAAATGGTCAGCAATGGGACTGTGGGCATTTCTGAGCTCTCTTTTATATAGAAATGGATACCAACAAAAGTTAGGATTCAAGTGGCCATATAAGCCCCATACCCCTCAAAACATTTCACGTTAACTGGATAGTCTGAAATCCCATTCCGTAAGATTGGTTTCTCTGCCTTTCTTTTCTCAAAACAATTTTCAATTAAAAGCACCATGTGACTTCCAAAGAGTCACACTAAATGAGTATGTGTTCTGACCATATTAACAGAATCTGACATGGATGGGATTCTTTAAATGAAAAAGATGGAAGGATTATGGACCCTACCAAAGAAACCAGGAGTACATCAGAGGCTAAACTCTGCATCAGAGGGGAACCCAAGGACACCACGTGGGCGGAAATGCTGTTCATTGTGTCTGGAGATACAGATAATAGTCTCTGAAACTACGAAAATAATGATGTGTGACTTAGAGGGTCACGTGACCCTAGGGAGTGGCCGTGTGGGGATGAAGCACAATCGTCTTTCCAAACCTCAAAGCGATCAAAACCTCTCTTCTTACAATAAACATTCTGCTAATCAAACACAATAGTTCAAGACCAGACTTGGCTCAAAATCAAGATTACTCTGCCTTTTACCAGATTATTTATTCCCTTGTTTAGATTCAAGTTACTGACTACTGTTTTTCATTTCAAACCCAAAGACTTCCTTTGGTATTTCTCATGTGGCAGTCCTGCTAGTGACAAAATCTCTCAATTAAAAAAATTAATATAGTAAATTCTCAATTTTTATAGGCATAGTTTTGCTGGATAGAGTATTTTTCATTAACATTGTTTTTCTTTCAGGACTTTTAAAAATGTCACCCCACATCAGTTCTTAATTTTATGGGGGACCTCTCGCGTGTGATGAGTTACTTCTATCTTGCTGCTTTCAAGATTCCGTCCTTCAATAGTTGATGTTGATGTACGTAACTTTATCTTGTTGAATTTATCTTGCTTGAAGTATTTTGAGCTTCTCTGATGTGTAAAATGTTTTTATCCAACTTGGAAAGTGTCAGTATATTATTTGACCAAATATTCTTTCTATTCCTTTCTCTCATCTCTCATTCTGGAACTCCTATTGTGCATATGTCGGTATGTTTGGTGGTGTCTAATAAGTCTCCAAGGCTCTGTTCATTTATGTTTACTCTTTTTTCAAAAATATTTTATTTATTTATTTTTAGAGAGAGGAGAAAGGAGGGAGAAGGAGGGGCAGAGAAACATCAATGTATGGTTGCCTCTTGCATGCCCCCTCCTGGGGACATGGTCCACAACCCAGGCATGTGCCCTGACTGGGAATCGAACCAGCAACCCTTTGCTTCACAGTCTGGCACTCAATCCACTGAGCCACACAAGCCAGGGCATTGTTTTTCCATCCTCAGATTAGGTCATTTCAACAGACCCATACTTAATTCTTTCTTCCGCTGCCAAAACATTCCATTGAGTGTTTTTTTATTTTTATTTTAGTGATTGTATTTTTAAATCTAGAAGTTCCATTAAAAATAATTTGTACACTTTTCTTGTATTCTCCATTTGGAAAAATACTGTCAGACTTACTTTTAATTCTTTGCATGGTTTCCTTTAATTCCTTGAACATATTTATAATAGCTTATCTGAAGTCTTTGTCTATTAAGTTCAATGTTTAGGCTTCCTCAAGGTCAAGGTGCTATTGACCTGTTTCTTTTTCCTATGTTCAGGGCATATTTTCCTATTTGTTTGTCTCTTAACTTTTTATTGGAAACTAGACTTTCATAATGTGGAAACTCCCCCACTGTGGCTTGTTGTTGTCATTTGATGTAATTGCCGCTGCTGATTCTATTTGTTCAGTGACTTCCATAAGAAATTCTGTAAAGTTTATGTTTTTTGGTGTATGTGGCCACTGAAGTCTTTGATCAGATAGCTTAATGGTCAGCTAGTGATTGCACAGAAAAATTTTTAAATGCCTTGAATCAATATGGGTCTCACCCTTGTCAAGGAGCTCTGGGTGTATGGTCACACTATCAGCATGATCCAACTCTTTACAGGTCTGTCTTACTCTTTACCCTCTGCATGTGCAAGAGCTCAAGGCCAGCCAGAGGTATGATCTTAGGGCCTTTGTTGGTCTTTCCTCAACGGTGCCCAGGTGTATGGTCTTCTACATCTCCAGGAAGGTGTTGGAGATCTTCTTGAGGATGCCGTTGCTTGCAGGCACCTCATTCCTCAGATTTTCTTCTTACGTATTTCGGCCGACCTCTTATTCACCCAAACTGGTACCACAACCTCAGACAACTACACTATGCAACAGCTGCTTTTGATTCTATTGTGGTGTTGCCTTGGGGATGGGCTTTTCCTGCTTAATTGGGTCAAATAAGAATGAGACCTTTATCTCAGGGTTTTCTAGCAAACTTCCAAAAACATCAAAATATGGACAATTATTGGGGGCTAAGACTTTCTCAGAAATTCCAAAGCCATTCTATTTCCTCCAGCAACTACTAGGCCATTGTTTTCCACAGCTATCTTAGTTGTAAGGTTTTGGTGTTTAAGGCTGACACAGAGCTAAGGAGAGGCAGGGTAGGAGCTGAGCACATTAAAATACCACAGAGATCCTGTTTCTTAGCATTTTCAGTCATTTTTCATGAATACGTGCTCCTTGAACTTTTTACCAGTCTGTGGTTAGTTTCTAGAGCTCTGAAAAAGTGGATTTTGATGGATTTTACCAGTGCTCTTATTGCTTTTCAGGCGGAGCCGATTTTTGGAGGTCTACCGTTACAGGAGAGCTCTGTTTCCCATGTCTGCTTCTGATGAGATGTGGAATTTTATCATCTGAAAAGTAACAGAAGCTCGTGCTCTCCGCCTGGCCTCAATCTGTCTCTTTTCATTTGTATGGGGATCTGCCTCATGCTGCTTCTCCCTGTGCTCTGACTCAGATTTTCATTTTATTTCTTTTAAATAAAAACTGTATATATTCAAGGTATACATCGTGATGACTTGACCAACATAGTGAAATTATTATTGCAGTCAAGCTAACTAGGTGCAATTTTTTGTTGTGATGAAAGCACTTAACATCTCCTCTCGTAGCAAGTGTCCAGTGTTCCACACGGTACAATTACTCTAGTCATCGGGCTAGACGTTTCATCCTGCATAACTGCAAGGTGGTACCACTGACCAATATCTCCCCAATGCCCCCAACTCCTCCCACCCAGTAACCTTCATTCTATTCTCCGCTTCCTATACATTCAACCTTTTTAGAGTCTACATATAAATGAGATCATGCAATTTTTTTCTTTGTGTGTACGGCTTGTTCTAGTTTTTTAAATAAGTAGAAGAGAAGCTACCTTTGCCATAGGTTTGCTTTTTACCTTAATGTGTCTGGAACAGTAATTTATTTAGAAAAGCCACCTTAAAAATAAAAACTATTACAAAATGTAAACCACAGTAACATAGTAAAACAAGTACTTGCTGATAGAAAAATTCAGATCCTCATCTGGGGAAATTCTCTCGTTCTCTCTTATGATAACATAAGACATTAAATTATAAACAAAAGTTATTGTTCATTATTATGACAAATAAAACTCCAAAACCATATAGAGTTGATAACTGATAGATGGTTGCAATAAATAAAACATCCCCTGATATTGTGCTATATTCCTTTAGAAGTGAATTCATCCTTTCTGGTTACTAGAGCATAATTTAGTAAGTTAAACTTATGTAGTTTATTTTTCTGGAAACACTTATTTTCCGCTCTGTTTCCTTGATTATAACAACAAACTAATTTAAGAAATTCAAAAACTTATGTTGAAGGATACCATAGAGTACCCAATGTTTTTTTTTCTCACTGTCTATTTGATTATATTTAGAGTCATGACATACCTTTTTTTTTAAATTCACATAGCAAGATGTTTGTAAGCCAGTACGTCTTTCCCCAGGTTCTGCCTGATGTTATTTATCCTTGACAATGAAAGTGACCAAGATATACTATGACATCAGCCCAATGAGTTGAATACACTTAAGTTTGAATCTGAGCTTTACAGAGATAAATTAGTAGTAGACAAATTGTTGTAGAAGTGCCCAGGTGTGTAACACTTCTTGACTTTTGCATCCCTGCCTGTAGAATACCTCCATACGGGGTGATTAAATACTTAAATTAAACAGTGTACCCACCTAATAATACACGTTCCTTCCTTAACTAGGGTATGTAAACTCTAGAAAAGATAAATGTAAAAAGGAAAAAACAGACTTCATTTGATAGACTATCCATTGGTTAAAAGTTGAATTTATAATAAATCACATTGAAAATTTTTTTTATTTCAGTGACTTACATTCAACGACTAAGAGTCTGTAATTCTCACTAAGTCATTCAACCAGGCAGTTAGTTGATCACGTATTTATTCAACAACAAATATATATTGAGTTACCACCAAGGGCCAGGCATGGAAGGCAGAAATAGTACAGAGAAATGGTTGTGGCACGCTAGAAGCGTCATTCTAGCGTGAACACTTCAAAAACATAAAAAACAAAACCTCTCCAGAATTGTTAAAAGCTGAAATCATCACAGATTATTATAAGCACATAAGAAAATGTATAGAACGATGGCAAAGAACCACAGGAGGTTGCTTCAGGGAGGCTGATCACAGCAGGTCTCCCGGAGGAGCCAACATTTTCCCCGAGACCTCCTGAAGGAGCCGTACCAAACACCGGGGAAATGATTCCCAGGCATGGGAGAGAGAAAGGGAAAAGTCTCAGAAATGGGGACAGTGTTGGCCTATTCCAGAAACAGCAAGGAGGTGGGGGGGGGGGGGCACTGGAGCCTAACAAACCGTTGGCAACGCGACATGAAAAGAAACTGATACTGAGCGGAAACCACATTAGGCAGGGTGTTGTAAACAAAAGTGTTTGTATTTTATCCTGAGTGCAGTGGGAAAGCAATGGTACAACTTGATCCGATTTTTTGTTCTCTGAAGACTATTCTGCCTGCTCTGCTGAGAGTGGATTTAAAATGACCAAATAGGCACAGGTAGGACATACCCCTACACCCCACCTATCGCCTCAAGAGGACTGTAAGAAATGGAAAAGGGGAATTTGGCCAGGTTCTTGTCATATGGTGGCACAGGAGCTGATGACCTAACGGGAGCCCCGAAAGCTCTTTGATCACCAGATGGCACAGAGACCACCGTGTCTCTCCATGCTGCCCGTTTGGTCTCCACACAGCAGCTGCCCGGGGCCTCTTCACAGCGTGTAAAAAGGCACAAAAGATGGGACCAGGATAGTGATGCCAGTTTGCCCCACCCTGGGGACAGCTACCTCAAAGTGATCACTCTCATACACAAGATACAGTTTCATATTCAGTTATGTGGGAGAGTCCACGTGTAAGAATATTCACTGTGTAAAATACCCACTGCGTAGGCACAATTCCTTTTTATTGCCTATCTGTGATAATATTTTCCCATTGCTACGTCAGATTTCTGTTCCTCGTTGACATTTGGTACATTCCGTTCGTGCCGGTTTTCTCGTGTTTGTGACTGCTTTGGAGAATTACAACCCCGTGAGGTCTGTTGATCACCAAAAATTCAATCAGTTGATCCTTAACAATAATCTTTCACCTCCTTGCAGCCTTCTTTAATTAACATGCTATGTGGTTGCAAAGCTAGAGTTTTGTTGCCACATTATGCTTCCACAGGTCTGAGAAGCAAAGAGGGGGGTAGATTTAGCTTTTAAGATGCAAGATATTGACATGTTGCAGTAACACTGAAGAGAACTATAGTAGGACAATTAGGGCAAGCCTTCTGTTTGGTGTTTATCATCTTGAAGGACAGCAACAGAAAACAAGGGCAACATTAACAAAAACAAACAGAAAAAATGACGATTCAGTTACAGGAAAGGATACTTTTTGTCCTATGGATTGAGACTATATAAAGAAGTTATTGAATTTTTTGTTTTGTTCTGCTGTAAAGAAAAAGAGCATGAAATTGTTGATCCTGCCAAAACCTACTCATTTGTTTAATGGTTGCCAAATACAGCCCTTGATATTCTGCTAGAGATTTGACAGTTACGGTTTGGCCAAGGTTGTTTGGGAACACGATGTCTTTCCCATATGCTGTCAGAAGGCAACCCTAGAACATATAATAAAAGAGCCAGGCTGGAAATGCGAGTCTATTGCGGAACATGGTTTTGTTGTTGTTGCTGTTGTTAAGTTTTCATGCAATAAACATTAATCTCTGCCCCTTTGCTGGCTGAGAGTGGTGGAGGGAACGGAGCAAATTTAAGAGGCGGAGGTAACATTTGCAGCCCAGCTTAGAATCCATCCTTGCTTCTGCAAACAAACAAACAAACAAGTCATTAGAATACAGCGCTTTGAGAGGTCCAGTGTTAAATGGTCTCAATGTATTTCCTGGAGGATTTGTAGCTACTTCTCTGGTGGCTGATCTTTTCTGATCGGGGTGAAGTTTTTGGTGTTGGAGTGAGTGATTGCTCATAGTCCCCTGGCTTCATCTGGCTTTGCTTACGGAAGCTTTTATTGTGATTAATATTTAACATTGACTGAAGGCCAAAAGTGCTCTAGGTGATGAATACAGCATTGAGCTAGCTCTGGTCTTTGTCCAATTGGATAATTTCCAATTATACAAGTAGGAAATGGAACTTGCTCTAGAGAAGTATAGAGATAAATAGGACAACGTTGGAGAAAAACAAGTAGTTATTAATATTCATTTACCTATGACAAATTCCAACTGAACTCTCACTGTAGCTTGAAAAAAGCTGGTTAATTTTCTAAGGAAAAGATTTAGTACGTCCTAATTTTGGTTGGTCTTTTTAGCTGCTTACACGAAAACATTATTTTGGAGTTACAAAGAATAATATATTCTGAAGGTGAAACAGCAAAATTATAATGTTTGATGAATTACTCAAGTTTAATTTATGTGAATAATTATCGTTAATTTTGTGGATAAGCCCATATAAATCGCCATTATATTCTCAAAATGTTCATTTGCTATTAAAATTATACTGATCAAATACATCAGAGTATCTTATCAAAAACCAAAAGAAAATCTAAAGCAAAGAGAAATCAGTGTTAAAGTTAGTGAAGCCGCTGTTTTTTTTTTTTCCCAAATATCCTCCTAAAAGCAGAAATTATTTTGCTGTTAAGACTTTAGGGAATGTATATTGGTTCATCTACTTGCCCCATGTGTTCCAAAAACATTGATTTACCTCCTGCCTTTTTCTAATTTGCTCCTATAATTGATACGGCACGGGATCGGTATAATCCATTAATAGCCACGCATGTGGTTTTAAAGGAAGTAGAGGGGCGGAAAGCATCAGACTAACAAACAGCATGTGATGCGTTTTATTTATTTATAATTACCCTGAAAGAAATGAGTTGGAGGTGCCGTCATCACATAACCTTACACTCTCGGCTTCCTGGCGCTCTGCGCATGTCTGTGTCGTATTTTGCATTTTAGGGTTGTCTTGGCAAACGCTTGGAAAGCCCTTTGAGGTGTCACGTCTAACACCTTATCTTTCTGATGACTCCTTTTGTTTTTCTGGCACACTTCAAGTGCATTTGTTTTCCTCCTTCTTAACTGTGAGCCTTTCAGGAAAGAGGCAGTGTCTTACTCCTCTGGTTAAGTTGAGGCACGAAGTAAAATATTTTTGTTAAACTTACTGGTTTTCGGAGAGAATTTTACATTGTTTGGGAAAAGAACTCAACTTTAGAAAATTTGGTATCTAGCTTCAAATTTCATTTGGCTTAGAGGTCATAAAGGATAGCATGAACAAGAAAATTAGAAAGTCATTTTGTCAAAAACTACGTGAAAATTGTGCACAGAACAAATTTTGATGAAATATGAATACATATAAATTGGCCTTTTTTATGATACCAGTGGTGATTTTTCAAATAAAAAGTAACATGTAAATTAACACATGGTTATTATAAGATTGTCATAGAATACACTAAAGAGCAAAAGGTTAAAAATATAAATAATATGTACTTTCTTTACCCATACACAATTTTCATTTAACATTTTTCCTCATTTTATTTATTATATTTTTATAACCTACACTATCAGGTATACTACTTCTATGTTTAGAAAATGTTAATGTGTTAAATTACAGTTTACCTTTGATACTATTTTGTATTAGTTTCAGTTGTACAGCAAAGTAGTTAGGGTTAGACAGCCATATACTTTACCAAGTGTTCCCCTGATATATCCAGTTCCCAGCTGGTGCTCTCCATAGTTATTACATTATTTTTTAATATATTTTATTGATTATGCCATTACAGTTGTCCCATCCCCCCCTTCACTCCCCTCCACCCTACACACCCCTCCCCCACTATCCCCCCCTTTTGTTCATGTCCATGTGTCACAAGTTCTTTAGATTCTGTATTTCCCATAGTATTCCTGCCCTCCCCCCTGTCTATTTTCTACCTACCCTCTATGCTACTTATTCTCTGCACCTTCTCCCCCCTTCTCCTCCTCCCACTCCCCTGTTGCTAACCCTCCATGTGATCTCCATCTCTGTGATTCTGCTCCCAATCTAGCTGTCCTCTTAGTTTGCTTTTGTTTTAGGTGTGGTTGTTAATAACTGTGAGTTCACTGTCCTTTCACTGTTCATATTTTTTATCTTCTTTTTCTTAGATAAGTCCCTTTAACATTTCATATAATAAGGGCTTGGTAATGATGAACTCCTTGAACTTGACCTTATCTGAGAAGCACTTTATCTGCCCTTCCATTATAAATGAAAGCTTTGCTGGATAGAGCAGTCTTATTGACTCTACTTCCTATGCTGGACTTTACATGCCCATGACTGTTTTGTACCACCAATCTGTACTTCTCAGTCTCTTTACCTTTTTCACCCAGTCCCCCGGTCTGCTCTCTGTATCTAGGAGTCCATTTACCATTGAATTTTAGTTCTTTTATGCTGTTGGACATGTACCTACATTTTATTTTCACAAATACAGCATTCTGGTATGCAAAAAATCTTATCACAACTTTCTTACCTAATATAGTACTCATTTTTCATGCTATTAAGTATCCTTTATCGCCATGTCAACTCTTAATCTTTATGTATGATTTTATCAAACTCTCCATATTTTATGTTTTTTAAATTGTCCTCTGTCATAAACAACTCAATGATGAACATCTTTGTACTCAGACCTATCTGCATGCCCTCTGCTGGCAAAATCGTTTAATAAGTGTGCTCAAATACATGTTTGTCATGATCACTAACAGTTCATACAATCATTAAAATTATACATCTAAAATAATTATTGCATCTGTATTTTCAGAACAGCAGTTGGCTAGAAGAAACGCCATGGACTTACAAGCACGTTAAATTTTATAAATTAACTTTCCACCACAGTCTCTTGGTTGCCGATTTTGTTTCCAAATTTCTAGCATGCATATTTGATCATTTTCAAACACTAACTTGCCAGGTCCCAGGTGCTGTTCTAGGAAGAAGATGGTGAAGATCACAAAGATTTCATGCTTGAAGTGGTCACAGTATCTAGGAGCAGATTGGTTTTAAGGGAATGAGGAAGTTTGCAGACACAGAGCCAAGACAAGGCTTAACCTCACAGAGCAGCTCCTGTGAATATATATCAAAGCACCTTGACAGTGAGTGAAGAAATGAAATAATCCTAAGTGATAAAGAATAAAATAATTATAGATAAAGAACTAAGCAACTAAGCTCACAATTTGTACTAAAATTATTTAGATATTTGATGATATCTCTTACCTACTGCTAAACAGTAATGTCTTCATGAAGCTCATTATGTAAGTTAAATAGCAGTGAAGGTATAGTGGTATACATTCAAATTTTTTCTTTTTTTAAAATTTTTATTTTTATTTAATTCTTGTTCAAGTACAGTTTTCTGTCTTATATTCCCAGCCCTGCCCCCCACAGTGCTCCCCACCTCCCTCCCATTTCCACCCCCCACTTTAGTTATTGTGCATGTGTCCTTTATGCTTGTTCATGTGAGTCCATCCCCTTTTCCCCTATGATTCTCTCCCCTCTCCCCTCTGGACCCTGTCAGCCTGTTCCGTATTTGAGTTTCATTGGTCATATTTTGCTTAAAGAGAATAAAAAGATTATGACTGAATAAAGGTTTCATTTACCAGAAGTTGTTACAAAGTAAAAACATAATTTACTATTATAGAGCTATCAAATAATTAATGAAACCATAAAAAATAACCAATTTCATATAGTTTTAATTTTTTTTACTTTTATTTGAATTCCTTTCTATGTTTTGATATTTGGTCTATCCAAAATATTGTAATGATAGCCCTGGCTGGTGTAGCTCAGTGGATTGAGCATGGGCCTGCGAACTAGAGGATCACGGTTCGATTCCCAGTCAGGGCACATGCCTGGGTTGCAGGCTGGTTCCCTGCAGGCCAACTCCCAGCAGGGGACGCACAAAAGGCAACCATACATTGATGTTTCTCTCCCTCTCCTTCCCCTCTAAAGATAAATAAATAAATAAATAAAATCTTTAAAAAAACCCAAAATATTATAATGGCGCACTCATAGCTGCAGACATAAGTATTTTTTTTTAATTATTTTTTTTTAGGTTTTAACTTTTTTTTTTTTAAATATTGTATTTATTTATTTATTTATCTTTAGAGGGGAAGGAGAGAGGGAGAGAAACATCAATGTATGGTTGCCTTTCGTGCGTCCCCTGCTGGGAGTTGGCCTGCAGGGAACCAGACTGCAACCCAGGCAATGTGCCCTGACTGGGAATCGAACCGCGATCTTCTGGTTCGCAGGCCCGTGCTCAATCCACTGAGCTACACCAGCCAGGCAGACATAAGTATTTTTGTCACAAGTGCATACTCACTTTGTATCGTGCTCAATTTTTCCCATATATATATAACTTGATGTATGATATAATGATACTTGATATGTAGACTTCACCATTGTTGATTTATCTGTAATTTCATAAGGATGCTTAAATAGATGTAGTGTCATCCATTTAAAAGCCCCTTGAAAATATTTTCAATAATTTAGGGTTTTTTTAATGTATATTTAAACCTCATAATAAGGATCACTCGAAATTTAGAGACGTTTTGGTTTTCAATGTATTTTCCGTATATTATTGATCTTTTTCAATCAGTGTGGTGGAGAGCAACGTCATTTTTCATTTCTTGGAATCCAAGTGAAACGTTGCACGGGCAAAGTAGTCTAGTAGGTAATGTTCATGTGCTGTTCGCTGTCAGAGAAAAGTTAGAGGAAAAGAGAAAACCAACTGAAACCTCCTCTACCTACAACACATTCATCAGCAGCTCAGGTGGTTCTGTGTCCTACTCACTCATCTAGTAACTATTGCTTGTGTCCACGCCAAGTAAACTCAGCTATTGTATTAGGTTCGGCATGCAGAACATACCTTTACATCCTTAGCAAGAAAATGGTAGAGCCAGCCTCATAGTGAGAGCTTTGGCACTAGCAAGGGGTTTGCATCCCTCGTTTAGACCAACGAGTTGCATTTCCTAATTCTGGGTATTAGGGGCTTTGTGGCAAATGGATAGAGGTGTTATTGATAGAATTATAGGTTACATGCCTATGATAGAATTATGAATGTATCAGTTTTACCGTGCTTTTGAATTTGAAGGAAGAAGAAAATATAGAGAATAAAATATGTAAACACTTATTGAAGACTGTTCTTTTTCAATTAAGTATTTCATGAAGTTGTCTTCTATGAGGAAATGAAATAAATTTGTTATTATATTCAAAACCGGTTCACCCTGAAGTCTATTTTCCTAAAGGACAAAGGAAACCTAACAGGGTCATGCCAAACCAAGATTATCCCGAAAGGCTGTTCTCTGTTAGAGTGGGCAGGGGTCAGTGAGTGTCCTATGCCACCTCTAACCAGCGGAATTGGAATGAGCAGAGCGTGGAAACAAAAAAAGTCTCTGGAAGGGGAACAACATTGGAGCACAGGGCTAGCACATAGTTGGCCGTATATCATTATTTATTAAGGAATAATTAGCAAATTACAACCACTTTACTACTAAGTACAGCCTATAGTGAGAGCCTTGAGATGACACTCAGCATCTTGACTTCCACTCTCCTTCAGTGGCACCATCATTCCCTTTATAACAAGATTCAGAGAGAGATGGAGACATGCTCTCCTAACTCAGCTATCTTGTAAAATGAAAATTCTGGTTCCTGATATTAGCTTTCGTCTTAGTTGGCCTTGACTATACACATCTTTGCCCTTTGCCCCCACAAAGGATTAGAAACTCTTGACAAATGTAGTTAAGGAAGCAGCTGATTGAATTTGGTTAAAGATGCAGGATGTTGGTGAACTTTTATATACCCTGAGCTGTCACTTTAGTGATGGAATCGATCTAACCCAGGAAATACTCTCACTCATAATGTGTTGGAGCAAAACCACCTTTGGGCAAGAGACAATTAAGATGAAGCATGCCTTGTTTGGCTGTTCCTTTAAGAGTTTATTTCTTTACAATCACAGCTGTTCCTTGGCTATTTGGGTAGGCCATCGTTGGTCATTTATTAGCACATGGACAGGTCTTCCATAATGACTATTTGCAGCACACTGAGACATTTGCAGCCTCAATTTCTTCTACTGGGAAATTCCTTTAGTCATTCTTTTTAAAGTGTCATATCTTATGAGTAACAGTTGGAAAATATAGCAATATTATTGGTTAAGTCCTACATTTTGTAAGTGACTATGCTATGCTAAACATCAAGGATTAAATACTTCTCAGCTGACAATAAATTAAGCTGGATGATAATACTTCCCATTTGTACTTCATTATACATTCTCAGAGAATTTTCTAACCTTCCTTTTGCCCTCATAATAATCCTCTGATACAGCAAGGGCAGGTGTTTTCAACTGTGTTTTACAAGTTAATTAACAGCAGCATTTAACATACTCAGACCACCATAACACATGAAGAACTTTGTTAGTGTACGCTTGGTTTTTCAGATTATATTCTTTGTCTGCTGAATGTATTTAACACTTCTTGTAGGAGTCAAAACCAACCAGTGGACTTTCAGAGGTGTTTAGATGTTTTACTCTGTTTGTAATGAACCAGTGAAAAACAAGACGAAAGAACAAACTTACTAGCATTGGGCTTTATTTGACATATCTCTTCCAAGAAAACAGACACGTACCCAAATCTAACTTTATGTCAAGAGTTTCAGCAAACCTTGTGGGAGAACTACTGTATACAGAAAATGTGGGTTTTTTTCTTTCTAATCTAACATGGATGTACATTCAGTACTCTGGTATGAAGGGACTTGAGTAATATCAAATTACTAGTAAGTTTTATTTTTAGAAAATTGGAAAGTATAAATGATTTATCTAAGAGAGACGCCAAAAGAGGCCCTTTACCCTAAAATTGTGGTTTGTCAGAATGGGATCTGTCTGATTAAACAGGAACGGCTTGAACTCACTGCTTAGTCTTATTGCCTTCACCCTTAAGAAATGGGATACAGTGTTCTACCTCCTTTACCATTGTTGAAGTATTTATCTCAAATGCTCAAGGCATTCCAACTAATATCATAGTAGGATCTCGGGATCCTAAATACGATCTACGTGCCAATCATCTCCCCAAATGTATTGCCTGGTGTGACCTCTTCCTGAGATTTTATACTCTCATTTCCAATGGCTTGAACATTCTCCCATGGTCTGTAAGCACACTCAGCCTAACGCCCCAGGCCCTCAGCTGCTTACAGAGCCCTCCCTGATCTTCCAACGCTTTGGGGTTGTTTTATTTATTTATCTATCTGTTTTTGTTTATTTGTTTTCCTTCTGCACTATAATACATGCACTGTTAGGGCTAGGACCTATTCTGGCTCATTCTCCANATCTCCCCAAATGTATTGCCTGGTGTGACCTCTTCCTGAGATTTTATACTCTCATTTCCAATGGCTTGAACATTCTCCCATGGTCTGTAGCACACTCAGCCTAACGCCCCAGGCCCTCAGCTGCTTACAGAGCCCTCCCTGATCTTCCAACGCTTTGGGGTTGTTTTATTTATTTATCTATCTGTTTTTGTTTATTTGTTTTCCTTCTGCACTATAATACATGCACTGTTAGGGCTAGGACCTATTCTGGCTCATTCTCCACTGTGTTCCCAGAACTTCAAGCACATCCTGTCACAGAGTGGGTCCTCATATACTGGCTGAATGAATGAGCACACTGCGGTGCAGGAGAATCAGACACAATCTCAGCATCATGATATACTCAAAGTTAGTAAGAGTGGGTATGGCATCTCCTGCGTCCCTCTTCTTGTCTCTGAATACCAATATTTTTTGACCTTCACAATCTCAATATTGAGAAGAGTGTATTATGGCAAGATTTCTGGTATCATAGAACAGATTTCCAAATTGGCTGATCAGCCCTCTAGGATAACAGAGGTAGAACTCTTGCTCCTTTGAGATTTAAACAACGTACAGTTCAGATGCACTTTTGCCCTAGTGGCCATGTTCCCTAATAAACAGAAACAGGCCAATGTACTTGCCCTCCCTCTGGTCCTGAGACAGTCAGTTATTATCATCTCCATTGTAGATGCAGAGAGAGGAGTGGTTTCATGGGCACAAAATGTTCTCAAGTACAATAAGCACAACCCAAAAGTCGTGATGTTTAATAGATAAAAATGGGATGACCTGTGCCATTCAGAAAATGTGGACAGAGAATGCAATCTAGTTTTTAAAAATTCATTGCATTTCATTTTGTTTTTCCAGCATCAATTTTCATAGTGCCTATCAGATAATGAGCATGTACTAAATGTTTTTCAATTGAGTTAGCTTTAAGATATGCTTGTTTCTACATTAAAAATTAACTGTATTCTGAAACAGTTGCTTACTTATTTAGTCCTCACAATTTATTGTCTTTTAGGGCAAGAGTCCATGTATAATTTCCTATAGTGTCATATCATTTAAAAGTATAATTTAATATTAAATATTCCCTCTTGTGTACTTTTTATAGTATGTATCAGTAGTTGGTATACTGAAGTTCATGAAGTTTTTTTAATTAACATTGATAATGGATTTTTTCTTCATTTAATAATACTTTTATTCTGAGAGGAATCATAATCTATTCTATCAAGTGCATAGCCTTAGCGTCAAAATTGAAGTGTTTTATTTAACAAATTCCAACTAATGACTAACTCACACACATTCTCTTATAGAAGAACAGGATTATAAGATCATGTGTCTAGATACATTTTTGGAAAAGCTTGCATCAAATAAATATAATTTCTTTGTTAAATTTTTGGTGAAGACACATGGTTGTGTAGTTTTCCTTGTGGAAATATTTTTACCACAAACTCAACTTTTTAAATAGATATGGAACTTATGTTGATTATTTATTTATTCCTAAGAATAAATAAACTACCAAGCTTTGGTAGTTTGTATCTTTCAAGGAATTTGTTTATTTTATACAAATTGCCAAAGTTATTTATATAAAATTGTTTATAATATTTTCTTCTTATCTATTTAATATATGTAGAATTATAATGAAAATCTAATATTATTAATATTGGTGATTTGTGAAAATTATAACTTTATATTCTCAATTGGAGGTTCTAAGATAAATAGGATTCAATAAAAGTCTAACATAATTCATATTTCTTGTACAAGAGTAACATTTTTCTTAGCTTAAACCTATTTGTCAGTAATTAAAATTTTAATAAAATGTAGGAACACTCCCAATCTTAGCATAGCTTTTCCAACTTACAGATGAAAGGACTGAGACGCAGAGCAAAGAGTTTAACTAAGACAGAGCAGCTGGTTGATGGAACATCTACATTTGAAACTATTTCAATTGTACATCCTAATATTAACTCATCCTTGGAAAAGTTTGAACCAATTAATCTTTGTTAAATTTGAAATTGGTATCTTCTTCAAGAATTATTTATACAGTTATCTTTCTCATTAAAGTACTTTAATTATACAAACACCTTCTGAGTTGAAAATGGTCAGGTAAAAACATTTCCTGATTGTTATCTTCTGGGCACATGCTCACACACACACACGTAGCATATGCGCGCACACACACACGTATCTGCGATTCCCCTTATTCTGTGCTGGGGAGTGCTGTGATGCTTCTGGCCTTTGCGAGCCCCCTGCCCCATGTCTTGATTCTTGTACTGTGGCAATTCACCAGCAAATTCTTAATGACTGATTAAACCATCATGATTGAGGTACAAGGCATTTCCTGGGGATTAATGGCCAACTGAGAAGAGTTGATGGCCCATGGCATAGCTGAGAGTCATTAACCCCAAACAGCCATTAATCCTGCAAAAACACTGTATACAGAAGTTATTCTATGCTGGCAATGGAAACAATGAAGTATGGTATATGTACCTGCTTGCTAAATGTACTTGCTAAATATGGCAGCTTGCTAAAGAATAAGTGTTTCAATTGCCCTGAAGCAATCATGAAACCTTTAAAATCTACCACCAACACTGCAAAAATATTTAATAAATTAAATAGCATGTCTTCAGTAATTTTGTTGCAGATTACAGAAGACACCTGGAGCTGGGCAAGACCAACACAAAGGAAACTGTGCCTCCTCAGACTTGAGGTCGGAAAGTAGCTGAAATTCCGAAATGATGGAAACTGGACTTTGGAAAGAGGTGCAAATTCAAACAGTATTGTGTATCACTCCCATCTCTCTTTCCGTTTAAATAAGTATTTTGTTCTCTCTCTGCAAATTAGCTTCCTTTGCTTTAAAGACTTACGAACAAATAAGACTGTCTACAGTGACTTTGATAACATTTTACACATTCTCTCAAAGAGATCAATTTTCTTTCTAAATTCTAAATACAGCTCCTAAATTAGAAAATCTGGCTAATATTGGGTCAGGTAACTAATTAGAATTTAACCCAGCAGTGACTCTGTGTTCATGTGGTGTGTGTACACTTTGCAAAAAGATGTATAGATGGCAAATAGTTCCACAAAAACAATTCTGTGTCATTGGTCACTAGAAAACATGAATTAAAACCACAATGAGATATCACTACATACTACAAAAACACTTAAAATTTTAAAAAATATATTTACCATACTGACCGATAGCAAGTAGTGTAAGGAGAAACTAGAACTCTCATAAACTGTTGGAAGGCATGGAAAAGGGTAAAATCATTTTAGAAAACCGTCTTACAGCTCCTTAAATACTTGAACATACATCTACCACGCAATTCAGCCATTCTAAGTATCCACCTAAGAAAGATAAAAACATACATCCACATAAAAATTTGTACATGAATATTCACGATAACTTTCAGTGTAATAATCACGACAGGAAACAATCCAAATATTCATCAACATGCAACACGTGTCAGTCTCCAAATAATTGTGCTGAGCAAAATAAGCCAAACAAAAGCCAGCACCATACGATGCTGTCTACCTAAAATGCAGGAGAACACAGGTTCATCTATAGTAAAGGAGAATAACAGATCAGTGCTGCGTGGGTTTGCAGTGGAAGGGAAAGCGTACGTACGAAGCAGAATGAGGAGACTTTGTAGTACTAGGTATACTCATTACCTCCACTGTGGCTACGGTTTCATGCAGGTAAATTTATGTTAAAATGTGTCAAATGGTGTACGTCAAATACACATGGTTTATGGTAGGTCAATTACACTTCAATAAAGCCCCATTTTTAAGTGGCTATTCTATGCGTAGCACAGCGACAGAGACAGCCATGAGAGAATGCAGATTTGTCAAGGGATCAGTTGGCCCCTCGCAACCTTTTACGGGCGAGATATTTAAGAGCCTATAAAGTGCATTAAGCACAGTGCTTACTGGTAAGAACATGCCTACATTTTACTTGTAAGGCATTTCTAATCTGCCTATGGAGGGGAATAAAATTATTACCTTTTTATAAAAAGAGAAAAGATAAGGCAATATTACACATTTTAAGAAAGGTAAAATACCCCTGGAAAGTGTTTTTAAAGCAGGGGAGAGATCATTTCCAATTGATAATTTAAGAAAAGTCTGCATTAACAAGTGATAGTTAAAGAAAGTAGAACTTCGAGAACAGAATTCCAGCAGGCACGGGCCAGGGTGAGCAGGGATGCAGAGGCAGAAAATTTGGGTGTATTAGTAAAAAAAACACTAAAAAAATCCAATTTTGGTAGAGCGTAGCATGCAACGTGGGAATGGTAATGGAGAACAGTAGAAAGATAAGTTGAAGCTTATATTGTTTAAGTTCTTATATACAGCAATCAGGATTGTATTTAATTTGGGACTTTCACTTCCCATAAGATATAATACGTTTGAAACTGTTTTGACACGAAGAAAGGAGTGAATTATAAAAATCACACCTCTGAAAACATCACAGGGCTGTGGAACTAAGCAAGACTACATCAGTTAAATCCTAGAGACATAGAAGAGCCTGCCGAGTGAGTTGAGATCAGGATTTATACCCCTAGCGGAACATTCTGAGACTGAAGATGCCTAACTGCAGCTAGAAGGACTCTCTAATAAGAAAAAGCAAACTCGGAAGAGCTTTCGGGCCACGGTGTCTGGCATGACGGATTGAAATCTCGAAGAGCCCCAGATGCACAGCTGTTTTTCCCAACAGGAAATTTGCTGAGTGCTATGGTGGGGCAGAAAGCTGGAGGCCGGCCAGAAGCCACAGTGAAATAATTCCCAGTCTTGTAGTGTTTTAGCGTCGAGTTGTATTCTACAGGAAGAGAAACATACTAACGCTCTCTTTGCCAGATTTTGATTCTGTGTGAGGTGGGCTGAAGAATTGAGCTCAAAACCCTTCAAAAAGGCAATACTTCAAGGAAGAGAGGCAGCCAAAGTCAAAGCCAGGGAAGGCCCCAGTGAGAGGGGGAAGAGAACAGCCTCCTGGGGCTTAACAAAGAAAAGTACCACTAGAGGGAGATATTTTAACCAACACACTGCAGAGCTGGCTTTTTGAGACATTTCTGCATTGTATCCACCTGAAAGAGAACCTCAGACCCAGGACAATTCAGTTTGTCTGAATCGTGACTGGCCCTTCAAACTCTCTGCTTAGTAAAGGACAAGGTCAATTCTCTCTGGATACAAGTAACACTGACCTCAGACTATATTGTTCTTTTATAAACAATGACTGAAATAGAAGTTTTCAGTGCTGAGACCTAAGAAGAGTCAAGAAAATACATCTGTAAATCAAGAGAATAACCAGACAATAGAAACAGACCAACAAATTATATATTTGTGGGGGATAATAATCAAAGGCTTTAAAATGAAAATTATAACATTTTAAAATGTCTGAAGAAAAGATGAGCAAAATGAATGAAGAGATGGAGAATTTCAACAGAGAAGCGAACGCCATATTAAACAACAAATGGGTATTCTGCTGTGGCTGGTGTGGTTCATTGGTTAGAGTGTCATTCCACGAACCAAAACATTGTGGGTTCGATCCCAGCTGGGGAGTGTCCTCTCCCGCTACACAGCCTTGGTAGGGGTCAGAGGATTCCCATTCACAGAAGTCTCTTTAAGTTTGAAAGCCATCCTTTCTCACCTAATGCGCCTGCTTGGTTTATGCAAATTGTGTGGCTCCTCCCAGGAAATTAACACGGTCCCTCAGTACTCCTCCACAGTAGCAGCCTCAAGACAAAGCATTCTGTGACAGCCTGGTTCCCAGACCACTTCCTCCTGTCATATTCATTTTAGGATTCAGAACTCTTATTCTTCAAGGAAAGGTAAACTAACATTCTCTGTAACCCACGGAATACCTGCATAAAGAGTATGTGGGATGCTAATCACAAAACCAGATTCTCGAGTCTCACCTCAGGTTCACTACCTCACAGTTTCTTGGGGGTGAGCCCTTTACAGCACTTGAACTAGACCCTTTGGGGACTCTCACGTCTGAGGTTTGAGAACCAGGTGTTAGTACATGCAATTCTCATGGTCCATGTGCCTAAGAAATAGATACAATATATAGTCAGTAAATTTCCCCAACCCTTTGGTAGACAATTTTCCACTAAACAAAAAGCATTATTGCGGGTGTGTGTGTAGCGATGGCAGGTGGAAGGGGTCACCCCTCGATTCTTCTGCTCATACTTTGAACCTACGGAGTGTTTGATCCCAGGAACCTGTCAAACTCACTTTCCATTAAAGACATAATCAACGTGGTTTAAAATGGTGTGCATGTTGAGCTCCGCTATCAACTAAAGTCTCCTGTTACACTTCTCCATCCTTCCAAACAAATTCAGAGAGTCCAATACTTCTGGTTATCAGCAAAGCCAACTGTCCCAGGAAGAGCAAATTATTGGTGGCTAGACCTGAAAAGAGAGTAGCATTAATAACAGAAGAAATTTCGCTATAACAGGAGTCACTAGTAGTGAGGTAACATCATTACCTAATAAATTAAACAGTCCATAAAAATTAAGGCCTTAATTATCTTAATGTTATCATGTGGCATCTATACAGTTTATAAACAAAGACAATTGAGAATTGTGATTATTTAAGTGGGATAAATAAAAGGACAGTAGTTAATCCATTATAATTTATTTCAATCTGTTTTGAGCTAAAAAAAGGAAATGAAGTTCTCCCTTTTTACATGTAAATTGAACAGGTTGCTGTAGAGAAGCCTGTATGACATCATTACTCTTTCCCAGATAAATGCCTAAGTGTTTGCCTCATTAATGTGCCACCGGATAAAAATGTTTGTCCGCATTCAATGGAAAGATCAATATGAAGAGAAAGATGTTTGACAGGCTCTGTATTTTCTTTCCAGAATAAGTGTCAACAATTATGATAAGAATGGAAGTCAAACAATTCCGAAGGGATTTCTCTCTCAACTTTTAGAACAATCGACACTCTGTGAGCATTGTTCTTTTGCACATTAGTGAGACAACAAATCCTGTATCTGTAAATTCAGAAATTTGGTGAATCCTGGAAACTGGGCGTAGATCAACTCACTGAACCTTTATCTTCAATTGAAATGTAGGGTGAATCCAACAGTACTGAAAAGCACGTCATGTTCCATTGTAATGAGTGAGCATATTGATGCCACTGTTTGGTTTGAGTGTGTTCCTTTAATTTCATACCTGTGTGGTTACAGTCCTTTAAAGCGGAATGTTCTGTGATGAGCTTACAAAGTGTATAATTTGAAGATGGCTATATGAAAAATTTCACTTTTCCCCATATTCTCTATATCGACCCAGCTGGGTAGGCTTCCCTTGGGTCACATTTTGACTTGCTTTGCTTTGGTTTTGTGGACAGATTTGGTCAACACTGTTCGCAAAGGCTGGTGCCAGACATAGGTTGCAGATCGACAGTGGCATGGAGCCCAGGTGAATGTCTCGGTCTGGGAATTGCAGACCTTCCATAATGCCAACTGTCCCACGGTGTCCTCATCTCATTAAAGGTTAATTAGTTTCCTTTCAGCCTGTAGCTCCATGATATATTATGTGGGTCATAAAGACGATATGAACATGTACTTGGCATGCAACGGTGGGCTAACCATAGTCATTATGGAGACATAAATTCACTGCTCTGGGACCACTTCTATTCTGGCAAATGCAAAAATCGTCTCTAGGAAAATTAGACTGAAGACTGGAACTTTGCTCGCATCCACACTGGAGCGGTAAACCTCATCCGTTACTAGACGGAGAACAAATTTCTCAGGGCCAGTAACAAAGTTACTCCCAATTTCAGAAGGGGACATGAGACTCACAATTTTATTATATTCTGTAGGAGATTCGATTTAAGAAGCTACAACTGAAGGGGAAAAAACACTGAAATGAACTTGTCAGAGCTTTAATATCTCTGTGTTCAATTTACTGCTACCATATAATTGCTGTTGGCAGGGTGGGAAGTAACAACAAAACAAAAGAATGTGAAAACCAGTTCTCTAAAACCTGTTGTCTATGGTAAAATCTGAAAATAAGTTTTGAATGATTATTTTCATTTAATTGTATGCAGTCCTACAGACCTCTGTGTAACTACAGAAATATGATGGTTTGGCCCTAGCCAGGTGGTTCAGTTGATTGAAGCATTGTCCCATAAACGGAAAGGCTGTAGGTTCGATTCCTGGTCAGGGCACATGATCAGGTTGCGAGTTTGGTCCTCGATCGGGGCATGTACAGGAGGAAAGAGATCAACGTTACTCTCTTCCTTTCTCTCCTTCCCTTCCCCTCTCTCTAAAATCCATAAGCATGTCCTTGGGTGAAGATAAAAAAAAATTAAAAAAGAAAAGATGATGGTTTGGACAGTTCCCAGAAATCATATATTGTATATGATTCTAATATTTTATCAAACTGCTATTGCACCTTGAATATTTGTTGCCTTACTTTTTCTTTTTTTTTTTTTTCTTAGCTAACACAAAGGCAAATTTTATTAAGAGAGGACTGTGGCAACTTCCCTGCCTAAAGATGCTGTTACAGGAGATGGAATGATATTCCCCACCTGTGCCATCTTCATTCCTGGTAGGCATGAGCTGACTGGGACCCTGGTCCAGGGGTCTGAGTCCTGTTTCCTCCTGTGGCCCAGGTCTCCAGACCTAGAGCAGTGATAGCCTGCTCCTTGCACTCTGGGCCACATCCTAGGCTGCCGACATGGCAATGTGGAGGGGGTTGGGGGTGGGGGGTTGGGGAGGGAATCACGTCAGCCAGCCTTCAATCTGCCAGTCATATGGCAGAAGGTTTCCTTGCCAGAAAGATCCGTCCCAATTCTTCTAAATTACAGAATATATCTGAATGTTGGACTCGAGGAATTCTACTCACTGTTTTATTAATAATTACTTCAAAGGACAATGTTTGAGCACAACTTTAGAGAAACCAAACTATTTTAGGATACTTAATGGGAGTGTGGTATTAGTTTTTATTAAATATGAGACCTATGCCCCGATTTCTCGAAATAGATTTTTCCAAACATTGATCTTTTTCTATTTCCAGAATTCTAATTAATTTAAACTACAAACACTTATGTTACAATTTCTTAAATATTCCAAAGACACATAGAGTTCAACATGCATTTTGGTTAAAAAGAAAAGCACACAAGCGGGAGGCAGATGCTAGTTAGTATTTAATAATCAAGAAATGGGTTGGGTCTTGCCCTGGCTGGTGTAGCTCAGTGGAATGAGCACGGGCCTGTGAAGCAAAGGGTTGCTGGTTCAATTCCCAGTCAGGGCACATGCCTGGGTTGCAGGCCAGGTCCCCAAAAGGGGACACATGAGAGGCAACCACACATTGATGTTTCTCTCCCACTCTTTCTCCTTCCCTTTCCCTCTCTCTAAAAAATAAATAAATAAATAAAATATTTAAAAAAAAGAAATAGGTTGGTTTCTTCATTAGGGGTGCAGTATCAGATGCCTTAACCCAGTTATCCAAACTTCCAAAGAATCATTACACTTGACTCTGATTGTCACCTCAAGGATCAGTGATGCTCCTTCTACTTATCACAAAACAGCTCTCCAGTCCTCAAAGGACCAACTTTTTAAAAAAGATTTTACTTATTTATAGACAGAGGGGAAGGGAGCGAGAAAGAGAAAGAGAAACGTCCATGTATGGGTGCCTCTCACACTTCCCGAACTGGGGACCCGGCCCGCAACCCAGGCATGTGCCCTGACTTGGAATTGAACCGGCCACCCTTCGGTTCATAGGCTGACACTCAAACCACTGAGCCACACCAGCCAGGGCAGAAAGACCAGATTTTTCTTAGTAGGATATTTCTGATCCCTTAGAAAGAAAAATAAGGCTCTTCTCTTATTTCAATCATTCCCCTTCAAAGGAAAAGTTAATGAACCGAATCTGTGTGTCAAACTTCCTTGTGGATTAGATCCATTTTGTTGAAGTTGGCAAGTAGATACATTTGCCAACATGTCTTCATTCAAATTGTCTGCAAGCAGAAGAGATAAGGTCATGAAGCATCCTTTGAGGTTCTAGGCGCCTTATTCCATGTAGCTTTAATTAATACTTTCCACTTTCTCTGGTTAAAATATGAATAAAATCAGCTAAAATAGTAAGTAGGACTTCTCTTTGACTTCCACACACAGTACAGTGCTTTCTATTTCAAGGTCAGCATTCAAGTGCCGCTGTGTCAGGATGGGACTAAAAGATTTTTAAACCATAGCCCGCCTTCTTGTAGATCCTTGTACAAAGCAAAGAGAATCTCCTTGGTGTATCAGTCAGTGATGGACTCCTTGTCCCTGAGTTGGAGACAGAGGGGAGATTAACGGAGTAGAAGTGAGGTGTACCTAATTCATCCCCCTGATCTCGCCAGATTAGATCTTTAGTTTTGGTTAGCAGAACATTGTGACTAAAGTGAAAACTATGTACAATAACTGAAATCGTGAAGGAGGGAAGAAATACATTTTCCTAGTAAAAAGATGTTCTAGACAAAATTAATAGCGTATAATGGCCCTGACTGGTTGGGGCTCAGTTGGCTGGGCGTTGTTCCACAAACTCCGAAAAGCCGCTGGTTTGATTCTCAGTCAGGGCACAGGCCTGGGTTGTGGTCCTGATCCTTGGTGGGGATGTGTGCAAAATGCAGCTGGTCAGTATTTCTCTCTCACCTTGATGTTTCCCTCCCTCTCTTCCTCCTCCCCTTTCACTGCCTCTAAGAATAAATAAATAAATAAATAAATAAATAAATCATTTAAAAATATTTTATGATGATAGTTTATGCCAGAAACTTTTTAAGGGCCCTTATTTATAATGGCTTAACTTTTCAAAGGAAATCTCCTTTCAAGGTTGTTAAATATACATATATATACATTTCTGTTGTATATGGGCAAATACACATTTTCAGCTACTTGTATTCCACATGAATATTAGGTCTGAGCAAGATATTTATATTTCTCTGTGGCAATTACATAATTGTAAAAAGTGTCTTTGTTCCAACTGAAAGGACAGGAATAATTTGGGAGCTGATTACCAATTATAATTTGGATCATTTAAATGTCTGCCACTTCCTTGTACCTGTCATCAACCTACTGCGTTTGATGAGAATTTAGCAAAATCTAGATTTTAAAGGAAAAGCAGCCCTGTGACTGTTTTCATTCATTTCTGGGAAATATAAAATAGAAAGCGAGGTTAATGATGAAAAGAACCTTCAATTAGGTTACTTCCTATTGAATAATAGGCGCATTTTATTAGTCATGGTAAAAATGTTTCTTTGAACTTGTTCACAATTACTTCTGCTGTATTTAGAAATGAAACACAGCTGCAGGTTGTAAACAGTGTTCAATTTGCCAAATGTTGCCAAATGTTAGAGTAACACACGATGCTCTAATGGAGGAAGGGAAGGGTTTCCAAAAGAGACAATGAGTGGGGATAGTGAGTCCCTGTGGGTCGATTAACAAGAGGAACGGGGTCAGATGTTCTCCAAACATATCACAACAAAAGAATGGCACCTCACGTAAAAGCTACATTGAGGCAAAAGAAAAATACAAATTTATGGAAATCAAGAAAAGAGGATTCAGTATATTTAGAGTTATCGTCCCAATGCCTTTTCTCTATCAGTGATTCAAATGGGGGTGGTAGTGCTTGGGAATATCTGAATTTCATGGAGGATAGCAAGCNCTTGTTCACAATTACTTCTGCTGTATTTAGAAATGAAACACAGCTGCAGGTTGTAAACAGTGTTCAATTTGCCAAATATTGCCAAATGTTAGAGTAACACGCGATGCTCTAATGGAGGAAGGGAAGGGTTTCCAAAAGAGACAATGAGTGGGGATAGTGAATCCCTGTGGGTCTATTAACAAGAGGAACGGGGTCAGATGTTCTCCAAACATATCACAACAAAAGAATGGCACCTCACGTAAAAGCTACATTGAGGCAAAAGAAAAATACAAATTTATGGAAATCAAGAAAAGAGGATTCAGTATATTTAGAGTTATCGTCCCAATGCCTTTTCTCTATCAGTGATTCAAATGGGGGTGGTAGTGCTTGGGAATATCTGAATTTCATGGAGGATAGCAAGCGTTTTACTGTTTGTAAAGATTTATTCATTGTTATGAGCTTATATGGAGAAAAAGAAGGAAAACAGTGTTTTCCTAACCACAGTCCCTGATCTATTCTCATTTGGTTGTGTGATCAGATTCACACGACCGATAGGCATCTCATTTACCTCCTCAGTAAAATGTGAGCCATAATACCTGCCTTGCATTTCATTTCAAAGTAGATGGAATAATAGGTTATCAAATTTACTGCTTGCCACATACTACACACTGAACGGTGCACAAATGAATCGTGTTATGGGTGTAAACTAGTATAATGTATGGCGCAAATGATACTGCAGATGTGCCTCTGGATTGCTTCTGGTCTGTCCCAGAAGTGTCTAGAAAATTAGATTTGGGTTCCCTGTAAAAATCATCCCTCTTTTCATCCATACAGTTAATAACAATCATAATAATGCAAAATATGCTCATTTATTGATTAAAACAAAAGCAAAGTTTGGAGAGCATCCTCCATCCTTTGTAAATGAGCTCTGCCAGGGATAATGGATGGGAAAACAAATAAATAATTTATTACTGGAAAAAACATGTCTTTTATTTCACCTTCCCATTTTAAGCTAATATATACAGCAAGTACAGACCAGAAATGTAATCTATCTCTGAATATCATCATCAGTTTCTTATTGAACCCTTGTTTAAACATGTATTAGTTCTCATAAGGCATCCAAAGATGTATCTGTTGAAGCCAACCCCCTATAGGAATTTGCATAATAATTTTGCTGCACAAATGGTTCTAAAGGGAAATATATGTAGTATGACCATAGTATTATGCAAATTTTGTTTTTACAGCCATTTAGTTTTGCCATAATTCCGTGTGCCATTTCACAAGCTCTGTGTCGAGCTCTGTCAGTGCCAACAGCAGCAGACAGGAGCAGGACCTCAGATTCTATAGCTTTGGCCCTGATGTCGGCTTGCCTGAGGGGCATCCTACCTATTACGCTAACATTCTAAAACTAATTATGTATGTCAGGGTGACCTCTCTCTAATCTACATTCATCACAGAGTCCGAGCCGTCTGTCTCCATTGTTCCCATAATAAAATAGCGGGTGATAGGCTTATACAATTGACTGTGTCAGAAGTGAACTCACCCCTACATTGCTCCCTGCAAACAGTGTATAGTCCCAACAGAATAAAGATAAGCAAAAAATAATCTGACTATCTCCAGTAATTAACTTTAGAGGTTTCATAACAACTGTAGGAAATACATTTCCCACTGGCTTAAAAATGAAATTAGGGAGTACACAAGAGTCACATCTACAGCAATTCAGAAAAGTTTTCTTGAGGAAAAGTTAGATGAAAGAAATGCACCTTGAGTTTCTTTATGTTGTACTATAGCAATTCCTGTTCCTTGGGCTAGCATATTTATAAAACTCAACTTAATATATATAATATATATATATATATATATTATATATATACACATGCACACACTTCAGTAGGGGCTTTCACAATTTTCTACGCAATTTTGAGCATCTATTTGTTGTGCAAATACAGAAATTTGTAATAGGTGCTTTCCTTTCTAAAATATCTATGGTACCTTCTCATTTATCCTGGTGATATCTTAGTCAAAACTTCTGTAAAGATTCATCTGTTGGTTTCCTTTCCATTTTGGAAATGAATGATTCCCCTTTTGTTTAAAAGGATTCTCCTGATAACCAGAACACTTTCGCAGAGGCCGTCAACCACGAATATCGATCACATGGCATTGCACACGCGATGCTATACATGCTCTCAAACGAGAGAAAAGACCATTTGTGCCGTTTGTGGTGAGTAACCCAGACCGGTTTCCTGAGGCAGTGGGAGCCGTTCCAGTCATGTTCTCCCCAGAGCTCTGTTCTTCCTGAAAACATTTATTAAGAACTTATTATTTTCCCACCATTACGGTATATCTAGAAGGAAAGAATTGAACTATGAATCATGTTCTCAAAGGTGCCACTAGGGAGCTGGGTGAGGGTAGCAGATACTCGGGGGCCAAAACCACCGGGTTTGCTTCTGGCCTTGGCATTCTCTGGCTGTGTGATTTTAGGCTAGCGGGACTCATTATACACAGAAAGTGTGCAATAATACGAGTTGCTTTAACCAATACATTTGTGGTAGATTGTTATACAACAGGAACAAATGAGTTCATTACATCACTTAACATTGCAATGCCATGTCCCCAAACATCTTTAGCCCATTCATTTGCTTTATTTTTTAACCTTAGCACTTCCTGCCGTCTGACACTCTATATTCTGTACTCTGGTCTGTTTATCAACTGTCTGCCCTCATTAAAATATAAGTCTTGGCAACCAGAGATTTCTGCCTATTTTAACTGCCATAAATTCAGTGCCTAGAACAATGTCTTCACACAGCAAATTAATAAATATTTGTTGAGTAAATTAATGACTAGATGGATGATATTTAACTGAGATAAATATTGCCAACATGGCCAGCAGTCATACACATCTGAAACATCACTTCTACTACCGAGGTTGCTGCTCAAGCTTTATTAACACGTATTTCTGCGAGTGCTGGGGGCAGAGAAAAATGACTCGTATAAATCAAAGAAACTGATCTTACAATGCCTCATCCAGTGTTTGGCTTCATGAGACAGCACAAAGCATCCCTCTGTTGTATGTTCTTGTAAAATTTGAGGTGCTTTGAACTGATTCTATGGAGTTGGAATGACACTCTTGTAGATCATCCTGTAATACAGATCTCAAAGTCCAAGACCCGGAGGGGCTGAACCATTGCAGAAAGGTACCTGCCCATACACTGGGCCCTGAACTTAAGGGAGGAAAGCGCTGCACTGATTTTGATGGGCTACTTTATCCAAGATCTGGACCAACGTGGTTTGGTACCCAAAGTGGGCTCTACCACGTCCTGACTGTGTCACAGGGAGAAGCACCAAACATTTTCTGAGTGTATTGCATCAACTCATAACAATGCTATAAGGTGTTCCCAGAGGTCAGTACAGGTAGTATGTGAGGACAACACAAAGACAACGCGGCTTGGTGGTTTGGGGGCTGACTGGCTCCAACAAATGAACCCTGTACTTTATACTTAATACTTGAATGACTTCTAGAAAGTGTTCATTTCTTTATGCCTGAATTTTCTCACCTAGAAATTGAGGATTGTTTTTCTTATCTTATACTTTTGTGATGATTAAATAAGATAATGCACGTAAAAAGCACTTTAAGATACGCCTATGTATTTTTCTTTGGTTTTACATATGAAGATGTTTTACGAAAAGAAGAACGTTATTAATGAAACATACTATTATTGAAGCCCTTTATTGATTCTTCTTCAAATCATGAATAAAATGTGTAATATAATACAATCTGTTACATACTAAGCTTAGAAAATATTTTCCCCCAATACTATTCTTTTTATGTACAAAAATGCATTTAGAGTGATTTTCGGAGGAAGAGTTTCCATTTAAATTTGATGTGATGCAGCCACATGTTTTCTTACTGGCAACATCTCATTTCATTTTAAGCTTTCACTTCTTTGCTTACACTTTATTTGTGGATTCATTACTATGTAAATCTGCATGCACTGTATTCAAGTGCATGCTTTGCAGATTATGTGACATTATATCATTTCACAATTAAACAGCTTGTGCCCAGTTTTTTCACGTTACAAATGTTTTATGTAAGTTGGTACAAGTTAGAGTCCAGTCGACAACACAGGTCTTCCTTCTGAACCAAACAAACACTAAAGTGATTCTTCACAGATATTGTTGATGAAACAGTTGTTAAAAACCACTTGCATTACTAAAAAGATATATCGGCTGTTGATTCATATACAAATACAACTTAAAATCTACTTAAAACTCTAGATTTACAAAATTCATTTATTCTTATTGTTCTGATTTTTCAGTCTATAAATTAGCTAATATTCTCACTCCTCTTCTTCATCCCCATGGCATTTTTATGTCCCTTTTAATATTTGGTGATCTCCCTGGTTTGTACACAATAAAAGGACATAGACGTGAAAATAAATAATATTAAATGCATTTTCTTTTCCTACTTTCATCAGCACTGATAAAATGTTGGAGGGGGATAAAGCTAACACAAATTGTTTTAAAACCTAATTATTGATTTCATCTTTCACAGCTTGGGGTAAAAAAGGTGTTCAGGTGAGATGGTTATTTGGACACAAAGCAAAAATTAGGTTACTTTAATGTACAAGATTCCAGATATTAAATACCGATATATTGAGATTGCTCTCTATATTTCAAAGTTCAGTTTCTTGAATAGAATGAAACAAAATACTTAAAATCAGAATATTTAAGTCATATGATCTCCTTAGCTAAATAGCAATTAAAGGATTCCTATTGTGAGGGAATACAAATATCTACAGAAATATTGGACACCATGCCACCTATTATTTAAATATGTCTTCTTTTTGAGTTTTTCCCCGTGTACACATACAGTGCACCTGCCATTTCTCATACCAGCCTTTAGTTACCTTTCATTAGATAAATAGTGAGCTAAATACCACTAGTTAACCTATTTCTTGTGCAAGCTTAGTTTTGGGGGGATGTTTATATACAATATCCTTCAGAGTACTTCAAATAATTATAAATAACTCAGTAACCTCACCTGTGCTAAACTTTACATAGAAACATTTCCTAAGTGTATTTTTATACATGCCTGACATGCCTGGAAAATTGAAACTTAAAGAAGTTAACATGCTGAATTGTACTGCACTTCCCCAAACTCATATGTTGAAATTCTAACCCCCAATAGATCAGAATGTGATCGCATTTGGACATGCCTATAAGAGGTAATTAAGTTAAAAGGAGGTCATGAAGGTAGCCTTAAGCCGGTATGTCGAGCACCCTTGCAAGAAGAGGAGGTTTGGACACATAGACACGTACAGCGGGAAGACAAAGTGCAGACAGAGAAGATGGCCATATGCAAGCGGGACAGAGTCCTGGAACTGATCCTTCCCTCAGGGCCCTCAGAAAGCACTAAGTCTGCTGAGACTGTCATCATGAACTCCTAGCCTCTAGTCCTGTGAGAAAATGAATGTATATTGTGTAAACCACCCAGTCTATGGGACTTTGGAATTTTTTTCAAGATTTTATTTATTTACTTTCAGAGAGAGAGGAAGGGAGGAAAAAAAGAGGGAGAGAAAACTCAATGTGTGCTTCCCTCTTGTACACCCACAGCTGGGGACCTGGCCCACAAGCCAGGCGTGTGCCCTGCCTGGCAACCCTTTGGTTTGCAGGCCAGCACTCAATCCACTGGGCCACACCAACCAGGGATAAGCCACCCAGTTTATGCCACTTGGTTACAGCAGCCCTAACAAACTAACACAGAGAAAAATGCCATTATTATATATGTGACTCTAATGTTTAAATTTTTTTCTTACAGTGTTTCCCTTCACTTCAATAGTTTATAATCTGTGTTAGTTGACCAAAAACAACAATCCCATGTTAAGGAGCTTAGTTGTTGGGGTGTTCCTCATTAGTTCTGCTATGTGGAATTTTCCTTTCTGTTTGGCTTAGGCTGAGCTACCGCCAGAGCCAGGCAAAGTCAACGTGGCGGCTGTGGCGGGTGCATCCAAGTAAGTGGCATTACCCAGCAGTCAATAAAATGGCACTGTTTTTTCTGACGTGACACAAATTTTGGACTATAAGAACATTGTTAGTGCGACAGGAAATCCATTAGCACAGACAGTAGTTTTTGCTGGAGTAACACCCCTGATCACGCTAGCAATTTGGATCTCATTTAAGTGATGTCCCCGTTATAGTGGCAAATTGTGTTTTCATTAATACAATGAGAAAGCCATTAATATGAAAATTGCTCATTCAGAATCACATTAGTGAAGTGCTTATCTTATTATCACTAAGCTGATTCTAACCCAGGTGCTCGGCAATTGGAGGGAAGCACTGTATAGAAGAGGAGTCACTGTACTTCTTTCTTTTGGAGGCTTTCCTTGGCTTTCTTATGGTTCCTTGACATTTTGTACTGCATTATTCCAAATCAGTATACAAATTGACATCAAACTCATTATTAGTTTCTTTCTGAATCTTATTCTATAAGTTTTACATAATGACGCCTACATCCTGACCTTCATACTTGGATACCCTAGTTACCCCCAGCATGTTTTCAGGATATTAATACATAGTATGTATAAGTTTGAGTTCTTCAGTTGTGACAGAATCGAGCTCTACTATCGTATATGAAGAAACATACTAAAAGCCTGTGAGGCGTTTCTGGAATAGATAGGTGAGATTTGCTTAGAACTGGTTGGGCCAGTTGGCTCTGTCGGGATGAATGAGTTTTCCGTCCTCCTTCTTGTTTAGAATCTGTGTCTGGCCACTTGCTGCACTAGGGTATTAGAGAGGATCTGTTTGCATATATATCCACCTTATAAGACCACATGGAACAGGGGAGAGGAAACCCTCCCCACGGATAATGGCGGTTCTGCTGAGAGTAACTAATGGGGTTGGTAGCCCAGGTGAAAAGATTTTACTACGATCGTACAGTGCACGATGAGCACCTCACAGGGAAACTGGGGCTAGAAATTACTTCCACCCACCAGGACCTGGCTTTCCTCCTCTGGAACCATGGTCATGTGGGTTGCTTAGCCAAGGATTTGTGAGCAACAGTGAGGCATGTTCCACATCTCCATTTAAGTTTTTAATTACTGGTGCTCAGCTCTCCCGTGTTCCTCTCCCCATCACCAAAACCAGCAACCTTTCAGATAGCAGAGCCTCTGTCAGCTGGGGCCCCAAAAAAGCCGCAGCATAAAGCAGAGGCATTCACTAAAGGTAATAACATGTAACAACAATGAGAAATCAACATTGTCAAAGTCGCAGAGAAATTGTGGGTTTTGTGAGGCAACCTACCCTAGAGACGTATGTGATGTGGTAAAAGAAACCTGAATATTATTAAGAGTTTAGCTCTGACTCTTATTGAATAGATGACCTTGGGGAATTTTATTAACTCCTCTGTGTATCAATGTCTTCTTATATGAAATGGGAAAATAGATACCAGCCTAGGTTTGATGCCATGATACTACCTACAGGCTACAGAGTAAGGAAAAAACAAGGCTAAGGTCAGAACACTTGGAAAAGCATTATTTAAACTAAGTGTAGTACAAATGGTTGTTTAAGGACACTGAAGATCAGCAACTAGAGAGATAAGAGCAAAGCTAGCAAGAAAGAGAAAGGGCTGCAGTTAAAAGATGAAGTGCTTTCTATGAAATACTAAGTACGAACAACACCATTAAAACGGCGGGGGGGGGCGGGAGACAAAATAGCTGAGTTGTCTTGTGGGAGGGAAGGAAAAGCAGGCAAAGGAAAGAGAAAGTTTAGACCACGCCTGATCAAAAACATCTTTGAGCATCTTGATAACCAACCCTACTGAAAACAACAGGATGAACTGCAGAGAGTCATGCAGATGTATATAAGTTAAACAAGGTAAATTTTGTGAAAATATTTTCACATCGAATTTTACCAAAGAGAACCTAGATTGACTTAAAAGGTGGCTATCTGATCCCCGAAAGCCTTTGATTTCGACACGAGTCTTACTTCCATTCTCTTTGGGAAAATGTGCTTGTCAAATCAAAATCAGCTTACACAATAGCACTTCCATGGGAGTCGTAGAATTAATTGTATAACTAAGGTTTCGATTTTGGGTAAATCTAGAAATTTCTTAAACTAAGTATGTTAAAAACTATGTCTAGCATTAAATTTTTTTAATTTAGTTTTTATGATCTTCAGAATGAATCTGGATATGTCTCATTTTGGCCAGGTAACTTAGTTATTCTAAAAACAATACATCAATTTTTCACCCCCATATTTCTGTTAAAAAGTCCCCAAACTTTCACCTTTATAATACCTTGCACCACTGTTGGCTCAATAATTTTGAGTTTCTACCAGATAGATAGTGATCTTGGAACATGACCTTTTTTTACTCATTTTTTATCCATTTCTACAATGGGAAAAAATTCCAGTCTCTTTTGAATAAAAGATAGGGTGTACTACCTGAGTGTAAAGTGCCCAGTCTTGAGCAGTATCAACTCAATCAGGAGGAATTGCATTAGACCACCTATAACATCTTATGTCTTTTGTCCTTTACCAGACAGTTATTATAATAGCTTGTGATTGTCAAGAATTTCCTTTGAACAAATTTTACAATTTTCCTATACTTCAGTACTGTCTATTCTCCCTCCCCTTAAAAGATTTAACTCTGGATTAAAATCCTCCAGGTGTGTGTGAGAGAGAGTGTGTGTTGTTTAGTTAATAGCAATGCTACAATATAATCTACAAAAGTGAAAAAGAGAAATCATTCCCTTTTACTTTCCAACGGAGCCTATGTGAATTAGGTAAAGTATTTCCCTCTGTGTGTTTATTTCCCACTAAAATTGGAGCTCTTTTCTCTTTTTTTATCATGTGTACACACCGCGTGACATTGACTCAAGCTGAGCCAACCAACTATGAGACACACACTGTGCTTTCAAGGCAGATGCTGCAAGAAGTCAGGGATTCAGCCTGGAACCTGGCCTGGGGTCTTCCCAAGGTCAGTGCCAATTCCTATAGTACATCTTTGCAGTGTCTTGCCTTACGCTAAAGGAAATGGCCATGTAAACCTGGTGAGTTTAAGATTTCCCCTTAATTTAAAAGACGTAGTTTTTCTGTGTGGGGGCTAGCTTCTGAACTGCTCACCTAAATTATACAATTTTCAGACTTTCTTAACATAAACTTTGTTGGTGTGCCTCCTGTTATACTTCCTGCTACTTTTTCTGAATTTATAAAACTTCATATCTTTTGGTTACCCACGTAGTAACAGCATCTGACCTAGGAGCAAGGTGTTGAGAGTAAGAAGTTTGTTTTGGAGGTGATCCCAGAAGCAATGGTAGGGAAGTAGAAAAATGAGATACGGAAAGAAGAGCAACCAAAAAAAAAAAGGTGAGTTAAAGAATAACAAAAGGATGAGTTATTATGTTCTTGCCAATCGGGGCTAAAGACTTGGGGACCTCTAGGCAATGGAACGGAACATGTATTGGGGTTACCCACCCCAACAGTGAGGAAGCTGGAGCCTTTATCCTCTTCTTCTCTTCCATCACTGGCTGAGGACAGCTTCCTGGAGATCATGGACTCCCTAACCCTTTAAGGCCTGCCCCATGTGTGAGTTGCAAATGCCAAATAAAGCCTACGGGTGGAGATCAGCAGCCATTTGCTGACAGCACTCACGCGTGGGCACTGCAACCCTAAAAAATCCACAGAAATGGATGAGGACAGACAGCTTTGTGATAGTTATCATCACTAGCATTCCTTTATCCACAGCTGTGGCTTTAAGTTCTTGGGAGTTAAACATAAAATAACAAATATTGATCTGGCTTGCAGAAATTTAGGAGGATTTATTGATTTGGGGGTATGGATGACACAGAGCTGAGACTCTGGTATTTCCAACTTAGCTCAACATTGGGCATGCTGAAGGGGACAGTGTATTCAAGAGTCCCTAATGAGTAGGTGAAATTTGTGCTCAAAACCCCATAGCTTTCCAGTCACATAGGCTATTTTGAGTAAAACAGCCCTCTCACATTATTCATTCACATATCAGTCAGGTTTCTTTTATTCTCAAATTTTGGAAGATGTGACTTGCAATGACTTAAGCAATAAGACATTTTTTTAATTCAAAAAACTAACACAGGATATGAGAGTGCTAACTTCAGGTATGACTGACCTAAGGACTTAATAACAATCAGGACATATTTATCATCCAGCATGCTTTGCTCTCCTGTCTCTTGGCTCTCTTCTCTGATAGAGTTTCCACTCCCAAGGCCAAAAGGACAATCACAAGCTCCAGGCATTATACTCACAGCTTCAATTCAGAAGAAAAAAATCTTTACTCACACCAATAGTTAAAATAGAACCCTAGACCTGACTCTCAGAAGTTTAGTTGGATAATTGCATTGCATTTTGATCCTTGCACTGGAAAATAAGATGACCTTATTGTCTAGAGCAATTATTTTCAACCAATGTGCTGCAAGAATTCTTGAAACATGCAATATCTGACTATTTAGTCATGGAACTGACCTCTTTTTCCTTAGACTGTCAAATAAAATATTGACAGCATTACTTACAATAGCCAAGTGCTGGCAACAGCCTAAATGCCCACCAGTAAATGAGTGGATCAAAAACCTGTGATACATGCACACAATGGAATACTATGCAGCACAAAGAAAGAAAAAACTCCTACCCTGAGACAGCATGGATGGAACTGGACAGTAGTATGCTAGGTGAAATAAGCCAGGTGATGAAAGACATGATGATCTCACCTGTAAGTATAATCTAATCAACAAAACAAACAAGCAAGCACAATAGAACCAGAGACATGGAAATAAAGAACAAACTGATAGTGACCAGAGGGGAGGGGTGAGGTAGACAATGGGGGGAAAAGGGGGAAGGTTCAAGTCAAGGAACAAGTATAAAGGACCCATGAACAAAAGCAAATCCTCTGGGGGGGAGGGGAAGATTGCAAGTGGAAGGTAAGGATGGGTAGGGCAAGGGAGAGTAATGGGGGGAAATGGGGTCAACTGTAGTTGTACAACAAAAAAAATTACTTTTTAAATAATGACAACAGCGAACACAATAATAGCTATTTGGTATGAATGCCATGTCTTGAGCCATAAATATATTGTTCATACAATAGAGCTGCATCTTATTGGTCACAACATACAATAAGGTTGTGTTTGATTGGTTAATTCTTAGTAGCAGAAATCCTTCTATACAAATACAGGCACCTGATTTTTTTAAAAAGTCACTTTAGAACAAAAAGAGTAGTTCATTTTTTTCTGGTAAGTCAAAACTATACATTTTTTTGGTGTACTGAAGAATTTTAGCAATTAGTTTATGTGTGCCATGAGATGAAAAACTAAAAATCTCTGGTCTAGGTAAGTCATGAGCCTATCCTGGGAGGGACTAGGTGAGAAGTAGAGTGGGGAGTGAGTTGGAATCTAGCTTTCCTAGAAGATCACGGGTTGAGAGAGGAGAAGAGCTGAGTTTGAGTCATATTTTTTATCATTTGATTCTCCAGACAAAAATCAAGGGGCAGGTATCAGAAGGAGATAGTATGGATTCTGACTAGCATGATAGCATGCTATAGTGTGTGTCCACTTCCGCAATACATTCCACATGTTCTACTATTGGTTTTGACTGTTTTCCTACTTCCTTTTTCTACCTCTACCAACACTTCTATGTAGTTCTGACCAAACATGGTGCCTTCCATCCCAGCAGATGACTGAAGAACAATTCCTGCGTCTAGCCCTCTCGTCCCCAACCTAGAAATGGTCCCCACTGACAAAAATGATCCTCTTAGTAGGTTCTCTAGCCCAGCCATTTGGGGCTATTTAAAAACACATTATGGCCCTGGCTGGTGTAGCTCAGTGGATTGAGCTCGGGCCTGCGAACCAGAGGATTGCGGTTCGATTCCCAGTCAGGGCACATGCCTGGGTTGCAGGCCAGTTCCTGGCAGGGGACACACAAGAGGCAACCATACATTGATGTTTCTTTCCCTCTCTCCTTCCCTCCCCTTCCCTTCTAAACATAAATAAATAAAATATTTTTAAAAAAACACATCATGGTTAACACCTTTTTAAAATCTGATAATTCTATAACTATTACATGGTATTAAATTTAAACTAAACACAAGAAGCCACCTACCCATGTGTGAATTACTTCTACTCTGAGTGGAACCTCAATTCAAAGACTCTGCCTGTACAAAAATATTTTCCAGCAGGTTAGATATTAACTATGAAATTTTAATATGCTGTGAACAGGTGTGCCTTTGTTTATTTCAGGTTTAGAACTTTCAGGTCTTCTGTCTACACAATTACCTTTAAAAGATGACAGAGGTTTCTATCTGATAGACTTACCCTCAGCTAAAGGCAATAAAATGTAGTTGGACATGATGAGGAACCAAATCCCTCTAAGCCTAAAAATCAATGATTCCAGTTTCTCAGCTCTACAAATATAGGTCTGAATTTATATGATGATTAGATTCATGTGCAAAAATTCAAAATTCTTAACTCAGAGTTCTATTTTTTCACAATATATAAAAAGTGTAGGATATACATTCTGGGAGACTAATGTACATGGCAGTCATACTATTTTTTGAGAAACTATACTAGTCTGAAAATAGTTTGAGGATAAAATTTTAGACATAAAAGTATATTCATGAAATGAAACATTCATTGATGATTCCTAATAGATCTATAATCGTTAGCTTGCTTTTTTATATAACTTCATGAAATATGCATATTTAATACAAACTACTACCTGTTTTCAGTAAGGTGATTTATGAGCCCTGTTTTTACCCCAAAGCCCATTGTCTTTCAGGGATTCTTTACACTGGGGGATGCCCTCAGACTCTTTTCACCCAAAGTTTTACGTAGCAGATGTCAAAGGCATATATGTGGTGTCAGAGACAACGGAGCTCAACTCAAAGAATGGAGACCAGGAAACCATCATGCAGAGCAGACGGTCCTGTACTATCACTTGTCTACCCCGAATCCTTTGTGTCCACCCTGCCAGTGAAGGCCCCCAAAAGGTCAGAAGGCATTTCAAAGCCTGTTATTCCACATCAGTGCATATGAATTTTTATAAAGTATGAATTTCATCATTGCTATAGCCCACAAAATGCATGATTCAATAATGTTAATAGAGATGCATATTTTTTACAAAAGATTCTTTTGTAAAGGTAGACTTAGACACTGAAATATAATCTTAACTTTGATCAATTTCTGCTTAATCTAATACTTGCCTTCTCAGTAGGTTTGAATGTGGAATATCTGTAAAACTATAATATCCATCTCAGGTCATCATATCTAGCATAGGATATAAATGGAATTTAGGATTCATACAGACAGCTAGTGCTTTCATTGAAGTGGGTGCACTAACCCTCATCATCTACTTTTATTCCTTTTCTTTCTCCCGGAACTGATTCTTCGTGATTCTATTGTGTTTCATAATCTGTTCTTCACAATTCAGGACTAAAAAAAAGTGGCCTTCAACTGATGATACTTATTTCATAGCTTAGTCATGTTTCTCAACAGAACTAATATCTAATTTAGGATGGAATTTATCTTACATATTGATGTTCCTACAAGAATGAGTACATTATTGAGCTTGCATAATACATAAAAAACATGTGTAAAGCATCAACAACAATAGGTAACTCAACCAATTATGAGCAAGTATCCATTTGCTCTTCATGAATGTCAAATGCTGAGCAAATTTCATTGCTATGAGCCACAATGTTTTGATCAAAAAAAAGAGCAGAAAATTGGATCCTATGAAACATGACCTTCATTTGGCAGCAAATGAGGATTTTGTTTTTATGTTCACTTCGTAGAGCCAAAAGAAAAATAAACAAATAAATATACTAGCCTATAAAGAAGTATAAACAGACTCTGAATAGACACCATCTTTCCTTTCATACCTCTCTGGGCTTTAGACCCTGGATGTACCCAGACTCATGGGTGTGCTGAACCATAAGAGGCTCATTCCGGTCAGCATGGGAGGGGTGGTGGAAACACATCTGCTGAATGGAAATGAAGCAGAAATGGACCAGATGGTGGGAGCGATGAGGATGAAGAGCAGAAAGGAAAATTCCCCAAAGATCTCTCAGTGCCATTAGTACATCTGCTGAAGGAAAGGGGGACCAAAGAGGGAGCCAGCGTGGGTTCCCGACATCTGAGGGTGCTGGCCCAGCCGGGTAGGACCCTGCAGAGTTACATTTAGAGCTGGTCAGGCACACGGAAGGGAAGAAAAAAGAACAAAGGTATGGATATTTTGCCTGATTACCTTTGGGAGGACATTTCTCCCAAATATTTACCAGCAATTAATATATTTCTGATTCCAATCAACACAAACTCTGTCGAGAGTACTTCTCCTTAAAAAGGACCAGCACTACCACCAGCAACAAAAATCTCTTTGTCTTCATTAGAGCTTTTACAGTGTGCTACAATTTATAAAAGAGAAAGAAAATAGCTTATTTAGTTTGCCACAGTCTGCAAAAATGAAATAAGAGCATTCAGAGATTCTGAAGCTATTAAAAGATTATTGGTTTTGCGCCATTTACTTGGTAGAGAATTGACAGGAAACGAGCACTTTCTTACTTATTTTACATATAAAAATGTTTTTATATTAAACCATTTAGAACATGTAAAAATAAACCTTTTGATCTTTTTTCTCTATTACAAGGAAATTGTTAACATTCATAACCATAAATAAAAACACTATTTCCACAGAGAACAGTCAAGTAGTTTGAACATGTATTTTTATATGTGTATTTATAGGGAAATAAGACAATTCCTGGGACAAGAGGAGGAGATAAGCCAAAGCAATAATCTCCCTGATCTTTTATCCCTGAAATTAAAGTGCAGAAACTTAGAGTAATTTTATTTAGAGTAATGCAAAAACCAATGTTTTCTATTTTTTCTGTTATTTATTAGATGAAAATGAAAACAAAAATGCTATCTTTACCTTGAAAAATACACTTACAAAAGGGGTTTGAAGCAGCATATTATTACAGAAAGTACCAAAATTGGTAATGAATGCATGGACTGACAAGTGGGGTGTGGGGTTGCAGAGATGAAAGTTACCTGTCATTTGCTCTCAACAGAGAGACGCAGGTCTATCCAGGATGGTGACTATACTGACGATACACACATCTACACAAACACACACCAGCTGGTCCCAGGTTTCCTAAAACCTTTAAAAAGAGCCTCCAGTACTATTTACTTAAAGGCATAATATTTAATAAAATTAGCAATGAAACATCATTCTCTTGTGATGGCCTACGAGGCTACCCTCTAGAGCAGAAAGTAAATTTCATAAGTCTAGTGTACTTTACCTTTGAGCTTCCTATAGTAAACAATAAAATTTGGCATAACTGCAATTTGATGAAAAGTGCAACTTGAGAATATTCTTTACTGTTCAAGTTTTCCTGATTCCTGGAATCAGGAATATATAATGGCCTTTCCTGATTAAATAGGAAGGCCATTAAATGGAGAAACTCTACCACTATTTCTGACACCCAACCTATATATACAGTCGTAGGTTTTGACATTCATAGAGGTCTCCCGAACTGCAGAACTTTGCTTTCTGCGAAACTAAAACTTCTCCCACAAAGGATACAACTGAGTAATATACTAGAACCAGAGATAACTTTGTTAGAAATATAAGTTTCCAATAATCAGAGGAACTGATATTTGTTAAGTTCTCATAATGTACCAGCCATTAGTTTAAGGACTTTACCAGTATGGTGTTACTAAATCACAAAACAAAGCTATAGTGAAGTTACCATAACTATCCATATTCTGTAGGAGAAGAAACAGACCAAGGGGGTTTAAGCAACTTTCTTAGGTTCACACAGCTACAAGGGTACAGAGCTGATTTTGAACAAGGCAACCTGGTTCAGGAGCCAAGGTTTAACAGTAACATTACGATGCTTTTCAGTCAGGTCAGCCTCGATATATAGAAAATATGTGTCAATGTTCTTCCTCTTTCACTCTGAACATTAGGTTGTATTCTCCAAGTATTAATTTAAGATGTAACAACAAAAATGCATATATATATATATACATATTAATTCAGTCAATATTTATTTTTATAGACTTCCAGTCAAGATGGCGCAGTAGGTTAACACTGTGCTCACTTCCTCTCACCACCATATCAAAATTACAATTAAATTATATAGATTGATTTTATGTACTGGGCATTGCAAAGGAAGAGAAAAAAAGATTAAGCAACTGAAACGCTTTTATGTTTTAAATTTACATGGCATTGCCAAACCTCAAGGTGCAAAATGCTACTCATTTTCCATATCTTGATATACAACAAATGGACACGAATATGTGTCTAATTCTTTCCAGAACACAGGCAGAACAGGTAGGTAAAATNTATACATATTAATTCAGTCAATATTTATTTTTATAGACTTCCAGTCAAGATGGCGCAGTAGGTTAACACTGTGCTCACTTCCTCTCACCACCACATCAAAATTACAATTAAATTATATAGATTGATTTTATGTACTGGGCATTGCAAAGGAAGAGAAAAAAAGATTAAGCAACTGAAATGCTTTTATGTTTTAAATTTACACGGCATTGCCAAACCTCAAGGTGCAAAATGCTACTCATTTTCCATATCTTGATATACAACAAATGGACACGAATATGTGTCTAATTCTTTCCAGAACACAGGCAGAACAGGTAGGTAAAATGAAGTCTTCCTAAATGTCTGACTTGCAAATTAAACAGGGAAAAGGAATATGAAAAAAAAATTCTAGGATATTATACAATAAAATTTAAAAGAATGGATGATACAAAAATGGCTTTTTCCGCAAATTGATTTTAGAGCATATTGGCTGTGAAACTGAAGCAGAAGGGGAGAGAAAATGACCAAGGGATATTCACAGTGAACAATGACCTAGCGTTCAAGATAGGTCAAAAGGTGCAAGACAATCCCTGTCCAGGGATTACCATCATTGCCACGTTGAGCAGAAAGATAAAGTGCAGGGCCCCAGGTACACTGATTTTCCGTTTATAAGCATAAACCACCAAACGTCGCCAAGTCTCACATGCAAAACCAAAACTGACCACCAAGCTGAGGTCCTTTTGACAAGATCATATTCAGGTTTGGCATTTTTTCTGCTCCAGATTTAAGCCAATGCTGTTTTAAATCATTGTATAAAACGATCTATTCAGATATCACTAATTATTTTGAATCTGTTTACTTTCTATAACATTGTTTCATTGTTTTTTTTCTTTTTTCATTTTTAACATTAATTTTAAATACATGGGATAGAATATGGGCATATTTTTTAAAAAACTAAACTATGTACTGCTTAAATGTAAAAGTAAGTATCTCAACAATTACAAATAACGATTGTCATGTCTTAATTACAGTTTGGGCCTATATTATTTTAACATGAGTATAGTTCAAAAGATCCCAATATAACTTGGGCCGTAATGCATTTATTTGCATACATATAAAGATTTTTTTAAAAGCATCAGAAATAATATTTTCACTCCATTTAAGTGCCTAGTTATTTTCTCTAATTTCTTCTGTTCAGGGTGGGGGAAGAGAGGTGGAGAGGAAGGAAGGGAGAAATGGAGGGAGAGAGGGAAGAAGAAAGAGAGATTAACCAAAGCCAATGGAATGATAATTCCTGATGGAATACAAAAAGCTCACTGAGGACCTGGTAACTCACTTCATGAGCTTCAATGAGTCACAGCCTAAACAGATTTCAATTTCCTAATGAGGATCACAGTCTACATTCTAGACTCCAGACAATTTCTTAGGTAACTGTCAGTTGCAAGATTCTATGATTTTAATATAGATTAAATTTTTATTAGTGAATAATAACATGAGAAACCTTTATTGGAGGCTGAGGAAGAATGAATTGTTTTGAAAATTCTGAGATAATTGTGGTATTCAGGAGACAGGAAAGTTTTGATTATTTGCTTGTTCTACTCTAACACATATTTTTTTTTGCATTGATTGGGAATAATGGGCAAATGCATCTCTGTCAGATTTATTGACCATTTTGAAGACAGTTCAACTAGACTTGTATAGTGATATAATCAAGTGGGAGTAACACTCTGGTGGAATATATCACTTTCTACCACTGTGCACATTCAAGGCCTCAGTGTTTCAATGTCCTTCTTGCTTCGTCCTCAGTCTTGTAAACAACAGAGATGAGAAAAACGTATGCTGCCTTCTTAGTCGTACCAGTAGTCATTATTTACTCACCATCTGTGGCAAAACTTGTACTAATCTTCCTGTGTGTGTGAATTATTTACCACTGAGATGTTATTTATTTTCTCTACCAGTTAGTTATTATTTATCTTTTTCGGCATTCTTGGTTCCCTGTAGTCATAAGTCTCATGTTCAGAGGTCAAAAATATTCTACTCTTGGCAGAGAAACACATTTTGTATTTGATCAGCCTTTATTTCTTGGAATTCACTGCATTTGTCACTCTCTGTCCCCCCCCTCCCCACCTTTTGCTCTAGACAATTACTTGAGGGTATTTATGAACTTCAATTTCTGCAATACATTTTAACTGTTTGCTTTCCACCCACCTAAGTTTCTACCATCTCCATTTCTCCTTTTCTTTAGAGTCTCCAAAAGTTGTTGACCATGTATAATGCCAATATTAACAGATAATCAGAATAGGTGTTTTCTTTAAAAAACAACTGTCTAGATGTCCGAAGACCTCACCCTGGTGGAAACTGGAGACAACACAACACAACAGGCATAGACTATGATGGGACTTTCCTCTTAAGTTTGGTTTTCCATTTACTTTAATTCTAACAAACCTCCTAAATAAAATACATATTCCCTAATGAGTGAGAGCTGTGCCGAGAAAGTGTACCATAGGGAGTACGATAGTGGTTCTTTTATCAGTTGCCAGGGTCTGAATCTAGACAATCTCATGTAACAGCTATGGGACTATAAGCAATAAGGATGCAACAAGGATGCTCATAGCATGTGTGCCATTGTTACACAGCAAAAGTATACAAGACACTGGGGGCAATGTTTCATATATACTAGGGGCCCTATAAAAGCTAGAACCCTTGACTGTCCTAGTTTTCATGCTATTTGATATATTCGGTTCCTGCTAAATATAACTGTTTTCAGAAACATAAAAGTATCACACATTTTAATGCAGTCTCACTATTTTTGTAGCTAGTTTTCCTATTAGACAAAGAATTCCTGGAGATGTGAGCTTACTTAACGAACGGAATGTGAACTGGCATTTATTGTCTGTACTGTACCAGCATAATACTATATGATCTTATGCATTAACCCATTTAATTTGTCAATAAATATAGAAGGAAGACTAAGTGTCTTCCTAAAAAAGGAAAAGTCTCGTAGCTCACTCTATATCTTTCTTCAATAAATACCCAAGCCAAAACTCTACGATTGTTCTTTTCACATCCTTTATTTCCCCTCTGCCATCTATTTTATATTCCTTTCTGAAGTTATGTATGGATAAGAGTTAAAAAGAGAATAAAGATCTAGATACCACAGAAACTTGTGTATTGAGCCACGTGTTGAAGAGAGAGTTAAATATTAGGAGGCCCATTCAGTAAGCTACTTATGTTTCAGGTTAGCACCCCAGGTCTTGGGAGGACAATTTAGCTCAAAGGCCAGGGTAGGAAGTCAAAACTGATACTTGGTTCCTGACAAGAACCCAGGTTTTGTATGCAAAATAAGAAGCTGCAATAGAACTAACATAATGGCTTCCTGGCCCCTTGATTTGGATTATATCTGGTCTTTAAATGGATGAAAGCTGAATTCATAGTAGGGGATAAATGATACTTGTTGCAAAGTTCAGGTCTGTGTTTCCCAAGGTTTTTCCTTATACGACTAATATGCGAGTTTCCCTAGGAAAGAAGGGTTCCATTGTCAAACAGTTTGGAGGAATGTACACTTTGCACACACTTCTCTGGAAGCAGAGAAACCCATTCAACTTTGTTTGAGCCAATGGTTCCCAAAACTACTTGATACAGGACTCTTTCCTCACACAGTGCCTCTTATGTCCCACAAGTGTTCTACAAATCACAGCAAATCAAACACCTGAAAAAAGCTAATATGAAGGTTAAAAAGCAACAGTAGTAAAATCAGTACAACTACAATAAATAATCAGGGGATACACAAAACAAAGGTATATAAAATATGATGTCAAAAGCATAAAGAGTGAAGGGGAGAGTAAAAATGTAATCCTTTTGAATGCATTTTAACTAAAATGTCTATCTTTTAAAAACAGCCTGCTATAGATTTAGATTGAAATACATAAACTTCTGTCTAAGGCCATAACACCCTGGATGCATCCAATCTCATTGAAACATGAACCTCCTGGTACATGTAATAAAAAACCTACAAAAAAAAACACAAAAAAGATAAAGAAACTTGAACCAAACACTAAAGAAAACCAGCAGATGAAAAGGAAAACGATTAAGAGAAAAAAGGAACATATAACAAAAAAATGACCACAAAAATTAACAATAAATCAAATGTCAATAAACTCAATCAGTAATTACATTAAGTGTAAGTGGATTAAATGCCCCAGTTAAAAGACCTAGAATGGCTGAATAAGTTAAAAAACAAAAAAAAACCAAAAAGACCCCATCTCTATGCTACCTACATGAGATTCACTTTGGGTTGAAATGCGACTGAAAGGGACGGGATGAAAAAGATAGTCCACGCAATTTGAAAGGAAAGCTGCCACAGTGATACTTAGACCAGACAAAATAGACTTTACAGCAAAAGCCGTGAAAAGAGACAAAAAAGAACATTACGTACTAATCAAAGGGTCAAACTACCATATGACCCAGCAATCCCACTTCTTTGTATTTATCTGAAGAAAACAAAATCATAAATTGGAAAAGAAAAATGTGCCTCTGTATTTATTGTAGCATTATTTACAATACCTAAGATAGGTGAAGCAACCTAGGCGAGCATCAATAGATGAATGGATAAAGAAATGTGTGATATGCATACACACACCACAGAATGATAATTTAGCAACAACAAAAAAATCCTGCCATTTATAACAACATTGATGGAACCAGGGGGTATTATGCTAAGTGAAATAGGTCAGATGAGAAAGACAAATAATGGCTCACTTCACTTACATGTAGAAACTTTTACAAAATCAAAGTAGCGAAATAAAACAAAAACAGATTCATAGAGCCCTGACCAGCGTGGCTCAGTTAGTTGGATGTTGTTCTGCAAACCAAAAAGTTGCCGGTTCAGTCTGGTTGGGTGAGCATGAGAAGCAACTGATCAATGTTTCTCTCTCACATCAGTGTTTCTCTCTCTATTTTTCTCTCCCCCTTGCCCTTTCTCTGAAAATAAATAAAATCTGTTTTAAAAAAAGACTCATAGGAACAAAGAACTAATTGGGGGTTGCCATAGGGGTAAGGAGTAAAGGGATGGGGGAAAAGATGAAGGGGAACATAGTCAGTAATAATGCAATAACTTTGCACAATAATAGGTGGTCACTAGACTTAATATGGTATCAATATTGTAAGATACACAAGTGTTGAATCACTATGCCGGTATGCCTAAAATAATATAATATTGTGTGCCAACTATACTATAACAAGAACCTTTTAAAAAGGTATGTTACAAAATCTGTGCCTGTGTGTGAAGCAAATCACGGAAAGGAGACTTGTCACTGTTAAAGCAAACGTCTGTGGGTGCATAAATGACTTGAAGAGAAGCTGAGGAAAGACCCAAGCAAAAAATTAGTAACTAATAAGTAAAATAAAAGAGTTGACAAAAATGATAACCAACACACAAACAAGAGGAATTTATTCCAGATGAAATAAATTTCGTAGAACCTTCTGTACAGGTCTATAAAACAACTAAATAAAAGAATAACACCTATGTTAAAAGGATAAACATTTGTGAAACAGAAGCAGAAATAAATGAAAAATAGTAGAATGTGACAAAGAACCAATTAGAACTACTCATAATGAAGAAATTACTGAAAGGATAAAGAATACCACAATAGATGGGTAAACTCTAATTTGGAGACAAAGACATAATGAACTAAAATAGGTTAGTTAGCAATTTAACTCACCAGTGCTTGTAAATGCTTCCTTTCTACCAGATTCTCTTCTAAGTGTTTCACAAATGACTCAAGCTTCTAATAACCCTGTGGGGTCGGCACTACTGTCGTCAACATTTTACAAATGAGGAAGCTGATCTACAGAGAGCGGCCAAGTGACTTCCTCAAACCCACATGGCTCGTGAGTAAATTTACCCCAAGCTTCTGCCCACAGAGACAAACACATAAAAAGCATGGAACAGAAATGAAGACAGATTGATAGGAATCATGGGAATATCCTCTAACTTCCAAATAATGGTTAACTTTGAGAAGCAGGGGAGAATTGTTGATGATGCTGTTGGAATGGTATCCATAACTTTACATCTGTTTGAAAAAGGAGAGAACCCTTTGAAGAAGATAGAATGATGCATCATTTGTTAAATCTGAATTATGGGTAATGTGGGTTGCTGAGTGGTTGAAAAAAATCATGAAAAGTAAAATATTAAGAAACCTTCAAAGTATTTACAGAACTGAGTATATGAGAATTTCATTTTGTAAAATTAATTTCATAAACATATCTCCATTTTTTTTTACATTTGGGAGAAAAATACGTTTAGAACTGTTCTTGTGTTACGTAAGATGCTACTGTAAAGAACATTTGCTGTGGCTTTGGAATCCCAACCAGAACTCAATCCTTGCTTTCTGAGCTGGACTGATTATATCTGTGGCCATCAAGTCCATAGTTAGGGGAAATTGCGGAAAGCTGTATACATCATGGCTGAGAACCATTCAGAGATCTTTCAAGCCAATTTACCAGTGGCCAACGGAACATGCACTTCTTCCTTGTGTCTTCTACGTGCACTTCCACGACTCTCACGGCTGTGTGTCCTCAACTCTCCAAGTTTCAAAAAAATAACCCAGCCTGAACTTGTCTACTTTTAAAACTTAACCGAAATGAACTAAGCAAATACATCCACAAAAATCTTCAAGAATGCATAGGATTTTACACATTTGCACTAAAAAATACTACCAAATTAGTTTCCTTTTAACAGGTTTTGAATATGCTTGTTGCCAAATGGCCGCTCTTTCTGACAAGTCTACAAAATTGCTAAAAAGATTGATTGGGATAAAGTCAGCCTCTTCTCATTATATGTTCCCCCTGGGCTGGGGAAAAACACAGAATGCAAACAGGGGGAGAGATCTCACCATCATTTTAAAAGCTCTATAGGCATGAGAGAAATGAGGGTGTTGCTGGTACAAGAAGGAGAAGCTAACACCATCTGTGGCTCTTAATGTTTATTTTATACTACACCCTTTACAACAGAATTTCAGATTATTGATCGACATTGCCTGATTCCATTTCACTCAGTCCCCTGAGAGTTGACATTGCAGACTGAGATAAACTAGAAGTACCAAGTTCATCATGTTTAAAACTGCTGTTTTGGGGTATTGTTTTCTCTCTGCTACTTCAGTGCTATTCCTCTACCACTGAGAGGTTATAATTGCAAAATGAATGGGGGAAAAGAGCAAAAAAAACCCAGCAGTTATGATCCGATGTGTAATAGATAGTCTGTGATGTGTGTCTAAAAGATTTATGCCCTGATTAAAGAAGCCTTGATTGAATTTTCTGATAGAAATTGTTTTGGTCATGGGCACATGTGCCACATTTTCTTTGATCCAAAGTCTGTCTCAGTTATTGCTTAAGAAAGTTTTTTTTTAAGTCCTAGAGAAGAAAACTGTTGTCAAAACGGAAATTAAATGTATTTTATAATGTACGGCAGGCATTGGGATTTAGTGACCAATAATTCATGGTCAAGAAAGGTTTTCCAATGCATTATCTTTTCCAGTTGGCATTGCAATCATGCATTCATTCATTCATACAGTCATTCAACAAATATTGATTCAACACATAGGAATGAGGGGCAGGTCCAAGATGGCAGCATAGGTGGGCACTGAGCTCACACTCTCCCAAGAATCCATTGAACTTACACTGATACGTAGAGCAATTCCTACCGAGAGGCAACTGTGAGCCAATTGGACAGCTTCTGCACAACAAGCGGGAGAAAGAGACTGTACAGAGAAGACCAGAGAACCAGGAGAGCTCTCCAGGAGCTGAGGGAACTACCGAGGGCCAGAGAGACTTGGCGAGTGGCATTTGTTTCCCTTTGTGTAAGTGGGACGCTGTTTTGCAAACCCACTGGGCTGCAAGCAAAAGGGACACCCCCTCCTGGAGAGAGTGTGGAGAAGCTCACAAAACACTATGGTATCTGCCTGTAGGGCTACCACGCCAGAGAAAGCTGTGGACACAATGAGGCACTACTGTGTGATGTTGTGATACTGCCCCTCTTGGAGAACCATGTGGAGCCAGCAAATGCTGTGGTGCCCACAGGCAAGACTGTCCCATCCACAGAAAGTGTGGAACTATTAGGGCATTGAGAAACAAGCATGCAGACTCATAGAAACGGAGACCAGAGGGATGGTTACCAGGAGAGACAGGGTAGTACAATGGATAAAAAGGTGAAGGAGAATATACTTAATATTTAACAGATATAGCAAATATAGCAAATTTAATAGATAAATTCGCATGGTGACAGATGAGTACTAGAATTAGCGGGGTGATCCCATTGTAAGATATAAAAACATCAAATCACTGTGTTGTATACCTCAAACCAATATAAGTATGTTATATAGGATTATAGACAATTATAACTGTATATCAACTATACTTGAATTAGAAAGTTATTTTAAAATGATGAAATATTTTTTAAAACCACATAAAAGTAAATATTACTAATTGCCAGGCATGGTTTCAGGCACAAAGGATAGGCCAGTTTGCTGGGGACAATGTTCCCTCCTTGTAGTGAGGGCTATTAGCCAAAAACGAGGAAAGGGATGACTTGATGACGATTTCCAATAGTGACTAACGCCATAAAGCAAACAAAAGAGGGCTTGAAATGATACCAATTAATAGAGACTGGAAATTTCTTGGACTAGCTATAAATTACAAAGGGCCTCTTTGTTTATTTCAAAGGGCAACCATGTTGTTCTCTACTGTGGCTGAAAGGTGTCAATGGAAGGAGTGATCAATATCAGAACATTTCCAGCAAAATCAGCACATACAAAGTCTGAAGGTAGAAATGAGCTTGATCTAGTCTAATACTGAGTGGACTAGTGATGAGCAGAATATTGAGGGAGTGGGGACTTTGAAATTAGAGAGGATCAAGAGTTCTATTATGGAGGACAGTGTTGCTTAATCCTTTTTTTGCATACCTGAATCACCTGGGGAAATTTCAAAACTATCAACCCTGAGGCTGCATTTGCAACCAATTTAATTAGAATGGGTGGTACCTACGTATTAGCTGAGTATCACTCATGTGGGGCTTTGCAGGTCATGAAATGAATTCTTAATTTATTCCAAGTATAATGACAACACATCCCCTTGTAAATGTCTTCTAACAGGAGATGATAAAATCCTTACTAAACATATTGACAGACATCACTGTCTCATGTTAACTCCTTGTACACTAAAGCTGAAGAAATTATAGTTCTCATAACCAAATCTTTTAAACAATAAATGTTACCTTTCATGAGTCACATCCACATTTCCCTACATGCCATCAAATGCCAACGACCTCTTCAATTTCCCAAGAAGGTCCCTTCCACTACTGTCTTACCTTTGTCTGATGAAAGACACAGTCACCAATGGTCTCCAAGTTACAAGCAGAAGATTCCTCAAAACACCTGGGGTCAGACTCCCATGAAGTCTAAGAGGGCAGACTGTCATTTTCAACAGGTTATTTTTTTTTTTCCACAGAGAATGGAAGAATATGAAGTGTGCCATTAATTATCTCAAATTTCAAAAATGCAAATTTGTCTTCAGCTGAAGCCATCATCAATCTTGGCTTTCAATTCAAAATGCTTGACCTAGACGTTCTCAGTGATCCTTAGTCCAGACGTGCACTCAGGGTTTTGTTAAGAGCTACATTAGAGCTACTGAAAGTGTGTCATGTCTTGTTTATAAACAAGCAAGTTTTAAAAGTCATAGTCAGCCTTCTCTCTACTAGCCCTCATTTTGCTGCCCAGTGTCTCCTTTTCCTTAATGGGTTGTTCTTTGGAAAGCTATTGATGATAGTGCATTGAGGACTGAGAACAGTAGGAGAGGACACATTTGTGATGATGTCATCACCTTTTGTGTTGAAGTTAATCAGGTTCTAGGGAAACTGGAGAAAAGAGGTGTTAATTTGATGTGGGGCCATGAAGAGCAGATTTAAGAACTTAGAATCATTTTGAAGACATTGATAGCTTTAGAAAATAATGTGCTATCAACTTCATCTCCTATTCTTTTGATTAAGGGCACTGGAGGTGTTTTCTTGGTTAGAAGAAAATAGTGGAGATGTTCTGTATTTGATTAGCTGATGTTGAATGAAAGGTACGGCAGAAAGGACAATGAAGCCAAATCAAATTCATCTCCACCGCGTCCATTTATCAGATCTTGGGAGATTAGCGCCATTGAAACACAGTTCTCATTAAAAGATTTTGTTTTCCTCAAGGACATTGACTCCCTTGGTGCCCTGATCCTAAATCAGAGTTTTATGAATCTTGATTACCTGGTGGAAAATAAACTGTATCAGAGAATTCAGCTTTGCATCTATTTGTGCAGGCAGTTAAATTTATTTCCTGCCCACATCAGCAAGTCTGATTTGAGAGAGCGCAGCTCCTTACAATAAGTTTACCATATTAGTCTATGTGCTGCTCTATTCCTCACTGCCAGCTGCTCTGAGTGTGGCAATGCATCCTGAGAAGCCAGAGAGAAAAACAGGACACCCCCCCCCTCCTCCACCACTTGCACCTCATCCACTGATTGTGTTCAGACTAGGTACATGCTTAAAATAAAGTCCTTTCTTAAAGCCAAAGTTTAGACGTGTCCTTCATCCGGTCCTGGGCCAGAGAAATTCTCTAAAGGCTAGCGCCCAAATTCATATGATAAAATACACATGGGGTAGTTGGTTGGTACATAGAAAGACTTTTATGGCTACAGCAGCCAGTTTCCAACAGATATACACCAGGGCCTCCTTCTCCATGGTGTCACTTTCCATGGCTTGTTATCTACGGTCAACTGTGTTCTGAAAATAGTCATAGAAAATACCAGAAATAAACAATTCGTAGGTTTTAAATTGCACTCCATTCTGAGCAGCATGATGAAATCTCAACCTTCCCACTCTGTCCCATGAATCATGCCTTTGTCCAGCGTATCCATGACACACACACTAGCCGCCCATTCATCACCTGGTAGCCATCTTGGTTATCAGATCGACTGTCTCGGTATTTCAGGGCCTGTGTTCAAGTCTCCTTTATTTTGTGTAGTAATGGGCCCAAGCATCATAGGCATAGTCCTGGCAATTCTTATGCCAAAGAGAAGCCATAAAGAGCCTCTACGTAAATAGGGGAGTACAGCACAGTAAGGTATTTTGAGAGAAACAGATGTCACAGTCACATAGCATTTATTACAGTATATGATTGCAATTGTTCTATTTTATCATTATTTATTATTATTCATCTCTTCCTGCGCCTAATTTAAAAATTCAACTTTATCAGAGGTATGTATGTATAGAAAAGACACGCTATGTGTAGGGTTTAGTTCTATCCATGGCTTTGGGTATTCCCTGGGGGTCTTAGGTGATTCCCCCTATGGATAAGGGGTAACTACTGTATTTGAACTCTTTTCTTCTCCCCCCTTAAAACTACAGGAAAATTTTGTTTAGGTTCCTGGGCTCAAGAACTGATCCGTTTTCCACTTCTTCTAATCCTTCCTTCCACAAATACAATCTATCCTATTTTTCCAGTTCTGATGTTAGTGTTTTTCAGGTTAGTATCCTCTTCCTCCTGCATTGTTGCTCTAGTCTCCAAATTAACGTCTGCTCTCAAATCCTCAGAGAACATTGCTCCTCTCTTCGATACCCATGCAAACGCACACACTCATTCTCACGCAGGAGAAACCCATTCTTCCCATTCTTAGTACAGACTAATCTTATCTCACTATCATACTTACAATGTCGCTCTAACAATGGCCACTAAAAACAAACGACAAAACATCGACATCCATCCATATGGATGAGCTTTAGTGTATTATTCCACTGTTTGACAATCTTAAATATCTCTCTTGTTTAGGATGAAAGGCAAGCATCTTAACCGGGGCCTGGAGGGCCGCCCACTACCTACTGCAATTCAGGTGGTTACCAGACCACAGAGCTGAAGTGAGGCATCAATGGCACTTACACACACAGGGCGGAACACAGCACCAAACACACCAAATTTAAAAAAATGTATTGTAGTCGCCCTGGCTGGTGTAGCTCAGTGGATGGAGCGCGGGCCTGCGAGCCACACGATCGCGGTTCGATTCCCAGTCAGGGCACATGCCTGGGTTGCAGGCCAGTTCCCAGCAGGGGACTCATGACAGGCAACCATACATTGATATTTCTCTCCCTCTCTCCTTCCCTTCCCCTCTAAAGATAAAGAAATAAAATCTTTCAAAAAAATGTATTGTAGTCATCATCACCATTTCATTATGTAGATACTTATGAGGTGGCCTTAGGATAGGCAGGCTGTCAATACTCGGTCTCCCTAAATATAGATGGTGTCACATGAACTGCTGTGTCCATACCTTTAATTATATTGCCCCTCCCCTTTCATCTACATATTCTACTATCTTTTCAATGAGATTCAGTTAGAAAGGGCACTTAGGACAGTAGGTAAGAACAAAGGGTTCTGCCACCTAAATTACCGATTACGAATCCTGTCTTCACCGTGTCTCGGTCTGTGCAAGTCCTTAACCTCTCAGCCTCAGTCTACCTGTTAGTCAAATAGGACAATCACAGTATTTGTCACCTGGACTTGTGAGAATTGAATGACATAATGCATATCAGTATGGTGCACGGCATGCAGTAGACATTCAACTGATATCTGAATAATTAAGTTCAAGTTCCATGTTTTCTTAAATCTTACCCCAAACATGCCAGCACCTGGTAGTTTAATCTTTATTGTAAAAACAGTATTTGTGCCCTGGGTGGTGTTGCTCAGTGAATTGAGTGCTGGCCTGCGAACCAAAGAGTTGCTAGTTTGATTCCCAGTGAAGGCACATGTCTGGGTTGTGGGCCAGGTCCCCAGTAGGGGGTGCATGAGAGGTAACCAGACATTAATGTTTCTCTCCCTCTCTTTCTCACCTCCTCCCCCTCTGTGTAAAAATGAATAAATTAACAAATAAATAAATGCATTTAAATAAAAACAGTATTTGCCATTCACTTTGCCTGGTTGCAGCATTGTCTCTGTCTTGATTTTTTTTACTTTTATTTTATTATTAACTTCTTGTCCTCCAAATTACTATTGACTTCCTTCCATGACACAAAATATTGGGAGCCACGTTCACTGGTCAGTTTCTCTGGCCTTGCTACCTATTCCCATGAAGAATTCTTCTTTACTTCAAAGTGTGGACATGATTCAGCAGCCTTCTATTATCTCCTGGTGAGCATTCTCTGTTAATCCCTATCCAAACAATGTTTGCATGATTGGGTCCTCAGACTGTTGCTGAACTGCCGAGGAGGAAATAGGACATTTGGGATGGAACAGTGTGTCAGCAACAGCTGCTCCAACCTAGCACGGAGAGTCTCTTAGCTGGGCAAGTAGTAAAAAGTAGCATTTATCAAGAGCGTGGGGGCGTGGGCAGGGCACACGGGAGAGAGCAGAGTTTTATTGATCTGCGAGAAGTCTATTTTTTCATTCTGCAATGTTAAAGCAATCAATTTCTTAAATAAAGCAAAATACCAGCATTGATAATCCCAATGATGGTTTCAGCTTTCCAGGACAACAGAGGTATCACATTGACATTGCAATAGCACAAATGCCGGGCTTCCTTGTGTTCGGCACATGTGCTTGGGAGTTTTGATTGCTAGAATTAATCCCTCACTGTGAAAGAGATGTATTCAAGATTTTTGGTTTAAGGCTGGTGATTTAGAAGAATATAAGGGGCTTTTGATTTCGTTCCCCCTTGGTGCCATAGACATTTTTTTTTATCACAGAAAGTCAAGAAAGGAAAATGGGATCATAAAAGTAACAGAGTACTTAAAAAACAAACCTGAAAAGCTTCTGCTTGGCTAAAGAAAACACCAGCAAAATGAAAAGAGAACCGACTGTATGGGAAAATATATTTGCCAGTGATATCTAGGACAAGGGTTTGATCTCCAAAATATGTAAAGAACTCACATAACTCTACTCCAGGAAGACAAACAAGCCAATGAAATACTGAGCAAAGGACCTGAACAGACACATCTCCAAGGAGGACATACAGAGGGCCCAGAGTCACATGAGAGGATGCTCAGCATCACTAGCCAACAGAAAGATGCAAATTAAAACCACAAAGAGACTCCACTTCACACGGGTTGGAGTGGCCATCATAAAAAAATGAACAAACATCAGTAAGTGCTGGTGAGGTTATGGAGAAAAGGGAACCCTAGTACACTGTTCGTGGGAATGCAAACTGGTGTAGCCGCTGTGGAAATCAGTACGGAATTTACTCAGAAAACTAAAAATAGAACTGCCTTTTGGCCTGGCAATTGCACTGCTGGGATCATACTCTAAGAACCCTGAAACACCAATCCACAAGAACCTATGCACCCCAATCTTCACAGCAGCACCATTTACAACAGCCAAGTGGTGGGAGCAGCCTAGATGCCCGTCAGTAAAAGAGCAGATCAAAAAACTCTGGTACATTTACACGATGCAATACTATGCAGCGGAAAGAAAGAAGGAACTCCTACCCGTTGAGACAGCATGGATGGAACTAGAGAATATTATGCTAAGTGAAGTAAGCCAGTTGGTGAAAGACAAACACCACATGATGTCACCTATAAGTGGAACCTAGTGAACAAAACAAACAAGCAAGCAAAATATAACCAGAGACATCAAAATAAATAACAAACTGAGTAACCAGAAGGGAGCAAGGGGATAACAGGGATAGAAAGAAAAGGGCCGTCAAGTAACGAGTATAAAGGACCCACGGACAAAGCCAAAGGGAGACAGGATTAAGAGTGGGAGTTGGGGGTGGGTAGGACAGGGGAAAGTGGTGACAGGAAAATGGAGACAACCGTATTCAAGCAACAATAAAAAATATTTTTAATTAAAAAATAAAAAACCACAAAGCTGGCCATTTTAGCTTGTGTTATGGAACAACCCCCCAAATTGAATATATATGACTGGTTGAGTTCATTCATCATTAATCTTTGCTTATGACAGTAATAATTATTATTTAAAATAGTATGTAGCTGCGTATTTTTGAAAGCCTGTCTTTAAAGCAGAATGTCACGCGAGAGATCACTGCGCAGTGAATACCCACTCCCCATTTCATTCCTGTGTCTCGAGGTAACCAGCCCCACCTCCACTGTTTCCCCTGCCAGATTCAGAATAATCTTACAAATCAGGACGATACAACAAAGGCAACTGCCCTGGCCGGGTGGCTAAGTTCGCTGCAGCAGCATACCATACAGCAAAAGGTTGCAGGTTCGACCTCCGGTCAGGGTACATACCTAGGTTACGGGTTTGACCCCCAGCTGGGGTGCTGAAGGGAGGCAACTGATTGATGTTTCTCTCTCCCCCATCTCTCCCCATTTCTCTCTCTATAAAATCAGTGAATGTATCCTCGGGTGAGAAATGAATTTTTTAAAAGATTTTATTTATTTATCTTTGGAGGGAAAGGGAAGGAGAGAGGGAGAGAAATATCAATGTATGGTTGCCTCTCGTGTGTCCCCCGCTGGGAGCTGGCCTGCAACCCAGGCATGTGCCCTGACTGGGAATCGAACTGTGTTTGTTTGGTTTGCAGGCCCGAGCTCAATCCACTGAGCTACACCAGCCAGGGCAGGATTGAATTTTTTATTAAGAAAAATAGGTGACTGTAGTAAGCAGCTTTTATTTCACCCGCAAGCAGACACATGCCACGTTGTCATTAGTTTCCTAACTTGTCAACTCACAGCAGTTCTTTGGTGCTCTGTGTCCCAGTGTTACTCAGTCCAGGAGCACTTAAAAACCACCGTAAAGCCTGGCTGGCGCAGCTCAGTGGATTGAGCACAGCCTGCGAACCAAAGGATCACGGTTCGATTCCCAGTCAGGGCACATGCCTGGGTTGCAGGCCAGTTCCCGGCAGGGGACTCACGAGAGGCAACCACACATTGATATTTCTCTCCTTCTCTCCTTTCCTTCCCCTCTAAAGATAAATAAATAAAATCTTTAAAAAAAACCCATAAAACTGACCCCTTGCCATGTACTCTGACTCCTTTTATTTTGATTCAGCTTTCCAAACATGGTATTAAAAATACTCTTACTATCTATACATCACTGATTATATGAAAGACATTCTATAAGCTCAAGAGGTATGTGATAGATTCAAAATTCTAACCTTAAAAAAGAGCCAGTACACCCATACTGGAAGTGGCAAAAGTACGTTTACAGTTGTGAACACACGAAACACAGAGTTCATTCATCTCTTATTATTTATGATTATTGTGTTGTTTTCCATATGAACAAATGTAAATCTACTTTTGCCCCACTGCATCAGATACCAAACTCATAAACCTATTTACTATAGAAGGCAAAAACAACTGAACGTGTTTTTCTAATCAGCTACAAATCATCAATGAAAGAACAATATTTCACATATTGAAAAATTCATAGGACTCCGCATTCTCTCAAATATAAAGTATGAGCAACAATCTACAAAATTCCTAAAACAAGAAAAACTTTGTGCAAACCCTTCACAAACAAGCTCCCAATTTTGGGAGACAAAAAAAAATCCCCTATGATAGGTGTTATGGAAAGGTCAGTAGCATAAAGCCACGGCACTAGCTAAAATAAGAATTCTCTCTGGGAAGGGTGGAAGTCCCCCCCAAAAAAATGTCTGCCAGCATTTTTGGCAGGAGGGTGTCATCAGAAAAGAGATGAGACAAATTTCACACTTAGAGTATGCTATGTGATAATACATTTAACACCTTGCTCAGTGAAATTTTTACTTGCAAAAGCAATTTGCTTCAGGGAAGATGCAACAATTTTTTGTAATAGCTTGTCAAATAGTTGTAAAATTAGTCGATTACATGTTGCTTAATGATAAAAGGAAAAAGTGCAGGTGTCTCACCGGTCAGGCGTCGGTACCTGAGTGTTGCTGGGAAAAGGACCGAAGCGGGAGGGAGCAGATGGGGACAGCCACTGTGGTCAGGAGGCTGGTGACATGGAGGAGAGGAGATGTTAGTGGATGCTAACAAAGTGAATTAAACTGGAGAGAGGAAGAAGGTACAGAAATACAATGCCTGGAAGGTTTCCATGTGAAGCGATAGGTAAAATTTCTACAGGATCTCCTTAAGAAGACTTTTCATTAAGGATCACAATATTCTTCAGCAATTCTGGAAGAGATACATCTTACTGAATGTGTTAAAGAGCAAAGGGAGGACTCGTGATTACTCTGAAATATTTGCCTTGTGTTTTGAATCTGGTAGTCTGGGAGGCTTGGACTGTCAGACGGATCAACGGATCCCGCATCAAATCATGGCTCACAATGACTCCAGGGAAACCTCCACTAGACAATGAGGTCGGGGGGGTCAGACTGAGATCAGAGGGATGATACGCAGAATGACACTTAGTTTGAGGCTGTGTGACCTCACCCTGTTAAATAAGGTGAAACAGAAACACTCAAACAAAAACTTCCTAGTGAAATTACCGGCTACTTTAATGAGCTTCAATAAACACCGTTTCTTTCAGAGAGTTCTTTGTGAATTGGAAAGAGTAAAAATAGCATCTCAGAATATCAGAGTAATGGGATGATAGAAGCATACAGTGTTGCAGAATCTGACTAGAATTGCATCATCCTGATTTTCCCTCCTGGACTAGTATTTTCAACCAGTGTGCTGCAAGACATTTTAAAACCTGCCATGCTTGACTATTTAGTCAGGGGCACTGACCTCTTTCCCTTAGATTATCAAATAAAAGAAATGACAACAGCAAACACAACCGTAGCCATTTGGTGTAAATGAATTACAGTAATGCTTATTTTTTGTCAGACTGGCTATATGTGTGTGTGTGTGCGCGTGTGTGTGTTTATATTGGTGTGCTTGCAGAATTTTAGTAATTAGTTTATGTGTGCCATGAGATGAAAAAGGTTAAAAATCACTGCTTCAGAGTATGAAAGAATATTTTATATAGCATGCAAATTTTTTATTCTGAAAAAGTTAGTTTAAAGCATTCAAAGGGTATTAGAAAAAATTAAAATTCACAACGCATATTAAAATACTCAAGATTTTTATAGCCTGGGTGACTTCGGTTGTTAGATGTGCCAAAGGAATTTTTCTCTACTTTTTTTTTTTCATCTGTCATTAATTGGTGCTGTTTTTACATGGAACTGTCTCCCTCTGGAGTCCCCACCTGCAGTAACTTATTATAGATTCTTCAGTTCCATTATTCATATTCATGCCTCTGCATCTAGATACCACCCTATTGCCACCACATGGCGCTTAGAACTTGCCACCATCAAATGTTGCAAAAGAAAAGAGGGATCCCATTCATCTAAAGTTACTATGATTTGGCAAGTTTCCCACATGGGCTGGAGAATTGTAACTTCTCCAATTCAGGATAGTGGGCAGTTTAGAAACACAATAGTTTGTATACTATGCAGATAATAAAACTACCAAAAGCGTGTGTGGGGTATAGAAGTTAAGCCTATAAATATAAAACCAACACAAGCAAAGACTGTGTCATTCATGCGCTTTTTGAAAACAATTCCCATTACCAGGGCCCGAGAGTATTCCAGAAGCCTATTGAATAAATAGTATGTCAACCACAGAGTCTAGCGTGTTTTGTAGTCACATCAATATCTTTACCAAATCTTCTCAAATCTTTTTGAAGTACTCATTTTGGAAAGCTTAGCTGTTTCTAAAGCCAACCTCAGAAAATGTCTCTCTATTTGATAACACAGTTGAAATCCAACAAATCCTTTCAAATAATTCCATTTTCCCCTCATAGAATGAGTCCTAAATAATTCATTGGAGCTCTGAAGTAAACTTGGTACTCACAGGCAGAGTTTCTGGCAAGATTTTTGAGTTCTCTATTCAAACAGATTCAATCACAAACATTTTAGTTAGCCCTTATTATAGAATGGTGTCATTTAATTAAGTGCCCAAACATAAACCTTAAAGAAAGTTCAATAGAGTTGCCCCAATGACCTACATTCTAACGAAATCACAAAGGGCTGATGTCTCATCAGGTAACAGGTAAAATCGACTGTATTGATAGACTTGTAAAGACCGATACTTAACTGAAGAATGGAAATGCCCACCTGAGTCTCATGAGTTCATTTCGCTTTATTACACCCGGATTTCTCCCCAGAGGTTTGCAAGCCGTCTTCTCCAAGGACGGATTCTCAGATTCGTTACTGATGAAAAAAAGATAAAGATTTTAGGATCCAGTCTCTCTGATCAGTATAAAAAGATAAAGAAAGACTTTTTTTTACAAAAAAAAATGCTATTTGAGCTATGCTAACTTGTTTTGATGAGTGGAGCACAGTACTACACAGGCTCAGTTTTAAATAACAGCAAGCCCATCCAAGTAAGCTTAATCAAAAAGGAAATGTATTGGCTTCCGTATCTTGGGATTGCATGGGTAGATGGAGCTGGCTCTATACAAGGAAGATTCTATGCCTCAAGCAACGTCATTTGGGCTCTTCCTCTCTGTTGGCCATTCCCTATGTACAGAGACTTCATTCTAGCAAAGGCTCCCCATCTGTCACCACAGATGCCCAGCGACAGTGATAGCTTGTGATCCCCTTTCTCTTCGCGGTCACCTAACACATCTCAGGGAAGCTTTTACTGACTATCTTTACTTCAAGCCCCTATTGCAGACCCAATATCTGTGACCACAGAGAGTACACATCCTCGCAATATGGCTTGCTCTGTAGCTGGTGAGCAGGTGAGCCGGGCACCGCGAGTTCCCGAGGCAATATGGAACAGGTCCTGGCGCCTACTCTTCTTCCCCATAAAAGAGGTGCTGGCATTTTTTTTTTTTTACCGCATGGCAACTCATGGTGTTTCCTACATGCTGAAATAATTCATTTTTGATGCAGCATATGTATAGTAAAATCTAGTCATAAAATGCCTCATTATGGCCATTTTTGCTGTATTGGGATGAAGGGCACACATTTTATTTTTAACCTCAGAGACCATGTAATAAAGCAAGTATGTGTGCCCTAACAAAACAGAGGAAGCCTGAAACAATGATTCTCTTCAGTGGGATAGGATAAAACACTGTAGCCCACCCAGGTCCTCCTGTAGCCCCTACAATGCCCAGTACCTGTAAACACATAGGAAATGGTTGCCTTCACAATGGTTGATGGTCCTGGCCCCATTTAGGGCCTTCTTGTTGCTTTATTCATATCCTTTCTCTAATCCACAAACGGTCCCTGTCATTCCGCCGCACTGTAAGTTATCACATTGTTGTCATCTCTCCTGTCTTGATCTGTAGTGACCTGGTTATCCCCAAATGCCAGAGGCATCGAGCCCCATAAGGGACAAGAGGAAAACTCTATGTGTAAGAATTAGCACTTCCATTGGGGTCCTCACCAGGCAGTCTTCATGTTGCAACTCCAGATTCGCTTTCCCAATTTCTAATCGTCCCTAACCTTGAAAAAGTGAAGACAAATCTCGTAGGGGCTCTGTGGAAGGGTAACTCAAATAGCATTGCCCAATTTTGTCTTCAAAATGCTTTCTCTGTTTATGCTGCTCAGAACCTCAGGACTGGGTTAAAAATCTTAACTCTCTACTTTCAGATGACTATGTCATTTATTTCAATATATTTATGTCCTGTCTGTTACACGAGAGGCATTCTTTTCACATTGAGAAAAGCTATGTTTCTGCCCTAATGAAGTACAGATATTAGTGGAGGAAATAGAAGATACACAAGAGGACAAATGGGTGACTTGACTATTTTAGGGAGGATAAGTGTTAGAGGGAGAGTGTCGTGTAGAAAAGTAAAGCTGACTGTAAAACCAGAACCATTAGAGGAGAAAGGGCTATTTTACATAGGAGGATCAGAGGATGGGATATTTGATCAAAAACCCGAGGGAGATATGAAGAGTTGTACTGGGAGAAGCCCTGGCTAAACAGAGCTTCAGATGGAAAAAACAAAGTACAAGACCGAGTCAGGAATGAGCCTGGGAGCCCAGGGAGGCCAGAGGAGAGTGGGCGGAGGACAGCGTGGCCCAGCAGAGCCCAGAGAACCCACAGATTAGACTGGGCAGGGCTGTGGAAGTCTGGGCAAAGAACTGGGATCCTCCACCTGTTAGGACCATTTCTACCTAGGTAAGAATTTTTATTCTGAAGTTGTAGAAGAACTTGCCTGGTCAACGTTCCTCCCTGCAGAACTATCAGGATTTCTTTGAACTAGAGGGTTTCATTGATTATAAACTGATTTTTAAAAATATATATTTTTACATGCCTGAATTGGGGATGTGAGAATGTCTTAGAATGGTGTCATAGTGTCTTTCACCATTCGTCTTTCCTCGTGATAAATTAAAAATTGGAACACATTATAATTAATGACGTCTTAGATTTGGTGAAATATGGTGCATCCGGGTTTCCAAATGGTTCTGAACTGACACTTCTCCACTCTTCCTAGCTTCATGGTGACTCGATAGAAGAGAACAACTGTCAGAAGCTCTTAAGTATTGAGGTCTTTTCTTATAATGAGGATGAATGCCTTTCATGCATATATACTTTAAGCTGCTCAGAAGTACACCCTCACATAAAAGAAGCCAGCACCAAGAAGAATCATCTTACCTCATTCCAAAATCAAAATGATAAAATAGTTTGCATAATTCCTTTCCCTACATATCGTGACTTCACTTATGGAGTTTCCCCCTCCCCACATACCATTTTAAATTAATATAGTTGCATCCACAATGTTTAAAGAACACATACAACTCAATAACAATAAGAAAAAAAACAACATTAATCTAAAAATTGGTTATCTAAATAGACATTTTTCTTGAACACATACAAATGGTCAATAGACATATGAATAAGATGTTTACTATGACTAATTACTAGGAAAATGCTAATCAAAACCCTGGTCAGATATCATCTCACACATTACAATGACTATTATCAAAAAGAAAACAAATGCCAAGCATTGGATGGGATGTGGAGAAAAGGGGACCCATTGTCAAGTATTGGTAGGAATGTGAGTTAGTATGGCCACTGTGGAAAACAGTATGGGGGTTCCCCCCCAAATTAACTTAGAACTACCATATGATCCAGCAATTCCACTTCTGATGTAGACCACTCTGCCTGGTTCTAGGAATCGTATCTTGACCCCTTGTGGCTAAGGGCAAGGGATGACCTTTGGAATGCGAGCTGCAGGAGACAAAGCCTGTCTCTGGTAGCAAACGCTGTCTCAGTTTCCTCTCCCTGCCCCCAAAGCTTGGTCAGAAGTCAATGACAGGTAAGACCCCTCGCAGTGGGGGGCAACCTAAGCCAGACTCCATCACTTGGGAGGCCTTCATGGGGGGACTGCAACAAAGAGCAATGGACTCTCGCCCCCCAGCTTTGAGATAGCCCGAGAATATGGGGGTGTTCTCTAGGAGAAGTGCTTCCTAGCTCTAATCCCCTTAAGCCTGAATACCTATTGTGGAGAGGTGCAGCTCCTTGCCTTGCTAGAGCGTGCCCTGGGGGAAAATCTGGCATCACAAAGATTTCCTCGTAAACCTGTGAAATCCCTGCTAAGAGTGCTTTCATTCATATGTTAAAGGTTCAAGCAGGAAACCCTAAAACTCTGCTCCTGACAGACTCATAGTAAGCCCTCAGATTTATTTGAAATGTTATCTACTATTTGATCCTTGCTGCCCTGTATTCCTGTATATTAGAACCCAATAAAAGGCCCTGGAGGAGGGGGCTCAAGGCCTTTTTCTCCTTGGAGAAACTGGCCATTGCTGGCCTTTTTCCCCTGTGAAACTGGCCATTGCTCACTTCTCCTCCCCAAGCAGATCACATCATGTCTTGGTCATATTTACTCTCCATCCATGGCACTCGGGGGGAATTGTGAAGAAAGTCACCCCCATACACTTCCATTATTTATCTGAAGAATGTGAAAATAATAATTTCAAAAGATATATGTACCCCTATGTCCATTGCAGCATTGTTTACAATAGCCAAGAAATGTTAACAGCCTAAGTGTTGATTGGAGGATGAATGAAGAATATGTGAGATATAGAGATATATAGATATAGATATAGATATAGATGTAGATATGAATGACATACACATTATATATAATAAAATTGCATAAATTATACTCTTTGAAGAAGAGTTGCATAAATTATGCTCTTTGAAGAAGCACACCTACCTGGAAATATTTAAATTAAAAAACACTTTATTACCTTGTCAAAAAAAATGATTGCTTTTGCAAGAGGATTTTTGTCATTTGAAGACACAAAGTTATTTACCCACACCATTCAGGCACTGAATTATTGTTGAGAACAAGAAAGAGAAACTTCAAGGCCCCCATGTTTCCAATTGGCTGTCTACATTGATTAAGAAGGAAAGGTAATTTAACTTTCACCTCTGTGAAATTTATGTGTTTCTATTGAAATTACTCAGTTGAACTCAACAGAGATTTCTAATTCATTTCCCATACCTAGCCACACATGGCTAATTTACTATCTAGAAACCCTGGCATGTTTGACCCCTGACTGAGATATGTGAAGAGTCTCTCATTTCACAAACAGTCTTTCCGACAACCTATTATTTTTTAATGCTATAAGATTTCTGAAACACAGCGCTGAAATCTAAACTTTCCATTTAGTGTCAAGGTTTACATCTTAATTTGGTCAAGTCTTTCCCAGAAACATGACACATTCAGCTACTTGCATTGGTATAATCTACTCCTAATTTTACCTTATTGCAATTCTAATGATTTCTCATTTTAAATTTAAAATATCCAATTAGTTTGTAGTGTCAAGGCAGAACTCTAGAAAACCTGCTTGGCCAGCAAATTTACCATTTTGAAATGGAATGATGAAGAACCAAACAAAGGGCTTTATCCAGCCAGCTTAATTGAAACCAATGAAGAGTATGGAAGAGACAGAGGAAAAATGAGGGCATAGAACCTCACCAACTCAAAAGCTTGTGAATAAAAGAGATGCTCTTCTCCTTGAAGCTACAGGTATTCAAGGTTTCGTTTGGAAGTTCGCAACTTTTGAAGATTGTCGGGGCCTAAAGACGGTGAATGCAATCCATTAAGAAAATCGCACCAGGAGGGCTTGGCTGAGGCAGCCCCAAACAGGATGCTGCAGCCCAGCCAGGTAGCCCCCACCCTTGTAGGCATCTCTTAATCACGAGTACTACCTACCAATTAAGATGCTGATCACGCGCCCACCCACCAACCGTCGCCAAGAGCATGCAGTGAGCATGCACAGGACAACCTATCGGGACCACCTCCCCTTTTCCCTTCCTCTCTATAAATAACAGCCCCGCCCAAAATAAAATCCGCGGCTTGATCAGAAACCTTTGTCTTGCTGCCTTTCTCTGCGCCTCTTGTCCCATCCCTATACATCCGTTTCAGGTAGACTCGGGACCCTCGTTGACTGTTCCGCAGGACGGAACAGAAGATAGGCAGGGTAAATTTAGGAGAGAATATTGGTGAAGGCTCTTCATTTTTAGGCCCTAGTTCCAATGACTATTAAACAATTACCCATAAAATGCAAGTCCCGAGGATCACGGTAGCAATAGATGATAGTCAAAGCTTTCATACTTTCCTTTTTAATTGAACTTATTGGGGTGACATTGGTTAATAAAATTATGTAGGTTCTAGGTGTACAATTCTATAGTACATCCTCTGTATATTGTATGTGCATTCACCACCCCAAGCCAAGTCTCCTTCCATCACCACTTATCCCCCCTGTATCCTCTTCAAAATCTACTCACCCTCCTTTCCCTTGGCAATCACCATACTGTAGTCTGTGTCTCTACAATGTTTTAGTTGTTTTGTTTTTTGTTTTGGGGTTTTTTTTTGCTTTAATCCCTTCACCTTTCGCACCCAGCTTCCCAACACCCCTCCTCTCTGACAAAGCTTTCATACTTTTTGAAACCCTGAGATCTGCGAATAGAAAGGGAAATGACAGTTTGGCTGCCTGAGCCTTCATGGGATTATGTCTGAAAATGCTTGTTAGATCACTGCACTAGACGCCGGTTCCTTTGTCTATTGATATATAAGGACTCTCTATAACAAGAACGTCAAACTCACTTTCACCAGGGGCCACCTTAGCTTTGCAGTTGCCTTCAAAGGGCCGAATATAATTTTAGGATTGTATAAATGTTAACTTCTCCTTAGGCAACCACAAGGCTGCTGGCCACCTGTGAAAATGAGTTGGACACCTCTGCTCTATAATGATCAAGACCTTTTAGCCATTTTATTAATGTTATCTCAACAACAGCATGAAATAACTATTATCTCAGAATTTTACATTTTATTGAGGTTGTAAGAAGCTATAACTTGGAACAGCCAATGATAAGAACAACAAAATACTAATAAATGATAGGATCTGACATGACTGTAATGTCCTCAAAACCTGTATAATTTTTATTACACTAACTATAGTTGCATATACACTATAGCTTACAATCTGCAATTGAAAATTCTTATGGCAAACTGTCCTTCATCCACAAAAATTCATCTCATTGGAATTTTCTTTAGCCTAAGCAATATATTGTTTAGAAACTATGAATTTCTTTAAAAACATATCTTAAGAGTTGTACCTATAAAGCCAAGTTTTAGGAGATAAACCCTAGCCACCTCTTGCTATTTAAAATATTACATGAATATTTGTTTTCATCTCTTCCAAAGAAGAAATTTTGAGCCAGATGCATTTTTAGAAACTTCGAAGTTTGTATCAGGCACAAATAAAATGCTTTCTGTAACCAAAATGATCCCAACCAAGATTTTCACTCTGGAAATATTTCCTGTCAGCACAAGCATTTTTTCAAAGCATATTTTTTGGTTGTTTTGACAGCAACCAGTAAAATGTTTTTGATGCACCTATATAAAATGGCATATAAAACTTTTCCCCTGAAAACATTTGCTTATGGAGAAAGAGGTAACTTCATGCCAATATAAAATGGCATGGCAAAAATGATTATGTCCTCTATTTTATTGTCATTTCATCTCCAATACTTAGAAACAGACTGCTATGCAAAAATCAAATAAAACTCCCAAAAGGGAAAGACATCAATCCAACAAGGTTTGACATTGCAGTGATAAAATTATTGAGTCACTAAAATTCTCAAATTAGGGTTGTACTTTTGCATGGTATCAGCTAAAGTACATTCTTGTGCAATTTTCATTAAGCATTTATTAGAAACCCACTATCTGTGAAACTTTATACCAGGAGTCAGCAAACCTTTTCTACAAAAAGCCAGAGATTAAGTACTTTGGTTTCCCAAGACATACAATCTCTTTCACAGTGACTCAGCAGTGTACGTTGTATCACAGGTAGCCAGGAGCAATGCATAATGACTGGCATGCTGTGTGACAATGAAACTTATTGAAAAATATAGGTGTTAGGCCAAATTTGGGCAGTGAGTTGTAGTTTGGCTGACCCCCACCATGTTCCTCTAAGACGTAGAAAAAGTAATGAATGACAAACCTGTAACTAAAGAGCTTACACACCAAAAAGTTGTTAGAATGAGATAAATGATTCAGTTCAGTTGCAGGGTAAAAGAACAATATGTAAAAATCACGTGTATTTCTATATACGCACAGACTATCAGGAAGAGAAATTAAGAAAAATATCCCATTTACAGTAGCATCAAAAAGAACAGCAATAGCCCTGGCTGGTGTGGCTCAGTGGATTGAGCGCGGGCCTGCGGACCACACGATTGCAGTTCTATTCCCAGTCAGGGCACATGCCTGGGTTGCGGGCCAGTTCCCAGCAGGGGACCCACAAGAAGCAACTATTCATTGATATTTCTCTCCTTCTCTCCTTCCCTTCCTCTCTAATGATAAATAAAATAAAATAAAAATCTTAAAAAAAAGAACAGCAATAAACTTAACCAAGGAAGTGAAAGATATGTACACTAAAACTGTAAACGTTGTTGAATGAAATTGAAGACATGAATAAATTTTTAAATATTTTATGTTTATGGATTGGGAAAAATTAACACTGCTAAAATGTTTATATTGCCCAAAGTAATCTAGAGATTAAATGTAATACCTCTCCAATGGTATATTTTACAAAAATACAACAAACAATCCTAACATTTATATGAAACCACACAAAAAAAAACCCTGAATAGCCAAAGCAAACTTGAAAAACAAGAAGAAAACTGGAGACGTCACACTTCCATATTTCAAATAATATTATAAATGCATAGCAATTTATACAGTATTGGCATAAAAACAGTATAGATCAATGGAACAGAACAGAGAGCCCAGCAATAATCCCATGCCTACAAATCCAATTAATTTATGACAAAGAAGCAATAATTATACAATGGAGAAAGAGTAGTATTTTTAATAAATAGAGTTGGTAAAACTGGAAAGCCACATGCAAAAGAATGAAATTGGACTACTTTCTTTCACCATAGACAAACATCAACTCAAAACGGATTGAAGAGTTGAACATAAGATCTGAAATTGAAAACCTTCTAGAAGAAAATAAAGGGAGTAACCTTCTGGAGACTAATCTTGATCATTTTTTTTTTTTTTTTGGATTTGAGACCATAAGCAAAGTCGACAAAGGCAGAAATGAAGAAGTGGGACTACATCCACCTACAACACTTCTGCTCGGCAAGGGAAACCATCAACAAAATGAAAGGCAACCTACGGAATGGGAGAAAAATATTTGCACACCACATACGTGATGAGTTAATATCCATAATATATAAGGCACTCAACATAAAAAAAGCCCAAACATCCAATTAAAAATGGATAAAGGGGCTGAATAGACATCCTCCAAAGAAGACAAACAAATGGCCACAGGTACATGAAAAGTGCTCACCGTCACTAATCATCAGGGAAATGCACATCAAATTATAAAGTATCACCTCATACCTGTTAGGATGTCTATTATAAAAAAAGATGAGATAAAAAAGTGCTGAAAGTGTTTGGAGAAAAGGGAATCCTTAAAACTTATTGATGGGAACATAAACTGGTATACCCACTACCAAAAAAAAAAGTATGGAAGTTTCTCAAGGAACTAAAAATTGAACAACTACTATATGATCCAGCAATTCCACTTCTGGGTATACAGCTAAAGGAAACAAAGTCATTATCTTAAAGAGGTATCTCTACTCTCATATCCATTGCTGCGTTATTCACAATAGCCAAGACATGGAAACATACTGTTTGTAGACAGATGAATGGATAAAGAATATATGATATGTACATACATGACAATTATTTAGCCTAATGACAAAGGAAATTCTACCCTTTGTGACAACTATGGATGGACCTGCAGAGCTAAGTGAAATAAGCCAGACAGAGAAAAGACACATACTGCATGGCATCACGTATGTGTGAAGAATCGAAGAAAACTGTTAAACTCATAGAAACATGCAATAGAAAAGAGTTTGTCAGGTCCAGCCAAGAGGGAGGCATAGATAGATGTGCTTCACTTCCTCACACAAACAAAAGAAGGATAATGACCCATTTAAAAACAAAAGACAATATAACTGCCAGGAAATCAGATTGTATGAAAGTCCGAAAACCAAGAAGTTAAAGAAGAAATATTCATCCAGACCTCACCACAACACAGTGAAATGGTTTACCCTGCCATGGCAAATACCTAAGGTTCTGCCCCTTACAATGTAAGGTGCACTGAGACAAAGAAATATGGCCCAAATGAAAGAACAGATCAAAATTCCAGGAAAAGAACTAAGTGACAAGGAGATAGCCAACCTATCAGATGCAGAGTTCAAAACACTGGTGATCAGGATGCTCACAGAAATGACTGAGTACAGTTGCAAAATGAAGGAAGAAATGAAGGCTATGCAAAGTGAAATAAAGGAAAATATACAGGGAACCAACAGTCTAGAGAAGGAAACTGGGACTTAAATCAGTGAGATGGAACAAAAGGAAGAAATAAACGTTCAACTGGAACAGAATGAAGAGATAAGAACTGAAAAAAATGAGAAGTGGTTTAGAAACCTCTGGGACAACTTTAAACCTTCCAACATATGAATCATAGAGGTGCCAGAAGGAAAAGAGGAAGAGCAAGAAGTTGAAAACTTATGTGAACAAATAATAAAGGAAAATTTCTCAAATCTGGGTAAGGAACTAGACATGCAAGTCCAGGATGCTCAGAGAGTATCAAAGAAGTTGCATCTAAGAAGAAACATACCAAGACACATCATACTTACATTATCCAAGATTAAAGATAAGGAGAGAATCTTAAAAACAGTGAGAAAAAAAGAGACAGTTACCCACAAAGAAATGCTCATAAGACTATCAGCTGATTTCTCAAAATAAACTTTGCAGGCAAGAAGGGGCTGGAAAGAAGTATTCATAGTTATGAAAGGCAAGGACCTACAACCAAGATTACTCTATCCAGCAAAGCTAAAATTTAGAACGGAAGGGCAGATAAAGTGCTTCCCAGATAAGGTCAAGTTAAAGGAGTTCATCATCAACAAGCCCTTATTATATAAAACATTAAAGGGACTTATCTAACAAAAAGATAAAAAACTATGAACAATAAAATGACAACAAACTCACAACTGTCAACAACTGAACCTAAAAAACAAAAACTAAGCAAACAACTTGGACAAGAATATAACCACAGAAATGGAGGTCACATGGACGGTTATCAGTAGGGGACAGGGGAAAATGGGGGGGGAGGTACAGGAAATAAGAAGCATAACTGGTAGGCACAAAATAGACAGGGGGAGGTTAAGAGTAGTATAGAAAATGGAGAAGCCAAAGAACTTGTACATACAACCCATGGACATGAACTAAGCCAGGAAGGGGGAATGCTGGAGGGAGGGGAGGTACAGAGTGGAAGAGGATAAAGGGAAGAAAAAATGGGACAACTCTAATAGCATAATCAATAAAATATACTGAAAAAAAAAAGAAAAGATTTTGCCAGGGGATGAGGGTAGCACAAATAGGAGAGGTTAGTAAAAGTATACAAACTCTGTTATAAGATGAATAAGGTATGAGAATCTAATATATAATATGGTGATCATAGTTGATAACACTATATTGAATAATTGAAATTGCTAAGAGAGTATAACTGAAATGTTCTCAAAAAAATATGTAAAGTGGTAGGTGTGTTAATTAACCCAATGGAGGGAATCCTTACAATGTATACATATATAAAATCATCATCTGTACAGTTAAAATATCTTACAATTTTATTTGTCAAATATGCCTCAACAGAGCTAAAAAAAATAGAGTTCAAAATTCAGAGGTAATAATATTTTTATACACTTAAAAAGGAAAATCATGAAGTAATATACTATCATTGTAGCAAGTACTATAAAGAGCACTGAAATAAGTTGGTTATAATATGGTTGCTACTTATATTTTTAAGTAGTTAAGAAAATATAGAAAACAGTATCTGCTCAGGATATCTGCACATTAAGAATGACTGTTGACTATGAATTACAGACATCTTTGGCCACAACAGGCCTATAATAGGGCCTAGCCAAGTTCATGCCATAACCTTTATCAACTATTGTCTTCTCCTCAAAAAAGATACTTACGTATTTTTCCTTGAAAATCAGAGAGAGAAGACAGCTCATAAAATACTAACAAGTATGATTAACCCACTTTATGATCAGCTAGGTCATCCCCTCTTTTTTGAACATCTGTCAAATGACATTTGTAATATAAAGAGGGGAATGATAGAATTTTATAGACAGAACTTTTTCCTTATACAAGCATACCTCAGAGATATGGCAGGCCACCACAATAAAGCAAGTATCACAATAAAATGAGTTGCAATCTTTTTCCTGTTGAAGATTCTTTCCTTCAATTTGTAAAAAAAAAAAAAGAAAGAAAGAAAATTCTATGAAGTACAATAAAGCAAAATGCAGTAAAATAAGGTATACCTGTAACCTTTCATATATCAGAAAACCAGCTCTCGGAGACTCTGTAACAAAACATACAAACCTAACCATGGCCGTTAGAATGCTTAAATGATTGGAAACGCATTTAAATATTTTTTATTCCCATGTCAAACCTCATTGGGGGAAAAAAGAAAAGCATTTATTTTCAAAAGTTTAGTTGCCTAATGAAAATGTAAAGTACATCCTCTGAAAAATAGCTTGTGTTGAAGGAACAATTTTCTCCCATTGCCACCCTCATAGCCTGGTACTAAATTTTGTGCACAGTGAGCATAGCTTCTGTGCAATTTACAGTGTACGCATTATAGCAGATCTCAAGTAAATTATGAACTCTGTGTTTCTGAGGCTCTGTCAAACCCTGATTGATTTGGACAGTTTGTAGTTAATTAAGTTCATTTCCAATTCTGTCTCTTCATCCCATTTCAAAGCATTCTATATTGAAAGCCTATTTTCAATTAGTGAGAAGGATGAAACAAAAAGAATTAATTACAAAAGTGACAATCCCCATTTAAGTCTTCATAGTAGAGCAATTATGCATCTTAAAAGTTAAGAAATTGAAGAGTTGTACTTGTCTAATAAATTATGTTCTTGATATGCATCTTATATATATTAAAACTTGATGTAGTCATGCCATTACAGTTAAGAAAGAAATGCAATGATGGAAGCTATCTGGAAGTTAAATAAGAGAAGACCATTTCACTTAGTATTTAATAATTAAGAATTAGAATTGTTTTCTGAACAATGTAAGTATGGCAGATATTGTACAAAATCTTGTGATGAAACATTGATTTATTTAGTGATTCCTATAAGTCTGAGAAGTGTGGATAAGTTTTAAAAGCCTACTACGTGATTTTGGTATAATAAACCACCACCTTCCAACCTCATCTCATTCTGCCACTCTCCAAGGATCTGCAAATCTGACCACCAAAACCTATGTGAGGCAGGTTTGCATAGTGAATAAGTGTTGGGAGGTACACAGATATACAATAAATGTCTAGTTCTGCCATTTATTCAGTATAATTTTGGCAGGGAATTCTTTTAACCCCTTGCTTCCTCAGTGAAGATATTTATGAAACGAAGACAACACCATTAAATCTACAGAGCGAGTCAAGAATTAAGGAGATAATGCACATAAAATATTTAACCCAGCACTTGACACAAGGAATAGTTATCTATCATTATTATAATAATGATGATTACACTTAAAACTTAGAAATTCAAGTCTTAAAAATCACACCTATATTATTACAATAGGGTATTATTTTGCATGGGTTCCTGACACTGAGAGGGAGATTTAAGGTCTTTGTGTTTGGCTTTCAATATGTTGAGTTTGACACTCCCGTAGGACTTCAAATTGGAAACACCAAGCATCTTTTCCAACTGTAGCAGTGTGAGAATTAAACGAGTACAAGAAGGAAACTGGAGAAAACACAAACATGTGGGTTAAGCACCATACTATTGAACAATTAATGGATCAAAAAAGTAACCAAAGAGTAAATCAAAAAATACTCTAAGACAAATGGAAAATGAAACCAAAATTTATGGAACACACAAAAGCCGTTGTAATAGGGAAGTGTAGAGCGATGTAAGCTTACAGCAAGAAACAAGAAAACCCTCAGACAATCTAACCTTGCAACTAGAGGAACTAGGAAAAAAGAACAATAAAAGGCCCACAGTTAGAAGGAATAAAATAATAAAGATCAGAGTGCACATGAATAAAATAGAAACTAAAAAAAATAATAGATAAGCTCAATGAAACTAAGAGCTGGTTCTTTGCAAAGGTAAATGAAATTGATAAACATTTAGCCAAATATCAAGAAAGAAGAGAGGAAATAAATAAAATCACAAATAAAAGAAGAGGCATTAAAACAAAACCAGATAAATACAAATAGTCATACAAAAATATTACCAACTATTATGCACCCAAAATTGGACAACCTAGAAGAAGTGGATAAATTCATACAATCTTCCAAGACTGAATATGGAAGTAACAGAAAATCTGAAAATATTGATTAATAGCTATCAAAAAACTTCCGACAAACAGAAGTCTGGTACAAGGTAGCTTCATTGGTGAATTCTACCAAGTATTTAAAGCATAATTAATACCTAGCTTTTTCATACTGTTCCAAAGAATTGAAAAGGAAGGCATTCTTCCAACCCATTCTATGAGGCCAGAATTACCATGATACCAAAACTAGAGAAAGACACTACATGAAAAGAAAATTACGGGTCAATAGTTCTGATGAACACAGATACAAATTTTGACAATAAAATATTAGCAAGCTGAATTCAAAAATACATTAATTAGAAGGATCCTTCATCATGATCAAGTAGGATTTATTCCATTGATAATTCAGTATCTGCACATCAATCTATGTGATTCACCACATAAAAAAAACAAGGGTGAAAAACAACAGGATCTCAATAGATGCAAACAAAGCATTTGACAAACTTCAACATCCATTATGATAAAAATCTCAATAAAGTGGGTATAAAGGAAACATATACATCAACATAATTAGGCCACATATACAAAAAACTCACAGGTAATACCATATTTAATAGTAAAAAGCTGAAAGCTTTTCCTTTATAACAAGAATGAAGACAAGCATGGCAACCTCCACCAATTTTATTGAACAAGGTATTCAGAAGTTCTAGCCACAGCAATTAGACAAGAAAAAGAAATATAAATCATTGAAATTAGAAAGGAGGAAGTTAAACTGTCACTATTTATAGATGAAAAAATACTATATATAAAAACTCTGAAGACTCCATAAAAAAACTGTTAGAACTAAGCAACAAATTCAGTAAATTTGAAGCATATAAAATCGATGTATAAAAACCTATTGCACTCCTATGCACTAACAATGAACTATTAGAAAAAATAAACATCCTCATTTACAATTTAATCAAAAGAACAAAATACCTAGGAATAACTTTAATCAAGCATGTGAAGCACCTGTTGTTCTAAAAACTATAGAGCATTGATGAAAGAAATTAAAGATGATACAAATAAATAGAGGGACCAACCATGCTCATAGATTGGAATAACTAATAGCACTAAAATAACTATACTAATCAACAAAATCTACAGATTAAATGCAATTCTTATGGAAAACCAATGGCATTTTTCAGAGAACTAGAATAAATAATTCTAAAATTTGTATGGGACCACAAAAGACGTGAATTGCAAAAACAATCTTAAAAAAGAAGAGCAAAGTTAGGTGGATCATACTCCTTGATTTCATAATATACTACAAAGCTACAGTAATCAAAATAGTATGGTACTGGAACAAAATCACACACCTAGATTAATGGAGTAGAATACAGAGCCCCAAAATAATCCCATATTTATATGGCCAATTTATCTATGACAAAGGAGGAAAGAATATACAATGGTGGACAGTCTCTTCAATAAATGGTGTTGGGAAAAATTGGACAAGTTACATCCTTGTAACTTGGAAAAATAGAACTGGGCCATTTTCTTATATCATATAAAAAAATACACTCAACTGGCTTAAAGACTCAAATGTAAGGCCAGAAAGCATAAAAATCCCAGAAGAAATCATGGTAATCAACATTCTGACAAGGACACCATATTTTATTAATACTACGCAATCATGTACAATATAAATTTTTTACATCGGTGGGAAATTAGGACCATGGTACCTGTCACCCAACTTAGTAGAAAATACTAGTGGTGCTCCTTTCTTCAAAAGCATTAATTATGATTGTAAGTATGTCAGTAAAAATATCAGTTCCATAATCTGAGACCTGGATTCAAATTTGAGGATTCGAGTAAGTTTTTGAATGTTCTGACTATTGGTTCCTTATCTATAAAAATATGAATTGTAAAAGCACCTCTTACATAATTTTGTTATGAGTGTGAAATAATTAAATAACATATTTAATACAAAACTCAGAAGTGTATATATACAATAAATTTCTATTCTTATGAAACACACCTGTGATAGTTTTCCTGGAAAATGTTCTTTCACTGTTTAGTTTGTCATTTCAATACATACAAATTTTTTTTCTTAAAGATTTTATTTATTTGTTTTTAGAGAAGGGATAAGAAGGGCAAAGAGAGAAAGAGAAACATCAGTATGTGGTCACCTCTCACACACCCCCTACTGGGACCTGGCCCACAACCCAGGCATGTGCCCTAGACTAGGGATCGAACCACCGACCCTCTGGTTCACAGGTCAGCACTCAATCCACTGAGCCACACCAGCCAGGGCTCAATACCTACAAATCTTTAGTTCCAGCTTATTTTATGAGCACACCACACTAGAAAACGCACTTGTGACATTAAAGACATTGTAGTAAATAAAGCACCTTTTAATGTTAGAAGGTCTCCATACTCAGGTTTACAAAAATTAATTAGTTGTCATGAGAAAACCTTTTTATCCTCACTTAAAATTTCACACACAATAAAGTATAGATTGTGTTTTGCCTCACAATGAGCAATTATCCAAAGAAAAATCAAGAAATAATACAGTTGGATTTTAGAAGAAACTGCATTTACCACTTCATGAAATTGAAGACAGAAATCATTTGGATTAGGAGATAGATTTCCCACCCTTTACAAAAATATACTCAATTTCATTCAGTCTCTGCTATTTTTCTTCACAAGAATGATCGACTTCTATCCACTGCTAATGTTTGCTCCATTGACATGCAGATATAACCTGAATACACTCTTGTGATTTATTTTCCAAAGAGACATCCTGACTCTATGCCAGACTGTTGTTTACAGGGCCCATAAGACAACGAGCCTGATGACTCAGGGTGAGAATGGCTTCCAGCCCTACCCATAAGTCCACTGAGCTGTAAAGCAACTTTGTTAACTTCACTTATTGGATTTTAAATTGTCATGTATTGGAAATTTGTCACTGGCATTGACTTCCTGTCCTAAAGCCAAGATTACTGCTGTAAAAACGGGTACATTCTTCATCACCAGTTTTATAGCTCACTACTCTGGCCTCTGTTAGGAGGTAACGTCTGCGCACTCTGCCTCACGGTACCATTTTTTATGCTGCCCTGAAAAGAGAGCAATGCAGAATTTTGTCCTGGATATTCTGCGAGCTATCTTTACAAATTCTCAGTGATTAAATAATTCCATCCAAAGGCTTATTCAGTCAGCAAATACTTATTATGAGACCCCACTACCGATGACTTGGAAGGTTGGGTAGGTAGAAAAGAATGAGACGTGGTTTCTGCTCTCGACGAGCTCCTAACACAAACAGAGCTATCCATTAGACACAATTGATCAACTATTCCAAATGTCTGGACAATTTGTCCGGTATTTGCTAGTCTCACGCTACCATACTAACGCCAGTCACCACCAGCTTTGAAAAGCACGGTACAGCTTCTTAACTCTACTCCCCTCCTTGAATTCATCTTCCTGCTGGCAGTGAGAGTGGCTTTTCTCATGGGTAAATATAAATAATATAACCTCCATCTATCACATGTTGCAGATTTTTCAATACTTTCAGAACAAAGTTCAAATGATGGCCGATATGGTCTACCTGGACCTGCACCCTGCCTTCCCCATCACTCCTGACTTACCTCTCATCATTCTCTGCCTCACGCCCTACCCTACAACCGTATTAAATCCTGTGACTCCCTAAAATGCCTCCTTCTCTTAAGTCTCTCTGCTATAAAACATGTTAGTCCCATTGCCTGAATCTTTCTGCTACTGTTTTTCAACCCACCCCCAGACTTCAGCCTAGATAAATTCTACTTGATCTTCATTTGTAAGCAGAAATATTACCCCCCATGGAAACCTTTACTAACACATACATGTAATTACCTTCCCTACTCTATCCCCATAGGTATTCATTTCACACTTTATTTTTTATGCTTTACTACTGTAGTCTAATTATTTTTACTGTTATTTTGGCTGAATAATAACATTCCTAAGGACTGGGGGTGTTTCTGCTTAATTTACTATTGGATCTATCATTCAGCTAGTACATGGCTGACTCTGGATAAATACAATGAATGAATGAATGGATGCACTGCATAAGAAAAGTGTAATGAAAGTTCAGGGACAAAAAGAGATCAGTGTGACCCCTGGTACATTTTGCACACGTTGTCACACATTATTCCTGGGAGAAGGATGCACTGTTTGTGCCATTCCACTCAGAGAAGACAACCAGGAGCCTGTGCCTAGTTTCTCCCACCCTGGCTTTATTCATGGACTGCTTCTCTTCCTTCGGTTAGGAACTTTTTTCATTCTGGAAAGTGAGCTGAGATGTAGAGATTTCAGCATTTTTAACAAGCACACTAGGTGTTTCTTATACACCCTAAAAGTTAGAAAGTGCTCAATTACAGTTTTCTTATTCAGGTTGTTATCCATTCCAAAAGACCAATGACCAAACTCTTTATAAATCTCTCATTTCTTTCTATTGTTTTCAGAGCAAAAAATTAACACTCAAAATCCTTCTTGTTATAATAAACTATGTATAAACTTCAGCTGTGACTGGTGTGGCTCAGTAGATTGCATGTCATCCTACAAACCAAGAGGTCACCAGTTGGATCCCCAGTCAGGGCACAGTCTGAGTTGCAGGCCAGGTCCCCAGTCGGGGGTGTGCAAGAGGCAATGAACCCATGTTTCTGTGCCCCTCTTTCTCCCTCCTTTTTCATCTTTCTAAAATAAATAAATAAAATCTTTAAAATATATATATATATATATGTCTATAAACTTCGAATATGTGAGAAACATACTTCATGAACTATTATTCATCTAGTAGTATCTGGAAGGTGAATTATTCATCTAGTAGTATCTCTATCTTAAATATTAAATACTGTAATAAGTATACTACGGATTTTGTATTTGTACACGTTATTTAAAATTTTTAGTAAAAATGTCTCATAATTCTAAATTTATTAATCAACTGATTTAACAGAACTGTTTTCTAAAATAAGTGTTACCTCTTTAGAAGGAAATAACAAGTGGAATTGGGAAACATCAAAGCGCAAATTGGCAAACAATTTGTATTTCTATTTTTGAGTTGTACTTTGATTACACAGCACCCTCCCAGTAACTTGGTAATTTTTAAATGTTCCAGAAAAGATACAAAGTTAACTGATTTAAAAAGTTATATAATTATGAAATATGTTTCTAAAGTTTTGATATGCCCTCTTTCGAAAGTTGACCTTTTTAAGATGACAGAAAAGTAATGTACAAAATAAGCAACAAATCAACTACCCATTAAAAGCACTGGGAAATCACTACCCCTGAAATTATGTTTACTCCTATCTTAAACTAATGAAATAAAATAATTCTGTTGAGTAGTAATCCCTTTTCCATCTCTGTGAATTCTCTCTTGGTGGAACTAATGAACCAATGCTTTATGCTTCTGCAGAATAACCATTGTGAACACTATTATTTGGCTGATCATCCTTGTGTGGCAGATTATTTTAAGTAGACCTGTTACTGTAAATGAACTTGCTTAAATGTACAGTTCTAAATTAGTGAACATAAATTACAGCTCCATGATTTATCATCGTTTTGGTTGATCTAGAATTAAATTTAAATATTTTATCATTGAGAAATGATTTGAATACTACATGCTCAGCCACTCTGATAGTTGTCATCTCTTCCACTATATTTAGCTTCTTTCTGGGACTATAGCTTTTGGCAATGCAGAAACTGACTGCAAACCTCTAATTTCCAGAGAGCTCATTGTCAGTGGAAAGAGGCAGAGCATAAATAGCATCTCAGCTTATGAAAACATACCTTAACTAACAAAACTCACTGAACAGAATGGCATTTACAGAAAATAGGCACAGGAAAGCTTCCATGAGTAGATGCAAATGTTCCAGTCTCACATGCTGGCGTCTGATAAAAATGTACCATTGAACTTATCATTCCTCTGCTTTTGGGCTAATCGGGCTATTGTTTCTCATTCAAGAAAACCCCCCACTTCTCATGTGAAATGTGGCCCTCTCTTAAAGGTAAAGGTTTTAGCTTATGAAGGAGTTAGTATATCTTAGATATATATAGGGAGGCACAGAAACAAAAAAGAAATGACTCCCTTTTGCGTTGGTTCGGGTGAGAAGGACTTTGGAATGACATATGCAAGAAAAGAGAACATGCCGGAGAGAAAAGATTAAAAGATTTCATTTATCTCTGGGAAAGGAAAGCACAATTTTTCAGACATGTTACCTAACTAGGTCTGCCTAAAGTATGCATAAAAGACTGCAGGATTTTTGAAATAAGAATCTGGCCTCAGTAAGATCAGACAAATGCAGCAGAGAAGTGAATGTGTATAAATTTAACTTTAACATTACAAGAATAGTGTCATCTATTCCTATTTCATTTTCTCTTACCCTTGAAATATCAGGATTAATATTTGTTTTGTTCAAAAATGAACTTTTCATTCCATTTGCTAAGCATCTCTATTATGCCAAAGTCATATATAGATCTCTTTAGTTTCTGCTTTTGCTTCCTTTTTAGCATCAGAATATTTCTTATTTTCTTACCAGCTCTACACACAGGACTGTTACAAATTATCCAATACTCTTAGAGGTTAGTTGGGGTATCAAGTCACCACTCTACCAGGAACAAAACTTGTAATATTTTGCTTCAAACAACATGCATCTATTAACTTTAATGAAAATAAAGTTAGTCAAAAGTAAAACTAATTTGCATGATATAATTTTCTTACTAGTAATTTCAGATACAAACCTTAAAAAGTCCTAATAAAATTAGTATTTAACTGAAGAATGTAAACAAAGCAAAATCCTTGTTTACCATCAATCCCTAGGTCAGACTAAAGTACAATATTAAGAGAGGGGAATCAACAGTGTTCTACTCCGGGTCATTTAAAAATCATGCCCTATTCTATTATTCAAGTAGCAAAAATTTTCCGAATATCTTATTTTCCTTTTTCAACTAAGCACATTGTGTCCCTACACCTGTTCTGTAGACACAAAAGATGATCAACACCCAGATTTTAAATGCCATTCACCCTTCCCTGGTAAAAATGCAGTTTGTAGACAAATGCATCTATATATCTATTTACTCTTTATCAAGTGGACATGGGAGGAGGCCATAGGTAGCAAGCCGTTGCAAATAACCTTAAAGAAAATAACCTACTGGGAGACAAATACCCAGCAGTGAGTTGATCAGCAGGTATTTTCCCTTAGGTCTGCAAATACGTAATGACATGATACAGTAATTCTTGATAAGTTGGTGCCCCAAAGAGAATACTGGGGTTTTAGTATCTATAAAGTTTAAAATATATTTGTATTACTAGAAATGGCAATCTCACTAAGGGTAAATGGCATGAGCCTCGGTAAAGAGGTAAAAGCAAATTGATATATTTAATAGTTCAAAAGAAAGGGAGAGAGGAAGGGAGGAAGAGAAAGAAAGGAATAAAGAAGTTGGAAAAAAAAAGAAAGAAACAATAGCTCCCCAAATGGAGTCACTTGTGCTAAGCCCCATGTCAACAAACCAAGCTTAACTGTACTTTCAACCTCCCCCAGGAATGTAATTTCTTTAGCCACTCAGTCTGAACTACCTGTCAACACTAGTGAGATAATCTGCCTGATTAGATCTCACCCTTCTTTCAAAAGAAGGTGACCTGCCTGAATAAAATTCACTCTTTGCTAAAAACATCCTTTTTACCCCCTGCCCACCTTCTTCTTATAAAGTTTTCCATACTGCACAGCTCCTTGCAGCTATTTAATGGGGATGATGACTGTTTATGAATCACTGAATAAAGCTGATATGATCTTTAATTTTTTCTCATTTGAGATTTGTTTTTAATAGAAGGGAGGAAGGAAGGGAAGAAGGAAGGGAAGAAGGGAAGAAAGAAGGAAGGGAGGGAGGGAGGGAGGGAGGGAGGGAGGGAGGGAGAAGAGAAAATCCTTTCCTTAAATGGTATGAGTCCAGTGGAAAATACTGATTCAAGGATGAGCCAAGAAGATAAGAAGTTGAACAGGAAGTCTGTGGTTTCTTTGCAAAGTGTACTACACCTAAGGCTGGAGAAAATCTGGTAGGGGAGACATAAACTTAACTGCCCTTTTGTGGTAAGGGCCAGATATTGTGCTGCTGCCTGGGAAGAGAGAAGGCAATTAAAATAAAAAAAAGGACCAAAGCCCCTGATAAGCTTAGATTCTAGTGAGGGTTGGGGGAGGTAATGAACAAAAACTGTGGTGAAAATACCATGAAGAAGTATGAGAAAAATAAAACAAAGGGGATAAAAATAATAATTGCAGAAGAAGGATATTCAGGAAAGGTGTCCAATAGGACATGACACGAGCAGAAACTTAAGCGAAATAAGCAAAAACAGCCACGTGGCCAGCTGGGAGTGTGTCGAGGGAGTGATGCAGACAGGAGGAGCAGTAGATGCAAAGACCAGGAGCAGGAGAGCTCCTTAAGTGTGAAGGGAACAGCAGACAGCCCAGTGTGGCCACCGCTGAATGAGTCAGGAGCAGATGAAATCAAGAGAGGTTGTGGGTGGAGCAGGCTGCAGGTTGCACAGGAATTCTGGAGGATTCGATTTTACTCGGAGAGGGGGAGCCCTGAGAGTGTTTTGAACAGAGCAGTGACATGTTGTGACATGTACTTTAAAAGGATCACTCTGCCTGCTGTTAGGAAACTAGACTGCAGAGTGACAGGGGTGGAAGGAGAATAGGTAGGAGGCAGTTTTAGGCAGTGTCTCTCTGTGGGGTGACTGCCTGTACAACCTGCAGAATAACAAAGGGAGTTAGTTATAATTCATTTACCAAAGTGATTCCGGGCATGTCATTGTTATGTTAATTTTCTAAAGACTTCAGGTTTGTTAAGAACAGCATCAGGTTCACAGCACAATAGAGGAAGGTACAGAGAGTTCCCATATAGCCTGAGTTCACACACAGCATAACCTCCCCCTTTATCAACATCCCCTCCCAGAGGGGTGCATATATTACAGCTGATGGACCAACACTGACACTTCATAAACACTCAAAGTCCATAGTCTATATTATGGATCATTCTTGATGTGCTCTCTACAGGTTTGGACTAGTGTATAATGATGCGTATCCATGATTATAGCGTGATACATCAGAGCTTCATTGCCCTAAAAATCCTTAAAAGTTTTTGCTAGTATATTGTATGGGGCTTATCTCTTTCACTCCCCTGATTATGTTAACTTTTTAGGTGTTATTTTATCATAAAAACAATATTTTTTAAAAATACAGAAATGTAAGACAAAATATCATTTGTAATAAAATCACCTGATCAAATATTTTTGTCAATTTCTTTCTAACCTTCAAATATTTATGTCCAATACCATCATATGTGCAGTAATTTTTTTTAGTTAGAATGATATAATCTATCCTTTTACCTTTAGATATAATATTTCAGCATGTGTATTTTCCTATCCGGTGCCTTTTCCTTTTCCTGTATTTTTTCTCCTTGTCAAATTCCCTTCCTCAACTTCCACATAACCACCACGAACAGGCTTTTCTGAATATTCCCATACCTTTCTTGATACATATACAATTACTTTTCCAAATAACTTATGATGATGGATTTCAATTCTGTATAAGCTCCACATTCTACTTGCAAGGTATCTAAGCTTTAATGAATTAAACTCTTTTTATTTTAAGTGCCAAGCTATTCTGGGGGGTGGGGCGGGGGACAGGGAGGATGAGTACTTAGCTGTATTAAGAAATACAAACGTGTTTAAACATGGTATTTTATTTCGTCCTATTTGATGTCTGGATCACAAATTCCTTTCCTCCCTCCAAGCCTTTCTACAGTTCTTTTCAAAGGGGAATGGTGTATTTGTAAATACATTCGTTATTTAACATCTATTCCAAGAATGGTTTTAGTGAAGCCTATTACTAGAATTGCATTTGCATTACTAAGTAATAAGTACTGATTCCAAGTACTATCTGTGCACCGCCATCTGGTTTAATGGCACGGCCAAGGTTGGGACAGCTCCCCAGGGCTTCACAACTCACTGGCATCCCTGAGAGGGCCTCGCTTGGTAAGCAGCTCCAGAACCTGCCACCACGCATCCTCCTTGCTGCTACTGGGCCCTGAGAACAGCTTTCTCCTTGTAGAAATCATGAAAATGGCTTCATGCTACAGGCTTAAGGTCCAGCACATTTTATTTAGCTCGTGGACCCAGATATGTTAAATATTTTCTTCTCCTAACTATATTCTGATGAACTTACTAGGACAGAGCAAAACGTGTTGGTGGGAATAACTGCTTTCTTTTACTTTTCCAGGAGATCATTTTTAGGTGCAGTGGAAGGAGATACTTCATTTTAGTAATGTTCAGTTAGGAAAGGTATCAATTATTTGCAAAAAGAATAACTCAGTTGAAGAAGTTCTTTCCAAAATGCTCCCTTCCTTTGAAATATTTTAGAACTACGATTTCCAGGTTTTGTTTTCTTTAGTGCTTTAGGCAAGATCTTCAAAATTCTCCATATGAAGCTTCAATTATTTATGAATAAATGTATGTACTACATATATACACACGTCCATACTTTCAGTAAGAGCCTCCTGCAACACGTATTTTGTGTTTAATAGGTTTTATTCTTGGTATTCATGATAAATATCTTCAAATAAGCCCATAATCAAGTATTTGGACAAAAGTATATTCAACAAAACATTTTTCATTCCATTATCCTGTTACTGAAAGTTTTCATTCTTTCATCCCATTTCTTCTGAAGCAAAAATCAGTGCGTGAATGTCCAGTGTCAGTCCTCTCTCTGAGGTCGTTCACAGAGACAACTTTTCCCTTCAAATACATGATTAAGAGAGTGCCTTCATGCTGAGTAAATACAATACACTGAAAGCCTTCAATTCAATCATTTCATTGTTCTCAGTTCTCTACATAGGTTATCAGCTGTACCTTTAGTCATGACTTTCTATTTTAGCAACTGAATTTCCAAAGCAACGATCATGAACATAAAATCTAGCTGAGCGATGCCTTTAGCCAGTAGGATCTGAGTCAATTCTCTGGTCACAAGGGTCCTCAGTTTCTCACATTGGAGGTGCATATCTAAACAGAAATGAAGAATCGGCTTACAGCCAAACCAAGAGCCTCTGTAAGTCATCCAAAGAATGAAGACTGAAATCTAAACTTATCCAGCCTGTCTGTGTCACAAAACTCTGAGACCTGAGAACCTCTGATTTTTCAACACCAAACAAGCTTAATAGAATTCTAAAGAGGCAATTCAAAGATCCATCACATCACTGACCGGAAAGACATTTTCGGTGTGTTAGGTAACATTTTATAATGCCTTGCTTCTATCGTAATTGTAAAGCATATTTTATGAATTATAAAATTATACTCAGGAAAAACAACCACTGATTAGATGTCATGTGTAAAAGCTTAATTTATTTTTAATACTTTTTAAATACAAATTTTAGGGTCTATTTTCTGCCAGCTATCATAGGTGAAAGAATACTTTCAGAATATTTTTTCTGAGACTGTAGTAAACAAATATTCTTAATGTTGGTATCATTTTGGCTCTGATCAGGTAAAAGTGAGGTTGCTTATTTATTAATAATTTATTAATTAATTTATCAACTGCAGGACCTGAGAACATGAACAGATATTAAGACAAAGACTTTCCATAGACGAATAAAATCAGTTAGGTAACATGAAGTTGCATTTCCTAGGAGATTCTTATGGATACAGAAATGTTTTTATTTACTCTTAAAATTTTTAGAAGCCTCTCCCTTTTTGTCACAAGTTAAATTATTTTTCCTATATAAGATAATTTTTAAAGTTCCCAATAAGAAGACATTCTTAGGTTTCTTATGATATGAATTTTTATCCACCAAGTGGCTAATTTGGCTTTTCCACTGATATAATCAGTTTAGGTAAACATTCTCAGATGCTTGCTCTCTTCTCATTTAGATTACATAAAGCCTGGTAAATCTAAGGCTTTAAATTTTAACACTTTTTAAAAAATACTTTATTTATTTATCCTTAGAGGGGAAGGGGAGGAGACAGGGAGAGAAATATCAATGTATGGTTGCCTCTCGTGGGTCCCCTGCTAGGAACTGGCCTGCAACCCAGGCATGTGCCCTGACTGGGAATCGAACTGCGATCCTTTGGTTCGCAGGCCCGCACTCAATCCCCTGAGCTACACCAGCCAGGGCAACTTTAATACTTTTTACCCAAGAAAGAACTATTCTGAAGGGTGATGCCTAAGGAACTATTTTCACCATTATACACCCTTAGTTCTTCCAAAGCTTCTGCAGAGGAGCAAACAATAAAATTCCTTAGTGGTGCTAAGAAGAATTTCTCAGCATGCTCCTCAGCTTTCAACCTGCCTCATCTTGTTGACTTCTGATATTTCTGTTATTCTCAGGGGAAACCTCTTCATTTACAAAGTTAAAGCTCTCCATATAGTCCAGCTTCCTTAAAACAAGCAAGAGGATTTTAGTCAGAAGTCCCACATTGGCAAGCCTTGATATTTGTTTCTTTTAGAAATTTCAGCAATTTTTCTTTTTTTATTTTTTTAATTTAATTCTTGTTCAAGTACAGTTTTCTGTCTTATATTCCCAGCCCTGTCCACCCCCTTCCACAGTGCTCCCTACCTCCCTCCCATTTCCACTCCCCACCTTAGTTATTGCCCATGTGTCCTTTATATTTGTTCATGTGAATCCTTCCCCTTTCCCCCTGGGATTCTCTCCATTCTCCCCTCTGGTCCCTGTCAGCCTGTTCTGAATTTCAGTGTCTTTGGTCATATTTTGCTTGCTTGTTTGTTTTGTTGTTTAGAGTCCTGTTAAAGGTGAGATCATATGGTATTTGTCTTTCACCGCCTGGCTTATTTCGCTCAGCATAATACTCTCCAGTTCCATCCATGATGCTGCAAAGGGTAGGAGCTCCTTCTTTCTCTCTGCTGCATAGAATTCCATTGTGTAAATGTACCATAGAAAATGCACATTCAAAATAATGTCATGTGCTTCAAATCATAGATTGTGACAATGCACCTTGAAACTGCTCTTCGAAAACTTCAGATCTATAAATTTAGCATTTTTATCTTTAATTACTTTTTCCTGTTCATGTAAGGAAAGGTAAATGAGTGAGAAGCAGCTGCTATATCCCTGTTAGAAACATCTCTTAGAAACCAGATCACATTTTTGAAAGAGCGTCAACTGTGCTCAGTTATGTCATCTAATGCTGTATGACCCTGATCAAATTACTGAAGCTTTTTGTGACTCAGTCTCCTAATTTTTAAATGTGCGTGGTAGTCGTGCCTAGTTCATAGGTGTAATGGACAGAAGTGTGTTCGTCCAAAATTCATATGTTGAAATCCTAGCCCCTAATGTGATGGTTTATAGAGATGGGGCCTTGGAGAGGCAATTGGGTTTAGATGAGGTCCCGAGAGCAGGGTCCTGTGAGCACACAGTGTATAGCGGATATCTTGAAGCCAGGAAGAGAGCCCTTTAAGAACCCAACCACGCTGGCACTACGATTGCAGCCTTCCAGACTCTAGAGGTGACAAAATACAAGTTCTGAAGCCACACAGTCTATGGCATCTTGTGGCAGCTGTCCAGGTGAAACCAATGGAATTGTTAAGATATAAATATATAAAATAAACCACTTCATATAAAATGCTGTAACATTGCCTGGCACATAGTCAGATCTCCGTAATAGTGTAATCTCCAGGGAAGAATGTGCTCTGAAGAGTATATTATTCAATTTGTTTGATGAGGCAGGCATTACTCCCGCCCCACTGCTTCCTGGTTCTTATCCCCTTCTCCACCTATGATGGGATTGTACTGTCTCGGCCTCCCGCAGTTAGGTGTGGCCATATCACATGCTATGGCCAGTGAAATGCGAACAGAAGTCGCATGGATGACTTCCGGTAGAAATGCGAATGTGCCAGTTCGCCACCCCTTTCTCGTCCTCTGCTGTGGCAATCATAAAAGCGTGAACGGATATGGAGGTTCAATGCCGTATGTGCTTGCGGAGGATGAGTGTGTGGACAGTTTCCCAGACTCACAATGGACTTTGCAAGGAAAAGGCATAAGCTTTGGGCCTTAAGTCATTCAGATTTTAGGCAGAGAGACTGGTCGTTATTGTAGCATAACCTAATTTATCCTGACTGACATAAATATGGAAACCTATTTGAATAAAAATGGCATCTGAATCTATTTTACCTACTGCTCTTTGAATGCATCTCTAGATAATGAGCTGATTGCATTTCTTAGTTTATCTTTACTCACTGATTCGTTAAGTAAAGATTCATTTAAGGTTCACAATATGCATGGGAGTGGACAAATTCTTGGGGATAAAAATGATCAAATGCATAGATGTGGTTTCTAATCTGATGTACTTAACCTTCTTGTATAAAAGGCAAAAAAGAAAAAATAATTCAACAAAGAAAACAGTTATAAAATGTTGTAAGAGCTATAAAGGAATTAAATAAGACTTGAACAAGGAATAACAGGGGACCGAGTTCAGATACAGTAGTCAGAAAATCTCTGGCATGTAATGAAATTTAATCTGAATCCTCAGGGCTGAGAGGGAAGGAAAGAGAACCGTAGAAGTCCTGAGGGGAGAGAACAAGAGCATGGTAGGAGCCCAGACAACTTGGCTGCTGAGTAACTAAAAAAAAAAAAAATCAGTGTGACTACAGTCAGGTAACCATGTTTCTACATGACTAGTACCATTCTCATTTTATGTTCTCTGAACCATGGTGGGATCCTCAGATTTCCTGATGATATATCCGTATGGAGAGGACACTATTGTTATTCACGGTGAAAAATTCCTTCGACTGTGAATTCATGGTTTACTGAAAAAGATGTTTTAAAGAAAACTCAGAAAATAAGGGTGAGATAAAAGTGCAAAGCCATTTACACATAAATTTACAGAAACCCTTGACCTGAGAGAAGGAAGAGAAAAACATTATTCCACAGAAAAAAAAGAAATAGTTGAATTGTGCTGCCTGACATTTATAGCCACACTTAGGTGGTTTTTCCCACATGTCATTGAACTCACTCCGATGTAGAAAATTTGAAGTATATACAATCTTAAATCTGTCATAACGAAGTAGATTTTTTTAAAAATCCAAAAACACTTTAGTTAAATCTTCCTTAACTATTGTCAGAAAAATTATTTATTATTCATTCATGATTTAGAAGTAGCAATATACAAATTTAGCAATTCATCACAAGATATACCAGGTTGAAAATGTAAATAATTTAACATAGTGACCATGAAGAATATGCAAAAATAACAACTTGGTTTTTTTTTTAATTAAATGTTTTGGGATGACATTGGCTAATAACATCATAAAAATGTCAAGGTACAATTGTATAATACACCATGTGCATACTTATTGTGTGCTCACCCCCCATAGTCTAGTCTTCCTCCATCACTGTATGTTTGACGATTCCCTTTCCTCTCTTCATTCTCCCCCATGCTCTTCCCCTCTGGTAACCTTCATACCGTTGTCTGTACCTATAAGTTTGTGTGCTTTGTTTCTTTGCTTTTTGCTTTCTTTTATATATATATATGCCCCATATGAGTGACATCATATACTTCTTGTCATTTTCCATGCAACTTATTTCAGTCAACACAACACTCTCAAGATCCATCTATGTTGTTGCAAATGGCAGTATTTCGTCTTTTCTTATGGCTGAGTAGTGTTCTGTTAGGGACCACATCTTCTCTATCCATCAAACACGTCAGCTGTTTCCATGTCTTGCCTACCATAAATAATGCTGCAGCAAGCATAGGGGTAAATATATCTTTACAAATAAATGTTTTTAAAGTTCTCGAATAGATACTCAGAAGAGAGATTGTGGGGTCATACAGTACTCTGTTCTTAATTTTTTTGAGGAACCACATACTGTTTTCCATAGTGGCTGTACTAGTTTTCATTCCTACCAACAGTCTATGAGACTTGCCTTTTCTTCACATCCTCTCTCATACTTGTTACTTCTTTTCTTGTTAACAGCCATTACAGCAGGTATGAGGTCGTATCTCATGGTGGTTTTGATTTGCTAATGCAGTTGAATGTCTTTCAGTATAGCCCTTGGCCATCTGTATGTCTTCTTGGGAAAAGTGTGTGTTCAGACCCTCTATCCATTCTTTAACAAGATTGTTTTTGTTGTTATTCTTGAGTTCAGAGTGGCTTTTCTGACAGCAACCAAGATTACACATACATTTGTATAGACGTGTTGGTATTTTAGCTTCTCTTCATCAGCCCACTTCCAGCATTAAGATATGTCCCAGACAATAGGTGGATAGTGTTCTTGATGATTTATTTTATTAGTAAAAAAAAAAGAGGAATCTTGACAAAGATTGTGGAAAAAATGTTTGTTAGGGATTTTTTTTTTCTTTGAAGTCACCATTTGCCAGCCAAGGTCCTCTTGACCTTAAGACCATGGTAGCAATTATTTAGATGTACACATTTAATGCCTGAGAAGTTCACTAGATTCTGCTAATCTCTGGTGTTCAAGTGTGGTTCAGTTCCTTCATCTGCACTTGACATTATATTCTACCGCCATGTCAAAATTTGTATAAATCTTTATGCCTGATTGGACAATAGGATTCATCACACAGATCATTTTAGAAATTAGCTTACAGGTTAAAATCACATCACATTCCATACTGAATTCCACTGACGTGCAGACCAAATGGCTGTTCCCCACTGGTACAGCATTTTAAATCAACGCCAATGTTAGGATCCCTTCTGGGTCTCAGTATTTGCCCTGTTTTAAAGGCATCTTTAAAAATAACAAAATCTCTCCTTTTTACACATAAAAATGAATAACTTGTACAAATTATTATTCCCAAAGTAAAAGAGGGTATTTATAAACTTACTACATGTTCATGTTTATCATTGCTCCAAAACAAATTCAATTTTGTGATAATTTCATGGATGTGTTTAAAAAATGTTTCAGTACTACTAATATGAAACCTTTTTAACTTCTATGAAGCTTTATTGTATCTAAAAAATGTGACTCATTAAAACCACACTGTAAATCGCAGTTTCAGAGCATTAACTTAGAGAAGAACATGGCAGAAAATCAATAGTGTATGTAGCTTGATGCCTTTTCATATATTGATTTACATGTCATTTGTCTGCAATTATTGTTTAAATACAATTCACTTTGCTTATAAGATACTATTATCACTGTTGCATTCAAGGATCAGACTTCCATGAAAATGGTTTAGACCCAGCCTAAGTTTATTACTGTTGACATTTGGAATACTAAATAGTACCTTAATGCAAATGGAACACGTATACTTGAGCGCTGAAGTTGTGTGTTGAACTCAATAATTCATCTGAGATCATCTTCCTGATACTGTTCGGTATAAGATCAGCTAACCCTTTTCTGGGGCTAGAAGCAGGGAAGGCTCATGGCTTGAACACCATCACTTACACAGTTCCTGCCTGCCATTGCATCGTCTCTACATGGGGCCACTGTAACAAAGATGCTAATGAAAATCAAATATTTCACCAATTTTACTTAAAAGAAATTATAAAGAAATTTCAAACCAAAGCCAAGGGTCCTCCTGCCTTGACTACTGCTCAAAGATCTCATATGGGATGGAGGTGCTCATTTACTTTGCTTCACAGTCTATCTTACAACTAGAAGCAGTAATCAGATATAATTATTATAAGCCCTGGCTTTATCATTCCTACTACCCAAGGGTGAAATGGCCTAGAGTCAGTGCTTCTGATTATGCCGGGTGCCCCAGAAATGGACAAACTGGTTTATGGATGGCTGTGCTTGGTACCATCCCCAAGGACCCAGAGGAGATGCCTGAAGGAGAGGCTGCATCTTCCTACCGAGTGACTCTCAGCTCTGTCCCTAGTCACGGAATTAAATAGAAGACTGAATCGGAAAGACATTTTTTCTCTTTAGCCCTCTGGTTCATTCTTAAATCACTCTGACATTAACATGAACATACCATAGGCACACTTGCATGTCCTCATTAGAAGAGAGAAATTAAAGAAGTAGCAATCACTAAACCAACTACAGAGGAGATACCCACAGGAATAACAGACTCGGTCCACATTTTAAATAGTTCAGGCTAAAAAATTCAAAATGCAAATTCCTTTTACAGAACTGTTTTCAAAAGCGTGCTCAGTTCCATCCCATGCTCTTTTGACCAACTGAAATTATTCTTCCTATTTGGGGCTTCTCTAGTTGCTACAGAAGTCTTCTTCGACAGTCTTAAGAGGGAGTCAATGTATGACAATAAAATGAAACAAATAAGTTGTTTTGTCTGTTGTTGGGTAAAAGTTGGGCTTCTTTTGTCCCTCACCCTGCTGTCAGCCCCTCAGCGTGCGCACTCGCGCGTGCACGCACACACACACACACACACACACACTCTTCTCTAATGTATGTCAAAGCCTGTGAAAACACTTGTCATTTTAGATACAGTGCAAAATCTAGAGCTGTGTAGTATAGAGCCAACACCAAAAAGGACCATCTCCTTTCTTAATTTTCAAACGCATCAATCCTATCCACATAAAAGAAGGAGGTAGGAGATGGCAAATGCTACCAGTCCACAGCATGATAAGCTCCGAGGTTTGATTTCTTTTGTGAAACCAACCATAAACAATGCTGGCAAAAACCAAGCGAGAAATGTCTGTATTCGACTGAATACAGGAAAGATTTTAAAACCCACCCTGATTAGATTTCTGGTTTTGATGCAAAATCAAATGATACTTAAAATCCAATTTTCTGGAGAGAAAGGCTTAATGGTGAATAAGATGAGGAAGTTTAGAGAGAGAAACAAATTTATAACGTCTGACTTGTGCAGAAATAAAGTACAGGGAGGTCAGCATTCCACTGTAGAGATGTGATTTACGGCCTAGAACTAGAATTTTAAAAGAAAACCGTGCAGGAAAAATTTCCTCTCATATTCCATCACTTCAATAGCCCTGCCTTCAACTTTGTTTATGGGGAGAGTATCCCAGCCGCCTTAGCAAGGGATGCAGAGCAGAGATGCTAAACGCCTAATGGGCTCGGTACAATCATACTGTTCTCCAGACTTGCATCTGTCATCCTTGTAAGGAAATAAAAAAAAAAAAAACTACCTTTCCTGAAAAAGAGTGACAGCCGTAAAACTGTTCTGGACAGAGTGAAAAGTTTGAAAACTGGAAAGTAATCACAAGTCTGGAAAACATCCAGAGAAGTTAGATTCGGGAAGCAGTGCACAATGGGACGGACTGCAGACCCTGGAGTTTCAATTTTAACTAAAGGAAAATCAGCATATTTAAAAGTGCTATTTCTCATCTCTTGTGCTTAAAAATTATAATATTATCACAAACAAGTAACACTTAAACTAAGAATCTAGAAACAGTTGAAAATACCTAGGAAAGGCAGTTGGGGTGGGGAGTAGGAAAAGTATAAGGCATCATAAAGGCCACTCTGAAATTCCGTTCAAATATATACTCAGCTAGGCACTAAATTCTGCTGAGAGAGCTGAAATGGCTTTGTGTTTAATGCAGGTGAAAAAATTCAAGAACTGAAACAATGTGTTTCTTTTAGCACCAATTATCAATGGAACTTTGAGAAAGGAAAAGGCATCTGTGAAGGCTTCATGGAGGAGGAGGAACATGAACTAACTAACCTAAACAAGAAGATAAGTGAAATTTCCATCAGCAAGTAGATGGGAGGGATGAACGCATTTTAGGTGGGAGAAGGGCCCAAACAAGTAGGAATTAATGTGGCTTGTTCAAGGCCTCGCATTGGTCAGGATAGATAATAATAGACAAAACTTACTTTAGCACATGAAGAAAGATGAAGTTAAATATGAAGTGCATAGAGAGCATTAAATATTAAAATAAGTAGTTTAAATGCTTGATAACAAAAAGTACAATAACACTATGGGATCAATTTTTATTAGACATTTAACCAGCATTATATCATAACTGAAATAACAACTTTAGGAAAACAGGTAGTAATATTATCCCCATTTTATACATTGAGGACAGAATTGAAATCCAGGTTTGTGATCTCAAAACTCATACTCTTAACCACTGTATTTCCCTGTCACATTATAACTGTATATAAATATACATCTTTAGTCTCCAAAAAATATTTAAGTTAGGTGAAATTAAAACAGTACAATGATGAGAATCCTATAGTACATAAAACAATGTTGAATGTTCTCTAATTTTGAATGGAGGTAAGAGGAGGAGTAAAATATATTGTTAGAAAATTAAATGATAAGCCAGAGTTGTAAGCAAGAACCAGCGCATGAATTTACTGGGTGTGAGCAATCGGGTCGTGGAGTCAGAACCTTATCCAGAGGGGAACGGGAGCATTGGCAGCAACGGCCTCATCAGATGGGTGCAAAAACAACATGTCCTTGTGACAGTGAAGAGAACAATTTGATGAAGATGACAGTGGGGACATCACTTAGCTCGCTATAGAAGGAATGCAAGCTCGAGGTCCTGGTGGCCTGACTAGAGGCAGAAATGATAGGTGTTAGTGATTGAATCCAAAGAATAGCTAAGAATAGTGATTCCGCTATTGGAAGAACAGGGACTCCACTTCGAATGCAGAGGATCACAGAAGGAGAGGGAGAAAGAGTGAGATCCATTTGGGACTTGATGAGTTTGAAGAGCTTTAGAGTATTCAAGCAGAAGTGTCTAACGGAGTGAAGACTGGCCTACACGTCAGCTTGTGTTAAACGTGGGAACAACACAGACAACCCAGGATGAGCATGCGGAGTGAAAAAGGAAGGAGGAGTTAAGAGAGAACTCTGAGAAACAACCTTTCCACGATAAAGAGAACACTGAAGAAGAGAATGGGAAGACAACGGCAACAACAACAAAATACTCCAGAGAGGAATCGCCAAGAGCACGCGGAGTACTTGAAACCTAAGTCTTTTCAAGACAGAAAGAAGTGCTCGCCCACGCCAGGTGCTGATGGAGATCCGGTGAGACAAATGAGACAAGTCACCACTGAGCCCGCAACTGAAGACATTACTAGTTATGCGTCTTAAAAGGACTACAGGTGAAATTGCAATGCTTGAGGGGTTTGGTACACTAAAAAGAGCCTCTGTCGGTACACTAGAGATTTCCAAAGGTCGGTACAAATGCCTAAACTAGTTTCATAAGTCAGAGGCAAACCCGAAAAACTAAAAACCTCGAAGTTCTTTTTTGTTTGTTTCTTTAATGAAGCTAAATGATTCTACAAAATTGTTACCCTAGAATGATAGCCTTCTAAATTGCTTGTACTTAAAGTGTATTTTAAATAAAATAATGCTGATATGACACTAGTTATTTTCAAATATTATTGATATACATGCAGATACATATGCATGCATATATGTATATGTGTGTATGCATGTGTGTGCGTGCACATGCATGTGTATATGCATGTGTGCTTATACACGTGTGTGCATTTATATGTATACATATATACTAGTTACATATATACGTGTGTGCATATATACATGCATGTGTGTAGATATATACTAGTTATTTTCTAATATTATTGATATATACAAATATATATACATGCATATATGTGTGTGCATATATATATACACACATGTGTGTGTATAAATTCTGCAGCCTACTGTTGTTCCTCAGAATGAATGTCCACAAGAGTGTCACCGCAGTCCCTGATTGAGGGAGGGGACGTAAAATAAAAGGGAATGTGACTTGTCTGGCAAAGGCATTTGCTTCTATCTAAGTACAGGGTGTGTTTCTGAAGGGTCAGTAGAGAAGGATTTGCATTTTGTCTTTGGCAGTTTCATTATGTTGTCAATTATTACAGTGCAATGCTCTAATAGGAGTTTCATCACGCATTCAAATCGGACAGGGGATGCATTTACCCACCACAACAAATNATATACATGCATATATGTATATGTGTGTATGCATGTGTGTATGCGTGCGCATGCATGTGTATATGCATGTGTGCTTATACACGTGTGTGCATTTATATGTATACATATATACTAGTTACATATACATGTGTGCATATATACATGCATGTGTGTACATATATACTAGTTATTTTCTAATATTATTGATATATACAAATATATATACATGCATATATATGTGTGCATATATATATACACACGTGTGTGTATAAATTCTGCAGCCTACTGTTGTTCCTCAGAATGAATGTCCACAAGAGTGTCACCGCAGTCCCTGATTGAGGGAGGGGACGTAAAATAAAAGGGAATGTGACTTGTCTGGCAAAGGCATTTGCTTCTATCTAAGTACAGGGTGTGTTTCTGAAGGGTCAGTAGAGAAGGATTTGCATTTTGTCTTTGGCAGTTTCATTATGTTGTCAATTATTACAGTGCAATGCTCTAATAGGAGTTTCATCACGCATTCAAATCGGACAGGGGATGCATTTACCCACCACAACAAATGGAGCTCAGCAGGCTTCATTTCAGGAACTTCTGTGGTGTCAAGTGGTCAGTCCTTCGGCTTTAATTTCTAGATATATGAGATGCAAATTGCATGATCTTTTCTCCTCTGAAAGTCAAAGCAAATGGCTCCAATTACAATCTAACATACCCTTAACTGGGAGGTAAATAACATTATCAGCTTGGGATTTGGTAGAATGAATCACAAAGAAAAGATTAATTATCTTGTAAAGGTATTGTATTATCTTAATTGTCCACATCACTCAAGCTTTTCTAATTAGAAAAGTAAATACCAGCCAAAACAGGTTTTACCCTCGTCGATGAAAAAAAAGGCTAAACATTTGCATGAATTATATACCTTTTCAAATATTTAAACTTGATAAGGCCAACCATCAGTTTATACCTGTTTTCCTGTCATCAGACTTCGCAGAGGTCAATTATAGTTCTTTTATAAAAAGTGAAAGAAAAACGATCAGCTGTCAAATAACGAATATTTCAGTGTGTAGATGCTGCGAGCAAGCTTCCCATCCCATATCCCCGTAGCCCACCACTGTTTCATGCTTTCCCAAATCCACGACGTGTTTCTCTACCACATTTACTCCGAGTGTCCTTTCAAACCCAGTGGTTTATTTGAAAACCCACAGGAGATGATACACGATCCCTCTCTTCTCTTCCTCCAAGCCTCGGCTGTCACTTCTTGTACAGAACATTTCCCTTTCCATCTTCCTGATTAATGCCTTGTCTCCAGACGAATCCAGTACTATTAAACAATCAGAATTGGATTCTGAGTCCCAGAACCCTGTCTTAACTGGGAGAAGTTCATCAGACTCTCTCATGTTGAGTCTCGCAAGAGCCATGTCCTAGACAGGCAGTAGTGACACACAGAATACCCTTGCTGTCATCGTGAATCTCTTTCTCGAGAGCACATTTAGCATATCACTGGTACTCAAAGGTGTTGCTTCTTTTTGGCCATTTTTCTCCATGTTGTTTTCTAAAGTTCACTTTGAAGCAGTATGAGGAACAAAGGCTCTGAAGCCACACAGATCTGCACTTGAACCTAGCTGTGAAATCAGTTTTGTCATTTGAGGCAAGGTGTTGGATCTCCCCGTGCATTTTTCCTCTTCTGTAAAGTGATAAAAAGAATATAAGCCCATTAGGGTGACTTTAGGGACTAAATGTCCCCGTGTCATGTTATACACTTAGCTCAGTGCCAGGCACATATGTACTCGACAATTACTGTTTGTATTATATTTTATTACTACAATGTATAGCCTGTCTACTGAAACCCACTTCCAAAGCTATTTCCGAGGTCAGAATCAGAACTGGAAAATTCTTGTCACTTGAAAAGGCCATCTGAACTTGCTCACGTACCAAATGCTTCTCTCGGTCCGAATCCAGGTGGGTGTCTCTCATTCTTACACCGTCAAAGAGGGACAGTTTCAGAGGTCTGTGGGCTGTAACACAGTTTCTTCAGCTGGTTTACCAACTCAGTGATCTGCGGCATTTCACTTAAGGCTGTTCTATTCTTGACAGGAAGGCTTGAGGGAGATGATCTTAAATGCCAGGACAATTTTCCACGTGGGCACCTGGGACGAACACGGAACACCTGGACACAGCACGCAGAGCCGATTTTGAGGGTGGTGAAGCTCCCATGGGTGTGTTGTATTAACGGACCAGAGGGACTTGAGCCCTCTGCACTGTGGAAGGGAAAAGGGGTGAATGCGTAGGCAGCTCCATCTGTGAAACCAGTCTTCAGTCTCATCAGTATTGAAACTAACAGGGCACCTTTAACACCGAGGGGGCTGTGCTGTTGGCTGGGATCACGACTGAACCGTAAGATCTCATGGGTACGATCCTTTGTATTCTACAGCCAGTTAGTTGCCTGGAAGCAAAAGCCATAAATACCCATTGCCCTAACAGGTCTGTTCCTCTAGCGTGGCCAAGAATTTCTTCCTCGGATTTCTGTCTCGGTCTTCAATCACTTTAGCATTAATGCCCAGGCTTCTGTCTAACCCATCAGACAACCTATGTGAATCTTCTCTCCCACCCTTTTCCTACCTGTGATAAAAAAATTAATTTGACTTCTTTGGAAACTACGCCCGCCCTTCAGATCTTTGCTCATGTCTGGCCATTCATTCATGGTTCACTTTAAAGTTGGGTCTGAAGTACATGAAGGTGATGCTACTAACCCAGTTATTGTGACCTTGAACAAGTTACCGAACTTCTCTAAACTTAAGTGACCCATCAGTAAAGTTGGATTCAGAATAACATATACACCGCATGACTCCTTTAAGGACTAACCAGTCATCTGGGTGAAATCTTTGCTATTGTTTCCTTGATCAACATGCCTCACATGGACAGGCCTGACTCTTTGATGGGATGCTGCCAAGTTCAGTAGTTTAAAAGACTAAAAATTGCTCGAAACATTGTCCCAACACGCACATGCACACACCCCAAAATCAAACTTTTCCCAATCTCCAGTTTCTCTTCCCAAAGGTTTCTTTCTAAGCCCCAACCCAGGAGTATACCAGGCCAGGCCGATTGGAAAAACAGTTGCATGATGTAATGCCCTGTACTGACCTCAGCCAGAGCAATGAGAAAAACAGCAATTGATCAGTACCTGAAATAATGCTCTAACAACGTTCAGGCTCAAGTTAATAGTTATATATGTAAGTCATATTTACACTTCATGACTTCGTTCTTAACCTGCCTTCTAAATTCTTCTCCCGTCTTTTGCTAAAGCGAGAACAAGATGTATATCCGCACCGAAAATTACCGCTTACTTCATCTGCTTGTGTTTTCTTCATTATTCCCATGAGGTTTTGTCCTGATCTCTGGCCAGCAAAGAGTGGAGCGTGCTTTGCTTTGCTGTGCTAGCATTGCCCAGTTCTTCTTCATCAAATCCCTGTTGAGTTCCTGGTTGTCCTTACTCTTCCAGTTGAAAAGATGTAAACAATAACGGAGAAGTGCCTCTATTCTCTTCATGCTTGGTATCTTTTCCACCTGAGGACTGGAAGGCTGGCATCGTTTCATCCAAAATCAGTATATACTGACTTCTGTAGGTTCTATCAGCTCATCTTCATGACTTTCTACTCCGTCTGTACAACAGAAACTCATCTCATCAGTGCTCCTCACTCCACAGTTAGCACAATCTTTGACACCCAGTCTGCTTTCAATAAAGGATGACAGTATTACTATTTCCATTTTCTTCTTCCAAGTACTATCGCAGGCACTGTTAACAACAACGTGAAAAGCCACAGTTCTTGTTTGCAGAGAGTTCATCTTTTTGAATTTGTGCTAAGTCATGTTTCCATTTATAACACTGACATTTCCCTGAAAACTCTCTTTCTTTCTCAATTCCTCTCGGATGCAATGGCAAGCATATCAAGATTTCTGGCTAGTGCTGTTAGGTGATACTTATATATAATGACCTGAGTTACGGTGGTGAAACCTTCTAAGAACTTCGCCCAACACATCTTTTCTTAGCTCAAAGGGGATTAATTTTTATTTGCAAAATGAGGAAGCAGCACGCAATATGACCTATCAAACTAGCAAGTCCACAAGGATGAGAGGGACAGGCACCCAGATCACCAGCCACACGGCTGTCAATAGGGAAATGTTTGCATCATTTTTCCATATGAGGACAGCTGTAGCTTGAAATAAATATCCAAGTGTGACAAAGTCAAATTGCTACTATAAGAAATATTTTTTATGACATTTTCCCACTCAAGGCTAATAGCACTTAGCCTAAAAGAGTAAACATAACCCATGTCACCAGACTGTACTCTCTTGGGGGGGGGGGTCATTTTTTTCACTGCTCATTGCCTGACACGGAATTCAAGTTCAAAATATGTATTGAAAGAATAAATTTATTTTGCTACCAATGTACCACCTAGGGAAAAAAACCAGATGGATAGCAAGGAAATTTGAAAGCAGTAGGAAATGTATTTGCAAGATTAGGAAAAGCCTATTCTGAACACAATGGGAAAATATGAGATTAAGTGCAAAATAAGAATAAATCCATCCTGTCACCCTCCATAAATCATAGTTGTTTGTCTCTCACTGGCAGTTATTCCCTGCTCCAAGTTTAGAGGTATTAACTAATGAGGAGAAAGAATTGAAATGCTGACTTTGTAAGATTTGAAGAAGTTGGGGGGGAGGGGTTGCTATGCCTTCGTTCTTTAAGTTAATGAAATCTTGTTCAAATCCATCCACGAACCATTCATTTGAACGTCACTTTCCCGACTGTCTTTATTATATGTGCCACTGAGTCATGGAGATTTCCTGGCTGACTCCCGGACTGGCAAGGTGATAAATCACAATCCCCAAATAACATTCAAGAAATTACAAATGATGGGCGGCATCTCAGAGGACTGCCTGTGGGAAACCAGGTATTTGTTTTCACTTTGTAGCCACTTCTAAACAGCCTCCACTTGGCCATGGGAGTTGTCAGAAATGTGAGAAGTTCCTGCTCACTCACCACTGTTCAGGCACTCGGGGAAGGTGTGTTAAAAGTAGAGGACCAGCCCCTTTGCTGTGCTGGCACCTTGCACTGACTTGCACCTTGCACTTGTACTTCTCTATTGACATTGAGAAGTACAGCACGGACTTGAAGAAGAAAGAGCAATGCGAAGTGCAGGCTTCCAGTCAGGAAAACCAGTTGTCATTTTTTAAGGGATCTTTCCCTTAAAAAATGCACACACAGTGCACCAAAAATGCCTACTTAAAGGCTGGTTTTAAGGGATCTTTCCCTTAAAAAAAATGAAAAAAGAAAGTGGAATGAAATGAAACATTTTGTTTCTATGTATAAAGCTATACCTGATGCTTGAATTTTCATCTTGGACTCAGTGCATCAGCTCATTGGGCATAGACTGAACACTGATTTTGGAACAACATTCAAGTAAGAGCAAATGTTACACACAAATACCAAACACCTTTAAATGCTGAATTAAGACTGTTAATGCCCTGACTGGCGTGGCTCAGTTGGTTGAGCATCTTGCTGTGAACCAAAGGGTTGCCAGTTCGATTCCTGGTTGGGTACACGCCTTGATTCCCGACCCAGCACCCCCCACAAATCGGGGTGCACGCAGAAGGCAGCCAACCAATGTTTCTCTCCTTCTCTTTCTCCCTCTTTTCCCCTCTCTAAAAATAAATAATAAATAATTTTTAAATTATTAACTAGTGTGTCTCTAATGAGCATTTACTTTCTATGTTTTGTAAAGTAACTCAGTCTATAATGATAATCCCTTTATCTGGGGCTTCCAAAGTTGTATTTAATTAACAGTGATAAAATCACTCTGCTATTTAAGGGAACATGGCTGTGATGTTCAAGTAAAAATAGTAAAATTTCAAAATGTTCCAAATCCTAGAAAGTAACTATCTTATAACTTGATAGAATGAATACATTTACGCACATACGTATCAAGGGCCAAAGGAACTCCAAGCACCCACACAAATCTGGGGGGACTTATAAAGCCTTTGTCCTCATAAAAGAGGTCGGCTTCTACATACTATAAAACCAGGAAGAGTTGAGTTAAGCGTTGATTTTTTTAATTGGCTTTTCCCAAAAATTGTTTTTGGCTTTTAACATAAAGTCTTAGAAGTTTTTTCACACAATGCATGAGAGCACACAATTTTCACCCAGACATCACATGCGCTGCAGAATCTCCTCTCGAAAAACAATACACAGGAAAAGTCTGACGAGGGACCTTGACACAGAAACAGCCCGTGTCACTGAGACTTCTGGGAAACTCACAGCCCCTGAGAATGAATGAAGGAAGAAGAGGAGGAGGTGAGTTCTTTCCTAAGCCTATCTAATGAAAGCCACTTGAAGCTTTTACAGGAATATACTATTATTTCTGGTGGGCCCTGAGAAGAACACAGGCATATAGATATTGCCATTCTCTTAAGAATTGTGCCAAGAAAGAAAAGCTGAGAAGGCATCTTCCTCAAAAATTCGAAGGGAAACTAGCCTTTAAGTAGGCATTTTTGGTGCACTCTGCATTAAAGCATTTTAATAGCATCCATTTATCATTTTAACAGCAAGCATTTCCTGAAAGGTGTATGACCAGGTGCAAAGAACAAACTTTATCACATATCCCAAGGCTTAAATGTTCAAAAGACAATGTGAAGCCATGTCAGTCAGAAACGAGGAATGCTGTCCCTTTCCCTGTGTTTGCCAGGGGCAGGTGATTCTCAAGTCCCAGCTCTACGGTGACAAAACTTTTGATGAGGACACTATCAGTGGCCTTTGGATGAGGAGGTGATTGAAATGAGATGCAACCACATCAGGTTAATCCGAGGTTATACTGGAAACCTTCTGACTATTAGCCATGGCAATAAAGTAAATATTGTAGTGATAATAGGCAAGGTTGAGAAAAACAGTTTATTTATTGCTTTCACGTATGTTATCTGAGGTGGTTCTCCTAATTCCCCTCTGTATCTAGACTTTACCCCCATTTGACACAGGCAACCTGCAGAAAGTCCAGCCAACTTGTTGCCTCATTAGTGTATGGAGCACATTCAAATCATCCCAGCCTAGCAACCAAAATCATTTAAAAGTCATTTAAATCTGCAGCCCCTCAAGACATAGAGATAGTACCATTGATAAATTTGAGCAAAACCTTTCAAAATCCGCTTTCTGTCAAAATCCTGGTGCATTAAGAGTACCCTTTGCACCAAGGATTCATTATACCATGGCTACTCTGAATACACAGCCAATCTCTCTCTCTCTCTCTCTCTCTCTCTCACACACACACACACACACACACCTTATAAAAGTACAGTGTTTTCATGCCCTCAGCATGTCTTCTGCCTCCAGCCAATCTGAGCTATTTTTGTAGCCTTTTATTTTATATTCTGATGAGGAGTTTTGACTCATGTCAACAGTCAACAGAGGAATGAGAGTTGGCCCCTGTGCACAAAGAAAGCGCAGAATACCACATTGTATTCTAAAGTGCAAGGTGAGAAGCAGCTCAGCTTTTGAGAAAACCGTGGGAAAAGAAATGGTAATTATCTTCAGACAGGGACTGATGGGAGTAAAAAATATGAGAAAAAAAATCTCCATAAGCATTCGAGTCTGGGAGAGTTGACTGATATTTAATTGGTAATTACTGTAAGAAAATGAAACTGGAAACCATATACGACATCACAGTTGTTGCCAATGAGGAATCTCAGAAATGCATTTTGCATTTTCCACATGTCCCTTGATCATGAAACAGCTGCAAGGAAGCTTTTGTGGGTGCCCATTTGCTGATCCCAAGGCTTAGTGTATTGTAAGGCAACAGAGCTACTCCAGATTTTTAGATGAGGGACTGCAAATTTTTTTTTAATTTTTTTTAGTTTTAAATTTTTATTTATTTATCTTTAGAGGGGAAGGGAAGGAGAGAAGGAGAGAAATATCAATGTATGGTTGCCTCTTGTGAGTCCCCTGCTGGGAACTGGCCTGCAACCCAGGCATGTGCCCTGACTGGGCATCGAACTGCGATTGTGTGGTTCGCAGGCCAGCGCTCAATCCACTGAGCTACACCAGCCAGGACCTGCAATTTTTTTTTAAAGAGGGCCCCATAGTAACTATTAGAGACTCCCGAGCCAGATCTCTGCCACACTGGTACAACTCTGCCCTCACTGGGAAAGCAACCCAGGCCATACTTCAACAAATGGGTGTGGCAGCACGCCAATAAAACTTTTTAAACATAAAGGAAAGACTTCCAACTCTTTTTTTTTTTAGGTGATGGTTGATGCTGCTGCTTTGGTTGGTTGCTTTGTATGTTTTTCTTTTTCTGCTCTGCTTACTGCTCAGTTGGGCTCCCTATAAATTTTTATCACAAGTTGAAATATATATATTTATATATTTCAACAGAGTAAAGCAGTTTCTGAACTGCTCCCTCCCATTTACCTTCATTCCTGAAGGAGGATCTCCAATATCATTGTGTAATAGCTTATCTTCTGTCACTCACTCTCACCCCTGAGGGACCTGCCGCTAGCAAGGTAAAGGCACTCCTGGAGTCTAGGCATGGATCTCGGTCTCCAAGGCGCATGCTCTTTCTTTCCAGCATATGAGATTGATTCTTGGGGCCTCTACAACTTGTCTTCCTGTGCCTGGAGGCTTTACAACTGCAGATGACCTATTTGATGGTCCCTTGCTACAGTTCTGGCATGGGTCAACTAACTTCTATAAAAGCATTAATAGGAGATATCATTTGGTGTTACACAGGAAGGTATCTTTCTTATCAAAAAGAGACTCCAAAGACTGAAAAGTCTTGAATGTACAGAGGAATACGTCTCTAATTATATAGTGGATAGATCATGTCAGACATTGGACAAGGGATTGCAGGAGAAAGACACATACCCAATTGCACTAGGTAGCCTTTCTTTCCTTACAGGCGATGCTTGAAAACATCTTTCTTCTCTTTTCTGCCATATTTGAGTATCTGGGACTAGGGTAATGCAATCACGAAAGCCCAAGAGAGTTTCCCACCATCTCTGCTCTAGGTGTCATGCCACGGTTTCTGTTGCCTTTGGAAATTAGAGGCTGTTATTAAAGCCTCGGCGCTGAAGAACCTCAGTGACTTTCTGCATTACTTTGGCACAAAACAAAGCCCACATTCCTTCATCCAACCCTACTTTAACCCTGTTCTGATCTCTGTCCCTGAGGTTCCAACTCACAGAATTCTGCTCTTCTTATGAAGTGTCAATACCAGAAGGAAAAATAGCCATATGGGAAGGCAGTGTGGAGAGTAACATATTTCACTCTCCAGTCTCATCGCTGCTACTAAGGATGGAAAATTTTAAAGAAAGGAAACAGAGGAGGTGGAAGGTACCAGCGCCATATTGACGAACCAGGTTGTCCCAGAATTGTGGATGCGGGGGATAAAAATGAAATGCATGTTTCTGTTAAATACATTCGTTAACTCAAATGTATAGTTCGCACATCTAGAGGCAGCTGCTGTTTTTTGGCTGGAAAAGTAGAAGTCAGACTATATGTATAGGGACAGATAAAGAGTCCAGGAATTTAAATCCACAGCCAGAGGAAAAAAAATCCCTCCGTGTTCCCCTTATACTCTCAGAAACAGATGTGCCTCCCTCCGCAGTCCGTGTTTTTAAACACAAATAAGAAAGCTGCCACACAAGGACACAGACCCAAAGTAAAAAGTCATTTCCCAGCAAGTGACACAGCAATCTTCACTTTGACTTTGACTTTAGCTCCACAGCTGTGGTGAAACTCACAATATGGCTGTGGGAAGGAAGTGGCTCCCAGGTGAGAAGTAAATTATCTGGCTTGGCACAAAAATACCAAAAAGGCAAATTTCACCTGCTTTTCTCTAGGCAAGATATTTTCGTTCAAATATCTCCCTGCCACCTGACTTTGCACTCTGCATACACACAGGATACATGCATATGGAAATACACAGGAGACCTAACGGTTGAATTGCGTGCTTTCTAATTCACTAACGAGGGAATTTTAAGGATACTCCAATATGGGTGTCTTCATTCATTCATTCATTCATTCATTCATTCATTTTTTTCATTCAACAAATGTTTCTCCCATAAGACCTTATAAAACATCTTTTCATGGGTCCTGTAAATGACCTCTAATTATCCACGGCTCTAATTTTCCCATGTGCTCCAGAAACTATTTAGATAATAGTACTGCGTGCGTGGCACTTAGAGTTAAAATCTTTTTAAGTGAATTCCCAGGGGGAAAGATGAAAACTAAAAACTGGGATTGTGTCCAATGATTGAAGAATAACAATAATTTGAAATTTTATTTTATAGTGACAATTACTGAGCAGCTATTATGTCCCAGGCACTGTGCTAAAACATATATAAACATCCTATTTATCTTTGACAACAGCCCTGTGTCATAGGAGGCATTATTATCTCAACTTAATAGACTGAGAAAATCATTCCTAGATAAGATAACTGGCCTAGTGAAGGCCTGTCCTAGCAAGAAACAGAGTTAGTTCAAATCAAGGTCTAACTTCAACAATAACCCTTTGGATCAAATAGCTTTATCATCTCCCTGATATTGGATAGCTTCATAAAAGCCATTTTTATTTCCTATGTATGCTTAGTTTAGAGAATGTCTATATGCGTGTTGTAGTTATTTTGGTTGCATAACAAGCTACCCTAAGAAACAGTGAATTAAAACAATGGTTATGTTTATTTTGCTCAAAAATCTGCACTTGGGGCAGAATTTTGCGGGACAGCGTGTTTCTCATCCACTCAACATCCCGTGGGCTGGCTGAGGGCAGGAGGCGGGACTCGAGGGACGGCTCACTCGCTGATATTTCTGGCAGTGATCTGTGGACCGAGTTCAAAAGGGGGCTGCAGCAGAAACAACTACACATGGCTTCCCCCAGTATGATTGCTGAGTTCGAAGGGGACGGGGAGAGAAAAGAGAGCGATGGAGAGAGGCAGGGAGGCGGGGTGGGAGGCAGAAGAGGAGCACAGAGGAATGGGGCAAGAAAGAGAGAGAAGGGTCTCGGATTTCATCGCCCAGCTTTGAACGTCTGGCAGCAGCTCTTGCGGTACATTCTAGTCATTGAGAAAATCTCAGTCTTTTTGTCACTTTTAGGAGGAAGAGAAATAAACTTCCTCTGTTATTGCAGGGTTCTGGAAGAGCATGTCAAAGAAATCATTCTTCTGTCATTTTAATACAATCTTTCTTATATATAATTCCTATACAAGAATACAGGGTGAGGCAAAAATGGGTTACAGTTGTGAGTATGCAAAACACAGAGTTTATTGTTGTATTATTACTTATTAATTATTGCATTATAGTTCATACGGACAGCTGTAACCCTACTTTTGCCTCACCCTATATATGGATGTGAGTTATATAAGTTATGCATATAACTATATATGAGAACATACAGACACACACATATTATAAAATGATGACTTCCTGACATCATGAAAATTGTCCATCTAGCTGTGAGGAAGAATCCAGAATCCAATAAAGGAGGTCATGAAGCAGAGACCACTCAGAACCCATTAACGATGAACTGCCATTCTTTTTTTAAATATATTTTATTGATTATGCCATTACAGTTGTTCTGTTACCCCCCTTCATTCCCCTCCACCCTGCACACCCCCTCCCCCACCATTCCCCCCCTTTAGTTTATGACCACATGTCTCAAGTTCTTTAGATTCTGTATTTCCCCTACTATTCTTGCCCTCCCCCTGTCTACTTTCTACCTACTGTCCATGCTACTTATTCTCTGTACCTTCTCCCCCCTTCTTCTCCTCCCACTTCCCTGTTGCTAACCCATGTGTTCTTCGTTTCTATGGTTCTGCTCCTGATCTAGCTGCCCTCTTAGTTTGCTTTTGTTTTAGGTATGGTTGTTAATAACTGTGAGTTTGCTGTCCTTTCACTGTTCATATTTTTTTACCTTCTTTTTCTTAGATAAGTCCCTTTAACATTTCATATAATAAGGGCTTGGTGATGATGAACTCCTTGAACTTGCCCTTATCTGAGAAGCACTTTATCTGTCCTTCCGTTCTAAATGAAAGCTTTGCTGGATAGAGAAGTCTTGGATGTAGGTCTTTGGATTTCATGACTTGGAATACTTCTTTCCAGCTCTTTTTGCCTGTAAGGTCTCTTTTGAGAAATCCGCTGACAGTCGGATGGGAACTCCTTTGTAGGTGACTGTCTTAATGACCGCTCTTCTGCACACGCAGTTTCTTCGGACCAACGGGATCTCAGGCTGCCCATGTCAGCATACACTTGCTTTAGTTTGTGTTGCCTGCACTACACAGCGCCACAACATGCCAGCTCACAACTCACAACATGCCAGCTAGCTCTGCAAAACAGTGTAACGGAGACGTGGAGTAAAAGGGAAGAGTGAACGAGGGCTCAGGCTGTGGCGTGAGAGCTGCTAGGAATCTTGGCTCCATCTCTTCCTAGCTACACAACCTTGGGGAATTTATTTAACCGCCGAGTCTTTGTTTTCTTATCCACAAAACAGGAATAGCACTGCACTTCTTACAAGGTTGTTGCTAAGGTACATTAAATAGCTTCTCTGAAGTACTTGGCCCAGCGCTCACCATGTCGATGTTATGTAGATAATTTTACTGCAGTCTCAATAAAGAATGAAATGCAAGTGCCTTTTTATAACATGTAAGATTCTTCTGGAGTTGGCTCTGGTTCACCACCCTGGCTCCTTTGCCTGGTGACTCCGTTGCCATGATGTTTATGCTCTAAACTCTGTGACCTTTCCGTTTTTTGAAATTGTCCCGACCTCAAGGCCATTGCATCTGTTCTTCCCTCTGCCTGGAAGATCCTCTTCTCAGAGCACTGCAGGGTGACTGACTCCCTTCCCATCATCCAAATAATGTAACTCACCTCATCAGGGGGACCCTTCAGGGATCAACCCAAGCACCCCTGCTCCTCCCAATAACTCTTTATCATGTTATATTTACAGTCCAACAATTCTTTCTACACCTAATTACCTTTACTGTGGACTTATTTACTTTTTAATTATACTGTTTCCCCACAAGACTCTGAGCTGCATAAGACGGTGATCCTCTCATTCTTATTCCAAGGGCCCCAAACTGTGCCTGAGCAATAGTAAGGCCTCAGTACATAATGGATGAATGGACAGATGGACAGATGGGTGAAAGAATGGCTGGATGGATAGATGGATGGATGGATGGATAAATACACATGTGTTTTTGTGTGTTTATTGATGGTAAAGTGGGAGAAAAAATGAAAGTTTTAAAAAGAGCAGCATATGAAATAGCATTTCCCTGAGAGAAATGAGACTGGCATTTATTTACTTGCTGTCCTTCACTGGTGGGACACAACAGAAAGGGAGGTGGGTGACTGCTCTTTGGGCTGTAGGGCTGGCTTCGGGGACAGATGCAGCCCATGCTGCAGAGGAATCGTGCCACCCGGATCTTCTCCTTGGTGCTCCTCATTCTCCCCCTCAGATCTTGTGAATGGGTAACCCAGGGATTCTCTCTGCCTTCACTTCTGGTCTTTTGGGTGTAACTAGAGGTAGCTGGCTAGATGCCTCTCAATCCAAAAAGAAAAACACCTTTCTTTTCCAAGAAGTAGTATTTGCAATGTCTCAAAAACCAAACACATTGCACACGCATATCATTTCTCCAAACCAAAGCAACTCTAAAAATTACCCAAGCTTGCATAAAAATAAATGTTAAATTCATTAGATACTTTATTTTTACTTTTCTGGCTTTTTTGCTGGAGCGATTTGGCAACTGCAAATTCATCAGTGTATCAATGAATATATGTGCCTGTGTAAGAAGCTTCTAATTAGCACATACAGTGGAGTGTGGAGTGTTTTCTACATAACGTTCTCTGCCTGTAGTTTAAACCAAGGTCTGTCCTTTGAAATATGTGGACAGCTGCTATGCACTGTAAAAAAAAAAATACATAAAAGAAAAGGAAACCAGTTGTTAACTTGGGACTGTGAGATGGGACCTGACTCTGTCTCCACAACAGATGTTTCAGGTCTGGGACATTTTGCATGGAGTCATTAGAGACTTCATGTCCTGAGGTTCCCGGGGAGCTGTCTGGCTGTTTTGCTTAATTAATAGATCTCGTTGCAACTCTGGAAGCAGGGGTGCCAGGGGACAGATAGAGGTGTGCAGGATTGCTTTTCCGTGAAAAATGGTAATAGTCGTCCAGGTGGCCTTGGCTTGATCACCAAGACTCCCTAGGCCTCAGTTTCCCCATTCTTAAGTAAAGAATATGTACCCTTCCTTGTTCCACAGCATGTGTCAGAGAACCCCAGGTAATGAATTGTACCAAAGTCACTTGCTTTCTGACAGCCCTCTTTTTTAATCCTTAATGCCTTATTTTTCTTTATAATCATCATGGATTCGGGTCTACAATAATTTGGGGGACTACAATGGTTTTGTAGTCTTTGAAATCAAATATGTTACATAAAATTCTGGAGATGGAGAGGCAAGGTAAATTACAATCGGGACCTCTGGTTGTCTACCTGAGAATACAGCATTAATACATTACTATCACTTAGAGTCTAGACTCAGACATGACAGGTATCAAAACTGGCTTTACCTTGCAGTAGCTGCAGTATTTTTTGGAAAGTTATCATCCTTTCTTAACTTGAATTACTTTACATATAAAATGAGACTATTAATAATTTACCTACCAAAAAGAAAAGTTCTGAAAAGTTCAGGAGATAATATGTACAATACTCTTGTATATGTTTCTCGTCCACAGCAATAAATATTATTTCTTAACTAATAAACATAAAACCCAATAAAAAAAGATTAATTTGGGGGATTAGAGACATGTCATGTGATATCCTCACAATAGTTTAATGGCACTAAACAATTTATATTTTTCATCATTTGTGTTCCATCATTCAACAACAAATTTAGTATTAAGCAATTTCATAACAGCTTCAAAAAAGAATTTGAAAAAAAAAAGATTGAGAGAAGTTTCCTCCCCTGTGCTCCCTGGCCACTGTCACTTTTCCCCATAATCCTGAACACTTGGAGAACAGAGGAAGTGGACATGGAACTCTCAATGGGTTGCTTTGGCCATCACCTAAAAAGGTACCCTTCTTCCCATCCTGCTGATTTACAGCATCATGCCCAATCTCCACGCCTGGCTTCGCAAAGGACCACTCTTTACCTTGGAAGAGGATATTGTTGTAATACTGACAGCAAAATCAAAAAATGTTTCACTGAGTGGTGGTTGCAGGTTCTCTTCCTGGTGGCAGATGACTTCCTCCTGCCCCTCGGAAGAGAACACGTCCCTCTCCACACCCCCACCCCACTGGAAAACATTTCCACTCTCTTTGTTTCCGCAAAGGAAGAGACTTCCTATTCACTTAGTGTCGTTCCCTTGAGACTGGAACTCATTTCACCTACAGAAGACGGATGACTTCAACCCTCAATCTTGAGCTTGAATTGCAATACAAACCAAATTAGATAAAATAAATCAATAACACCCTTGCAGGCCAAATTCACTTAAGTAACATTTACAGTACAATTGCCCACTTTGTTCATATACTTTAATCCATTAACACTCCACATCTGGCACCTGAATAAATAGGTTACCCCAGCTGAATATAAATGAACTAGGATCGCGCCATTATTTTGTGTTGAGTGAAAGGTTAGTAAATTTTCATTTCTTTAAAAAAATGATTTGGAAATGAAGCAAAAAGCTAGTATATCATGAAGCCCTAAGAATTTGTTCAAGTGGCTACTACAGTACCCTGAAAGCTCACTGATGGCTCAGAAGCCCATATAACAGTTTATGGATTATCGTATGCATGTGTCTTACATTATGAATCCCCAAACACAATAGAAAGCCCAATACATTTGTACTGGAGTGCTAACTTGGAAAGGAGAACTTAGATAAGGAAAACAGACACGCGTGCTGAATGGTGCCACGGGAAACTTCAAAGTGGGTTTTACAAAATGAAGAGGACGCCTAAAGATGACTCTGGCTAACACTGACTCACTGAAAGGCCTTAGTCAGTCCACTCCGTTCCCTCGTCATGTAAATGACAAGTGAACTAGTCCTTCCAATTCCCAAACTACCTGCGGAGAGAAGTATATTACACAGAAAGGCTAAGGGGATAAGACCTCCATCCAGTCAGAGGTTTGAACTTGGGAAGGGCTTTCCCACACTTTCTTGCATCCAATAGCAGAGCCATAGGAGTGTCAAAACTTGGCTCTCAACTGCAAAAGTGTGACATTCTAGGTTTAGAAAATAGAATGAAATGAGTCAAGGGCACACTGAGGCAGGTCTATAAAAGACCATTGTGGCAAAAGGAGTGATGAGCCTTTAAAAGACATAATTCTCCCTGATGTCTGTTTCAGGGTGCCCATTTACCTTATGCTTCTGGCCTCCCCCGACCTGGCTTTGCCAAGGCAGACTGCCCATCGGCGTCATTTACATCCCGGCACAGGGGGAAAGCCAAGCTGCAGCATTAGGAAGCCGAGATTCAAACGCTGGCATTAATACTTACTTTCTGAGAGGGTCATTAAGCCTTTTTTTAGGCTTATCTGCCGAATGGAAATTTTAAAAAGATCAATTCTTAAAAGCTTCCGGGGAGAATTAAATGAGGGAGAAATCAAGAAAGACACAAAGGGAAGGGGAGAGAATGAATGACAATTGAAGAAGGAGGTTGGGTGTGCCCACCATTGTCCTCCACGCAGGGAGTCCACGCAGGAGGGAGATAGGAGATGGGCAACCTGGACCTGAATCTCTCCTTTCCTCAGGTAGTACCAATTTGCATGCCCCTCCTATTGTTGGCCAAGGTCACCATGTTGAATACTACCCTCATTTTTAAGATTTATTTATCTTTTGCTCGTGATGACCAGCAAATATGACCCCAGTATTTCATCCGATGCTCAATCAAAAACAGAGGGCTCTCACTGGGAGAAAAACTGACTGTCAGACTTGAAACATTAGTGCAGATATACCTGGTTTTATTGCACTTCACTTTATTGCTCTGCACAGACATTGCGCTTTTAACAAACTGAAGGCAAGATCGTTCCCCGACAAGTCAATTGCAACATGCTTTATCACAGTGATCTGGAACGGATGCCCCAGTGTTTCTGAGATGTGCCTAAATGTTGGTCTCCAATGCATCACCTTCCTAAGAAATTTCTGGTGGTTAATTTTTCACCATGCCTGATTTTCATCATGTGTGATGACTTTAAAATGTTACCGAGAAAAACACAGAACCCTTTGGCCATACAGTTTTTTTTTATTTTAATTTGTCCATGTACATGGCTTTCTGGGCCAGACTAAGCTCTAAGTGCAGTATACCACAGAAGATCACAGATCAGAGCACACAACCAGGCACACTTGGGAACAACCAAATGGACATATTGGAGCCTTGGGAAATGACCCCTCCATTTAATTATGCTTTAAAGTTCTCTGATACTTGAAATTGAGTCTCTGATTCAGTAGAGAAAGCCCGTGTTTGAGAAATTACTCAGAATACTTACCCAACAAATTGTGTGGATAAACAGGAAAAAAAATTAGCTGCAAAGAGATCGAGAGAAAGCATTTGTGCTACAGCCTAAATCGCATGAAAAACAATTTGCAAAATGAGCATTTTAATAGACAAAGCACAGTGTTTCTACTGGTTAAAAAATGCTGCAAAATGTTGGCAATAATAGTTTGCATCCAAATAGTCAAACCTAATTGTTTGTGAATGCAACATAATTGAGTCTTCAGTGTGAGAGCTTTAAGAAAACCAAGTAATATAACATGAGTTTTTATGACATTAAAAACAAATAATTTGTGCAGAGTTATTATGTTTGAAGAAACACACACCCACTAACCCATTAGATTTCATTAGAGACAGACACAAATTGTTAAATGCTTTGTTTGGTTTGGTTTCCGCATTGAACTTCGCAAAAGATAAAACTCATTTCTTTGGAACATCTCCTACTCTATTTCCTTAGAAATAAGCTTTCAAAGTATGCATTAAAATAAAACCACACAAAGTAAACGTGGCACTCCATTACGGGTATCTGTTAATTCTATTAATCAACTCTCAGTGGCATTTACAGTACTGTCACAACCTCTAAAATTCAAAGCAGCATCCAAGTGACACTGTGAGACTTACTGACATAAATGCAAACTGTTCCTTAAAGAATGTATCTACTCAGTCAGGACACAAAAGGAGAGATTCATAATAACCTGGACTAGAGCAAACAGAAACGGACAATGAACCAAAATAAAATAAGTCTAAGTGACTTTTGAGAACTTTAAACGGATTCCTATTTTGAGCCCTATTGCACACACAGCATTGAAGTGGGAAAGAATTAAGCACAGAAACAAGTTATGGATCAGACACTCTAGTGGAATCAAGCGCCCGCAGTTACAGCGAGTACAAAATGTCAACTCTAACTAACTACCTTATTGAATTCCCCCAAATCTATGACCTACACAATAGCCATATTAATTTGGCCATGCCCAGAGCCTCGGGAAATTGGTTAGAGAGTAAAGGGTATCTGACAGAGAGATAAAACGAAATTCAAGGTAGTCTAGCTTTTAAAATAGGCACAGAATCATTTGGCCATCGTGACAATGTGTCCTGCCTTGCCTGGGACTTACCTCGGGTTTGTCCCCAAAGTCCTGGATCCCGAAAAACCATGCCGTCACAGACAGTGATGAGGGGTCACCTTCCCGTTTGGTATGAGCGTCTCATTATCACTGACTTTCTCGCCTGAACCTACTTTTCATGAACCTATAGAGAAAGCAGAGGTGCTCTGACGTCACTGTGCATAAGGATCACCTGGAAACTCATTAAAACACCGTGTCGTGGGCCCTTTGCCTTAGATTCTAATTCTGTACATTGAGGTGGGGCCAACGAATATGCGTTACTACCAAGTTCACAGCTGATATAGTTGCTGCTGGTTCCAGTACCGCATTTTGAGTGAACACTGGTTCAAACTTCATGTACCCCCTGCCTTTCCCAATTTTCCCTCCTATGTCCATGAATTCAGTGTTTATGGGTACTTACATATGGACAGATTGCATAGGTCTTTTAGAAGTAGAAATAGCTCATCTTGTCATAAATGATGGCAATATAATTGATAGAAAACTTATCCAATAAACCTGTTATTATACAGCATTAAAAGTGTGACCATTTTATTTATATGCGTCCCATCAGTTGTTAACGTTATAAAGCATTCGTGCAATGCTATTTCAACTTCGGGGAATTAATAGAAATAAAAGGAGAATGGAGATAAGCCTTGGCCCTAGCCAGTGTGTTTTCTGCAGCTGTAAAAACTAGAATAACTACAAACCATTTAAAGAAGTTCAGCAAGGATTTTGTAAGGAGAACCTCAACTAAATTACATTGGCAGGTCTATGATTCTCTGGCACCAACTGGGTATCCAACCATCCAGTTCAGACACTAACAGCCTGGAGTTAATGCAGCCCCACGGGCTAAGGACTCAGTCCCACGAACAGCCTGCCTTCCCCACAATACTCTCAGGAGCCCCGGGGCCAAGTCTGCTTCTGACTTACTGGCTACAAATCTGGTCACGGACCCCTCTTCAAGTTCTATAGTTTCTAAACTGACTCACAGAACTCAGGAAGACCCTTTTTTGACATTTACTGATTTATTATAAAGAATAACACTCAGGAACAGCCAGACGAGAGAGATGCATAGGACCAGGCTTGGGGAGGGGACGTGCAAAGCCTCAGCACCCTCTCCAGGCATGCCGCCCTTGCTGTGTTCACCAACCCAGGGGCTCCCCAAACCCTGCCATGTAGGGGGGTTTGTCAAAGATTCATGACTTAGGCATGACTTATTAAATCACTAGCCTGGGGTGAGGGACTACCGAAAATTGAACCCTCTAATCACCTGGTTGGTATTTTTGGTGACCAGCATCCTCATTCTGAAGCTATCAAGAAGACTTCAATGTCATGTCATTAGCATGTAAAAGAGGATAAATTCTAAGCATTTTATGAGTTCTGGGCCAGGAACCTGGAACAAAAACCATACATTTATTTTTTGTACTATGCCCATGATTTATTTTTTCATTTATCTCCCCCAAAGGTAAGAAACAAGTCTTGGGAGAAAACAAAAACCTATCTTTTATCAGGGATTCAGTTTCAAAAGTCACAACTCTAACACCTAGAAACGTAATTGGAACCAAAACCACAGTGTCCACGAGGTGATTCTGGCCCCTCTAGTCTAGCTACTAGGGTAGAGAAGTCAGCGAAGGCATTTCACAGACACTTTTCAATAGCCAAAGGCAAAACCGAAAGAATCCTCAGCACACAACCATTTAACCAGTACATCATCAATGACCATCACTGCATCCATGGTTGTTATACCTTTCTTAACTAGCATATCACTCGTGATCCCATGTTGAATGTGCTATTTGTTTAAAGATAACCTTTACAAATTCAATATCCTTCTATAACTGCTAACATTCATAGAGCGCATCTAACTTCTTCACTTGCCATTCTTCACGCAGCGAGTTTCAAAACTAATGCATAAACCCTCACACTCATATACTCTGTCCAATCGTCCCAGGCTGCAAATGGAAATAAACCCCTGATGTGTCCTTCCGAAAACACTGCCCAATCATTTGTCACAGTTATGATTTCTAAATCTCCATTAACCCAGCACTGATTTTCCAAAGTCTTCTCCAACTAATAATAGCAACATTGCTAATAATACCAGCAATAATTATATTACTTATTGAGTGTTCCCTAAGGTACTGGCTCTGTGCTATGTAATTTACTTCATTACTGTTAATCCTCACCGGGGTCAAGTAAAGTAAGTGATGCTCTCCCCTCAGGTGCAAAATTGAGGGGCCATCAGTAACTTAGCAATCAAGACAAATAATATTCTATTGCCATTCCAGGGGAAATGAATATTAATGAAATATCTGTGATAAACAATTTTATATAAAGACCAAGTCAGCATTACTGACTTTTTCCCTTGGCCTCAGGTTCTAAACTGACTTGGCACATATCACTGTAAGTGATTGATTCTTCACAACAACCCTAAGAGGTACAAAATAGTATTCTTCTCACGTTATACACAAAAACTCAGAGACGCTGAGTCACTTAGCAAGATCACACAGGTGGTTAATGGTTGAGCCAGTATGTCTGACTTCAAAGCTCTTCACTATGATGTTACACCACCTCTTGACATTGACTTTGTGCTTTGTGATGTTAGGGGCAATAGCGCCTCACATACGGTCCATAGTTCATCAGAAGGGCTCAGAGTACCCACTGAAGGCTGTTATACTCAGCGTTAGGTTTTATGATAGTGAAAGGATGTAGATTAGGATAACCAGAGATGCTCACCAGACCTTCCTGTGCCAAGTTTTAATTGGAACTCAAGCACACAGACACGACTGACTGCCTGACCTTTGGTCTCAGGCCACTCCAGAAGCACAGCAGATACCGCAGGACCCAAAGCCTTTGTCCTTAGTCACAATGTTAGACTGTCCAGTATGGCCCAAAGGTCCCAAGGTAAACAAATACACTCTTAACAGGCAGAATATTCCCAGGGCCTGGAGCTCACCTCCTTGGCGTCAAGGTCCAGGGCAACCTCTCTTTGCGAAAGATGCTCGTGTGTCAACACCGCAAGCAGGACGGAAGCAGGGGTGTGAATAAGGCAACAGACCCCTATTTTGGGAAAAGAAGATATAAGTCTTCAGTACATGAAGTAACATGATCCCATACAATTATATTTAAGAACCAGCCGCGTTGTCTATATGTTTGGTAGGATAAATACATACGGAAAAGAATTCTGAGCTGGCAAATGACTTTCCTTCTCAGCCAATAGGAAAGACAGCACCTGGTCTTCGGGTGCAGCACGATTTACTTCCTCAACCCACCTGTCTGCTTGGGTGAAAGAAGACGCCTGACTGTAGTAACAACAGTACTGAAGTCAAGAGATGGAAGAAGATGCACACGCATCTGTATATTATGTGTGCACAACATCCGAGACCACGGCTGTTCCATGATCCCTAACACATTTCCTCAGGACTTGCAGAGCAGTGTGTGCATTGTCCCAGTCTGAGTTAGGGAACGTGTCTGAAAACTAGAAAGTGCACTTCTGGGGGTATGTGAGAGGTGGTTTTAGATTATGTAAACAAGCAAGTTTTACTTTAGTCAAAAGTAAATATACATTCTAATACACATTTATATTTAATGTGCATTAGAAAATTGTATTATAAGCCCGCTGGAAACACACTGAAGAATATATGTAAGCTTTTTAAAAAATTATCACATTAAAGAAAAATACTGAGTAACTTAGAAACATTAACAGAAAACACACTTAGGTATAACACACAGAAGGAAGGGAAAGAAAATAACAAAAGTTTAGGAAACCAGGGATTCATAAGATAAAGATTTGATCCTATCTTCCTACATGAAAGCATTTTCATTCTGTGGCTATCAGAAACCCAGCTTCGAAGACGGAAATCTAGTCACATTCAATCTAGGTTTTTATTTATGTAACATTTTCTAAATTGAGGAATTTCTTCAAGCTTCCTTCTTTTGCTAAAGATTAGTTTTAAAGGCAGAGGGGGAGCTGAATTCTTTCTAAGCCAACTCAGAAAATCAGATCACTTGGAAATATTTTTAGTCTTGCGTTGCTTCATCGATCATTTTCTTTTCCAAGTCTCCCTTCGTGCTAACCGTTACCATCAGAAGCTTCCACCCCTCTTTCCTGCGCCTGGTGCTTGGATCTTTCATCTGGAAAATCAACAGGAGGAGCAGAGGTGGAGGCAGGTGGGCCTGGTGGGAGGGGTCCCCAAGCCCCCAGGGTTCCTCTCCCACCTCAGGATGACCTTTAGAAAACTGTTCCTCTCTCTGTACCTCACTTGCACCATTTGGAAGGGATGGGCTGGTGACCTTCTCTGCACCTGGTGGGAGGGATGAGCTCCTATCTGCTGGCACCCTGAAACTCTTGAAATGCAAACAGGGAGGAGGGGAAGGAACAGCGGGGTGTCTGGCTGTGTCTGTGATCACACAGAATGAACGGAGCAGGTGGCTAGGTGATGCAATGGCTCTGAATGCAGAGGGAGGTGCAGGCTGTACTTGGAACCCCCAGGCTTCTTTGTTGCCGTAGAGCGCGATGAAAATGCATGAGCAAATGTTACGCTGGGGCGAAAACCATGTCCTGGATTTTTAACATTTTTTTCATTTTTATTTTTTGCTTTCCTTGTTGGTTTAAAATGGATGAGAAGAAAAGTAGTGTTGAATGAGACGGGAGTTTGAGATTCATAGCTGGGAAGGGGAGACAGCAGAGCAACTAGTTGGAGGCGTTAGAACTGGACAGATGCAGCCATCAGGCACTTGCCTCCTGGGTGACACCGAGGAGATGGCTGACATTCTCAGGTTCCTGGGCTGTAAACTGAGTCTAGTGACAGCAGCAACCCTGCTGTGTTTGAGAGAATTAAATGAGATAATGATACAGGGTGCAGCCAAGGGGGTGCCCCCAAAAGATTTGGAATGGAGTCCAGAACTCAAAGTGTATAGGAATATTGGAGGAAATATTATTAAGATGTCCTCACCCCACCCAGGTGTCAGTTGGGGGAAGGGACGAATGGAGCAGGGCCATTGAGAGCTGTTTTGCATAGCAACAGTTTTACAGCTAACCTCTGGCATGGTCATTTAACATATCTATAACTTTTAACTGGTTTCATAGATATGTTAAATAGCTGTAGCCAAGTTTTGGGTGGGGGAGAAGTGAGTGGCTTCTACCCAGGAAGGAACTGGGGGTTGCTTCTCTGAGAAAGTGCCTGCGAGAGAGCCATGTGGCTTTAGCAGTGAGGACCCCCTCTTGGCCAGGTGAGGGGGACAGCCACACTGTTTTGGGAAGATGTAGACCCCTGTAGCCATTAGGAGAGAGAGGCACAAAGTTTCAGCAGAGTGCAGACCCCCTCTTGGCCAGGTGAAAGGGAAGACCACACAGCTTTGCCAGAATGGAGATCCGTGTGGCCAGGTGAAGAAGAAAGACGCACACTTTTGGTGGAGTGCAGCTTTGGTAGAAGAGGCCCACGCAGCTTTGGGGTGCTCCCTTTGGCTGAGTGGCCTGGAAAGCAGGAGAGTCTTTGACTGGAACTTGGTACAAAGAACTGTTGCCAGTGGAAGGTGCCACATGACTTTGGATTAATTGGAGATCCTGCCTGGACAGGCAGGCGACACAGTTCACGTGCCAGCGACCTGAAAAACGGACGTGTGCTCTTTTCCTGATTTACGGTACCCGGAGTTGGGACAGTGGGAGAAGGGAGCGCTGTGTGTGTGTGTGTGTAGGTGTATACCCTTAAAGACTTTAATATTTTAAGGAAGGCATTAGGCCTGAATAGCATTAAATAAACATTTTGTTTCCTTTTCACAAATCTCTGGCACTGAGAGATGTCTTTCCAATTGGCGGCGGACAGAAGAGCCCAATAGATATTAGTATACCGTCTTTGGGAGGGGCCTCTGTTTTCTGAAGCAGTTTTTGACATCCCTGGGTGGGCCAAGTATTGCCCCCCCCTCAGACCCTTGTTCGGTAACAATAATGCAGTGATTCCCACAAGGCCAGTCACTTAATTCTGCCTTCCCTGTTCTTATTTGTTTCAATTGACCTTTCTCTGTTGCATTTCCTTAACTGTAAAAATATAACAATAATATCTTTGTGTCATTATTGTTATTATATTAATGTGAGAATCAAAAAAGAAGCTGGGGGGCAAAGTGTCTGTAACCCAATGGTACTTGGGGGATTTAAGCAAAATCCCTCGGAGATTTAAGCAAAACAGACTCAAGGGCTCTAGATTTTAAAGTGTGTGTGTCCCCAGTGTTTACTAACACACACACTGCACACACACACTCAGACTCGGAGCTGCAGATTTCCCGTCTTACATTCTCACCGTCCCTCTGTCTCTAGGTCTGGGTGCTCCTGAACCCCTGAATCAAATCTGGACAGGAAGCTCCATCCTGTTCTCCCAAGAAATTCCATCCCGTTGCCCAAGCATGAACCAACTTACTGAAGAGTGTGCCATTGTCTTACTCCTTCAATTTCTCGACCCCCCACCTTCCATTGTGGGCCACACCCCACCAGGGCCAGCACTCCCGAAGCCCATCCCACCACACGCCACCTGCCCTGTCACACAGAGCCGGCTGGGAAGCTGCTCTGATGCCCTGATTGTAACAGCTTTTCTAAGGGGACTCTCCGTTCCTCTTCTTCCCCATATCCTCTTTGTAAACTTAAAAAGCATGAAGTCATTCCAATGGATCGGAATATGCAAATTATAAGAAACCTGGAGTTCCAACTCCAAGTCAATTCAGGATCTATTTACTGGTGCTCATCCGGTGTCATAGATGATGCTAGTGTCTAATAATGCAATAATGACTAATGACACCCTTCCTACCTCCAAAGAGCTGGCAGCCAGGTGTGTAAAGAGCCAAGAAATGAACGGTTTCAGGACAGCTTCCCAGTGAAGGGCAGGGTTTGAAAGGGGGGGAGGAGGGTGGCAGTGAGACAGCCGAGGGTGGAGCCCCGCCCCGGGAGTAGGTGAAAGGCTCAGCAGGGTAATGAGATCCGCGTGATGAAGGCAAAATAACAACAGCAAAATGAGGTAAAGAGAAGCTTATTTCAGGGAGAGAAAAGCCATAGCAATGAAAGAGACTGGCAGACATAAAAATGAGAAGCAAGCTCTGTTAGGGGAACAGAAAAGAATGCATTGTGACCAGAGTCCAGGCTAGGCCCTGGGCTTGGATCTCTATTCCAATGGGTACATGGCTCTAAAACCAAAATTAAAAAGTCCTATTTTAATATTTAGACAAAAAAAATAATTATTAAATCTAGCTCACAATTATTAGAGTAAAAGTAAATCTCAACATTTTGTGCTTATTCTCATAAAACATTTTACAATAGACTGAACCAATAATTATACAAGCTCTGTGAAATCTTCATACCTGTAGAAGTAACCCATAAAATATTTGCTACTAAAAATGTGAGTCTTTCATACTCTATGTAAGAAAGAGTATATAGGGCTTCTAGGGCGTATGTAGATGCAGCCTTGCATTGTCTCCTTTGGGGGCTTATGTTTCTATTTCCCATCATTACAAGTTACTCATTGCCATGCAAATAGAATTTTACAGCTAAGACTAAAATTTCCATTTAAAAGAAGTAGCCAAAATGGTTTCATTATCATAAAGAGAAGAAACACAGCGTGAAGTTGGAGGCTATAAAGGCCCCAAAAGAACCCTGACTTAACACCGCAGAGAAGATCCAAGTAACAAGGAGTGTAAGTATGTCCTTTGGAGAGACGAGAATTGGCAGGCCTCTCCTCTACATTTCCTAAATATTTCCAATATAACTTAGGTCCTACCTTCTAGGTTTGAAAAGAAGTCTAGACATGTTGGAATCCCAGCATTTATTCATTTCACCCAAAATTCAAGGAATGGACTCTGGTCTTCAAATGTCCCCCGGCTCTCCACCTTTTGTTCAAGCTTGGGTACATCTTCATTTTCTTTGCCATGTATCAGGACCAAGTATGTGATGAGCATCTATTTACAATAACTTTTGTCTGCACGGTAAGAGTAGCTGAGTAACATCTGAAGTACCTTAATCAGGAATCCATACTCCAGGTGTACACCCCAGAGGTGGCTGTATTAGCACTTAAAACATCACTATTGAAACTTGCCACCATGTACATTAATTAGCATAGAGGATTCGAGATGATTTGCTGTTGTTAAAAAGCCACAACGGTGGCTTTGTGGAGAATAATGCATTGAAAAAAGTTGATAAGCTCAACACTCTGATACCTTTACAATATTACTCCAGATCTGGAAGTCTTCTGAGAGTCTATTTCCCCAACAAAAATGGAGGAATTTGTGGCCTGCTCCAACCACGTAGCCTCGCTGATCCTGTTGCATTTTCCTGGCAATGAATCCTTCACACAATGGGGTTTTTCAAAGGGTATAAAAGGATGGGAAGTCTACTGAGCATAAGGAACAGATTGCATGACTGTTTAGGGACCTAGTTACCAATAACGTTTGCTTGTGCACCAGGTTTCATCATCCGTGACCTCAGACTGGCTGTCACTGAACTGTAGCACCTGACAGTGTTGCTGGACTTGGTGACGACGTCTGGTCCCCACCTACCTCTGGCTGTTGGAGACAACCAATACATACAAAAAGAGCCTGACTTATTGTGAAAGCTACAGGATTTTGTCTGAGCTTCAGAAATTCCAGCCTCTATACACCCACCTGAACACAACCCTTATCAAAGTCCCGCCACTGTAGCACTATGATGGCTTTATTCTTCAGACAATGTTGGCAATGTCTGGGGACATTCCAGTTGTCACAGTTAGAGGTGGGGATGCTCTTAGCATCTGGTAGTTAGAGGTCAAAGATACTGCTAAACCCCAGACGACATAGAGGAGAGCTCCTTTTCCTAAAGAATTCTACAGTCTGAAATGTCAGAGGTGTTGGTGTGAAAGACCCTGCACTAAAGGTGTAGTTGTAAAAGATATAATGTAAATCATGGTGACCAGAGTCTCTAACACTGTTCTGCATACCAGAAATTTGCTGAGAGAGGAGAACTTACATGTTCTGAACAAAAATAAATAAACACACAAACAATAAATAAGTTAGGTGATAGATGTGTTCATTAACTACATGGGAGGAATCTTTCCACAAAAGAAAAAAACAAGGTCTGATTGGGGTCCAGGCCCTGGACACGGATAAAGCCCTGCCCTCCAAGTCTTCTTCAAGACACGCCATTTCTCTATTTCCTTTCAGAATACTCTCCCCACCCCATCCAAGCCCTTCCCCTCTCAAACAAAAACATAGAAGAGGATGCTCTCAACACAACTCATCATGAACTACATAAACTTGCTCATTCCTGGGAAGCGAAGGAGCTCCCAACTGAAGCCTTTCAGACTTTCCAGAAGGGGTGATATGTGGGCAGAAATGGATCTAGTCACAGCTTTAGGCTTTAGAAGTTTGAAATCCCCGAGAATATATCAAATGTTACTATCTCAATACACTATACTTCCTCATCTCTGAAGAAACCCGGCTTCATGTTCCTTGGTCTTATTTTTGTCTCAAAAGCAGGAAGGACAAGCATGGTAGAGTATATAGTAATATATACTCTAATATATATAGAAATATATACTCAACAGTAACAGTAGAGGTGATAGTGAGGATGATAATGCTTATCTACTACTCACGAGTCAGTTTCTTACAAGCCCGGCACTGTGCCATGAATGGGTCTTATATTACCTTTTTTAGAACATCTGCTGTACTAAGGAGGTATTATACTTCCTATTTTGTGGATGAGGAAATGGAGGCCAAGGAAGCAATTTATACTGTCCAAAGTCACATTGATAATGAAAGAGCTTGGATTAAAACCCAGTTTACGACAATGCAGGCCCAATAAAATGCATTTAACGAAGAATATTCGGTCCTGACCGTGTGCTAGGCACTTACTTGGGCACTTGAGATAAATCAGAGTAAAAGGGGTAAATATCTCTTAATCATTAAATTTTCCTACCTATTATATAAGCATTTTCAGCTGTAGAAGTACAGCAAACCATTTTCTTTGCTCATAACTGGATTATTTCATGAATGTGTCTCACTCCACGTGCTTGTCATCCTTTGGTTCCCAATGAAAGCAGATCTCATTTTGACTGTTGCTCAGTTCGTAGGTGAGCCAAATACAAGCATTGGAACAGAGCAAAATCCTTCTGATTTAGTTAGCATATCAAAGAATAAAGCTTGGGGACAAGTATCATAAACTAGAACCCGAACTCTTATAACTTAGAGACGTGGAGAGAAAATTTTACTGGAGGCAAAATTCTCTTTTGAGGTCTCCATGACAAATCATACTGAGACCCGGGACCCTTGAATCACGAAAGATTCACTCTTCACTGTCGGCAGGCCCAGCGCCACCATTCCCACCGAGGCAAAAACCCTCTCTGTCCTTGGTGGTCTAGAGTATGTGATGGGCGATGAGCCTGTGGAATAAGTGGCATCCAGGCCTGAGGGAGAAGGGGTTTTGCAAAAACCTACTGGCTTTTGCTCACGGCAGTGAAATCGCCAGTCATGGAACTACAAACATTAATTTACGTTATCCTGTTAGCAAAGGTGACAGTGTCACAAAATTCTTGTAGAAAAGTAGTCAAGGATGTCTATTTTTAAAAGAGATAAAGGAGAGATTCGGGTCCCAGGGACAGAACAAACCTCAATCCACATGAGGATGTTACCTGTAGCCAACAACCTATTAATTTCAACCACGCAAGTAAAGTGTCTAATCTGGAGCAATGCAAGCTCCTAGGGATGAGCTATCAGCTAAAAAGCTGAGCTGAGAACCAGAGAAGGCTCTCATCATTGCCCTACCGGCAATGTGACTTCTGCCAAGTTACCCACTCACCTCCCTTGTACCTCAGTTATTTTTCACCTACAAGAAAGACATATTAATGGTATTTTACCTTGGAAGCTAAAACAAAATAATGTACGCAGAGCACTTAACAGAAGTTCTGGCTCATTCTAATGATAAATCTTAAGTATTGTTACTACTTGTTGGCCTCCTTACTAATTCAGATAAATGCATGCAACCAATCTTGGGAAGTCGGAGATAAGAACTTTATTTTGCAAATTGTTTTCCTTGTAAAACATGAGAAAAGGTTATTTATTTTCTAATGGCCCTTCAAAATGTAAGAAGCTGTAACTCTCTGATTAGTAACATGTATTACCTGCAGTTTCAAATCCTCTAGATTACACATGTATTTTTGCCACAGCAAAATCTCTAATACTATGTTTAACCACTATTGTTTATCCTCACGCTGAACAAATGTGCTTCTCACATGCTTGAATTTGTCTGTTTGTTTTCTTCATAAGTAACACTCTTCAACACTTGAAGGAAGAATGCAGTAGTTTTACAGAGGAAATGCTCAGGAAATCATTTTAAAACTAAGTAAATAAAAGAAGCTATCTAGAAAATATTTTGCATTCTGTAAGGGAACAAAAATATTTTGTTGCTGGTTCTGTAGCCACGAACTAGGGAAGAAAAAGTTGGTTACTAAATAATGTTCTAGTGAATTGTGACGTGAGACAGATCATAAAATTGAGATTTCAACGCAAAAGAGCCGAAGGAAGCAATGAAAATTAACTAAGATAGTCAGAAAGTAAAATTGAAACAGCACAGACATGGAACTTCCAGAGGAAACACAAAACCACAGTGTGAAGGACTGCTTCTTGGGGTGCGTTGGCATGATGGAAACTGAGCTTCTAAGTGCTCTATTGAAAAGCAGGCCATCATTAATCTTTTGTGACAAGATACTCTGGAGTAACCAAATTGAGATGATGGTCCTAGACTCTGAATATCCTGCGTGAGCCTCGGGATTGTGGGTGACTTCAAATGCGGTCATCATTGTATCAGGTTTCTCCATTGCAGTACATTTTAACCGAAATGGCTTTCAAAAGCTGTCTTAATGAAAAGTGATTGGTGGGGGGGTGGAGGGGGAGGAAGAGTACCCAACTACAGTTATTCCAGCTATTTCTTTTTTCACAGGGTTCACTTAAATATATTTAATTTTGAAGTTCTTTCGGAGAGGCAGAGCGACTGTGTCATTTAAAGTTGAAGACGTGGGAGGTATGCACCTGGCTGAAAGTTTTCCACCTCACCACGAATTGTACACTTAGTGGTGTTTACACATCTATGAACTGTTAATATGTAACATTTGGGCTCTGCACGGGGGCACTTTTCAGGGAGAGGTTAGCATCAAAGTTGGACAAGTCTGGATCTAAAGTGTTGTCTCTCAGAGAAAAATCAGAACGTTTCCCTGAGCAGACGACAGACAGAAAGAGGGCCTCCCCACTGGCTACAGCAATTATAAAACCTCACAGAAAGGTGACAAATGTGAAAATAATAACAGGACAGAAGTCAGCCCGCCCCTAAAATGCACTCCGTTTCATCAAAGAGGAGTCGCATTGCTGGTCTGAGACCCTGGAATCAGCCCCTGGGTTTTAGCTCAATTCTACTTCTTATCAGGGTGAACTTGGGCAAATGATTTTACCTCTCTGAGCCTTGGTTATGCCATCTATTAAGTGTAGGCAATAACAATACCTGTTTCATTTCCAGTTGTTTTGAAAATAAATAGCTGAGGTAGAAATGCTTAGCAAACGGTGCCTCCTACACAATAAATGTCCACGGAGGGTAGGAGCTTGTAGTGGATTGAATGGTGGACCCAAAATGGTATATACATCCATGTCCTAGATTCTGCGAATGCAACTTTATTTGGGGTGGGGGGGAATGATTCTCTGAGTCATTTTGGGGAGCTTGGACTCTACTCCAGCAGCGATGGGCATCTAAAAAGTCCCGAGTATAAAGGTAGCATGGTCGTATATGTGTACTTTAGAAAGATCACTCTGGCTGTGCAGACAGAAAGGTTTGAGGAGTAAAATGGGAGATGAGACCAGACAGGAGCCTGCTAAAATAATCCTGGTGAAAGATAAGAGTATCTTCAATACAGGGGTGGCCAAAAGTAGGTTCACTGTGCCATTGTGACATTCTTTTGAGTCAATAAGCCACTGTGATAATCATAAGCTGCATGTCTCTCTCCGTACAAGTAACCGTAAACCTACTTTTGCCTACCCCTGCAGGAGAGGGGTAGTGGGTATAGTTTGAAGAGATATTTAAGAGATAGATGGACTGGGCTTGTGGATGTGAGAAATGAAGGGCACGAGAAATGAAGAATAGTGCCAAGAGTCCTAGTATGGCAGTCCACTGGCTGACTATATTTTCATCCTCATGGGGCGGGGTCTTAGGAGGAGGGGATGCACTCTGGGAGAGAATCCTCAGCTCGGTTTTAAACGTGTGAAACTGGAGGGAACATTTCTACAGGCTATTTAAATACAGATACACAACTGGGAGGAAGGTGATATTCAAAACGGCCTGGAAATACAAATTTGGGATTGACCGGCAAAGTGGGGGGTCACAGAATCCTTAGGGATAATTTTGAGATTGCCCACGAGGAAGAAATAGAATGAAAGAAAAATGGGAACAAAGACAGAGGCTGCGAAACTCCAATATGCTATAACTGACCAATGTAGAGGAGCATCCCCCCCCAAAAAAGACCTGGCAGAGACAGGCAAAAAGGTAGGACGAAAACCAGAAGAGAGTTATTATTGCATTGACCAAGGAAGGGGGGCAGAAAGAGGAAGAAGTCAACACTATCGTGATTGTTACACGATACACGATACACGATTGTTACACGTGATTGTTACAGACATGTGTAGTGATGCGCCACATAACTACATCTGGGTCAACGACAGACCACATATATGGAGGTGGTCCCATAAGGTTATAATGAGGCTAAAAATTTCCTATCACTCAGTGAATCGAAGTGTCATAGAGCAACACATTACTCATGTGCCTGAGCTGACTCTGGTGTAAAAATACAGCACTTACGCCCTGGCTGGTATAGCTCAGTGAATTGAGTGCGGGCCTGTGAACCAAATAATCAAGGTTCAATTACCAATCAGGGCACATGCCTGGATGGCAGGCCAGTTCCCAGTGGGGTACACACAAGAGGCAACCATACATTGATACTTCTCTCCCTCTCTCCTTCCCTTCCTCTCTAAAGATAAATAAAATCTTTAAAAAATATATAGCACTTATAATTAGGTACAAGACATAGTACTTCATAATGATCATGTTACTGGTTTCTGTTTTACTATGCTTTTTATTGGTATTTTAGAGTGTACTCTTTCTATTTACAAAAATTATTTGCTGTAAAAAAGGAAACCTTACCTTCTGTGACAGCATGGATGGACCTAGAGAACATTATGCTAAGTGAAATAAGCCAGTCAGAGAAAGACAAATACTATATGACTTCCCTTCTAATACAGGATCTAATGAAGAACATAAAATAGCAAACAAAATAGAAACAAACTCATGGACACAGAGAACAGACTGACAGCTTTCGGAGGGAGGGGTTTTGGGGGTTTGGGAGGCTGGATAAACAGGATGAAGGGATTAAGAAAAAATAAAAATCCTCATGGGCATGGATCGCATTATGGTGATTACCAGAGGGAAAGGGGGTGGTGAAAAGAGATAGGAGAAGGCAAAGGGGGGTAAATGAGGATGGAAGGAGACTTGACTTGGGGTGGTAAACACACAATACAGTGTAGAGATGATGTATGATAGAATTGTACACTTGAAACCTATATAATTTTATTAATCAATGTCACCCAAATAAAGGCAATTAAACTCTTTAAAATCATTTGCTATAAAACACTATGCAATGTTATGCCAGCAGCAGCCTCCTACATCTTGTGTTTACATCACTTGATTGCACCATTTTCGTCTGTGCTGATTTAATCTCACGTTGCTTTACAAATTTAGTGTAGCCAAAGTATACGGTGTTTATAAAGTCTACAGTCACATAGGCTACAATGCCCTAGGCCCTCACTTCCATTCACCACTCACTCACTGACTCCCCCAGAGTAGCTTCCAGTCCTGAAGCCCCACTCACGGTCAAGTGCCCTTCCCTTTGGCGGTGTATTACTTTTTGATCCTTTATATTGTATGTTTACTGTACCTTTTGATTCACAAGTACTTAGATTCACAAGTACTTCCCCTTGGATTACAATCGCCTACCGTATTTAGTACAGCAACACGCTGCATAGGCTTGTAGCCTAGAAACAACAGGCTGTAATGGGCAGCCTAGGGGTGTAGCGGGCTATACCATCCAGGTTTGTGTAAGTGCCTCTGTGATGTTCCCATGACAACAAAATGATGTAATGATGCAGTTCTCAGAAGGCATCCCCATCCTTAAAAGGCACATGACTGTAGGTTAAAATGAGGACTAGAAACAATTTTAGGTAGATGACTGAAGACACATGGATAACACTCAAGAAAATATTAAGAATAAATGTAAGAAAAGAAGGCAGCAAATGGATGCATTGTCTGAGAAAGAGATGATGAGAACCTGGGCTAGGTCAATAGTAATGGATTAACAAGGGAAAGATATACAGATTTGGAGATTATAGATGACAAGGTTACAGATGAGGAATGAGGGGGAAAACAGAGTCAGAGAGAAGAGAGGTGGTTAACTGAGTTAGGAAATTGTGGAATTCGAGGAACCACTGAGATTTCCTCGTGGAACACTAGGTGAAGAAAAACGATCTCCAGCTCAGAAGAGATATAGGAAGAGAGAGACCCAGTAGAGATCTCTCTTCCACCAATTAAAACCCTAAATGGGGAATGTGTGCAGAGGGAGGGGTGTGTCCAGGGAGGATTTGGGAACAATGTCTTACAAAGGAGCAGAAGGAAAGCCTAGAAGATCACTCAGTAACATAGAGAGAAATCCAGGAGAACAGTGTCCTCTGACCAAACTAAGAGAAACACGAGTATTCACAAAAGACCAGATACTACAGAAAGCTTCGTTCACATGGGGCAGTTCTCCTGGACCGGCTCAAGGAAATCCAGTTCTTATTCTAGTTACTTCCAGCGTGAAGTTACAAAGACTGGAATACTCCTGCAATATCAGGACTTGGATTAATGAATTACGAAATAGATATAAAGAGGAGATACATATGCATGGGTATATACATACATGGTTTGAGTTAGAAAATTGTTGAATTTAAGGAACTGCTTGGGATGGATGGAGATATAGATATATATTTGGAATTAGAATAGCAATCCCATCAATGATACATATTTTCACATTGCAATGTGTATATATATATATATGAAATGTGTGTGTGTGAAACGCACACACACATATATATATGAAATGACTACCAATATATCTGGCAGAGCTTCAATGTTTTAGTTTGGCTGAAGTTCATTGTCAAAGAATACATCTTTAATGACATATTGAGTAAAAGCTAGGGTGGTCAACTGATAAAAAAATGAATGGATACACTGTGTAAGTTTTGGAAAAAATTCTTTAAGCAACATTTTGAAGGAACCATCGAATGAAATGTTATCTGAAATATTACATGGCCACTCTCCACATCCCCAGGGCCTTACTCAGCTGCCTGTCAAAGCCATGTTACAGTTAGGAAATTGACATACAGCATCCTCTAAGGCTCTACTACATATTAGATGTAAGACTTATTCCAGAAAAATAGATCAAATATTTTAATGACAATCAGTAACATATTTTGGCTGAATATCATTTCAAAATACACACTCAGGAGGAAGTTGAAAATGTTTAAATAACTGTGAATGGGGTGAACTGGGTACTATAAGCCATGGAAAGAGAACAGGAGTAACCCAGAAACCGTTCTGAAAACCCCATTTCAACCCACATTGACAAGATGCTTTGGCAGAACCTACATGTCTTAAATTAGATAATGATTATATTAATGGATAAATACATTAACTGTAATACAAGCTTATCTTCTTCCATGCACAAGCTGTTTTCCTTCATGTGTTTGCTAATTTGAATGTTTTCGTATCTAATTAAATTGGTAGCTCTAATAAGATAAATGCTACACAGTAAATGCTAGGTGGATCACTAAATATAAATCATCTTGATGTACAATGACTGTAATGAGAATTAAGCATATCTCAAAGTACAGGTTCTGTCCCCCAAAATAGCACCAGGTTCGTACCACTCCCCCCAACTCAACCCCACCCTCACAACTCCAAGTGGTTGTTGCACTGAAAAACCCAGGATTGTCTGTACTTGAGAAAGTCTTCACATTATAAATTCAGACAGCTTGAAATTACTTTGTATCCAGACTCAACAATCTCCCAGCCTCTAATAAATCCACAAAATGGAATTTATAAGCAACAGAAACAATATAGAACTTTTTAAACAAAAGTTCTGGACCAGTGGTTAGCTTAGTGGCCAGAGAAGTTATATTTTGGCCTCAGACCTCCATAAAATGCCTCCTATGGCTTTAATAATAAAAACAGAACCTCTAGCTTTGAAAGTAAACTGCAGGGGTTCTTTTTGCCACGTTCCAATGTAATAGAGTAGCCATGACTTCATATTTATTAAAATCCATATCATCATTTTAATACACTACTTTATCTTTCCAGGAGAGTGCATAGAGTGCAGAGAAAGCCATATTTTACAAGCCAATTTTAAATGCCTTTTAATGATGATTCACGGTGCTCTAATACAGATTTCTCATCAATATCGCCATCCTGCAGGCACGCATTAAAGCTGCAAATCATTTCTTGGGTGGCGCAACCATCAGACTGAAAATGTACTATAAACATAACTCAGATTTGAGTTAAGCATCTCCCTTGGATGTAATGGGTATAATCTGATTTCTGCAAACTGGAAGGAATGCCACTTATGCCAAAGATAGATTTCAGTGCCCTCCATCAGAAGGTAGGCCTGATTCTCTATCTATCTGTCTGTCTATCTATTTATCTATTAATCAAACTCCTCCCCCTTTATCCCCCCCCCCACCAAGGAAGAAGAGCAGGCAGACACTCCTCAGTTGAGAGCTGCCTGCCCACTCCTACTCAGATAACCATGAGTTGAACATCTGTCTAGGTTCCTACAATTTACAAATTGTTTGATTATTTAATTCTTTTTTTCCCCTAGTAAGTGTTAATCAGCGTTCCTGCTGGCGGTCCTTAGGGTCATTACTGTGAAACTTGTAAATGATTTTAAAGATGTAGCTGAGATAAAGGGGGGACACCTGTGGATGAGTTCTTTCCATTATCATTAGCATAAACCCTCACAGGCCCATTCCTGCCACATTGTGATAAACGGCTGGAAACGGCAAGGCTTAATACAAAACTTGGTGGGAAGGCTGAAATTGTTCTGGGTCTTTAGCATATTTTCACATTGGTATTAAGAATGTTAGAAATAATTTAATCATTGCCTGATTATAGCGATGTTAGGAGTAATGAAATCCTTGCCTTATTACATATGGACTCATTCAGAGCCTCATTATTTATCTGGCAAGCATTAAGCATCAAATCAATTTAGGCAGATACTTGAAAATGGGGAATTCAAGATGAAAGTTAAAGTGAAGATTAAGAGGTCAAATTAAAACTATTTGTTTCTTGCAGCCGCAGAGCAATTTTCTTTGCAAGCCACCCATCCCCTAAGAGTTTAAATGGGTGAAAGGGCAAATGGGAGAGTCCACCCCAAAGAAGGGAATTTAAAAGGAAGAAGAGTTGGCTCAGCATCCCCCTACTCACATTTGCCTGGGTCGGATGACATAGGAAGAAGAGGGTGGTAACTTTGATTTGTAGCTATGGGATACACTTTTATGCAACTGATTATTATTGGAATGGTTTTCACTTCCAGCTCAATAGAAATGGGAAGAAGGGAAGAACATGCTAATCACCTGGGAATCTGTAGTTTCATTTTGCATATGACGATTTACTGACATTAGCAGGAGGCACTGATGTATTTAGCAGTGTTTTGGTTCTGGAACGAGAGTAGTGGTCCCATCAATGATACATATTTTCATCTGGCAATGTATGTGGGAAAGCAGCCCACCCACGCTTAATTGAGACGAGATAATGCCCTTGTAAGCAACTATCTGGTTGTTCCTTGTAAGGAAATTTTCTAATGTATTGATCCATGGCAATAATTACTGGATCGGGTCACAGGAAGCTGATGAAGCTCATTGTGTAATGGGGAATAATTACCACTAAACTCATACAGGAAGCCTTAGGGGGAAAAATAACTTCTTCCTTGTGAGCATAGAAGTAATTAGACATAAAAGAGCCAAGACTATCAGAACAGTATTGGGATTTGTTATCCTCATTCTTATATACCACATAGAATATGTATGATAACATAGAGAACCAGTGGCAGATGTGAGAAATTGGACTTATTTCTGATCTTTTTGGATAAGGTGAGAAACTCAACACTAAGAATGAATGTTGGAAGTGTCAGAACATTAACCACAGAAAAAATATGCATGTTTATAACTGAAAGGGATATGGTTTAGCAAAGGCACAGAAGGAATATATATATGTATATTTAGTATTGTTCATGGTAAACAGCAACAGATATTACAGGTGAAGTTACCCCTTGGTCTTTGAGTTTGGCTAAGAGAGAATTCAGAGCTAAGAATTCTAATTATAAGAGAAAGTCTATTTAGAAAGTCACGGAGTTGGAAGAAGTGAGCCAGCTGGGTAGACTCAGAAAATAAGTTACAGAGGCAAAAGAAGGGCCCTTAAAGCTTTGGAGAAAAGAAGCAAAGGTACCCACCTCGAGGGAAGAAAGGGGGTGGGGAAAGGCACAGGCGTTCTCAAGGGAGTGAGAAAGAGCGCACACCAGGGTCCTTCGTCTTAAAGGATTTTATCTATTTTCTAAAGATGGGAATTTTAGGGGAGGCCTCAGGAGGGGATCTCAATAGAATATTCATCAGCTTCCCAGGTGTGTCCTTCTCAGGGTTATAGTCTTTCTTGATCAGTCAGCACTAGGGCTGGGGGTCATTAGTCATTGCTGCCAGTCCAGTATCAGCCATGGCATCATTTTATCTGGTTTTGCTGCTTTTCTGGGCCTGCCGCTGAAACACAACTGAGGCCTAGACGTTCTCTCTAGTTTGACCAAACCTCCATCTCTGTGGTCCACAGAGGTGAGGCTTTGTCCCTAAGAGAATTTGATGTAGGTCAGAACCTTGTTGTTCTGAGGGCTTAATGCTTAAGGGAGTGGTTGGGAAGGGCCTATAGGGGAGCCCTTGTTCTTCCTCCCTCTAAGGAGGTCTAAACTGCATGACTAGGGATATAAAAGGTCAGGGGTCTAAACCACATCACTAGTGACAAGCCAAGGGCAGAAAGGTGACGTTAGTTAGATCTTAGCCTGTAACGCTTGTTTTTCCGGTTTGCCCTTGCTAGGCACTGGGGCTTTCTGCTCTGGTGACCTTCTGTACCTGGTCTATCATTCATACTCTGCCCAGGTTTGTATACATGCCTATTATTACCTTCTAAAGGAAATGGAACAAAATAAAATGAAACAAACAAAAAACCCTTAAAAAGTGGAAATCAACATTCTTATTGGACCAGGCATTGGGTTAGAAGTTTTTACACACAGTGTTTTATGTGATCCTGCTAATCACAATGTAGGCTGTAGAAGATTCAGATTTAAAAAAAAAAAGACAAGGAAACAGATTTACGCAGATTATGTCACTGCTCTAAGTCACACGTTTTGGAAATGATTAACCTGGATTTAAAACCAACTGAATATAAAACCCATGTCGCTTTAAAATTGCACCGTTGGTTTACCCAGCACATACCATCGGGTGAAATAAACCCCACATCCCCCCAAATATCACCCAGTGGCACAGACCCTGTCCTGGCCTTCTCCGCGTTTCTGTGAGCCATCTGGAGAGGCTGATGGAGAACCGCTGAGGTCAAACAGCTTCTGTGAAGTGACCCCAAATTCAATAAACAGTCGTTTAATCTGCTGAAGTGGTGAAAGTGACTTTTGTCTCAGTCAGGAGTAAATCAATTCATTCCCATCGGATTTTTTTTCTTAATGCTCAAATTTTACTAGTCAGCTCAGTGGAGAATCAAGAGAAGTGTTAAAAGGAAAAACATCTTTTCAAAACCTGCTTTTGTTTCACTTATATTTGCTTGAAGGTCTGTCAAAAGGGACAATGCAAAAAACAGGGAATTAATGCGCTCCTTTGCAGAAGTTACCTTTGCATAATGTTCTCACCCCTCACCTGTCCCTGTGTGATTTTCAAGCGAGACCTTACTGACTTCTTAAACAACTCCACATCACCAGGTTGCCATGGTCTTTTTATCACATCAAGTTCTGCTCTGTGAATACCCTGGCTAAAAACATGAACCAAGTAGAATCAGACATGTCAGAAATGCTCTTTGGCTCTTGGTAGAAGTCAATTCGTACTGTCAATGCCTTTGTGGATAATCCTTTTATTCTTAGGAAGTTTATATTTTTCCTTCGTTAAAGAAATTTTAACTCTCTAGTATGTCCTGAATTCACAATTGTCCATCTGATAAAGATTTAAATAGGCTCGCTACTCAGATAAAGATTTGCTGTCCCATGTGGTCATTGGTCCTGTGTCAGAACAGTTTGGTTTTGTCTTTTAAATAAAATTCTTTGCAAATAAGAGGCATCCCATTGTCAATGATACTGAGCCCTTCTAAACAGTAAAAGGAAGTGAGGCTGTGGGTGTATTGGAGGAGAAAGATGGAATGTGGATCTCTTCAAATATATCAAGATGGAAATACATGGGAGATAATAGTATAAACACAGGTTAAAACGAGTCAAACACTTTCACAGCTGGAGGCCCTGTGAAGAGAGGTAAACAATTCCAGAGAGACACATGTTTAGTTTTGGATTCCAAAAACTGGTAGGCGATATTAGAATTCCGCCAAGTTTAAATATTACCTAATAAATATGAAGGCATTGTATGCATGTGACATCAAGGTAGTGAAGGAAGAGAGGATGGACGAACACCAGCGAGGGAAGGAATTTTGACTATTTAAAGACAGAGTGTTCAAGAAGGAGAAGAAGGCAAGGAGGAGCTCACACTGTGGTGGGCAAAAAGAGAATACATGAGCCCACGTAATACAGGCATGAGATGATCTGCTCCGGCAGAGCGACCAACCGAAGGAAAAACACAGCACACGCGCTGTCTGTTACCAAGTATGTGAGAGAGCATGAGACCACCTCCAATGTATTCTTTTTATGTGAATTGCTTTTTTATGGGAATCATTTTTTTTTTCTCCTCATTTTGAAAGGTTTTACAAGGCCATCTTGCTACCAGACTTGACAAAAGTCATGGGGAACTTCCATTTCCTCTTTGGGGAGGGAGAATGCGGTGAAGATCTGTTAATAAGTGAAAGGGTTGCATTTCCCCCACTGAAAATGAATTCCACATGCCCACCATCCCACTCCATCTGCCCCACTGGGAAGTCATACAACCTGCTACAGCTACAGAATATTTATAGATGTATATACACATGCATACATATAAGATTGGTTTCTAATCATTAACTACCTTATATACCCAGGTTCCCCATACTGTATATATATATACCCGGAGGGAAAATATAAAAAGGAAAAATACGCATTATAATTTATGTGAAAATACCATCATTTAAAGAGCTATTTTAGAAGACTGGGACAAGAAGCTTCAGAAGACTCTATCGTTTTCATGCTCATGCAGCCCGAAGAGGACATGTGAAAGGGGGCCCTTGAACCAGCTGTACCTGCATGTGGAGGGGCATGCTCCCGGTGTAAACCCTACTCGTGTAAAGCACAATACGATCTCTCCCATCCTAAAAAGTCTCCTCTCCAGACACCATTTACTTCTCCAATGTCTCTACTCTCCTTCACAGAAAACCACCTTACATTTTCTGTCTCTAATTCCTCTTTGGTCGTTGTCATTTTTTCCAGTGTATGATTGTGAATTAAAGCACACATGTATGGAAGGGCACTACACATGAATTTGTAGCTTAACCAACTGCTGTAAGGGGAACATCCATGTAAAGACCACCCAGGTTATGAAATAAAATATTTCTCGCAGCCCAGAATCACCTACCTGCATTTTGATTGTGATGCATTCCCTCCCACCTATAAATAACCAGTACCTTGATTTGATTTTTATGTTGCTCTCCTCCTTGATTTTAAAGAGTGGCCCATATAATTATGCTTCTGTAAACAATGTATTTTTAACTTTTTCTATTTTTGAACATCATATAAATTGAAACACACTGGCTTCCATTTTACTCAAAATTATAGGTTTAAGATTTGCCCAATCTCAATGCTCGGGATTGAGGGTAGCTAAGGTTCTTTCATTTCTGTCGGCATTTAAATTTTTAAATATATCACAATATAGATAACTTGTTGATTATAGACAAGTATTTGAGTTAGTTATAGGGCTTGGTCGTCATGAACAATAATACACCAGTTTTCAAAAGTACCTGTTTCCTCCGCTTCCGGCAGCGTGGAAGATTCCCTGTTGTTTCACATTTTCGCCAGAATTCTGTGCTCATGGGTGTATTTTTCCTCCCTTTACCCAGTCAGGCAGGCATGCAGGGGCACTGCACTGGGATCTTGATTTTCCCTTCACTGAGCACTTTTACTATCTATTGACTATTTGGATTTTCATATTTAAAAATTGTTGGTTAAATTTTTTTCCAGTTTTTAAAAACAGGGTTATCCTTTTTTTATTTGTAAAATTTCTTTATATATTATGAATAGAAGTTCTTCATCAGGTAAATATATTTTAAATTTTACATTTTCATGACTTTAATGGAGTCACCAAGGTTAGAAACTCTTATAGTCTATAGTCAGTTTTTAAATATTTGTATATCTAACTTAAGCATTTTTTCTACTCTAGAAGTCATGAAGATATCTTATTACTATCTAAAAACTAATTATTTTGCCCTGGCTGGTGTAGCTCAGTGGATTGAGCACGGGCCTGGGAACCAGACGATTGCGGTTCGATTCCCAGTCAGGGCACATGCCTGGGTTGCAGGCCAGTTCCTGGCAGGGGCCAGTTCCTAGCAGGGGATGCATGAGAAGCAACCACACACTGATGTTTCTCTTCCTCTCTCCTTCCCTTCCCCTCTAAAGATAAATAAATAAAATATTTTTTTAAAAAAATAAAATCAAATAAAAACTAACTATTTTGACTTTCACGGTTATGTTCATAATTCACCCGGAATCATTCTTCCTGTAGCTTATGAGACTTATAATAACACCTTTGTTGTCAAACAAGTCTGTTTATAATTTACATAGAACTAGTTTAGAAAAATAAAGGACAAAAAAAGAAAGCATATACTCTTGTAAGATTTATATGATATATGTAAAAGGATACATTATTAGGAGGCAGAATGTAATAAGTCAAAGCTGTTATTATAAATTTTAGAGGTAAACCCTAAAAAACCCCACAAAGATGTACAGCTGACAATCAACAGGGGAAGTAGAATGGAACCATACGATTTAATCTAAAAACAAAAAAGGAAAAAATCAAAGAAAGGAGATAATAAATTTAGAAAATAAACATCAAGATGGTAGATTTACACTCAAACACATCACTACCAATATTAAATGGAAATGGTGTAAGTAGACCACTTATAGACAGAGATTGTCATCAGATTGAGCAGAACAGCAAGACTTAACTAGATGCTGTTCACAATAAACTCATTTTGAGGAAGCAATTTTGACAACTTAATATCTATACACAAAAAACAATAATCTCAATTCTTACTTTACATCATTACAAAATTACCTCAAAGCAGATTGTACACCTAAATATGATCTCTTAAACTGAAGAAAATATAGATCTTTGTGCCACTGGGTTACACTAAGATTTCTTGAGTAAGATGCAAAAAAAAAAAAAAAAAAAAAAAGACTGGTAAGCTTCATCTAAATTTAAAATTTTACTCTTCCAAGGATCCTTTTAATACATTGAAAAGGCAAACCAAATGCTGAAAGAAAATATTTGCATAATGTATATATCAGATAACGAACTTCTATCCCAAATATATAAAGCACCCTTATAATATGACAAGCAATTTAATTTAAAAACTGGTAAAAAAAAAAATACCGTAACTTTTTTCAGTGGAGACAAACAATATAAAGATGTTCAACATCATCAGTTAAGGAAAATTCACATTAAAACAAAATTATATAGTACTGCACACTGACCAGACTAGCTACATTGAAATAAATACATTGAAGTAAATACCATTGAAAAGACCAGGAGTTGGAGAAAATGACAAACAACTGGACCTCTAATACACTGTTGATATTGATGACAAATAGTAAGCTACCTTGTAAATAAATTGTTTCTCGCGAAGTTAATCATATTCATACCATATGATAATGTATGTCTGCCTAGGAATTTGTATGCAGATATTCACAGAAGCTCTGTTCGTTACAGTCAACATGGGAAGCAACACCACGCCAATCAACTGATGAACCAGAGAACAAGTTGTTATGTATCCATACGGTGGAGAGCTACCCTGGGATGAAAGGAAAAACTCTACTGGTCCATGTGACATGAATCTTCATGCATAACATGAATCTTCATGCATAACATGAAGTGAGAGACGTCCAGCACAAGAGACTATAGGCTGTATGATTCCATTCTTATGAAGTTGAATACATGTTAGTAAAATGTATTATTATTATATATTATATTTTCAGATAACAGAACTTACATGAAATTCTAGGGATAGTGACAGAATAAAGGCAAGTGATTGCCAGGATGAGAATGGGATTTTGCTGGGAATGAGCCCAAAGGTACTCTGGAGTGATGGGAACTTTGTATCTCCCCTTTGAGGTACAGCGACATCACTGCATTCCTTTGTCAAAATCCATCAAATGGATTGATGATACTATGATACTTTGCCAGTATCATATAGAAAATATGCACTAAACAAATGGTTTTAATGAATATTTTTTAGATTAAGATCTAAGGAGCAGAGATACATTGGTAAGCAAAAATTATAAATATAAATAAAAAAGTGAAACCAGTGCCATCTTGAAAGTGCGTGCCTATGTGTTTTATTGGGCCTGGGGCTGCACATGGCAGCTGTCCTCACAGAGCTTGCATCCCAGAAAACAGTGAAGGAAATAACTAGTTCCACCTAAGTTCTCAGGAAAGACTTTGTACAGGTAATTTCAGAGCAAAGTCTCAATGAAGTAGTCCATTAGGCACTGGGAAAAAATGCTATTTCTTTTAATGCCATGCCATTAAAACAAAGATAGTTTTGTGTGGCTTTTTCTTTTTTTTCTGTTATTTTTTATTTTTAATTTTTACATATATTTTATTGATTATGCCACTACAGTTGTGCTATTTCCCCCCTTCATTCCCCTCCACCCTGCACACCCACTCCCCCCATTCACCCCCTCTAGTTCATGTCCATGTGTCACAAGTTCTTTAGATTCTATATTTCCCATACTATTCTTGTCCTCCTGTTACCGAACAAGGGGTCCGAGGGGGGGCAATACTTGGCCCACCGAGGGATGCCAAAAACTGCTGCAGAAAACAGGGGCCCCTCCCAAGGACGATACTCTAATATCTATAGGGTTCTTCTGTCCGCTGCCAATTGGNGCTCCTGATCTAGTTGTCCTCTTAGTTTGCTTTTGTTTTAGGTGTGGTTGTTAATAACTGTGAGTTTGCTGTCCTTACACTGTTCCTATTTTTTACCTTCCTTTTCTTAGATAAGTCCTTTTAACATTTCATATAATAAGGTCTTGGTCATGATGAACTCCTTGAATTTGTCCATATCTGAGAAGCATTTTATTTGCCCTTCCATTCTAAATGAAAGCTTTGCTGGATAGAGCAATCTTGGCTGTAGGTCTTTGCATTTCATGACTTGGAATACTTCTTTCCAGCCCCTTCTTGCCTGTAAGGTCTCTTTTGAGAAATCAGCTTGTTACTGAACAGAGGTCCAAGGGGGGCAATATTTGGCCCACTGAGGGATGCCAAAAACTGCTACAGAACAAAAGGAGCCTCTCCTTTTACAAATACCCACTCCTCTCCTATACTAATACCCACTGCGCTCATCTGTCTGCCGCCAATTGGAAAGACATCTCTCAATGCCAGAGATTTGTGAAAAGGAAAGGAAAGGTTTATTTAAAGCTATATAGACTTAAAGTAGTGACTCGATGTCCCCATAAAAATATCAAAGTACTTTAGGATAACTACAGACGCCCACAGAGCTTCCTTCTTCCCTGCCTTAATTTGGGGTACCGTATCTCAGGAAAAGAAGCACACGTCGGTGTTTCAGGCCACTGGCACCATCAGCTATGTCACTGTCCAAGCAGGATCTCTAATTACTCCAAAGCCATGTGGTACCTTCTCATGACTTACCGGCAAAGGTTCTTTCACTCTTTTTCCAGGCAAAGTCTCTCCTGCTTCCCAGGCCACGTAGCCAAAGGGAGCACCCCAAAGCCACGTGGGCCTCTTCTACCAAAGCTGCAGGGGCCTGCACTCCACCAAAAGCCCGTGGCTCTCCCTTTCCCCTCTCACCTGGGCAAGAGAGGGTCCTCACTCTGCCCCAAACTGCATAGCTCTCTCCAATGGCTGCCGTGTCTGCATTTAAATCCCCGCGCCAGTCCTCCTTTGCAGCCCCATTTCCGACTCCTCCTACAATTGGTTACACCTGCCAGCACTCCCATACCCTCCCAGCTTTACTGGGCTGCCATTCTGAGTCTGGGCAGGTGTGGCCCCATGGCGTGGAGCCAATCAACTCCAAGTTCTCATGCAGGTGCTATAACTCAGGGGACCTGCCCCCCAGTTACATCCTGGGTAGAAGCCACTCCCTTCTCCCTGGCTCAAAACTTGGCCACAGCTATTTAACATATCTATGAAATCAGTTAAAGGTTATAGATATGTTAAATGACCATGCCAGAAGTTAGCTGCAAAACTGTTGCTATGCAAAACAGCTCTCAATGGCCCTGCTCCATTTGTCCCTTCCCCCAACTGACACTNTCCCCCTCATCTGGCCAAGAGGGGGTCCTCACTCTGCTAAAGCCACATGGCTCTCAAGCAGAGTCCTCTCTGAGAAGCAGCTCCCAATTCTAGCCTGGGTAGCAGCCACTCCCTTCTCCCTAGCCCAAAACTTGGCCACAGCTATTTAACATATCTATCAAACCAGTTAAAGGTTATAGATATGTTAAATACCATTCCAGAGGTTAGCTGCAAAACTGTTGCTATGCAAAACAGCTCTCAATGGCCCTGCTCCATTCGTCCCTTCCCCCAACTGACACCTGGGGGGGGGGGGTGAGGACATCCTAATATTTCCTCCAATATTTCTGTACACTTTAAGTTCTGGACACCATTCCAAATCTTTTCTGGGTCCCCCCTTGGCTGCACCCTGTATCACTCCCCCTGTCTATTTTCTACCTACTGTCTATGCTACTTATTCTCTGTACCTTCTCCCCCCACCTCCTCCCACTCCCCTGTTGCTAACCCTCCATGTGATCTCCATTTTTATGGTTCTGCTCCCGATCTAGCTGTCCTCTTGGTTTGCTTTTGTTTTAGGTGTTGTTGTTAATACCTTTGAGTTTGCTGTCCTTTCACTGTTCATATTTGTATCTTTTTTCTTAGATAAGTCCCTTTAACATTTCATATAATAAGGGCTTGGTGATGATGAACTCCTTGAACTTGACCTTATCTGAGAAGCACTTTATCTGTCCTTCCATTCTAAATGAAAGCTTTGCTGGATAGAGCAATCTTGGCTGTAGGTCTTTGGATTTCATGAGTTGGAATACTTCTTTCCAGCCCCTTCTTGCCTGTAAGGTCTCTTTTGAGAAATCAGCTTGTTACTGAACAGAGGTCCAAGGAGGGCAATATTTGGCCCACTGAGGGATGCCAAAAACTGCTACAGAACAACAGGAGCCTCTCGCAAGAACCCACTGCGCTCATCTGTCTGCTGCCAATTGGAAAGACATCTCTCAGTGCCAGAGATTTGTGAAAAGGAAAGGAAAGGTTTATTTAAAGCTATATAGACTTAAAGTAGTGACCCGATGTCCCCATAAAAATATCAAAGTACTTTAGGATAACTACAGACGCCCACACAGCTTCCTTCTTCCCTGCCTTAATTTGGGGTACTGTATCTCAGGAAAAGCACACGTCTGTGTTTCAGGCCGCTGGCACCATCAGCTATGTTGCTGTCCAGGCAGGATCTCTAATTACTCCAAAGCCATGTGGCACCTTCTCATGACTTACTGGCAAAGGTTCTTTCACTCTTTTTCCAGGCAAAGTCTCTCCTGCTTCCCAGGCCACATAGCCAAAGAGGGCACCCCAAAGCCACGTGGGCCTCTTCTACCAAAGCTGCAGGGGCCTGCACTCCACCAAAAGCCCGTGGCTCTCCCTTTCCCCTCTCACCTGGGCAAGAGAGGGTCCTCACTCTGCCCCAACTGCATAGCTCTCTCCAATGGCTGCCGTGTCTGCATTTAAATCCCAGCGCCAGTCCTCCTTTGTAGCCCCATTTCCGACTCCTCCTACAATCGGTTACACCTGCCAGCACTCCCGTACCCTCCCAGCTTTACTGGGCTGCCATTCTGAGTCTGGGCAGGCGTGGCCCCATGGCGTGGAGCCAATCAACTCCAAGTTCTCATGCAGGTGCTGTAACTCAGGGGACCTGCCCCCCAGTTGCATCCTGGGTAGAAGCCACTCCCTTCTTCCTGGCACAAAACTTGGCCACAGCTACTTAACATATCTATGAAATCAGTTAAAGGTTATAGATATGTTAAATGACCATGCCAGAGGTTAGCTGCAAAACTGTTGCTATGCAAAACAGCTCTCAATGGCCCTGCTCCATTCGTCCCTTCCCCCAACTGACACCTGGGGGTGGGGGTGGGGTGAGTATATCTAAATGTTTCCTGGAAACCTTGAGTTCTGGACCCCATTCCAAATCTTTTTTTTCCCGGGGAGATCCCTTCCTGGCTGCGCCCTGTTAGAAGCTGACAGTCTGATGGGAACTGCTTTGTAGGTGACTGTTCCCTTATCTCTTGATGCTTCTAGGATTCTCTCCTTCATTTTAATCTTGGCTAATGTAATTATGATGTGCCTTGGTGTGTTCCTTCTTGGGTTCAACTTCTTTGGGACTCTCTGAGCTTCCTGGATTTCCTAGAAGTCTATTTCCTCTGCCAGATTGAGGAAGTTCTCCTTTATTATTTGTTCAAATAAGTTTTCTACAAGTAGCTGTTCCTCTTCCCCTTCTGGTACCCCTAAATTCGGATATTGGAACATTTAAAGATGTCCTGGAGGTTCCTAAGCCTCTCCTCATGTTTTTGAATTCTTGTTTCTTCATTCTTTTCTGTTTGGTCATTTCTTTCTTCCTTCTGGTCCACTCCCTTGATTTGAGTCCCAGTTTTCTTTCCATCACTATTGGTTTCCTGTGCATTTCCCTTCATTTCAATTAGTTTAGCTTTCATATGTTCCTCTAATTTGTGACTAAAATCAACCAGTTCTGTGAGCATCCTGATCACCAGTGTTTTAAAGTGTGCATGTGACAGGTTGGCTGTCTCTTAGTCACTTAGAATTATTGGCTCTGGGGCTTTGAGCTGTTCTTGAGCCATAATGTTTTGGTCTGTTCGCACCTGTTATGTATGAGGGGCAGAGCCTTAGGTGTTCACCAGGGTGGGGCAACCCAGTCGCTGGGTTGTGATGTTGTGTGTCGGGGCAGGGTCAGAGAGGGGCAATGGCATTTTTTTCTACGCTGTCTCAGATTTCGGTCCCCTCTGCTGCTTCCCACAAGCAAACCTGGCCCCCTGGTGCCGGCTCCCAGGTGTGTGGGCCTGTGCACCCTCTAGGACCCTGTGGGTCTCTCCAATAAACTCTCAGTGAGCCTAGGAGCCTCTTCCAACACCTCAACCCTGAAAGTTTTTCCAATTGGTGCTTTTAGGCTTAAATTCCCGTCACTGGGACCCTAGCCTGCGTGTTCTGTCTCACTGCTCATTCCTCTGCTTGGCTTATCTGAGTGTGAATGTGTGACCGTGGTCAGCCAGCCGCCTTGCACACCCACTGGGTCTGCCCATTGCCACCCCACGCCTGGGCTCTGCCAACGGCCACCTGCACTCCTGGGTCGGTCCGGCCAATCTTTCCTGCCCGACCCTGCTCCACCAGCTGCTGACTCCATCTCTCTTACTGGTCTGGCTGAATGGTTCGTTGTTGTCGGACTTCTGTACAGTTCAATTTTCTGTGTTTTGGCTGCGTTTTTATTACTAAAACTTTGCTGTCTTTAAACTTGGTTGTGCGAGGAGGCACAGTGTTTCCACCTTTGCCTCCATCTTGGCCAGAAGTCTCATGTTCTCTTGTGTGGCTTTTTCTAACCAGTAAAAGCATAGTTTCTGCAAAATTTCAAAACACTGCATTCATGTAAACTACCTGATACTGTGGTTACCCCTTCATATTTGTATATTCTGGTTTGGGATTCATCTTCTGGCTCCCTATTGAAATGCTAGAAAAAATAATCAAATTTAGTTCTTGGAATGAAATAAAAGGTGTGTACTGGCAGGTGAAATTTTCCAGGGTGCTCACAATTTGTTTTCAAAGACTCACCATTAGGACGATGTTAAAAGCTACAAGGGCTACAAATTGTCATTCACTTCTATCGATGTGGGATCTTGTCTGTTCTGTGTACCCATCCTTCGCAATGTCTGCGATGTGATAAAGGTTCGGTAGATATTGTTGAATGAACAGAAAATCACGTTCTGACAACTTATCCCATCTGCTTCCCTCCCCTTCGCAGTCAAGAAAAATACTTCATGGCTCAGTGACCCCAATGTTGCACTTTTGATTTCTCTCTGCTAATGCCCACTTTACCCTTCTAATGAATGGGTCAAAATAAATATATTAGCATTAGAATGACGTATTGCACGTATGAGTCTAGGACAGTTCAGATTATAAGTGAAAATACAAACATATTTGTATGTTTAAGAAATCTGGATTTTTGTGATACTTATCCAAGCACTCCATGGAGCTTCCGGTTTCTGGACACCTGAGTGGCAGCCAGAATTCTCTACCTGTCGCCCACAGGTAGCCGAGTGTGTGGTATCATCAGACACATGTTGAACTGACAAACCGCGAACACTTACTTACCCTGCAATCTGCCCACAAAATGCTTTACACCTGTTAAATGTCTTGCAATTGAAGCCGAGTGACATTGAATGTTTATTTCAACACTTCTCAATTCAACAGGTGAGATGAGATTGTGTAGTGTTTGTTATATTGTCCTATGTTTGCGATGTGGCTCAACATTGTTGCCTGCACTACGGTTGGATTTACCAGTAATTCAAGACCCTGTGAATCGGTCCAGCTCATTTCTGGTATTCTGTCACAGGCTTTTCAATCTGTGTTTATCTTTTTTAGCCTTTTGTCCTATGAGTGGAGAATATATTTTATTTTTGAAGGGAATGAGACATAATAGTAAATACTATACCCACCGTTTACATTATTTTCATGTGGCATTTGTGACCAAGGAATTATAACAATGATAAATTCCTCTATTATTACCACAGAAAGTAGGAAACCCAGGCACCTAGATTTAATCACAGTTTTTTCCCAAAACTTTCTTGTAAAGTCAACTTTAGAAGGTGAGTATGTTCATTTTAAATGAGTTGTCAATTAGTTCAAAAGCACAAACATGAATAACCAAACAAAAAATTTTTTGAAATAATCAAAGCAGCTGTTTATCTCACAATGTTAAAAGGCATCTTTGTACCTAAAACCTGTATAATTTTGTTAACTGGTAAATTCAATTAAAAATGCATCTTTGTGGGTAGAGCTTTGGACTGTAAGTGAGGAAGTCCTGTTTGCTTGCCTCGCTAGGTCATTATCTAATCCTGAGACTGTATATAAGATCATTGAACAGCATGTCAAAGATCATTTTTCTTATCTGTCAAATATCAACAACATTAGAGTTTTCTATGAAAATCAAGTCTGATAACACATGCTAAAATGCCAATGAAAGTGTTATGCAACATGCAAACATTTGTTATCACATAGAGTTTTTTGTATACCCAGAGCATTGTGTAACACCTTATACATAAACTACTCAGGCAGACAAAATGATCAGGGTGAGTGAATTCCCCTTTATTAACCACTTATAAACTGTTACAATCCCCACAACAGCAGAGAATAGCTCACATAGTTTTGATTTCTCTGGATGCTGAGCAACTCAGAGTCCTGAAAGATGAAATCTAGTTGACCTGGCTAGTGTAGCTCAGTGGATTGAGCTTGGTTCACGGGCCTACAAACCAAGGGATCGTGGTTCAATTCCCAGTCAGGGCACATGCTTGGGCTGCAGGCCAGTTCTCATCAGGGGATACACGGGAGGCAACCATACATTGATATTTCTCTCCCTCTCTCCTTCCCTTCCCCTCTAAAGACAAATGAATAAAATTTTTTAAAACATCTAGTTGACCTTTAAAAATGCTTTCATTGAGATGAACCAGAGAAATGGCTCAAAAGATATATTAAATATTGACCATAATACAGCTCCTTGTCTTCAGGAAGTTTTTAAAATTTAGTTGATTTATATGCATAAAATTAAAATTCTATCTTTCCCCAAAGTGTCCTCCGACTGAAAATTCCTATTGAAAGTCCCGCTCTCCACACCTTCCTTTCCTTCATGTTTTTTTCTTCCAGCCGCACCAGTCATTTGTACTCCACTAGTTCAGACCCGCGGAGGTCTCCTCCACCTTTAGCCCTTTATTTCTTCTCAGTCACCCCCACCCAAGATCTTCTCTTCCTTCCCTGTGCAGCTTAGACTTCACATCAACCATTTACAGTCTTCCTTAAAATATTCTATACTTACTTTCAATACAGTATTTCCAATGACTACAACTCTCTTCAATCTCAGAGGACATGGCCTAGATCAGTGAAGGAAACTAGAACACCCTGGAATCACCACAGACCCCCGGTCTGTAATCCCAACCAGACCCTCAAGTCTGCCCTTGATGCTGTCTTCCTATGTTTCCTGAGCCAGTGTTCTCATCCCTTCTCCAAAGCAGCAATGATCAACTTTCTTGTTCATTTCCAATCTGTCCTGTAAACCCTGATCGTTCTCTACTACTGCACAATAGAAATAGACCATTTGAAAGGAGAATTATGTCAATGTTTGCTACAATTCTACACACCTGCCTGTATCTCCTTCTGAATTGCCAAACGCTGCCTCTTTGCTAGCTTGTTCCCATCACTGTATAATTGAATGTCATCAGCAACATGGCAAAATATAGGTGTCTACCACGAATGCCTAACCCCGGATATATGACATCAGGCTTTCTAAGTCAGAAACCAGTTACGATTTTAACAGTCCTCAAGGTATTCTGATGCTTATTCCTGGTTAACAAACACTGATCATGCACACACATATACACAAACACACATATAATTTTAAATTAAGAGAAAGAAAAGAAACAGCACCCTTGATCAGTGCTGTTCGAAGTGTCATCTCTGAACCAGTAGCATCACCATCATCTGAACACGTGATAAAGCACCAATCTCTAGACCACACCCCAGGCATACTAATGACTCCCTGGGGAATGGGGCCCAGCAACTTGTATTTTTAAAAGCCCTCGGGTGTTTCTGGTATAAATTAATGGTTGAAGACATCGCCTGAGGCCAACCTTATGATAGGGGTGGTATTTCCAACCCTACATTATGTATGCAGAACATATTTTGGTATTTGATTATAGTAACCTTCCTTTTTGAGACCAGATGATGGCCTCAGAATCCTCAACAGAGAGATGCAGGAACTACTGGCAATCAATCAGAGTTACAACTTGAGTTGAAATCTTTCTTTGATTCTTGCTACCATTTCGTACAGAATTCATGCTACTTCTCAGTGCATAGAAAACTGTTGAGAACATAGGCTCCAGCAATGGAGCGGAGAAGGCTGGACACATAGACATGAGTTTTAAGATACCCTTGAGAAAGGAAAGAACAAAAGAAATGGGGTGGAGGAAAGATCTCCTAAATGCAGAGAGAAGAGTTGTGGGGGCTGGGGAAGGCAATAGTGGAGGGAAACTGACAAAGGGGGAATATAACAGGATGCAATAGACAGAAATAACTGGAGTCCAGAACAAAAGGAGATTTTGGCTGCTATCACTTTTAAATACAACCATGTTGATTTACATTCTCAAACTACTGAGACAGTAACTGAGGGCCGAGTACCAGGTGTTCATAATAGTGTGATGGTAGGAATTTTCCTAATTGGTCTTATTGAAGAGGGAAGAGCATGCAAATAAATACTGTCCAATTCATTAACCTTAAGGCAGTATCCCCAAACAGACTAAATTTAAGGAACTTAAAACAATTTTGAGAATTGTTGAGTTTTTAAATTTTCACCAAAATGGGTTTAATACAATGAATACTAAGGCTTTTCAGCACCACTATTCGATTGTCTTTAGAAAGTCTTTCTTTCATTAATAACATTGCCTAAGAGTGACTGTTCCCCCCCCTTTTTTTTGAGAGGAATAGGACATTTTATGGTAAGAACCATAATTTTTGTTTATCCAAACCATGGTATGTTTGAAACCTCAATCCATGCAAAATAGTGTATTCACAGAAGTAACCAGAGGGCTTCACATGCATTTCTAACAGCCTCATTTAATAAATACCTCTTCTTTGTCCATTATTTCACAAATATTTTGAAAGCTTGAATGGTCTCATCGGAATGTATGTTTCTGGACTAGAATTTGTGTAACTCTGCTGTCACCAGCAGGTTGCTGTGTGAATTAGATGTTTTCATCTCAGCACGTTCCCATTGTATCTAACAGTTAAAAATTGAGGAATAAGCTATCCTGTTATTTTTCTTCAACTTGAGAGGCTCTGTAGAGAGCAATTACGCATTAACATATTACATCTGGGAAAGTAGTAATTATTATTTTTTGATTTGCCTGAAGAGGATCGTGTGGACATACATCAGCCAAAGAGCCATTTGTGTTTTTTTTTTCCTCCAGCAGCAGATTTATCTCTCCATTAAATGTAGAAAGATCATCAATATCCACTACATGACTTCAATTAACTGAACATTTTGTCAACCGTTGCTATTCTCCAGCTGCCAGACGTACCATATGAAATAATAGAGAACCTGTCCCATTTTCTCCTCTTCCTTCTCAATTGAGAAAAAAAAAATACAGTGACAAGAGGATATTAAAACTAAGCCAGCCTTTTAGTTGGCATCTGCTCTCCCACAGACCGTTTATCAAAAGTTGTGGAAGCACCCGTGTACAGGCAAAGACAAAAAAGTATTAAAAATCTTCCCTTCTCCCCCATCCTTCCATTGTCAATGAGCTTGGTTCTTGTGCTTCCCAGAAACCCTCAGGCTCACGGAGGCATAAAAAGAGAATGATTCAGAAAATATTCTCCTTTGGCAAAGAAGTGCCCATGGAAACTATCGGTCAGTCACAAACAGTTCATTAACGTAACTGGACATTAGAACAGATTGATGTATTATTATTAACTATAAATTATTTCTCGAGGTCTTGTTAAACCTAAAACATCCCAGATGACATCAGAGCCTTAAAACATGTGTGTAATTAAGGCTCATCTTTTTTTAATAAGAAATGTACAAGAATTTACACATGGAGGTAAGACCATAAATTATGCTTAGTAAGTTACGTTCCAGGCTAGCCCATATGCACGGATTGATGCGGACTATCTAGAAGAACGGCTTGATTTTTCATCCTCCCATTTATAAGGAATATGAAAGAAGAGGGAGGAAGGCAGGGAGGAGAGGGAGGGGGAGGGGAGAAGAAGACAGAGAGGTAAAAGGAGGGAGAAAGAGGGAGAGATGGTGGCAAAAGAGTTTGTTTGACTCTGGGCATAAAGGGGAAGAGCCCTTTGGGTAAAAGACAAAGACAAGCCATAGGAAACATCCTTTATGGACACTTTCATGTTCTTCATTCAAAAGGACAGACTAGTCTCCTAGTGGGAGCGCAGGGGGTTGGGGGGGGGTGGAGGGGGGGTGCCAAAGGACAAAGAGTGGAAGAGCCCCAGGATGAGGGAAAACAAGGCAGTGGGAAAGGGGAGGAAGCCCCACCCACCAGCGGCTTCAGCCGTCAAGAACTTCAGTGCCATTCCTCGCAGTCCACTTTCCCTCTCCGGAAGGCCAGGATTGTATCAAAGAGCATTTGAAGGAGATGTAGGGCGTTCCAGAGAGCCTTTATCTCATGCATTCTCAAAAGCAACCTTACCCCCTCCCAATAGCCCACCATAGGGCCAAGAACTTGAGTGCCTGAGGTTCTGTGACTCTTTGAAGAAGCCCCAAGAAATAAAGGTCTTGCCCCCCCCCCCCCACCTAGCAAAGGAAGCGACCCTAAGGCAAGGCAGTTGGAAGTGGCAACAGAAGACTTGTGGGAGATTATTTCAGTTTCCCAGAATTTGGTTTAAGACGCCAGAGATAAGACATCTCTGAGCAATGCTACCATCTAGGTATTTGGCCACAGTGAAACGAAAAGAGAATGGAGATGAAGGTGGTTGGGAAAGAAAAGGTCAGAGATTTGCGTGGGTGGCCACGCAAAGGTTTGGAGGGCCTGAGCCGGCTGACAGCAGCTGGACTGAAAGAAAAGGCTGAAGCAGAAGCCAATTCACAAAACCCAAAAAAAGTCTGCAGGGCAGGGAGAGACAAGAGCCTGTAAGATGGGTTTCCCAGAAAGGGGAATAAACACAAGTTTGGTGGTGAAAATGGAAATAGGAAATTAATTAAAGAAACTCAACACTTCCTACCACCTCCAAGATAGGCAGAATCAAGGTGTCTTCACTAACGTGAGCAGCCGAGTAGAAATTAGTTTCCTGTTACAAGAACCCAGTGAGCACAAACTCCCCTCATAGCAACCTGAACTTCCTCCGACATACCACTCACTGTACTTGTGATTATAACAGCATACCTGTCTTTATCCTATTTAACTTCCATCACCTACTGGATTTTATGTATTAGCCCATCATCCTTAGGTTCACTTTTGCACCTTTCATAGAATTTATCTCAGACCTGTACAGGTGAGCAATCACCTTCCAATCAGTAGTGTGTAAATAAAGAAAATGGATGTGTACTGATCGGAAATACTCCTTGTCTTTTACAAGTGGGAAATGTAACAAAATGGATATGTCTCCTCTGCAAGTCATTAATACAGTTGCATTGTTACTTATATCATCAGTAGACAAGCCAGTGAGGGCTTTGAAGTGGGTATTCCAGCCTCAAAGATGCTCCAACTCAGCTATGTATTTGGACCAATTAATCATCCGTACGGCAATAGCCCTACTTCGATTTGTGTTGTTCATAAAGGGACACAGAGATAAACAAATCAAACTCATTAACTTTTAAAAATCGAGACAGCGAAACCATGTTTGTGAAAAGAAAAAAAAAACAGGGTGATATCGCCAAACATTCATTATGCATTCCAGTTTTTACTTCAGCCTCCCAATTCAATTCCCTCTAATCCGTCTCACTTTTATATTTCCTGATGATGCTTCCACGTGCCGTTTCAGAATCTGAAATCACAACACCAGGGACGGCGTCGGAATTCTCAGTGCTCCACGCGACTGTGGTAATGAGCAAGGCTGCAGGTTCGGGCACTGTTTCAGTTAAAGGATCAATATTTGTATCTTGTCCAAAGCCTGCTGTCTTTCCTTGACAATAACTCCCACCACTCCCTTGAGGAATAACCTGTAAACCTCTGCAATTTTCGATCTAAAGTCCTCTTTTCTCTCTCACTCTCCAGTCTCTTGGCAAAGCACTTTCGTTCTTCGCTGCCTCAGAGATGGCCCTTGTTACTCCCTCATCCAACCTGGCCTCAGCACCGCTGTTGGAGAGGCGGCCTGCAATTGGTAGGAGCTGATCTCACAGAGGTCAGAAGGTCAAACTGGTATTTAGATTTTTTAAATGTATTTCCTATCAACAGAATTGAAGTTTTCAGATATAGAACCATTTGCCGAGTGCCGAATGTCAATACAGGATCAATGTGTGATTTGTATTCTTTGAAAGTGTCAGTTTTATAAAGCCTGTTTGACCTTAGGTGAGTTATTTTGCCTGTGTTTCATTCATTCTCTCATTTATAAAATGAAAGATACGAATCATACCTTCTAAGTTAACTTTCTATTCTGTGACTCAAATCAACGTGTGCAAATATTACTACTGTGTCAGCTAGATTGCATAGCTAATGCTTCTATAATTACCTACCAAGATCTGTCTTCCAAATATTTTAATCCAAATGTTTTTCTAAGATGTGGTAAATTCTAAGCATCTTAAAGAATAATCTATGGAAAAATGTTGAGAAATTTAAGCTTTCCTATATTTTGTAGGACTTGTCTTTTCATAGATACCTTGTCAAAACACAAGATGCTTAAACTCTGACTACAGAATAGTCTTTTTTTTCAAACAACATCATCAAGTTCAAGCCAATTAAAGAAAGCTTCTATTTATTTATATATTCAGTGTTCAACTTTAAGGTAGACGTCTTTTAAGTGATATGACTGCCAAGGTCAAAATCAGCACACTGTGTTAGATATCACACATGCAGTCACTGGGTTTTCAGACACGTATCACAACATCAAACTAGCTATTTAAAGCAAACTATATGTCCCTCTCCACATTAGTATATCTTCAATTGTGTTGCACCATATTAATCCACCTACAGATATTTCATATAACAAACTTCAGAAAAGAGAACATAACTTGCATTATTGGAATTTTAATGAACTCCACTATTCAACAACACACTCAGAAATTTGTCTCTCTGATGGCGAGAGAGAAATGGAAATGAATAAATGAATGAGCAAGTGAGTGAGAGAGCAGATATAAAATTGTAAGCCGGGGGTATGTTATTTATGTCACATGCATCATTTCATTCGATCTTCACAAAACTCAATAAGGCACCTGCTATTATTATCATCCTCAGTAAATGCAGACTTAGAGGTGAGTCATTTGCTCAAGGTCACAGAGTGGGGAAAAACAAAGTGAGCCCAGGAAGCCCGCTTCAGCACGCACACACTTCACCGCTCTCTGCCCTGTCCGTATCAGTAGGGATTTGTGAGCATTTGATTACACGACATATGTAAAATGATTAGGAGAGTGTGGGGGACAGGACTAGCTCATGAAAACAGACTACAGAGCAGTGAAGAGTTTGGACATCAGGAACAAAATTCAGGGATCCAATCCCGCCTCTGCCACTTACCAGCTGGGAGAACAGAGGGAAATCACTCAACCCCTTTGTGCCCGAAAATGCCCACAAGTGTGTAGGTGGTGATTTGAAAAAAATTCTACCCATTTCATGTGGTTGTTGAGAGAATTAAATGGATGAATAGATGCTAAGTCCTTAAACCAACCCTTTGTACAATATTCCAGAAATGACAAAGAAATCACGGAATCTTCTCTGCTTCTCACTTTATTCTAATCATTATTCCTGTTTTGCTGATAGGGACGCTAAGAGTCAGAAACATAATTGTTCAAAGTCACATGGGGACAGAGTGCCTTGGCCTCAGGCTTGCAGACTCCAAAGTCACTTCCTGTCTTAGAAGTCATTTTGTTTTGGCCAGGAACCGAGGCCAGGTCATCCTCGAGGGGGGTGAGAATTTTTCCGCAGATTTTTATCTCGGAACTCCTTTGGAAGGAAAATATGGGTAGCAGCTTGATATGAAGAGGCAGATAAACACAGACAAACCAATCAATCAATCAATCAATCAATCTAAAGAGTTAGATTCAGAATTCTACTTCCCTGGAGATCAAAGCATGCTTACACAAGCAGAATAAGTGTACTCAAACTCTGGACCACAGGACAACTCTAGTTGGCCAATCAGCTTCGTTTGGTGTGGCCTGTGAGCTGAGAGTGGTTTTTACATTTTAAATCGTTGGGAGATAAAATCATAAGGATACTTTGTGCCACGTCAAAATTAGAAGGGATTTAAAAATTCATTATCCATAAATAAACTTATGTTGAAAGACAGTGATGTCTTTTGGATTACATACTGCTTAGGGCTGCTTTTATATCGGTGAGAGAGTTGAGTATCTGAGACAGAGAGCCTGGGGCTCACAAAGTCTAAAACACTTCCTTTTCAGAAAAAATTTACTGCTTTCCCTGCCTCTGCGTCCTAGTGTTGGGGGCACTGGACTCTTAGGAAGAAATCATTTTTTATGAAAATGGTGATGGATCGAATGTCCTTGGGTCCTTTTATACACCTAGCAAAATCCCTGTGGTAATGGCTGTCTATGCTATGCTATGCTATGCTATGCTATGCTATGCTATGCTATGCTATGTCTCTGAATAAGAGGACCTGCAGTTATTGAAATACAACACTGAAATATTTACCTTTTGATTACAGATCTTTACACCCTACTTGCCATTAAAGAAATTCTTTTGTAAAAGGCTGACAAAAGCCAGCCCAGTGTCATTTCACAGAGAAAACAGTAGAATTGATGGCTCTGGTTGAAACCTAAAGTACGTCTCCTTGAGATGAAAATGGAAGCTTCCCAAGCTGGTAAGCCCCTCAAGAGGCATAGCGTTTGTGGCTTGAGATAAAGGCAAGGGCTGCTATGAACAAGACTCAAGTTGTAGAAAGCAGCCGACTTACTGTCCAGGGGTTTAAGGAGCTCCAGGACCACCACGTGTCACCATCCCTGGAACTGGATAAGCGATTCGATTTGGTGGGTGTTCTCTGGTTTAGCATTTCTAATGACCTTTTGAAACCATAAGCCCAGCATTATTTCTTAATGAATTTCCTTTGTCCTATTTCAGGAGCCCTCAGCACTCCGTGGTTACACTTGGGTGACTCATAATTAGTTCTGCAATACTAACACAGATTACCATTTTGAAAAAGAGAGAGTAAAAACAAATATGCTTTCAATCACAGCAGAGGGGGAAAACAGAATTGTAATAAAATGTGTTGGTATTGCAAATTACCTGGTTTGTATTACTTGTTTCTTTATTTATTTAAATTGAGATTCTAGGTCCTTTAACTTGGGCTTGTTCTCCTACAGATGCTCTGTTTTCTAAGTTTGAACAAGTGATCATAAACAATATTCTTTAATGTTTAGGGAAGTTTGCTAAGAAATGCCTCCCTGACCATTGAAATTTGATCTTCAAATAAACAGTGCAGTGATTGTTGCCTAGCATGTCTAAAACTCATAGAATTGAGTGTCAATTAATGAGCAGTGAGGTAGAATGTGTATGAGGTTTTGAATCACAGGATTTAGGGTCTGACTAACCTGTTCTGCTACTCAGTAACTTGTAATCTCAAATAATTCATTATAATCCTCCAGGTCTCCATGTCAAAGGATCATCCTCATAGTTGTGATCAGAATAAAACCTCGTAATTAAATAAAGTGCCCAGACAGGAAGTATTCATTAAACATAATCATTATTACTCCATTATAATGCTGCGTCACAATCCCATCCCCTACAGAAGCTCAATGTCAAATGCATGAGTTCTCTAGAGGGTCCCTGGGAGCCATCTGGATGAGCAGTCTCTACCTGAACTCACCATGTGCCCCCAAAGATGCCCACCTTTGCTTCATAGCTCAAATTACCCAAATTCTTCTTACATTGGTGTTTGATCGTGGAGTGTCTTTCCCAGTCCAACTCTGCTTCCTGGAGCTCCACAAAATCAATCCGTCCTATTATCATCCACATCAGGTTTCTCTTCTCCAAACTGATTAAACCAAGGTCCGTCATCCATTTCTCACTATTTTATCAATGGTTCTGAACACGGGCCACACATAAAAATCACCTGAGAACTTTTTTCAAAATCCTGGTGCCTAGAAAACTCACTAGAAAAAAAATATATCAGAATTGCTGGAGGATGGACCCTGGCACTTTTAAAAGCTCCCCAAGCAACTCTGGATGTTCAGCCAGGGTTGAGAATATATTTCAAATGTTTTCATCATGTTAATTGTTGTATTCCTAAATAACTTCAATCTCTGATGATGCTGTCTAAATTGTAGCTCTCAGATAAGCATTGTACTCTTGAGGTGACCTGAGCAGAGTCACTATCATTTCCACTTTTCTTAGTGCAAGAAACTGTTGTCTTACCCAAGTGAACACAGCCCAGGTTGCCTCAAACAGGACTGTGCCTAAGAATAACCTGGGGGTTTTGTTAAGCTGTAGATTGTGCTTCAGATTCCCCAGGATGGCTCTCAGAATTCTGCACCTCCAAGAAGCTTCCACAATGCAGATGCTGCTGGTCCCCAGGCCACACTTTGAATAGTAGAGGACCACGTGCTGGTAAACTTACATTAATGTGAAATGCTAGTACAAAGAGAAAGAGAGAGAGAGAGGGGGGTGGAAGAGGAAAAACAAATACTGTCTTATGGACTCATAAGTCATTCCGTAGAATCTTTCATAATCTGTACACCTTTGGTGAGTGTATAAATTGGTTGGCAAGCCATCTATCTCAAACACTGGCTATTTTCTCAGATGTTAAGCTCAGTGCCTAGTTTGGAAACCAACACCTATTTGTCTTTGTGGCAGCCAGGATGGTGAATTTAGGGAGCCGAAGGGATGCGTAGAAATGTGAATATTGCACTTCCAAGTTTGTAGGAAAGAAAGCTTTCAAAAACATTTATATAATTTGAGCAAATAAGCATCCTCCCTGAGTACAAGGATCATGTCTTTCTTTAATAATGTCTCACGACACTCAGTGTCTTCAATGTGATGGACAAAAAGCACATGCTAATAAAGAAGATACCAATAAAATATTGGTATATTAGTGAATTGATGAGACATATTCATTGTACAATGAAACCTGCTTTTTATGCTCATGGAATAACTAAAGAGGGAGATGCTACATTAAATACGACAAATTGTACAGCACAAACAGTGAATGTAATTTCACTAATATATGGGAAAATTCAAAGGGGTCGAGGGAAAACACTGAAGGGGTGATCACCTATAAAAAGCCAGAGAAAGAGGGCAGAGAAAAGACATTGCAAGCTTTAATACAGATAGTTTTATATCATGCCTGACTTGGGCTATCTAATGAGACTCCAGACCTCGATGGTGTCGTTGTAGGACCTTCTTGTCACATAATGTCAGGGATAATATATTAAGCCAAGGAACATGTGAGTTAGATTACAACTGCAAGGGAATAAAAATTAAAACCCCTTCATGTGGAAATAGACATAATTGTGCTACATTTCCCTGTAGAAGAGCATTCAGTGGCAATTTTTCTTCATATAATATTATATTAGTTTTAATTCTTATTAATACGATACAAGAGTCATTAACACTATTAAAAATCTAATTATGTTAGCAATTTTCCATCATGTCATATTTGAGCAGTTAAGTATTGGTATTTGTTTTTCTTAATGGGATTCAAAAGTCTAATTAATAGGCTTTCTTTGATGGCGAAGTTGAATGAATCTCTGTGAGAAGGAGCCATTTTTAGTATCTTCAAGCAGCTTGGATATTACACTACCAAGCCATCTGTCCACCTGTATGTAGCATAAATAACTAAATATGAATTATAAGATTATCCTATGAAATGGAACAATGCTTTTCATTACATGTCACGAACATGTTACACCTACTACGTTCTAAGAACTTTGATACATCTACAAGACAAAAAACATACAGAAAGTGTCTGCAGTAGATTATTCATGAAGGAAATTTCAGAAAACTGAAAATAGCACATCAAATGCGTCAAATGTGTTTTCTGCTTGATGTGGTAGTATTTTGGGGTGGTATGCATCCAAATAATAGCCAGAAGTTGTGTTTCTTAACTCTAGATTATCTAATTAACCTAAATTAATGACTTAATGATAAACACATGTGTGTTTACTATGCCTCTTCCTTTATTCCTTGGTAGTATGTGCATATATATATTTATATATGTGTGTATGTATCACATACATACATAAATACATATATACATACATAATGGTATAGAGATACAGATAGATAGTATTTTACAGGTAATATAATATGCACAAACTACCTATAGCATATATAAGTAATACAATATATATTACAGTGCACTACATGATATATATAGATACATCTACTAACATAGTACCAAAGAACAAAGGTATTTGTATAGACAATTGTTCATTGGTTAATATTAAAAATGCCCCTGTGATATGCTAGTCATTTGTTATTAATCGTGTAGTCACAGGAATGAAATGATCATGTTTTTTCTTCAGACACTTAATTACAATTTTTTAAAGCTAAAACTATTTTATAACAATTTTAGATTCACAGAAAAAATTATGGGAAGGAATGGAGATTTCCCATGTATTCCCTGTCCCAACACTGCACAGACAGCCTCGCCCATTATCAATATGCCCCCCAGAATAGTGCATGTGTTTCCCCGATGACTCTACACGGACATATCATAGTCACCCAAAACCCATAGGTAGCATTCAGCCTCACTCTTGGTGTTCTACATTCTGTGGGTTTGGACAAATGTACAGTGACCTGTATCCATCGTTAGGATGACATGCAGCATATTTTCACTGCCCTAAAAATCCTCTGTGCTCTGCCAACTCATCCCTCCCTCCCCTCCAACCACTGGTGACAACTGAATATTTTCCTTCCTCCATAACTTTGCTTTTTCCAGAATGTCATATAGTTGGAATCATATAGTATGTGGAGTTTTCAGATTGGCATCTTTAACTTAGTAATATGCACTTAAGTTTCCTCCATATCTTTTCATGGCTGACAGCTCATTTCTTTTTAGCACTGAATAATATTCCATTGTCTCTATGTACTACAGTTTATGTATCCAATCACCGACCGAAGGCCAGCTTAGTTGCTTCCAAGTTTTAGCAATTATGAATAAAGCTGCTATAAACACCCATATGCAAGCTTTTGTGTGGACATAAGTTTTAAGCTCCTTTGGGTAAATACCAAGAAGCGTGATTGTTGGATCATATGGTAAAGAGTATTTTTAATTTTATAAGAAACTACTAAACCGTCTTCTGAATCAGCTGTACCATTTTGCATTCCCATCAGCAACTTACGAGACTCATGCACAGGAATTTAAAATTTTTTTTTAAAAACAGTCATTAATATATTCAGAAAGGTAAGTGAAGATATTTGTTAAATGAAACTTTAAATAAATAGACTGCTATAAAAGAGGAATGTTCATACAAGAAAGAGCTCTTATCAATTACTATGATAGCAGAAATATAAGACTCAACATAAGTGTAAATAGAACAAAAGATAAAGAAATGGAAAAACAGCATAAAAAGATAAGAAAATTTAAAGTCCAGAGCAAGAGGCTCAATATCAATGTACCCAGAGTTCTGCAAAAAGAACATAGAAAGGAAGGGAGGAAATAATAACATTCAAGAAAATTTCCCGGAACTTAAGTTTTGAGATTGTGCAGGTCCACTGAGTGACCAGCATAATGTACACCAGCATAATGTACACTGGCACTGACAATAAACACTATAACTTCATCATGAAATTTTATAACACTGGACATTGAAAGAAGATGCCCTGATCCTCCTGATGGAGAATGGAACAGACTTTCCAATAAAGGGGGTGATCAGAACAGCATCTGAGTTCTCAACAGCTGTGTTAGATGATAAAGCCAAGACACGTTGACAATTCTGGGAAAAAAAAGGGTTTTCTAACCATCATTCGGGAGCTGGATGAACTAAAGTATAAGGGAGAAGAATGCTTTCTATAGACATCCTGCATCTTAAAAAGAAAAAAAAAAGCACTCTTCATGAGATCATTCTCCAAAATCTCCTAGAAAATGGGCTTCTCCAAAAAGGGATAATTTAAGAGAGAAGAAGGCAAGGAATCTGGGGAACAGAGGGAGAAAATGGAATCAGTCCCCGGGAAATCATAATGAAACACCCAGGACCACAGTCTAGGCAACAACAGTCCAGTGCATCTGGATGGGAGCATGGGCAGGCTTCGGCAAAGCTGCTTCTCCAATAGGACATGCAGATTATCCGACGCCTTCTTCCTTGTTAAAAAATATATACACAACTAGGGGGAGAATGAGCACTTGTATTTCTGGTAAGTTCATAGGGAGCTAAGCAAATAAATGGCAAAAAAATGAATTCCAGAAAAACAAAAACATGGCAAAAAGGTAAAGTAGTCATTACCTTGCTCAGCTGAGAATAGCATTTGCACAGTCAGATAATGTAAATGCTAAATATCGATCTAAAGGAATTGATAGTATAACTGTACACTGGGTGGCCAGAAAGATGAGAAATCTTTGTGTGTGTGTGTGTGTGTGTACTCACGTAAACACAGCAGGTGGGAGAAAGAAAAGTAAAAGGTAAAATGCTAATATTCTTTAGATAAAAGTCAATAAATGTTAAAAAATGAAAACATGGCAGTATACCTATATTATTTAAAAATATAAGCATAATAACTGAAAGAATGAATTAAGTAGATTAAAAGTAGTTACTCTGAAAAGTGGGAAATAATTTAGGGAATGGGGTGAAGGGTCAGTCATTTTTCACAAAATGTCTTGTAGAACAATTATATGCACACACTTTATGAAGTTGTCCGTGTACATAAAGACTTTAAAATATATCTATATCCTTTGATAAGAACAAAAATGAATTTTAAATGATCTAAATAAAAAAAATTTAAAAGCCCAAAAGGAGATAGGACCTCAATTAACGCTTTGATTTAAATAGCCTAGAATAAGCCCTATTAGCTAAAGATACTGTACTACAGCATAATACACCCCCCAAGGGTGACAAAAATGTCTAAACTCATCACTTTTGACCCAAGGTAGCTGTTCAGAATGATGTGTTTAACAAGATTTTGAGCCTGACTGTTGCCAACACACTCAGTCAACTCAACAGCTACAGCACTTCAGCGGCAGTAGCCTCCTCCTTCACAAAACCACAGGCACACGCTGGCAACAAGTGTAGGTCGAAGTCCACTCCAAAGCACACACTCAGCTTCCATCCTTGCTTCTCATTCATGGGCTCAGGCGTATGCATGTGACTGGTCCTTTCAGAATAGAAGTCTCTATCCCTGGCCCTTATTTTCAGCAGACGCTGACTGGTGTGGCTTCAGGGAGGCGGGACCCACAGAAGGGTTCCAATGCCACTTCCTGCTCTCTCGGGCCACATGGACCATCCAGCCATGGCTCACATCGCCGTAGAAACGTCTGTGCGTGACGGAATACGTCTACCCCAAGGTACGCCCGAGATCTGAAAATAAAAAGCAAATGCCCTCCTCAGGCGGGATCCCCATTATCATGCAATTGGTGAGCTTGCCCACGTGAGCTCTGTTCAGGTGCTTGTACATCAGTGGAGTCGCTATTAAAGTGCCATCAAAGCATTTTCGACTCCACAGAATTAATCATGAAATCTGTTCCTGCCAGCTCACTTATCATATTCGAAATATTAATTTAGAGCAAAATTAAATCGGACACCCACCGACAGCAACATTTTGCCCTTCAGAACTTCCCTTCATATTGATTTATTAACAGCTGCCAGAACCGGGTACTAGAACAATTTATTACTTCTTTCTGGATGTTTCTCTGTGCTTACAAATAGTCCTTGGGAATGGCAGGTGTTATCTGACAGTCTTTCAACAGGAGCAGTTTCCAATTTGCATAACATTTGGGGGGAATCTATTGGGATTTAGGGCAGAAGTTTAATTTTAGTGGCAGTGGCAGTGGGGAGTGATTTGCTTCAAGAAGTTTTAAAGCCGGGGCAGTCATTGGACAGCGGTGGACGTTGGAGATGATATAAAACTCAGTGCATCGCTGCACCCCTCTCTACTGTGACGAGGTGCTGTAAAATGCAGGCAGGGAGCATAGGGTGTCCTTTATGAACTATGTAAATATTCTTTATACTTTCACTATTAAGATCTTAAATGCCTGCATCAGCACTTGAATGCCAGGAGAGTTCAAATCATCAACTCTGACGGGTACATATTCTGAGCCGTAAAAGCAAACAGTCTAATCCTAAAACAAAAGGCCTTTTCTCCGTGGGCCCCGAGAGGAATCACGATGAACACAGGCCTGAGACAATCCTCACAAGGCCCCAATTTTGCAGGCCTGTTTCTGTAAATAATACCACCGACACAGCTCCAAATAACAAGAATCCTCTCTGAGCAACAGGCTTTGTGAGTGCCTACTCCCAGGCATACCATGTTGAATAAGACAGGTGAGCTTTCAGGCAACATCCCTGCTCACGCAGAGCTTACATCCTCACTGAGGCAAGGAGGAGAGTGACAGAAAATAAAAAAGAGCCAATTTTAGATAGTGGCAGGTGCAGTAGAGAAAACAATATTCTGTAAAGCAGGGGTGTCAAGCTCATTTTCACGTGGGGCCACATCAGCCTCACGGTTGCCTTCAAAGGGCCAAATGTAATTTCAACTCCTTAACAGTTAGGGAGCAGTTACATGTATACCATCCTAAAATTACATTCGGCCCTTTGAAGGCAACCGTGAGGCTGATGTGGCCCCCGGTGAAAATGAGCTCGACACCCGCGCTCTAAAGAAATAGAAGGTCCCCATGGCATAGAAAGAAGCTGCATTTCATTTAAGGGCTTAGGGAAAGTCTCTGTGACCAGTTGGGGTAAGAGCATCCAGGGAGAAAAGACAGCCGGTATAAGTTTTTTGTGTTGGAATGAATGAGTTTTTGTACGCATGCAACAGAAACTAAAGCCAGAGAGACTGGCATATGGGGAAGGAAGGGGAGAGTGCTCATATGAGGTCAGCCTGGTAGGGGTCACACCTGTATGGACCTCGTGTACGTATCGTGCGGTTTGTTTTAAAAGATCACTCCCCTGTGGGGAGGCCCTTAAGTTCCATTAGCTTGTGTAAGACCCACCACCGCTCTGTGAGGTCCGTGATGCCCCCCACTTGCATTTCAGAAAAGTTAGCTAGGCAGCTCAGCTCAGTCAAGGACACAACTAGTTAGGGAAAGAGTGGACATCGCCCCTACCCTCAGTGATCTTAACCCCTGTACTATAAGACCTGGAGTGAAGTACAAACACGACATAGTTGTTGGAAGTTCATTCCAGACCCAAGGCAATCAGTACCCAACGTGAAAAGATTCTTTGGAAGGGGATCTGTTACGCCACCATCCACCTAGGCCCACAGTTCCGCACACGAAGTCAGATCTTACTAAGGGACTGCCACCCATCCATTGTTTTTCTGGCTATATATTTGGGGTGGGACATACCCACTCTCTCTCTCTCCTTGACCTGTGATCACTCTGCTGGCTTCTGAACACGACCAAAACGCAGGAGTGGCAGGCTCGCTCCTCATTACTGCCTGTGAATGTGGTTTGTGTCTTCATTTGCTCCGTCCAGATGTCCCTCATCATTACTCGTCCAGTGAGTTCAGCTAGCTGGAGCATTTCCATTACAGGCAAACAAAAATAAACAGTTTGACATTTCTATGCTACTCTCTTAAAGCAACTTTTCCCTTTATGATTTTTAATTCTCTCCCGTATTTTATCAGAACTGAATCATGTGGCAAAAATTAGATCAGGCAAGGATTATATAAGACCTAAATAATAAGAATTGCCTCAAAATTTATTAATGAATACAGCTTGTGCTAACTAATGTTTAATATTTTGTAACTAGGTAACAATTTGGGGAAAACAAAATTTAACTTTCATTTAAATCGAAACGCTTAACAGATATCACCTATCTATCTACTCATTTTTCTGTATCAATCTAATCCATGTAAATTTATTACTAAATTGTTTACCTATAAAAATAAAAAACAATAGTAAAATGCCAAATTCTAATGAAACTGCAATTAGAACCCAATTTAAATAATGACCTGCCAGAGCCTATCAGCTCTTATATTTAGGCGCTGTGACTGGAAGTAGACAAGAAATTTTTTTCCTAAACAAATAAGAAAACAGAAGACAAATTCACACATATAAATTCTCAATCTCTCCCGCATACTAAAGTATCAAAATCCCTGAAATAGACAAGAAGATAAATAAAAGGAAGAGAGAAGGAAATCACAGATCCCAGCCAGGAAATTAACTGTGCTAAGAATAGAGACCTAGGAATTAGAAGGCATTGTTCTACCTCTGAGTTGTCACGCGAGACATTCAACCACACTGCCCCGTGTTCTGCCCATTACATGGGGCTAATAGTACCACTTACGACCTGCTCTACTTCGTTACTATTTAAATGAAGTTTACTCTTCTCTCTCTCAATCTCCTTGTCTCCCAGCTTGCTGTTGGCTATCTAGTATCCATGAAAGCAGGTGCCAAACACTCACCTATCAACATAAATCATATACTATTGGAATATTTTTTTCAGATCAAAGCTAATGCAAAATCTGTGGTGATGAAAATGTCAAAATTTTAACATTTAAAAAGACAGGATTGGTGGTACCTATTGTTCATTTTGCCTTAGGCTCCAGCATGGCAGCGTGCTTTTTTTTGTTCTCCACATTGATTTCAATTTTTAAAAATGTTGTACTTAAGCTTTGCACAGTGGCAGTATCGTAGCCAATGAGGTTTATCCGAGGTGTGATTATTGCTAATTGAAAGATGTTGTANTGTCTCCCAGCTTGCTGTTGGCTATCTAGTATCCATGAAAGCAGGTGTCAAACACTCAACTATCAACATAAATCATATACTATTGGAATATTTTTTTCAGATCAAGGCTAATGCAAAATCTGTGGTGACGAAAATGTCAAAATTTTAACATTTAAAAAGACAGGATTGGTGTTACCTATTGTTCATTTTGCCTTAGGCTCCAGCATGGCAGTGTGCTTTTTTTTGTTCTCCACATTGATTTCAATTTTTAAAAATGTTGTACTTAAGCTTTGCACAGTGGCAGTATCGTAGCCAATGAGGTTTATCCGAGGTGTGATTATTGCTAATTGAAAGATGTTGTACGTACGTATCCTTTACCCTGACGACGGATATGTTGGTCATCATTAAATGTGGTGTGCTAGGTAATTGCTTCACTGCCCGACCCCTTATACACCTCACTCCAGCCTGTCTTGTTCACCAACTAATTCCCAAGGAACTCTGAAGACACTAGTTTGTATTATGGATGCAGAGTTAAAGAATAACAGAGAGAAATCACTAAATTAAGTGTGAAAACAGAAAATGTTGCAAAAAACCTGTTCATGGGGCCTGTTGTGCTTGTCTCTATACCTGCCCTCTGTTTCTGCACTGTAGGATCCCAGACGGGAGCTCACTGGGTTCACCAGGTGCGACAAGAAACCCGCCAAGTACTCCATGGCGTTTGGAGTCTTCCTTGGTGATGTCCAGGGTCAACTCCATGCAGTGTGAATTTCCTCTTGACCACCTCGCTGCTCTTCCCCCCCGTCGTGAGCGCCTTCAGATGCTTCTGAAAACTTGGGGCCTATGCATTCAGGTTGCAGAACTAGCTTCTCCCCCCGCGAGAACTGGCTTATCGAAAAAGTTTCCCAAAAGGAAAAGGAGCTTGACCTTAAGAAGAAATCTCTGAACTAATTATACTCTTCGACATTCTGCTATAAAATATTTTTAAAAGATTGTATTTATTTCTAGAGAGAGGGGAAGGGAGGGAGAACAAGAGGGAGAGAAACCTCAATGTGTGGCTGCTTCTTGAGCACCCCCAACTAGGTACCTGGCCAGCAACCCAGGCATCTACCCTGACTGGGAATCGAACCAGAGACCCTTTGGTTCTCAGGCCAGCACTCAATCCACTGATCCACCCCAGCCAGGGCTGCTATAAAATATTTATAAATGTGCTAAAAACATAATGTACATTATAAGGTTCAAAAAGATTTCCTTCAGGAGCCTTTGTGCTATCTGAAATTGATAATTATCTGTCTCCTCACACATTTCCTAATGCCAGCAAAAACTTCTACCTAAGGTAATACAAGTAGCTTTCTCTCTTTCAAGTTATTTTCTTATTTTTAATGGTTACCTTAGCTCTGATCCTTCATCCTTCCCTGTAGCAAATATTTATAGGTTTTTCTCTTGATCTCTGTGGGAATGGAAATACATGGAGCAAAACCCTAGGACACCCACATGGGGTCCAGAAGAGAAAGCCTGGCCCAGGCACGGGGCTCATAATGCCTGTGATCAGCAACGCAACCAGAAGGCTCCCTGTCCTGTACCTCTCTCTTCCGTTATCACCTTGCCTTCCCGGCTCTGACCTTGTCCTCTCGCTCACGAGGTCCTCTGTGGTGTCAGAAAGCCCAGAGATGCAATCCATCATCATCTACCCAGCTCAAAAATTGTATCTTAGTCAGACCCATGGTTGCTTTTGCCATGTACAGTAACAGATTCATAGGTTCCGGGCATTACAACGCAGACATCTTTGGGAGTAGGACGAGGCCTTGCTATCCTCTGGCTACAACAGAACCCTGGCCATGCACTCAGGCAGAGCGGATCCACAGAGCGTGTTAGAACAATGCTGTACGTGTAGTGAGTTGGAGGAAACTGTACTTGCCAGAAACGGCCCCGGGAAGGAATTCTGTCTGGTTAGAGAGAATCCTTAGAGGGGAAGCGACTTAGAGAACAAAAGCTGGGCGCTAAAGAAGACTCTTCTTTGCAAAGTGGACCCGAGGCAACCGGGGCATCCTTCTCTGCCCCTTCCAACCCCAGGCTCCATCCCTTTCTGAAGAAACAATGAATAGTCATTGAAACAATATTTGCTGAGAAGGACCCCAAACCACCAGCCGGGGCAGAGGGCCCACAGATCCCTGGGGACGACCTATCCCTCTGTTATGAATTTCCTCATCAGTCAAATGGAGATAAAGCTGTTCCTCATATGTTGTTGAAATGCAATATGTGAAATGTGTAAAAGAGTGCCAGACACATTGTGTGTGCTTAAGACTCCTAGCTACACTTCTTGGGCATTATTGTTCTTAGAGCCGGGCCATCTGGCTTTGGTGGGCTGTGTGTTCTTCGAACCCCAGTATCAGTCATCTCTGCAGGGGCTAGACCTTCACTGTCCAACACAACAGCTGATAATCACGTTTGGCTACTTACATTTACATGCAAACGAATTACAGTTACACGGGAATCCATACTGACCGCATTCCAAGTGCCCAGCAGCTGCCCGTGGCTGGTGCTCACCTCATTGGACAGTGCAGATGGGGATCGCTTGCATCATCACAGAAAATGCTACTGCACGGCCTATTCGACAAACACCCCAGTGTCATGGAGTTCTGCACGATTTTTAGAGGAGTTACAGAAAGTTTAATGTACTCATAGAATCACACACATGTGGCGGTCATAGTCCTTTCCTGATCAAGCTTAAAACCAGAATGGAGCTGAAATCAAAGGAATGGCATTGTTTTAAACCTTAGGATGACTACATAATTTGGGCTTTGAGGTTTCCGATATTGCGATCAAGAATTTTTTTTGTTTTGTTTTGTCTCCACCCTCTGGTATGAGCCAGCCCAAAAACTATTAACCTCCTTAAGGTGACAACACCCTTCTCTCACCATCTTGAAAACTCTGGCCAGATTAGGTGAGGCAAGAAAAGAGGACATTTATCATCCAGGTCACGCTCACATTATAAAGGACAAACAGTGTGCTCCAATATGCTGACTCTCGGCACACCACCGGTCATCGCTCTAACGTTTTCAACACGCCACATATTCTCTAGCTAGTCCCCATGGGAAGGCAGAACTCACCCTTCCCATTGGTCTTCGGTACACAGAGCTCAAAACGTAAGCTAAAGCCAGCATGGAAGGTGTGTCACCACCCAATGTTCCTTACTCCCAGCAGACCTTGCTCATCAATCCATCACGTCCTCCTCACTGACCCGGCTGTGACATCAGAATCCCTCTCCACACAAGGCTCTAGGTAGCAACTACCAAACAGTAGACCCTGACATTTGAGTTTAATCCTCCTTGTCATTCCTGAGTCAGACGGTGTTTGGTAGACAGAAAGAATCAGACAAAAGCCAACTGTCCCATGTAAACAATGCTACTTTCTTAGGGTAAAACCATGCTTCATTTTGTTTTCCCTCTTTCTATTTTAGTATAAATGGTCTTTAACCAAGAACTCAGTGGAGCAACAGTGCCACCCAATGGCCGGTTAGGTTAGTTTTGCATTTAACTTCCCATTCTGACATAGAAACTGTCTTCCACGGATAAAAAAATGGGAACTAGAATTGGCTATTAGCTGCTTAAGCCGTTATTATTCACCGTTTTTCGGAATGATAGATACACAAAAGGTAGGAGGCATCCCAAGAAATGGAATTGTCTTAAAACAAAACCTCCAGCACTTTTCTGCTATGAAATCAAACAGCCCAAGGAAAAGAAAGATTCGATGTGTATTTACAACGGGACAGAAGGGATTTTCTGTCGTCGGTCATTTGTAAGTCAGTGGAACGAGCAACAGCTCCCCAACAGCTCCCCACCCCGCAGTGAGCACACTTTTGGTTTTAGAGGGGGTTTTTTTGCATATTTTCTAATAAATCAGTGTGATAAACATACCCTACCCAAAAGATTAGAGTCGGTATATGTATTGCATCATTTCATATGCAAAAAGAAGTAAACAGCTATGGCAAGNAAACCTCCAGCACTTTTCTGCTATGAAATCAAACAGCCCAAGGAAAAGAAAGATTCGACGTGTATTTACAACGGGACAGAAGGGATTTTCTGTCGTCTGTCATTTGTAAGTCAGTGGAACGAGCAACAGCTCCCCAACAGCTCCCCACCCCGCAGTGAGCACACTTTTGGTTTTAGAGGGGTTTTTTTGCATATTTTCTAATAAATCAGTGTGATAAACATACCCTACCCAAAAGATTAGAGTCGGTATATGTATTGCATCATTTCATATGCAAAAAGAAGTAAACAGCTATGGCAAGCCTTATAAACTATTCCATAGTTTAAAGGGAAGCAGAATCTACATTTCCCAAATCGGAGACCACTCAAGCTTTGAGATTCAAGTAAGCAAAATAAACCTGAGCTGTTGGCAGTGTAACATCAAAGCTCTAACTCTTTCAGCGGAAGAGGTGAGTAATAGACTTTCCTGGTTGGATGGTGCTGGGCTTTTATGACCCCGTCTTTGTGATCTGCATAGCTCACTGAACACTTGGAACTGAAGGTGAACGGAGCCCCCAGGCAGTGAGGTTGCCCAGATGCTTTCTCCCTTGGAGGGACTAACTCAAAAATGAGCCATCCCCACAGCACTTAAGACCAAGGAAAGAAAAAAAAAAAGGCCCACTCTTTTTAACTTCCAATCAATCAGAGTGCTTATAAAGCCTTTTTTTTTCAAACTACATTTATGTTCCAACAGTCGAACCAAATGAGCTGGTTCTGGGTTGCTCTGATCTTTTTTTTTTAATGCATAAAAAGCGGACACCAAAAATATGAATTACTATTTACTAGCAATTGCTATGATTAATCACTTTTGAAGAAAACCAAAATTCCCAATCTTGCTTCCATTTCTGGTCAAAAGGCTTTTTGTCCAGAACTTTTTTTATTCAACCTTTGTCTTCTTATTTCACTTAGTTTTTTTTTCAGTGACTTGGACTGTGTTTTGCTGATAAATATAATTAATTGGAAAAAGACTCTGGCTTTGAAAATGAAATGTATACGCTGAACAGAGACACATAGGAAATATTTTGTTTAAAGACCAAAAATCACCCCAAGTGAATCTGAGAAGAACAGTCCATTAAGCTCATGTTTCTTCACTGAGTCAGCATGTAGGATCTTCAGTTAAAACAAGTTCCATGGTTTGTTTTCATATTTTTGAGTAATAATAATTTTTTGCTTAGAGTGATGAAATTGTAGAAACTAATTCAATCTGAGACAGGATAATGTGGGCTGTCAGTGTGTGAGATTTTAGATCAGCAGAACCATGCTTGAATCCCAGGTCATCCACAAATTATCTATGTGAAATGAATGAGCCTATGAGCCTCGATGCCCTCATCTGTTAGATGGACTCACCGATACCACGAATTCATAATACTCTTAAGAGGATTACTGAGTATTGTCTATGGTGAAAAGAGAGAATATCCAGAGACTGTTAAGTCCTCCAACGTAACTGGAGTGGCAAGAGATGCGAGCAGAAAGAAGAAACTGAAGTCAGAAAGTAACTGTGCCTCACAAATGCAACCCTAGCAGCTTCCTGGAAAGTGGTCTCAGAAGCAAGCCAGAAGCAAAGAAGGAAACAGAGGAAGACCGTGGGCTCTGGGGTCCAACCACCTAAATTTTAATACAACTTCACCAGGTCTTCGCATCATGATTATCCCCCTCCCAATCTTGGTCTTCTCATCTGTAACTGGAGAACGGGAATAGCACCTCCCCAGAACTATGGGGGAACAGCTGAGCTAAGACACATATAGGTAGCTCTTCCACATGACAGAGTGTCAGAGCTAAGGGTGAGGCTTTAATATGCCAAACCAGACACAGAGCTCACCTTTGCTGGAGTCCAGATGCTCCATACGTGGCTGTGCGTGTGCTTATTTTCACCAAGGGAGGCAGGGTTTCTTTATGAACTGTCTGTGGGACACAGAACCAAAGGGGACACAATCTGTAGAATCTATCGTAAGTGCCTGAAATCCCTAAGTCTCTTTTAAACCTAGTGATTCTTTGCTATAAATGCTGTTCACACTTCTCAGGTGGAAGGAATCAGGGAGATAATCCCGGTCTTCGAGGAGGAGGAATTCTAGTTCAGAAGACAGACTTCACCCATGAAATGTCAGGTGAGGGGGCGCAGAGCAAAGACTTGGAGAGGCACCATGCCCTGTAGCCAAGACTACAGACTCGGAGCCAGCCTGCCCCTCCTTGATGACCAGCATTTCCCTGCAGGACCCCTCAGGACTCTGTGACTTGAGGCAAGGTACCTCACTCTACTACCCCTTACTTTTCACACCTGCAAAAGAAGGTTAATAATAACATTTCCCTAACAGAGGTGTTGCGTGGAATGAAGGAGCTAAAGCGTCTGGAGCATATTCAAGGCTAAATGACTATTTACTACTCATATTACTTCTCCTACTACTCATAAAGGTCCACGAATAAAGGCGCTGCTGGGGCATGATGTGTTCCCGAAGGTTTCTGGTATCAGAAAGCTAACATGGAATGAATACCATCCATAACACAGTCATCCCAGTGGGATCTGGGGCAGCACCTGTGTTCTGCAGGATGAATTTTCACAAACACCTATCAAGAGACTCAGATCACTAAAGTCAGATTTTCCCGAGGAATGAATTCACATCAGGTAAGATGTTACCCATGGAGGAGATTTTAAAAGCTTTGCATTTGCAGAGCTCTCTGAATGTTTGGCTTTGTGGGTCTGTGTCGCTCTGCACGTTAGAGACAGGTTGGGAAGGTGTCAGGAAGGTGTGTTTTTCCTGGTTGATAAATAAGAGTGCAGAAATTGCAAGCAAAGGACTGCACAGCAGACTCTTTGGTCACAGTGAGCAGGATACTTACCCCTCCCTGCAAGACGTGAGGCTGGAGGCAGGTTACCTGACCCCTCAAAACTGTCAGAGATCAGACAAGTGCTGAGCTGTTTGAATCCAATGATGTTCATGTACTCTCAGAATAGTAATTCATCTTTAGGCTTCGTGTGTGTGGCCAGACACTGTAAACTAATAGAGCTGGACCAGTCGGCAGGAGGGGTGGGGGTGGGGGTGGGGGGCGGGTAGGGGCGGGTAGGGGCAGGGACCTTGCAGTTGCATTTTGTTTGGTGATAGGGTGTTTAGTGTTTGATATGTGGATACTTCTCAGAGCATATACACTTGCCATTGGCCACAGATGGTCCCTCCAGTCTGTTACTCTACAGTCTTTACCAAGCTGGATTTTCTCATCTCTCTCTCTCTGCTCTTTCCTGGCTTTGAAATTTTTGTCTCCTGGTAGGCAAATAAAACTATTTGAAATGAGTCCTGAGGTTTGAAATGATTGACGATGTGGCTTAATTCATCTTACAGTCTCTGTGAAGCTGGCTGAGAGGCCTCATCGGAAACGCCAGCTGTCTTGATTGTCAGTGACTTCCCCAAAGGCTGGGTAATAAACACATTTCAGGCTGCTACTGGGCTGCTATGGAGGAGAAAGAGAGCGTGTATCTGTCCTGTGGCCTGTATCCCTTGCTCCCAAAGTATAATCCAGCGAGTATAAATAACGCATTAACGATCTTTTCCTGCACTGTCCAATATGGTAGTCAGTCCCTAGCCACACACAGCCATTTAGCAATGGAACCGTGACTAGTCCAATATGAATTACGCTGTAAGTATAAAATATACATCAGACTTCAAAAAGTTTTAAGGAAATACAATGTAAAATACTCCATTAGTAGTTTTTAATACTGATGGTGTAATATAATGATGATCTTGATATACTGAGTTAAATAACGTATATTATTAAAATTAATTCACCTTGTTTTTACTTTTTTAGTATTTCTTGAAATATTTCATTTATTTACTTCTTGGAGAGAGGGGACGGGAGGCAAAAAGGGAGAAAAACATCAATGTGTGAGAGACACATCGATCAGTTGCCTACCATACGCCTCCAAATGGGAACTGGCCTGCAACCCAGGCACATGCCCTGACTGGGAATCGAACCTGCAGCCCCTTGATTCACAGGCCAGTGCTCAATCCACTGAGCCACACCAGCCAGGGCTGTTTTTTACTTTTTTAATGTGGTGCTAAAAAATTTGAAACCACGTATGTCTCATATACTTCCATTGCATATCACTATTTTATATTATACGTTAATGATGTAGTAATATTTGAAGTGAGTCCTGATGCTCACTTACATTATTTACACAATTAATGAACTGTAGGCCCCACCAAATTCTTATTTCAGTCAAAAAAATCATTCCTGTTAACAGCTGATTGGAAAAAAGATGAAAATTTCCAGTAGAGATTCTCTTGACCTATACCCACCCCCCGCAATGAGTTCCTATCTCATCACACACATATACCACCTGGGAGGCACTGCTGTGGACCAGCCCGCAGGCCAAACCCAGCAGCTGTCCTCATATGGCTGCGTGTTGGTCCCTTTGCATGACAAGAGCACAGCAGTGACTGGCAGAGAGGGTCCCCAAAGTCCAAATTATTTACTCTCTGGTCCTCTCCAGAAAAAGTTACTGAGTCCTGCTCTAGAACACCGATTCCAAATGGATTTTTCTCAATTAATGCTCACAACAGATCAGTTTATAGAGGCAGAAAGCTGCTTCGGACAAAATGCGAATCGTAAGTACTAGAAAACACTAACACATTCTGAAATAAAACAGAGTTTTCTAGCTTCTAAAAAACTTCCAATAGGTTTTTTTGGGGGGTGGGGGGGGGTTAACCATGCTTTGTAAAATTAGATCCTGGAGTGATGTAAGAGACTGAGGGTTATTTGAGGCTTTAGTGAGCAATTATTTGCACTGCGAAAAATTCCCTCAAACATCATGTTTTACTGACGGCTTTCCAACCTAAGAATGGACATTTGAATTAATGATAAGTTCCTGAGAATGTCCCTTCACTGGTCATAAGCATCCAAGCATCCCAAACTTTCAGCTGCTGAATTAATATTTTTGTAAGTTTGAGAAATTGAGAATATTATATTACCACCTTCAGCATAACATGTCATTATTTCCCTTATCAGTTGACTCTAAAGGTCCTGGTTTTTAAAACTCATTCGAGAAAGCACCTGGTTTGCGGTTTACAGACCACCATACAAAAAGCACAGAGCCACTATGTCGAAACGGGAATTACACTGAGAAAAGCAACTTCTGGAGGTCGAGACAGCATTGTTCCAGCCTCCTAAGGCCTAGTCATCACATTAAATATTGCAGATGTTCATTTCCCAATTTCATTAGCTTTCTTATTGCTTAAAAATAGAAAGAAAAGAAATTACAATTCTAATTGTGACTCAACTTAACTAGTTCAAACTGATTTACATATGAACATCTGAGAAGCCTTGAAAACTCAGCAGCCATTGAGAAGTCTACTTGAGAAAGAGATCACAACTCCTTAGAGGAAGGAAAGGTGCTTTATAGTCTAACGTCTCCTTTTGAACCGTATATCACTTTTTCTGCTTGAAATTCATCTGAATGCAGAAATCAAGCTCGGCTCCTTTTGTTGGCAACACTCCAAATATTTTGACAGTTATTTGAATACCATATTGACAAGCCCATTATATTTGCTGGCCCTAAAACAAATAATTTCCGCATAGCCTAAGCTTTAAACCTCTTTAGTACAAATTATTAAAAGATTATAAAGTGTTTGTCTGTGAATTTTGAAAGAGAGGGATTTGTGACTTCTTCCAAAAAAAGGAAAATATTTGAATAGCAGCTATAATTCTAGTATATTCACAAATCAGTCATTAAAATGCATGGAGCAGAGTTGTTGCAGCTGTATATGGCTTTTATTATTCAGACGGCTAAATGGGTGAAACATATATTTTAATTTAATGTATAATGCACAACTCAGAAGGAACCAGAACAATTCTTCCTCCCCTCCCTTTCTTAGAAAGAAGCCAGAGATCCTTCAACAGGCTGGTGATAATTTCTCCTGGACAACAGCCAGCTGAGATTTATTGAATGTGCTAACATCTCTTCATAAAACATTGCAAGAGCTGGCAGAAGGTTAGTCAAGAAATCAGCCCATAACATTTCTACTTTTATTCATATATTTTTCAAGGGGGATTTAATTGCTAAGCCTTCAGCTCTGGTTACCAATTATGGCGCAATGGGAACTCCAGCTCCTATAGGAAGCTAACAAAGACCTGTCTTCCCATTTCATGTTTATGGGAATAGAAGACCTGGGTATGGGGAGGCGGAACCCTTGGAGTCTGGACTGCAGGGAGTTATAAAGCAACACCTGGGTGTTAATCACAAAGGGGATGAAAAGGTGAGGGGTTGTTCTCATTTAGTGATCACGGCAAGTCCCTGAAGGTATGTTTGGAAGCAAAACAAAGTACATGATATGACGGTTTTCAAAATTTATTGTGATTCCTTTCTGATTTTCAGTGATTTTTTTTTTTTTTTTTTTTGCCTGGAAGGCACATACTTGGAGAACCCTGTTGTCTACTTAACTTGTTCTCCAGTCCTTGGAATGTCCCCTTGAGCCTTCCTGAAAAACAAAGTCCCTCCCCTTACATTTTGGGACAAACAGAATCCCATTTATAGCTTCTCATAGCTCCAGGAGTACTTGCAATCTATTCTATTTCTTTGCTGAAAAGTAAGGTTCTCTCAGATGCAATTTATTCCTTTCTTAAGGTATCCAACAAGCTCTCTTTGGAGTCCTGAACTCAACTTCTACGGCACAAATCTCTGTGGTAGAGTTTAACTAATTTATTGTGTTTAATCAGAGACTATGAAAAATAATTGTCTTGCGCCTTTCCACATCTAGAGATTTATACCAGTGCTCGGTCTTAGAAAGGACAGTGCTGAACTTCATGTCAGTTATGTTGGCTATTGCATGTAGTCAATTCAGGACCATACCAACGGGGGATTGTATCTCTTAGCATTATGGGTAATTTCACCACAGAGAGGAACAAATTAGGGCTGAGAGTTGCATGGTCTTAGGAGATCCTGCACTGGACTTATTGAATTGCTGAAGCAAGCTGTGACACACAGCAGCCTTCAAAGCTATGACTGTCAAAGGACTCTCTGTGCTCTGTCAGAATACCCCTGCTTTGCAGGAGACACCTGCAGGAGTCTACAGGCCTTTTCTTATCTTCAAGATGTCCAGGTTGAACACAGAGGCCTACAGTATCTTCTAATTTTGTATCTTTTTTAGGTCATCCATGATATAACCCCATCACTCCCCCTATCGAGACTATTTCTCAAACATCCTCAGTGTTTATGCGTATGTTATCTCCTACTTTCTCAAAGGGTTTTGAGGTGGTCTTATTAAAAGGGAGACAAATCTTGTGTCTGTAACAAAATATGTAAAAGGAATTCAGGACCATGGGGAGATAGAACATATAAATATGCTGCCCCTTCCAGCTTATATAATTGAAATTAGACTCCACACAGGACTTGATGCTTCTTGCTGAAGTACAAGAGGAACACACACCGAGATCCACACCAACGGTTTCTTTCCTTCACTTCTAAAATATATTTATCCTTGTTGGCCATATCCATATGACGTTGTCACCCAATCGTCTTATATATTCAAAGTTCATCATTTTATCACATCAACTTTATTAAAAAAGAAAAAGGGAGGTGAATATTTCATCTCTTACTGAAAGTTTAATATATCTTCCTTTATTTATTCGAGAGAAAAAAATGGATCCTCATCTCTTCCAAGACATGGCAGGCACCTTTGCTATGTGTTTTATTCTACTTCTGGATCTTTCTTCACAATTACCTATTTCTTTGGCACCCCACCTCCCTCTCATCTTTTCCCTTCTGTCTATGAATATCACAAAGTCTCTCCTATAAGGAAAAGCTTTCTTCACTCAGCCTCATTTTTAAGCCTAACACCCCCCATCTTTCTGCCTCTTTGTCATTATCAGACTCCTTAAATGAATAGAATATTCTCACAGACTACTCACTTTTGCTTCCTCAGTTCTCTGAATACTACTGTCAGAGCTCCTTGACTGGTAGCTTCAAAACCTTGACAATGACTCCATTTGCCCAACTGAGAAGCTCCTCTCTCTCATCAGTCTAGTTCTGAAATAGCTGAAGTATCTCAACTCCTGCCCCAATTTCTTTCTCCTTTTACGGAAGCTTTGTCTTTATTATTATCAGGGTTCACTTTCAAAGCAAAAGTTGGATCATATTGCTTGGAAACTCAAGATCTTTCTTGGCTGAATTTTACCTCGACTTTGGATACTCATTCTTTGAGACCAGATTACCCTGCTACCAAAGCCAGGCAAACACACCATAAGAAAAGACAACTGGAGGCTAATATCCTTGATGAATAGAGATGCAAAAATTCTCAAGAAAATACTGCCATAAACCAAAACTAAGTGAGATTTACCCCTGGGATACAGGAGGATTCAACATTTGCAGACCAATTCACATGATGCCCTACATTACAAATGAAGGATAAAAATCACGTGAAAATTTCAGTGAATGCAGAAAAAACATTTGACAAATTCAACACCCTTCCATGATGAAAATTATAAACAAATCACGTTTAAAAGGAATGTAGTTTAAAATAATAAAGGCCACATATGACAAGTCCTCATGTCCAAAGAAGAAGCACAAATAGCCACAGATACTTGGAAAGGTGCTCCCCATCACTAATCATCATGGAAATGCACATCCAAACCACAGTGAGACATCATCTCATCTGTTCCAAAGGTTATCACCAGAAATACAAGACATGTGCTAGTAAATGCCGGGTAGGAGGTGGAGAAAAAGGGGCCCTCGTGTGTCATTGGTGAGAATGCACGATGCTATAGCCATGATGAAAAACAGTATGGTGGTTCCTCAAAACGTTAAAATACATCATTCCATGATCCTGCAATGCCACTTCTGGGTACATATCCAAAACAACTGGAATCAGGATCTTGAAGAAATATTAGCATTCTAATGTTCACTGTAGTATACTATTCATCCTAAACTATTCATGTGGAAACATCCTAAAAGTTCACCGATGGATGAATGAATAAAGAAAATGTGGAATGTAGAGACAGTGCAGTATTGAAACCACATCTTGAGGTATATACAACAACATGGATGAATTCTGAAGGCTCAGTGCTAAGTAAAATAGCTAGTCACAGAAGGATAAATACTGCATGATTGCACTTTTGTGAAGCATATAAAACAGTCAGACTTACAGGAGTAGAGAGAGTAGAATGGTTGATGCTAAGGCTGAGGAGGAGGGAGAGGGGAAAATAGGTAGTTGCTAATCAATGGGCATAAAGTTTCAATTTGGCAAGATCAATAAGGTCTGAAGGTCTGCTGTACAACATTGTGCCTGTAGTTAACACTATTGTGTTGCATACTTACAAGTTTGTTGAGAGAGTAGATCCCATGTTAAGTGATCTTACCACAATACATTTTAAAGAAAACTTATGAGGTAGCTTTGATATTATCATTTCCTTATTGGGAAACTAAGGTCTAAAGAGATAAAATACTTTGTATGAAATTCCATAGCCAGTCTGTTTCAATGTTGTTTATTTATTTCATTCTTCAGATTCCACCTATAACTGAAATTACAATGGCATTTGTCTTATTCTGACTGATTTATTTTACTGAGCATAACACCCTCTAGGTCCATCCATGCTGTCACAAATGGTTCCCATTTTATTTTTTATGGCCAAGTAATATTTCACTGTATATATGTACCACAGCTTTTTTTGTCCATTTGTCTGTTGATGGGCACTTGGGTTGCTCCCATAGCTTGGCTATTGTAAATAATGCCGCAATGAACAAAGGAGTGCGTGTGTTTTTTCATATTAGTGTTTTGGGTTTCTTTGGATAAGTCCCCAACAGTGGAATCGCTGGGTCATAAAGAGAGAACAAGGTGGTTGCTGGAGGGGAGAGGGTTTGAGCAGTAGTTGAAAGAGGTAAAGGGGCTAAAAAGCACAAATAGGTAGTTACAAAATAGTCACAGGGAAGTAAGTAAAGTATAGGAAATAGAGTCAACAATACTGCAAGATCTCTGCACCATGTCAATGGGGTACTGGAAATATTGAGGCAACCACTGTGTATAATCACCGAGCAGTACAGCCAGAACCAATACATAATAATAATAACAATAATAATAATAAACTGAATCAAAGAAAAAGGAAAAGATTCCATAGCCATTTAGTAATAGAGTCTATTAAGTTGCAGCATGAATTGTGTGCATCTATCCACTTGGCTAAAAAAATATGGTAGCATCAGAAAATGTTTTTTTCTACTGTTATTGATCTATTTATCTTGTTTTATGACATGAACAAAAATGTTTTAGGGAGGCAATGCCTACGTCTGTTTTCTGACAAAGTTGTGAACCTCCACTCAGATCAAAAAAGTAAGGAAGGGCCCTGGGGGTGGCTCAGTTGTTTGAAGTGTCATTCCATACACCAAAAGGTTGTGGGTTCAATCCATGCTCAGGGCACATACCTAGGTTTCAGGTTTGATCACTGGTGGGGGCCTGTACCCAGGTTGTGGTTTCTGGTAGGGGGATGCATACGGGAGGCGACCAATGAATGTTTTTCTCTCATATCAATGTCTCTCTCTCTCCCTCCCTCCCTCCTTTCCTCTCTCTCTAATCAAGAAATATATCCTCAGATGATGATTTTTTTTAAAAAAACGAAAAATCAAAAGAGGAGAAGGCGGTGACATTGGAAAAGGAGTTTGAAAGTACCTGCAGTCTTTACATATAAGATCTGTCCAGAATATATCCAGCCATTTAACATGAAAGAGACATTTCTTGAAGAAGATATAAGATACAAGAAACATTGTATATAGGACAATGATGCCTCAGTCCCTTCAAAGTAGGCACCTTGGGACATCACACAGTTCTCCCAATCGCCATCAGCTGCCCCATCATATTTTCCTGGATCTCACTGACAGTCTGATATTTCTTCCCTTTCAAAGGTGATTTTTAGTTTTGGGAAAAGCCAGAAGTCACGGGGCACAAAATCTGGGCTGTAGGGGTGCTGAGTCACTTGGGTGATTTGGTGTATTGCAAAAAACTAGGCACAAGACACGAGGCATGAGTAGGCACACTGTTGTGACGAAGCTGCCGGTCACCAGTGGCTCATAGCTGTGGCCTTCTGAATAATCCAAATAGTTTCCGCAGAGGAATGTTCAAGTTTAATGGAAAATGTGATGCATATTTGTTGCTCTACTCACTCAGTCATTTTTAATTCGATGGCCACGCAGTACAAATACTCACTCAACAGTGTCTACCACCCCTACTGACTAGCACAGTAAAGTCATTGTTGTTCACGCATGCGTATTCCAGTCCACTCCCCTTGGCTGCCAGGGAACAACGTTGTGGTGCAAACCGTTCTCATTATATTCACAATGGCTGGACTTGTTCTGGACAGACCTCATCGTGTACACTGTGGAGTTTCTCCTACTAAGAATCTAAATGAAAGCCCTGAGACCAGGTTTCATTTTCAAGTTTGTCTGATCCTGACTCTGCTATTAAGTCTAGTCTATATCTTGGTACAGTACCTACTTTGATGTCATGCTTGATTAATGTTTTGTTCTAATTAATAATAAAGTAGGAAAATCAGAACCTTGAGATTTAAATTCTCTATCCCATTGTCTGTCCCCTTCAGCCTGACTGAAACCACGTTCATTATCTTTCTGCAATTAATTCCTTATTCCTCGGGGTCATGCCTGCTGTCCCAAGGGACAAACTTCCTGAAAGGAGGACTCCGTCAAGATGATTAGGTCACACTGAACTCACCAATTAAATAGTAGTTAGCTATTGATTTCTACTAAGAAACATAAATGATGAGCAGACCCTTTACAGACACAGCTGTCGTTCTAAGAGGTTGCTGTTTTATCGTTCTATTTCTAGAGAATTACTTGGCATTTCCTTAAGGTCAGATGGGATAGCACAGTGCTACCTATTGAGAATAAATCTGTATCTTATCACCATTTGAGAGTGCTTTCAGGGCCATTGCTAACGCTCATCATATAGACACAAATATTAAACTTCACATATGAATAATGCAGTGTTACAAAGGAAAGTATGCCATAATTACCTCACTATTTGAATCTCTTTAAGGCTCCACCAGAGTTTTCTCTTTCCCTCTCTCTCTCTGATATAGACGTGTGTGTGTTTATGCATATCTATACACACATGTGGATGCATGCATTCTGTATATGAACTGTCTCTCATGGACAAACATTCCATGTTCTCAGGACCAAAAGTGTCTAATCACCCTATAGGGAAATTATTTATGAAACTATATGAACATAGGCTGATGTTGATTTTTAAAAATTGGTATAATCAGTATAGCTTCATTAACTGCATCTCTCTTTCTCTTAAAACACGTTTCTAGTTTTTGCATAATATTAGAAATAGATAGTTTTAGGCAGATTTGAAGCTCCAAGCAAATGACACAAAACTGTAAGTACATGTGTGTACATGATACTGGCAGGATATGAAAGGATTTAGGGTGACACATTACAACTGCTTTTGTCAGGTAATATGGTTATTTCATGTAATATAGTGAAAATATGCAAAACTTATAAAATCAGGATCTCATATCAATAAATGCTCAGTATAAAGCTAAATAGCAATTAAATTCAATTTAAGAAAAATATTGTAGGTACTGATAATTTTTGAAGGCAGTACAAAAATATTAGTGGTGGGTGTAGAGTTAGAAAACATTAAATTCAGAAGAGAGAGTACCAATAATAGTTAACATCTATAAAGCACTTTCTAAGTGCCAACCACTATTTTGGGGCCATGAATTTATTTCGTGTCTGAAACAACTCTAAAAAATGGATACCATTTTTGTCTTTATTTGGGGGGAGAAAAATTACATCTAAATGGATGGCCCAAAGTCGCAATGGAAATATGGTTCTAGTTTCCTTTTTCTTAACTTCTAGATCACATTCTTTTCATTTTTCATAATACTCAATTCACCAGGGAAGGACAAAAACAATGTAAAACTTAACTTGTAACCATAAAAAAAGAAGACAAGCAATAAGACATCAGAGAGCACGTTACTGGGACCCCCATGCTCCATGCAGTTCTCTCCTAACGGGGCTCATTCCTTAGCTGGTCTAAATACTGAACAGATGGAATTCTCCTCCAGAGTATCTACGTTATTTTGTAATTTTTGGAGCAACTCAGAAATACGCTGAAAAGCTGTCTTTTCTGGACAAACATTCTTTGTTCTTGGGACCAAAAGGTATCTAATCAACCTACAGAGAAAATTATTTCTGGATTGATACACAATCTGAGCATGGCTATCCTAAGCAATCAGTGACTATCATTCTTATGACTTCCACTTATTGTGCCTTGTCCATGTGCTAGACCCTGGTTAAATTCTTTTACTGCATAATACTATTTACTTCCTGCAGCAAGTGAAGTGGTTATTATATCCCCATTCTACAGAAGAAGGTTTGAAGGCTTCGAAAAGTTAAGCATCTTGTCCAAGCTTACACAAATAAGTGGGTAGACTTGGAATTTGAAGTTGGGGCCACCCAATTCAAGCTTATGCTATTTTGCCTATATGTAAATGATGTCAAAGCATTTTCTTAGCATTGTCCTTAGCAATGAAAAATTTATTCCATCTACAGACTCAACAAACAGCCAAACGTATATCTTAGGATGGTAGCCTCATTCTCTTAGTTTATTTTAGTCTTTCTATAAATATCAAGAGCTTTCTGTCTGGGTTATATATGCATCAATCATTACTGGGGGAGCTAACTCCTAGTCACGCTTATCTTAGGACTAGGAGAAGCACCTGGATTTTCCAAGGACTTTTTTTTTTGGCCTGTCTAGAAAGAATTACAATTTAGGAGTTCTCAGGATGAAAATGATAAGTGAAAGTAAAATCAATAGGAGAAAGAGACATAAGTGATTTGGGGGAACCCACTTCTCCCCTAACCATGCATGTAAAAGAAGGAACTATATCTTTTCTTCCAATATAATACAATCTATAATTTTACATAATTTTAATGAATTTAGGCTATTAGCAACTTCTTATTCTATACTGCCTGCTTATATTGTCTCCAACCATTCAAAATGAGCGAACTGCTAATTAAGCATGGGGAAGACAGACAGACAGATTGGCAGATAAATAGATACAAGCTTCACAAATGCATCCTATTTTATTAGCTTACCCTAATTATGTTCTTTGGAATATAAACCTGTAAGATAACAATCTATACTTACACAACAATGTTCTCAGAGTTTAAAACATTGCAATTTGTAGGCAGGCCCATTTTTCAGATGGCAAATTCAAGGCAAAACATGTATCCAGTGCCAAAGCCCTATTTGAGATGCTTAAACTTTAATCAATGATTTGTCCATCAAATGCCTGCCAATCAAAAGAATTTAGTGATGTATTATTCCCCCAGATGCAATTACTGGCTCTTAAAAAAAATCTCTTAGTTTCATATCCTATTTACTTGCGATGAATTCGCCTATATTCAATATTGTAAAGAGAATGCAACATTCATTTGGAACTGAGTTTGTCCTAAAAGAGAACTTAAAGCCAGTTAAATATATAGGAATACACCCTTTTTCACACCCCAAATGGTCAGTAGCACCAACACTCTAGATGTCCCTAAACAACACCATAATTCACATTTTGTTGCTTAAAGTTAACAGCTTCAATCTAAGGATCTCGAAAGAGCTCCAAGGCCTGGACATTGCTAGCTGTTCCTGGAGTTCAACTGACACCCAGTCACGGCCAGCTGGGAGGTAATTGCCCAAGGTCACTCATGAGCAGCTGTCGAGAAAATCAAATCCAGGGGTCGCACGCTCTTATAAATGTTTTCATCTCAAGAACACCAAGAAAAAAGAATGCTTTGCAATATGCTAGTCCTCAAGTGTATTTATTATTTCAACATAATAAGCGTTCATCTAGTAAGAACCCCAGAGCCCAAATGAAAATAAATGGCACTTATTAGTGAATAATGGTTGGTTCCAGTCTCTGGGTCTAAAATAAAGTAACCTCATCAAAAGATAAATACCAGCACTGCCCTTGGAAAGTCAACAGGTAATGGCAAATAGGAACAAATGGAAAGAAATAAGAAAAACAGCTGAGAGAGTTGGAAGATTGATTTTCTTCTATCAATGATATATTCTGTTTTTTTTCCTCCAGCTCCTTGATTGGCTAGCACAATCACATTAACTGTAAGAATTTTTCTTCCATAGATTGTGGTCCATTTCGCTCATAAATGGGGCCTAAGAGAGGGAGAAAAAAAAGCAAACAGTTTTTGATAGGTATAATTTCTGGGATTGGAGGAGGACGTTTTGCCATGTTTGGGGGTATTCTGTGATGTTAGACGGAGCAGTGCTTTGGCCGCTTCTTACCCCTTCCAGAGAAACTGCTTCTAGGCAGCAGCTGGGCCTCAAACAAAACATATCTTTGGAGAAGTGTCTGTCAGAAATTTCTAATAGACAACCCGGGATTTTGTTCAAAGTGCCGAATTATCGTTATTTTCGCGTAGCTGAGGAAAAACACAAACTGCATTTAAAGTTACGTGATTATCTAGTGGAGGTCAAGGTCAGGAAGTGAGGCCAATCCTCAGGAAAGTCTTACAAAGAGGAACTGGAAATGCATCAACAGACCGGCACCTTCTCTCTGCCTCACCTCCTCCAGCCCGTGTCTTCCTCCATGAAATGGTTCTTTCTCTGTACATGCCTGCTCCCCACGCCCCCGCCCCATACCCTGCAAAATAAAGCCTGCCCGAAAGGCCAAAAGCTGCTCCAGAGCTTATGTCATTCCCTAAACGCAGACTTGGAGCTGCAGCAGAAGCTAAACACTCTGCCTGACCATATTCAATCATGTGAGCAGAAAAAGTCGGAGTGGAGAGTTTAAAAAAACACATACATTTATAATTTATAAACTATATTAATACATAATACATAGGAAAATATATATAAAAGAAATAAATATAAATATGCGTTATAAATATATAAAATAGATACACAATCATTGTATCTTTTTAACCTAAAGTGACTGTACATAAATCCTGCACTAAGTTTGGATATAAGGTCTTGAAGCTGGAGAAGAGGGGAGAGGCACAGTCCGCACCCATCCCACCTACCTAAGCGCTGGCTCACCTGTAGGGCCTGCTGAAATAGAAGAGGGAACAAGAGTAACATCATTTCCCAACAGGACAAAAGTAAGGTCAGGCCGGCTGTCATCACTCCTCGGGCTGGCTCGGAGGCCGTCTGTGAAGGACGCTGGAGGGGGTCACCCCTCTGGCACAAACTCTGACATGGGAGTTCCTGTTTTCTCTCTTTTTCTCTTCTCAGTCCCTCCACCAAGGCAACCCAATTCTGACCCTTACAGCTGGTGCCATTTCTCCTGACAGGAGGACAGCTTTAGTTCAGTTTTGGCAAAACGGCCCAAGTCCCACCGTCTCTAACCTGCTGTTCAAGCCACAGGAAGCTCACACACCCCTGATCAACAGCATGCTGTTGGAAAAGACAACCTGGAACGTTTAACACTGGTTCATTAGAGACTTCAGCTTTGCCTGTATCTCTTAGAATGCTAACTCTGCCAGAAGCCAGCTGCCACTTAAGAAGTTCAACTATTCTGAGAGAGTCATGCAGTGAGGAAGCCCAAGCTTACTATCTGGAGAGGCTCTGCAAAGAAGAGAAAGAGGCCTCATGAGTTTCAACCATTCTGTTCCAGTTAAACATGTGAGAGAACGCCATCTCAGACATTCCAGACCTAGCGGGCATGATATGAAAAAGAACAAAGGAATCCGGTCAACAGCCAGTGCTGAGACTCCTAGCATATGGCCAAAATGGAGCCAGCCCAGCTGAAGCCAAGTTATCATGAAGTAAACACATTTTGTCCCCATTGGGCCCTGCCTAATGTACTGATCCACACACTTGTGGGCTTAGTCAATGGTTGTTGCTTACACAGCTAGTGCAATATATATAAATACACACACACACACATATATACATATACATACATATACATATATATATACACAAAACACATATACACAAATATAATACAGTCTTTCAAAAGTATTGGGGTTTTTTGCCTACATTACCTTGGACAAGTAACATTAACTCCTCTATATTTTATTTTACTTATTTAAAATATGGAATAGCATCAGCCACTTCATGGGACTGCCTGGGAATTCAATAAAATAATATGCATAAATTGCCTTTCACAGTTGCTAGCACATCATAGGCACTTACCGAATGCTGGCTCTTCGCAGTGACAATCTTAATACATTTTCATTTTCATAACTATTTCCATAAGAGCCAGACATGCGCAAATACCTAAGGAAACTGTTTTTGAAAGAAGTAAAATCTGTGCAGATATTAGATTTTTGCATCTGCTTTTGTACCATTTGGAATTAGCTTGAGAAATCTTGTCAGCTTGTTCTACCAGAATGAAACCTCTTAACGTTTCGAAGTTACCTCATCCTTATTGGAAACACTGTGGAAAAGAACTTCACATATAGGAAGAGAAAGTAAACAAAAATAAATCATAGAAATTTAATCTGTCACAGATGCAATGAAAAGAGGAAAAATGCTGCTGTTAAGAAGAAATAGTGGGGTGTTAATTCTGGTAATACAATATTTCAAGATTAACTTTTTCTTGGAAGTACCTATAAATAAGAAAATCTGAGCAGTGTTCGGTGTGAAGGTAGAGCCATTTATAAGCAAACCCTGTGCAAGCAACCACCCACATATAGACATTCCATTTCACCAGGTCTTAATCAGATATTATTATTTTACATGCCCATAATCAAATGCTTCTTTTGAAACAAATGTTATCTTCCAACCGTGCCTTCTGCTTTATTGGAAAAGCAGAATCTGCGAACCCTTTCTTGAGAACTTTAGGCTGTTCATCTGGAATGATTATTCATTTTACTTGAGTCCTTCTTCAAGAGGGTGTCAAGGGCTTTTATTTTTGCCATAGAAACCATTAATTTGCATTTGAAAGATGGAAAGTTGGAAATAAAGTCTTCAACTAATTATAATCAGCAGCTACATCTCCATGCAGAAGGCTGTGCCTACTCACAAAGGATCACAGAAGCAAAGCATCTGTTTTATTCCTCTTTGTGTTTCATCAATACCGTGGAAATTTTTATTGGTCTCCTCCACATTTCACTTTTCATCATTTCCTATCTTCATTTCACTGGTCTTTCAATAGTCAATAGTTCTAATTCTCCCTCTTATAATTTCTCCCCTCTTCCTCCTCTTTAATTTTCTTTGTTGTTTTATTTTTCTTTAGTGAGAAAAAGTACAGGAAAAGAGATGGATCTAACAAATACGATAGTGACTATATTCTCTAATTTATATTTCAAAAGAAAAGGAGAAAGATATATTCACTGGATAGCTCTACAGAAATCATAGGCATAGTATAACTAGCTAATTAGTGTGTGAAATCACAATTAGCTTTTATATTGACGGTATCTTTGAAAGAAAACTACATTTCAGAGACAGTATTGTTACAAGAGAAAGGAGACAGAGGACTCCTGTGAAACAGCAAAGTAAAATTTTAAAGGCAATTCATCTATAAATATGAAAAAGAAAACTGAAAAACAATATGAAAAAATAATGCAACAATGAACAGAAGCCACACAACGTCCAGCAGAAAGACAGAGTTGAATAATGAAAACTTGATATAAAATTAAAGTGGTTACAGCAAAACGAGTTCAAATTTCAAAGGTCAAAAGACAGGGAGAAAAATACGACAGGGAATAAAATAAATTAGTAAAAGTACGGTTTGGTGAAGAAGCTCAGATAAAACAAAACAAAAAAAAGCCTCAAAAAATCACACTCATTCAAATTTAATCAAACCATCTCGATTTCAGACTGTAATGAACCAAACCCAGGTTTGGCCTCATGGAGCCTTGACACATGACCCAACAACTAGTCTTGAAGGAAACAGGTTTTTATTTGCAGGGTTCCTATCACAGAGGGGCTGAGAGCACTCCTGCTCAGAGCCCTTTTCTCCCACAAGACCCAGCACGCCCCTTGCTCCCCAAATGGCTGTAAGCCAAAACCATGCCCAGAAGTTCCCTGTATCCTTATCTGTTCTTAAGCCGGCTGCACAAACAGTCCTCCATCCCCTCTGGAATGCGCACTTGTGGCTTCAGAGTCACTGTTCTCTTGCGGCAGCAAGAGATCCTCTCCTTCAGGATCTGGGGTGCACTGTTCTCAGCCTCCACGCAATCGTTTGGAAAAACATGTGCCATGTTACACTGGATCATGGCAGAGTCCAGGGAGGCACACGTCCCGAGAGGGTGACTTCTCCATACATCCTTCAGAGAAGCAGACGTTTGTAGTTCTGCATTCCCTGTCACAGTTCAGCTCCAGGCGTCTCCCACAAATCTGTGCTTGGTTGGACATGTCTCCACACAGCTCCATCAGCTCTGCCAGGGCCTGCACAACTCCATCAGCTCTCTCCTTTCACCCCTTCAGCCCACATGGCTGCAGCTCACGTACCAGACCTAATAGCAGACCAGACCCCATCCTACATGCTTTCAGACTGCATGACTGCTTCCTCTCCTTCAGCACCCCTTTATGCTAAATGCTTGGCCCAGAACTTCCTGTGCAACCTCATATCTGGCCCCTCCTATCATGTGCCACTTTTGGCAGTTCCCCTGTATCTTTTACCTTCTTTCAGCTGCCATCTTCAGTAGGACAAGAGTTCCCTATGATACACAGATATCTGCGGTGGGCATCTACCTCCCCTAGCTACACTACACATTACTCACACTCTTAAAGTCACATACACCTTCCACCCTAGGCAATAGCCCTATCAGTTCAAAAGGCAGAGCCATTAACTTGCCATTGTTAGGCAAAGTATCTTAAATGCCCTATGGTCTACTTTTCTGAGCCAAAGGTTTGGGGATTTTCTCCTATTTGGGGGGGACCTTTGCTCTGCCTCTCATTGCAAACCCACACTTCCACTTTATATTTTAAGATTGTATACAGAAACATTCTAGATCATAGAAGAATTTAATTTTTGACATTCATAAAGAGCAAAGAGTAGTCACAATAGAATCTCTAAATTACAAAGATCAAAACACAACAAATTTCAAGTTCCTAAATATGAGAATAGATGGCATATACTGTTGATTTCATATAAAAATCATCGGTCAATATCTCAGTACACATTTTAATCAGAAATATATCAAAAGATACTTTGGATCCAATATTCAACAATGCTCTCAAAATACACTTTCACCATGATATTGCTCTAGGTCAGATGTGCCTCTCTGTTAATTTTAAATTATGATAAAATACATTTAAGTCACTTTCAAACCTGTATGTTTCCCAGCCTAGTTTTCATTTAAAATTTTTTTTTATTAATTTCCTCTCAGTTTTCTGGCTTCAAAAAGAGTCCTACTAAACACCGATAAGACAAAATAGTAACTACAAGAGAGAAGATATACTCAGACATTAATTTCTTACCTTTGGAATTAGACTGGCAAAGCTAACAGCCAACGGATGAGAAAAATATTGTACTAATAGGTACTTCAACTGGTTCCCTTGGAAATGGCAATGAGACTACTATTAGCTCGCACTAACAATAATGAATCATATTAGCTTTTCCTAATGATGATGATGATGACGATTACCCTGGGTTGAAAATAAGATTACAAGAAAGAATATTGTACAAGATGTTCTCTGAAATTATAAATGAAGTATGCTATCTTCCATAGGTACAACATTTCTTCCAGACAATGTGCAAGGTGGCAACTTTTTTTTTTGGCGCATAAGAAGAGAAAGATCATCCTAATCGTGCAAATTTAATTCTAGTCACTGTGTCTGTGAAATATACACCAAAACAGTAGATATGCTTTCTTTTCCCCTATCTGCATCATTGCTTCTTATCTGAGAAATCCTCTCTCCCCCAACCCAGGGAGAAATTAGCTCCTATTTGACAATGAATGAAGCCATTCTTAAAATTTAATATGGGTATATTTAAGTATGTTTAATTCCTACTGTAATATTTGGGTTTATATCAAAAATACCTAAATTATGAAATCCCTAGTGTGTAATATTATTGCTTACCTCAGGTCACTACATTTGTTTAAAAATGGCAGTGCTCTATTCTCAATAAAGTTGATGTCAACCATGCCATCCCTAACTGCAATAACTTGATAAAACAGCAGGTGGTTTTAAGGCATTATCATTGCAAGCCGCTGTTATAAATATTTATAAAAGTTCCTATTTCAGTAAGACAAGTTATTTTCTCCCAACCTCTATGGTGCATGATTAAGCAGTCTGTAATATTATAAAACTCCATAGAACATTATATATAGCCTTCCATCCTGATTGAACTGCAAGATAGGAAATGAATAAAGAAGAAAGCAAGCCATCGTTAACAGTTTGGGTAACTAATGAGAAATGTGTCACCGAAACTTTAGCCACTATTTATTCCATACTTTCAAATCCCGTCCTATTACATGAAACTAATTAATTGTGCCTTTCCTTAAGGTCACATACAAATCTCCTCCCTCCGTCCATCCCAACCATCCTTCAAAGGGGATATTATGAGGCTTGTCTCCCTTTATCACACATCAGAGGAGGGCCATGCTATTTAAAATGAACTGTTGGAACTTGTCTGGGGTAAATAATGATTCCTTCATTCAAAAAATTGTCTCTAGGGCACCATTGCTATGCCAGCCTCTTTGTTCTGCGTGCTTAACTCTTCTGGGACTAAACCCTGAGAGGACTTAGTGACATGTTCTTTTTTAACACTCAGAGCCGACTAACAGTTGATGCGTAGCCTCGGTGGTGCACGAGCCTCTGAGATGAGCCCCTGAAAGCGGGCAGAGGGAGTGGTGCAGAGGCAGCTGGATCAGAAGTCAGTCAAAATGGATTCACATCTTGTCTTTGTCTTGAGCTATATGACCCTGGGCATGTCACTTAACCAACTGGGGCCCTAGTCTCCTCACTCGTTAGGCTGGTGAGTGGTGACGATGGTCCCTCCACTCAGAAATTGTCGCATGCGTCCTTCTCATCACTTTATGCCATTTTGTCTATCATTCTGATGTAAGCCTTTTTAATTGATACGAATATAACAGATCTCCAAGTTATCCACGTTTCATTCCTTCTGCTCAGTATAGTGTCTGATGTCCCTATAGCTGCTTCCCAAAGCCCAGTTTTCATCATGCCTATCCCAGTCCTTCTTCAAATTCATGATGTCAGATTGGGTGAGCACTTGCCCCCATTTAGGGGGACAGCTGTTACTTGGCTCAACGAATGATACACAGACAGAAATGTGGAAATAATGGTGCCCATTTTTTAAAAAGAATCCAGAAACCTGGGGGGGGGGTGGGGGCAGGCCGTATAAGAAAAAAATTTTTTAAACATTTTTATTGTTGTTCAAGCACAGTTTTCCACCTTTTCCCCCCACCCTTCCTCACCTCCCCAGCTCCCTCCACCTCCCTCCCGCTTCCACCCCCCTTGTTTTTGTCCATGTGCCCTTTATCATAGTTCCTGCAAACGCTTCACCCTTTTCCCCTATAATCCCCTCCCCTCTCCCCTCTGTTCACTGTCAGTGTGTTCTCAATTTCAGTGTCTTGGGTTACATTTTGCTTGCTTGTTCCAGACACCTAGGTTTTTATTTGAAATCTAATTTTTAAATCTTACCAAATAATTTTTAGAAAACTGAACACCCTACACAGATCAAACATCTCTGAGAAGAGTGCTTGAAATCCCTACTTTAAGGCTTCTAGCACATTCCCATCGATGCCTAAAGGCTAACTGCTCCACCTGCCCATTCTGAAAGGCAGCCGCATAAATACAATATAAGATTGTAACCACCCCGCTCTCGAGTAGAGTGGCAGTCAGTGTGACCCCCTTTGTTTTACTCACATGAAAACCATAGTCTGACTCTCCGAGACTGCTGGCCAAGACGGAGGCATAGGTAGATAACATTTTGCCTACTCGCACAACCAAACTAAAAACAACAACAAATTCAAAAACAAAAAATAACCAGAACTGCCAAAGAATTGAACTGGATGGAAGTCCAACAACCAAAAGTAAAAGAAGAAACATTCATCCAGACGGGTAGGAGGGGCAGAGACGGGCAGTCAGGGTGGAGAGGATGTGTAGCAAGGTGGTGACTCACCTGGGCAGGTGAGTCAGTTGCTGGCGGACCACAGTCCCACATTGGTATGTGGATATACTGAAAGAAACAACTGGAGAGTCAGACAGAACACTCGACCCAGGGTTCCAGGGTAGGGAAATAAAGTCTCAAAGCTTTTGGCTATAAAAATCTGTGAGAGTTGCTGTTGCAGGAGAAACTCCCAGGCTCACAGAAGAGTTTGTTGGAGACCCACAGGGTCCTAGAATATGCACAAAACCACCCACTCGGGAATCAGCACCAGAAGGGCCTGATTTGCTTGTGGGTAGCGGGGGAAATGACTGAAAGCCAGCTGAGAACCAGGCAAGCAGCCTTGTTCCCTTTCAGACCCCTTCCCCACATACAGTGCCACAACACACCAATGTAGGTTTCCCTGCCCTGGCAAATACCTAAGGTTCCATTTCTTTCAATGTAACAAGCACACTGAGACAATATATATATATATATATATATATATATATATATATATATGGCCCAAATGAAAGACTAGATCAAAGCTCCAAAAATAAAATGAAGCAATGAAGAGATAGCCAACCAATCAAATACACAGTTCAAAGCACTGGTAATCAGTATACTCACAGAAATGGTTGGATATGGTTGCAAAAATAGAGAAAAAAGTGAAGATATGCAAAGTGAAATAAAGATAAATATACAAGAAGCCAACAGTGAAAGGAAAGAAACCAGGACTCAAATCAAGGATTTGGAGCAGAAGGAAGAAATAAACATTCAACCGGAACAGAATGAAGAATCAAAGATTCAAAAGAATGAGGAGGGGCTTAGGAACCTCTAGGACAATCTTAAATGTCCCAACATCCAGATCATAGGGATGCCAGAAGGAGAAGAGGAAGAGCAAGACATTGAAAACTTATTTGAAAAAATAATAAAAGAGAACTTCCCCAATCTGTCAAAGGAAATAGACCTCCAGGAAGTCCAGGAAGCTCAGAGAGTCCCAAAGAATTTGGACCCAAGGAAGCACACACCAAGGCACATCATAATTTCATTAACCAAGATCAAAGATAAAGAGAGAATCTTAAAAGCAGCAAGAGAAAAGGAGACAGTTGCCTACAAAGGAGTTCTCATAAGACTATCAGCCGATTTCTCGAAAGAGACCTTACAGGCAAGAAGGGACTGGAAAGAAGTATTCCAAGTCATGGAAGGCAGAGACATACATCCAAGATTATTCTATCCAGCAAAGCTTTCATTTAGAATGGAAGGGAAGATAAAGTGCTTCCCAGATAAGGTCAAGTTAAAGGAGTTCATCATCGCCAAGCCCTTATTACATGAAATGTTAAAGGGACTTATCTAAGAAAAAGAAGATGATCAAAACTATGAATAATAAAATGACACCAAATTCACAATTATCAACAATTGAACCTAAAAATAAGTCTAAAACTAAAACTAACTAAGCAATCAACTAGAACAGGAACAGAATCACAGAAATGGAAATCATATGGAAGGCTATCAGCGGGGAGAGGGAGGGGTTAATGGGGGGAAAAGGTACAGGGAATAAGAAGCATGATCAGTAGGCATAAAATAGGGGGAGGTTAAGAGCAGTATAGAAAATGGAGAAGCCAAAGAACGTATATGTATGACCCATGGACATGAACTAAGGTTGGAGGGAAAGCTAGAGGGAATGGGGGTACCAGACAGATGGGGATAAAGGGGAGAACAAAATGAGACAACTGTAATAGCATGATCGATAAAATATATTTTTTAAAAAATGAAATCTAAACATTGAAATACCTTTCCAAGGTCACGTGGCCAATTGGTAACAAATTGGAACAAGAATCCAAGTCTCACACTTCCCAGCAAGACTTCTGTATCTTTTAGCCCTCCTCCTCATTTTTCTAAGATGCCTCTGATAGATAGAAAATTCCATTGCTTTTCAATTACAGACAGTTTTCTCATTTATGGGAGCTAGGATCACTCTGTGTATTATTTATCTTGTTCATTTATATAACGTGTAATATGCAATATTAAAGTATACATAAATTAAAATAAAAGCACATGTACTTTATGATATATATATGTACTTTATATGCAATATGAAGCTTATTTTAACATGCACACAAACACAATAGGAGCTTTTAATAATGTGAGTTCTCCCCATGAAACCTTCAATTCTGTGTCCACATAGGACAACATTTCCACCACTTTCTCTATTGTTATGGGTAACTTCCTCCCTCTTAAGTTCTCTGCCTGCTATATGCACACTTCCTCATGGGCACTATTTAAATCACAGTGGAAGAATGTTAATCCTGACAACTCAGTAAAATCACTTGGATAAGTCAAAATTGATCCATCCCTTTAGATGCCTTGTCACTTTCAACCAGTGGTTTGAATTGGAGTTCTCAAATAATACAGACTTCTATGAAAACCGTAAGCAGCTAATGGCTGTCAGGAAAAATAGTAGGGTAACAAGAAATGATTTTTTCTTAAAGTGTCGCTGCATTCGGTGTTTTTTAATCCACAGTTATTCAAACGCCACAGGAGAAACATACACATGAGTCCTTTTCATAGTATTGCTTGACAAGAATGAAAATTAATGAACAGTAGAAATGAAAATGAATATCTCTGGGAACATTAGGCTACTTGAATCATTTGTAATCCCATTAAATTGTATGAATGTTCTCAGACCTGTTTTTCGTCTTAGAAAATGCTAAATCAGGGAATGAAAAGTAGAAATCTACAGGACAAATCTTATGTGCACACATTTTTATGAGATATATACATATATGAATATGTATTACACAGTGAGAGGGGGATTGAGACATTGTTAGTATTTTTGTTGAGGTTGTGGAAATTATTAAATTGCCTAATTCGATAAAATCTGTAGATTTTTACAGAGGCACTGGATTCTTTTTTTTTTTTAAGATTTTACTTATTTATCTTTAGAGGGGAAGGGAAGGAGAGAAGGAGAGAAATATCAATGTATGGTTGCCTCTCATGAGTCCCCTGCTGGGAACTGGCCTGCAACCCAGGCATGTGCTCTGACTGGGAATCGAACTGCAACCTTGTGGTTCGCAGGCCTGTACTCTATCCACTGAGCTACACCAGCCAGGGCCAGATGCACTGGATTCTGACTTCTCTTCAATAACTGGAAAAACCTGGAAAGAACTATCCATGCCCAAGTCGCCCCTCTCCTTTAATGGAATGCACTCTTGCACTTCACCCCAGTCCTCAGCTTTCTCACTCATGTCTCCAACACTGAGGCAATAAGAATTGCCTTATACCCAAATGTCATCACTCATTTACTCTACCTATGAGACATTTATAGGAGTATAAATTATGTATTTTAGCTCTAACAAGTGCATCCTTTACTAAAACAATAATCATTCATCAGTGCCTATACAACCCAAAGCAACCTGTTATTTCAATATAGAAAAATAAGAGTTCAAACCAAATGGAACTCTTAAACAAATTTTCCAGTCAATTCAATCAAAGTTGTAAAGATGGGAGACAGTTCTCCATGGATCTCTTGAATCTCTGCACATCTTATGAGCGAGCAGGGCTAGCCCCTTTCATTCTGGACAATCATGTCAACGATGTTTGTATTTGGAACAGCTTTGGGAGAGAAAGAGGATGTCTTCATCTGAAACAAAGGCCAGGCTTACTGCCCATTATAAGAGATGTGGGTTCCCTAGCTCACAGTCTCTATCTTGTAAAGATAGAGACTTCAACCTGGGACCATTTATCCTGCCTCCTCCCATCTTCTGAAAGCACTCATGTTGCAGGCTAACTTGTTACCTTGTCAATAGGGTAAAATCTCAGATGCTCCACAGCTTTTGACAAGTCACTCCATTCACTAATTTTTTGTGAACTTGGACTTCACTAATCTAAGGTGGGCCATATGATTTCACATGTGTTATTACTTTATTCTTATGTACATTTAAGAACAAGGACTTATAAACCTCCTACACAAGTGTGTGGGCTGTGGGTTGGACCACCCTAGAGAATATTTTTTGAAGTTGTTTATAAAAGACCAGGAAGTCAAGCCCAAATAGATCACTAAGCCCATGGTGATGAGATGTTTGCTTGGGGAGACCAAGATGAAAGAAGACAGACTTAGATACAGGTGTGTTAGATATCTTGGAACTTGACACAGAGTCGAGGAGGCCTCAACCAAATGAAAGGCCACGTTCTTACAGTAAGAGACGTAGCAAATGTTGAAGTCTGAGGTGAAAACGAAGACCCGACAAGCAGTCTCGTCACCTCAGTGAAGACTCTCAGCCAGATGTGTCCTTCAGGAAGCGCTGCCCCAATGGAAAAGCCCACCCTTAAATGACTGCATGGGCCCGGGGAGAAGGAAAGCTGCCAAGGTCGGCCATGGATTGATGACCCTTCCCATTCCTGTGTGCTAACATGGGCTAAAAAAAATCACTGATAGAAAAACGGCCGACACTGAACTGCTCACCAGTTTCAGAATGAGGGCCATCCACTTAGATTTTTGAGGCTTGGAAAAAATTTACACTTGATGTTTCTTATGTGACTATCAGCACTGAGCAATTTAAATCTGTTTAAAGTGCCTGGAAAATAAAATGTGCTCAATATTGGGGCTTTCATTAGCATGATAATTACCCTGGTCAATAGAGGCTATTCTTGATGAAATATCTCAATTCTGTGACACATACCTATTTTCTTCTCTGACACTTCACATCCTAAATGTTCCAAGAGTTCATCAAGACCAACCTCTCATTCAAAGTAGGAAGTCCTTGTACAAATGCTCTGATAGATGGTCACACACCCTCCACTGGAAGGTGTGCATTGACAGGGACTTGCAGCTGTGGGAAATAGTCATTGTGGAACTGCCATCCACCCACTTTCCCAAAACTTAAAATGCTTTTCATAAGGGAAGAACACCAAGCTCCCAGATGAAGATCATTTTTATGACAGTCCTTTGTGTACTTTGTTCTAAAACATATTAAATTGTTGTCTCTGCAAAACAAGGAATATATAGGAGCAATGAATTTTAGTTCATTCATTCAATGATTTATATATTGAAATAAATGTGAAGGTATGTGTCCCTGTTCTTTTTAATGTAATATATCCACATGTGAGTTTTTATACACACAGAACTTGGGATTTTCTCTACATGTAACAACGACTGACTTACAAGGATTTAAGAAAGTCTGAGGTATGCTATAACAGAGTGGAGTAGAATACCATTGTAACTGAGAGATTATCTCTGATGTAACACACATCTGAATAACAGTTGAGGATAAATAATAATACAATAGGGCAAGTTCAAAGAGGAAAAACAGCATCTCACTTAACATTTATAAATTAGCTCGCCAAAAGTGTTGTGGCTTAAATGTAATTCAAATTAAATCTGGCATCAGACTTCAGGGTGACACATGGACACGTTAAAAATAAAGTAGTGTGGAGTATGAAAGTTCATCTCTTGGGGCCTTGGTGACAGTCCCGTACACCTTATGTCCAAATGGTGAGTCATGTTAAAACTGAAGGAAGCAGAAATCACTTGCACTACATTAACTTAATTCTCATAGGCTCTAGTAAAAACTTGTGAAGCCATTCTACTGGGGAAAAGCTTAAATTATAGGTGGTATATCTTCTGTACAACGAACACGAGTTATTAAAAGCACTAACTAATCTTATCATCCACCTAAAGCAAGCCAAAATGTGAAATCCACTATAATATTTTCCCACAGAAAAATTTCAAGTTATTCAACCAAATGAAATTATTTCAATTCGCTACATTCATTATCTATTGTCACTCGTGTTGAGGCAAAAGTACATTGTGCGGAATGTGTAGATAAATAAGGTTAGGCCCTGTAATTCCCCACCTTTAAAAAGTTTTAATCTAATAGAGGGACTTTTGATATGGTCCCAAAATACCTACACTAGAAGGATAACACAGACATTACCATTACCTAACAAACTATAGGTTTCTCCACAACAAAACCTTGGTCTCATGAGCCAATAAAATCTCTTATCTGACCATAAGGTACAATGTGTCTATTGAATGAAGAATTTTTAAACTGGAAAAAAAGGAAAGGAAGATGGAGCAAAGCTGGGTACAAAATGAAAACAGAGGAAATGTTTCCAAGTGTAATTGAAAGAGAAATGCGATAATAAACCTTAAGTGACAGGCATTTCTGATACCTAATGTCCGAGGCAAGACGTCAGTGGGAAAGAGACATGAATATGTAAACTAAATGCAGAGATATACATTTTAAAATGTGACTGGCTTCTAGTTACACTTTCCTTCAGCTAGGAAAGACTTCTATATTATACACTTAACCTTGGAACTACTACCTTTTTCCCTGTGGTCTCAAAGAAGTCAATGAGCAATTGATAAATTTTCTGTCACTGTGGGCAATTAATAGGAGTTACACAGCATCAGTTACATCAATTTTCCTGTATCTGAGGAGCAAAAAATTGATTCTACAAACTTACTGGTGCATATTGATTCCATGCCTATCCCTAGGCTATTTCTATTTAATGCTTTTGTGCAGTCATTGAAAAAAGTCTCAGGACTGTCAAATAAAATCTAGTTCTGTGGCATTTTTATCTATGACTCGGCTTTGCAAATAGTTTTGGTATCAGTAATGCACTTTCAAGCTGAGGGATGTGGATATTCTCTCTCTTAAAACATTTTTATATGTGAAAATAAGAGGAGGAAACAGCTAAAACATATTCATTTAAGTCTGAAATCTCAGCTGACACCTTCACAAAGGTATTAGAGTATGTGTTTTTTGAAAAGAGGATAGGATTTGTGTGTTTTAAGCCCATCTCTTGGGTCTCAGTAAGAGTCTGGAGATAAAGGAATACAAATAAATTTCCAGCACTGTTACTGAAGGTGTTCTGCTTCCTCCTCTCCCCCAGGAGGCCTGGGGTAGCGTTCAAAGTCAAGGGAGGCCTGTGAATGTATATTATACCAGTGAGAACAGACCTTAAAACATTTCTGAAAATCTCTTTACTTAACCATTTCCCTGTAAACGAATGTGGGTGAAGTGTTCATTCTGTGCCAGGCATATTCTGGGGGTAATATTGTGAGCAAGACAGACAAGACTCTTGCCCTCAAAAAGCTTGTACTCAACACACGTGTGGATGGATAGGGAGAGGGAAGGCAGAAAAACACAAGAAACAGATGAACAGCATCATTTCAAATAGTGCTAATGCTGTGAGGAATAGCAATGGACTCTAACAATGGAAGAGACAGGAGGTGGTATGTTTGCTATCTAGACAGAGCGGTGAAAAAGTCTTTTTGAATGAGACGACGTTTGAGCTAAAACCTGAATGGCAAGAAGGAGAGGGTGTACAAAAACTGGGCGAAGAACATTCGAGAAAGAACATACTGTGCAAGGACCCCTAAGGCAGGATCGAGTTTGGGTTGCTCAAGAACCAGGCAGAAACGCTAGTGGCTAGAGTGAGCAAGGAGTGAACGGTAGAAGCGAAAATGAGAGCTCGCAACAGAGGCAGCTCACGAAAGTCTTACAGTCTGATAGAAAAAAAAATGTGTGGGTTTTATTTTATGCAATGTGAGTAGTCACTACAGGGTACTAGGCACGAATGTAACTGGACATGACTCACATTTCTTCAACGCCGGTGTCCCCATTGCATCCTATATTTCATAGGAATGAGTTAAGTTTTTTTAAATTTATTTTTAGAGAGGGAAGGGGAGGGAGAAGACAGAGAGAGAAGCATCAATGTGTGGTTGCCCCTTACATATCCCTAACTGGGGACCTGGCGGGCAACCCAGGCGTGTGCCCTGACTGGGAATCAAGCCAGTAGCTTTTTTTTTTTCCCACAGGCCAGCACTCAATCCACTGAGCCACACCAGCCAGAGCTATTTTTAAAATATAAAGAATGTAATTGTTTAATTTTATCCCTAAAAGTGAAAAACAAACTATTAACTCTGCCTGTAAAACAGTGATAGTCACCTGGGGTGGGCTTTGCTGCATAGGGACATTTGGCAGCGTCTGGAGACATTTTGGTTGTCACATTTAGGTTGGCATCTAGGGGAGAGAGGCCAGGGATGCTGTTAGACATCATATGATGCACAGCCAGCCCCACAGAAATGCCTTATCTGGCCCAAATGTGAATAGTGCCAAAGATGAGAAAACCCTGCTTAGTATAAAGGCACTTAAACAATAGAATTCAAAGGACACATAGCATGTTTGTGTAAGAGGTTTTTTTCTGTTTGCTTGATTTGATGCTGGTCTCTCTTTGCTTGAAGTTTCAACCCCTCCCCTGTAAATGAATACATAAATACGTACACAGAAACAGACCGAAGGCAATCAATCTCTTGTGTTATAGGCTGAATTGTGTACCTCCCAAATTCATAGATGGAAGCCCTAACCCCCAATATGACTGCATCTGAAAACAGACTCTTTGGGGGGTTATTAAGGTTAAACAAGGTCATAAGAATGGAGTCCTAATTCCAAGACACTGTGGCCTTATAAGAGGAAATGAAAGTGCCTGTCTGTCTCTCAGTCTCTCTCTCTCTCTCTCTCTCTCTCTCCCTCCCTCCCTCACTCCCTTTCTCCCCCACCCATGGGAGAACGCAAAGAGAAGACAAGCCAAGAAGAGAAACTGGATCTTGGGCTATCCATCCTCTAGCAATGTGAGAGGCGTGAGAAAATAAATTCCTATGGTTTACACAGTCTACATTATTTTGTCATAGCAGTCCGAGCATGCTCAGATATCTGCATATGAGCTTTCCAAACGGTGATGGATGTAGTCAAAGGCAAGAGCTGGAGAAACACTAACCCCTGTGACACATTTCAAAATTACAGTGACTTTCCACCCAAAGCTTATCAAAACAAATACACTGAATTTGATAGATGATCCAGAAGTTGTTTTTCAAACTTTGCCCGGGGACTGAAGAGCCTACAGTATACATACACAACACCCCTGACTCATTTCCAGCAGCGCCCCCCTGAAACCAGTCACTTCCTCGACAATGAGGTAAACCTTCAAACATATGGCTGCGTTCGACAAAGCAGCAGTTATGCCCTATATATTTTCACTGTAGAACAACAAAGTTTATAGTATGAGATTTATTTTCTAATTGAAATTTACTATCATTTCCTCCTGAGACATTATTCCTGAAGATGTAAAAGTATTTTATGTATCAGCAATTGCAATTTTATTCTTTATAATTAATAACACAATTGCTGTGTATTTCTCATTGCGATGCACGCCAAGGACCTTGACAGGTGGGAGAGTTTGCAAAATGTGTTGTGTGGGGTTACTTAATACCTTATTAGAAAAACTGTCTTGCCTCCACGTTAGTTCCATTTGCTACATTACAATAGACTGTAAGTTATTTTGACAGGGAAACAGAAAAAGGAAGTCTATACTTATAAATATAAATAAAAGCCCAAACGAAAGGGAAAATGTAAAATTACTCCATAACCCACTGATGATTGAGAATCCTGATCAGCATAAGCATAAAACTCAAACACAAGGTTATTTTCTTTTTCCTCTGATATCTTTAGGAACATAATCAAGACTCTGATACCATCCTTACTAGCCAATATTATAAACAATGTTAATGTTTATGAATACATATGACTCATTCCCATTTCTAGCATTTACATATCCCTAAAAATAAATCCCCTATAATTCCTCTCAATTTAAATATTGTTAAGAATTTATCATAACCTGTTCTCCTCTGTAAGAATAACAAAATAGGCTTATTTCATGGTTATCTGTGATTATCCAGTATAAAATATTCATAAAATTGATTGTAATATATGACTACCTTCCTCAACACGCAGCCTAATAACATAAAGAGGGTGGAGACAGCAAAGTGTTGCTCATGATCAAGATTTGTTATTAAACTGAAATAACAGAAAATTAAGCAAAGGATTTTCAGGCCAAGGGAAACAAAATATTCTGTTTTCCTGATGAATTATTACAGTATTAAAGCTAACCAATCTTGTTTGGTGAGTGCTCTTGTGCTAAATTTGTAAAGTACAACATTAATCATCTTTACTCTTGGAAAAGAACCCTTAGTTTTGGGCCCTGGCTGGTGTAGCTCAGTGGATTGAGCGCAGGCCTGTGAACCAAAAGGCTGCCCGTTCAATTCCTAGTCTAGGGCACATGCCTGTGTCTCAGGCCAGATCCCCAGTAAGGGGACATGTGAGAGGCAACCACACATTGATGTTTCTCTCCCACTCTTTCTCTCTCCCTTCTCCTCTCTAAAATTAAATAAATAAAATCTTTTTTTTTAATTTCACAAAATTAAAAAATCCTTAGTTTTGGTTTTTCTCCTCTCTCAAAAGAAAAGGGAGGTAGGCGGGAAGAAAGGAAGGTAGGGAGGGAAGGTGGGGAGGGGAAAGAAAGAGATTGAAAGAAAGAGAAAGGAAGGGAGGGAGGGAGCCAAAGGAAAAGAAAAAAGGGGAGGCAAGGAAAAAAGAAAGAAAGAAAGAGTGTGAGGGTTGGGAAGAAGAGCTTGAACATAGACTGAAAAAACAGGTAAGTTTCCAGTTGCTTAAGAAGCAAGAAAAAAAAAACATGGAAATCATAATGTCAGATGACAGTCAAAAGGTTTGTCAAATGTCACAACTACTTGGAAGCACAGTTACATGAGCCGTCATCAAATGGGTGCCCTACAGGGCCAATCTGCTTGAGGGGCAGATAAACCAGGTCTACACATCCAGCTCCAGGTAGCTGGGGTAGCAGAACAAGGCCCGGCCTGATCACCTACATATCAGCTTTTGAGAACCCTGCATCGCTGTACAATATGTCGCCCTTGAAAGATAAACAAATCGTACCCTCCAGCAATCGTCTTTCATCAGTTGTTGGGTTCTCAGTAGAAATTAGGATCGAGTTGCCAGGGNGGGTGCCCTACAGGGCCAATCTGCTTGAGGGGCAGATAAACCAGGTCTACTCATCCAGCTCCAGGTAGCTGGGATAGCAGAACAAGGCCCGGCCTGATCACCTACATATCAGCTTTTGAGAACCCTGCATCGCTGTACAATATGTCGCCCTTGAAAGATAAACAAATCGTACCCTCCAGCAATCGTCTTTCATCAGTTGTTGGGTTCTCAGTAGAAATTAGGATCGAGTTGCCAGGGCCTGGTGCAAATGTTCCTTTGTAACCACATGTGGCTTCCTGAAACTTTGTTGGTGGCTATTTGAATAATTTATAGCCCCAACACTTGGCCCAGGATTATAGAAAATCCATGCCGACTGTCTGTATTTTGTTCTTTCCTTCGGCTGAGCATTTACTTTAAAGAGATAATCTTAATGATTTTGTTCCCACTTTTCTTGAAATTGCTTCTCTATTTAAACAAATCTTTAGTGCAAATTTGAAAAAAATAGGAGGAAGACTTTCTTCCCCTCTCTACCCTAGGTACCTACTCATTCTGCCCTCGTCTCCAAGGCAGACCAAAGAAACAGTCCACTCACCCGTGCTGCCTCTGTTAACCACAGGCTGACTTTCCATCTCCCAGTACGGATCCCCTTACCAAACGATATATTTGTCTTTTTATAGGGAGCTACATTCCTCCTAGCATCCCATGTGTATTTCTCAAATAAGCTGTTCTCTTTTAAAGGTAAAAGTAGTAGGGTTCACTGCCAGACCATTCACAATTAGAGGAGAAGCTCCGAGAATGTATATGTAAACTGAAGTAGGTTTAAAATTGAAGTGCTGCTAAATATGCGTGTTGTCTTAGTTTGGGCTGCTATAGCAAATAAGGATAGACTAGGGGGCTTAAACAACAGCCACCTATTTCCCGCAGTTCTGGAGGCTGGAAGTCCAAGGTCAGAGTCCCAGCACGATTGGGCTCTCAAGGAAGGCCTTCTTCCGGGTTTAGGGATAGCGGCCTTTGCACTGCGTTCGCACACGGCAGAAAAAGAGCTGGTTAGCTCTCTGGCCTCCTCTTGTAACGGCACTAATCCCATTCATGAGAGCGCCACTCTCGTGGCCTAATTACATCCCAAAGGCCCCCAATCCTAATGCCACCACAATGAAATTAGGATTTCAAATTGCAAATCTGGGGGAAAGAACATTTCATATATATATATACACATACATATATACATATACACACACACATATACACACATACATACATACATACATACACACAGATATGTATAGATACCTGATTCCAAGTGCAATCAGGAATACAGACAAAATTATGAAATATCATTGACATCTTTCACCTACCACAAAACTGGTAATCAGTGTCTTTGAATGGTCTCTACCACTCCCGCCTTAAAGGAAGGTGCTGGTTTTATTGCTGCTTTAACTGGATCTCAAGAGACCACATGAAGAGTATTAAATATTGCAATGAAGGTACCTGTACTGGTGGCATTCCTGGTCTTTACACGTTGATAATAGAGGAGATACAGTTTTTAGCAGCAAGAACTGCATGCCTTCTTAACTAAAAGTACACAACTTGAACATCTACTGACTCCATCAGCAAACACAAGGCTAAATCGAGTTACCCAGATGAACTTGTGTATCCTAGTACTCGTCATACAATTATAGATTCTTGTGCACGGTTCCAGTGAGACAAACAGTTAAGACAAATTAACACATGCATAGCTACTAGTGTGAATTAATAGAAGAAAACAGAGTCCATTGTTCCTTTAATCTTGATCTCCTCCTAAGATATAAAAAGCAACAGCTACCTTTGAGAAAAATGTAATGTGCCACAAAAGCCAAATTGTGGGACTTTCTCCAGACGTGAGCCTTCATGACACCTTCCATAAAGAGAGGAGCAACAGTACCGGCACTGACAGATTCAAGCCTCCTAAAATTGAAAAATTGAAAGAAAAAAAAAACCCCACCCCTGCCAAAGGAGTAAGAACTAAAATCTTCCTCATTATCCCTGCCCAGGGAACATACACATGACCACGCGGCAGGTTTCAGTAAAACTCCGAAGAAGCGGCACCACCAGTCCTACATTCAGCACTCCGCTTCAGAACAACTGCTCATCCCGGATCCTTCCGAACGAAAACGGCAGAGTGCACTGTCATTCCTCTTCACCTGGTAGTCCCTTGGAAGAGTGAGTGGCACTTGACATCCAGTGACAAGTCATCATCCTTAAGGGTCTCAAGTCACATATCACCTATTGCAGACTTGAGATGTGAGTCCTGTGTTAAGAATACCACTCTCTACAGAGCCAGAAATGTGCTTTCTGGGGATTCTCACCTCCTCCTCCAAAACCGAGACCCTCTGCAACTCGCTTCCTCGAGGGAGGCTTTTAAAGATAACAGAAAAGAGCTGTGTCCCCCTGTCTCACAATATATGCGGTATCAGGTAGTGTCCCAGCTACATTCGCGCGGGTGGGGGTTTATCTTAGCAGCGAAATGCACATTACGATACGAATTTTCTATATGTTAGTTATTTTCCTTTGTGGAAAATAAAATGGAATTGATTAAAATTACAAAACTCGAACATTATTTCTAGACAATCAACGTGAAATTAAATACAATGCAAATACATAGTTCTACAACAAACAGAGAGGTAGGTCAGACACCTTTGTTTATACATGTGTGGTGATGGACATGAAGAAAATAATCTGAACCTTCCCCTCTAACTGCAATTTGAGATGTCCAAGCTGTCGCTTAATGTGAACATACTCTTTCTAGGGTTTTGGTTGTCCCTCATATTCTCCACAGCATGGGGGTCAGTTGACTTTGTGCATAAACAATGTCACATCAACATAACCCAATCAGTCCAACCCCCCCATTGGCAGCATAGCACAGAGAGCTTCAGCGAGCTTGTGCAATTTCATGGGTTTAGAAAAATGAACTGACTGAATACTTTAGGTCCAAACTGGCATTAACAAAGAAAGCTAACAAGGTCTAGAGACATTAACCGATAGGAGTCAGGGATGGGAATTCTGTTGCCCACACCCTCTAACTGGACAAGACGAGAAAACGTCTGAATGATAAAGAGTTCCCATCCTTCTCATATTTACCACCTGGCCTGATCATCTGTTACAACTTCCCTTATTTGTATGTGGAAGGGAGGCACTCCCTCAGGAAATACAAAAAATTGAGGTATTTTATGGGTGCAGTCAGCATGTAACAGATGACTTATGGCAACCATGTGAAATGTAGCAATTTTGCATTTTCTAAGTCCATTTACTATACTCCCGCCACACTCTTGAGACATGTCAAGACCCTAAATGTTCCATTGTGTCCGGAAGACACTTAAAGATGAACTTTTTATAAAGTAATCAGTTTCCGTGGGCACGTGTATTGCTTCCAGGTAACTGTTACTATGACGATCATTAATATTGTCGTTGGCAGAAACGTCCTGAATGTCTCAGTTGCAATTAAAATAAATAAAAGGATGCCAGGGGTCACACATAACCCACCTGAGCCTCTAGGGTAAACCACTGTCAAGATTTGCCTGGCATCCTTTTTGTCAAATGGACCTCAGCTTTTAAAAAAGCAACTGTTACTGGCAGAATATCAAAATTTCAAATGCGCTTAATAGTAGGTGGCTATAGCTCCATGAACAGAATGAAAGGCTCTGTCAATAATATTTTAGTGGTGAGTTGGGCCTCTGATGCCTTTACTATTTTATTATTCAATTACTCTTCTTAATGCATAGAATCTATCATCTTTTACTCGGAATCTAATGCATTCTCACTAGACTCTGCATGAAGCCCGGTCTCCTCACAACACAAGATTGGGTGAGTCTACCCTCCCTACTTCTCTAAACTTAACTCCCGCTGCTTCCCTGGGTGAACCGCCTTGGCTACCTCCACAACCTCCCATCTCTTCTTTGCCCTCACAAGAGGGAGAGGGCAAAGAAGAAATCCCAGCATTCTCTCTATCCCAGCATTCTCCCTCTCCCTCTCCCCGAAGCTCTCTACTTGCCCAGATCCAAGTGTCTCATCTGCTCATAGTCTGTGTTTTATGGTATTTTATGGGTGCAGTCAGCATGTAACAGATGGCTTATGGCAACCATGTGAAATGTAGCAATTTTGCATTTTCTAAGTCCATTTACTATACTCCTGCCACGCTCTTGAGACATGCCAAGACCCTACATGTTCCATTGTGTCCGGAAGACACTTAAAGATGCACTTTAAGTGATGAATGGAATGGAAAGAAATTGTAAGGACTCTCCAGAGAAACGGAACCAATAGGATGTATACAGAATACATACAGATGCCCAGTTCAAGGCCCAGGAAGAGCCAATGTTTCCGTTTGAGTCCAAAGAGAGGACAGGGCGCTATCGCAGCAAGAATGGCAGTCGGGAAAACTTTCCTTTCACTCACAGGAGGGTCCGCCTGTTTGTTCTGTTCAGTCCTGCCACTGGCTTGACCCGGCTTACCCATGTTACGGAGGGCAATCTGCTTAACTCACCAAGTCCAACATTAGTCTCACTCCAAACACCCTCCTCGAAACACCAGAATAATGTTTGACCCACTATCTTGGCCCCCCGTGGCCCCATCAAGAGGACGTGTAAAATACATCCTCAAACCGCGTGTCACAGTGTTGCTGAAATGTTTTATCAGATAGGATGTCTCTGACCATCTGTATAAAATCACAACCACATTCTGTCTGTAATTCCTTTACTGTTCTTTCTTTTTCCGCCTAGCCTTCATCACCAGCTGACAGGTATGTGTTCTTTGTTTACTCTCTTCCCTCCAAACCCCCACCCAANATCTGCTTAACTCAATCTACCAAGTCCAACATAGTCTCACTCCAAACACCCTCCTCGAAACACCAGAATAATGTTCGACCCACTATCTTGGCCCCCCGTGGCCCCATCAAGAGGACGTGTAAAATACATCCTCAAACCGCGTGTCACAGTGTTGCTGAAATGTTTTATCAGATAGGATGTCTCTGACCATCTGTATAAAATCACAACCACATTCTGTCTGTAATTCCTTTACTGTTCTTTCTTTTTCCGCCTAGCCTTCATCACCAGCTGACAGGTATGTGTTCTTTGTTTACTCTCTTCCCTCCAAACCCCCACCCAATACATTCGGTTATAAGCTCCATGAATGCACGGGCTTTGTTTTATTCACTGCTGTATTTCCATTGCTGGGGACAAAGAGGTAATCATTCAACAATTGCTCGTTGAGTGGATGAATACCTTCCTTACTTGTCACACTATTTAAAAGGTGAACAAGCTTATTCTTTTATCACAAAGAGGAGTAATACACTGGAGAATTTAGTCATTCATGTGTGATAACCTAGAGACAACATTCTACAAGGAAGCCAATGATAACATGTGGAAACTGCTTTTTGTTTTAGAATATATACATTATGAAGACTATGATTACTCTTAAAAATAGATGTTTATTACTTAGCATTCACAAGAAAGTAGCAAAATCAATCAGCTTTTAGGAAATTACCAAATTCTGCATAATTGTCAAAAAAATGTACTGATTTGTATCTCAAAGCTTCTTCTCATTTTTTTAAAAACAGGTAAATTTCTCAACAACTGAAATAACAGTTTTCACAAAGTAGTTATCAGTCGGGTGTTGGGACAACTACATTTCTGAGTTAAAATATGCTGGCATGGTGATCAGTTAACAAAGAGTAGACAGATAATGTGCCTTTGATTCTGATTTCTTGTTGTTTTTCCTGACATTCTTCTCCATTCTGCTGCCTAGACTCACTCTACAGATAAAAGAAAAACATTTTTTTCTCCGTTTTCCTTCTCCCAGTTGCCCTCTTTGATCTCATTTGATCTCATTTCTATTTCTGACTTCTGTTAGGAAATAGAATTTTCTGTATTCAATCTACAGTGCCCTGTATCTTCACAATTTTGCTCCAACGATATGCAAATCTGGCAACTGATAACTGCATCCTGTCGGAAAGAAATATCTATGGTTCGTTTTTATGGGAAGTTTCCTAATGAATTTCTAGAGCACACACTTTTTTTCCACTCTTAGCATCAAAGTCTATTATTTTCATAAGCAGCTTTGGGAATGGTGTATCCACATGTGAAACTTTGATAACATCCTTTATTATGTTCTTAACAAATGTAGAACCCAATTGTTTCAAATCATTTCAATTAATGCTCTATTGCTTTTTCATGCTAGTCACTCAGTCTTTTAAGCTCTTTGCAGAAATTACAGGAGCTTAAACCACATAATACTTGGTGTTTGAGGAGGGGGTATGCTTTAAAAGGCTCAATTTGCCAAACAAAGTAGTTCTGAAAACTGTTTTTATTTTCTTGCCGATAATCCATCCATTTCTACAGTCCTTACAATAATATAAAGCAGTTAAGCCATGGTGTTTAAAGCCTTACCTACTACTGAAAGTAAGCTTAAGTCCTGCTCATAAGGATGTAAAAACATTCTTATACAAAGAAAAATTAATAACCTCAAGCATTTGGGTAAGGACAAAATAATCCATCTGCCCTAATATTTTGTTTTATCCAGGGAGCCTTTATAAAGTGTCAAAAAGGAAAAAAAAAACAAATATCTCAAAGATACCTTGAAAGGAAAATTCTAGAACTCGAATCTTTTTCTGCTAATGGCACATACATCCCCTTATTGTAATGATAGTGTCATGGCTATCAGAATCGAAATGCACTGTTCCAGCTCAGTAACGCCCGAGAAAATCTCTTGGATTGGTAATTGTAGAAGTGGTTCAAGAAGCTTGAAAATGAAGACGACGACACTCTCATCGACTCTCAGAAATTTCGACACAAGTTTGTGGTAAGGCAGCAATAACTGCAAGCTTCTAGAACAGAGGCAAAGGTCAGCAAATCGTTGTCCTGGATCACTACATAAATTCTTAAGTAGAAATTATTTCTATCAAAGAATCTCAGAGTTGAAATTAAGCCTCTAACTTTTTTAATGGCATGCTCCTTGGCCCGGTGCATACACTTCCTTTGCCTGTGAACTTGCCTACTACATAGTAGCCCATTCAGGGATTTGTATAACAATCCATGTGGACCTCCATTTCTATAGTGCTATTAAGTGAAAATCTTCTGCTACTAAGTATTAGAAATTTTAGGAGATAACAAGCAATCCTTTAAAAGCATAGCAATATGCATGTGTTTTGTGTGAGAAATTGGGTCTCCCAAGATACAAAAACTAAAAGAGTCTAGAAAGCCGGGGGCTGGCATGTGAGCTGACTTCACAGAAGCCACACAGAGGATTATTGCTGTCATAACTAAGGGACTCAGGACTTAAGGATCATAGAAAGAGAGAACAGGAAGAGGTGCTATCACATAGATTCTTAGAGGGAGGCAGGACACTCGAGTGGCTATTAAGTCAGGAAAATGCTATTAAATGAGTTGCTATCTAGCACCTTGTACAGGGAGGCGAGAAGAAAATGTAGGCTTGAATTCTTTTTTTTTTTTTTTTGAAAGTCTTCTTGAAAATTCATAGGCTAGACATTCAGATTTAAATCACTTATTTGATCTGGACCCTCCCAAGGTGAAAACTTAAGATTAAAGAGGCAATGATACCAATTAAAAAGCTCTTGGCAAAAGCAAGTGCAAACCTCTTTAAAAGATGAATTATTACAGATAACTGTCTTCTGACAGTAAGGCTGCAAAGCACAAAGTTGCAGACCACTCAAGTCAACAACAGACCAGGACGTAAGTCTGTAGACCCAACACATGCACACATACACACAACTTCAGATGATGCAGTTATCAGAGTTAAGTATTTTCAAACTACTAGATTCATGAAAAAAAAAACTAAAGGCATAAGTTGTAATAAAAGAGACATAATTTTAAAAACCTGAAAAAGAAACAAATTAAGCTCTTTGGAAATAAACAAAATAAAGTCACTAAATGGAGATTTAGAAAACTGCGCATGTAAGGAAGTTACCCAGGAGTGAGAACATATGAATAGAAGAACACGTGGAAAAGCAGTCAAGAGACATCCAGGATAGAATGAGGTCAAGTACATACTATTTAATAGTCATATACAAAGGGGAGAATTCAAAGAATGCGGAAAGGTGATATACTGAATATTACAACTGAGAATTCTCCATAGTGAAGTTCAAGAATCCTTTGCCTTGGAAAACATACACAATACAATGGAGGAACAAAACCCACACCTGGATACGCTGAATATAAAGATAAAGAACAAATCTTAAAAATACCTGGTTAGAAACAGATAACTTTAAGAAGAGACAGTTGCATTTTAATAAAATTTTGGTAGCAACAATGGAGTGCAGCATGTATTGAAATAAAAAGAAATTGAAGCCTTGGCTGGTGTAGCTCAGTGGATTGAGTACAAGCCTGCAAACCAGAGGATTGCGGTTCGATTCCCAGTCAGGGCATGTTCCTGGGTTGCAGGCCAGTTCCCGGCAGGGGCCAGTTCCCAGCAGGGGATGCAGGAGAAGCAATCATACATTGATGTTTCTCTTCCTCTCTCCTTCCCTTCCCCTCTAAAGATAAATAAATAAAATATTTTAAAAAAAGAAACTGTTAAATCACTACCAGGTAAATTATTATTCTAGAATGAGAAAAAATAAAAGAATTGTCAGTCAAGAGTGAGAGAGAGCAAGCGAGCTTGCTCCAAGAACTTCTGGGAAGACAATGTGAAACTCAGAAGGAGTGAGTAGCGGAAGGAGGCAGGGAAAAAAGAAAATGGTGTGTAGATTGCAAAGTGTAAAGAAGCATAAACTCTGTCCCTCAGTCTGCTTGGGCTGCCATAACAAAATACCATAGACTGAGTGGCTTAAACAACAGAATTTTATTTCTCACGGTTCAGGAGCCTCTAAGTCCAAGATCAAGGTGCCAGCAGGACTGCTTTCTGGTGAGATGTCTCCTTGGCCAGCAGAAGCCCATCTTCTCCCTGTGTCCTCCTCACAGGGCCTTTTTCTGTGCATGCACATCCTGGGGTCTCTTCCTCCTCTTATAAAGACAATTAGATTGGAGACCCACCCTTAGAACATTATTCAACTTTCATTAAATATATAAGAAAGATGCTTCCAGCCAAGATGGAGGTGTAGGTGGAAACACTGTGCCCCCTCCCACAACTAAATTTAAAGACAGCTAAGTGTGAGAAACAAAGACACAGCCAAAACAGTGAAAATTGAACTGTACGGAAGTCCGACAACAACGATCCACTCAGCCAGACCACATCACAAACCAGCAACCAGGTTGCCCAGCCCTGGTGAACACCTAAGGCTCCGCCCCTCATACATAACAGGTGCGAACAGACCACACATTATGACTCAAGAACAGCTCAAAGCCCCAGAGCCTGTAATTCTAAGTGACCAAGAAATAGCCAGCCTTTCAGATGCACAGTTCAAAATACTGGTGATCAGGATGCTCACAGAATTGGTTGATTTTAGCCACAAATTAGAGGAATATATGAAGGCTAAACTGCTTGTAATGAAGGGAAATCCACAGAAAACCAATAGTGATGGAAAGGAAACTGGGACTTAAATCAAGAGAGTGGACCAGAAGGAAGAACGAAACAACCAAACAGAAAAGAAGGAAGAAGCGAGAATTCAAAAAAATGAGGAGAGGCTTAGGAACCTCCAGGACATCTTTAAATGTTCCAATATCCGAATTTAGGGGTACCAGAAGGGGAAGAGGAACAGCTACTTGTAGAAAACTTATTTGAACAAATAACAAAGGAGAATTTCCGCAGTCTGGCAAAGGAAATAGACTTCCAGGAAGTCCAGGAAGCTCAGGGAGTCTCAAAGAAGTTGGACCCAAGAAGGAACACACCAAGGCACATCATAATTACATTAGCCAAGATTAACATGAAGGAGAGAATCCTAGAAGCAGCAAGAGATAAGGGGACAGTCACCTACAAAGGAGTTCCCATCAGACTGTCAGCAGATTTCTCAAAAGAGACCTTACAGGCAAGAAGGGGCTGGAAAGAAGTATTCCAAGTCATGAAATCCAAAGACCTACAGCCAAGATTGCTTTATCCAGCAAAGCTTTCATTTAGAATGGAAGGGCAAATAAAGTGCTTCTCAGATAAGGTCAAATTCAAGGAGTTCATCATCACCAAGCCCTTATTATATGAAATGTTAAAGGGACTTATTGAAGAAAAAGAAGATAAAAAATATGAACAGTAAAAGGACAGTGAACTCACAGTTATTATTAACAACCACACCTAAAACAAAGCAAACTAAGAGGATAGCTACATCAGGAGCAGAACCATAGAAATGGAGATCACATGGAGGGTTAGCAACAGGGGAGTGGGAGGAGAAGGGGGGAGAAGCTACAGAGAATAAATAGCATAGAGGGTAGGTAGAAAATAGACAGGGGGGAGGGCAGGAATACTATAGGAAATACAGAAAATAAAGAACTTGTGACACATGGACATGAATGAGAGGGGGGAATGGTGGGGGAGGGTGTGCAGGGTGGAGGGGAGTGAAGGGGGGAATGGACAACTGTAATAGCATAATCAATAAATATATTTAAAAATAATAATCAGTAGGAATCCCCCCCCAAAAAAAAATATATATATAAGAAAGATGGAGGCACAGACAAGATCACACCATGGCCAAACACAGGGATGGGTACAGAACGGAGAATTTTTGCCTGACAACTGGCCCGGTGTCTTCACAAGTCAGTACTAGTTAAAAGAAAAAAGGAAAGAAATGTTAGAAACTAATCTAGATTAAATAAAACGAAAAAGAAAATTTGACTATGAACTTTATTTTGGTGATATTAAAAAATTATTGCTTATTTTCTTAGGTACACATAAGAATTATTTATTTTGGGAATACGTACATAGCAACAGTTGGACATAAAGTAGTTTGATGTTTGCAATATATGTGCAAATGGTTTAGCATAGATAGATAAATGCATAGAGAGATGAAGTTAATATGACAAGTATTCCCTATAATAAAAATCAGTTTCAAATGTTCATCTGTTAATGCTGATCTGTAATGAGATTACACCAATTTCATCTTCAAAAAATGTCTTTTCACATAGATAGGTATTGTCAAGTACTAACACCAATTCATGAGCATATAATTTTAACTGAGGATATTCATTATTTGGAAGACATTTATAAATTTCATTAGATTCTCTCTTGGTATTTGTCTTTTGGCAGGTCATTACAATGTAAATTAATCACTTCCAATTGAAGGTTAAGTGGAAGCTCCTTGGTTGTACAGTAAAATAGATTTTAAAACATGGAAATTTTCACTTGCACCAAGGTCTAAAAAATACTACTAGATCTGTAGATTGAACTTCAAAAACTATAGCTGTTTTAAATGTGTGTGATTGAAGATTTTTCTTATTTTAACTCCTAATAGTACAGAAAAGGCATAAGAAGTTTGACATTACTTGTGATTCAAGGAACATTAGTTGTCATCAAAATAGCATTATTGTAGAATAATTTCATATATGCGCTGTTTGCTTGGTAATTTTAGTTTCAGTGCATTACATGTTGTCAAGTCCTCAGCAAAAATAAATTAATTTCCAAAACGTGCAGTGTGCCATGACAGCTGAAGATGGTTCTTCTTGTTTGGGAAAATTTAATCTCAATCCTGAGCTCAAACAAGTTCAACAAACTAGATCCCTGTAAAGTAAGCAGACTCCTGAGTGCAGGGCAAGTCATGATATTGAACTTCCCTTGTTAACAAAAATTCACGAAGCTGATGATGGTTAAGTCCACGAGAGTGCATGAAGTTCACCATGGAGTCTACCAGCTTNAAAAATAAATTAATTTCCAAAACGTGCAGTGTGCCATGACAGCTGAAGATGGTTCTTCTTGTTTGGGAAAATTTAATCTCAATCCTGAACCCAAACAAGTTGAACAAACTAGATCCCTGTAAAGTATTCAGACTCCTGAGTGCAGGGCAAGTCATGATATTGAACTTCCCTTGTTAACAAAAATTCACGAAGCTGATGATGGTTAAGTCCACGAGAGTGCATGAAGTTCACCATGGAGTCTACCAGCTTAATAACTCATGAAAGAGTCAAATGTTTTTTGCAAAGTACCTGCTAAGGCATGACACAGTGACTAGCCTCCTGTTTAAACACTTCATATTGTCACAAGTTTTTAAAATCTGGGCAACTAAATCTATTCCTGCTCGACATGTAAGTTTACCACCTTCGGTTATAACACGTCTTAGGAGATGCCACTTTGAATAGTATTGTTAGTATCTGCTTCAAGTCTTCTCGGAAAGGCTTGCCTATAATTATCCCTATCAAATGATTCTCCAGTGACTTCAAACTCAGTGTTACGCCTCAGTTAAATGAGAAGTGAGGTAGGGCCTGTCAACTCACCAATAACCAAAGAAATCCACTCAAAATTGTCTGCCTTGCTTTATAATTGACTGTTGGTATTTTTCCAAATGGCCTCAACTCTTTAAGCAACAGTTCTCGCCGAAAAGCTCACAGTCTTAAGCAAGTTTATTTTCTCTAAATACATTTCTTCGGCTGTTTCAATCAGACATGATTTAATTAACTCAGTATCAGTAAGTCACTTTTCTTGCTTAGTTAACAAATAAGCCATTCTAAAGTTTACTGTGCGCAGCTTCATGTTTGGTTTTCACTGTTGTGAAGGATTTCTGCTGGAAATGAGATAGTCTTGTAATATTTTCTAATTTTCCTGCCCATTGCTTTCTTGTGCATTGGGCAAATTGTAACGAGGGCTCATCTTGGTAATATCATCACATAGCGTTGTCTTTTACATTTATTTCGCCACTGCATACTAAACACAGTTTGGGGGATCTAATTCACTAAGACGATTCGCACGCCAATGTGCTTTAAAAGTATGATAGCCTGTGTTAGTTCCCTGTAGCCTCTGTTACAAACCACCACAAACTTAGTGGCTTAAAACAGCACAGATTCATTCTCTTATAGTCCTGAGAGTCGGAAGTCTGAAATAAATCTTTACGGGGCTAAAATCAAAATATTGCCAAGCCAAGGTCCTTTGGAAGCTTCGGAATGAATCTATTTCTTGTTTCTTCCAGCTCCCAGAGGCTGGAATGTCTTAGTTTGGGGCGTGTGTTACTTCCATCTTTGCTTCTGTCATATCAAGTTCTCCAGCTTTTCATATTTCCTGCCTGAGATCACACTGGACACACCCAGATAATCCAGAATAATCTCTCCCTCTCAAAATCCTTAATTTGATCTCATTCACAAAATCCCCTTTGCCATACAAGGTAAGAGACAAGTGCCAGAAATTAGGACATGAACACCTTTGAGATATTCGGCCTACTGCCCAAGATATACTGTTCTCAATTTTATATGCACTGAAAATAAAAAGTAAATATAGAAGACAATGTATGATGATATGCATTCTGAAATGCTGTCAATCTGTAACAGCATCATTGCAATTTGTAGAAAAGTGAACATGATGAGAATATAGTCTTTCATGCAAACTACTCAACTGTGCTCTCGTACGTAACACAAAAGCAGCCATAGAAAATATATAAATGAATAAGCATGACTGTATCCACACTCAAATGTAAGTTTCATATAATTCTAACATCATGAAATGTTCATCTTATTTTTATGTTTTCAACCATTAATAAAGTAAAAAAAAATTACTGTATATCAGGCCATGTAAAATTAGGCGGCAGGCTAGATTTGGCCCTCAGCTACAGTTTGCTGACTCCTGGCAAAAACCTATAGACAACACCACCTCTGGACATGGTGGGCTCCTCCCAGAACTTCAGTGTGGAAACATCCTGAATATCTGAACATTCAGAAAAGTAAGGTTTCACAATTAAAGGGGAAGCATTGCCTGAGTCATTATGACAGACCTTTTCTTAAGTTTATTGATTGATTTTAGGGAGAGAAAGAGAACGAGAGGAGGGAAGAGAGGGAGAGAGACAGAGATCAACTTGTTTTTCTGCTTATTTACTCCTTGGTTGATTCTTGCACGTCCCCTGACCCAAGATCAAACCCACAACCTCGGCGTATTGGGATGACGGCTTCAGCAACTAAGCTACCCTGCCAGGGGCATGACTGCCTCTTTTTGTCCAAAAATGAAACAAAAGTTATTGACTACCAATAACCTTTAAACACGACTAATTTTAGGAGATATTTTGCCCTCTGAGTACACTTATGCTGTCCTTAAAATTTCTCCAGGGAGGAAAGGGATTTTCGTACATGCCTCCTTCTCGTGCAGCGGCCAAAGAGACAACTGGATAGAGACTGAAATCTCTTCACTCACAAGAAGTCTTCTCTCCTGGGCCATTCTAACATTCATGTTACATGAGAAGTAGTCATACCTAGAGGTGCAAACTCGGAACCACAAGCTCTGCTGTTGATTGCTCCAATGACTCCTCACGATTCATCTTACATGCTTCCAACCATCTACAGGGGCTCACAGAAAAAGAACAGTGTATTTTTTTTTAAATCGTGTGCAGGTGAATTTGCCTGAGAATCCGCATTTACTCATGTTGCAGATGGTTGTTGCATAACCAAATGACCCCTCTGTTCAAAGTTCTAGGAATGTCACTGATGCAAATGTTATCTTTTCTCCCATCACACTTCTGTCTCCAGAAATGTCTTCCCATGCCCTTATTTGACTCATATTTTCTGCCCTGTGACTATAATTATACTATATATTTTTAAAAGTGTTCCCACTTAAAAAAACACAGAAAGATAGGTCTCCGTCGTCACTTCTGATTAAGCCCTCATCTGGCTCTCCAGGGGAAAAAGACATGACATTGAACATCGAGTCTCTCTATTCAGAAAGCTGATCCTTAATAGTGGGGAGGGGAGAAAAAAGATTCTTTTGATCTTGCATTTTAATCTTAAATTTTAATTTGCACCATACAATTTTAATAACTGTCATCTAGGATTCAAAGCGCATAGAATTAAGTATTTTGCACATGTGGCATATTACACATGTAACTTCCGAATCCTTTGTATCTGTGAGAGCTTTGGAGACTGCTTATTAAATTAATAATGACCAGCAGTCAGGGCTGCCAGCCTCTTCGTACACTTATGAGCCCTGGCCACAAATCAAAAATAGATGTTGAACTCCTTTTCATTCCCAAGCATAATATAATGGTATGACCATAATTAATCAATTTTATGTTTCACATGGGACTATAAATAACCATATCTCTTGCTTTTACCAGGATCTGCCTATTACACACAAATTAATAAAGATGCCAAGTGACTGCCTATACCACCCAGAAGTCTAATAATTAAGTTGTAACCCTGCAAAATTGGGACCACCTCTGTGCAGCACAGTCCTAACCCCATTATTCTAAACTAAAGCAAAGTCAATGTTCCCAAAATAAACAGACATCAGTCGTTCAAGCCTATGTAGAAGTGGCAATTCCACTTTTCTTTTGCATTTTTGTTTTATGCAAAGATTAGGCGGTATTTAAACTCAAAGAACACTTCTTTAAGAAATTCCATCCTGTACTTCTTGAATGCATCTGAAATCATGAATCTGCAATTACATATTTACAGTCTAATTTGGAGGCAAACACTAAAAAGGCACAAATATGCAATACAATGGGCATTTTATATTGTTCCAAGAAAGTATGCTTCTATTCATTTGTTCACTTAAGAGAAACACAGAGAACTTGCCACATGTTATGCACTATAGTGGGAGCTGAGGAGGCGTAAAACTTTATAAGGCGAGGAGATCCGTCCAGTAATTCACTGTTTACTAGGGAAGAAGGCTTGACTTAGAGCTTCAAACAAGAGCAGCTCACCAGGCAGATAAGCAGAGCACCAGCATTCCAGGCCGACCTGGAATGAGGAAACAGACACAGAGGCGAGGAATGTAAGATCTATTAAAGGCCCTCCAGAGTTATCAGTTGCTAGAGGACAAGGGAGAGAAATAGATGATGCTGTAGAGGAAATCAGGATTCATGCACACACATGGGTACGTATCCTAGTTTCTTAGAATTAAAGTGGCTACCTAAACTATCTCTGGACACTTAAAACACAATCGTATAGAAGGAAGAGGGCAATTGCTATTGTGTTCTCCTCCACCTCAATGCCTCCACTCACCCACCCCCAACACACACACACACACACACACACGCACAGAAATTAAATTGGCCCAGAATAAAGCACTCAATGAGTATAATTCACATCTGCTAATGATCTGATAAAATACAAATTATAATACATTCAAGCCTTTATTATCATGATGATTAACACTACTGTTGATTCAACAAATTATCTGATATGCTTTGTTTATTGAGCTATAATTTACACATTGTAAATTAGATCTTTTTAGTGCAAGGTTCTGTGAGTTTCAAAAGCATATACAGTTGTATAACTCTCATAACAAGCAAAATGGAGTACAGCTCTACCATGCCCCCCAAATTTCCTTGTGCCCCTTTCCCTACCTTCCCCACCCGCAGCCAATGAGAACAACTCATCTGTTTTCTGTCCCCATAGTCTTGCTTTTCCAGAATGTAGTCTAAATATAATCACAGAGTTTCCAGCCTTTTGAGTCTGGCTTATTTCATTTAGCTTATTGCTTGTCAGGTTCATTTGTATGTGTTTACATTCAGACCTACATGTATCAGAGTTCATTCATGTGTATTTCTCCATTGTATGTGGTGCACCACACTCAGTAGTCTTCCATTGTATAGGTGCACCACAGTTTATTTATCCATGGATCAGTTTAAAGATATGGAATTTTTCCAGATTTTGTCAAATATTAATAACACTTCTATAAACATTACATAAAAGTCTGCAGCTAAATGTTAAGTTCTAATTTTTTTCAGATATGTATTTTGGAGCTGGGCCATATAGTATGTTTGTAACTATATAAGTGATAAACCATTTTCCAAAGTGATGGTACCGCTTTGCATTCCCACAAGCAGTGTACGAAAGGCCCAATTGCTCTACATCCTCACCAGCACTGGGTTTTTGTCACGTTTGATTTTTTTTAAGTCATTTTAGTAAGTATGTAGCATCGCTATGCATTTTTCATTTGCATTTCCCGAATAAAAACAATAGTGAACATGTTTTTCCATTTCCTTTTTACCATCTATCTCTCTTCTTTGGTGAAGCGACTGTGTAAGACCTCTACCATATTTTCACATGGGCTCTTCTCCTATCACAGCATTCTTCGGACAGTCTGAATGCATGTCCTTGATCAGGTACCAGTCTTGCAAACATCTCTTTCAGTCCACAGATTTTCATTCTCTTAAGAGCGTCTCTCAGAGAGCAGACAGAAGTTTTTATTTGAATGCAGACCATTTAATCATTTTTTAATTGTGTTTTATTATTCTTTTTAAGAAATATTTACCTAATCCAAGATCACAAACATTTTCTTGCATGTATTCTAAAAGAAGATTTGTGAAAGCTACACCCAAAATCTAGGTTTTGCATCAAGGTCTAGGAAATATTTTCAATTAATTTGCCTGTAAGATAGAATATCTGGGCCCACATTTACTTTCTTGCACACGAACATTCTATTGTTCCAGCACCATTTTTTTTCTCCCAGCACCATTTTTTGAAAAGCCTCTTGTTGTTCCATTCAATTTTCTCTGCATCTTTATGTAATATCAATTGCCTTTACAGGTAAGCCTGTTTTTTAGACCTTTTGATTTTTTTTAATGAAACTAATAAAATGGCGGAACACACTATAGTTCTAGCAAGCTAACTATGTGAAACATACATGAAAACCAAGAAACCCTAACAGATACATGGAGAGGTGGAAAGACAAGAGGCTTGAAAGGGCACTGAAGGATCTAAAAACATGAGATGCCCAGACGGTAACACAGAGCCATCCTTCTTTGTTAACCGGTTTTCAAGAAACTGGGGCACCTCTCTTTATCAGAAATATTGGGCTGGATTCTTTTTCCATGGATGCAGTGGCTTCGATTGAAGCTGACACATCACCTAGAAAAACAGACGGGAGGATCTGACCGACAGTGGGCAGACCCATTAGAAGCCAGCACACATCAGAGCGCCAGGGGATAAAGGCCAGCTTTACCTGGCTCTGTGCACAGAGCTGCAAGGTGTTGTTTAGTTTTTTTTTCCCTTTCCCTGACTCACTTTACGTGCACTGGTAGCACAGACTCTCAAAGAGCACTCTCCTAGAAGGAAGTTTCCCAGATTCTAAACCTTTGTTCTCAGGCAACAGGGCTTGATACCCTAACTGTCCAAAACCAAATCTGCAACTTTTTTTCTGTATGTCACCCCTGCTCCTTCGTGCAGTTAAGGGCACAATTCATGTAAAAGTCATCTCTCTCTTTCACAGGCTGTAAGTCTCCCATAATTAGATTGTAATTAAAATCAAATACAGAAACATGCACATGAATAACTTCATGAGTTTATTCTCCCATAAAATAATTGTTTTTTTATAATCAGCCTAAAAGAGAGTAAGAAAATGGTTTGGTGCATTTTTATAGTAAAACACTGGTGTGCGTTTTCTCCTGAAAGGCGGCGCTCACACAAGCAGCATTTTAATTTTCCATGGTATTGCTATTTTGACCTCTGAGCCCTTGCAAAGTAAAGTATTTATGATCCTGGGCTTCTTTATGGTATTGTTTCAATATTTTTGTAACATTTGTATTTCTTGCTGATGTTTTTGGCATTAAAAATCACTCAAGCTGTGCTGAAATATAATGGTATTCACTGAACCATACCATGGAAGGATAATTCAGTTTGGTGAGGTTATTCTAGCTCATCATGTACACAAAAGATTGAAAGAAATTGGAGAAGATTCTCAGCTCTCTACACAAGCAGCATTGAGTCTTTTTTTCCCTTTAGTTACTTGACGTAGACAAACCTTCACAGGAACAGAGAAATATCTAGGTTTAAGTCTTTAGAGCAAACCAAAGGAAATGCGCAATGGCCCGAGGTATAAGGAAGCAAAGTACTGGAGAACAGTGGTCCTGGACCCCTCATTTCCTTTACCTGTGACCCAGACAAAAATCGAACCTGAACAAACAGCGTTTCATCCCAATTCCAACACATCCCTAGACAAGCCCCCAAAAGCATGAGTTTCAAACTCTAATTAGAGTCATGGAATATGCTATTATAGATATAAACCAGGAATGATCTCATTTCCATATATTTAACTTGCTCCTGACTAGGAATATCCATAATGTCTCAGCTGACTGCTATGTTTGTATCATTGTATATGTTTTGAAATTTCTATCCCGAAGATGGATACACCCAGAGCCTTTCTGTCTCCTATCACCCTTAGCTTGAGATATCAATTACACTAGCCTCCGATGTTTTCTATTTTGCATTATTTTTTCCTTGATTGACTCATCAGTCAAGTTTTGGCCTTGGTAACACAACATGAATTCCTAAGGGATGAAGTATAAAACCTGATGGGCCAAAGTACTGATGCATGCTCAAAGATTAGATAGACAGATCATCTCTCATACACATATTTTTATCTTCAATTGCACAAGACAAATATATTGAACTATATATGACTGATTGAGATCTCAAATTTAGTGCACTCATCTGAGAGAATCCACAAATTCCTAGTAAAGATGGGAAAACAGATCATCCAAGGTTTACTCCCTGAGAAGTAAATAGTAAATACCACTGAAACATCCAAATGCAGCAGATGGCTTAAGCTTATGGGCTCTGCAAGCTGACACAGGGTTCAAATGGTGCCATGGCGACCTATCCACTTCCTGGGTGACTTTGGACGAGTTTCTTCTTCTCTCAAAAGCTCCTCCTCATCTGTAAAATGGCTATAATAATAGTTGGCTTTCTGGTTCAGTTGCTACAGTACGGACAAAAAAATTATACGGACTCAAACAAGATAAAAATTTGTTTTGTTCTCAAATGACATGCTGAGCATAACATTCTAATATAGCAGCTCCATGGTGCTAGGGACATGGCTCATGCTATCAGGTGACTGGGCCATCGTCAAAATACAGCTTCCATAGTTTAGTTAAAAATGCTGCTTAAGATCTTGCAATCATATATGAGGTCTGTCCAAAAGGTATCCAGCCATGTAATATGAAAAAGAGACATTTTATTGAATATACTAAGCAGGCACCTTGGGACCTCATGGAGTTCTCCCAATTGCCATCAGCTGCCCTGTCATATTTTCCTGAATCTCATTGATGGTCTGAAATCTCTTTCCTCTAAAAGGTGATTTTAGTTTTGGGAATGGCCAGAAGTTGCAGGGCACCAAATCCAGGCTGTATGCAGGGGGGTTGAGTCACCTGGGTGATTTATTTTTCACCAAACACTCTGCGTGAGATATGATGCATGAGCGGGTGCATTGTTGTGACGAAGCTGCCAATCACCAGTTACCTATAGCTGCAACCTTCTGAATCATCCAAATAGTTTCCACAGAACAATGTTCAAGCTTTAATGCAAAATCTGATGCAAATTCATTGCTCTACTCAGTTATTTTCAGTGCAATGGCCATACAGTACACATGCTCACTCGATGGTCTGTACCGCCCCCACTGATTAGGACAGTGAAGCTGTCACTGTTCACACATGCGTATTCCAGTCCACTCTCTTTGGCTGCCAGGTTACACTAATGTCACACAAACCATTCTCATTTACATTATCAATGGCTGGACTTTTTCTTTTTTTTTAATATTTTATTTATTTATCTTTAGAGGGGAAGGGAAGGAGAGAGGAAGGAAACATCAATGTATGGTTGCTTCTTGTGCATCCCCTGCAGGGAACTGGCCTGCAACCCAAGCATGTGCCCTGACTGGGAATCGAACCGCGATCGTCTGGTTCGCAGGCCCGCGCTCAATCCACTGAGCTACACCAGCCAGGGCTGGACTTTTTCCTATAGACCTCATACATGTACCAGCCAGTGGGAAAGTGAGCAAAGGAAGAGGAGTATCTTCTGTATTACACTATAAAAATAATCACCATTCTCCGCTCTTCCCTGAATCCACGCCTCTTCACAAGGTGACTCTGTAGTATCTCCCATAAAGGAGTTCACTTCTCTAGCCCTTGAATCCACACACACCTATGACTTACTTTAACCAAGGGAATGCACCAAAAATGGCATGTGGATTCTGAGTCTAGGTCTCAACAGCCCCTGCATTCCTCTACTTTGTTTTTGATACCCTTACAGTACCCTTGTGTGAACAAGCCCAGGGTAGCCCTCTGGATAAAAAAAGGCATGTTGCACAACCATCCTTATTGCTTTAGCTGATAGTCAGCCCCCAATCAGTCCGATAGCTAATCACAGATGTATAAATTCAGATAACGCCAGAAGAACCTATTGGCCAATCATACCTCCAATTGCCAGCCTACAGAATGATGAGTAAAAATAAGTTGTTGTTTTCACCCACTAAGTTTTGTGGTGGTTGGTCCAGCAGTAAGTGGTAAAAGGAAAAGACATCACTTTGCTATTAATGCTATGACCCAGAATTTATACATATCACTTCCACTCCTGGGCCATTGGGAATAATTTAGTCATACAGTCATAGTAGCTGCAAGGGAAGCTGGGAAGTGCGGTATTCCACTGGATGTGTTCAGCTATAGCTAGGTTCCTATTACTAAAGAAAGAAAAGGAGAATCGAGGCAATCTATACCGCGGGACAACTAGTTAGGTCTCTGATACCTCTATCTCTTCAGCTGGTTGTGAAGATTAAATATGAAATAACTATAACAATCTTGGCCCAATAGCTGTCACCTAGAAAGGGCCCCCAAAATGTGTGTCTTTTATATTCAGAATCATAAATAAATGAAATTTATTTAAAAAGTCATAAAGAGTAGCCAGAAGTGTCAAATTCTCTAAACCTACTTCTCACTTGCCCATTATCTTCAAACAACCTTCCCTTGTCCTGAACTGAAGTCGGGCACCACAGGGAAAGGGGGTCCACAGAGAGAATAAAAAGAGTGGCATTGAAACAGTGTGTCTGCTGATATGATGCAGACAAAGCCTGGATGTCTGTTAGAAAAGATTAGATAGAGCTTATGGCATAAAGCCAGGGGACAGGACTAAAGAAAGTTCCTTCAATTCTGTCACTGTCACTGTGTAATAAATAGAGAGTGTCACTGGGCAACTGTCAGAAATCGAAGTGGAAATGGCTTTTCTGTTCTTCCTTTTTTTTTGGTACTGGGAGTTTTGTTAAATAATAAAAAAGGCAGCGGGTATGGTAATAAACTATCTTGGCCTTGAGGAGAGAAAAGAACAGGTGTCCATTGCGCACAGCCAATCTCTGTGTCTGTTTCCAGTTTTAATGGAAAAGAAATGAAAGACAAGAACAGAATGGGAGATGGGTTGCAGGCAACTGACAGAAAAAAAATCTAAAAGAACAGCTTTTGAAAACAGTTTGATGGGTGTAGGCAACCCCCACCCCGCCCTCGCATAAAAGATAATCATCAGTTATTCACCAGCTAGGTGATTACCTAACCGTAACAGCAGAACACGCAAGAAATCATTAAACAAGTGTGAGTCAAGAACACATGTTCACCTGTATTCTGAAATCTAATGTTTTGAGTTATCCTCAGAATCCTGGATGGCCTCACATTTGGTAAACAGTTTCTGAAATCTGCGTGAATCATTTTTCTCTCTCCTTCCGGAGTTGCTGCCGACTCAGGATTTGCTGTTACAAGTCAAACCCTGAAATAACCCCACAACGTATAACTGAAAGACCCTGGGTAGAGGAGAGATTGAATAATCAATAAGTTAAGTGACACATGCACAAAAGAATGAGACAGCAGTGAGATGCCAGGCATCTCACTGCTGGAGACACAAGGAAGGGCTCGAGGTCGACAACAACTAGAAAAACAACCATAGAAAGAAGCCTTTGTCAGGAGCCATATACAGACAGGACCTAAAAGCTGACAGAGGTGTGCTCAGAGGTGAGCCAGGAAACACAAAGGTCGTCCCCAAGGACAAAGACCAGAAATGGAAGAAGGGTCAGAGGTCAAGGTAATGGCATAGAGGCCAAGTGGAAGACAAGCAGTTCCAAAGCAGCATCTTTACAAATGTCTGTTCTATTTAAAGTAATTAACAAGCAAACACCGATGCCACCTACAGTAGCTGACATTTTAAAATATGAGAAACAGTCGGGCAGGGAGGCGAGGATAATACTATCAAAGGATTAGGAAACTGCAGCGTGAAGCATGGGAAGAATCTAACTAAATATTAAAGTGTGATGCCCAAAAGGCATAGGCCAACATTTTCAGAGGGTGTTCAAAGGCACACTAGTCTCTCCTGAGGGTAACATACGTTACATAAAAACAGTAAATATGAGAACGACCAGGTTCCATATTATTGCATAGGCTTCTTTGAATACTCACAGCTAAAGTGCACACTGTGATGCCCCCAAAGGGAGGTGCTTGGCAGATACCTGCTCTCTGCTCCCCCATCAACACCTCAACACTTTACCTTTGAGAAGCAAGATGCTGCTTACATTGGGATTTCCGGTCAGATTGCATGGGTTACGGCCCCTCCCAGACTCATGGGCATGTGGCCAAGTCCAGGCCAATCAGGTTCTCCCTCCTAAGAATGGACGGGAAAACAAAAACTCTGCCCCATGGTCATCACTGCTATTTCCCTGCTATGGGCTTCCTCTCCCTCCCAAGGCCTAGTGGTTCGGGCTCCCCACAGGGTTTGGAGCTACCTCAGACCTTTCTATTGAATTCCGCTCGGGCTTGGTAGCCAGAGATCTTTGGTTCGTAACCAAATTGCTCTGAGAGGAGCCATTTACAATACTTCACAAAGTCCATTTGACTGTGGTTTTTTTTCTCTTTTTGGTAAAATAGCACGCTGCAGTTCATCTTCAGGACACACACTGCTCTACATAACAACAGAGGCCTTTTGGAACATATTAAGGAAACATAAACCGCACTCAATGCTTATATTCGCCCACAGGAAGTCACTAAGCAAGGAGCAATAACGCATCCCTCTCTGCATGTTCTTGCCAAAGAGCACGTTAAAATGGCCTCACTGATGACACTCAAGTCACCAGCAAAGGTCCTGCATTGGCTCTAAGACCACGAAGGGTCAGGAGACTCCTAGTCTGAGGAGAAATATAATGTCTTCAGCAAAACAGGATTTCTCAGGGCATAGTATTTTTAAATGACCATAAAAGGGAACTTTGAGGTTACCACAGGGCAGGCCCTTCCTAGAGAACAATAAGACCTAGTCAATTTAACAACCTTCCCCAGCCCTGGCTGGCTGGCGTAGCTCAGTGGATTGAGTGCAGGCCTGGGAACCAAACAACTGAGGTTCAATTCCCAGTCAGGGCACATGCCTGGGTTGCAGGCCAGTTCCCAGCAGGGGATGCATGCAAGGCAACCATACATTGATATTTCTCTCCCTCTCTCCTTCCCTTCCCCTCTATAAATAAAACCTTAAAAAAAAACCTCACCCTCCCCCTCCCTGGAAGGGCACAGAAGGGCAGAGGAGGTATCCCTTGCAAGTCCCCTTCCAAAGCCCAGTAATGTGGTGGAATACATATCTTTGAAGAAAAAAACAGCTTTTAAAGTATATTCACTTAAGAAAAGTAAAATTTCCCCAACATATACAGAACAACAAAAAATACCCCTTAATAGGATAATGGTGGGGGGAAGAGGGAGGGAGAGGAAGTTCTAAACAGAGAAAAAGGAATAAAAAGGTGCTAAAAGCACACCCCCAAGTCATGTTAACTCTGTATTTCTATACAATTTGTACATTAACAGGTCCAGAAGCAACGACAAGAGCAAGAGAAAATATTAACGCTACGATTTGGGTTCTATTCTATCTACAGTACAAACCCTATTATCTCCATTATACAGGTGGGAAAACAGAAGCAGAACAACAGGTGAATTGTCCAAGAGCCTGCATCTTCAACCAAGGTAACTTGTCAGCGAATCCCCGTGCCCTAATTGTCTTCCTCTCTATCGCACAGAAAATACAAACATGATACAATCTGTAGCAATAATGGTGGTAGAAGGAATTGTATATTGGTGAGTAGGCATATACATATACACACATACAAACTCACACATATTCAGAAGGTGACAGAAGAAGGCTGAATGCAACAAGGAATAAATAACCAGTGGAGCAAGGCCCTGAAGGGAATAAGGAAGAAAAACTGGGAAATATTGTTGAAGAACACTTGGGAACATATCTCTCTCCAAGTCTGGGTAACAGTAAAAATAGAAATGGTATGTAGTAGGATTCAGAAATTTGTGAGGAAATTCACAGCTGAAAGCGTTTCTTGGAGAAATACCATGCAGAGTGATCTAGGAAGAAAAGTGTTTGTTGAGTCTGTCGGGCTGAACTGACCTCCCCATTTCTAACAACCTTCTTTATCCGTGTAGCATATAGGTACTTGTCTATTATGGAAGTTAAGTGAATGTATATTGGTTTGTATACAAACCAACCAACCCTGTGTGGCTGCACTATGTTTGCATAAATTCTAACTAACAGCTCTTTCCAGCTCTTATAGAAATATTTTAAGAAATTTTACCAGTTCATCATGAACTTACAGCTTAGTCAGGCTTTGTCAAGAGTCCCAATGCCTTGTTTTATCTTCATTCTAAAGTCCTGAAGAATGTTCCAGAGTTAGAAGTCATCTAGGTCAGGTGTCCCAAACTCAGATTAACCCCAGAATCTAGGCAAACAGTGTAAGTGAATGGCATGATCTGTGTGCGGAAAACAATTGGGTGGCCTCTCATTTTCCCACTTTTCATAATGGCCTGGAAGCAGGCAAGCATCTCCCTGAGGAAGTTACCACCAAAGCACAATGATAATGACACAAGAACATTGGCCTTCATCTCAGAGAGATAAGGAGCGGGCGGGCATTGTCACCCACTGGCAAATGCATGGTCCCCTGAAGCTGGAAGCTGCTCCCCGGCCTTACCTGTCACTGCCTTGCCTGCGTCTGATTCCAACATTGTCAGAGGGTCTGAATTTAAAGCAAAAAGTGGCTGATAACCAAAATGCCCCCTCTGTTTTGTCCCTGTCCTTTGTCATGCAGCTAGACCATGCCCCTAAGCTCTGCCTTTGAGATAACCTAGGACACTCACTTTGACCACCAGAATGACGGACAAGTGACCATAGTGCCTTAGGAGGTCTTGCCTGTTGTGTTGTGTTCTCTTTCACCATTAGCATGAGGACTCATCACAGCTAGTCTGAGGTGTAGGAGGGACAAGGATGGGCTAGAAGCCAAACGGCCCTGGCTGACAGCAAGATGTGTGAGCCCACCAAGATCACGAAGCCACATAGCTCCCCCCATCTTACCCCAAGCACATGAGCAACACACTTACTTTGGCACTGCCACTGAAGCTTCGTGCTCGGTTGTGACGCAGCACTATTGTGGTAGTCGAAAGCTGATACATTCATGATACATGAAAGCTGATACATGCAGGTTCTTAAAGGAAATCTTCTGGTTTTTAAAATTCATGCCTGAAAGAAGTTCAGAGAAGTATCATGCAAAGTGATCTGGGGGAAAATGAAAAGTGTTTTCCATCTCCTTATTGGTCTAGCTTCCTCTTGTCTAACAACCCATCCATTATCCCTGTAGGATAGAGACATTTCTCTTGAATGGAAGTATTTTCTTTTAATATTAGCAACTAATTCATGCTTTGAAAAAAGAACACGGGTCAAACATGGGATTTCTGGGAATCTGATCGAGCCCACAGACCACGATTTTCCATAGTGTGTTATAGCTTAAAAGCCTTTCATTTTACAGTTAAGAAGGAGATAAAATCTTTTCCAACACTAAGTAACTGGACCTCCCATGCACTGATTCACCTAATTTGGTCAGTTTTTAAAAAGTATGTTAGTGTTTTCGTTTGAGTGCACGGATTTTTCCAAAACCACGTATGTCTTCCCTGCTCACCCTTCTGGCCACTTCATTTTTGTCCAGCGGCTAGGTCCTCAAGAAGCATCTGCAATGCATTCATCTCTGCAAGCCCCAGCTGAGTCCTGCCAGCTACTGTCTTTTGAGCAGGGGGATTTGAATTCTCCTTTTTCCCAGGAAAGGTAATATTTCTAAAAATGTACCTGAGGCCATGAACTGGGTATATTCTTTCAGCACTAAACTCATACCACCTCTCTCCACAACAAAATGAGTAAATGATGCTTCTACCTTAAAATGAAACTGTTTTTACGCCGTGCTGACTAAGGCCAAATTCCCCTGTAATCAGGATCACATTGACCTTGGCCAAGCAAAAGCAATCTAGGGTAAGAGCAGACAGGCACATTCTAATAGGTCACGTGTCCATTCATTTAGGAAAGCACAGTTTCCCTTTGACGGGGCTGCTGAAGGAGAACCCACATTGAAAGTTGTGATTATTGTTTTAGCGGGGACTCATAAAGAGGCTGAACAGCTACACACTTTATTAGATCCAACCGAAATACCTGCTCCTTGTGTCTTTGTGCCGGGAGATATTTATGTTATCAATTCAAGTCTCCACTAGCCATCAGAAAGAACGCTCCCTGTCGCTCTGCGGGCTCAAAATAATGACTTGTGAGGGAGCCCTAATGACAGAACAAGGGGCAATTACAGACACAGCGTGAGATTTGGAATAACTGTGTGACGGATTTGGTGCACTTGATTGACCTCATGTTCGAGTTCATTTGTGTCTCACTGGTGTAGATACAACCTCTGCCTCGGGGTGTACGCCTTGTTAATTCCAATATAAGAAGACAGAACAGATTAGATGAGATGGCTCCGACAAAAAAACCGAGCTGCACCAGTGCGGGGCCTGGCAGAAAAGTGATGGCACATTGGGGTCTACCAGAAGGAACCATCGGATATCACCTGGGGAAGAAGGAGAAGTCAGCATTATCAACATGGAGTGTTAATTTGTGGCTACTTTTGGGATAACTAAAACAATGTACGGCTAGTCCTGTGTCTTGACCTAATTGTGGTCTCTTCCGGGAGGATTTTGACTTTGTTGTAAAAGGTGAGAGGGAGAGGTAAAAACAAAGAGAGAACCAGAACTCGGTGTAAAATAAGGTTACGGTGAGATGCCCCTAGATTGCATTGTTTTAGAGCAAAACCATTTGGCAGTCTCTTCTGTAGTACCTATCAGTAAATACGCACCCGCTGTGCTGCTAGTCACTGAATAAGAAAGAGGAAAGTCTCTCCTGATGGCTCCTTTATAATCCCCATTCCAAACATGCTTACTTAAATAAGGGGGAGGGTAAAAGACCAGGAGTGTATGAAAGGAACTCTTGTCTGTTTGTTTTCATCAATTTTAGTGTTTACTCCCACCCCCTCCCAAAAAGAAGAAACACAAATCTTCTAGTTTCGTCGTTGCATACAAAATTATAGAGGGAATTCATGCACGTAATGATATTTCAGGCTGACTTGAAAGCAACATGGAATAGCTGGCACTTATGCAATTTCTCAGAAATACAGCTTTGATTCTAAATTGGTTGAAAAGAGGCGTTCCGAAATAGTCATTTCATCAGCCTTGGTTGTTTGCTAATAGTACCATCTAGTCAACTCCACCTACTGTTCTAAAGTGGTTGTTAGAAAAACCTATAAAAGCCTCAGTGAAAATTTGAAATCGATGTCTTCTAAATGATACTGGGAACCCCATCTTTGCTCTTCCATGGTGAGACACGTAATCTTGGAGAAAGCACATAACTAATATCTGATATTGAATGAGAAAGTTCCCCACTCAGAGTATAAAAATAAAGCACCAACCCAGCAAGGAATACATGCAAACAATGCCAAGTGATTACCAATTGGAACACTGGGCATCTCCTCCGTGTTTATCTGTCATTGCTGAAACTATGGAAATGTAAGACCTATTATAGGAAGGGACAAGATGCTGATGTTTTTAACACGTATTTTTGCCTCCAGTGCCAGGGAAAGAGTAAGAAATGTACACTTAAATACACAGTGCATTTTTAAAAAATTGATTTTCAATAGGGCGAGTTTTCAAAAACAAATATTAGTAAATGCTGTTTAAGACGCTAGTCAGATAAACATACTGATTTGAAACCGTACATAAAAGAATGGATTTCCAGATTGCTCTGAGAAAATACATTTCTGACTGAAAGCTCTTCTTTTAGCAAAGATGTTTCTCCTCCACTGAGGCAACTTTACTCAGAGCATCGAATCACACACAGGCATCTGGATAAGACAAGTATAGCACATGGGATTGTTTCACTCGTTTTAAATCACTGCCTTTCGGTTTTATTTCGACAGAACTGTCACCACTTCCCCCAAAATTAAACTAAAGAGAAAACTCTCAGAAATAGTGATACAGGGTGCAGCCAAGGGGGGGCCCAGAAAAGATTTGGAATGGTGTCCGGAACTCAAAGTGTACAGAAATATTGGAGGAAATATTAGGATGTCCTCCCCCCCCCCCCCCCCACCAGGTGTCAGTTGGGGGAAGGGACGAATGGAGCAGGGCCATTGAGAGCTGTTTTGCATAGCAACAGTTTTGCAGCTATCCTCTGGAATGGTATTTAACATATCTATAACCTCTAACTGGTTTGATAGATATGTTAAAGAGCTGTGGCCAAGTTTTGGGTGAGGGAGAAGTGAGTGACTACCCAGGCGAGAATTGGGAGCTGCTTCTCAGAGAGGGCCTGCTTGAGAGCCATGTGGCTTTAGCAGAGTGGGGGCTAACCAGGCTGGAACTGGGGCTGCTTCTCGGAGAGAGTGCCTGCGAGAGAGCCATGTGGCTTTAGCAGAGTGAGGACCCCCTCTTGGCCAGATGAGGGGGAGAGCCACGCTATTTAGAAAGATGTAGACCCCTGTAGCCATTAGGAGGGAGAGCCATGCAGTTTCAGCAGAGTGCAGACCCCCTCTTGGCCAGGTGGAAGAGAAAACCACGCAACTTTGCCAGAATGGAGATCCCTGCGGCCAGGTGAAGAAGAAAGACGCGGCTTTGGTAGAAGAGGCCCACACGGCTTTGGCGTGCTCCCTTTGGCTGAGTAGCCTGGAAAGCAGGAGAGACTTTGACTAGAACTTGGTACAAAGAACTCTTGCCAGTGGAAGGTGCCGCATGACTTTGGATTAATTGGAGATCCTGCCTGGACAGGCAGGCGACACAGCTCACGTGCCAGCGGCCTGGGAGAAAAACGGACGTGTGCTCTTTTCCTGATTTACGGTACCCGGAGTTGGGACAGTGGGAGAAGGGAGCGCTGTGTGTGTGTGTGTAGGTGTATATCCTTAAAGACTTTAATATTTTAAGGAAGGCATTAGGCCTGAATAGCATTAAATAAACATTTTGTTTCCTTTTCACAAATCTCTGGCATTGAGAGATGTGTTTCCAATTGGCGGCGGACAGAAGAACCGTATAGATATTAGAGTATCGTCCATGGGAGGGGCCCCTGTTTTCTGTAGCAGTTTTTGGCATCCCTCGGTGGGCCAAGTATTGCCCCCCCCTCGGACCCTTTGTTCGGTAACAATAGGGCCGATCGTGGCATTATTTTATAGTACCATTGACCCAGGAACAACACAGGTTTGAACGGCACAAGTTCACCTATACATGGATTTTTTTCAATTAACACAGTAAATGTATAAATGTACTTCTTCTTCCTTATCATGCTCTTTTTTTAAATCCTCACCTGAGGATGTGGTTACTGATTTTAGACAGAGGGAGAGGGAGGGAGGGAGAGAGAGAGAGAGAGAAGGAGACGGGCAGAGAGGGAGAGACAATGCTCCAAACAAGTGAGCCACCCAGCCAAGGCCAAGGCCCTTCTCATGTTCTTAATAATTTCCTTTTCTCTAGCTTACTTTATTGTAAGAATACAGTATATAATACATATGACATAAAAATATACATTAATTGACTATGTCACCTCTAATGCATCTAGTCAACAGTAGGCTATAAATAGCTAAGTTCTGGGGAGTCAAAAATTATATGTGAACTTCCAACTGCACAGAGAGTTGCTTCCCTAAACCCCGCATTGTTTAAGTGTCAACTGTACATGTTTTTAAGTCAATACTTTAGAAAAGTAAAGCTATTTTCATGATATCAACAATTAGAAAATAAGGATACGGATAAAATTTTGGCATATAAAGGCTCAATTCCATCTATTTCAGCATTTTATTCAATTAAGCTGAAGAATGTTGGGTAATAAACAGCCTATAACTTGGACACATGAGTATTTTGTCTGGAAAGTATCTGTTAAGAGTTCCTGAATTAATCATACTACTCCAGGACTTTTACGTTTTATGAACAAATAAATGATTTTCCTCCTTTCTCAGTATGCCGTATTTGCATCTGAAATAGCCCTAACTAAACAGTTTGGTTCGCTGAGATGATTGATTGCAAAGTAACAGAGTTTTTTTAGACACCGCCCCCACTGTGTACTGTGTGGCCATCACATTTAAAATGACTGAGCAAGTAGAGCAATGAATCTGCATCAGATTTTGTGTTAGGCTTGAATATTCCTCTGCAGAAACTATTTGGATGATTCAGAAGGCCACAGCTATAGGCAACTAGTGATTGGCAGCCTCTTCATGACAATGTGCCTGCTCATGCATCACATCTCCTACAGGGTTTTCTGGTGAAACATCAAATCACCCAGGTAACTCAGCTCCCCTATGGCCCAGATATGGCGCCCTGTGACTTCTGGCTTTTCCCCAAACTAAAGTCACCTTTGGAAGGGAAGAGATTTCAGACCATCGATGAGATGCAGGAAAATACAACGGGGCAGCTGATGGCGATTGAGATAACTGTGTGAGGTCCCCAGGTGCCTACTTTGAAGGGGACTGAGGGGTCATTGTCCTATGTCCAATGTTTCTTGTATCTTAATATCTCTATAAATACCTCTACTGTTCCTAGTACATGGCTGGATACCTCCTGTATCCAGATACCTCCTGGACAGACCCTGTATGGGTAGGTGCTTTTATTTTGATGAGATTTAAGACCCACTTAGTTTCCTGTGGGTGCCATAATAAGTTACCCCAACGTTGGTGGATTGGAACAATAGAAATTTATTCTCAGACAGTTGTGCAGGCCGGAAGACTAACACCCTGGTGTCGGCAGGCAGGGTGCTTTCTCCGAAGGTTCAAGGGGAGAGTCCTTCCTGCCCCTTCCATCTTCTGGTGGCTCTGAGTCTTCCTTGTAATGGTGTTATGCCAATCTCAACCTCCATTGCCAAAGTGCCTCCTCCTTTCTCTGGCATAAGGGCATAAGTGCCCTTATGAAGACACTTGTCATTGGATTTAGGCCCCAACCAGTTAATCAGGGATGATCTCATCTCCAGACCCTTAATTACATCTGCAGAGACTTGTTCCCCAAATAAGATCACATTACAGGCATCGAGGGTTAGTACTTGGACATATTTTAGGAGCGGACACCATTCAGCCCACTGAACTACAAAAAAGAAAACGCATTTTAAGTCAAAGGAAAAAAGTAAAGCATTGTGGAATGCCTAAAGCACCATCACAAGGAACCCAATTTGAAAATCATGACTTTAATTTCAAAGCCATATGTTACGCTATTTTTTAATGTTACAATTTCCTAGGATGATGAAGAACTGAGTTTAAGAAGGACCAACAGATGGAAGAAATGAAGTTGTACTTAATGCATTGCATACCCACAGCACAAACCTACTTAAAACATCTGACACTCTACTGAAAAAAATCATTTTGAGAGTCCCAATATTTGCAATGCCCACCTCCCTCTCCACACTTCAGACATTTTTATTTTCACTGTGTTTTCCCTGAACCATCCTTACTCCATTTACAATGTGAATTACAATGTCCATTGCTGTCCTACATGCCTGAGGGTGACTCAGTGGGCAACAGAAGAGGGAATCACTGTAATACAAACAAGGTTGGTGATATCTGTCACACAAAAAGAGCATCCTGTGAATGTTTACTAACTCTATTTTTATGTTGCATCGATTGAACAGTTGAATCAAAAATAACTGTAGAGAAACAGAAATTAGAGAAATCGCCTAAACGTTAGTATATAATTATTCCAATTTAAAACTATACTTAATAACAATTTTCCATTCAGGCTACCAATGTAAATAACGTGTCCACATCCTTAATGTGAGCAATATTTACATATCCTTTATGTTGGCACATTTCTAATTTCATGTCTAAAAATACTGTTGGTCAGAACGATTTCTGTCCCAAGTAACAGAAAATGCAACTCAAATTGAATTTAGGGCAAACAATAAAGGCTTAGTAATTCAGAGAGTCCAGAGTTTTGATTATATATTGAGCCAGGTCCCTAAACGACCAAGTTCATAAGTGACATTGCTCTGTATCCTAAATTTACTTTCTCAAAAATGGTTCTCTCCGTGATCTATTCCTGCAAGTCTCGTGTTACATTGTTTCGGGTTCGAATCCAATAGAAGACTAAGTGTTTCTCTCTCAAACACTCCATCAAAAGTCTCAGGTTTATTCTGGCAGGGCCATGTGCTCAACCCTGAACTAATTAATCAAGGCAGGTAGAAAGAAACAATGTTCTGATTGGCCAGAATTAATAGGCATGGTCAGCCCTGGAAACGACTGCAGTCAATTCAGGAAATTTAGGTTGTTCTAATTTTCACTGTATATGTCTCTTCAAGGGATATCCTTATGTGTGTCTATGTACTATTTCCCAATTATTTTAATAGAATAAATTTATAGAAGTGTCCTAGCATATATATATATATTTTTTGAAAGTTTTTAAAAATGTAGCAAAGTTGCCTTCCAAGAAAGTGGTATCAATTTCTATGTCAATAATGAGTATGTAAATATAGTTTCATCATGCATGAATATTATAATTTTGTTCATCTCTCCCACATTGAAAGACAAAATAAGTTAATTCATGTTTCTATATTATTGAGTACACTTCTTACTGTTGTTAAAACTTTTGAAAGTAATTTATAGCTACTAAAACACTTTAACTCTATACACTTCAGCAAATATCTTTTATATAACCAAAATATCATAATCATAACCAAGAAATTTAATTTTGATACTATTTTATAAACAATCCACACTTAAATTTTTCTAATTGTCTCCATAATGTCCTTTATAATTTTGTTTTTTTAGATAAAGACTTCAATTGAATTATGATTTACATTTACATATCATGACTCACAAATTATATACCTTTTATTACACTTTGTATACTATTGCATTGGCTAGGACTTCCCGTATCATATTGACAAGGAGTAGTGAGGAAAAATATCCTTGCCTTTTTCATCTGTTAGAAGGAAAGTTTCTAGTTTTCCACCACTAAATATGATATTAGCTGTAGATTTTTGTAGATGTTCTTTATCAAGTTATGGAAGTTACCTTGTCTTTTGCTAGTTTACTGAGAGTTTTTATCATGAATGGATGTTGGATTTTTTTCAAATGCCTTTTCTATAATTACTCATATGATCATATGATTTTTCTTTTTCAGCATGTTAATGGGATGCGTTACATTAATTGATTTTCAAATGTTGAACCAGCCTTACATGGCTAGGATAAATCCCACTTGGTCCTAATGTATATAATTCTTTTTATATATTATTTATTTAAGATTATTTATTTATTCTTAGAGGAGAAGAGAGGGAAAAAGTAAGGAAGAGAAACATCGATGTGTGAGAGAAACACCAATTTGTTTCCTCTTAAATATGCCCTTACCAGGGACTGGGCCCACTACCCAGGCATGTGCCCTGAATGGGAATTGAACCAGCAACCTTTTGCTTTGTGGGATCATGCCCAACCAACTGAGCTACACTAGTCAGCGCAATGTATAATTCTTTTTATATGTTGTTGGATTTATTTTTATACATTGTTCAATTTGCTAATGTTTTGTTGAGGATTCTTTCATCTACATTCATGTGAGATATTGGTCTGTAGTTTTCTTGTTTTGTAATGGCTTAATTTAGTTTTAGGAAAGAGTAATGCTGGCCTGTCTCTGCTTTTATCTTTTGAAATGAAATGTAGAGAGCTGGTATAATTTCTGCCTTAAATGTTGGTATAAGAGTGAAGCAATCAGGGATTGATGCTTTGCATTTTAAAAAATTATTCATGACTGATTCAATGTATTTAATAAACACATAGGACTATGCACACAGTTTACTTCTTCTTGCACTCATTTCATCCAGGTTATAAAATTGTGGGCACAGAATTATTTACTGTATTCCTTTACTATCTAGTCAATGAACACGAGATCTACAGTAATGTTCCATTTTTATTTCTGTTATTAGGAATTTGTGCCGCCTTTTTTTTTCCTTAGTTAGCCTGGCTCGAGGTCTAAACTCGTATTGATCTTTTCAAAGATTTTAGTTTTGTTGATTTTGTCAATGACTGCCTGCATTCAATTTCATGTATTTTTTGCTGTGATTTTTATTATTTCTTTTCTCTGTTTTCTTTGGATTCAATTTGCTCTTCTTTTTGTAGTTGCCAAAGGAGGAGCTTTGATGATTTATTTTGAATCTCCCTTCTTTGTAGCATCTACCTTCAACACTTTAATTTTCCCCCCAACATTGCTTTCACTGCAGCCTAAGATATATTTTCATTCTGTTCCAAGTGTTTTTCATTTTCACTTCGGAATTCTTCTTTAACCTGTATGCTATTTAGAAGCATTTGATTTTATCTCCAAGTACTTGGGAATTTTCCTGCTATTTTTCTCTCATTCCTGCTATTTTTCTCTACCTCCTTCCATCGTTGCCTGGGAGGAGACATATATTTTCTACACTTTTAAGTTTGTTAAGTTATGTTTTGTGGCCCAGAATGTGGTGTTTCTTCATGAATGTCCCCTATGAGCTTTAGAGAAATGTATATTCTGTGTCACTGGAGGATGAAGGGGTCAAGAGATGTCAATTATACCTGGGTAATTGATGGTGCTGCTGAGTTCAACGATGTCCTTACTGATTATATGCCTGCTGGGTCTGTCCATTTCCGTCTGATACAGGGATGTTGGAGTCTCCAGGTAAAATAGGGTTTTCATCTGTTTCTCCTCGCAGTTCTGCCAGTTTTCACCTCTCTTACTTTGACACTGGTGTTAGGCACACACACATTACAAACCATGTCTTCTTGGAGAATTAACCCCCGTATCATTACGTAATGCCTCTATCCCTGATGACTCTCCTCACTTGGAAGTTGGAAATGGCTAAATTTAATATAGTGGCTACCTTTTACTTTTCATTGGTGCTAGCATGGTATATCTCTCTCCATCCATTTGCTTTTACTCTCTGTATATGTCTTTATATTTAAAGTGTGTTCCTTGTACAGAACATATATTTGGGTCTTATTTTTCTATCCACTCTGACAATCTCTGTTTTTTAATTTATGCACTTAGACTATTGATTTAGACCACTCCAAATGATTGCTCATGCAGTTAATCTCTTCTTATTTCTTATTGCTTTCTACTTATTTCCTCATTCTTTGTCTCTATTTTTGTCTTCCACTCTTTTTTCTGCCTTTTGTGGTTTTAACTGAGCATTTTATACAATTTCATTTTCTCTCCTTTTAGCATATCATTTATACATCTTTTTTACATTTTTAGTGGTTGCTATAGTTTGCTATGTATGTTTACTAATCCACGCCCGTGTTCAAATAACACTATACTTCTTCACAAGTTAGTGCAAGTACTTTATAATAACAGTGCATTTCATTTGCATATTACTATTTTGAATGCAAGGTAATAAATATAAAGTTGCTAAATGTATACAATTGTTTGTATAAGGTAAATTACAGGGTTGACAGAATGAAAAGTAAATTTAACAGGACATGTGGTCTAATAGGCAGTATGTGGTTTAATAGTCACCTTTATTAAAAAGGTGACTAACAATAATCTAAATTAAAAGGTTTCTTACATTAAAAAATCACTGAGATGGTTATAAGTGGTAGAAATGATGGAGTACAATAGAAACCACATCTAAAGAAGAAAGTCCCGAGCAGGGATCATTAGTGTTAAATAAATATTCAACATTCACTTTCCACAGCATCAAAATGCTGGCAGGCTGAATCCCAAAGGCTCTGAGACCTAACTCTCACAGAAGTGTGGTTTGAATTAACAAAATATTTGGAGCTCAATAAACGTCCTTCAGTTCTCAGGCCCCAGAGGCCATACGAGGGAAAGAAGGAGATGTGTTGAGATGTCAAGCAGTTGCTGTTCTCATCCCACCCCATGGAGGTAAAAGTAGAAATCACTTTGCATTCTCTATAAGCCAATCAACTTTGTGCATTGTACAAATATTTACTGAGCTCCTAACAAATGTCAGGTGAGATTTCCAAACGTGTTTTAAACTTTGAATTCACAGTACGCTGTGAACAACACTAAGATCTCAAAATGATTCCCCACCTAACTCTCATTAATGAGACATCAGGGTGACCAAGGAGGAGGAGAAAAAAGGTAAAAGGTAGCTTTAGTTCTTGGGGAAAGTCTTCTCCGAACAGCCAGAATTCTAGGACACAGTAGTGGAGGAGGAACAGCATGACACTTGGAGTTAAGTAAATCTGAACATGAGTATCGACAGCACCAACTGCAGAATATAAACTTTGGTCACCTTGCTGAACTTCTCAGAGCTTGGGTATGATCATCCATAAAGGGGTGGCCACTCCAAGTTCACAGGTTTGCCTACAGCAAAGATTCTGAATCTAAATTTGGGGGAGATGTCTTGCTTTGGGGGAGGGAGTTACAGTTACAATGTTTATTTATTTATTTTTAGAGAGACGGAAAGGCAAGGAGAAAGAGAGGGAGAGAAACATCAATGTGGGGTTGCCTGTCATGCACCCCCGACAGGGAACCTGGCCCGAAACCCAGGCATGTACCCTGACTGGGAATCAAACCAGCAACTCTTTGGTTCACAAGCCAGTGCTCAATCCATGGAGCCACACCAGCCAGGGCTAAATTTGGGGGAGATTTCTTTAATGACCTAAAATTATGTGAAAAAAAAAATCTGCATATGTATTATTTTGCATGGATAGCTACATCATCACTCCTATTGGTATACCATTATTAAGCAGTGCAATAAACTAGCATATTAAATCTTATATATATTTAGATTTTATTTTAAAGTGTTTTTTTATGTATATACATGTTAATTCACCAACTCTCTCTCCATTTCCAAAGGGGGGGAAAGGCGTAAATGTACTCTGACTATGCTTTCGAGAAATGTCACGTATTTCTGAGTTTCTGAGTATCAGTTAAGGATTTGTGGCTTAGGATTTCCAGGGAGCATCTTGCTTTATCTCAGCACCTAAGAGGTTATTTTCACTATGTCTAAAATATCTCATTCAGGAAGGACAAGCGGGAAAAGAAACTTCTGCATTTAATTGCTTCTTCGATTTCTATCAGCTGCCCTGGCTTTGTTGCTGAGGCCAAGCATAGTTAGAAGAGTAGGAAGGTGAGGCATAACAGGAGAGCGGCCTCTGTGTGGCTTTACAAATGCAAAGCGATGCATCGTTATTGATATTCTTTTTAAAGGGTTCGTGGAGGTGCAGCTCACGGTTGTCAAATGGAATGGAACACAGAAATCCCTTTGAAAATAAGAGATAGAATTCAAGGTCAGTTTCCCACAGGCCAGTACTCCTTCTACCCTCACCTTTTTGTAAATGGTAAGCCATTTTATCTGGGTTTGTTCACTGCATGCTGATGGTATCACGCCTTATCGCCGTCTAAAAGAACGCTTCACTAGCATATTTTTAAAACAACAATTTATCTTCTCTCGTCCCTTAAGCTAATTTGAAGCCCCAAAGGCTTATTGGAAAAATATGTGTAGGTTGCCATGGTTGGGATAAAAGTTACCACTTTCTTAGATCCAGTGATCACTCAATGTTACTGAGTAGTAGGCACCCAGAAACAAATACATTTTCTCTTAGATGGGCCCCCTATGCCCACTCCAATGACAAATTTTTCGGAAAATATTCACAGCATTTAAGACAAGAGGAGAGCAATCTTATTATTCCTATGTGAACAACAACATATTTCTGGCCATTTCCCCATTTCTTTTTTTCTGGAATTCTCAAGAAATAAAACACTGGGGATAAGTGGCCGAGACCGTCTTATTTCTATAGCATGAGGGGCCTAAGCCACGAACACTCAAACTTCAGCTCCGCCTGGATTTCTGACTCAGTAGATCTGCAGTGGGGCCCGAGAATTTGTATTTCTGACCATCTCCCCGGTGTTGCTGATGCTGCTGGTCTGGGGCCCCCACTATGATAATCACAGGCTCAGCCAGAGAGAGAAAAATTCATTGGTCATTAGCATCGGGACTTGACTTGAAAGTGTTACCTCACTGCAGATTAAGGTATTTCTAAAAATACCTGAACGGTAAAAGATGCTCAATAAAACACAGCCATATCTATATCGCATGCGTGACAAAATCAGTTCAGTGGGCATGATATTCTGAGACTATTAAAATGTAAGATTATATTTTCTGCCGACAGACAAATAAGATAAAAACCACATTCAATTATGAAGAAGTAAATTGGGTTTTTCTGCACACCTAAGTTTTATGACCAGAAACATAGTTAAAGGCTTCACGGGGCACACCAAACCTAAGAGTTTATACGGGCACACAGCGATTCAAGTCGGGCAGCTCCCAAACCGAAGGTGGCGCAGAAACTCGCCACTGACCGGAGCAAAGCGGGAAATCATTTGATTGGTCATAGCTTAAGAAGTTGCCTCTTGGGGAAAGCCTAGTTGGCGATTTGTGATTGGTCATGATTCACTTTCATTTTCGTAGATTTGATTGCACTGGTTCTGGCTTAGGTTTTGGTTCACTGACCTCGGCTACCAAGGCATGAGAATTGCCCAGCCTAATGGTCCCCTTGTTCAAATACTTCCCAATGTTACAACTGTTTCATTCATTATAAGGGGGCCAAGCACTACTGCCTCTTTTCTACCAATGGCTAAGGCCACGGCTTTCGATCTCTGTGCCAAATGCAATTAGTGTGCACATTGAATACTGGCTTGGACACATCTTCATCCAGATACACATTTTACATTTTCTATAACTTGAAAATTCACACAGTGAGACGACTCCAAGTGCTGCTGTGACAATAGAGATCAGAGTACCTGTTTCTTCAAAGAATAGGTAAGGGACAAATACAACTGCCAGTCAAGACCACAAGATAAAACATCAGCAGCAACCAAAGAGCTCGTGTTGACTGGAACACCGACAGGCTTCCTATCGTTGTTCCGAATGACAGAGCTGTAGTGGCAACAGCGAGTTCTCGAAAATAACATGTCCTAAAGAACACCCAAGAAAAGAGAGTAATTCCTAATGATGTTTAAATGAAAAGCAAGACAAGAAGAAGGGTTTAATGTATCTCTCATAGTTACAATTTAAGGTTTTGAGCCTCTTAAGTTTGCCTCTTACCCAAATCAAGTATTATTCAAAAGTACCCTCCAAACACACAGAGGATTGGAACTGGAGCCGAATTGCATGACTTAAACAAAATAAAACAGGAAGGAGAGAGCAGCCATCCCGCAAGAGTACCAAGTATTGCTTGAGAAAATTAACAGTCCCCCAAAACCTGATTGGCTAATTCTGGAGTGGGCGCAGGAATCTGTATTTACACATGATTATGACAAGAACCAATACTCAGAAAACTCTGAGAGAGACGGTAATCCTTGGCAGGTTCTTTCCTCTCCTGTGCCTTCCTCCTCACTCTCCTGTAACTTCCTTCCAGCCCACAACCGCTCGTAAGGACTCACCACTGACCACGAGACTTACGCTGAACTACGTTATTGAAAATATACTCCCCACACCCTCCCAGGCTGGCAGACATTCTGCCAATGGAAATGACTCATCATCGACTTCCTTTAAAAATAAGACATTGACAGACTGAAGCAGTTCAAGATGCCCCTTTCTCTGGAAACTGTGGCATGAGTTTTGCCCAACATCTCGGTTTCAGCACTGAAAATCCTGCAGCCCGGAACCTCTCAGCTGATAATGAGGCGGTGAGCGACCCCACTGATCATTCTGTGATTGAATATCCATGTTTCATACCCAGATGCCTATATAGCAGATGAAGCAATGAAAATAAACAAAACCCTCCAAGGTAGAGTTGTTTTCTCCTTTTTCAATTGCACTCTTGCTTCTATTTGGCTGATACCCTTCCCATTTTGAGAACAAAACAAACAAAAAAAAAAAACATCAAACAGCCGACACATTCATGGGTGACTAAGAGGGCCAATCCAGCATCACATTGAACTTCCTCTCCCCAATGTCTAGCCTAGTGTCTGACACGGTGAGAAGCATTCAATAAACTTTTGGTGAATGAGAAAGGATGGATGACTTTAAAATATTGTTTTCCATGTACAGAAAGAAGTCATTTCCTTCTGTAAATATGGTCTGGGTCAGTTCTCCTTGCCCTGATCCACCGACAAATGTACGTTAGCGATCTGAAGTTATGAATCAGGTATAAGCTTCCTTTGCAAACCGGGCTTGCTCCTCCAATGCCCTTTGTGAAATAAGAACTCTCAAATTCCTCTGTCAGAAGAACGGTTGAAGTGTCAGAGAAGAGATCTGTTCTCTGCTGTGAAGTTTGCTTTAGGGAAATAGAGAAATGCATATATTTGCTCAACCAAAGATTAGGACATTGATCCTAGGCCTCTGTTTTTCATCAACAAGGATACCAGAAAAGTCAGATGCAGTGCGGATGCATTTCTCCTGATTCCCAGTGAGAACCGGGAGGCATTTAACAACCATTCCGACAGGGAAGAAAATTATGGAAGAGAAAACGATAAGCCCCAGCTAATGACACGGAAGTGAACAGCCCAAGCTTTCTCAGACTTTTTCCATGAAGAGTCTTAGGGAGAAATTCTGACTCTCATTTGAAACATGTATCACAGAAACATCAGCAACAATTAAACATTTAGATATCAGTAAACCCATCATCTCCATCATCACCTCCCCCTATCAATAAAACTTATGAGGACTCTCAACTCTCCAGAAGGAGAGAGGGGGTGTGAAGAGAAGAAGAAGGAGAGAGAGAGAGAGCACGTCTGGGCAAGCACGGGCAAGTGTGCTTAAGTTTGAGAGGAAAATAGAAAAAGACTTTGAAGAAGACAGAGATCCCATTTCTTTACAAAGGACCGGTGGCTTGCTGGCCGGCCATTTACACTGGTGTAGCTGATTTGAAGACTCTGTACCAATGACTGTTCTCCACAAACTCTCATCTTCACCCTTGTACTAGCCTCCTTGACACATTTCAGTTCCCCGTAAATAATGATGAAATGCCCGTGGAAAACGTCCTTTGAAACAGTGTCTTTCACTATTCCATTGCTCCTGACTCCACAACACGTATTTTCCCATCACTTCTGCCTGAAACATCAAGGGCAAGGTCTTTCCTCTCTCTCCCACGTCTGTGCCATCACTTTGAAGCCCTTTCTGTAGCATCTTAGCCACTCTTGCCTTGACAGACTGCTGAAAGACGGAAGCACATGATGTGGACAAAGTCTTTTCACTTAGGCCACAGGTGGCAAACACAAGGCCCGTGGGCCGGATCTGGCCCTCCACCTTGTTTTATCCGGCCCAGCACTTCGTTTCTACCTGGCGGCAGCACCAAGCTCCTTGCCCCTAGTTAAGGAATAGTTACATTTATACAGTCCTAAAATTATATTTGGCTCTTTGAAGGCAACCACAAGGCTGATATGTCCCCTGATGAAAATGAGTTTGACACCTTTGACTTAGGCAAAACTATAAGACTATACAGTGCAGTCAAATTCTCCCAAAGAATTCAATAAGCACTGAGGATATTTCTGTTATTTCTTCCATTTTACACCCCGCCTCTCTCTGCCGACAGCTGGCTTCGGTAGGATGGTCTGTTCTAATGTCACCCAAGGCATGGGATAGTTAGGTCAAAACTCTAACAAGAGTGAATCAATCCAGATGAAGAGAAAACACATTTGTATTCTGGGTATATTGACTTGATAACAGCTTCAGATGATGGACCCATTTATTCTAAAACCCAAACAATTGTTTTAAGTAGAGCCTTCTACCAGTAAAAGCTTTGCATTCGTTTTGTCCTACTCTGCTCTGGGTGGAGGCGGGAGGAGATTTTTTTCGTGTTGGCTTTACCACTCAGTAACGAGTTTTGTGATTTCCTTGGCAGAGACTAACGCTACCCGCCAGACCTGATCCACAGATGACCTGCAGAGTTTTTCTTTCAAAATACATCATTTGACTCTCTGGGGCATGGCCATGGTAAACAGCGGCTGGGTTAAACAATAAATAAATAATGAAGTGTATATGCACTCTGCAAAAGACACTGTACTTCACACATTAGATATTTAAGAGGAAGTCAATGATTCTTTATTGTTACAACTCTCAAATCATCACAAAATGAGTTGCAACACATCTTATTGGTATTACAGGCCTGTGCGAGTCATGAATTTTTATAGGTTTAGACATGAAACCTTTCATGGTCTCCTGCAGACTGGTTTAGAAAAACAGAAAATGTCAGGTCACGCCAAACAGCAACTGCCATCGATGAGAGCAGGCATAAAATTTTGGCATCTGCATGTCTTCTCCTCACCATTCGTCCTTCAGTCCTGCTTGAATGTGAGTTTATGTACTCTTACATCAAGCTGGTAAAAACGAAGGCCAAACTCTAGTCAGGTTCCCCGAAGCTCTCTTCACTAGGTACTGTCCTTGGGCATGTCCTTAAATCCAGTTTTAGCAAGAATCCTCCTACCCCTGTTCTTTGATCCTGCTTCTCATCCTGTCCATTACGCCAGGTGATTGCTGATCGCCCTGCCTGGACTTTAGCAAGAATCCTACTAGGTCAGTCTGGCCAGAATCCCTCCCTACCCCAGTGTTTTCTCTTAGCAGTTTTCTACCTACTTCTGGACAATAAAGTTCCATTGCCTTGTATTCAGAGTGGAGCCCAATGTCTGGACCCTACTGCAAAGGCCCATTGCAGTGGCCCCTGGACCTAGTGCAATAGTCTTTATAAAGTCTGCTTTGCTGTTCTTTAATAAATGGCATGAATCAATTTTTTCTTTAACATAAGGCTGAAAAAATATTTTAGGAAACAATTATTATTTTGTCAATGTAATGCGTCATCATATTGTGAAGTTTATTTATCTGTGACAAAAGATAAGTTGTTTCCCCTTGGGTATGTTTTTGTTGCCCAAGGAGAAAATGTGGTCCTACCAAGGAAAACAGACCTGGGAAGGAAAAGCAATACTCCCCTGGGGAAATGCCAGAACAACAAAAGGCAGAGCAGTGAACCCAGTCAAAGGTAGAAAAAATGGAAATTCACAATCTCAGGGATACAGAGGTGTCTCTTGCCCAAACAGATACCCTGGGTGATCACAGGGACTTGTGTTACTAGGTAGAAATGATGCTGCTTTTTAGAAAGCGAAGGCTGTTACTAAAGTTCAAGTGGACGGCTCTGTCACCCTCATAGGTCACTAGAGACGGTAGAGTTTTCAGAGGCTGCTTTTAATGTGTGTATTATCAGTCACAAATGAAGCATAAAAAATGTGGTGGATCCCATCACTACTGAGTTCACGGCCACTGTTTCACATTGTCCTCCTCGCTTCAAGTTCTATTTGGGAGGGATTCTTCATTCAATTTCAAATATTTGGACTTCAGAAGTGAGATCCGATTCCTCAGGGGGAATAAACTCTGGTGGGTGGGTGAGAGTAAAGCCCAGATCGTGAGGATACGGCCTTCTGTCCTTGGCCCTCCCACTGGCTGTCATTACTCTGAATTGCTCAAAACACATTAAAGAATATTTATCCTGTGCGTGTTTGGGAGGTCTCTTTTCCCTCCATGACTCCCTTACCAAGAAGAAGCTTTGATGAAGTTTCACTAACTCGTCCCTACCAAAGCCAGTATTCAGAGGCAAGGTTGCTTTTGATTAACCACAGCTGTTCTAGCTCAAGCTGCCTCCAGTGTTTTCCTATTTGAGACGATATCTCATGTTCATTTCATTGGGTTTTCTGAGTCATTTTAGGGAGGGAAGAAGGGAGGGAGGAAGAGAAGGAAGGAAGGAAATACTCCCATAGGAAATAGCCCCATATACTACAAAAGTTTATTATAGGGTGATAATACGCATATATAAATACAGAGCTAGAGATATACAGATATACACATACAAAACATGTATATGTGTGTCTATACCTATATATCTATGACTTTATATGTGTATGTCTCATTCACAAAAATCATGAAACACGGGAGAATTAAAATGCATTACAAAAATAATGTTTTATATTATAAAAAATTTACACATTACAACTTCGAAATGGTTCTCTTGCTGATTTTTTAAAAGGCTTTTTCAATAAGCCCCCTATAATCTTGCTTTCATTAGAAAACATAAAACGAGAGGTCATGGTCCTAGCTATGGAGTTGAGCAGACAATGTATACACATTTCAAACAATTGAGGAACAATAAGATCGCGTTTAAGTTTCTGCGATACGCGAAGTTCAGAAGTATACATAATGCTATCCCATAATGACACTCCAGTGTGTCCATGTCATTACTGAAAGCAATTCGACTACATTGTCCAGAGAGCAGCCCAAGAAGGAGATCCCATCAGGAGAGTGCACAGGGGAGGTACAAGCATGGTATGCACATTTTAACATCTTGTACACAGGAGCTGAGGCCAGGGAAGAAAGAGGGAGAAAGATGAAAAGGGAGGGGAATTTAAACCTACATCTGCATGTTAAACAGACTACCACTAAAAATTAAACTGAAATATTTTCACACACACCTACCCAGTTTACAGGCATGGGTGCATGTTTGTCATCAGTGTATATAATTTTCTGGGGTTTTTAAGCAGAATTTACCATTTCCAACTGCGATTTTTTGACCCTACATCTTCATTTATCCGAATGTATACCAGGTGTCCCCTGCTGTCCCCGAAGCAAAAAAAAAGGTGTTATTTTCTCTTTGTCTTAATCCTTTAACTGACAGCTAAATTAATGCTCTCATCTCTCAGAAAATGAAAGAGAAAGTCGTCCATTCTTGCTCCGACTCCATAGTCAAAAGCAGCTGGAGTTTACACAAGGCTCAGACCGTTCAGACCCAATCAGAGAAGGTTATTTTCCTTCTCCACTTCTGCCTGTGAAAGGCACGGTTACCGTTTCCAGGAAACCTCTATGCCGGAAAAACCTGCAGATAGAGACTTTTTTTCTTCTTTCTGAATTGTTAGTCGGTCTCTCAGCACATTTTGGATGTAACCTTTTTAATCCCTGCGTTTGCAATTAGAGATTAAAATTCCATTCCAAGAGCCATTCGGCAGATGGCGTGGCAAGAAAGAAAAATAGAGGTAGTTCAAAACTGTATTGATACAGAACGCCAGATGAACTGGCCAGGCTGTTTCTTCCTGAGTTTAGACGTTTGCTTGTGAAAATTGATTGTTTAAGATGTAAATTTCATTTGCTGGGATTTAGCATTTTTATAGGATTTTAAGGCATCAATTAATCCATCTCTTTTGTTCGGCACAGTTGCTTTAAATACGGAAGTAAAATCCATATTTTAAGAAACTGCAGCTTAAGAAGATGAAGCCACCTGTAAAGGGGTCACCAAGGCAGGCTCTGAAGAGCCCCATGATTATACAATGGACAGGCCTGTGGCCAAAGCACCTACCTATTCAGGTGCTCGTCACATCTTAAACCATCTGTGCGGTTTGATCTTTAATTAAGATTTGTCCTTCTGCTTCCTCTAAGAGCTTTATTTTAAAAAGCCTCCCAACGTTTAAATGTTTATTGACATCTAATAGATTCAGAAAGGTGAACAAATCATAAATGCATATCTTAAGAAATTTCTGAAAATGAGCAGGCCCATATAAATAGCTCCCTGATGAAGAAATAAAAAATTCCTTATGCCCCAGAGCTTTTCTTCTGGTTCTTCCCAACATAACCATTATTCTGATTCTAATTCTCATTCTAGCACCAAATAATTAGCTTATGGCTTTCTGAAATACTTGTAGGCAGACTCTATTTCACCATATTGTGTCTGTCTTCATTCACACAACACTGTTTCCTCCATTCATCCATTCTGTTTCATGTGGGAACATTGGTTCACTGTCCTTGCTATAGGTAAGTACATTTTATAAGTGTTCCATTGATAAACTTTTGGGATTTCTAGTTTGGGGCGCTGACAAATAGGGCTACCATGACGATTTTTATACGTGCCTTTTGTGAACATACATATGCATTTCTGATAGGATTAGATCTGGCTGTGGATTGGTCACAATTCTCCAAATTAACGACACTCACCAGCAGTGTAGGAGGGTTTCAGTCACTCCACCTCCTGACCACACCTGAAAATATCAGTCTTTTTTCACTTTAGCAATCTCATGGGTATGTCACGGTTTTGTATCACAACTGTAATTTACACTTCCCTGGTGACTAATAAAACTGAGAACACTTTCAAATTTATTGGTCATTTGTGAAGTGTTTGTTGAAGTAATCTGGCCATTCTTCGACTGATTCTTCTTTTTTTTTTACTTACACGAGATGCAATCTCTTATGAGATATATGTATTGCAATTAATTTTTATCCTGTGGCTTGCTTTTTTACCCTCTTGAGTCCCTAAAAGGTTCTTAATTTTTTTCTAATATTTTTAATTTATTGTAGAGGGGAAGGGAAGGAGAGAAATATCAATGTATGGTTGCCTGTCGTGAGTCCCCTGCTGGGAACTGGCCTGCATCCCAGGCATGTGCCCTGACCAGGAATCGAACCACGATCTTGTGGTTCGCAGGCCCACGCTCAATTCACTGAGCCACACCAGCCAGGGTGGGTTCTTAATTTTTTAAAAAGCTTCAATTCATCAATGTTTTAAGCTTTTTATGTTTTGTTTAAGAAATCTTTGCCTCTTTTAAATTCACAAAGTAAACTGTGCTAGTTTCCCAATCTCTGCTGTTTGACCTTTCAAACTGGGTCAACCATCCAAATTTATCTTTGTATATGATGTTCATGGGGATTAAAATTATTCTGTCTTATTTATATACACAATTGACCAGCACCTTTTATTAGAAAGACCACCCTTACCCCATACCCTCGATGCACAGCAGTGACATCCTTTTCATAAATCAGTCAGTTCTATGCGTGTGAGTCTATTTCTGGACTCTATTTGTCTATCCTTGCATTAAAAGCACACCACTTAATTGTACAGCCTTAAAGTCACAATGTCTGGTGGAATAACTCCTCCAATTCTGTTTTCATTCCATAATGAATTCCTAGGCTACTTTGGTCCTTCATCCACAAGAAAATGTAACTTGCAGGCATTTTGACTACAATTTCATTACAAATAGATTATTTTGGTGAGAACTGACATCTTTGCAATACTGAGTCTTTCTTCAATTAATATGGTAGGTCACTCTAGTCACTGACATTTTTAAATCCTCTCAACCATGTTTTGTTATTTTTGTGTGTAAATATACATCATTTAAGAGGCTTCTTCCAGTTCTTTGCTTTGTTTTGCTACTGCATAACCAAACTATTGGGTTTACAATCGCTACTTATTTTCAAGTTCTAGAATTTCCATTTGATTCTTTGTTATTGATTGTAACAGTTAATTCTTCATATTCTTTCTGCTGCTTATTATTAATAAAGGTCTGGAACACCAGAATTCTGATAGAAACCCTGCTTAGATTTTTAGCCTCCATTCATTCCTGCTTGGCATTAGCCTTCTGCCATGCCCAGAATATGAATCAGTAAATGCCTCACTTGGGAGAAACCACAGAATGCCAAGTCCATTTGATTATTGTTGTCCCTTCTCTCTAGAATCTTGGTCTCGCAGGCCCTGACTTCCTTCATAGCCCTGAACTCCACCTTTTATCTGCTCAACCCCAGGAGACAGCCCAAAGCTATGAGCCAGCTGCCCTCTGCCCACACCACTTATGAACCAGGGAACACTTTTAATGAAAAGTGGAGGAGAATGTCAGGTTTACCTCACCCTTTTCTACCGCATCTTTAACCCTCCAATCCTGGATACTTGGTTGCTTTACTGTGCTTTTTATGAATGTTTTCCATAGAGGGTTAGACAAACACAAGCCCTTCTATGTCAGCCAAAAGCAAAAATTTATTGCAGAGCTGAGCCCAAGACTTCAAAGTTTAAAGCTGTAAGATGAACCTGGGGGAAAAATCAGTGTGTCTTTGGTCATTTCTTGCCATTTAAAAAAATATGGTCTCATAGATTGAAATATAAAGTAAAAGATTGCTATCAGTCCAAATCGGTAATGAACTTATCATGAATGAGGGCAGAGAGTGGGGAATTATAGGGTATGGCATAAATGGACCTCTTTCTAAATCTCAGTAATGAGATGCAATAGTTCTAGGTCTACAGCTACTCACATACATTTTCTGACTGTTGGTTTTCATCCACAAAATAATAATAATAATAATTAATGAGACTAGGTGATAGTTTAATGAGAATGACATTTGTAAACTAAAATGCAAGATGAAAATGAGACAATACTCCTTGTAATGCCAAGGAAATACAGAAAACTTAAGACATATTTATGTTTAAAAGAATCAGAACTTGAAGGGTAAGAATCGACAGATACCAACCTCCTTCACACATAATAGTATCATTAGTTATTAAGGAAATTTATATCAAAACCACCAGCAGATACCACTTCACACCCACACATATGGCTAGAACCGAAAAGTCAGGTAACAGCAAGAGTTTGTAAGGATTAGGAACACTGGACCCCTCATACAGTCCTTGTGGAAATACAAAATGGTGCAACTGCTTTGAAAAAGTTGGGTGAGTCTTTAAAAAATTGAACATGGATTTACAATTTAACCATGCAATTTCACTCCTAGATTTATACTAAAGAGAAATGAAAACATACATTCACACAGAAAATTTACACTCAAAATTCAGGTTATTTGTAATAGCCAAAATATGGAAACAATCTAAGTGTTCATAATTATATGGTTCAAACAAAATGTGGTTTACTTGTGAAATGAAATATTATTCAGCAATAAAAAGCCTTGAAATATTGATACATGTTTCACTATGTATTAATCTTAAAAACAGCCCTGGCTGGTGTAACTCAGTGGATTGAGCGCAGGCCTGTGAACCACACGATCGCGGTTCGATTTCCAGTCAGGGCACATGCCTGGGTTGCAGGCCAGTTCCCAGCAGGGGACTCAGAGAGGCAACTATACATTGATATTTCTCTTCTTCTCTCCTTCCTTTCCCCTCTAAAGATAAATAAATAAAATATTTTTTTAAAAAAACATTACACTAAGTGAATGTATACAGTCACAAAAGACCATATATTATTTTATTTGATATCCATGAAATGTCCAGAATAGGCAAATTTATGAAGACGGAAGGTAAGGCAGGGATTCCCTGAAGATGAGGGGAAGTGTGGTGAGTAGAGAATTACAGCTAAAGGGTATGGGGTTTCTTTCTGGGGAAATTACGATGTTCCAAATTGTGGTGATGTTTACACAACTCAGTAAATATACTAAAAACCATTGAATTGTCTAGTTTAAATGAGTAAATTGTATGGTATGTAAATTATATCTCAGTAAAGCTGTTACTTCCCCACCCCAAAAAAGGGTATACACAGCCAGCACTGACACTAAGCACCATAGACCTTAAAGCACATTAACTCCCATTTTTGATAATATAATAAGATCAGTAGAAAGAATACCTGGACATATATTCATTAAACAACACACCAACAAATTACGCATTTGCCTCCATTTTTAGATCCTAAATAGCAGTCGCTTTTAAAATCTTAACATATCTAAAAGTAGAATACATCTTATCCTTCCTCAACAACTGAGAATCTAGTAAGTGTTCAGGAATGTAATGGGAAATACTTTGTATTATACAGGTCACTCCTCATTGTGAATTCATGCAAGAAGTCCCCATACACTGAGGTTTGAAGTGGTCAGTGCAGCCTTTTTCAAGATTTCTGCTCAAAGAAGCCTTTGAAGAATAAACAAGATTGGGGGGAACCAAGAAAGAATGTTTCAGGCCCTTTTCATGCAATTTCTGCAGATGCCCAATAGTCTCATTCTCTTTGGCTTGTACTTCTGTCCCCTTGCTTTGAAATGTATTGGAGAATATATCTGCTACATATATCTGCTACATATAATCATTCAAATGGAGAATGAGGTCTGTGGCTTTGCCTTTTATAAGTCACACATATTCCCAATACAAATACTTCACACCATCTGAGGTACAGTGAACAAAAATATAGGATCTTTTAAAAATAAAAAACTAGGGAATTACAATGGTTCTCTCATAGTCTATTATCTTATCCATACATGGGCAACAACTGTATTTATAGAAAAGCAAATTTCTAGTGATTTTCCATTTTATGTAATTTATTTCATCTTCCTCAAATACACGACTAGCCAATCCCACAAAGCAATACAGCATAAGTCCAGGCATTAATTCCTCTAAAAACTAAGAGAACAATGTAATTGTTAAGAGCTTAGGCTGGGTTTACAGACCAAACTTTGTCATCACTCTCTGTGAGAAGTGGTGCTACGTCCCTAACCTCCAGGTCTCTGTTTCCTCATCTTACAGCGGGAATCTGAATAGTGATAGTATCCAGCTGTGGGAAAATGACTGCGTTTCCATGGTCCTTATACGAACTTAGTACATCAAAACCCCCCAGATAAAAGGCTATTAAACCAGAGTTGAGGCAGACTTCAGGGAAATGGATCTCTGGAGTTCCTGAAAACTGGTGGAAGCTATACATCAATTACATTCTGCTTCCAGACAAGGACATAGAGTTGACATTCCTGTTGGGTTCTACAATCACAAGTGTCCCATTACCGTGAAAGTTCTCTCAAGAGGAACCTAGGTATTGTTAGTACAACCTACTGAGTGGGGACACAAAAACGACCGAGGCCCAGCAAACACCACACTCTGAGGTGACACGAGCCCCTACCTTGTGTGTAGACCTGAGTGACCTCCTGGTAGGGACTCTGGGACACAAGGAAAGCTAAAGTCTGCTGAAACCAGTCCTTCCACCCCTCAGCATCCACCTAACTCACACAGACTTTGGCACCCTAAACTAATCTCCTTTTCATGCAATTCACCCTCCTCGGGGTCCCAATATGACCTACGAAGGATGTTTGTGTAAGTGCCAGCCTCTCCCAGGATCTGCAACCTCACAGGCAGGTGTGGGCACATCACCTTGGAAAGTGCTCAGCAGGATGCTTGTTGTAGAGTAAAGCCCTGAACAACGATGCCGATTATGAAATGATGATGTCAGTGCTCCATGTGGGTGGAGGATCATAGGATGAAAAAAGTAGGGGATCGGCTACCTTTACTCCTCCAAAAGCTACTGCCATTAAAAAAACAGGGATTTAAACCAGTTCCTGGAGAAGCTTGCTTCGCCTCTTCTTGGGAGATTTCGTCATGTAAGATCATTAAAGGCAAGGGGGTGGCCCAGAGATTACATATGGGAACATTTCTTCTTCCTTTGTCCTTAAACTCAAAATGCAGTGGTGGATATTAAGTGAAGCTGGCATCCGGCGTTCCAAATGAGGCCTTTGTGTGTGACTCAGACAGATTCTGTGCTCAAAGTTTAATTCGACCGTGGTTCACACGTGCAGCAGACAACCCTGCAAGGTCATCCAGAAGACACCGGATCCAAATTCTGAAGGTTCTCGGAGTGAAAGTAACAGGAAGGGATGAATGAGCTCAGCCTCGGCCTCTGTCGCCTCCGCATCCAAGCTCCGCCACCACCAGCTTTGTGGTCCCAGGCAAGTACTTAATCTCTCTAGATCTTATTACGCTCACTTGTAGAATGTGGAAGGAGAAGCTAAGCTGCCTCAAAAGTTGTGTGGGCATTGTTATTATCATTTCACCATTAGGGGTGTTAGCAAAATATCTTCATTAAAAAGGATGACAGAAAAGGAAGCCAAGATCATCCAGAGGTCATGAAGGTGGGTCCATCTCCCTTTCTAGCCTCAACCCTAGAACAGCCTTCAACTCTCCCTACATTTCAGATACATCAAAATATTAATGGCTCCTTAATTACATCCTAATTTAGTCGTTCTCAAACATGACTTCAGTGCCTACTACCATACAGGACCCTGAAATACAACGATGAACCCAGTTGGATGCTGTCCTCAGAAAATCTACAATCTGATAAAAGACCATTATTGTACCACTATTGACATTCATCCCTTAATCAGACAGAATTCTCTATTCTCATCTCTGTGCAGGAAACACTTTTCAATATTCCCAAAGAGTCTGGATCTATCTCCCTCCTTCTCTTGTTACACTTTTCTTTAACCTTGAACATGCACTTAAAACACTGGCTCATACACAACAATTAGCTATATATAATAAATTCCATATGAAAAGAAGGGTATCTTTTTTTGGCACAGAGCCCCTTTTCTCTGTACCCAACTGCACCAATAAGCTGTATCTATCCACAGATACTACATACGAGTATATACTCATGCACACAAATAATAATACCTAGATTCCTTTGGCATTCTGTGTTTTCAAATGTTTTCTCACAAATCAGTTGTTAATTTTACAATAAGTTCTATAAAATGTGAGAGAAGGAAAAAAAATGCTTTCATGAGTTGCCAAAAGTCACCAAAACACAGAGCTGGGGAATCTGGAACAAAAGACTTCCAAACCCTGACCCAGTGGTTTTTCGATGGTGATTCCATTGCCTTCTGAGAGCAGCCCTCCAATACGGAAATTTCCAATGGACTGCAAAGAGACCGTTAGGCAGAAGATCCGGAGTTAGGAGTGAAAAAGACCAGGAGAGTAAGAGCGTGCCTGCCTTCTTGAAAAGGACGAGAAGCTATTGTTCACAAATGACAAACCTAGATTTAAAATGCTATTCTAAATCAGTAACTTCTAGTGCCATTTACCTATTAAAACATAAGTCAAAACTGCTTTACCCGCGGGCGCTGCCAACATTTTCAACTTCATGTCCATAGCACTAGGCTTCGGGCGGGGGGTGGGGTGTTCATCCCACTAACAAGCCTTGCAATATTGGTTGCCGTGCTCATAAATGACATGATTGGTTCCCACACATATGTGCGTGGGACTCTGTCCTTGTACAGAGGCAGTGCCGGATGAGCTCCACGATTAGAGAGCTCTCTCACCAAATATTCTGCACTTTCAATATGGTGATTCTCACGTGGAGAAAGGGGCAACTGGACACAACCCAGTAACCTGAGCCTAGAAATCATGAGCTGTTCTCTTCAATCCAGCCAATTCTTTCTGTCGTCTAATCTTTTCTTTTCTTGGTAAACTAGCTGTGATTTAAACAGTTATTTTTCAACATGGACAATTTGCTAGCTGATGTTCATGGTAGAAGTGTATGCTTAAGGAGGAATTTGCATCCGCCAAGGGGGACAGCATCGCCTAAAACGGATGGGGCTGAAAGGGTCGTGCACCACATTCCCAACGACTAACAGACGTGCGACTTGCCTGAAGCCCCCCAATCTCAGTTTCTCGGCCTGGCCACCACCTTCAAGCCATTTGGACAAGCCCCCCAGTGAAGCAAGAACTTGCCGCTGCTGTTGAGCTCAGGACTGTCTCCCAAACTTCAGCAGACTAACAGAGGAATGCTATTTTATTATCTGTGAAAAGGCGGAGGGAGCTTTGTACCTGGGAGAAAAAAAAATGGGATATGCAACAGGATAGGTATGAAAGCAAGATGTGCCTATCCGTTGAAAATCATTAGGTTCAAAATGCAGAACCCACCCTGGCAACCCCCCGCACACTAAATGTCGCCAATATTCTACCTCCACAACTCCGCAGGTACACTTTCTAAAAGTCTCCAGATGTGGTTTTGGGGTTTTTTTTTCCCCAAGCTCTTCCAAGTTTTAATGATCAATTTATATGACGGGTCTAAAACCAAAGGCAGATTTATTGCAGTGGGGACAAAGCTCTGCGCATAAAGTACCAGTTCTGATGGCCAACTGGCAGCTCCCTTGGTTTGCACACTCTTGCAATTACTTCAGGTCATTAGGCCCATCTTGAGGAGATATTTTACTGTCATTAAGAAAAGTGGTGTAATGACAGTCAGTGATTTCTTGATTACAACAATAACAGAGCAGGGAGGTGGTGCCAACCAGGAAGACCTACAGGCAATGGCTCAGACTTAAATTTTACACAAAAAATAAATTAGGAAAAATAAAAACAGCATTTCTATACATTGATTATCGATAGACTTATCTCCCTAACAGAATATACCGGGGGCCTAGAGTGAGCCAAATAGTGTTCCAGGTGCTAAAGGATAGAGCTCGGGATAAGACAGGCAAGGCCTCCCGTTCACCAAATTCATTTTTAAGTGGAATGAAATAGCCAGATGAACAGATGTACCAGAAGCTATTAGCTAGTTGGAAGGGCTATGAAGACATTAAACTATGTCATATAAAAGAAAATGACCAGGGACGTCACACAGAAGTTCTTCCTGCGGTATTACACTAAAACTCAGTCCTGCGTGACAAGAAGTTCCTGGCTATTTGGAAATCGAGTAAATGTCGGGACAGCTGGTACGAAGGCTATGAGACAAGAATAAACTTCACGTGCTTTAGGGAACACAACATTTTTTTAAAGGTCTATGTGGATGGAGAACACTGACCTCGAGGAAAAGGAATCAGTTAGGACTGGAATCAGTAAGACCTGGTGGGCCCAAATAATTGTACAATATTTCCTGAAAACCCACCCAGTACCAGCCACTACGCTAAACTCTGGGGATATGTCCATGAACTAAAGGGGCAGTTCTCTGACCTGGGGACCTCTCTTTCTAGTTGTCAGAGGCAGATAATAACATTGCGAAACTACAAATGCAATGCAGAAAAATAAAATGGGACAAAGCAGATCATTAGTCTGTGGTGGGGGGAAGCATACTATATTATACAGAGTAGTGTGATAAATGGAGGAAGACAGCAAATTCTTTGCAATTCCTTGCATTTAAACATTGAACTTGACCCTGGCTGGTGTGGCTCAGTAGATTGAGTGCCGGCCTGCTAACCAAAGGGTCAGCGGTTTGATTCCCAGTCAGGGCACATGCCTGAATTGTGGGAACACAAAAGAGGCAACCACACACTGATGTTTCTCTCCCTCTCTTTTTCCTTCCCTTCCTCTCACTCTAAAAATAAATAAATAAAATCTTTAAAAAAGAGAGAGAGAAACATTGAAACTGATTCCTTAACCCTTGAACCTGGCTAGCTTTGATGGCTTCCTTGAACAAAAGAAAGCAGTACAAGTGATTTTCTGAAGCTTATGTGGCCAGAACATAAGAATTCTTGCAGCTATTGCCCAGTTCTCTTGGCACACTCTCCCTGGGAACCCTGGGAGCATCACTCTGGAGACGTCATGGGTAGACACTCCGGTTGTGGTGGGCAGCGTTCCAAATGGCTCCCAGTGATCTCAACATCCTAATATTCACGTCCTTGTGTCTCCCATTCCCCATAGTGTGGACCAGACCTAGTGACTCACTTCCAGCAGAGAGAATGACACAAACATGTTGGGATACCACTTCCAGCATTAGGTTACAAAACACTGGGTCTTCCGTTGGGCTCCATCTCTCTTGCTCTTTCTCTCCCAGATTCCTCACTCCAGAACCAGTCGCTCTGTTGGAAGGTCAGCCTGTGGACAGGCCCATGTATGAAGAAACTAAGTCTCTGGCCGACAACCAGCAAGGACTGACGACCTAGCAACCACGTGGGTCTGGAAGCTGCTCCTCGCCAGCTAAGTCTAGAGATGACTAAAACCCCAGAAAACACAACAGTTGCAGCCTCGTGGGAAACCCTGAGCCTGAGGACTCAGCTAAGTTCCACTGGGATTTCTGGCCCACAGAAACTGAGTTACTAAATATTTGTCATTTTAAGCCATTATGTCTTGGGGCAGTTTGTTACACGGCAACAAGTAACTCACATCCTGGAAGACAATCCTGGTTGAGGCCAGTCTTTCATTCACCCCTGCCCAAGTGACAGGCATGTGAGTGAAGGCTCCTTACAGAGCCATTCCGCAAGGAGGTACCACTGAATGATCTCTGTCAATGCCAAGTGCATCACCTAGGCCCTGTCCAAATTTCTGACCCCACATTTGTGCACTATAAAAAAAATGGTTGTTGCTTCAAGCCACTATGTTTTGGGATAGTTGATATGCAGTAATAGACCAGAAGAACAGGGGGGTGGTCAGGAGTACCCCTTCGGTAAGGCAACCTCTACACCGACATGTGACGGACGTACCGATATCAGGCAAAGGACCTGGGGAAAGCCCACTTGTCACGTTCAGCGATCACCAGGCGGCTCTGCCAAAGTGGAGTCAGTAGAGAATAGAGTGACAGGAGATGAGCTCAGAGAGGAAGCAGGAGAGCAGATGCTGAAGACCACTTTAAGGACTGACCTGACCTGTGAGTGAATTGCAGAGTTTTGATCAGCAGCTCAAAGTGCTGAGTAGAATACTGTCAGGAACTTCTGTCTCTTAGTCCAACTGCCTTCCTGTATAATAGCCACTTACATCCAAATGCTGACAGCCTGCAGCAGACCCCTTGCTGGCATCCGCACCCACCATCAACCAGGCATCTTCGAACTTGACCCAAGGGAATGACCGACGCTTGGACTCTGGAGCCTGTGTGCGGCCTTCCCCTTCGCCTTCCCTCTGCTCCGCCTGGACATACTTGCGACTCAGCCCCAGGGCTTTCATTGTCCAAGTGTTTACATTAACTTGAACTTGTTAACCTAGTTGTGTTGCAGAATGTTTCAGACAGTGCCGGAGGCTATAAATAAATAACAGTTATTTCAGGTCTGCCTGGCAAACAAGCACCTGGATTCTGCTGAGGCCCCAGAGACTGCGACTGCTGCAGAGCTGAGTCCCTCAAACGGGGCTAAGCACTGGCAGACGCCGGGTGACAGAGTTCTGTCACCCATCAGCACGCATCTCCCGACTGCCACCAGGACCCGTAAATAGCCCTCTCTGTCACACCCACTTGGAATAAAGCACAGCAAATCCGAGCCCAGTTATTCTGTGTTACCGACGAGGTTTCTCAGCTCTCCTTGAGCTTCAGCAGCTGACAAAAGACCAAAAGAAAGTCTCCTGAGGATTTTTTTTTTTTCATTTATGCTGTCGGCTAGAGCAGTGGGCACCAATTATTTCAATTGGACCTATCTATAACAACTCATTAATTACCAATATCTACCTATACTTGGACCAGATAATTCAGCTCTCTGTGCCTTGGTTTATGTACTTGAAAAAATGGAAATAAAACTGCCTACCGCGAAAAAATGGAAATAAAACTGCCTACATCACTGAGAATTGAAATAACACATGCAGTGTGCTTAGAAAAGTATCTGGCCTACTGTTAACAGTCAATACTAGGAAACCATAATTTAACATATTAACCTTTCTACTCACCACATAATAGTAGGAATACTCATGTTTTCCTAAGAAAAACTATCACGGCCCTGGCTGGTATAGCTCAGTGGATTGAGCGCGGGCCTTCGAACCAAACAACCGCGGTTCGATTCCCAGTCAGGGCACATGCCTGGGTTGCAGGCCAGTTCCCAGCAGGGGACTCACGAGAGGCAACCATACATTGATATTTCTCTCCCTCTCTCCTCCCCTTCCCCTCTAAATATAAATAGGTAAAATATGTTTAAAAAAAGAAAAACTATCATGACCACATTACAGAAATGCAGTAGCACTGAACACACGATTTCTAGTTCATTATGCTTTAGACAACTGCATACACTTGACACAGACACCATATCTAATTATTGACTCAGACCCACTTCAGAAATATGTGGCCGTGATAAGAGTTGGGAAACTCTAGTCCAAGAAGCACAGCATTTTCCCTCCCATCCACTTTATCATTTATATTGCTAGTATTATACAAAAAAAATAATAGTTCAGAATTATGAGACACCACCCCAGAAAGAGTCTCACGTACCAAAGAACACAATTAAAAGTTATCTAAGTGCATTTTAAGAAAAAGATGCAGGTGATACAAATTCAGTGCTCTTTAGCAACAAACTAGAAACAAACAAACAAAAAAGTCCTACTGACTTATTTTCAGTTGAGTAGAAAATCCAACTAAACAGATTCCTTTTCAATTGGCAATGCAGCTTGGTTAAGGTTTTATAACAATGCCATTTCATTGAAGTACATTGGTATGTAAACTGGCAGTCCATTGCTCGGTCTGCATACTTTTTATTGTCTTCAACTCCCTCTTTTGACAAAATATCACCTACTATAGAAACTAAGAGCCAAGAGAAAAAGGTTAAAGGTGGTCAGTTTTCTCCTCTAGTAGATTTCTGTGCTCCTTGCAGTTAAATAACTCTGTTTGGAAAAATAACCTTATTTCATCTAATTTAATTGTTATCTTACATATTAACTTCACATAAAAACAGAACTAAATACTAATTTCTAATATAGAAAACATTCACTAGATTTTCTTATGGGAAAGGAAAGTCATGGAGATTAAAAAAAGAAGAAATTTTCATGCAATTTGCATTCACATCTACAGCAAAACAGAATACTCTGTAAATTTGAATTAAGGCAACGTCATAGATACTAAGTAACCATTGTCTTTACCCAGTTTAACTTCATTAACATGTTTTTGGACTTAAGTTTACAAAGGTAGTAAAGAGAAATATCCTCTGATGAACTGCAACAGAACAAGGTTAAAAATATAGTATTTTGGGAAAAGGGAAAGAGTAAATGAACGTGGTTTAGCATGGGTACTGTTCATAGATTCATTAATAAACCTAGCCATCTTAAATAGTTTTCTTCCATAACCAATTCCACATTTGTCTGTTTTAGGAACAGGCAACACTCCCCGTGAACAAGCCGAAGCACAAAATTAAATGCCCTCGTGATATCTCATTACTAAGAACAATTCAGTCTTATGAACGAGAGAACTTATTACTGCTAATCGCTAGTACGGACCCTGGATCAAACTGTTGACTGTGTCTTTCTTGCCAGAATGAGCTGAGCACACCTACTTCAAGTCTCTCTGCCTTGTTCTGTTGCTGGTGTTAAGGTTCACAGGCCCCTACCCAGCCTTTGCAGGCTGTAGTTGACTAGGAAATGCTTCACTGGCTGTTTACTCTGAGAAACTCTGGACAGTAGGGGTTAATTATCTCTCATCACACCTCCCATAACTACTCACTCCATTAAATACAAATTTGAATGGCAAAAGCACTTTTCTTCCCACACAAATGTTTGTTTTTAGCCCTAATGCACTTTCCAAATAACTGGTTGCCATGGTGGCAGGCACTCTGGACAAAGTGTCAACAGAGTGAGTAAAGATCATTAACATTGACTAATTGCCATCCGATAGGACGCTGCTATTTTCATGACCAAGTGAGGACCAGGGTTCTCCCTGAGGATTCCATATACCTGCATATCAAATAGGAGAGAGGGGAAGGGGAAGAAAACAACATTATCCTTTCTCCTGCTTTCTTCCTGTCAGGACTCTATTTGAAAAGCTTACGACAGGCCACAAAAGCTGCTTGATCCTCTTGGTGCCAATCACTGCCACCTTCCGAGAATATCCATCCAGTGCCTGTCCTTTTGCGGGTCAGTTGTCTGCAATGCCCGTGAAAAGAGGGTAGTCACTAGCAGTTGGGCCGTAATTACATTCTGCTACTTCCGTCTCCAATTCGAAACTCATGATTGTATTTCCAGAGAAATGTTTCTGAGTACAAGGTCATAAAACACTACCAATTTCAGCTTAACCTGCCCCTTCCATCAACTGCTTAAACTGACAACTCTAATTGTCCACTAGCGGACACATTTATGCACTAAAATGTCCGGTTACGTTGTTCTAAACCAAAGGATAATCTGACTTCAATAATCAGGTCTGAATTTAGAGGCTAATTGCATCTCATCCTTTAACCTGTACAATGAGTTCCCTGTACCATTTAGCGGGATCCTCTCTGTACATTTGTCTAAAACTGTGGGTTCCAAGGGGGATGAAAATGAAGAGATTATTCTCTGTGACTGAAAGGTAACAAAGCAATGACCCGCCCCACCTCCGATTCAACTCTTTCATTCCAAAAAGGAATATGAAATCTGTTTGTGTTGTGTATTTGCTGGATTTATAGTTCATTGACCACTGCTCTCATCTGCATGGGAAAAAAAATGAGGGAAAAGCCACTATGTTCTTTTTAAAGTCTTTAAATTTCTGCCCTGGCTGGTGTAGCTCAGTGGATTGCCCACGGGCCTGCGAACCACATGATCTTAGTTCGATTCCCAGTCGGGGCACATGCCTGGGTTGCAGGCCAGTCCCCAGCAGGGGGACTCACGAGAGGCAACCATACATTGATATTTCTCTCCTTCCCTTCCCCTCTAAAGATAAATAAATAAAATATTTTTAAAAAATAAATAAAGTCTTTAAATTTCAATTCCAGAAAGCCCTGCTTAAGCATGGCATCTCTCTTTAACTCTCCCCCTTTCCTCCTCTTTTTCTTGGCCCCTCTACCTTTTTCCATAAAACATACCCACATGGAGTAGATGTGAGTTTAGCTTCAGGAAAATCTGAGTCTTGATCCTAACGCTGCCCTAGGAAGTCAAATAACCCAGGGAAGACGTTCGTCTTTTCTTCAATATTGTTTGTTTCTTGAGCGTAAAGACTATTTCTACAACCTACTCAGTTAATAGCGGCATCTTGCTTGCACCTGTCTTAACAGACAGTCATTAGGTGTTTGTTGCTCACCGTACCATTTGGTACATTCATAAAAGGCCAAATAGAAATAAAATGAATTATGTATGTTTATTAGGGACTACGGTCACTGTCCTCAAAGAGAGTATAACCGTACACACGTCCAGCTTAAGGAAAGAATGGAAATGAGTCCTCAGAGGTAAATCCACATGTAAATAGCAGCTGTTACTGCTTGTCTCGGTTACGCTGCCACTTGTCTGTTCCGCTTCTTAAAAGAAACAGTAGCACAAAACTCACTTGTTTTTCTTCTAATTTCTGGACTGACTCTAAATTAGAGTTTCTGTTCACATTCAAAGCAACGTACAACTGGGTAAAATGGGTGAAAAAATAATTCTAAGGAAAATAAAATACCATTATGTTTACTTATGCCTATTTCACTGGGCCATTGGATTGAATCTAGTGTTTGAGTTTTTGACATGTTGCCTGTTTGAACGGAAGGAAGAAGCTCCCTCATCTCTGATAAGATCTGCTCTATCAAAGGGGAAGGGAAATTTAGGGGTGAGGGCAGTTGCTGGCTGATAGGTATAAAATTTTAGTCCTGTGAGATGAAAAAGTTCTCGACATCCGCCTATCATTAACAGTAACTATATTGTACACCTAATTTTTTTTAAGAGAGTAAACTTCATATTATTTAGTTTTTTCCTGCAATAAAAAAAAAAGTCTAGGGAAGTGGATGACTAAGAAACCATGGGATCCGGAGGACACGTTTGAATAATCAGCTGCTTATCATTCATGTATTTAGTGATAATCTGCTGACCTCCATATGCAAAAATGCTCTCGTTTCGATGTCATTACAGTGAGCAGACCAGATTTGGTTTGCTTGTTTGACAAGCAGTTTCTGGGACTCCCAGAGATTCTCATTCGGTAGACCTGGTTTCTCATCCCCAAATCTGTATTTGCAACAGCACAAGGACTCATAGGCATGGGTCTGCAGACCGCACTCTGAGAAGTCAGGGTCTTGTGCCTCTTCCCTACCTTAAATGCTATGAATGGATGTCATGAGCTCCTTTATAATACCTTTCATGGTTTCCGTTGAAATACGCATGCCTTTGGAAAACAATGACCTGGGTGTACTTGGAAGCCTAAACAGTATATTAATAAGGGATCAATTCTGGCCCTGGCTGGTGTAGCTCAGTGGATTGAGCTCAGGCCTGCGAACCAGAGCATTGCGGTTCGATTCCCAGTCAGGGCACATGCCTGGGTTGCAGGTCGGTTCCCAGCAGGGGACTCATGAGAGGGATCACTTCTGGAAATAAAATCCAGGACTCTGGCACAATGAATACCAATAACAAGTTTCCATGGTAATAGGAACTATGGCCAAAGTGCCTCACGTAGAAAGTAAATCTCATTACAAATGACTAATTCACCATCAACAGGAAATTGACTAAAAGAGCTGTAATTCATGAGCAAGTTAGCTTAATAAAGGAAGAAATAAAGAGAAAAAACATTGCCCGAGTCTGTCAGATCTCAGAGCCTATATTTTTTAAGCTCCTTTCAAATATAATGATATATCTGACCAAGGAAGCTGCAACTATAACCGTTTGTTTGGCTTTTCCCGGGGAATACCCGCAGGCCACGAGCTATTTCAAGATCACAATCCTCTTCCTCTTTCTTTTATTAGAATGAAAACCTTTTCCCACTCAAAACTCTTTAAATTGCTTTCCTGACATGTTGCTATTCTCAGAATATCTGTCTTTTCTATATAAGGTCCAGCAATTATAAATCAAAACCATCACATAGAATCAGACTCCCAAACAATAATTTCCTGGATAACTAACCTTGTATGTTTTAAGATGTCTTAGAATATGTAAAAATCCTCTTTCCCTAATCAGACTTCTCTAGGGGAGGGGGTCTAGAGACGTCTCTCATATCGTGGGTGATTAAGAAACCATTGGAATGTGAAGGAAGGATTGAAATAATACAACCTCTACGATGCTGGAAATTTGTCAGACCATTCACTGACCACCTCCATGTGTATTCTTTCTTCATATTTGTGAGCGGTAAAAGCACTCACAAGACCAAGTTATCAAGTAAAAAAAAAAATTAGACTCAAGTAAATTTGCTATCTACACTTCAGGTACACAAGACGGAATCATTGACATCAAAGCATTTTAAAAAATGTGTCAGCTTCCTATTTGGCCAAAATAAACACTGCCTTCAGAAGAGAAGCTGCACACTGTAGCTATGAATGGAGTCCAAAACCCATGCTCCATCTTTGCAATCCAAAGAAATTTTTTCGCACGAACAACAACGTGAGTAACGCAGAGATTTTGCTTCCACTCATGTAGCAGACACTGATTAAGCGACCACGGGTCTTAGACTACGTGTTGGTCAGCAGACACAAGATTCAACAGAAAGAGCTGCCTTCTAGCAGGCCTGACCATCACGGGGCCGGCGGCAGTCCAAGCGATTAAGAATCACAATAGCGAAGCAAGCGAACATTGTGTGGGAGCGCCGCTGGACGGGAGAGCGACCCTCCCTGCCTACAGAAGTGGATACTTCTTTTACAAACCCCATTCCGGTAAGCAGAAAAGAATCAAACGTACGGGGCACAAGTGATGGAGGGGGCCTTTGCCACGTGCACAGACGACCTCAGAGGCCCGAAGAATGGAGTAACTGGTGGGTGTGGCAGGGGGGTGGCGATCGAAAAGTCTTTCCAACCAAAAATCTTTCAAACAACTTTGTCTCTTCCTTCAAGTCACCAGCATTTTCTGAGGGCTATCCATTCTCCTTTCCAGCTGTTTCATGTTGTCACACACACATACACACACACACACACACGTGCAGGCACACACAGGCCCTGGTTAAGCATCACACTTTGCAGAATTAAACTCTCTAGACCCAGAGGCTGTTTCACTGATTGTACAAGCTTGGGAACGTTCTTAACCCAGTAGAAGTCTCTGTGTATAAATCTGTAAAATGGAGTTGATAAAACTTAATCACCATGGTGTGAGTATTATGTAGATAATGGAAGTAACAAAATATTTGCCATAGCTCACCAACCCTTCACTACTAATATTCGCATTATTAATTACCATGGGGCGTACAGAAAAACAATAAAATAATAGCTATTATATGCTGAATTCCTATTAAAAGTCAGGGGCTGTTTAATCTTCCTAACATTCCAATAACGGAAGCACTATAATCATTTCCCTTTTAATAATCTGATGAAACTGTAGCACAGAGAAGTTAAACAATTACATAAGGTTGCACAGCTAACAAGGTATAGCCATATGTAACACGCTGGGAAAATTATTCTCTTTAACAAACAAAAATAAGTATATCCCCGCTCTCTCTTAAGAGGCATCATGCCACTTTTATCTAAACCCGCTTCATGTTCATTTATGTTTTCTGCTCAGCCATCTGCTAGTGCCTCTAATGTTTTCCTTCATTTTTTTCCCTTTATTTACTTCACTCAAATCACACAGCCTATCTCTTTGGGTTGATATTTCCAGAGTTACACAGAAAGCCCATTTTCTCCTTGACAAACTCTGATTTCAACTCTGGATTCGTCGTATAGTAACCCCTTGACCCAGTTTTTTAATAGATCATTGTTTAAATGGCACTATTTCTCTTTGAGGTGTTTCGGCTGGAATTGCACCTAGTATTTCAGGATAATTGGGAAGTTCTGTTGAGTTTGGTTTGCAGTACTTTTCTTGTTTAAACAAGCTCTGCTCGCAAAACGCTTAAAATAGAGTTGAGAAGAGAGAGACGAATATTGACACAACATTGACACAACGCTAGTTGAACCGTGGAGATGAGTTTACACTCCCCCCTACCCACAATGCCCTTCCTCGTTCCTGACTCACCTAAACACCGAGTACCTTTCCCTCTTACAGGATGGATAAGATTTTCACAGAAAGCAGTCACGAAGAAGTTGGGAGTGTTACAAACAAAGGAACAGCATAAAACAACACCTTCAAAACTGGCTGCCTGCTCGTCCAATTGTTAATCATTGTGCTCCCAACAGGCTCTAGTTCAAACGAGCTGCACGAAGGCTAATTGAGACGGTTAAATAAAATACTCTGTTGTTTGGGGGTTTTGTCACACTGGAGGACTTCTCAGTACACTCCTGCCCATGGCGCAGCTGGCCAAGGAGGCAAAAGGTATACTGGTTCCCAAATACATTTGACCATACATGGAATTCTAGTGAGTACCCCCTGGAATCGGTGCACCATAGAACACAATCTTAGAAAAAACATTTCAAAAAAAGCACAGAGGTAAAACAAATATTATTTGGGGAACACAAGAACACTAGCAAAACATAGATTATCTAGCACAAGGGTTCCTGGGATCTGACAGGTGCAGCCTGACCCAGCACAGGTATCCAGGGTTGATACTACATGAAAAAGTTTATAAGAAAAGTTGCTATTATAAGTATCCTGTAAGGTAAAGATATACAAGCTTGGCTAGGGTAAAGTGTTCACATTCAAGAGGTGGTTTTGCTCAGCAACACAGAGCTCCCAGCATTTCACTGCCGTTTTGCACGGTACAAGCACAATCCGGGTAAAACATCTGGCTCTCTAACGTCATGAATCTCTTACTTTGCACGAATAATTCCTACAAATTCAACTGACACCCAGAAAAAAATTGTCTGTTCGATGCAAATCACATTTGACTTTATTCAAAAAGGTTGAGCTATATGTTATTTTTTTTAATCACCAAACAAAAGGTGGTGACTGCTTTTGGAAAATAGACCAGACAGACACATGTAACCAAATAGACACACACATTGCAGAAGACTTCCCCGGTCGTCATCCTTGCTGTAGCAAATTATTCCCCCCAAAAGTATGCAGGATAACCTGGTTACTTAAGGTCATGGGCATAAATCCCAAATAAAATGGCTAAAATAGTTTAAATTTTTTTTTCTGAAGAATGACACATGGGTAGGAGGTTGGCGAGTAAGGAGCAGGGGACAGCTATTTTTAACTATGCCTTTTAGTATTGTTTGGTACTTGAAAATGTGTGTAAATTACTTTGTCAAATCTATTAACTACTTTTTAAAAAATAGGGCCTATATTTGTCATTTAATGCACGTTTGCTAAAACATACAAGTGCAGAAATGAGTATTTAACCTGCAGCTGCTACAGCCACAGTATGTAGCTAACACTGTGATATGGCGTCTATTTAAAGCTTAATTACTAGTAAAATATTCACCCTCCACTTATCAAGCAGAGTTTAAAATAAAGTCACTGAAAGCCACCTAAAAAAGATTTTTTAAATGTTAAACTTGAATCACTTTGAATGGAGTTTTCCCCTCTCAATTTGAAAATATAATTTACTTTCCTCTTCACTGTGGCATTTATTATCTATGTTTTTATCAGACAATCCTTTAATCTTTGATGGAAGGTCCGTATTTTCTTTAATCCTTATCCCAAACAGTCACTTCACACTGCAGATGCATGATTGAGGAAAAAAGAAAAGGAGAGAGGGCGGGTGGTTAAAAGAAACAAGTGCAATTTCTTATTCAGGGTTTTTTACAAGCAAAACTGTTTTAAAACCATCGTAGACTTTGGCAGCATTGCTTTTCTGGTTTTGGGGTTTTATTTATTTAATTATACAAGAATAATCTCAGAAGCCCATGGCTTCCATTCATCTGACAGCAAAAGCCAGAGAATTACCCTTCCTAATATTTAATTAAACACTTCTGTCAATTACACTAAATACGTACATAGTCACGCTGCCACTGATTCCGTTGGTGTCTAAAAAGATAGCCTATATAAAAACCCCAGTCTGGCTCTGCAACACATTAGATTCGGGTAGCAAACATAGCAATTGTGTTTCCTACGAAAATGGTTCCTTTTAATTAAAGCATTTGCTCTTCTCCTAGCACTTGACAACGTGTGATGCAAAATAAACATTACACAGTACTGCGGATTTTCCCTCAGCTCGCTCAGTCCACATTCAACGTAATTTGATTCAGAATAATTTCTTAAGGGCTTATTTACTTGAAGTGGGTTGGAAAAAAAAACCACAACTGGCAATTCCGGTAATCAGCCAAGCTATGTTATCAATGAATCACACCACGTGGAAAGGTCCGACAGAAACCACGATGAGACTTTAGGACGTGGGGTTTTCTACCACCTTTCAGCTCAATGACTCACAGAGGAAATCCCCAGCCATAGGTTAAGATTGAGTCTGAAGAAAATGTCCCAGGTGAAAATGACTTTTTCCAACACCAAAGATCGAGTAGAAGCAAAGAACACCGGTCTTGAGCCCAAGGTAATTTATCAGGGCTGGGTGTTTTTCTCTTTGAAATACTGCACTTGTTAGCTAATAAAGGTGAACTACTTTTCAGTTTTCTGATTTTTTAAACCAATCTCCAATTGTAATGTAATTGACCAAGGCTTCAATTCCAATGTAAAAGTATTGTGATTCTCCTCTGTCTGTATGTCTGTCTGTCTCTCTTTTTCCACCCACCACCCTCTCCCCCTCTTTCCACAGAATAAGTTCTCACTTAAGGCCATTGATAGGTTCTGGGACTTTAAGCAAAGCATGTAACAAAACCAATTTTACCACAGGCTAATTGATAGAAACAAGAGTTAAGCTACTACAGCGTCTCCTCAATGTTATCATGAAATGACATTATTCAAGGACCTGCTGTATATTTAACTCATGCCCTGGAGCTGCTTTTTAAAAAATGAGTGTTAGATGGAAGTGTTCATCTGGTTTGCCTGACTCATCTTAAAAAAAAAAAGTGTGATTCTGATGGATGCTCTCTTCAAGCAAAAGTTAGCAGAGATTTTAGAAGCTCTGGAAAGGATTCCTCCGACAGAACCACCACGTTCAATGGAAACAGCATAGAGCCGGCAGCCTACACAAACAGATGCACGGCTGCAGTGTCTAAAGAAACATTCCGTGAGATGTGGCCATGGTCTAATCAGACATTTAGGATTCACTGGAGTTTTTCTTCTTACCTGTGACTGTAAGTAACAGAAGTCTGCCCGGCCCCTCCAAAATGGGTGCGTCCACGAAAGTTAAACGTAGAGGCGACACAAAGTCTACCCTTCCTCAGGAGAGCCCAGAATTAGGAAGCAGAAATGATGCCCTCTGTCCACCTCCCTCTACCGGCAGAAGCCCCCCTGCCACCTGCCATCCTCCCCTCCGTCGCTTCCCCGAGTTCCTCTGACTCTTCTCCCTCTATCCTCTTCTCGGCGAAAGGAACATTTCACCTTCTGTTCTGAAAAAGTCCCAATATCACACCTTCCTTTTGAAAAGGCAAAATTAGAATGTCCGACGTGTGTTTGACTAATAGAGCAATGTCTGTCAAAACCCCGATGGGACTGACTGGGTCAGTGGGCAGCCGGAGACCCAGCGGACAGTCACTTGAAACAGGAATAGAGTGATGTCACAGGGGCCGTTCAGGAATGCGTTGTCCTGCAGGAGCGGGTGTGGATGAAGGCTGACTGGTGCCTGTCACCCAGAGAGTCGAGCCCCCACACACGGAATGTATCCCATAAACAAAGAAACCAGGGAAGGTGTGACTATAAAACACTAGAACAGGAGTAAAACAATAGAAATCCAGATTGAGGAAAGAGACTTTGCTTTCAAGTTAAAACACCTTGGATTCTTTTTCCGACTGAACTATTTGTTAGATAAGTAGCCCTGGGAAAATAAACTCCATGGGTGCCTGTTTCTGCCTTTGTAAAATGGGATAGTGCTACCTACTTGTTAGGTGGGGGGAGTAATGAACTCGGGATACAGGCGACCAAGTGTAATTCAAAAACGACTGCACAAGAGCATGTGTCGTTCCTTAATCTGATTGGGGACTCAGGACTGTGGTCCTTTTCGCTTCTCCCTGTAAAGTGCAGAGTGCCGGAATAAAGGGCACACTCACGATGAGCAGCTTGAGGACTGCCTGGAACACCTGCCTGCCTTCCACATGCTCTCCATGGGCTGTAGGGAACAGGTATCCTTCGCAGTGGCACCTGCGCCATCCAGAGTACAGGACTGGCAATCGCCATCATAAAAAGACTCTGCACGAACCCCGGCACCTGCTTGGCTGTGGTCTGTGTTGTCATTGGCCGGGTAGCATTAGCTCAGGTCTTGGATGCTGAGAACTGCACAGGGTTCTACAGATAAATTCATTTCCTGCTTCCATCAGTCACTAGTGGTTCCTGCTGCCTACAACCAAGCCACCCACATGGTAAGGAAGGACCACAAATTTGATAACTGGATGATCAGGTGAATTGACAAATAAATGAGTAAAAACAAAAATCAAACAAAGATTAGGTTTGGTTTCTATATTTGTCATTCATTTTCTTCCCCCTGCTAGGTGTTGGTCTCCCTATCTTTTCCTTAATAACAGTTCATTTTAAAAATAAATAAATATTCCTGTTTCTTAGAAACCCTAAGGTTCTTACATAACTTATAATAACAATTCCTAAGATATTGGCTTAATTATTTTCAACTAGACTGGGAGCCCTATATCCTCTCCTCTAAGCTCACTTATTTTTTAAAACTAAGAAAAAAGATTACAAGAAAGGAAATGATCATCTTTGCATGTATAGAAACTAGCTGAGCTTAGTACTATATTAAAGTCTGAGCTTCAATAAATAATTCTGCTTGTGATTCCAAAAAGCAATTATAGATCTTCCTGTGAATATCCCTCAGGTACCTTAAGTTCAACAAGTCTTTAAAAATTAATTTACCTCTTACTTCTAAACATGGTTTAAAACTTGGTTTATTCTTCAGGTTCCATATAAAAATGTGAGCCCGTACATAAAACCTCCACCACTCTTCATCTTCAAATTTCCTTAAAATTAGTTTAAAAAAATGCAATTGAACAAAACTGTATTACTCCTGGAAAACTGTTTTAACTGTTCCATAAAATGTTGGATGTTTTGAGACACTTCTTAACAATGGAAGGAAAAGATAGAAAATAGAGTTTTCAGTTTGCAAAGGAAATACCAAGAGCAAATGACGGAGCCTGGAGCAGAACAATCCTGGAACCTCATACTCAGAGAAGCAGATAAGCTAAAAAAAAAAGAAAAAGAAAAGAAAAGAAGGGAAGGAGGGAGGGAGGAAGGAGAGATCCTATTGGAGCTCCTCCCACTGAATGTGAGAGCCCAGATCTTTTTACTCAGCACAGGCTTATGAGTGCTTTAACCAGCAGAGCACAGCACATGTGAGTTTCAGGATTTTGAAAATAGCGAAAAGCCCATGCAGCTTCGGCCTTGTTCAGTGGAACTCTCACCAGTCGGGCCCCGGGCCTCCTTGTGAAGTATCTTATGGCTCTGAAAAACCCATGTCAGGGAAGCCACATACGGGCACGCTGGTGACACCTGCCTCCAGCCATTGGTGCCCTTTTATTGTACCAGCATCATATATGGCGTGACTTCCATCAATGCCCCCTTGATCAGAAGAAAAACCCAGTCAAGCCTTGCCTGAATATCTGATTCCGACATAATAAAGCAGCTGGTGGGTTAAGCCCCTGTGTTTTGGGGTAGTTGGGTACACAGCAACAGAATCTGATAACAGAAGTGGTAAAACCAAAGGTGTAACATGCGACATGGCGTAACACGGGGAACAAGCCATGGAAGAAAGCATGAGGGGCCTCCAGGTACCTGCCAAAAAAACTTGATGGTAAGTGGAGAACAATTTTGAGAGGCTGGAGGAAAAGAAATTTTGTTATGCCGTAGCAGAAAGTTGGCCAACGCTGTTTTCTGGAGTGCCACAGCAAAAAGTAAGTACCTATACTTAATGAATTCGATGACCTAGCTAAGGAGACTTCTAAACAGTGCTGGAGAGGCCATTCTGACCTATTCTAGATGCCTGCAATAAACTGAAAGAGGAGAGCAATGAATCAGAGAATAAACTCTTCCATTTCTGAATTGGATTTGGAGGAGCTCTAAAGGCTTCCAGACATTCTTTCCAAGCAACTTGATGTTTTCAAAGACATAGCCTAAGGAACAAGATCAAATTCAGAGCGCGGCAAATAAAACACAGCCCCGAGGAATCCAGCTCTCTGCCGTAAGATCCCTTCTTAAGAAGTGAGAAGGGCACAAGTCGAGCCACGCTCCCTCACTTACACAGAAAGACTTCTAAGAACACTGAGAGCGGGCCTCAGAGACCCTGTCAATGAGACAGCAGTGCTTCCAAGACTCTTAAGAACCTCAAAATCTGTGGAAAGAGGACAGGCTAAGATAGTGTCTCAGTGGCAATACTGGCCATATTTTAGGTAAAGAAAGAGTAACTCGGAGGGTAGAACCAAGACTTGCAGAGCATTACTCCCAGACAGCAGGATGGAGCTCTATTCATCCATTACTAGTTTTTTTTCTTTTTTAAAGATTTTATTTATTTATTTTTAGAGGGGAAGGGAGGGAGAAAGAAAGGGAGAGAAACAGCAATGTGTGGTTGCCTCTCCCACACTCCCCACCAGGGACCTGGCCCACAACCCAGGCATGTGCTCTGACTCAGAACCAAACTGGCAACCCTTTGGTTCACAGGCCTGTGCTCAATCCGCTGAGCCACAACAGCCAGGGTATCCCACCTTTTTGAATGAGAGTGTCTAGCGTCTGTACTTCCCATCATTGTGTCTTGCCTGTGTGTGTGCTGGGGATGGGAAGAAAGGCAGGGCATTGTTCCTTAAGTTCTCAGTTCTTCAGAATGAGAGGAATGGTGTCCGAGTAACTAACTCAAAAAGCTTCATCTGCTCCGGGACATGATTTAATACGAGATCCCAATCTGAAGCCAGAGTCTGATGCTGTGAGCCAGGGGGGATGACTTCTTTTCTGCCCTTGTTTTCTGACCTTCTTTTCTGACTAACATGTATTAGATAAAGCCTCTGGAGAACAACGAGAAATCCGGATAAAATTTTTTTTATCCCAAGACCAACATTCCGTGTCTCTTACCCAATCACCAGGATCACCATTTGCTAATCACCTCAGTCGACAGGCTAAGTAACTGAAAAGCTGAACAGAAATTTCTGTAGTCAACTCCTGTATCCATTCGTACTGAAAAATTGGATGGAGCATAGAACCAAAAGCGGAAACATAAACTTTCTAGAAATATATATAGAAGATATTTCTCTGGGCGTGGCATAGGCTTAGAAAGGACACAAGACACAAATGCTACCAGAAGAGAAATGTCAAACTGGACTTCAGCAATATGTCTGCTTATCAAGTAAAAAAATGAACAAGACACAGACTGCGAAAGATATTTGCAGCACATATATCTGACAAAGAACTTGTACTCGGAATAAAAACCTCCTACAAATTGCCAACAAAAATGTCCCGCAAATTCCCAAGCCAAAAAACAGATACAAGAATTAAACAGACACTGGACACCTTAATAAAGGGATGGGCAAAAGCCAGTTTGCAGGTGTGAGTATGTAAAACACAGTTTCTCCTTGGACTATTGTTTATTTATTAATTATTGTATGATTAATTATTATTAACCTACTTTTGCCTGCCCCTGTATATTTAATTGGCCCAGACACAGAGGTATATCTACTCAACACTATGAGTCATCAAGAAAAAGTAAATTAAAAACCACCATGAGATACTTCAAGTATGACAGATGGCCATCACATTCTTCCCGGATGGGAATGTGAAAATTATAACCATTTTGGAGGACTGTTGACAGTTTGTGATAAATAAAATGTAAATCTACCTGATGACCCAGCATGTCCACACCTTAGTATCCACTCAAGGGAAATGAAAACATATGCGAACACAAAAGCTTGAACAAGAATGTTTATAGCAGCCTTGTTCATAATGAGCAAATATCGGGAAGAATCCAAATGTCCACGAACCAGTGCATAAACAACGTGTAGTTTGGCCACACAATGGAATACTACTTGGCAATAGAAAATAGATGAAGTATTCATATATGGATACCTTCATCCCATAATCACCAGTTCCAGGGATTTCAGAGGAAATGAATTTGGAAAACATGCAACCTGCAACCACAACATAGTTGTTATAGCATGTTTGTAATAGTAAGTCACTGAAGCAACTGAAGTTCCTCAAATTAAGAAAGGGGCTCAATAAACTGTAGTTTATACATACAATGGGAAAATATAAAAAATTACAACTAGACTGTAGGATTCATTTTATGAAAAATTGATCACTGCATATTCATTGAACAAACTAGCATACCGTGTAATATGTACAGTTAAATGTTGTAGACAATGAGTGCATGCTCACAGAAACGTACACTTATAACACAGCCATACCTCGGTACTCATCGGCTTCAGAACTTGTTGTATTTTGATGAGAAAGAAATGCTTCAACATTCAGCACTGCTTGGGACTCGTCACACTTGCTAGAATTTGTGTGAGTCATGACACCACCCTGCAACAGCAACAACTGTACCTAAAAAAAAAAAAAACACTAAGTAAANAAAAAAAAAAAAAAAAAAAAACACACTAAGTAAAGAGTTAGAATGGGAACAGAATCAGAGAAATGGAGATCCCATGAAGTGCTATCAGCAGAGAAAGGGAAGGGAGAATGGGAAAAAAGGCACAGGGAATAAGAAGTGTGATTGGTACCCATAAAAAAGGGGGAGGCTAAGAATAGTATAGGAAATGGAGAAGCCAAAGAATATATATAAGTGCAACCCGTGGACATGAACTAAGTGGTGGATGGGAATACTGGAGAGTGGGGTGGGGGGGACAGGACAGAGAGGGACAAGGAAGAAAAAAATTGGGACAACTATAATAGCATAGTCAAGGAAATATACTTTAAAAATTATGAACCAGTATAAATTTAGGGTTCAAATCAAATAATAAAATATGCTTAATTATATGCACTTTATACAACCTACTCCTTAAAATTAATCATAACTTTTCATTAGATGATTTTCATCTAATCTATACACAACTATCATTTCTCCTAAATTTGATGTGAAGCCCATATGTGTTGAGAAAAAATAAAACAAAATGAGGGAGAAGCTGTGACCTTTTTTCATTGGCTTGTGAAACTGTATAGCTAAATAGTAAGTATGGAATACCACTCCCAAGACCCTCCTTACCATGTCCCAAGCTCTCTTAGGTCTAGGACATAGAAGTTACCATTTCATTGACTAAACCTTCCTTAGAAATTTTTAAAATAACATTCCCCTATATCAGTGCTAACAAAACTTTTCTGTAAATATCAAAATAGTAAATAGTTTTACCTTTGCAGGCTATTGTTCTTAACTACAGTGGCAAACTCTACCGTTGTAGTGTGAAAGGACCCACAAGCAACACATAAATAATTGGTTGTGGCTGTATTCCAATAAAACCTTCTTCCCAAAACAAGCGGTGGCCAACTTGTCATACAAGTGACAATTTGCTGCTCCCTGCCCTACATAATACAAATAACCATAATAATTATAGAATGAGTTGACCGGCCATAGAATTTATCATTCGAATTGGGAACATTTAGAAAGTAAAAGCAAAGCTAAAATAATTAAAATACATACTTTCTGAAATATATATTCACTGACTAACAAATTTGTTTCACTATATTGTTAGATGTATAAAATAATTCTATTCAAAACTTATTTTGAAAAAAGGAATAAAATTCTCCCTAAAAATCAAAACAGATACACACATTCTTTTAAGCATATTTGTTTCTATTAATTTTACATTGAAAAACAGCATAAGAACAATAATCATTCCTACCCATGTGTCTTTCCTGTGAAGTCACAAGTCTTGTTCTGAAGGATGTGTTCTTCCAAAATAATTTCATTAATTTATTCATAAAGTTGCTTGCAATCTTTTTCAAATGGGCATTTTAGAGTTAATAAAAGTGAAACCATTGACCCTTTCAATTGATTTTTCTCCGTATAATGTATTTAACTAAGAAAGTACTCTCAATTTAGGTTCCAAGGTAAGCAGAACAAACCCTGCTAAATGAAGAATATTCTTGCTTCTAATGTTTTCTTGTTGAACTTTGTAAATACTTCTCAGCCCACTATATTTATAAGAACTGACTTTTCACCTCCATTATGACTCTTGCTTTATAACCATTTTTACATAATAAACATTTTCAAATGCCTTCTCTATGTTTATGCATTATTGGTATCTTTCAAAAAATATAAAATACTAAAAACTTACAGAATTACTCACATCAACCATTTCCAGTACAGAGGATAAATGTATTCCATTAGAAATAGCAGCTCAATCAAAAGATTTTCCCCACACTTTGAAATACTTCAACGTGCAATCACAGAATCTCACATTTAGATCTTGTATACACTCAAGGAATAATATTGAATTTGTTCTGAATGCCCTTGCTTTGGGAGAAATCCATTGCAACTGTTCACAGGTTTTGTTTTGAACAATTGTAAATCACTAAAAAGTGTTCAGAGCTGATGTTTCTTGTGTTCCATTCATAAATATGTTGATTAAATATTTCCAGCTGATTTTGAATAAAATAAAAGTTTTCAATGACTTATTATCAAAATTTAAAAAAAAAACCCTCAGTATCATGGGAGAGAAATTCAATTTACTTCAGAAGTTTCTAGAGCCTAAAACATTCTAATATTTGACTGATGGTGGGCAGCAAAGATGGAAAGCACATCTGCCGGCTAATTTTTTTTTTAATTCTTATTCAGAGGAGCTTTTCACATAAAAAGTTTGGAGTTCAGCCCTGACTGGTGTAGCTCAGTGGATTGAGCACGGGCCTGTGAAGCAAAGGGTCACTGGTTCAAGTCCCATTCAGGGCACATGCCTGGGTTGCAGGCCAGGTCCCCAGTAGGGGACACATGAGAGGCAACCACACATTGGTGTTTCTCTCCCACTCTTTCTCCTTCCCTCCCCTTCTCTTTAAAAATAAATAAATAAAATATATTTTTTTAAAGTTTGGAGTTCGGTTACTCTAAATTGGGTACAAGTTTAAAACTATAAATCTGAGCATTTTTGCTTCTGATACCTTTGATGGAATAGAAACAAAGACGAATTATGTGCTCGCCATGATGAATACCAGGCACATTACCACGTATTTTCTTAATTTAATAACAATATCATTTTCCTGCCCCAGCTGGTGTAGCTCAGTGGATTGATCATGAGCCTGCGAAGCAAAGGGTCAAGGGTTCAATTCCCAGTTGGGGCACATGCCTGGGTTGCAGGCTGGGTTCCTCAGTGAGGGGCGTGCAAGAGACAACCACACATTGCTGTTTTTCTCACTCTCTTTCTCCCTCCCCTTCTGTCTGTTCAAAAATAAATAAAATCCTTTAAAAAATATTGTTTTCCTGTGATAATATTGTCCACCATTTTAGTAACAACCAAACCAAGACATTTTATTTTGAATGGTGAACTTACTAACTAAGTTTTATGAAAGCTTCCTCCACAATATGAGATATTTCAGGTTTGGCAAAAGGTACATCCAAAGCCTTAACTTTGATAACATAATTGGATGGGGAAAAATTGATCCATTATTGAAATTAACTAGTTTTCTGTTTGAAGGATCTGAACATTCTGATGCACACCTGCCATCATTTAATTAGTGAGTATCGTCTTCTGCTAATGCAGCCAACACATTCACAGCTACTGCTTAAGTTTTCATACAGGCACAAGAAAGTCTGGAATCAAAATGGAATAAAAGCTATTCTAAACAAGCATTTTATCTAAATGATGAATGATAGTTCACCAAGTGATGTGTAAACATACCATCTGCAGCTGTGTATTTAATCACAGTTTTCAGACACATTTTTTAATATAATTACTAGGGTCTGGAGTAAATTCTGATGCTTCCTCAGCGTATTTGTCTTATGTATCCTATGTAGTCACTGATATGACTGTGGCCCCATAGAAAGGAGCAATTGTCAACAAACACTTCGCTTAAGCTAAGTGTTCTATATCAACTCTCTTGAAAAACACAAGTTTAATACTTAAATTTTTTAAGTATGTACTTCTAGTTTTTAAGCTCGTTGCACCCAAAAGAATTGATTCCAAAATAAAAGATATCACCAATGACATACATCTTTGCATATTTATTAGTCTATGTAGTAAAAATTCCAATAGCACTATAGCAATACTGTTCAGAACACTTTTGATACTCTCAGCTGCTTTTGAACACACATTTAATATGCATTTAAATCAGGAATTGCCCATTTCACCCACTGGTTTCTCCAACTGCTGGCCTCATGCATCTCACTCCACAGGACAACTTGGAATTAAAGAAGTACTATCTATATAACAGCATAAAAGCAGAAGACACCTAGGGGTAAACTAAATAGATTTTGTGCAAGAGCAATACACCAAAATCTACAAAGTACTGCTGAGAAAAAAATTTGAAGACCTAAAAAAGGACAAAAGATTACCCTCATGCTTTAGAAAACTATCGGTAAGATGTCAATGCTTCAAAGTTGGCCTATAGATTCACTGCAAGCCAATCAAAATATTGACAGATTCTTTGTAGAAACCAAGGAGATGATTCTAAAGTTAATATGCAAAGACTAAGGAAATTTTAAAAACCCAAATGATTTTTAAAAACGAAGAACAGAGCTGGAAAACGTACAACCCTGGATTTGAAGATATCTTAGAACACAGCAATCATCAAGACAGCGTGGGACTGGACAAACACGTAAAATGAGAAACAGACGAGAGGGCATGGGCAATACACACATACACATAGGTATAAATTCATTCTCGTGATGTTCTAAAAAAGGCAAAACTACTGGACCAGAAAACAGATCAGAAAAGGATTTCTAGAGACTAGGAGTCAGAGTCAAAGTTTGCCTGAAAAGAAGAAAAAGAGAACCCTGGAGTGCTTATGAAATGTTATTCTTTGTGATAAGGGTTATGCAACTATATAGACTCAATGAATGCTTTCAAAGGGTGGATGTTATTGTATGTAAATTTTATCCCCCATAAACCTCACTTTTAAAAAAGAGATAAAGCACAGGAAACCTCAAAGGAGCTGTAACTTCCCCTTGGAAACATGTCCTCATTATTTTCACCCTGGCGTCTCATTCTACCCTCTCTGACATGCCTTTGTCCGTGTGTTCAGTTCTCTAGGTTAACTCATTGGATTACACTTCTGGAGGGCTTTGCCCTAAAGCTGCGTCTGCATGATGAAAGTCACATCAAACATATAAAGATCATAATAAATGGTTGGGAGAGGAAACCAAAGAATGGATGACATAAGAGAAAAAGATACTCTTTTTAGTAGCTTTTTCTCCCCTCCACCCCTGGGTGGGGGCGGGGGATGCTTTCTTCTGTCATTCTGTGGACACCAAAGCTAATCTGAATTACACAAATGTCTTGGATTTACATCTGAAAGTCAACATGGGATTTTGTCTGTATTCAGATATGGTGAGGCCAACAGACGAGGAAAGGATTGCCATTGAAAAGAGACTTAGTTGTTCACAGTCCCCATGGGGAGGGGGCACGCACACCTCGGCCGGGGCCACCCAGACAAGCAGTAGGGTTAGTCAGGAGGGGCAAGGAGTGAGGGGAAAGGTGGGCCAAGCCTTCACTGTGGGTTTGATGAGAAGGACTGGGCCAGGCAGAGCAAGCAGTGGAGCAGGCTCAGGACTGGGTGGTTTGAATGACTTTAGGGAGCTCTGGGCCATGGAGCTGATCTCTGGTTTTCCAGTATCTGGTCTTGTGTGACGTAGAGCAAGAGGACTGTGCCCCGGACATCAGGGGCCAGATAAAAGGAGGCAGAGTGAGCATGGACCGAGGATGGGTTGGTGTGCATGTCAAAGCCATACTCACGGGTGGGCAGGTTCTCCTCTAGAAAAGGGGAAGTCTCTTCCCCTCCACACTCCCTCACTCCCTAACAACACATTAACACAGAATATAAGTACTTAATAAAAACTGTAGTTGAAAAATAAAATTAAAAAGTAAGAATAATATCATTTTGCCATCAAAGTAGCAAAGATTAACCAGTAATCATATTCAATGCTACTTTAGGTGAAACAAGACATTATAAGTGTACATGTGATTTGATGCAAATTTTCTAGATTAATATATATCAACACCCATCAAATATTCATGTCTTCTGGTCCAACAACTCAATTGCAGAAATTCATTCTAAAGAAATGATCTTATCCCACAGAAATATGGAGAAAAATTTACATAGATAGATGTCTGTGTTATCAAAGATAGGGTGACACATTACAGGCCATCTGAAAAACAAAAACTATTCAAACATCCAAAAATCGGGGACATGTATGCTTGATATACTATATACACATAAAATACACATAAACATTAATTCATGCACAGAGACTAGGAAGAAACACACCCACATTTCAACTGTGAATTCTTTCCACACGATGGGAATGTAGATAGTTCTCTTATTTCCCAAACTGTCTAACATGTATCTATACAACTTTAACAAGTAGGGAAGAAAACCTCTCGTACTTTTATATTAAAAAACTATTTCAGATGTTGAAGAAAAATACAGAAAATAAGAAAATATAGTTAATATAATTTCTATAGCATCTCTCCTGCACACATTACATTTATTTTGTAACTTCAGAATACAACTGGGTGTGCACAGCAGGTTATCTGGTTGTTATCACTGTTTTTAGCCCGTAATATCAGTCTAACATCTTGCTAAATATCAGGTGAAAGATGGCTTAGCTGAAGTGCCAAAGCATATTCCTCTATATTCTGCAATAAGCACTATGTAAACATTGAGAGACATATTTAATTTGTATATGGAAAGATGGATTACACAGTCAACTTCTTTCACTTTTATTTCCTACTGTGAATCAACAAAAGCCATGCTTTGGTGCCTCCCAGGAAAAGTAATAGAAAATGCCACAGACGCACACTGCTGAGGTATCTTCACCCTTGCTCTTTTATTTGAGATTATGTCCATGTTATTTCATTTACTAAAAGATACAAGGGCCGAGAAAACACAATACTGTGTCTCTGCATGTAAAGATATAGGAGAAATCAATTACAATATAATAGAGAGTATTATATTTTATACATACATTTTGTTTAAAGTATTACGGAAAAACCACACTACATTAGCCCCCCAAATATATTTACCTTAATATAAACTCCACTATAACAAGAGAACAAAACATGTTTTACTTTTCTAAGATTACTATTGTATTTTCATTTGAGATCTCTCCCACTTATCCACTTTGGGCATCATTCAGGGTTAAAGCTGTGAGCCATAATTAAATATAGGCCATCAAAGCTTGCACCATAAGCTTCCCTACTGCTGGGTAAATGTACAAACTAACGTACACATTTAGGAAATTGCGTTTTTGCGTCTGACTCGGCCTCTCCCAATTGCCTTGTCATTTCCAAAAGTATAAACATAAACACTGGCTACCTCTGAAAAGAGTTTGAAAACATCACCTATAATAACAGTGGAGATATTAAACAGCTAAGATCTGATGCCTTCCTACATGTACGTATTAAGTGCACAACATACGTTATCTCAGTCCTTCCAGCCAACACCACCTAAGGGAGGCACCTCTGAGCCATCCCTTTTTGTGGGTGGAGAAACTGAAGGACAGATGGGTCAAGAAAGCCACCCAATTACTCAGCTAGGAAGTGGTAAGCGCAAGATTTTGATTAAGGGCTCTCTTACTTCTTTTTTTTTTTATCTATAGAAAGGAAGGGAAGGAGAGAGGGAGAGAAATATCAATGTGTGGTTGCCTCTCATGTGTACCCTGCTGGGAACTGGCCTGCAACCCAGGCATGTGCCCTGACTGGGAATCGAACCGCGATACTCTGGTTCGCAGGCCCGCGCTCAATCCACTGAGCTACACCAGCCAGGGCTGGGCTCTCTTACTTCTGAACCTACACCTTCAAGCACTCTATTATATTGAATCTCGATTATAAGCTGCTCATTGGAGCATTTTCTCCTAGAAACTATGTTACAATGTTTATAGTCCTATGAGTCTCCACAAAAACATATCGCATCCATATAAAAGTGTGAATACTGTGAGACAGAATCTGACCATAATCTGTAAAGTCGCTTCTGTGAGACAATGCATTCTAAGGTTTTTATTCTCAGCATAGCGTGAATAGATTTTTTTCATTTATGTAATTGGACAATAGAATCTCTCTCCTTTTCCCTGTTCCCTATTAAACTTGAATATGGCTGAGTATCTGGGGTTTTGTGATACAGTAAGAGTAAAATAAGCATCATTCTCACCATTGAGAGGACAGAGATAGGCAATTCTAGAAACACTAAAATAACTATAATGGGTATAGTAGAAAATGAGAAACTGTTCCAAGTTTGTTTTCAAGAGAATATATTCCTATCATGCATTATGTACCCATAGTTTCTAAATTTTTGCTAGCTATTTCATTTTTATTATTTTTATTTTTTAAATTTTTCAGTTATAGTTGACAACAATATTATATTAGTTTTCAAGTGTACCTTACAGATGTCACTCAGTGATTAGACATCTATATACCTTACACAGTGATCATATTTTATAGATACCACCTCTAATTCTCACAGCATCATTGTGAGGTGCACACAAGTTGTTTACATCATAATTTAGGGTCAGCTGTAACTAATAGTGGTTCCCACAGCCAGGGTAGCACTAGAACCAGCCTCTGAATTCCTGGAATGTCTAAACACAAAGACTCTACCATGTGTGGTCATCGGTGAAGGAAGATTCCTGAAGGGGGCAGTAAACTGTCAGCCTGAAGGTCAAGATTGTCCTACCAAGCATCTTCAACAGTTTTCAACTTAAATTCCTTTGCTCACCAATGTGTTACAGTTCCCTCACGTACCATCTGTTAGACTGAGCTCCCAACAGTTATATTAATTTCGTGGCTCCTGATAGAATGGAAGAATCCCAGTGGAAGCCTGATCGGTGTGGCTCAGTGGATTGGGCATCATCCTGCAAAGCGAAAGGTCAGCAGTTCGATTCCCAGTCAAGGCACATGCCTGGGTTGAGAGTTTGGTCCCCGGTTGGGGTGTACATGAGAGGCCACTGAGGATGTTTCTCTGTTGCGCTGATATTTCTATTCCTCTCTTTCTCCTTCCCTTCGGAGGAGGAGGAGAACAACCACCACCACCACCCTGGTGGAAGATGATGATAACGACACCAAGAAGATACAGGGGCACTTCACTAATTAAATGCTTTACATATATTATCCCACAATCAAGCATAATACACACCCAATGTGTTAAACATGGTTGTTCCCAGATTACAGATAAAGTAATGTATTCATTTGCCTGAGGTCATGCAACACTCAAGTGGTAGAGCTGGTATTTGAACCCATGTCTGTATAACACCCAATTGTGTACTCTAACGACTATTTGTATTGCTTCTAAAGGACTATGGTGTAAATGTTTCTATTAAAACCAACTCCCAAACAACAGTTAAAAGCATCAGAATATGATCTAAGAGCTAATAAAGGAAGATGATTCCATTGTTCATTCGTGAACTCTTTCCCTTACTTTATAAAAGAATCAGCCGAATTTTCAATTCAAGTCCATTGTGAACACCTTATATTGAGGACACCTTCACCCCAGGAGGTTGACTCAATTGTCCAGAGAATCGGAGGCTAGTCTGTCCTTTGATGTCACTCTTGAGTCAATGGCCCCCACGTCCTTCTCTCATGGTGAAGACTACAGCTCTCATCTCTTCAATAGCAGAAGAGGGAAAATGCTAGAAGGGAGGTTCGCTGATGTATTAAAGACAGTGGCAACCTGAGCAGAGGATTGATGGAGGCTTCGAGAGAACGTGCTCTCCCATCCACTCACCAGTGTTATTTAGGGAGGATTTTTCAAGGCCTGGGTAGACACCATTACTCACATTGATTCCCACCGCCTTCTCTCTCTATAACTCTTTACCAATTCTGGTCCGCTGCTTCTCTGCCCTGCTTAATCAAAAGCGTGCATTTGAAAAGCATTCCCCAGCATCCCCAAATGAATTTCTTATAGCGCAAATTGAATGAAGTGGTGCAAATGATAAATAGGTCTGCATGGAACAGATTTGTTTCGAGTGGCACAATCTGCCTGAGGGTAAAAGGGACTTCCCAAACCCACGACGCCAACTTCAAATTTGAGATGATCTATTTGGACCACAATTTTACTCTCGTTTTTTTCTCCCAGGAATATTTTTTTTCTGTGGATTTTTTTCATCGACAGTGTGTTAGGAGAGTGAGGTCAATTCGCTGCTTGGAAAGCAAACATATAAATAAGTTCGAGGACATGAATTTATGCAGGATAAAAATTTCATACACTAGTATGCATATGTGATTCCTGATGTTTTTCTAACCATTTCCTCATGGGACAATCATGGTAGACACAGTAATATACCCTCGAAGATGGCCATATCCTAACCACCAGAACTTGGGAATATGGTATGTTACATGTCAAGGGTATTAATGTTGCAGGTGGAATTAAGGTGGCCAGTCAAGGGACCTAGAGATAAAGTCCCTTGGGATGGATTATCCTGGGTTACCTGAAATAGCTCACTGTAATCCCAAGGGACCTTATCAGTGAAAGTCAGAAAACTGAAAGTCAGGGGAATGGGATGTGGGAAAGGAAGGGCCACGAGCCTTGGAAGGTGGGCAGCCCACAGAAGCTAGAAAAGAGAAAAAAAGCATCTGCAGATTCTTCCTAGGATCTCCAGAAAACAGTACAGCCCTTCCAAAGCCTTGATTTTTCCCAAGCGAGATCCTTCTAAGATTTCTGAGCTTCCAAACCCTATGACAACAAATTGATTTTTTTTTTTAACCCACCAAGTTTGTGGTAATCTGTTACAAAGATAAATAAAAACTTAATGCAGACACCAGTACCTGGGATAGCGGGGGGGAGGGCAGGTTATGCTATAACAAATGTAAACATGTGCGAGTGGCTTTGTAATCAGGAAACGGAAAGAGAACGGAAGAAATTTGGAGATCGTGACAGAAAAGACCTAGACTGCCTCAAACGGAGTGTCGGTGGAAACGTGGAGGATAAAGACTCCACTAGTGCGGAGCCCGAAGGAAATGAAGAGGAGTTGGAGAAAACATACTATGTCTCAGAGAACACCTTCATTGTTAGGAACAGACTGTTGGCAAGGATGCTGGACTTACATGGTGACATGCCTGCCATGCATGGGAGAAAACTCTGATATATACTACTGATATGTACAGTAGTATATATGTACAAATTTTACATATGTACAAACCTTAAATCTGTACGGCTATGGGTGAAAATGCCTTGCGGGTATGGAGACCTCAGAATATGAGCCGGTAAGGTGCGGTGCAGCATGGGACAAGGGGAGAGGGATTTGAAGGCCTTGAGCCGGACAGATGAAAAGAGACTTTATTTAGTAAATAAAAACACTGAAAACATACCTAAACGATCCACGTAAAAATGAAAAAGTTCTTGGACCTCATCAGCCATGAGGAAAATGCAAGTTAAAATCAGAACTAGACACCCTGCACCAGGTAAAAAGATTGACGATATAAAGGTTAACGAAGATGGAGAAGGATAGGAATCCTCAGAAGCAACTTTTAAGGAGTAAATTGTACAACTTTGACTTAGCAGCTTCACTCCAAAGCCTACATAGAATAGCAGCATCAGCCAGCATAGCTACCACCTGGACACAAGCAGAATGTCCATCAACAAGGGATTCGATTCCTCATTTACGTTGTGTTCACAGAATGCAGTATTACGCAACAATAAAAACGAGTGAAGTACGGCGACCCACAACAACTTGGACGTTGAACGTATACTCACGGACATATTATTCTGCTAAATTATCTGACACAAAAGACTATATGGTGTGTGACGGCCCATAGAAAGTTGGAAAACAGAACAGTAAAACCCATCCTCCAGCATGTAGGAATACACACTTAGGTGTAAACTTAGAAGGAAAAGCAGGAAGTAATTCCCATAAAAGTCAGGATGGTGATAAGCTTTGCGAGGCATCATGAGAAACAGGAAGACGGGGTACGGGGCGCAGTTCACGCAATACAAGTGGTGATGGATTCCTTGACCTGGGGAGTGGTTACACGGGTACCATCTTTGTTTTGTGCGCTTTACTGCATTTGGGTTATACTTCACGATACTGGCAAAAAGAAGGTGTAAAGCTGCAAGTGGAAAATTACAGGGCTAAAGTTCTCAAAATCACCAGAAACAATTCCGTTTACCTTGCAGTTAGTTTTTCCCAAAACAACATGTTTTTTGAGCCCGAGTCATTTTTACGCCACGCTGTAAATCGTTGCCATTGCGCCTTACAATGCACTTGAAATTATTTTCCATAAATGTGCATGTGTGTCTCTTGGTCCCCTTTTAAAAACCTTAAATCAGAAAGCAATCCAGACTTGGAAACAGCAGCGCAGAGTAACAGCACCCTAATCCATGCCACTGTGTCCTTCATCCCTGTCATACGGGACCTGGCCACTGCCGGTAAGGGCCCCTACCCAAAACAGGGAGGGCGAAAAGAAATACATTTCTTAAGCCATAGTTCTTCCACATATAACGGGCATGAATGAATGAATGATTACAGATGAACAGCATCATACTTATTTGTCCTAAAAGTTACTGCAACTAATTCCTACACATTTCACCAAATAAATATTACGTGATCATTATGATCTCTGGTAGTCGTTTTAGGTGCCCAAAGAATAAAGCCAGAAGCCTAACCCCTCTGAGGAGACCTTTAGGCATGTTTCCTTGGTACAAGGAGATGCAGTACCTGTATTCCATGTGTAAATAAGTTCAATTAACCACGAGTTTTAATTGCACAGGGAGATGAAAATTAGTTTAACAAGTCAATTAAATCATAAACATTTCAGAAATAAGAGGATGTGTTTGTAATCCAATTAGTGTGTTAATATACTAATAAATTTACTGAGGTGAATGGTATCATAAATGTATGGTGCGACATCAGAAGAGAAAAACCGTAGATCTTAATTGTCATAAAGGGAGCTTTGGCTACCGTATGACTCCATAAGTTTGGAGAAGATTCTCCATGTTAATGAGATCAAAATGTTTCTATCTAGAATAATAAATAAGGTTACTTGGTGGTTTGGCTAATAAAAATGCATCCAAGGGACAAAATAAATGACTGAGCACCGGTGTCTGCCAGATGCTAATTACACTAAGTTCCTGATGGGGGAGAATGGGACATTTTATACTACGACCAAAGAAAGCACTTTTGTATTTTAAACCCTTAGATAATCATGGGAATAAAATATTCCAGGGATAATTCTTTATTGCTACCTCATTACCACAAATTAAGCTGATATTAATATACTTGACTGCTGCTCAGCCTTAAGTGAAATCAGTTGCACTTCATAGATAACTCAAGGGAATGAACTCATCTCCTCTTTCTGCGTAATTACCTGTAATTTATGGAGCACAGAGAGAGAGAGAGACCTGTGAGCAGCCTAGTCAAGGTCGCCTCCGAAGGTTGAAGAGTGTGGTTTTCAGCCACCACCTGTCATCTGGGCTGAGGCGGCCCCCTCTCCTGCGGCCACAAGAGGAAAGGACCCCTGCCCAGTGTGGGGGTCAGAGGGCCAGACCCTCAGGCCAAGGGGCAGTACAGTATGAGCCTTACACAAAGTATGCATTTTAATGAGTGTGTAGGGTTCCAATGAAAATGCTCAAATAGATAAATAATGGGTTTTAGTGCTAATTGCAACATTTTAAATCAATTGGAATGCCTGCGGAGAGTGTTGAAAACCCACTTTGGATGAAGTCCAACTTACTTCTGCAAATCTGCCTGCTCCTCCCGCCTTCTGCTCCAGTACTCTAGGTGTCTGTAGCATCCTCTCCAGGGCTGGAGAGACCTGCTATTTCAAACCTCACCAGATCCCACTACCACTCCACTAATATGGCTCAATATTTACCTTATCCAAAAATATTCATTGTGAGGATTTCCTATTTGCTTTTATGCTTGCTTTCTTGCTTTAAAAAAAATTCAAGTGGAAAAGCATTTGGGAAATGACACGCAAGGTAAATCGCCGAATCCAGTAATGAACTGGGAGTAGCTAAATGTGAAGGGAAAAGTAATCTGGGGTTTGTCCGTGAGCACCGTTTGTGGAATTTTAGTAAAGCAAGAGTATTTCCTAAGCCAAACTCAGGAAACTCAGAGAGAGAATGATCTCATATTAATTAGTTTAACAAAGACGTCGTATGCACTTGCTTTACGCTGCCCTCTTCTAGAACACACAAGGCCCCTAATGGCCTGGGGTTCACAATTCCAAGTTTATTGCTTAGAAGACAGGTGGTAAACAAATTAACAACAAAAAATATAAACTAGGGGAAAATAAGACACGAGAAGGAAGAAAAGGAAAGTGGTGGTGGAGGAAGAGGCCACTGGAAGATATTGTAATCTGACATATTTTCAAAGGCTCATTTTTGACCACTGGATTGCAAGTGGCTATTCGTGTGAGAGCATAGGAAAGAGGACATTTAGGAGGCTACCACAATAATCTGGGTGAGAAATTATGATTGTTAGAGAACTTATTGGTGGTGCATAGAGACAGGAGGTGGGGAGGTCATGAGAAAAAAAATATGGTTGTTGCATGAGTAAGACAGCAGTAGAAGTAGTTAGAAATAATCAGAATTCTATATATATATTCAAGATAGAGACAAATGATAGAGAAGGATAGGAGGAAAAGCCAAGAGTGATAGACCAATCCAGGATTTTGGCATAAACAATTGGAAGGATGGAGTTATTCTTCACGGAGAGGGAGAAGACAAGAAGAAACAGGTTGAGACAGAGAGAAGAATTGGCTGTCAAATTGCAGACAATATACATTTAGTTCGTGATGCCAATTCACCATCCAAATGGAATGATAGAGCAGCCAGATAGATGAGTTCCTATTGGCCTCGGCTGGAGATATAAATTTAGAAATCAACAGTTTTTAAAAAGCAAGAGTCTGGATGAGCTCCCTCTGGAGTGAGAGTAAATAGAGATGGGAAAACATCCAAGGACTAAGGCAGGGAGATGAGAAAAGTAGCAAAGGACATGGAGAAGAATCTAGTTTCTAAGAGGAAAACCCAGGATCCAAGAGTGATATATCTGAGGTCAAGAAAGATGAGAACTAAGATGTGACCATTGGATTCAGCCACATGGAGGTCATTGGTGATTTTTTTTTCATCCTCACCTAAGGACATACTTACTGATTTTAGAGAGCAGAGGAGGGAGGAGGAAAGAGAGGGAGAGAAATATCGACGAGAGAGCGCAACACTGATTGGTTGCTTCTCGTATGTGCCCCAACCAGGGATTGAACCAGCAACCTAGGTGTGTGCCCTGACTGGGAACGGAATCTGTGACCTTCAGTTTACGGGACAATGCTTCAACCAACTGAGCCACACCGAGCAAGGCAACTGGTGATTTCTGACAAGTGGTTTTAGGGAAGTACTGGGAGTACAAAACTGCTGTGAGTGTGTTTAAGAGATTATGGGAGTGCACCAGGAACACCACTTTCAAGGAGTTTTGCTGGAAAGAGGATCAGAGACACAGAGCAGAAGCTGGAAAGAAATGGGAGGTCAAGAAATATGTTTCCGATATGGGAAATCACAGCAAACAGGCAGGCTGATAAAAAATAAATCAATAAAATGGAAGAGAGGGCAGAAACGACTGGGACACAAGCATCGAGGGTGTTTGTACAGAGAAACACAAGATTTCATTCCTACAAATTAAGGAAGGACAGATTACATGGGTCCAGTTGCCAGCAGACTGGCAGATGCCAGAGTGAGACCAAGTACGAATTCCTTTTCAAGCACTTCTGCTTCCTCAGTGAGAAGCTTGCTCCATTACAGGTTGAGGTTCGATGGCTTGTATGGCTTTGAACCACGACACTGAACCTCAATTAAAGCAAGAATTCAGAGCTCCAACTCCCAAAACTTCCCTGTCATGACTACCTGTCAGCATCTACCGCCCACCAAGCCCCTTCACACAGCTTTGAGTACTTACAGGAAGAAAAAAAAAAGCAGATCCAAATGGAAAAAGAAGACTCTAACCACAAGCCCTATTTTATATGATAATGCATTCACTCCATTATTCTTTCACTTATATATTCAGTATAAATACTGATCAAATAAAATTTAATGTGGTAGGCACTGAGCAAGGTGCTGCTTACCGCCTAATGAGAACAAATTGGGGATAATTCAGTTCATTACCTTGGTCTCCTGGGGAAAATATCACCAAGCAGAAAGACACTGGGCTACAGTGAGGACTCACCCACCCTCTGATAACTCGTGCAGAGGCAGAAGACGGTGCCGCCAGTCAGGAAGTAGACCGGTGAGAATACCGCAGTCCTAGGTCAGTCTGAATATGAAGTGTCCTAGCAAAGAGGGATTCAGTTCCAGTCTAAGGTTTAATGTCATGGTTCAAAGCCATATAAACAATGATATTTTCACAACAGACTTGGATCCTTTGTGACGGAGATAGAACAGGATTCTAGGTTTTAGAGTAGAGAGTCATGGGAGTTTCCACTGGACGGTTTCCATTTTTTCTCTGCAGTTACTTGTACCAAAATAACAAATCACCTTTCCGCTCTTGAATCCAATGGACACTCTGCTGTTTTCATCTCCTTTAACCTCTTAGCACCATGTAGGCTGTTCCCAATTTCTCAAAACACCCTTCTCTCTGGACTCCCCTGACATTTGACTCGGCTAGATATCTTGCTGTGCTCTTTTATTTCTTCAAAAATGGCATGCCAGTTAAAACCACAATAAGCAATTACACACAACCTGGAGTGGCTAAAATTAAAAAGATGAACACAGTGCAGTGGGTGAGAATGTGGAGCAGCTGGAATTCTCAGAACCTGCGGGGAGGAATGTAAAACAGTATAGTCGCTTAGCAAGATTTAGCAGCTTCTCAGAACCAAAACGCACATGTTCCGCACAATTTAGCGATTCTACTCAGGTCTTTACTCAAAAGGAAATGAATACTTTGGTCCATAAAGTGACTTGTACATGAAAATTCACAGCAGCATTATTTATAATAACTAACAACTGAGGAAGAAAATGGCATCATCACATGTGAGTGAAAAACTAATTGTGGTACATCCATACAATGGGGTTCTACACCACCCATCAAAAGAACTAGCCCTGGCTGGTGTAGCTCAGTGGAGTGAGCACGGGCCTGTGAATCACACGATAGTGGTTTGATTCCCAGTCAGGACACGTGCCTGGGTTGCACGACAGTTCCCAGCAGGAGACTCACGAGAGGCAACCATACATTGATATTCCTCTCCTTCTCTCCTTCCCTTCCCCTTCCCCTCTAAAAATAAATAAATAAGACTTCCACCAAGATGGAGGCATAGGTGGAAACACTGTGCCTTCTCCCACAACCAAGTTTGAATACAACAAAGGTTTGAAGAAACAAAGACACAACCAAAGGACAGAAAATTGAATTATACGGAAGTCCAACTACATCGAACCGTTCAACGGGGACGGTAAGAGGGGCGGAGCCAGCAGCGAGCAGGGTCGGGCAGGACAGGTCCCCCGACCCAGGCGCGCAGGCAGCCCGGAAACAGTTGGGGTGCGGGGCAGACTGACCGCGGGCACACATTCGTGCACAGTGAGACAGACCACGCAGGCCCCAGGGGGCGAGAGCTGACTGCGGTGGCACACTCGCATGCAGTGGGACGAAACGCGTGGGCCCGGTGATGGCAGCAACTGCAGCACCAGTGAGGGCCACGGCGGCAGGCGGCAGACAGGACGCCATAGTCCCTCTTTGACCCCGCCCCCACATACAGCGTCACAACCCAGCGACTTAGTTGCCCTGTTCTAGTGAACACTTTAGGGCTCTGATCCTGCTATGGAACAGGCACGAACATCCCAAAAGATGGTGCAAGAAGAACTCAAAGTCCCAGAGCCAATAACTCTAAGCGACCGAGAAATTGACAGCCTCTCAGAAGCACAATTCAAGACACTATTTATCAGGATGCTCACAGAACTGATAGAATATAGTCACAAATTAGAGGAACGTAGTCACAAATTAGAGGAACATATGAAGGCTAAACTAATTGAAATGAAGGGAGATGCACAGGAAACCAATAGTGATGGAAAGGAAACTGGGACTCAAATCAATGGAATGGACCAGAAGGAAGAACAAAACATCCCACCAGAAAGGAATGAAGAAATGAGAATTCAAAAAAATGAGGAGAGGCTTAGGAACCTCCAGGACATCTTTAAACGTTCCAACATCCGGATTATAGGGGTACCAGAAGGGGGAAAGAAACAGCCACGAGTGGAAAACTTATTTGAACAAATAATAAAGGAGAACTTCCCCAGTCTGGCAAAGGAAATAGACTTCCAGGAAATCCAGGAAGCTCAGAGAGTGCCAAAGAAGTTGGACCCAAGAAGGAACACACCAAGGCACATCATAATTACATTAGCCAAGACTAAAATGAAGGAGAGAATCCTAGAAGCAGCAAGGGATAAGGGGACAGTCACCTACAAAGGAGTACCCATCAGACTGTCAGCGGATTTCTCAAAAGAGACCTTACAGGCAAGAAGGGGCTGGAAAGAAGTATTCCAAGTCATGAAATCCAAAGACCTACAGCCAAGATTGCTTTATCCAGCAAAACTTTCATTTAGAATGGAAGGACAGATAAAGTGCTTCTCAGATAAGGTCAAGTTCAAGGAGTTCATCATCACCAAGCCCTTATTATATGAAATGCTAAAGGGACTTATATAAGAAAAAGAAGATGAAAAATATGAACAGTGAAAGGACAGCAAACACACAGTTATTAACAACCACACCTAAAACAAAAGCAAACCAAGAGGACAGCTAGATCAGGAGTGGAACCATAGAAATGAAGAACACATGGAGGGTTAGAAACAGGGGGGTGGGAGGAGGAGAAGGGGGGAGAAGGCACAGAAAATAGCATAGATGGTAGGTAGAAAATAGATAGGGGGGAGGGCGAGAATAGTGGGGGAAATATAGAATCCAAAGAACTTGAGACACGTGGTTATAAACTAAGGGGGGGAGAATGGTGGGGGAGGGAGGGTGCAGGTGGAGGGGAATGAAGGGGGGAGAAGGCACAGAAAATAGCAGAGATGGTAGGTAGAAAATAGATAGGGGGGAGGGCGAGAATAGTGGGGGAAATATAGAATCCAAAGAACTTGAGACACGTGGTTATAAACTAAGGGGGGGAGAATGGTGGGGGAGGGAGGGTGCAGGTGGAGGGGAATGAAGGGGGGAGAAGGCACAGAAAATAGCAGAGATGGTAGGTAGAAAATAGATAGGGGGGAGGGCGAGAATAGTGGGGGAAATATAGAATCCAAAGAACTTGAGACACGTGGTTATAAACTAAGGGGGGGAGAATGGTGGGGGAGGGAGGGTGCAGGTGGAGGGGAATGAAGGGGGGAGAAGGCACAGAAAATAGCAGAGATGGTAGGTAGAAAATAGATAGGGGGGAGGGCGAGAATAGTGGGGGAAATATAGAATCCAAAGAACTTGAGACACGTGGTTATAAACTAAGGGGGGGAGAATGGTGGGGGAGGGAGGGTGCAGGTGGAGGGGAATGAAGGGGGGGAATAGAACAACTGTAATGGCATAATCAATAAAATATATTTAAAAAAATAATAAAGATACATAAATAAAATCTAAAAATAAAAAATAAAATAAAAGAATTCTTATAAAAAAAAAGAACTAAGCCACTGATATCCGATATCAGTGGACAACATGGATAAATCTCAAAATCCTTCTAGCAGGCAAAAGAAGCAACACACAAGAGTATTACTGCACTGAAATGAAAATTCTAGAACAGGAAAACTATTCTATAATTTTAGGAAGCAAACGAATGGTTGGTTGGGGCCTAGGACTATGGTACATACCAAAGGCCATGAGAGAAGTTTGGGGGAAGAGGATGGTTAGTTCTGTGATGGTAATTGCTTAACAACCAGCTCACTGGAGAAAAAGAATATGTGCATGTGCCTATGTAAGTTTTACTGACACTAAACAATGTACAGCACATGGTTTACAAATAACAAAATATACAATACACTTTACAGTAACTTCCACCTAGCCAATTAATTCTCACAGAATGCTCTCATTGATTTTTGGCAAACTCTTACATGCCTGAGTTATCCACAACTCCAATTTACCAAGGTTTCACAAATGAAGTTGCATTCCAGTTCTCTAATTCTTTTCCCAATAAATTTCTTTTCATTGCATCTGATATGTGACAAACTGTTAAATTCTTTCTCATTCTCTTGAAAATTACATTTATTGAGCTTCAGCATTCTTTGTGCTGGAAACTGACTTGTTCATGAAAGACATGAGTAACTCCCTTGCTGGACCAGATAATAGTATTCAAATACAGGAAGAAAATGTCCTCGGTGTTTCTGTGCTATTCATAATCACAGCTACAGATATGGAACTTTTATACTCAGTCTACATCATTAACTATTTATCCTTCTCTTCCTTATGTCTGGACAAGCAACTAAAAAAATAAGCCAAGCCCTGATTTGTACAGTTAGCCAAATTCCATGGCACACGTACTCTCACCAGGGCTGAATCCAACTTACCAACACAACACCGAACCTGTACCGATATATAGTATCTCCTCCGTTCAAGAAAACACATGTAGCCCTGGCTGGTGTAGCTCAGTGGATTGAGCACGGGCAGGTGAATCAAAGGATCGTGGTTCGATTCCCAGTCAGGGCACATGCCTGGGTTGCAGGCCAGTTCCCACCAGGGGATGCATGAGAGGCAACCATACATTGCTATTTCTCTCCCTCTCTCCTTCCCTTCCCCTCTAAAGACAAATAAATAAAATCTTTTAAAAAGAAGGAAAGAAAACACATGTAAATAACCCCAAGATCCCAGATGTAGTGAGTAATTAGGAAGTGTTAAGTTTTAGCATGTTTTGTTTTTAATATCATTTATTTAATTGTAAGATCCTATCATTTTTAAGTAATGGTTGTATTTCATAATCAGCACCCAAAATTCCTAAAAACTAACTCATCAGAACTTACAAGTCTGATCCAGCACAAAACTAGGTAATTTCTCTACCTTGAGTTGCATGTTGGTTGAAGGACTGTGTATATACATCAAAATCATTGACACGTGTACTCAAAATGAATGCACTTCGTTGTACATAAATTATATTCCTATAGAGATGGTTTAAAGAAAACAACCGGTCTCCCTGAGTGCTGTTTGGCCTCCTTTGTACTCCACTTGCAGGCCATAGGTCAGTTTATCTGTTCCTGGTGTTTCAGTTGATATTCATATCTCGATAGCTCCTGGTTGCTTATCTCCAAGCTTATCTCCTGACTACCATTTTCATATCATCAGTTTCCACTTGGATGTTACAAAGACGTTCCAAACTCAGAACATCTGAAAGGGCACTCAGTATCCAATGGTACCTAACCATTCTCCCTCCTGGCTCCCTATTATTCACTTCCACCCACTGAGATGCGCAAGTCGAAAATCAATACGAAACTTAAATCTCTCACCTCTCCCTAACTGCACACCTCTAATCAGTCAACACCTGTCAGTTCTACTCCTAAATATCTCATGTTCCTCTCTCTCCAAGTCCCTACGTTCACAGCTCTATCACAGATCACAGCTATTTCTCACCTGGATTACCCTCAAAAGCCTCCTAAGGACCTCTCCTGCTTAGTCTTGGCCCCTCGAATCAGTCTGCAAACTATGCAGACAGGGGAAGTTATATTATATAGCTTACAAGTACCTACATGACCGGACCCTGATTTTTCCTTGACACTTCCCCTCCAGCCTCACTGAATTTTTTTCACCTCCTCTACATAAACCAGTCCTTTCTCTAGCTACTTCCTACTCATCCTTCAGGTATCTGCTTATGCATCACATCCTTGAGGGAAATCTTCCCTAAACCCTTTGGTTGAAATAGGGCCTTTCCTGTCTAATCCCACACCATCATATTACCTATGTTATTTTCTCTCCCCTGCCAGACCAATGTTCCTTTAAGTCAAAGGCCATTTTTATCGTACTCGCTGCTGGAACGCTAGCTCCCAGCAAGGTGCCAGGGGAAACAGCAACTCGTCACTGCATATTTATTGAGTCAGCCTCACTACTACTACAGGCTGAAAGGTTGTTGGGGACTGCCAAGCCTTCTCTTGGTTCGTACAAATCAGATGTCAAGGCCTGGCCTCTCAAACTTTGGCATGGTAATGTAAGCCCATGGTAGTTTTCGGGTTCTGATTTAAATTTACTTAAAAATTTCATCTAGGCTTCATACACAACTAAGCATAATTCACTAAATGCTTGACTAATTACAGGCATTCCAATGATTTCCAAAGCCCAAATTCCTACCAGACTCTTCCAGTGGACATTGAATATCTTTTCAACACACACGGCATGTTTTGAGTACCTTTTGGAAAACACAGATTTTGGGCCATTTATAGCCTATTTCAAACATCTTCCCTCCTCACTTTTCCGTAGTTCACTCCTCCCCTCTCCCCACATCTGGTTTGTGCTTGATCTATCGATCCTCTTCAACCTATTGAATTGTCTTCACCTTTAACTATTAATTTCTCACACGGTCTTCTAAGGACCACTTCAGTTCTTGACTTTTTCCTGCTTTCTGTTCCTTGTTTTAGGAACATTTTTCAACTCTCTCTTTCTCTGTTCCAAGTATAGCAGTAGGCCATTAAATAATAGATTAGACCCTGTAAATCCTGCAAGCTGGGGCGTGGGAGTGGTAGGTATTTAAATGCATAGTTTTAATACAATGCAATGAGACACTGTGGGAGGTAAAGACACTGCAGAGACACTGAGTCAGCCTTGAGAAGCGAACACCTTCTGACTGAGCATGGAATGTAGAGCAATGGGAGAAGTCATTGAGAAAAGTATTACGTCTCCTTTCTCTGAGTCCCTATAATAAAATACCATGTCACATTCATCACAGCACTTTCTGCGGCTAACATCTGTTGAGCACACCCATTATCTTATTTAACCACTATGCTGCAAAGCCTCAATCATTGCGAGTGGATATAAAATACGCTGGGAGCCGGGGGAGGGGGAAGCTGTGTCAGATGACTTTTAGGGCAGTACCAGGCACACCATAAATTGTTTGCAAGCCTGTAAACCAGGCTCAGGGGCAGAAATAAAATCCACAGCAGCAACCTCTCCTCTCCAATATGTTCACACATCAAACCTAGATTTTTTTCTCTTATATGTTTATTTGTTTTATTTGGATAGGGGTCGGGCATGTGTTTGCTTAATGCAGGGAAGTCCTTCAGGGAGCAGGAAAAAGGAACACCACAAAACCTGCTCCTGTAGGAAATAAGCCCATCATTCTCTGCCATTTTTATTAGAGTCTCTCTCTCCCACACTTCTCCACATAGACATGGACGCAGTGAGGCCAGTACACAGGTTCCCTCCTCCTCTGTGCACTGAAGCCAGCAAAGCTGCTGTCCAGCTGTCCAGCAACGTCTCTTGCTGTTTGCATGAAAGAAAAGCTGGAAATAAAATTTACTCTTTGCTCTCAGCAAGAACTAATACTTATCAAATGCCCTGGTCAAACACAATAAAATCATACTGTGTAAGAAAATTGCTTTTGTAATTGATTTACTAGTTTTCATAGAGGAAAACGCATTTCAGTAGCATTTTCATTAAATTGCTTGTCTACAACAAGCAAAAAATATCTAGTTTTCCATTTTTTTAAGGCCCAGTATCTCGGTCATTGGGATTTTTAAAAAAATGAAGTAATAGAATGAGGGAAAATAGTTAACCTAATGGTGCACCGTACGGTAAATAAAAGATCCAGAGATGTCCTTCATTGGAAAAAAAGCATAGAATTAGAGATTATTTGTAGGAAAGACAGGGCTTTGTTTTTGCAGTCTTCGGTTGGAAGACAGAATAATAGAGTGAGAAAGCACTAGTTTCGCTTTCTTTGTATCTTCAAACGACTTCCCCCAGGCCCCTGAACCTAGGGTGAATCCAGCAGACAGAGAACAAATCCCGCCACTCTGGTTCTGCTCCCCAGGACCCTGCATGTCACCTGGGGCCCCGTGATGAGCCCACAAACACCAACCAAAAAGCTTTTAACCACTTAAAGTGCACTCGGTTCAAAAGAGATCAAGGTAATGAAGTACTTCCAAGTCTCCTGTTGATGAAATTATTTGATATAAAACCAAACTACTGAGCCGTTGGATAAAAATGTGCACTCGGTCATTTCCATATTGAATTGTAAGCACCATAAAAATGAGAGGTGTGTGTGTATGTGTGTGTGTATGGTCGTGTCCCCAAGGCTAACCACAGAATGTGCCTCACAATTAATATACACCTCTTGAAAAAGCAAATAAATTTTAATTTCCCACTGACTCAAATAAAAAGTATCTTTGAATGGAAATCAAAATATCTTTCAATCATTAACTTTCCAGGCTGGAGATCTTCCCAGGCTCCCTACTTGATCTGCCATTTTTAGAGTGTATCGAAGGAAAAGAGAGAGATTTGGGAGCCAGGGTAGAAAAATAGGAGTGTTAGAAAGAAATGCTTTAGGAAATGAGAAACTATCACCTGGCACCATCACATCTAGCGTTTGTGCTCCAAATTCCGAATGGCAATCTTCGCTTGCCTAAATACAGTTGATTAAACTGTGGCTAGATTTGGTGGGCACTGTAAGAAACTAGCTCAGTAGAGAAATTTCCTCTGGATAAACCAGAGTATTCCCAGAAACCCCCCTGATATCTGACATGACTAGAGAGCAGTCATTTACCCAATAAATATTTAAAGACTTGTTATTTGCTAAGGACTGTGCTAGGTGCAATGGATACAACAGTGAAGCGGCGATGATGCACAACCCAGATTATTTTTGACGGCCCTGCATACATTTAAGAATCTGATATATAGACGCGCTCTTCACAGGGGAAAAAAAGCAGCCCATTCAAATACGTCCGTGTCTTGCATGCAATTTCAGGAGAGCGACAGATCTTCCAAAGACAATTCACATAGCCAGCGTGTATGTCTGTAGCCATGCTACTAATGCCTTTGCCCCCTGTCCAAGTAGTAATCTCACTTGCTGCTGCGTTGTGCCTTTCTGCATTTAAATTAAGATCAGGTTATGGCCTGGATAGAAGTCTCTGGTTTAGAACAGGGTTACAAAAGACGACTCCTAAAGGCAGGTCGAGGGGGCGGTGATCTCAAACCCTGCCTCTCCCCCACCCCAATTTTAGAGTGCTTCCTGCTGTAGTTCACAGACAGTGAATAAGTCCTTTTCGTGTCGTTTTTAGAAACCTTCCCTAACTTGATTAATCCACTGAGATTCCTTTCTATTTCAAAGGCCTCACTCATTTGGAACACTTTTGCAGTTTCAATATGTAGATAACAAGCCATATCTGATGTAGAATTTTCAGGAGAAGTCAAGCTGAGCGGTCGAATTCCACACAGAGAGGGGACGCTAGCCTAACACTGAAAATACTTGTTTGCACAAAGGACACTCAGGTGGGGTTGTTTTTTTTTTTTAATTAATTATCCTGCTCTCACTTGCTTTATGTATTATAATTCACGGATTACTGGATTTCATAATTGAATAATATGCAGATGTCAGCTAGAGGCGCTAAACCAATTCTGCTCCTTGGAATTGCCTGTCTAAATAAGAATGACACCAACTTCAGCATTTTCTCTCTGATTAGAGACCCTATAGATCGGCAGTCGCCTCCATGTAATATAAATCAATAAAGAATAATTTTCCAGGCAGTAAATCAATTGTCAGTTCACAGGCCCTAATACCCTTGTGCAGGATTTATTGAAAAAATGAATGGCAGCCTTGTTAGGAGATGTACAGCATGCTTTATAGGGACCTAACCGTGTAAAGCCCAGATTATTACATTCACGGCGGTGAAGAATCCAACAAGAATAACCCTCTCCTTGCCATGGAGAGCACACTTAAATGGATAAGAGATGAGAAAAAGATATGTCAGGAGTGGGGGAAATGTGTCAGTTTGGGGGACACGGTAACCTTTGCTGGGACTTTCTGTCCTCAGGTCGTGGTGGGCCTGAAAAGTTAATATTTAATCTTAGCCACCCAGTGGGTTATCCACTAGCCACGTGGGGTTTCTGAGTTCTTGGGATGCGTCTGGTCCAAACTGAAGTGTGCTGTAGTATAAAATAAACATTGGATTTCAAAGACTCAGTATAAACAAAAGACATAAAATACCACATTGCTAATGTTTACAATGATTATATGTTAAAAGGGTAGTAATTTAGTTCCATTATGTTAAATGAAACCTGTCAGTAAAATGAAATTCAACTCTTTGTTATCTGGATATTTTTAAATCACGTACGTAGTTTGCACACTGTTTTTATCATATAGCTTTGTAAAGCGACTCAGGCGACTGACTGAAAATTATATCATGGTACTCCAACCCTGAACCAGCAAATCCTAAATTGAGTCAGGGAATGACAAAATGAGACTGCACTTTGTAGAAGGGAGGGATACGTGGGTCCCCTGAACAAGTCGGGAGGAGAGAGCAGTCAGATGTTAATGGGGTGGGAAGGGGGGTTCACGGGTTATACGGTAACCACTCCTAGTTTGGCAACTGAAACTCCAGAGCCTGAAAGGAGAGAGATTTCCAGACCCGCAAATGGCTGCAGATTGCAGTAAGTGAGAGGTACAGGGCAGAGGAAGCCAAGAGAGGTTTAATTAATGCCCTACAAAAATATTTTAAGTTTGTTTGTGTCAAGTGTTATCTTCGGATCATTACAGGTAGTCTCGTTTATTATTAGATGTCTAGAATCTTTGCTAAATGAAATAATTAAATAGGAAAAAAAGACCTAATAAACCTACTGCACTAAACTAGAAATGCCCATGAAACAAAGTGGAGAAAATGGAGAAGGAATTAATGAACAAAGGAGAATAAAGATGGAGAGATTTTTGGACATAAGAATAAGGAAAAGTTTAAATGTACAGTACCATTCATGACTCTCAAATCACAGGAAGGTTAACAAGGATTATGAGATGTGAAGAGTATAGTAGGGTCTAGGCCAGTTTCTACCATTCTGTGGCTAGGGGAGGTAGGCCGTGGCTTTCTGAATCTTAGGTTTTGGATTTGTATGATGAAACTTTGGAAAGACTTCTAAAATTCCAGTACTCTGTAACAGCAACAACGTGGGAAAAAGAAAGGATGCAACTGACCATTCCGAAACCCTGAGGAAGTCCTTTGATTGATTTGAGATCAAGGAGAGCCCTGGCTGGTGTAACTCAGTGGATTAAGCACGGGCCTCCAAAGCAGACAATTGCGGTTCGATTCCCAGTCAGGGCACATGCCTGGGTTGCAGGCCAGTTCTCAGTGGGGGACTCACGAGAGGCAACCATACATTGATATTTCTCTCCCTCTCTCCTTCTCTTCCTCTCTAAAAATAAATACATTTTAAAAAAGGATCAAAGAGAAAATGCATGTAAATTTCAGTGCTTCTCAACCAGGGGTGGTCTTGCTCCCCAGGGGGTGTTTGGTGAGGGCTGGAGATGTTTGTGGTTGACGAGAGTTGAGAGCACTGCTGGAATCTAGCGGGTAAAACCGGAAATGCTGTCAAGCACCCCACAATGCACAAGAAAGCACCCCAAAGGAAGAACTGTCAACAGTGCCATGCGTCTAGAGTCATGCAGAAATAGCATTTACAGGAGGTGGAGGGAAGCCAAGAAAACTCCAGAAATGCCCAAGTGCTGCACTAATAAAGCAAAACAGCTTGTATAAGTCTTAGGCTTTAAAAAAAATGAAATAATACCTAAATAAATTATTCACCCCCGGCTGTCCTATCTCAATATCACTTCAGAAGTTTTGCTAGAATTCCTCTTAAGAAATCATCTCTAAGAAAATGAGAAAAATAATTCAAGTTTATATGGGAGATATATGGGCATTTTATGCAGAGGAAGTAAAAATTATGCTTTCTTCTATTATGAGTAAAAAGACTTGTCATAAATTTAGACTGGGTTCATTTCTTTATGTGTAATAAAGCCTGTGCACAAGCACCTGAAGAAAAAGTAGATAGAAAATGCACCCATTAAAATATTTACCCTTCCAACTAACCTAAAGTGGTAAGAAATATAGGCTTAATTACCTCCGATTTCCAGCCAGCACAGGAATTTTCAGCCCTACTATCCTTGAAAAATAGAGAACACATTCAATACCAAATTTAAATCCACTGCTTTAAAAACGTCTTCCTTTGGGCAGCAGACTATAATCAAGTATTCTATATCACTAGGAGCTTTAGTACATTAATGATATAAAATATGCTTCAGAGATAGATTCATGATTTATAATAATTGCAACACTCAGCAACTAATAGCCAGAAGCATTTGACTTTTACCTTCCAACGTCCTAACTCAAATCCAGTTAAAACACTGTCCAAATTGGCCTAAGAGCTTTTAGAATAAAATGTTTGAAACAATCACCATTTTTTAAAAAGTACTCTGCTATTGTGGTCATGTTTGATTTGTCACCCTTCCTAGGCAACATACATTTATTTTGTTAGGAGTCACATTAAGAACGTGCTTCAACAGAATTCCAGTGGTCGTATTTGCAGAGACCCCAAGCTGCAAAGCATACACAGGCATACAGCTCGGAGGGACGGGAAGGGGGGGGGGGGGGGGTTAGGGAAATCGTTTGGAGCGCCTCCCCTCCTGAGGCTGCTATAACCAAGTACTGCAAACTGTGAGGCTTCAAAGAACAGAAATTCACTCTTTCACAGTCATGGATCCTAGAAGCCGGAAATCGGCGAGGTGTCCGCGGGTCTCGTTCCTTCCGCAGACTCTCGGGAACAACCTGTCCCATGCCTCTACCCCGGCTGCTGGTCGCTGCCGGCACTCCTCGCCCTCCTTGGTGTGAGGCGGCATTGACCCCAGGGCCGGCTTGTTTCTCTGCATGGTCTTCCTCTGTCTCTCAGTACTCCTCTGTGTCTGTGCGTCTCTCTGTGTGCCCTCTGTTCCTGCAAAGGCAGCTGTCATCAGCTTTAGGTCTCCTAACCCCAGGATGATTTTTCTCTCCAAATCCTTAACTAATTACATCTGCATGTCTATTTCCACAACTAATTATAGCTGCAAAGAGCCTGTTTCCCGAGGAGGTCACATTCTGAGCTTCTGTGTGGACGTCAGATTTGGGGAGGATACCATTCTACCCACTGTGTTCACCACGCCTCACTTGTGGTCCACTCCTTTGTTTAAACAAAAGTCTCTCTGTATCTCCCTCTCATATTTTCCTTAGGGTGCCAAGCCTGGAATTAAATACAGATAACTCTTCCCAAAGGTCCACTGTCTCATCTATAAAATGGCATTGGTATCAACAGATGTCAATGAAAGAATCCCAGCTGACTGAACAAAAGATAATCAATGAACCAGTTTGGGCTTTTTCGAAAACTACCTGGGAGTAGGTAGTTGTTGTTTTTTTTTTTTCAAAAAAAAAAAAAGCTAGTAGGTAGCTTTTTCAAAACTACCTGGGAGTGTTAGAGCTACGTGATTTAACTTCTTCGTGTCTGTGTTAGCAGGAAGATAAAATGAATTAACCCTGATATAAGGTACTTGGAGTTTGATCCTGGCTCTTTCACAGAAGAACTACCATATTTGACTTCAAATTACTCATCTTCCTCTAATCTCAGGTCCCTCCTTTCCGAAAGCAGAATAATGTCGTACTGATTTCTAATGATAAAATAAAAGTCCTGCATATGAATGTGCCTGCCACAGTACAGTCAGTGGTTAGCCTGATGACACGTTTTGTTTGGCCAGAACAATGGACTTTATTTTTTTTCTTTGGATTTAAATGGATTTACGCAGAGAAGGAAAATGTAACCAATTGGCCATGGGCACCTCTCTTTATCGCCTTAAAATGGTGGGTTTCTCTGTCCTGGGAAGGCACTGAGTTTGTTAGCACAGGGCAGATACACAACAAGTATTCAGCAACGAGCAGGAAAACACAGGCTACCGGCCTCCAAACTGACTGCAAGTCAGCAACAGGGAATCACTCGCCGCCTAGAGAGAGACTTAATTCTGTTCTCTAAAATACCTCCACTTCCAGTCAATTCTTTCTTCTATTTCCTTAAGTTTTATTCACTGACTTTCATTTTTACTCCTAGGACAATATTAATTAAATCTAATCCTGCATCTAGTCAACTGCCTTTCATTTACAGGAATGCATCTGTCGTAACTCCCAACACATGAGATCATTTCTACGACAGCATCCAAAGGCATAATTGTAAATCACAATTAGTATACATCATTGAATTATCTATCTATCGCAATGCAGTGGAAAGACTGTCCAAGGAAAATTTTATGTCACAAGATGATTATATTTCAAGCTTATGAACAACCAGCTCTCCTTTAATTTTTTGTCTTTGTGAGACAAGATGGAAAGAAAGCCAGTTAGTCACTCCAAATGTGTATAGCAAAAAGGACAGAAATATACCTTTTGTGCAAATTTAATAAGGCTTCTCCTTTGTCCACTTTACTTGAGCTCAAGGTTCATAGCATCAGAGTATCCAACAATTTTCCTTCTTTTTTTCCTTCTTTCTTAACAATAACCATTTTTTTAAACCAGTCTTAACCCTCATATTTAACCATAGGATGTATCAATAGTAAGATTCCCCCAACCCTCTCACCCCCAGGCCACCTTGAGGTTTGTAGGTACAATGAAGATGCTGACTTGAAACTACTGACCAATGGTCACGTGTCAGGAATCTAGAGAATTGGAACGGGGGGTCTGAATCAGCCTTGGTATTCCTGGTATTTAGAAAGCATGAGAAAGAAATAGCAATCACCTTGGACAGCAACTTCTTGTGTGAAGGCTGTAATTGCCAAGCAATAATAGTCAGCTCTCTGCAATGGTTGCAGGAATTCTGTAAGGTCTGAAAGGCTAAGATACTTATTTTGCTGACAGCAACAAAAAAAAATGAAAATTAAATTAAAAACCCTACTTACTGTTACCAAGCCCTTAATATTTAGGCCCTTTAGAAACTAATTCTTGTTAAAGATATGTAACAAGACTGTCCAAGGAAAATTTTATGTCACAAGATGATTATATTTCAAGCTTATGAACAACCAGCTCTCCTTTAATTTTTTGTCTTTGTGAGAGAAGATGGAAAGAAAGCCAGTTAGTGGAAGCCAGTTAGCCAGTTAGAAAGCCAGAAAGATATGGCAAGCCAAAATATCCAAAACACCCCATCCATTAACTATCAGTGATGAGAAAGACAAGGACAACATTGCCAGTAATTTCTGAAGTAATAATCATCAGATTACTAGCAAAAGTCTCTGGTTAGTTTGATTATGCTAAGTTATCAATTACAAATTTAGAAAACAGATTCTGGTATGGCCATAGGGTTTCTAAATTAATTTGTCAAAACCTACATAAAAACTACATGTGCATTGTATACAAATACAGCAAAGCAGGAGAAAAAGAGATAAAAGTCTCTTGGGATCTCAAGCATCAGAAACAACAGATGGTGAAATTTTGGATTTCGCATAGTACCTTTCAGACAACCAGACTTATGACAATGGAAAGTTAGGTGATTATCGACCCCATATGGCATGATTACTGTTCTATTCAAGGCAGCATTTTGCAGCTATTCTGTCCAATGGGACATTCCACCATCAGGTCAGCCTTGAGAAGCTCTTCTGTATTGCTGAACCGAATATACTGTCCAAACTTCCTGACCCTCATTACCATGTAATTCCTCATGTATTTCAAATGGCTGGGGAAATTAGTCTACATAAAACCACTATTTTATTATATATAATAACTAAATTCATATAACTCAGGCTTAAAACTCCTCATCTTTAAGAAACCCAATTCAAGAAAAATGAATTTCTCCAACTTGATGGATATTCAATGCATTTAAGTTTGTAGAACGAGAGCTCCTTGTTAAGAAAATGTAACCAAATACATTTAAGAGACTTTAAAACATTAAAATAATATGTGTGCAGTCAAAGTAACTTTTCTTAAAGAAACAAAAAGAAAAATATACATTTAACCAAAATCAGTCCTTGGCTTTAGTGTGCTGAGTTGTAAAAGTGCCAAAGGGTGAAATTAAAGAATTAAAACAAATGACTTAAAAAGATAATAATTGTAGTTACAGACTCTTAGAAAATTATGCATCTTCAGTTCAAAACTTTCAGAATATAATTCAAAGAGAAAATGAATCAACTCAAAAATTTCTAATAAAAATTCTCAGAACTAGAACTAAAAAAAAAATCCCTTCACATGTTAAAAAGAAACTACAAATAATCTGCAGCTAACATTATTCTTAATGGTAAAAGACCAAATAAAATGCTCTCTACCTCAGAAGAGTAATAAGACAGACGTCCGCTCACTATTTCTATTCAGTTCTATTAAGCATTGAACTAGAGGCTCTAGGCAGTACAATCAGGAAAGGAAAGAAATAAATGCCTCAAGATTAAAAAGGAACTAATAAAACTCTTTATTTACAGCCAACATGATCCTCTACATAGAAAACCCAATGGAACCTACAAAGAGGTACTAGAACTAATATATGAGTTTACTAAGGTGCAGATAAAACATCAATATGTAAAACCAATTCTATTTCCACATTCTACCAACAGTTAACTGTTGTTGATAAAAATTTGAAAATTTAAAAAATATCACTGATACCTGAATAAACATTTTTCTCAAGAGCACATAGAGTGGCCAACGAACATTGAAAAAGATGCTCACTCCTGGCTGGTGTAGCTCAGTGGATTGAGCACAGGCCTGCCTGCAGGCCAACTCCCAGCAGGGGACACACCAAAGGCAACCATACATCGATGTTTCTCTCCCCCCTCTCCTTTCCCCTCTAAAGATAAATAAATAAAATCTTTTTAAAAAAAAGAAAAAAAAAGAAAAAGATGCTCACTAATCAGCAGGGAAATGCAAATTAAAACCACAGTGAGATCGTATATTGATTTTCAGAAATTAAACCAAAAGCATAGAGAAAACGTTCCTATGCAAAGTTAATTTAACAGAAAGTATTTTAATCAACATGTGGGAATATGTCAGGCCTACATTAAAATGCAGTAATAATTTTTTAATTGATGAGACTACTGAAAAGTTATAATTTATACTTACTTTTTAAAATCACTTCATGAGAAACACCTGCTTTATCTAATTAGGGCTTTATAAGTCCTGCCATATTAATGAAAGACTAATTTTCTTAAGAAATCAAAATCTGGTTTTAAAACTTTACAATTATAATATTTTACTCTTGACTTCTGGTTATTAGCCTATATTTCATAATTTTCATAAAAGTTTAGATATGCAATTCTAGTTTATGTTTTTTATTTTTAAGATTTATAGAATATTTTGTATCAGGGGAAATCTAAAGTATAAGTACCTGACATCTTTTAATATGTCTTATACTTTGACATAGGTAATTCAATTTCCAGGTTTAAAACCATCATTCAGTGTAAACTGAATGCAAACAAATCTCACCTTCTCTCACCATATTTCTGTATTTTATGTAGACAGAGAAATGGCTATGCAGTGCATAGAAAATCTTCTCAAAAGTAAAATATAGCTCTCTTATAAATTTCCAGGTATTAATACATAATTTTCATATAAAATATTGTGGGCTAGAAGCTATAGAGCATATTCAGTGGTATAAAATATATTCCCTGCCCACAAGGAGTTCATAATCTAATAAAGGAAATAAAAACACATACTAGTAAAGTCGATAGAACAGAGAGAAATTTGTAATGTAATTAAGCAGCCGACGAGTAATTTCTGTAAGTTCAGAGGAGCTGAAGGGTTTGGGATGGTTTCCAGATGGGGGATGGAACTTTACCACATTTTACCCTCTTTGCCTGTTTACTCACCAGATTTCTTGTTTCCACATAAGCTCCTGTGATGTAATAAGCTGCACACTAAAGACACAGGTGCCGCACTCAGTCCGGGCACATAGCATGCACTCAATAAACTGTTGATTAATAATATGTGAATAACACAACAAATCTTAAAGGATTTAGGCACGTAAGATTTGAAAATGCAAATTAAGGCAATCTAACTTTTGGCAAAGCTAGCATAGTATTAAGCAAAAGCACACGGTTGGAAAAGGAAGACTAGGCAGGCCAACATACTTGAAGGATAAGATGCAAACAGAACAATCAGATGAAATAGAATTGAAGTGGCTAATACAATCCCAGCTGAGACGGAAGAGAGTAACATCAGAAAGTGGCAAAGACGACCTAAGCCAGGGTGTGGGCAGTGGAGGAGGAAACTAGTTGCAACCCACTTTCATCGGAAAGAACAAACTGTGTCTGCCTTGGTGGTAGATACAAAAACTGGAATGACACCCAGAAGACAGCACGGACCTTGAGCAAAGTAACACACAAAGTCACAAAGTGTTCCACATCTTATATAAAAAAGAACGTCCAGCACGTGCTGACTGAGTCAAGAGGGAACGTAAGGTGTGGAAAGTCGGGATGCCCACGTCTTCCAGTTTGGGTGACAGAAACAACAGTCGATGCCTTTTCAACATAAAGTGAGAGATAAGTATTGACAGAAAAATTATGAGTTATGTTCTACTATTAAAGTATGTGTTTAATTAAACAAAGATGTATGTACATTGAACAAGAAATTTCAAGGAGAAAATAATGAAATTTTAGGGCAGACAGCTGGAGAAATCAGAATTAGATTTATTTCCTCACAGAAAACATAAATCAGAGCTTTTGGCTTAAGCCAGGAGAGAAGATCTGTCAAGAGTAATACCCATAACACTGAAGGAATTTGGGAAGAAAAGAAAAAGAAAATGGAAGAGAAAGAGAAAGAGGAAAGAAAAGAAAAGAAATGAAATGAAACAAAATGAAAAGACTGATGGGAAAAAAAGGAAGATACGCAGGACGCCACAACACTTAGGAGGCTAAAGGGTGGTCTTCAGGCAGGGTTTGGTCATGGTGCAAATACCACTAGAAGGTTAAAGAGACAGAGGTGACCTTCACAGAAGACAGTGGTAACCTTTGAGAATATAACTCAGAGATGAATATGAAGTTTCTAGTTTTAAAGGAAAACAAACAGTGAAAATTTAATTCAACAGAATATGTATATAGTGCAGCCTCAAGAAGCCTAATAAAACAGAAAATTTTAGTACTTCATGAAAACAGCAGAAAAAATGGGAAAGAGTGTGTGTGTGTGTGTGTGTGTGTGTGTGTAAAATCTGTGTATATGTGTGTATATTCAGTGGGTATGTGTGGGGAAGGAATGCAGAGAAAAATAACCTGATTAGCAAATTGCACAACCAGATGATGACCTTTTGCAAAGTATTTCTCAACATTTTTGTAGACCTACTTTGTCCAAAATGATAGCCTCTAATAAACGCCTCTGGCTATTTAAATTTAAGTTAATTAATTTAAATTAAGTTTAAGTTTTCCTTCCTCATTTCAACTGCTTCATAGCCACATGTGACTAGTGGCTAATGAAATGAATGGTGCAGATTTAGAATACGGTAATCCCTCACCTGTCGCGGGAGTTACATTCCAGAGACCCCCACGATAGGTGAGAATCCCCAAAGTAGCAGCGTTATATTTATTTTATTATTTATATATATTTTAAGGCTTTATAAACCCTTCCCACACTCCTATAAACCTTTCCCACTCTCTTATTAACCTTTCCCACACTCTTATAAACACTTCATATGCTCTTAAACACTTTCTACACTCTCAAACCTACATAATTTTAACAACATATAAAATTCTACATGGACACTCACCAGTGAAGTATACAGTCATCCCTCACTATATCATGGTTCACCTAATGCAGCTTCACTGTATCACGGGACCTGCATAACTGGACAGCATTATTCCAGATAATAGCCTTTTGAAAGTATTTAAATTAACTAATAGTTTTTCAGAAATGTGTTCGTATTATAATGGAATCATACTATTTTTTCAAATGCAAGCAAAGTTTATTCAGAAAGTCACAGAGGTGGAAGAATAAAGCCACGAAAGAAGTGAGCCAGGTGAGCTGCCCAGGCTCTGGAAAGAAGTTACAGGGGCAGAAGAAGGGGCTTTGGAGCCCTGGAGGAGAGGGGCAAGGAAAATACACCTGGAGGAAGGGGATGGAGAAAGTGGCTATTCATCCTCTGTGGTCCTTCTTCTCCAGAGTAAGTACAAGCACACACACACAGAGCATTCCACCTTGAAAAGCATATATTTAAAAAGTCGAAAATAAAATCCAACTTGCACGGAACCATAAGCCTTGATTACAAATCACTAGAAACACATTATAACCTGCCAGTGTCTTCTTTTCCAGTTGTTCTCCCTGGCATGCCAATGCATTAGGCATTTTCAGTAAACACATTTCAGAGATGAGTTTTCCAGATGGGCAGACTGAGGCCTAATGTGAGGAACGGTTATGACGAACGTCAGTGTTCTTCTCGCTCTGAAGCCTCTTTCTCAACAGCCAGAACTCAGTCTGCTCCCTCTGCCCGAACTTCCAAAGACAGCATTTCCTTTCATCTCCTGACAGGTGTCCAAAGCCTCTCCTGGGCTATGTCAAATGCTGGCTGAGGAATCAACCAGGGACAAGATACTGCCTCCTGGATGCGCCCTATATACGTAGGTGGTATCTCATCAGACTCAATTATGCATCACACGATTATGGCATAAAAGTGCACTTGAATATGCAATTGTATATTGCCTTTTCTGCCAAGGAACCAAATGAAAAGTTTGCAAGGCATCTTCTTCAGTCTTCCTCCCTATTGGCTACAAAAGTCATACTGATATTTATTTGTATGTGCTTAATAATGTCATATTCATAAATGCATCTAGAGTGAGCTCCAGCAACACAAGAGATAACCTGAATAATACGACATAACATGTTGAAGAGATGGGAAGGATGATAAACTTGGCAGAAGAACCACTCTCCCAACTTCCTGCAGTGGGAGACGAGATTTTCCTGGCACAGGACTCCAAATGAAATCCTGTAGAGCATTTTAGGAACTTACAGGCATAAAGAGAGGCAACGATATTTGACAAATTGAAGTATGTTTCCTGGTGAGTTTGTTTTAAATGTTCTCCTTTCTGCCAATTGCCTTGGCTCACTGCACCCAGACAGGTAAAATATATATATATCTGCGTGCAGCTACCACCACCAAAAAGGAACAGGCTCCAGGATTCCCTGGAATTGTGACCTCGCTACTCCTGTTCCTGCCTTCCATCCAGTGACTTGCATGATCATCCTCCTGAAATTCCCAAGCACTTCCCAAGTTCTCCCTGCCTTCAATTCACAAAACTCATTAAATTCAACATCCTCCAGGAAGTCTTTGTTTCCGTCAGTGGCTTTAGAAAATTGATTTTCTTCACCCGTATCTTCCACTTTCTGTCACTTCCATTCAGATAATATCTCAACTATACCCACAGGGAGGTCCGGCTTGGCTGTCCCATGTGCCACCAGGTGTTATTAACTCAAGTCAGGTTATTGTACTTCATTTTCATCACGGCATTTACTGTTACAGGAAGGTAAGATATTAGAACATATCTGCTTATTGCATGGTCCCCCAAATAATTTGAGCTCCATGAAAATAAGGCTTTGCCTACTTTGCTTACGACACTATGCCGGGCGTATTATAAACCGTCAAACATTTATTGAATGTAAGCCAACGAGCCCCTTGATCTAAATTCCAGTGCACAGTAAATTCAGGGGACAGAGACGCACATAACATGACGCCACGAGGAATCAATCAAGCAACTCAAGAATGTGGGTGATTACATATAATAACTACCTTGAACTCTTCAAAAAGTCAATATCATGGAGACAACAAAGTAGAAGAACAATTCTAGATTCAAAGAGACCAAAGAAGCATAAAATCAGAATTGTTTGCATGAATCTTAATAAGACCTTCATATGGGGGAAAAACACTACAAAAGGACATTCTTGGGAAAAATCCAAATATTTGAGGAGGATTTAAATATTCAATGCTCCATTGTTATTTTCTTAGGAATGATAATGATATTGTCGTAATTTAGGCAAATGTCTCTATTGTTAAGATTCATGCTGAACTTTAGATGAGTAATTTTTTTAAGTATCTGCAATTTAAACTTCCAAATGCAATGGCAAAATAACATGTGTATGTGTGTATATATGTGTGTCTGTGTAGACAGAGAGAGAAAGAAGTAGAGATGGTAATGGTAAATCCTGAAGAAATTATAGAGGTGTTTATTGAAACTTTTGACTCATTTGCATGCTTTATTATAAAAAATTTCAACGTTGGAAAATTTTTTTGAATAAATGACTAGCGAGGAGAAAGGTAGTGAGTTCCCTTTGATTCTAGCCTACTTAGTACAAAACGCTCGGGAACCACTATTTCTCCGATTTTTCAAATCAGAAAAACTGACTACTACTCAGTTATACAAGATGTCCTTTACGCCGTTTGGTTCACTAATGATCCTTCATGAAATAAGACACCAGATGTTGGGATCGTGCCAATCAGTTCATTTCTAATGCTCACACTAGGGTGCCAAACACAGAACAATGCTTACTAAATAATTCAAAGGTACCAAAAATGCAGATCAACTGCTCATTCAGGTACGTCATGGATCCTGAGCACCTCAATAGAGATCAGCCCTGAAACCAGCCCCAAGGGAGCTGGCCTGAAAGGAACAGGACACCTGACATTGTAAAATGAAGTCAGTCTGGTTCAGTTCTGAGAGCTCACACTACTTTTGCCAAGCGTACCTAAAAACACCATAATCACTAAAAAGAGCGCATTGCAGGCCCCAAGGGGTGGCCTTAAACTAAAGAATTCCTCATTTCTTTTGACTTTCCAAGATTGCTCACTAGACTATGAACGGCAAGAGAGCAAGTTTCGCCATTTGTTCATACTGCTGTATTATCAGTGCCTAAAAAGAGTGCCCGGCGCATAGTAGATAGGCAATCAATGTTTGTGGAATGAATTAATGGATAGAATTCCAGTAGAACAATATTTTTCCAACCTTTGCATATATCAGAATCACTTGGAGCACATCTCAAACATCGATGGCTAGACCTTACCCCTGGAATTTCTGATTCAGTAGTTTCGGGGTTACGCCCACAACTATGCATTTCTAACAAGTTACTTCACAATGCAAATGCTACAGGCCTAAGGACCGCAGTTCTAGAATCACTGCTACAGAAAATGTCTCTTTTAACTTTCCCCTTGCTTCAGATAGCTACTGCTTCAAAACTGAACACTGTACTAGGCAGTTAGCTCTTTTGTATAAGATATTGAATGTACCTCATCGTTTATTTGACAAATAATCATCTTATGGTGTTAAGAAACATTGGAGCTTGAGTTCAGGTTACCCCCAAATTCAGATACTTTCCCATCAATCAAGCCAAATATTTGCCACACGTATTTTTCTCCCTGCCAAGGGAAGCAAGAATTCCCTATTAGCAGCTCAGCATACTCCTCCTCCAGCTCATATTGGCATATTTGGAACGAGGCTGGGAAGATACACACTACCTTTTTGCTGCACAATTGCTTCCCGAAGCATGTCTGCCTCCAGAGAAATCAGGTGCCTCGCTCACAGCAGAAATTTATGTTAAAGAAAGTCTGTTTACGAGAGACGAATGTGTGCCCAAATTTATCTCCCAGTGACAACTTTGGAATCTAAAAAAATTTCAACTTCTCCCCTTGTGAGTTGCTTGGAATCGCAATTTTTCAAGTCAAGAACACCTGTTTAGTGTTTTTCTCCTTGCCCTCCCTGGTAAATGGACCTGCCGGGAAAACGACATCTGAAGGCTTTAATGAATAAGAAATACAAAGTATTGACAGCTTTCAGCACATTATACAACTCTGACCCTGTCCCCCTAATGAAGGAAGATCAAAAAGGAAGAAAACGGCTGGGATATTGGGCTCTAGAGTTTGTTTTTAAACTGCTGCAAATGAGCCCAGATGGAGAGGACCTTTCTACTGGGTACAGTCATAAGCAATCTGCATACTGCTATGAAATAACATACAGAGATGACTTTGGTGAACAAACCACCACAGGGTTGATGCTCAGCCTCAGGCATCCTTCCAGATAAAATTCCATCTCAACTGTAAGGCACTAGAGCGATTGAATTTCTACGTGTGCCTTCATCACAGGGCCAAATCTCGCCCTATACATATGTTATATATATATATATAAAGTAACTAAGATAGATAGATAGATAGATAGATACATAAAGCCTGAGCTACTTATTGAAACTTACTCTAATCAAAGTACACATCTTGAGAACAGAAAAGAAACACATTAGTCACGACCAGGTGGCATGAGAATATGGAGTGACATGAGCTTTACACTCCTGAAAAACTGTGAAAGGGCACCTACTTCGTGCCCATCACTAACCTCGGTGCAAATATTTATTGGATGGTAAGTAGAACTGTCACAGTCCCTGAATGCCTTCGTGGACCTTGGTCTCGTCATACAGACAAACAGATCAACACATTGGTGGATACACAATTATAAATTAAGAAGAGTACACGGCAGGGGGGAGGGGGGCAATGAATAGACGGCCTTTCATTCAACCACCATTTGTGAGGCAACAGCAGGAAGCCAGGCCCTGTGGCTTGCAGGACAATGGAATGTTGAGAACCAGATGAGATAAAATGGGGGAAGGAGGGAGAATGGTAGTTTGTGTACAATGTGTAACAGGAAATGAATAGGATAGAAATTTACAGGTAAGTCAAAATTGGAAAGGAGGTCGTAGAAGGTTTTGGACTCTGTACAAGAGGGTATGGGTTTCATTTTCTTGTGCAGGGGTCTACGAACAGGGTTTACAGAATAAGTCATCCAATGAGGGTAGTCTAGTAAAACCACATTCAAATATCTATTTCTTACTTCAAGTGTTGAACACAATAATCAGCATGGCTTCCTTACTTAACCCGTATGTTGAATGGACACCATCTTGAAAGGAATCTCGACAGAGGGAGTATTTTCCTCAGTCTCACCCTCACCCACAGTACTTTATGGCTGCCCGAGACGTCATCAGTGTGGATAACTTTAATTAGAACTCATGTAATACTTTATAACAAAATGTGGACTCATCGGGAACATCTTATATATCACTCAGATGTTTGTTGGTTTCCTCAATTTAAAGGTGAATTGTACATTTATCTTTTAGAGAGAGAATTTCCCAGTTTCTGGCCTTTTCTATAACAATAGATTGAAAGTATCACACTTGCCTTATCTGTCTCTTCAAGATAAGTATAAATATTTTAAAAACTAAGAAAGTAACTGCTTTGGGGACAGAAAAAAAGCTCTTGAGGAAACACTTAGAATATCAATGTTTGAGAATTTTCCCATATTTAGAAATTTTGATGCCAAAATAATTTAAGAATATCACACATTTAAACAAATATATATATCAACACATTTAAATTTGGAAATGAAATTTTCCAGTTTGTATATGAATCTTCTAAATGAGTTTCAGATGGTTTAAAGTCATTTGTTATAATATAAAAATGCTTAATAATTCATTTATGAGATTAATTAATCTGCAAGAAAACTGATTGTTAAAAAACAAAAATGTCATGTCAAATTTCAGCCAAAGAAAATATTTGTGCACATTGGAAAAGTAGATTGAAAAATGAATTTCATGACACTACAGTAAACAATGTATTCTTTCATATGTATATTATGAGGAAATATTTTTTAGTTACATCTCTAAGACATATCAAAATAATCTGGATATAATCCAAGATATTCAAAATATTAAATCAAAGTATTAAATCAAGAGTTTCATAAAACAATGGTGTATAACTTCATCACTTTCTTTTTTAATATAGCTTATTGATTATTCTATTATAGTTGTCCCATTTTATCCCCTTCATTCCCCTCCAGCCTGCACACCCTCTCCCACCCACATTCCCCCCTTCAGTTCATGTCCATGTGTCACAAGTTCTTTAGCTTCTACATTTCCCATACTATTCTTGCCCTCCCCGTCTATTTTCTACCTACCATCTATGCTACTTATTCTCTGTACATTTTCCCCCTCTCTCCTCCTCCCACTCCCCTGTTGCTAACCCTCCATGTGATCTCCATTTCTGTGGTTGTGTTCCTGTTCTAATTGTTTGCTTAGTTTGCTTTTGCTTTTGTTTTAGGTGTGGTTGTTAATAACTGTGAGTTTGCTGTCCTTCCACTGGCCATATTTTTTATCTTCTTTTTCTTAGATAAGTCCCTTTAACATTTCATATAATAAGGGCTTGGTGATGATGAACTCCTTGAACTTGACCTTATCTGAGAAGCACTTTATCTGTCCTTCCATTCTAAATGAAAGTTTTGCTGGATAAAGCAATCTTGGCTGTAGGTCTTTGGATTTCATGACTTGGAATACTTCTTTCCAGCCCCTTCTTGCCTGTAAGGTCTCTTTTGAGAAATCCGCTGACAGTCTGATGGGTACTCCTTTGTAGGTGACTGTCCCCTTATCCCTTGCTGCTTCTAGGATTCTCTCCTTCATTTTAGTCTTGGCTAATGTAATTATGATGTGCCTTGGTGTGTTCCTTCTTGGGTCCAACTTCTTTGGGACTCTCTGAGCTTCCTGGATTTCCTGGAAGTCTATTTCCTTTGCCAGATTGGGGAAGTTCTCCTTTATTAATTGTTCAAATAAGTTTTCCACTTGTTGCTGTTCCTGTTCCCCTTCTGGTACCCCTATAATTCAGATGTTGGAACAGTTAAAGATGTCCTAGAGGTTCCTAAGCCTCTGCTCATTTTTTTGAATTCTTGTTTCTTCATTTTTTTCTTCTTTCTGGTCCACTCCCTTGATTTGAATCCCAGTTTCCTTTCCATCACTATTGGTTTCCTGTGCATTTTCCTTCATTTCACTTAGAGTATCCTTCATTTTTTCATCTAATTTGCGACCAGATTCAGCCAATTCTGTGAGCATCCTGATCACCAGTGCTTTGAACTGTGCATTTAATAGGTAGGCTATCTCTTCACTGCTTAGTTGTATTTGTTCTGGAACTTTGATCTGTTCTTCTGTTTGGGCCATTTTTTTGTCTTATCACACCTGTTATGTAGTGAGGGGCAGAGCTTTAGGCATTCACCAGGGCAGGTCAACCCAGTCACTGGATTGAGACGTGGTCTGGAAGAATGTGTCTATTTTAACTCCCTGGTTGTCAGACTTCTCTACAGTCCAATTTTCTGTCAATTCTGGTTGGTTTTCTGTTTCTAAATTTTTGTTGTCCTTATTTTGGTTATGCAAGGAGGCACAGTGTGTCTACCTACACCTCCATCTTGGCCGGGAGTCCCATCACTTTCTATCTTTGATAATATTGCCATTGCCATCCCCACCACCACCACCAGCACCACCATCATCACTGTCCCCACCACCACCAGGACTGCTCTTGTCACACTCCATCCTAACTGCCTTGTGTCAGTCCCCTTTCTTACACTGCAATGGTCCCTGCCTTCAAAGAGTGTCCGCTCACTACTCTGAGGGAAGAAAGAGAAAGGAAAGAAAGACCCCTCCCATAATACATCACTCTGCCTCTGCATCCTTTGCCCCATCCACATCGCAGCAAGTAGATCGGATAAGCATTTTGTAGTTTAAACCATTTGGGGCTTCATCCACCAACTTCCTTAAGAAACCCAACCGCCAGTAATAACTTTGTTCCTCTTGACTATCAAATTATCATTACATTTTTGTTGATGGATTATGAACACATCAAACCTTAATCACACCTCAAATGGGAACAGTGTTTTTGGTTAGCAACTAGCCATGGCTGCTGAAAGATATTTTCCTTCCATCTGTAAAAATCAGCAAGGGAAGGAAGGAATCTGTAAGCAACCCAACTACTGAAAGGTTTTCTTCCAAAACTCCCACCCATAACATGCCTCGTCAGACATGTGAGCAATTTTCTCCAGGCCAATCATGTCACTGGGATTGAGTTTCTCTTTACAGCAAGGCATCCTAATGGCATCTTGTTCTTTCCCACAAAAGGAGCCAGAATATCTGGCTCATTTTCTCCAAACTATTTGTATCTCAGGCAGTGTCCGATTATTTCTTGCTCTCATGCTTGGCTACCTCCACGTCACTGACAATAAATCAAACTCACCTGAAAGTCCCCAGATGCAGCCAGAAGAAGAATCTGATTTTTTCTTTAAAAAAAAAAAAGCGCACACTCGCCAATCATTTAGACTGCTCTGTACTTGTAGAGCTAAGGAGACATTCCCATTACCTCACAGTGTCCCCTATCAGTTCTCTCTGGTTTTATTAAAACCTTTTCTCTTTCATTAAAATAAAAAGCCTCTGAAAAACTACAGTTATAGATTTCCTGAAACCCACAATTTATGGCTGCTACTTGCAAACTTCAAAAGCTCTTAAAAATAGTATCGGCTCTATTATTCTATATTATGGTAATTGTAGTAAAGATTTAAGAGGCACTTTAAGACTTTTTAGCTCCACAGTCTCTTTCTGTTCCACTTTCTTGCTTAGGCATTTGGGAAAGAAGCCTTATTTAAAAGCGTTACCCTCTGGCCTCTGATATACAGCTTCCCTCCTAACTACAGTAACGAGACCTCACCGCACAATTAGGGAAACCAGGCCTCCTCCCATCAGAGCACAGCAAAACATGGAGCAAAGCACATCTTTCCAGAAACCCACTCCATTTATATGCACCTGACAATAATCAAAATTTTCCTCATGTGCCATATACCTTTGACCCTTTTGTTCTGCTTCACATCCCCTCGTTCACTCCCTACCCCTCCTTTGCTCCCACAGGAAATCGGTGAAGATAATCACAAGATTAAATAACTCCAATGCCACTGCTAACACGTTCAAAGCCATTAATATAACAAATGCCCAAGTGGCCACAGGGATTTATGTAGCATTGAAATTGAACTGACCTCATCCTATCTTCCACATAGAGCTGCTCTCGCTAGTTAACCTGCGTTTTTTCTCTTGTTGCCTAGTCTAGGATGGTTACAATTCAAAACGCCCAAGGAAATAGTGAATGGAATTTCCACAGCTGTGAGCACGCACCAAATCCCGGTCTAAAGCCTGCCCCGGCACTGTCCTTTGCGTTCAATGCCCCAGATGGGATGAGCATTTGAAACACAATCCCCTCCACATGCCACACTGCTCAGGCCTTTTCCTTGGGCACACACCACATGGAACAACCACACACTCTCGGCTGCTTCTCCCCTTCCCTCCTTTGGGATTTCAGCAGCATCTGGACAGCAGAAATGTCTTCTTAACAGTCCCCACCTCTGCCAAGGACAGAGCCAAATCCCACCCTTTCCTGGTTCCGACCGGAGCCCTCCTACTACAAAACCTCAGTCTTTTTCTGTGTCAACAGTTAGGGGCTTAGGGAGCCTCTCACATGAACTTCCTCCCTGAGCGTGTCGTTTCCCGACTGCCAGTTTGCTTCCAAAGCGCAGGCCCGCTCTCGTGCACACCTGCAGTAAATAATCTTAAGTGTTTCCGCTTTGTTTTGCCTTGCTCCAAGTTTTCATGTAAATTTCAGAAGCGTGAAGCACACAGTGGTTCCTGCCCACTGGTATTTTATGATTTTAATTTGCTCAGAAGCTCTGAACTTCATTATATTTTCCCGTTTTGTGCATGGGATTTTTACAGTTAACAGATGTTCACTTAATAGACCCTCCCAATGAGCGAATCAGTGTTTCCCCTCCGGTATTCTTGTCACTTCCTAGTCCTGTGGTAGCTGTTTCTGGAGCCTGCCAAGCTTTCTGGCAGTGGGAGCTCAAATTGAAGAGCACTACAGCTCTCTGGAAATGTAGATCCGCTTTCCTTCAGTCTCACTCATCCAACTGAACTCCTTCCTCATTAACACCGCACGAGAAAGCCTGCAGGGGCAAACACCAGCTTCAGACACTAGACAGGTTTCACTCGCAGATGCAAAGATGTTCTGCGCCCGATCAATATTTACTTAGCCCACGGTTACTGCAAATGGCAAAATGTTTAACGTGTCCAAAAGACTAAAAGAAGAGTTCCCCAAACAACTGCTCTTGACCCATCTCCAACTAATGCATCGTGGGGAGATTTTTACCTGAATATCTCTCAGGACATTAAAACAAGTCTCAACACTGAAGCTAGTGGCCTATCACAGGAATTCTGAGATGTCTGCTTACAGTTTCTTAACTAGGAAATGTTTGTGGGTACATGCAGAGACTGTTGCTACAGGCTGCCTTGCGGTTACAAACACAGCCTAAAAACTTGAATGACCAATGTCCCACCAATTTGATTCAGAATACAAAGAATGATGTCTCTTGAGAGTCCATCTGACACCCCAGATTGTCCGATAAGTAGCACAACTATGGGACAAATTTCTTTACAAAGAAATTAAAGATCTCAACTTGCTGAAAGTCCTCACAATTATTTCTTGGTATGACTCCTAAGATTAGGGCTTGTGACAAGTAAAAGATTGTTGTTTTTTTTAAGGGAGAGATAATAAGAATTTGGGGATGCCGTCATTCTTACCCCTTCTCTCCTGACTGAAGATCCCCTGAACGTCAGCAATGAACTTGTTCATCCTGGAATGCTGTCTGGCTTCCACGTGGTCCATTCTAACACCCTCACCTAGAATGTTCATACGCTGAGAAGCCCTTCCATCTCTCTCTGACATCGACAGCCTCTGAATGAGTCATTCTTCAGGACTCAGGCAAATCATTTTCCCTCCTTCACACCATTCCCCACAACCCCCACCATTTACCCTCAATCGAATTAATATGCATCTTTTTGTAGCTTAGAAATACATTATTTTCCAAACGTCTTACTGAACACGTAGGTAGGCTGAGGTCTTTAGCCCTTCCCCAAGCTGTGTGACCCTGGGCTAGCGAATGTCCCTTTCTGAGCACGTTTCCCTGCAAGATGAAAATAATAGGATCTACCATACAGGGCTGTTTAGAGGACTTAATTAGATCCATTATCTAAAAGAGCTAATAGATGCCTAACACAATTTGAGGGCTCAATAAATATTGGAAGAGGTGATAATAATACACATTCAAAAAAACATTCCCAGGAAGAAATACAGCGTTGCACAGATGGACCAAACAGGAAGGCCTCTCTGAAACACTCCAGCAATAATTTGTGGTTCTGCCGTGATTAAACAGCCAGTTGGCAGTAACAAGCCGGCGACCTGGGTCATCAGCAAACCCCAGGGTCTCTACTGCTATGAGAGCAATTAAGTGGTTTTTTGACTCTTAATTGGCAACAAGTTGGTAACCCAAAATTATCAAGAATTTTATTTGTCTGCACCAGCTAATCAATATTCACTGAGTGTGCTTGAGCTCCATGCATCTCAGAGAAATAAAAGAGTCGGTCAGCAGCACAATTTCGTTTGTGATGGTGATGGTAATGTTTTTTTCTCCCTAAATTATTCACCTTCTCAAAAAGCCATTTGATAGATGTTTATTTCTTCATAATAGATTCTAACCACCGCTGATTTGTGACCCTGGCTGTGGACTGAATTTAAATTGGAGAGGAGGTGAGGACTCCTCGAAAATGCCAGGCCAGGGCCACAGACAAGGTCTGGGGCTGCTTCCTTCTTGCTCTCCGGGGGCACACTGGCCTCCCCCGGCACGAGGGCACTAATTGAATTGAAGAGAGTAATAAGTGAGAAGTGCACACAAGCACAGCCCTCAGGGTGAACGCAGAGGCATCGCGGGCTTGGCAGGAGAATCGGGAGCACAGCGCAGCGGGTAACCGCCCAGCCAGGCCAGAGACTAGCACTTGGACTTGTGTGGACAGTGATCTGGGAGCCCAGGGAAACAGGGAGGAATTCTGAGTGCTTTCTGGCATCAGCGAACTTTCTAACCAGGAGACTCCAACTAAGAAAATGATAGACAACATAGAGAGGTTATTTTCTTCTTGCTGCCTCCTCGGAAGAATCTCCCTCCACTGCTCCCAGGGCTACCATTGAGATGGTTCCTGTTTGAGTAAAAAGCAAATGCTTCTTGCAGGTAGCTGGGTAGGAAGGTGGTACCGCCTAAAGGGCTCTGCTCCTGTTTCCCCATCATCTTGATGTTCTTGATGGCCTTGATGGCAAATGACTGAGAGTTCCCACAGTCTTTTCTGCAAACATGTAAGAGGGTTTAAATGAAGAAGTGAAGCTCAGTGTGCCCGAAGTAGCCAGACAAAGGGAAGTAAGTAGCCGGACTTATTTCTCTTCACAAAGGAAAAGGACAGGAGTCAACTCGTGCCGCTGGCTCAGATCCCTGCTACGTAACGTCGTGATGGAAAGTCTCTCTCCGAGAATGCACACCACACACCCCATTGCTGGTCCTGCCTGCAGCGTGAGCAGATTTCTGGGATTCATCTCCGTTTGAACTGCAAACTTCTAACCAATCACTCACATGTCCAGTGTTTAAATTCTGGCACAGAAATTTCCAGAAAAGGAGCCACACCAAATTCTTTAGTGTAGGTGGTCCTTTTTTTATCTTCCCAACCGCCATGTTTAACATGTACAATTTTTAAACTAATGCAGTAGAATATATTTCTAAGCAAGGCAGGGCCCCAAGCTTTTGTACTCAGGGTCACTACAACATCAGAGATCATCCCTTAGATTAGGTTGCAAACTTAAATACCTAGAGTGAAGGGATCACAAAGAGAATCACAGGGATGGATACAGATGACAGCACCAGGAATATAGTCGGTACTATGATGACAACTACGTAGAGGGCCAGACGTCTACTTGAAGAGGCAGGGAGACCGCCCCGTAATGGACATGATTTTCTAACCACTGTGCTGTGCCACAGAAACTAACACAGAATAAAGTGAATGGAAACTAATTAAAAGTTTAGCTCTGGCTGGTGTGGCTCAGTGGATTGAGTGCCAGTCTGTGAATCAAAGGGTCGCTGGTTCGATTCCCAGTCAGGGCACATGCCTGGATTGTGGACCAGGTTCCCTGTAGGGGGCGTGCAAGAAGCAACCACACATTGATGTTTCCCTCCCTCTCTTCCTCTCTTCCTTTCCCTCTAAAAATTTCCTCTCTTCCTTTCCCTCTAAAAATAAATAAATCGTAACTTTTTTTTAAGATTTTATTTGTTTATTTATCTATCTTTAGAGGGGAAGGAGAGGGAGAGAAACATCCATGTATGGTTGCCTTTCATGCATCCCCTGCTGGGAATTGACCTGCAGGGAACCAGCCAGCAACCCAGGCATGTGCCCTGACTGGGAATCGAACCGCGATCCTCTGGTTCACAGGCCCGCGCTCAATCCACTGAGCTACACCAGCCAGGTAAATCGTATCTTTTTAAAAAATAAATAAATAATTTTAAAAAGAAATAGGCAAAAGAGCTACAATCATCAGGAAAAATGAATAAATGAGTGAATGCACTGCACAAATGCAGCCATGTTTCAGGGATGATAATCACCTCCCCCTCTCAGCCCAGGGCTGCTGTGCAGGGCACCAACCCCCGGCCAGGCCCAGCAGCCCTGCGGAAAGCCCGAGTGAACTGAATGACTGGCTCCACATCAGAATACCGGGAAGAAAGAATGGTAGATGACAACCAAGATCTCCAAATGTCCAGGACGGCATAAGGGACAATTCGACCTTCTCCTGCATCCTTCTCACCCCATCGCTGCCCACATGCTCTCAGTACTATCATTATCTGCATCATGTTCTTACCCCCAGACAACTGCAAAGAAGAAAGGCATCAAGTCTTGACGGACAGACTTAGGGCTTTGCTGTCTGGTTTTAAGCCCACCTGCTTCTCTTGCTCTGTGTGAGGTTTCCAGCAAGTTGGTTAGATTTCTAAGCACCTGTCTGCTGAAACGGAAGGTGGGGATAAATGTCTAACCCACTAGGTTGTTGATGCATGGCAAGTACCCAATGGCAGGTCTTCCTTTCCCACTCCTGCCCACACCGAGGATCTCTGCAGAGCCTGATTTCCAGGACAGAGCACGCACTTTGGGGACCATCAGCCACGAGGGTTCCCCGAGCCCTAGTTCTGATCAATGAGAAGGGAGCAAAGCTCAGTGGAGCTCTGGCTAGGGCATGTGGATGTATGTACCCAAGGCACTCCTCCCTCTCCTCATTTATATTTTACAAGACCCAGATCAGTCCCTCCACATCCACTTTCCTCCCACAGGACAGAGTGGACCTAAAAGTGTAAGGGGAGAATGTCAGTGATAATTTGGCCAGAGAAAATAGCGTTGATTAGTCAGAGAGGAGAAAAAGCACTTCTCAGCGGTCAGGAGAGGGTAACTGGAAAAGGAAATGCAATAACCAAAAATGCTCTTAAACAATCCAGATAAAGTCATGGAGAAGTCCAAGTATCTGGTTCGATGCTATTTATATTCAAGTAGAAAAAAAAGAAAGTACCTTCCCAAAGCCCAGTGTGGCGAGTAACATTAATACCTTGTTCTCCAACAAAAAAAGACAAAAGCCAAGATGAAAGAAAACGTGATTCTTTTTTGGAGAAAAAAAAATAAGTATTCATTCTATTTCTTTTTAGTATCCACCACATGCTTTCTGTAAGCACTACATACAGGATGAGGCAAAAGTTAGTATACAGTTGTTCATATAGAAAATGGTAACTCCCACAGCTAGTGTTCCGTAGAATATTTTAGGAAAGGTGACTTACTTTGTGGTTATTTACATGTCAGTCTCCCCAAAGAGTCTGTATGCTAGTTGAAAGTAGAAATGATTTCCTACTGGTGTTTACAACCTCAGTAATCATTACATAGTAGTAGTTAATATATATCTTTTGAATTACTTTATAGAAAGAAGGGTATCGGGGGGCAAAAAGGTAATAGGGATGGCCAGTCTCATATACCTCTCATGACAGAAGGAAATACACATTTACACAAACACCACTCCAACACCACATAATCCAACGTAATATCACTTAGCTGTAAGTAACAGAAACCAAACTCAAACTAACCTTTATAAAACAGAAATGTGTGGTCAATGTAGCTAAATTGTGGAGTAGGTTAAAGAATTGACGGAAGGCCACAAAAATCTCAGACCTGGGGAAAAGTATGAGTAACTCCTTGTTGCTGGGACACATGGTCTCTCTACACTGTTTCTCTTTGCATTTCTGTGACCTGTCACTAAAATAGGGCAGTCAAAATAGTAGGAAAGATAGGAGCCACTGCCAGACATGGATTCTTATCAGAAAATGTGAGCCTCTTTCTCCCAGTGTCTACATACCCATATCACTTAAGGACTCTGCTGACCTTTGCACAGTGCATGAGCCCATGCCTAGGACCGATTTCTATTGCCAGAGAAACAGAAAATAGAACCAAGGTCTGACCCCAATTCCAGCCACTCTTGTGTTCAGGATCCAAGGTGAGTTACCCAACAAGGGGGAGGTTGATGAGCAAACTGGACAAGAGTGCCGCCATCCCCTTCAGTTGGTGAAACACAACTCAACTCTCAAGCTGTCCAGAGGTTCCTTCCTTGGTAACACAGGAAGGAGGTTTTGCTGTTGTGGGGAAAGTTGTGTCTTCCTTTCTATTTTGGCTCCCAGCATCTTTCTCCCACTGTGAAAGTAGTTTTCCAAACAGCAGAGCAAAGGGACGTAGAGAATATATACTTAGTTGATTGACACAGAAAGATGCTGAGTTTGCCCTCAAAATGCAAATATCCAAGCCCTTTAAAAAAAAAAGGAAGCCAAGTAACAAGAGAAAGACCTGACTGATAGGGCAACCATGTCAAGGTAGGTCTTTATTTCATACGCCTTTTTCTGGTAGAGGAACACAATTTGTCCTCCAGACTACCTGTAAAATTTGGGTAAAACAGTTATAATGGGCAAAAACTAAAATCTTTTTCACTAAGATCAGGAACAAGACAAGGTTGTCCACTTTCACCACTTCTATTTAATATAGTACTGGAAGTTTTAGCCTCAGCAATCAGGCAAGAAAAGGAAATAAAAGGCATTCAAATGAGAAAGGAGGAAACAAAACTGTCATTGTTTGCAGATGACATGATAGTGTACATGGAAAATCCTATAGACTCTACCAAAAAACTGCTGGAACTAATAAATGAATTTGGCAAAACAGCAGGTTACAAAGTCAATATCCAGAAGTCAAAGGCGTTTTTGTATACTGACAATGAATCAGCAGAAGCAGAAATCAAGAAAAAAATCCCATTTGATATAGCAAAAACAAAAATAAAATATCTGGGAATAAATCTAACCAAGGAGGTAAAAGACCTATATGCAGAAAACTACACAACATCGAAGAAAGAAGACAAGGAAGACACAAACAAATGGAAATATATGCCGTGTTCATGGATTGGAAGAATTAACATCATCAAAATGTCCATACTACCCAAAGCAATTTACAGATTCAATGCAATACATATTAAAGTACCAATGGCATATTTCACAGACATAGAACAAACACTTCAAAAATTCATATGGAACCATAAACAACCCCGAATAGCAGCTGCAACTTTGAGAAAGAAGAACAAAGTAGGAGGGATCACAATACCTGATACCAAACTGAATTACAAGGCCACTGTAATCAAAACAGCCTGGTACTGGCATAAAAACAGGCACATAGACCAATGGAACAGAATAGAGAACCCAGAAATAAACCCAACTCTCTACAGTCAATTAATATTCGACAAAGGGGGCAGTATCATAAAATGGGGTAAAGATAGCCTCTTCAACAAATGGTGTTGGGAGAACTGGACAGCTACATGCAAAAAAATGAAACTCGAGCACCAACTTACATCATACACCAAAATAAATTCAAGGTGGATAAAAGACTTAAATATAAGCCATGACACCATTAAAGTCCTAGAGGAGAACATTGGCAGGAAAATCTCAGATATTTCACGCAGCAACATTTTTACTGATATGTCCCCTAGAGCAAGGACTATAAAGGAAAGAATAAACAAATGGGATCTCATCAAAATAAAAAGCTTCTGCGCAGCTAAAGAAAACAGCATTAAAATAAAAAGACAACCAACTGTATGGGAAAACATATTTGCCAATGATACCTCAGACAAAGGTTTAATCTCCAAAATATACAAAGAACTCACACGACTTCACTCTAAGAAGACAACTAACCCAATTAAAAAATAGGGAAAGGACTTAAACAGACACTTATGCAAGGAGGACATACAGAGGATCCAGAGACACATGAAGAGATGCTCAATATCGCTTGCTATCAGAGAGATGCAAATTAAAACCACAATGAGATACCACTTTACACCGGTGAGAATGGCTATCATAAACAAAGCAATAAACGACAAATGTTGGAGAGGTTGTGGAGAAAAGGGGACCCTGGTCCACTGTTGGTGGGATTGTAGACTGGTACAACCATTATGGAAAACAGTATGGAATTTTCTCAGAAAACTAAAATTGGACCTTCCCTTTGACCCAGCAATTCCACTGCTAGGATTGTATCCTAAGAACCCTAAAACACCAATTCCAAAGAACATATGCACCCCAATGCTCATAGCAGCACAATTTACAATAGCCAAGAGTTGGAAGCAACCCAGGTGCCCATCAGTAAATGAATAGATAAAAAAACTATGGTACATATACACTATGGAATTCTATGCAGCATAGAGAAAGGAGGAGCTCCTACCTTTTGCAACAGCATGGATGAAACTGGAAAGCATTATGCTGAGTGAAATAAGCCAGGTGTTGAAGGACAAATACCACATGATCTCACCTTTAACAGGAAGCTAAACAAAACAAGCAAGCAAGCAAAATATAACCAAAGACCCTGAAATAGAGAACAGGGGGACAGTGACCAGAGGGGAGAGGGGAGGAAATTTCAGGAGAAATAGGGGAGGGATTTAGAGGAACAAATATAAAGGATACATGGACAACAACTAAGAAGGGAGGAAATGGGAGGGAGAGGGGAGCATGGGGGGTGGGTTGGGATGGGAGTGATAGAAAACTGTACTTGAAAAATAATTAAATAAATTTAAAAAATACATATTGTTGAATTGCAAAAAAAAAAAAACAGGCTGAGTTATATACAAGTCTGTTATAATCGCCATACATCTAACATTATTTAATAGTGATCTTCTTTGCCATACCAAGAAATAAATTCAGAAGATTCAGATTCTACTTTCCCTCTACCACTTACTTAGAGTTTTGTGGTCAGCAATGGAGCAGAATTTTTTTTTGAGAAACAGAGAGAAAAACAAAGAATTAAGATTATAATTAGAAAAATTGCCTCAATCAGAATTGCACTCCAAGATGCTTGAATGGATGGGCTAACTAAGTTCAGGCATCCATGAGTTTCCAAATTGAATTAAAATATATTGAGTGCTCATTTGAAAATCGAAAGGCAGCCAGCTGGAATAGCATGGAATCATATGGGTCTAAGAGGGTGGAGCAGACGACACAAAGCAAGGAAAGTGGATGGCATGTTTGCTGACCTGAAAGAACAAAACCGCAGTCTTAAAAACCACTAGTAATTCATTACAGCCCATTATACTGTTTACTCCAAGCCTGCATAATGGGGGGTCGCTTTTGATTCTCCACAGTGCAACAGCCGAGTTCTAACCCTCCTCTCGGCTTCTTCCCACAGGAAGCCCTTTTTCTCTGCCATTTGCTGTGTGCAGCTCAGATGACCTGTGGTAATTGCTGAAGACATTTTCACCCATATTTTTCAGCAAATGTAATTTCCTTTTGATGCCGCCACGTCCTCTCCCCACCCTGCTGTGACAATGAACTCCAATAATCACGCGACTAACATTCAGATAAAGATCAAGTAACGCAGCCAGCTGTATCACAACTTTTGACTTTCAACTTTGTACTTATTTGGGTGCACATATTATCATTTGAGAAAATGAAAAACATATTTTTTTTCTTTAATGAAAATAGCTTTTGGCCTGGGGTGAAGCTGGTGAAATTTTCCTGGGTTCAAAAAAAAACCTTCATACAATTTGGCTTTAACAAAAGTCCTTTAAAAAAACAGTGAATGCTTGTCTTCACATTTTAAAAGCACCCTATGATTAAAATACTCAAGACTACACTTCCAGAAATCATTCCTATAGTTCATAAAATACTCGTTAATTCTGGTCCTGAAAAATAGTCCTTATGTTTAGGACTGTCTTCCAAATATCCTGAATCTTTAAAGTAATTTACTTTTTGGAGAAAGAGAAGGAGATAGAGGAATGAGGGAGGAAAAAAGTATAGCGTAACAAAGATGGCATGAGAAATTACTCCAAAACTTAGTGGCCTGAGACAATCATTTGTTATGTTCATGGATTCTTTGGGTCAAAAATTTGGGCAAAACACAATGGAGATGGCTTACCGCTGCTCTGTGTAGGCTGAAGCCTCTGCCCAAAACTGGAAAGTTGAGGTCTGGAAGCATCTGAAGGTGTGCTCATGCAGCTGTCTGGCAGTCAATGGCAGCTATCAATTGGAGAACCTAGCTGATGGAGAAGCCTGGGCTTCCCCACACAATGGCAGCTTTGGACCAATACAGTGTGATCCCCCCACCCCCACCAAAGACTAAACCTTGACATGACTTTATATCACTTGTCCAGACAGACACTCAGTGAACTGATGGGCTATTTCTCATTGGAGACCAGCCAACATACACAATATACCATTTGAACCAAGGTCACTCCAAACATGATATTGTCTTGGGAAAGAAGGCTGCCTAAGAAGAAAGAATTGACTTTGATAAGTTCCTAGACTTTGAACTGGCTGAATGTACACCCAAAGAACATTGTCTCACACCCAACAAGTCTGAGATCATTTTAAACATGAAGTTTAAGCATTTTCTGTTGTCAGCAAAAATGGGAGTCCAAGAACAAGATGAGACCAGACAAAAACCACAAAGACGGCCCTTTTACTTTGATGTCTGAGTTGTAATACATACATGTTTGTTCCTTTTGAATGAGGAATCTGTTTAAATTTTGAATATGTTAAAAAGCAAGGTCTTAGCCCTGGCTGGTGTAGCTCAGTGGATTGAGCGCGGGCCTGTGAACCAGACGATCGCGGTTCGATTCCCAGTCAGGGCACATGCCTGGGTTGCAGGCCGGTTCCCTGCAGGCCCACTCCCAGCAGAGGGCGCACGAGAAGCAACCATACATTGATGTTTCCTTCCTCTCTCCTTCCTTTCCCCTCCAAAGATAAATAAATAAAATATATTTAAAAAAAAAAAAAAAGCAAGGTCTTTCTTAGACCGTAAGCCACTTGAGGTGATGAACTGTGACTATCTTTCATCCATTTAATCAACTTTTATTGAATATCAACCACGACCAAGGGATTCTAGTGGGGACTAAAAATACAGAAATGAACGGCACAGTCCCTTCCATCAAGGAGCTCAGAATCTATAGTACAGAAAGAAATTGTTTTAATAGGAAAGCTCCATAGGTCCATTCACACACACACAAAAAGATCCCTTTCATGTTTTAAAACCTCAGAGGGAATGCAAGAACCATCAAAGTTGTACACACATGAGGAACACACACCAAATCACCAAACGGTTTATTACTATCTGCTGTGCTCAGCCAATAGCTCAGACCAGCAATAACGTCAGGGTGGTACATGCATATACTCTGTGGCCCAGTCAGCTCCTCACACGACAAACTGCCCCAAACCTGTAAGCCATCTTCCTGTTGCCAGTCACTCATCACCTTGAAAATGCACAATTGGAAGGAAGACTGAGTCCTACGTGTATATGTCTGAAAGGCATTCATTCTAAGTAAAAAACCTCATTACTTAAGAGCGTCTTACCGTGGCTCTCTTCCATCAAGTCACCACGAAGCTAGGGAGAGTGGACAGATGTTAATTAGGAACCATTTGGAAATCTGGATGCACCATATTTCACCAAATCTAAGACATCATCAATTATAAAATATTCCATTTTTTATTTTACCACTAGGAAAGGCAAAGGTCAAAGCCACTATGACACTATTCTGAGATGTTCTCACATCCCAAATTCAGGTATGTAAAAATATACTTTTAAAAATCAGTGAGGCTCCCTCCTTCAAAGAAGCCCTGATAGTTCTTCAGGGAGGAATGATGACCAGGCAAGTTCTTCCAACAACCTCACAAGAGAAATTCTTACCTAGGTAGAAATGGTCGTAAGAGGGGTAGGACCCCAGCTCTCTGGCAGGCCTCTACAGCCCTGCATGGTCTAGTCTGTGGCTTCCCTGGGCTCTGCTGGGCCACCCTGCCCTCTGCCCACACTACTCCAACCTCCCTGGGCTCCCAGGCTCATTCCTGACTCGGTCTTGTGCTTTGTTTTTCCATCTGAAGCTCTGTTTAGCCAGGGCTTTTTCCAGTACAATTCTTCATATCTCACTCGGGTTTTTGATCAAATATTCCATCCCCTGATCCTCCTATGTAAAATAGCCCTTTCTCCTCTAACGATTCTGGTTTTATAGTCAGCTTTACTTTTCTACATGACACTCTCCCTCTTAACACTTATCCTCCCTAAAATAATTATATATACATATATACCCTGGCTGGTGTAGCTCAGTGGATTGAGCGCAGGCCTGCGAACCACACGATCGCGGTTTGATTCCCAGTCAGGGCACATGCCTGGGTTGCAGGCCACTTCCCAGCAGAGGACTCTGAGAGGCAACCATACATTGATATTTCTCTCCTTTTCTCCTCCCCTTCCCCTCTAAAGATAAATAAATAAAATCTTTTTTTAAAAGAATATTATTAATAATTATATATATATATTTGTTCTCTAGTATATCTTCTATTTCCATATACATATCATTAAAAATTACCAGTGTACATATAGTACACACACATACACACATATATGTACACACATAAAAAATAAAAATTAGGTTTGGAGGAAGACATAAATTATTATTATGGACATTTTTATTTTGTGCATTATATAGCTCTATAATGTTTGAATTTTTGACACAGAGCATATAGTACTCTTATAGTTGTGGTTTTAATTTTTCACTCATTGCCAGAAAACACCAGATCAGCAAAAATGTTTACAATGTAAGAGTCATTTTTAAAAAGTAAACCGTTATAAAAGTTTAAAAACAGAAGTGAAATACTTGAGCCAGGGAAAGTGCACTGGTACTTTATCACCAGTACTCTGGCCTTTCATTTTCGGAAAAACTGACAAGGTGCAGCATGAAAGATGTAAAAAGGGAAGAAGCCCCTTTCTCATTAACTGGAGGAAGAGGGTTCGAAAAGAACAATGGGGCGCATTGACAGGCCTAACTGCAGCATGGCCTGGTCATTAGAAGGGGGAAAGGCAGAATTCAGAATTGCAGGCATTTGTTTTATCTGTCATACTTCTTCTTGAAGAAGGCACAGTACATTTGCAACCAGCTACAAAAGAAGAGCGACCAAGGAACACAGAGGGAGCTGGAAGCAGTTATTCCCCCAGGAACTCAGTCAATTAAATGCAGCCTGGAAGGGATCTAATCTAATATCAAAGAGGCTGTCAGGGGATCAGTTCCCCGGAGTGGAGGGTTAATGATGTAGAATGTGGCAGCCTGGCCAGGAGCAGAGATAGAGAAACTGCACCGAGATTAGGTGTGACTAGAAAAGACCAAAATGAAACAAAACAACCATTTCCCAGAGTAATGGAGGGCCTTGCAGAAACTACACAACATTGAAGAAGTCACAATGGCCTCTGCTCCCAGCCGTCTTCAAGGGGTTGGGTTTTCCCAGACTTGGCGTGTTTTGCTGGAAATCACAACTGTGATCAGCGTTGAAGAATGGCCTCCCCTGATGTCACTCAGAATCCCTGGAATTTTAACCTAGGAGATCCCAAAGTAAGTACCTCTTCCACCTAGGGGGCAACTGGAAGTGCATTATACTAATCCTGAAGCTTTGGGACCAAACAGCTCTGAGATGATAGTCACAGGTCAAGTTGTACCTAGAAATCTGAGTGTGAGTTAATGTCCTACCAGACCATGGGCAAAAATCAGTGACCAACACAAATGAAGGCAAGGTGAACTACTAAATGCTAGGCCTTCACCAGAGCCCTCTCCACAAAGGGCTGTGGATTTGTGAAAAGATTCTCTCATTATTTCACAAGTCAATGGAGAGATGAAGTGAGAAAGAATATTACTCTTTTAAATGAACGGGCAGACTACCACGCATGTCTAGCATTTAATCTTTAAAAGATACTAGAATTCATAAGCCACTTGCTGTTTTGGTTTCATAAATTTTATATCCAGCAATGTGGCAGATATGATACCTTAAACACTTTTAAAATGTTTTCCTTATTTAGTTTTAGAGAGAGGGGAAGGGAGGGAGAAAGAAAGAAAAACATCGACATGCAAGAGAAACCTAGATCAGCTGCCCCTTGCACATCCCCAACTGGGAACCTGGCCCACAACTCAGGCATGTGTCCTGGCTGGGAATCGAACCAGTGACCCTTCATTGTGTGGTAGAATGCCAACCCACTGAGCTACACCAGTCAGGGCCAGACTTGATATCTTAGATATATTTAAAGTTCATTCCACCTGTTCATCCCTTCCCTTTCTTTCCTTGTCCTTCCAGGAGTTATCCTGATAATTAGTATTTCTTTTAGCTGTGTACACTAATTAAATTTTTAAAAAGACCCACAATGCCCTTTAAGCCTTTGAGATATGCTATGCTTTTCATTTTGCTTAATTATTTTATTTAACTATTTTATTAAACTCTGTGGTGATTTAACTTTTTCATAATCAGTAAATGTTAAGTCAGATAATAGAAAGGCAATATGAGAAACAGAGAGGCCTTTGTTAACCTTTGCTGGAATTACTCTCTTTGATGAAAATCAAAGAACAAACAACTCAATGACAGAGCTGTAATAGGCCTTTCAGAGGGAGAATTTTTTTTTAAAAAGTGTACTCCTCAAAGCAGTCATAGAAGCTTCACCATTACTTTGAACCTAACGGGTCTAAAAAATGTAGTGAGAAAAGGATAAACCACTTTTCCCTTTTATTTTGCTTTTTAAAACATTTTAAAAATAATTTATTTATTCAAATCAGGATCAAACTCAAATGTATTCATATTAATTAGGCAATAAATTTCTTAACCCTTTTAAAATCTATAAAGTTAAGGTTCCTCCCTCTCTCCTCTCTCTCCCCCCTCTCTCTTGCACGTGCACGCACGCACTGAACTCTCTTGCATTTGTCTTGTCCAGTTTCCCGAAGTCTGGATTTTACTAAGTGCAATATACATCTTTGTTCACTGGATTTCCCATCAACTGGAAATTGGAATTAGAAGTCTGGTCAGGCTCAGGTTCAGTTCTTTTGGCCAAAACAATCACAAAGCACACGAGAAAGCACACATTGACCGGCTGCCAGTCTTCGTTCGATGCTAACGTGACGGGGAACCAACACCCAGACCCAGTGATTTATTAGTGGATAGAAAATGTTGACACCCCATTCCTGGCAGTATCTATTCATTTCTTACCTAGAACGCTCTCTACAAGATGAATCTTCCACTCATATTACAGGAAAGGAAAGTACATTTACATAATACAAACAAATAACACAATAATTACTAATAATACAAAAATAACCTCTGGGTTTTATATTCTCATGACTGCAAACCTACTTTGCCCGCCCCTGTATATTTGGTTCCCCTGGGGTATGCTTTACATTTATATAGGAAAAAGGGACAAATATTTGCACGTATCCTTACATCTGGAAGCAGTCTCTTATAGACAGCATTATGGGTTTTGGTTTTCTATCCCCTTCGCCACTATATGTCTTTTGATTGGAGAATTTGGCTCATTTACATTTAAAGTAATTAATTATTGATAGGTATGTATTTATCGAAATTTTGTTTCCTGGCTGTTTTGTAGTTCCCCTCTGTTCCTTTCTTCTCTTGCATGCTTACCTTGTGGTTCGATGGCTTTCCATAGTGTTACGCTTAGGTTCCTTTTTTATTATCTTCTGTGTCTGCTACAGGTTTTGCTTTGGGAGAGTCCCTGCCTATTGTGGGTCTCCACACTGGGAGTGAGGTTTTGGGTGAAACCATGTCTCTGCCTCTCCTGCCAGTCTTGATGTGGCCCCTTTATCCTTTGTTGTGGAGAAGCTATTTAGCTAGTTTTCGGGTCTTTTCCACAGGAAATCGTTCATGTGTCGCCATAAAGTTTTGCCCATGGGAGGAGCTGTATTCAGGATCTCCCTGTACCTCTACCATGAACCACCTCCACTACTTTTTCCTTTTAGGAAAAAAAAACAGGCTCACTCTTCTAGAACGTAATTTAGAAAGCCTAGTGAGTCAGTTTACTCAATGGGGCATAGACTCCAAAAATTAAAGACCTTCCAGACGTTGCTCCTTATTATTACCTGACACCGAGACCCAGGACTAGACATTGTTGAGAAGGAAAAAAGAAGAAAACACAAATGCTCACGTTCGCAAATTAAAAAGAGTGTGAGTTTTGCTATAACCTATCATCTAATTCTGAGAGTACCAGTGTGACTGGGAGTGATATTTTTTCTGCACTTACTAAATGGTGCATGTTGAGCTCAACCCCCTACATTCATTAGCATATTCAGTCTTCTCAACAACACTACAGAGAAGTTACTGCCAGCAACTCCACTTTACAGAAGGAAACCGAGCCTAACAGAAATTTTAAAAGTGGTCCAACAAATCTTCACAGAGGAAAACTTCGGGGCATAAAAGAAAACATTAAATAACAAGAACTACAAAGACTATGTTTCTGGACAACTGATCAGAGGGCAAAAAGCCATTACGCCTCTTAAAGATTATAATATACAGCAACTCAGAAATGCATGATCTCAGGAACACTGTGAATTCCAACCACAGGACTCAGAATAAATCAACAATAGCAATGAGGAATTTAACACCAAGGGAAAACCACACACAATCAATATTAATAAGTTCACGTGGACATTTTATAAAACCATATTTATGAGATTCAGAATCACAGACACCCTGGGTCATGACCCCAGACGTTTCTGTGATCACAATAAAGCAGGATCTGATTAATGTGAAACTAAGCTGTCACATACATGCCCTTTTATTTGACAATCCATCATGTAAATGCAACAGAACTAAAACAGAGAAATTTGTCATTGTTCACGGTATTTGGCTTGGAACTTTGCTACAGACTCGATATTCACCAGATCTGTTGAAAGTTTCTAACAGTCAAGCTCCCAAGTCCTCAGCCCAGGCAAATGCAGAGTAAAAAGAGTAGGGTAGTGATTAAACCTCATCTATTGGATTTTCACATTCACCTACTGAACTCCTTTGAACCAGTCACAGATTATCTTGACCTCAGCTCCTACACCTGCTCAAGAGAGATGACACTACTTTTCAACAGGGTAATTTAAAATAACAGGGTAAAATATACACATACACACACATGCATATAAATGCATGCATATATGTATATATGTCAACTTGTGTACATATATATACACACACATACTATAAAAGAAAATGACAAACTTCGGCATGATAACAATTTCGTGTGTTTACATAAGCAACAAGCCAAATCCTAAAGATTACACACTTCAGTTGCCATCAGAAGCAAACAATATCATCCTCATTTCATTTCTCCATATTGTGGCCAACCAGACAGATGAAGAGATTACCATGTGAGCACAGAATGGAAAACTTTGGAAGTCTGTAAAAAAAAAAGCATGACCTAAAGTTTTAAAATCAGTGGCATATAAGAGTCATTTAAATTTCAAAATGCACCCTGGCTGGCGTGGCTCAGTGGATTCAGCCTGCAAACCAAAGGGTTGCCAGTTCGATTTCCATTCAGGACACATGCCTGGGTTGCCAACCAGGTCCCCAGCAAGGGGTGTCCAAGAGGCAACCACACACTGATGTTTCTCTCCCTGACTTTCTCCCTCCCTCCCGCTCCCTAAAAATAAATAAATAAAATCTCAAAAAACTAAATTTCAAAGTGCTGAAGCAAACACACAATCGAAGGGTAAATGGTTAAGCATATGAAAATAAAAGCATTACTTCATATAGAATAGTCTTAGGAAAATCATTACCTCCTCCCCTCCAAAAAAAAGACACAAAGCTATTCAAGACAAATACATTCATAAGTGTCTAGGGAAAATGAGATATGCCTATTATTTAAGGATATGCCTACTGTTTAATCCGTCAAGTATGCTAAGCAGTTCGAGCTAATCCTTGAGCTGTTCTGGCAATAGCATTCTAGCCTGGGAAGATCATTGTCAGCGACATGTATCAATACCCACCTACATCTTCGTGCCCTCCCACCAATTAGTGTTTTCCTGATAACTCATTAGAAAAATCTAATCTAAGTCGAAGAGTTTATCATAGTAAATATACAAAAAAGGTTAAAATTTATTCCGCAATAGAAAAAGGAAACAAAAGAAAACACAAAAGAGATATCTGCCCCCTCGTGTCCATTGCAGCATTATTTGCAGTAGCCAAGATATGGAAACAATCTAAGTGCCCATCGGCCAACGACCAGATAACCTTGTCGGTGGAATATCATCCAACCACGGAGACGAATGAAATCTTGACATTTGTAACAACATGGATGGGACTTGAGGGCATTATGCTACATAAAATAAGTTAGAGAAAGAAACATAAATACCCTATGATCTCACTCATATGTGGACTCTTAACAGAACAAACTCATAGATATGGAGAACAGACTGGCGGTTGCCAAGGCAGGGGTTGGGGCTCGGTATTAAAATGGATGAAGGGAGTCAAAAGGTACAAACTCTAGTTATAAAATAAATAAGTCATGGGGGTGTAAGGTCCTCAGAAAGCGCTTAAAATAAATCAATTCTCCTTCAAGGGCTCAGCTGTCTTGTCACTGGAATAAAAAAATAATTTTAATTATACTTTCTCAGTCTATGTTACACCCAATGACAAAAGATTTTTAGGCACAAATTTATTTATAATTAATTTGACTTTCCTAAAACGGCCCAGAAAATGTCTCTCAGTCACCTTGGAAAAACCTGGCTATTAAATGACACTTTAAACCTTCCTGTTAGTGCAACTACAGAATGTATTAAATATTTAGGAGCATGGTGGCATCTAGTTTGTCAGAACAGCCCCACTTAAATTATGCTCCCCTGTTACCAATTGTAGCTGATGATTTAATTAAGTGCATGGTGTGAATTACAATGATCATTAATAAGCTGAATTAATGTCATCAGAATTCCTATTCCCCAGAGTTAGGGGAACAGCAAAAGAAAAGAATAAAAAAAGAAAACTTCCTAATAAGGAAGCTGGCCTATTTCTCTGAGAATTCATTCTGTTTTTTTAGTAATTAGCCTTGTTTTGTTGGGGATGTTAACACTAATTACAGCAACAGCTTTATTTGGCTTTGTCTAAAAGATCACTTGATTACATTTACAGAGAGCATCAGCACTGTGTAGCTATCTCGAGGTGCCCACGGGCGGGCTTGTGTCCTTTTTCCAAGCCATTTGTAACAGTTGTTATTATTATTATTATTATTAAAACTATGTCAAGTAAATAGAGCAGAAGAGTACTAATATGTAAATAATACTAAGTTTTTAGATACTATATATGGCAATGACCTTTTAAAAACACTTTATTTTGGAGCCCAGATGTGGACTCTAAAAAAAAAAAACAAGACAAAACAAACAATAAAAAAACCCATTCCCCACCTTCTCAGTGAAACAGAGATGGAGGAATGCCCAGCAGCTGTCAGCTCCAGAACTTCCCTGGCTCTTGCCCAGGCGGCGGACAGACACTGGTCCTGAGTGGGAAGATGGACCCCATATTCAGCTGTGGCAAGACCCAGGGTAACCTGCCGATCAAGGTGATTCCTGCTGGCACCGCAAATAAAAGAGGTTTCCACTTCTCATCTCTTAAGGCAGAAGTAATCTCAGTGATGAGGAATTTTATTTCCAACTCTCCAACTACTCAAATGACTAACCCTATACTATTTGCACACCGGGGCAAGAGGAGAAGCGGGAAGAGGGTCAGTCCTATGAAGAACAACAGCCTTGAGGGAACCTTAAAGAGGAGCCCACATACCTGTGTAACTTCCTTTAAACCTGGCGAGAAACTCCCGCAAAAGATTTATTATTTATAGGAGTCTCTTCTTTGAAATGTATTAAGACCCTTCTCAAAGAAACATTAGACAACTAATCCAATAAAAAGGATTAGTTTATCTCTTGAACCAATTAAAGCCACTATCACCTTAAAAAGCCACCTGAAAAAAAGCACCACAAGGCCAGCAGCCTGTATTGGGGGAAGTGGGGGCTGGAGAAGGGGGGGCAACATCAGGAAACTCACAGGCCAAGGAAGCAGCCACAGGCCACGCCGGTGGAGCCTGCCGATGACAGACACAGGGCAATTCATGACCACTTTTCACCAGACATGCAATACATGCGGGATCCTGCATACGTCGTAAGTGGGGAAGGGGGAAGGGGGAAGGATGTAGCACTGGATGGAGGGACACCGCTCTGCCAGCAGCTTTGCCTCTGGTGCCTCGTCTGTCTCTCACCACAGCCCCTTGAGGTGGGCTGTCAACTCCATTTCACAGGTGAGGAAATGACACATGGGCATTGAGCCGTCTGCTCAAGATCACACCCCTACGACACGGCAGAAGCAGCATCTCAACTTCTTCCTGCTGACTCAGATCTCACTCAAAGCAAGTCCCTACAGGAGAAATAAATCATCTCCCTCCAGGAACTGACCCCTGACCCAGGGAGAAAGGGCACGGAGAGAGATCACTGTATCTTACACACAGGTTTGGGACAGGGTGCTAAGGAAAGGCACATGTAGTGCATTAGGAGCTGAGCCATGAGGGGAGATTTGCAAGCAATAAAGTTCAAATTGGGCCTGCGGTAGATTTTGACATGGGATTCACGAAGCATTGTGGAAGAAAGACAAAGTATAAACAAAGGAACCAAAACAACAACAACAACCACAACAACAAAGCATAATGTAGGTTTAGGACACAATGAGTAATCGATCTTGGCGTCAGAATAGGGTCCAGGTAAGCAGTGTGCTTTAGAGCACACAGGTGAGCAGGTAAGTAGGTGATTTATATCATCAGCTCTGGAGTGAGGTGGTCTGGGTCCAGATTCAAGCTTCACCCGTTGTTAGCTGTGTGAACCTGCACAAATTATTTAAGCTCTCTCAACTACAGTATCCTCATCTGTCAATTAAGAATGATGGTATATATCCTTAGATTGTTTCAAAGGTTAAATGACATGACATGTATCAATCCCTTACAACAATGCCAGATTACACATAGCAAGTGCTAAAGAGTTAGCTGTTGTTATTACGTAGGGAGACAGGAGGAAATGGGCTTGAAAGAGAAGGTTGGGGCCAGACTGCAGACTGTGAATGCCACTATGAAGAGTTAGACAATGTATTAAAGGCATCAGAGAGGAAATAATGAAAGTTTTTGAGTCAAGGAGTTCTATGGCAGAAAAAATAATGTATTACTGGGTGAACTGAGAAAAAAAAGAGAATAGTGTCAGTGAATGAACTAAAACAAAAGACCAATAAGCAAAGCTACAGAAAGATACCATAACCATCACTACCACCTAGAGTGGTTAGAATGGAAGTAAATCTAAATGCAGCCACAAAAGTTATTCCATAATTATGTAGAGAGTCAGCCCTCACATCCTACAGAGGCAGTCTAGGGTTAAGGAGGCCAGTATTAACTAAATTCTATAATTCTAGGAAATCTAATTGCTGTTAGTCTATAACTATAAATTTAGCAAAAGTTACAGTTCCAAGCACAAAGGACAAATAAACACATTTTTTTTCAGACAAAAAGTTGATAGCCAATACCTACTCACTACAATTATTGTAAAAAATGTACATCAGGAAGTTGGAAAATGATTGCAGATGAAGTCCAAAATGCAAGAAGGAAGGTTGAAAAAATGATAAGTGTTGATAAAAATGTACCCTAAGACGTAGTGATAATGATGATGTCATCAAATTTGTGTGGCAAAACAAGACAACACAACAGTAAAATATCTGATAAATAAAATATTACTTAGGAGTGGACAGTTTATGTTCAAGTGCCTTTGTATCCACATAATTGTTTTCAAAGGCAGATTTCTTTTCTAAATGAAATTGCAAAAATAAATCTAAGTGTATGACGTGTGTTGAGCAAGAAAGAAGATGTCCACCACCCCCTCCCTGAATGGTTCTGAGTCAGACTGGGCCACAGAGGTGTGTGTAAAAGATCAGGAAGACAGAAATGAAGCAGCCGCCACTACTCTCTGAAGGATGTCATTGTCAGACGTGGGGACAGACCCGTGTGGTATGCTGGAGCTAGCCTGCGTCAGTTCTCATGGGCTGATCACGTGTATTTCTTCACAGTTTCTCAGAGACTTCATATCAATAGCTTGAAATCGGACATGGATGCAATTATTTACATGACAGACATTGTCAAACAGAAAGCTCCCCCAGTATTTTGAATATTTACATATTTATATATTTTCAGTATGAACTATGACAGAAAGGTGTCAGTAGGTTTCCTGTTCATCAACAGTAACCCTGAGTCCACCACCAGATGCTCTGAGGGCAAAAATGATCTCTATCTTATTCAGGAAATTCCGGAAAGTATAACAAGAATAGAAACTCCATGATTATATTGCAAAGCTGAGTATTAATAAGCTAACTGCTCTAATTTTATATTAAAGTGTTTACAACATGATCAAACGTAGCTTGTCCCAGGAATGCAGCAACTGCAACATCAGTTGTAAAATGTGGTCAACGTAATGCATCAGCACAATGGACAAAAGTAAGAAAAAGAGATGTGATCATTTCGTTTTAGTACATGCAAGAAGGCATTATATAAATCTAAACAGTTTATAGGATAATTTACTTCAAAAACATAGAAAACCAGATGAGAAGCCTTTATTTGAAAAAATAAACTTTATGCATTGATTTTTATTTAGAAAGAGGGGAAGGGAAGGAGAAAGAGAGGGAGAGAAACATGGATGAGAAAGAAACATTGATTGGTCGCCTCTGGTACCTGCCATGACCAGGGACTGAACCTGCAACCCAGGCATGGACCCGGGCCCAGAATCAAACTGCTGACCTTTTAGTTTGAGGGATGATTCCCAACCAACTGAGCCACACCAGCCAGGGCCAGAAGAGGCCTTTCTTAATTTGATAAATATCTGCCCAAATTCTACAGCAAATATGATGTAATCCGTGGTATAAGTTAAGACATATTCTCTTTAACACCAAATACTCTAACTACTCTTCAACATAGTACCAAAAGCCATAGACAATAAGAAAGCCATAAGCCAATGTCACAAGTCAAAGAAAAGAAATTAGAGGTATGAGGATTTTTAAGGTATAACTATTATTTTTAGTAGATAATATTATCTTTCACATAGCCAACATATAAATATTAACTAAATATTTTAGTAAGAGTTGAGAAAAGCTTGCAAGTAAAATATTAACATGAAAGTTAATAGACATACATTTAACAAAACCTGACTAAAGGGTAAAATAGAAAACAAAATACAAGCAGCAGCCATGACAAACTACCTATTAAATATCTAATAGTTGCCCTATAAAGTAAAAGGGTCCTGGCAGGAAAAAAATAATAACTTGAAATAAAAAGTTTAAAACTGAGTAAAAAGTTATACTATGTCTATGGATGGAATAATTAAATAGTTAAGATATCAACTGTCCCCCCGGACTACTCTATAAATTTCATGTTATTCCAGAAAACTATGAATATGCAAAGTTGAATACAATTCGATAGATTCTTTCTATAATTTGTATGAAAGGACACAGAATCAAAAGTAGGTAGAACAATTTAGGGGGGGAAAGGTGTTGTTCTAACAGTTACTATAAAGCCAAAGACATAAAGACATATGACATAGATATTAGATAGACAGACAGACGATGATGATGATGTTTTTTGTGGTTCTTTTCATTTATTTTTTAATATGTTTTATTCATTATGCCATTACAGTTATCCCATTCCCCCTTTTTCCCCTCCACCCTGCACACCCCCTCCCCCACCATTCCCCCCCTTTAGTTTATGTCCACGTGTCTCAAGTTCTTTACATTCTATATTTCCCATAGTATTCCTGCCCTCCCCCCTGTCTATTTTCTACCTACCATCTATGCTACTTATTCTCTGTACCTTCTCCCCCCTTCTCCTCCTCCCACTCCCCTGTTGCTAACCCTCCATGTGTTCTTCATTTCTATGGTTCCACTCCTGATCTAGCTGTCCTCTTGGTTTGCTTTTGTTTTGGGTGTGGTTATTAATAACTGTGAGTTTGTTGTCCTTTCACTGTTCATATTTTTTATTTTCTTTTTCTTAGATAAGTCCCTTTAACATTCCATGTAATAAGGGCTTGGTGATGATGAACTCCTTCAACTTGACCTTATCTGAGAAGCACTTTATCTGTCCTTCCATTCTAAATGAAAGCTTTGCTGGATAGAGCAATCTTGGCTGTAGGTCTTTGGATTTCATGACTTGGAATACTTCTTTCCAGCCCCTTCTTGCCTGTAAAGTCTCTTTTGAGAAATCAGCTGACAGTCTGATGGGAACTCCTTTGTAGGTGACTGTCCCCTTATCCCTTGCTGCTTCTAGGATTCTCTCCTTCATTTGAATCTTGGGTATTATAATTATGATGTGCCTTGGTGTGTTCCTCCTTGGGTCCAACTTCTTTGGGACTCTCTGAGCTTCCTGGATTTCCTGGAAGTCTATTTCCTTGGCCAGATTGGGGAAGTTCTCCTTTATTATTTGGTCAAATAAGTTTTCCACTTGTTGCTCTTCCTCTTCCCCTTCTGGTACCCCTATAATCTGGATGTTGGAACGTTTAAAGATGTCCTGGAGGTTCCTAAGCCTCTCCTCATTTTTTTTTTGAATTCTTGCTTCTTCATTCTTTTCTGTTTGGTCATTTCTTTCTCTCTTCTGGTCAGCTCCATTGATTTTAGTCCCAGATTTGTTTCTATCACTATTGGTTCCCTGTGCATTTCCCTTCATTTTGCTTAGTGTAGCCTTCATTTTGTTCATCTAATTTGTGACTAAAATTAACCAGTTCTGTGAGCATCCTGATTACCAGTATTTTCAACTGTGCATCTGATAGGTTGGCTATCTCTTGGTTGCTTAGAATTACTGGTTCTGGAGCTTGGAGCTGTTTCTTGAGCCATAATGTTTTGGTCTGTTTGCACCTGTTAGGTATGAGGGGCAACCCAGGTCACTACATGTAGGGGCGGGGTCAGAGAGGGGAAATGGCCTTTTTTTTCTTCTCTCTCTCATATTTTAGTCCCCTCTGCCGCTTCCCACAATCAAATTGGGTCCTTCTGAGTGCTGGTTCCTGGATGCATGGGCTTCTGCACCCTGCAGGACCCTGTAGGTCTCTCCAACAAACTCTCTGTGAGCCTAGGAGCCTCTTCCGGCACCTCGAACCCTGACAGTTTTTCCACTTGGTGCTTTTAGGCTTTATTTCCCAGTGCTGGGGCCTGGGTTGTGTGGTCTGTCTCACTGCTCACTCCTTTGCCTGGTTCACTGGTCTAGATGAATGGTTCGTTGTTGTCGGACTCCTGTACAGTTCAATTGTCTCTCTGTTCTGGTTGCGTTCTGGTTCCTAAATCTTTGTTGTTCATAAAGTTGGTTGTGTGAGGAGGCACAGTATCTCCACCTATGCTTCCATCTTGGCCAGAAGCCCTTGATGATGTTGATAAATAGATAGTAATTAGTGTAAGAATATGAGGTCTGTCCAGAAAAAGTCTAGCCATTGTTAATATAACGAGAATGGTTTGTGTGACATTGATGTAACCTGGCAGCCAAGGAGAGTAGACTGGAATGCACATGCATGAACAATGACGACTTCACTGTATAAGTCAGTGGGGGTCACAGATGCCATTGAGTGAGCATGTATATTTTGTGGCCATCTCATTCAAAACGACTGAGTGAGTAGAGTGACCAATCTGCATCAAATTTTTCATTAAACGTGAACATTCCCCTGTAGAAACTATTTGGATGTTTCAAAAGACCGTAGCCATAAGCAACTGGTGATTGGCAGTTTCTTCATGACAATGTGCCTGTTCATGCATCACATCTCGTGCAGAGGTTTTTTGTGAAACATCAAATCACCCAGGTGACTCAGCCCCCCTACAGCCCAGATTTGGTGCCCTGGGACTCCTGGCTTTTCCCAAAACTAAAATCACCTTTGGAAGGGAAGAGAATCAGGCCATCAACGGGATTCATAAAAATCAACGGAGTACTTGATAGCTAATGGGAGAGCTCTGTGAGGCCCAAAGGTGCCTATTTTGAAGGGGACTGAGGTGTCACTGTCCTATGTACAGTGCTCCTTGTATGTTGTATCTTCTTCAATAAATGTCTAATTTTCATGTTACCTACCTGGATACCTTCTGGACAGACCTCACAGACAAGTAAGGCAGTGGGAAAGAATAGAGAAGTCTTGGAATAGAGAAACATCATAAATCAGTAAGTTTAAGGTGCATTACAGAGTAGATTGTGCTGGGATCTTGTTTCAATACAAAGAGAAAAAACTGTATATACAAAAATATAAAGCTAAGGTAAAAATGTAAGAGTAGATCTTTGAGACCTTGGGGGATAAAGAAAAATATTTTTTAAATACTCATAATCACATACTAGGAAAAGAAAATAATGTTATTGCAAATTTCATGAAATATTTATCCTCAATAAAGACTTTCATTCAAATGAATGACAGACTAAGGGAAGACATTTAGAGTAATTAACACAAAGGATTAATTACAATAGTGTCCAGGAAACCCTTATAAATCATCAAGGAAAAACTAAAAATATATAAGTAAAATGGACAAGAATATGAATAGGCAATTTACCAAAAAGAAAACCTTTCATGTCGAACAAGTATTTGATGTTTGACCTCATTAGTAATCAGAGAAATGCAAATTCAAAAGAATAAATGCCATTTTACATACATTAGAATGGTAAAATTTGAAAGATCACATAACATCAATTAGTGAGAGCCTCTTGAATTACTGTGGGAGAGCATTAAGTATGAGTGCACGCTGGCACCCAAGAGTCCTTTAAGGAGACACCCACAAAGATAATTCCTGCACACTCTTTCTCATACCAAGATGCTGGAGGCCCCCAAAGTTTATACCCCTAAAAAACACATAAGTAAATGTAATAAATGTATATGATGAACCAAGAAGTAATGAATAATATACTTTAATAATAAATCAAATATTTTTAAATGTTGATGGGAAAAATCAGGAGTGTGTCGCATTGCATGATACCGTCTATATCAACCAAAATTTAACTCGCACACAAAATAGCAGCTTGTTTGCAAAGGACAGATCTTAATAAGATATGAACCTAGATTAGGAAGATGTATTAAATTCAATACAGTGGGTGCTTACAGACACAGTGGAATGATTAAAAGAGTTGAAGATAAAGGGGGAAAACATGGTAAAAGAAGATAAAAGATATTAAGCAGTGATGAAAGTGGGTTGACTAAGATTACCTAAATTCTTGTACCTGAAGTTGATGCTAAGAAAAGCCCATGATCTATAGGCTCGCCTTCAGGCTCACATCCACTTGTACGAGGAGAAACGACCATCTGTGTCATGTAACTAGGTGTTAATTGATAGATTTTATTCCACCCAGCTGATTTTCAGGACATTTTTTTTACACCCAAATGATGAGCCTGCACACCGAAATGGAAGGGGAGAATTTTATTTCCCCATTCTCCCTTCCTCCTCCATGCAAAAACAAAAACAAAAACAAAACAGAAAAGAAAATACTGATATTGGCATAGAAAGAAACTGCTATCTCTAAAAAGTATGCAGCTTTCAAATCATGATTTTATAATCTCTATACTTCTGCAAACTCCCAAATCTCCAAAGAGGAATAACTCACAGATCTCAGATTTAGTCAGGGGATGAGCTTCAGAAAGAAGTAAAATGAGGCATAGTTTGTCTAGAGATTTTTTCCTTAGAAAACATAAACTACTCTATGCAATTATGTTGAGAGTTGAAAATTGCTACAGATGGCTTACTAAGACTATAAATACCATAAGACCCATAAGACCGTTATAAGCAATTTTGTCATTAATTGCGAAGATCCCATTGATTTTAATCTACAAAAGTAATAAATCCAACATCCCATAATTGTGTGTATTTTTAAACCCTAAGAGATTAGACATGTTAAATCTTCTTTTCTCTACCCTTAACTAGGGAATTTAAATGTTAGAAAATAAATTTGAAGCTTCTGCTTTGAGGATGCAAACATAAATTTTTTTTCAGGGAAAAACATAAAAATAGATGAATTTACTTTGCACTATTTACCTCACTATAGGATTTTTATAAAAATTGTGATATAAAACTAACATTAGCACAATTTAACATCCTTGACTCAGAACAAGACCAAACATCGTTCTCAGGTCAAATAATATTGCAACCTCGACATATTTTAGAACATATTTTCTTGATTGTAATCATAGCTACATATTTTTACTGTGGTTGTGCTTATGTCTTAAAATAATATTTTATGTAAAAAATTCAAAAGGCCCTAGCTGATGTGGCTCAGCACAGGCTGTAAACCAAAGGGTCATTGGTTCGATTCCTGGTCAGGACATATGCTTGGGTTGCAGGCCAGTTCCCCAGTGGGGGTCACGTGAGAAGCAACCACACATTGATGTTTCTCTCCCTTTCTTTCTCCATCCCTTCCCCTCTCTCTAAAAATAAATAAATAAATTATTTTTAAAAATAATGTAAAGAATTCAAAAGATATAGTCACAATAATATAAACAAATTTTACTAGGTCTCAGCTTTACAATTTAACAGTAGTCAAACAAGTTCTAGTAGTGGTTAGAAAACAGATTATATATTTAATGGTAAAACTTATACAGAAGAATGGAATTGAGGAGAAAGCTAAAGACTAATTTTCAATATGAAATTATTCTGAATTATTTCACTTAACATGTGACAGAACTATCATCAGATATGACACATTAAGAAAAATTTGCCTTATTCAATAAATGGTGCTGAGAAAATTGGCTGGTCATATGGAAAAACAATCAAGTAGAAATTCTCCCATGCATCACAAAACCAATTTTTTGTGAACTAAAACCACAAGGAGATATTACTACCTACACATTCAAATGTCTCAAATTAATAAGGCTGACAGTAACAGGTGTTGGTGAGACTATGAAAAAAACTTGAATTTTCCTGCATGGCTGAGGAGAATACAAAAAGATACAACTACTTGGAAAACACTTTGCAGTTTTTAACAAAGTTAAACTTGAACTCACAGCCCCTAGATACCTTTCCAGGATAAATAAACACATGTCCACAAAATAACTTGAATACAATCGTTTACAGCAGCTTTATTCGTGATAGTCAAAAAACTGGAAACAGTTTATCAACTTATAAACAGATACCCAAGTTGTGGCACATCCATGCAATGCAATGGACTAGGGCTCAGAAAAATAATAATAATAAAGAGGAACCTACTACAGCTACAGACAAAATCCCAGGTACATTTTGCTGAGTGAGAGAAGCCAGAGGCAAAACAGTACAAGCCGTACAGTTCCATGTGTAGGAAATCTAGAAAAGATCAACTTATCTTTGGTGACAAAACAGATCGATGTTTGGTTGGGGCCAAGCAAGTTGGAGGAACTGATTGAAAAAGGACATAAGGGAACTTTTGGGGGAGATGAAAATGTTCCTTATCTTGATGTGGTGGTGGCTATAGGAGTGTACACATTTGTTGAAACCCAAACTGTACACTTTAAATGGGTTTGTTTTATATGAATCATGCCTCAATAAAATGTGTGTATATATATATAATTTTAATATGAATCAAAACCTGAGACCTTAAAGACAAAACATTAAACACCTTTAAGAAAACAGAATAGCTCTACATTTTCTGGGAATAGAAAGATTTTTAAAATAATCTCAGAGAGAAAAATCATACATAAAAAGACAGATCTAACTACATTAAAATGATCAAATCCTTTTCTTCTTAGATTCATGACCAAGAGTGATACAAAATTATAACTAGCAAAAAGAAAACTAAAATATAAAGTGGCAGAGGGTTAGAACCCAGAATATTTTAAAACCTCTATAATTCAAAAAAGACAACCCAGTTAAGAAATGGCTATGAAATAAACATAAGCAATTCACTTAAGTGCAAACACAACTGGCCAATAAGTATATGAAAAGATGCTAAACCTCATTAGGAATATTCAAATGAAAACCACAACTGGATACTGTTTCACACCCACCAGACTTGTAAAAAATTAACTAATAAAGTTAGATGCGAAGACACTAAGACTTTCAGTTAGACTGGGGGCAGTTTCAATTGGAAAAAGTGTTGATAAACTAGTCACCATTACCTAGTAAAATTGAATATATCCATACCCTGTGACTTAGCAGTTCCACTCCCAGTAGTAAAATATGATAAATAATTAATAGCAGTCTAGGTAATTTGGGTATACTAAATTTCCATTAGACCAGGAAGTCTCAAGTCTTAGCATGATTCACAACCCCCTTGGGGGTCTTCTTAAACTAGAGATAGATAGCTGGGCCCATCCCAGAGTTTCTGATCTAGTGGGTCTGAGGGGAGGGGGGCAAGAAGGGGCTATGAAATTCACATTTCCAACAAGCTCTCAGGTGATGCTGATGCCATTGGTATGAGAACCACACTTTGGGGATCACTGCTGTAGAGTAATGTGCTGTCCCAGATTTATTTACCTTGACATAAACGTAAAGAAATTTGTCTTTGGCTTAAGAGGTGTCTCATAGTATTTTAAGGAGATGCATTATCATTGAGAAACGAAAACAAAACAGAAGAAATAGGGAAACAAATGTATTCCAACAAAGAGCGTGTCTCAAAGCAGTTAGCTTCCTCTGATTTTAACACTCAGTAGGTTACTTGCTTTATGGCCCTAGAATCTGAAAATGTGACACTAATACTTTATTAGCTTTAACAAAGTAATCAATCATTTTCTAACCAGGAGTCTTTTCTGTCACCATTTCTATTTACTTACTAATCCATATGCTGCTTTTAATAGAATATTTAGTTTGCAAGAGATTTAATTATACCTATATTTCAGAAGACAGGACGCATAAACCGTGGACTTAAATAGCAAGAAATGAACATCTGATTTTAATTTATTTTCTCTCAACATCAGAAAATTCCAATTACAAGTTCCATTTGCAAAACCTAGTACCAACTGGAAACTTCAAAAAAAATTATTTAAAAAAAAACTGTTTTGCAATTCCCAAAGATATTTCCCTTGGGATTTTTCATGACGGGTTTAAAATTGTAAAATGATATAAAAAATGTACAAGGCATATAATGTTGGACCAGATTTGTCCTTCTATGTTGCATCATCAAGCAATTTAATAGAATTTAATAACTTTCTATGACAAATAAAAAAAATACGTGGTTATTCAAAGAGGCTTGTGGGCTTTCAATATTATCAAAATGAGAAAGATCGTACATATGAGCATGCCTTGTGTCTGAAGGTTAACAAACTCAATTAAAAATTAATGTAATAATTCTCATCTAAAGCTAATATCCACTAAAAAATATATGTTCTTATGCAAGTTTCCATGAACAAATAGTAAGTGCAATAAATGTTAATAGTATAATAACTAAGAAAATTATGTCATGTGAATCGATCCACGAGGACATACACCTCAATAAAGATGGGTAAATAAGTAATAGGAAGGAGGTGAAACTTGAAGAGGAAATTCAGGGAATTTTTCAGTCAAGTACATTTCTCCATAGACCTACCGAAGATGCTGACGAACAAAATCCTATTGTCCAAAGCCACGACACACCTGCACGTTGCACATATAAGCATGAGTAGATTGATTCACTCCTCTGAACCTGCAGCTTTCAAAACGGGGACAGTCAACAAGGCTGCCTCATCCCGATGCAAGGTGGATGAACTCCAGAAAGAGGTTGGCTTTAGGAGGCAAGAACCCAAATCCATCCCTGCTCTGCTTAGCCAGACTTGTCCCCTCCCTCCACCCAAAGGGGCTTCCTTTTTCTGCTTCACGGAAAGGCACCATACAGACTAGTGCAGCCCTGTTCACAGAACCAATCCCATACTATTATGTTCAGAACTAAAGGAGGTAACGTGTGTCAAGTACATATGGAGGTACGTAAAGTGGGTAAGAATGAGTGTCCAATAGTGTAGTTACTAGAACAGAGTAAGCACTTAATAAATGGGTGCTGGCGTTGCAGTGGCAGTTTTCATTAGGCTCTGATGATCAGCCCTCAGAAAATGCCATCACAGACAGCAAGATTTTCAGATTGCCAGTTAAAGAAATTGTCTTCCACCTGGGTCCATCCAAAAGGAGCATCTCAACTCTGTGAAGTGAAGGGAAGGTTCCACATATATCATGATTGTGGTGCTGGTTACACGACTATAAACACCGTGACAACTTAATTTGCACCCTTACTTACGAATTTTACTGTAAATAAATTATACCTCAATAAAGTTGATTTTCAAAAAAAAAAAGGAGAAGAAACAACTCTGCTCTAGTTCTCCTGAGATGTTCAGTGCCTGACAATACAAAACAAAAACAAATAGAAGGACAGGAAGAGGTCTGGCTCTCTTGTCACCCTGGCAAATCCTGTGCCTCCTATTCAAACCCAGCCTTATGTGGTCATATCAGGACTTGATTGCTGGGCATTTGGCAGCTCTTTTGTGGCCAGAAGGTAATACTCCTAGAAGGGAACAGGAGAATTAGAGAATAGAAGAGGGGGGGAAATATCAAGCACCTAGGTTCTATTGATATCAATGAGCTGTCAAAACAACCTCTCTGTGTTTGTGTTAATCCAATAGGCAACGCTGTTAGATCTGAGTATTTTGTGACTTGCAGCCCAAGGCCTTTCTGCAAGTACCCAATTCCTAGTCTACCTTCCTTCTTCCAGAAGTAACCTGCTTCAGTGGCCCAGCCCCCACTGCTATGCGCAGATGAGCCATTCAAAAAAACATTTTCAACTGGTCAGTTGTTTTTTACTAAAAGTAAGTCATTTATCTTAGTCCCTCAAAGGTCGGTAAGACTTTTATTATTATTTGGGGAAATAAAAGGACCCTCCCTGGGTCATTTCCTCAAAACCACAGCAGAAGGGGGCCCTTCGTCATACAAGTCTAACTAAAGTTGTCTTCCCTTGAACTTCCTAGCACTTCACCAGCTATGACCTGTGTGTGCAGAGTTGCTTGTATGTGATAATATGTCTGAATGCTGGTATCAGTATGACATCTAACGATTAAGGTTCGAGATGTATGAGGTTTTTGTATTCACGTCTAGCCATACAGACAGACCTTATGTTGAAAAATGTATCATTTCAAGTTCCAATAAAACACAGTGGGTGATTCCGGATTGAAACTTCATATTTACCATTCCACTTACATCAGATTCTTTCCATCCTTTAGGCTCTATTTTGAGCTTCCTTTTAATGGGGTCGTCTCAACCTATGACAACCCACGTTGATTTTCTCTTCTCTCTAAACTATATGGTATGTAGTTAAGCTGTAGATGTTAGCATTTTGATCAGGTCATATTTAATCTGACTTTCCAAGCTTATTTCTAAATACGGCATGAAATACACAGCATACGAGGCCTGATGCAGAGTATGTAAATACTCGGTAAGCACTTGTCTCTGAAAATATCAGTCTTCATCATCTACTCAGATGACATGTAAACACAGACTGTTAAACTTTTGGTGAGAACTTATATAAAAAATTTGGACACTAAATTAATGGCTTTCCTTCAAAGTCCTTTAAAATTAGAATCTCAAATCTTAGAAATAACAGTTCCAAGCTTGTAAAATATGATCTTCTAAATAAACTAATGGGCTTCTCCAGGGCCTATCACTCGCGTAATAAAAATACACCCTTATGTGCTTTAAGTATTCAAAAGTGTCCTTAAATTACAATTTCTTATGTTTGCTTTAAGAGGTACATGAGACAGATATTATTATTATTATTATGCCCTGTGATGTGAGAAGATACTAAAGCCACACGACTCAGAACTGGACTCTCCCAAATCTCAGCTCTCTTCTACCTGTCTCTCTGGAGACAGTGTTGTAGAAAGAGTGTGATTTCACTATTTTAAGAAAAGTCAGGCCCTCGAGAAAACACAAGAACAAAAACCACTGGCTGCTAATAAATTGAAATCAACCTAATGGATTAGGTAGTATGATCCCTTTGGTTCTTTCAGTTCTCAAAAATCAACAGTTTTGTACCATGAAATATGATTTAAATGAGTGTGTGAACAGAAACAGAAAAAAGAAAACATACACTCAGGGTGACAACAGTGATACATTGAGAAGTCAAGTCTCTGTATTGAGAGTCCTGTTAGCAATTTAACTGGTACCACTGTAATGTTACAGCACATACAGGACCATAAGCATTCCTGGAGAAAACTGAAATGGAACGGATGTGTTCCAATAACAATGTCTACTATCCTCCTCCCTCTGAAATCGTAACTGCTCAAAAGTAAACAAGCTACCAGCATGTCTGTATGAAGCCTTTACTTTCTCCTTAAATCCTAAATATTATTTCACCCTCTAGCATCAAGATGTAATGTATTTTCTTCCAACTAGTTTTGCAACCAAGAACAACCATTCTTCTTATCAAGAAGACACTTAGGGCCCTGGCTGGCATAGCTCAGTGGATTGAGTGCGGGCCTGCAAACCACACGATCACGGTTCGATTCCCAGTCAGGGCACATGCCTGGGTTGCTGGCCAGTTCCCAGCAGGGGATGCATGAGAGACAACCGTACATTGTTATTTCTCTCCCTCTCTCCTTCCTTTCCCCTCTAAAGATAAATAAATAAAAGTATTTAAAAAAAATAAAAGAAGACACTTAGGGTTGTAACTTTTTTCTCTCCCTTTACTCTTGAGCCTTCCCCTCTTCGAAAAGCTGTCTCCTCCCCTCAGCCTCCTTCACTCAAGTCTTCTTTTGCTTTTGGTCCACCTGTCTCCCTACCTCTACCTCTTTCACCATCCAAGATCTTAAAGAAGTAGCTCATCCTCGCCCCTGCCTCTTTCTTCTTTTTTCTCTTTTTATTCTCACCCAATTCTTTCTATTGCTTTTAGAGAGGGAGAGAGAGAGAAACATTGATGTGAGAAAGAAGCATAGACCAGCTGCCTTCCACACATGCCCCAAATAGGAATTGAGCCCACAACCTCTTGGTGTGTGGGATGACACTCCAACCAGCCAAGCCACACCAGCCAGGGCCACCCTACCCCTTACTCCATAGCCATCTGTGCCAACTCCCATGCCCAAACTGCTCCTCTGAATGTTTTTTAAGTTATTTGTTTATCTTTAGAGGGGAAGGGAAGGAGAGAGGGAGAGAAATATCAATGGGTGATATTTCTCGGTGCCTCTCGTGCATTCCCTGCTGGGAACTGGCCTGCAATCCAAGCATGTGCCCTGACTGGGAATCGAACCGCGATCCTTTGGTTCGCAGCCCGCACTCAATCCACTGAGCTACACCAGCCGGGGCTCCTCTGAAAGTTTTTAATGGCCACTTCATCACAAAATTCAAAATCTACTTCTCAGTCTTCCTTCTTCTCGATCAATTATTTTCCTGTGTGTCTGATCCAATGCAGGTCCTCTTGCTGCTGCCCCACTAGCTGTGAGTTCCCTTGGAGAAGTACCCTCATCCTCCTCTCTGTTCTCCTTCGCCACCTACCCCTTTGCTATTCTTGGTACTTCCCTTCACTCTCATGGCTTTAAATATCATCACTGCTCAAAGGACTCTGATCCACATCTCCTGTCTCTCTTCCCAGCCCAGATTCTTCTTCCAAATGCTTGTTTCTTTCCTGATCTGTTCAACTTTCAAATATCCCATTCCTGGACAGTCTGGAAACTATCAGAGATTGAAAAACACATACAATCACTTTTCTGCTTTTACAGATCGCTACACACATAACTATAGAATATCTTTGATAAATTTTGAACATCTCAAACTGGTAAGTCTGAAGATGAAACCACCTGCCTTTTGTCCAGACCTTTCCCACCACCCCTTGGAAACCTTTTTCAGTGGTCACAGTTTTAGTTCGTGGCACTGCCATTCTTGTTGAACTTTGTGAAATCAACTCCTCTCCCTTGCTGCCTACTTAGACTGAGATGTGGAATCCACCCCTCCACCGTATTCCCCCGGAGCCTGGTCCTGGTCATCACTGCTTCAGGGAGGTGGTGCAGCACAGATACCAGAAGTGGAGGCACTGCAATCACCACAGTACTCACCAATAAAAGAGATGGGGGGAGTGAAGGAGATATGAAAAGGAGGGAATCTACTCCAGTGACTGAGGCACAGCGTGAATACGGTTTCCACTGTATTTCTTATTAACACCCACACTATTTGTATTGCACCAAAATTTCTCCCTTGCAAACATAATTATGTATGTCTAACCCATACTTAATAGATACTCAAACACCTGTTAGATGAACATTAACAAACAGCAACCACTTATTAAGCACCTATCAAGTATTAGGCATAAAAAAAGTCACTTCACATGATTAGGAATTATTTCATCGGACTTAAATATAGAAAAATGAGACATCAGCAACTGCAGTATTCTGCCCAGCATCCCACAATTTTTAAATGAGTGGGGTCAGAATTAAAACCCAATTCTACCCGACTTGAAAGTATCCACACTTTCTACTGCATCAAACTCAATAATACTTTGAAGATATTTAAATGTGTTTTGAGACACCTCCCAAGGCCTGGACCGTGACCTAAAGTTTGCATGAAATTTCATCATGAAAAGTGGAATTCCATCTGCAATACACAAAAGTAAAGTTTAGTTGTGCGGTGAAAGGGTTAAATTTGAGCTATTTTTGTTGGGTTGAATTTGTAGAAAGAAACATGAAAGGGGTGGTATGAGTGACTGAGTGAAATGAGGGTGAGGAGATAGTGAGAGACTGTATCTGCAATTCCTAACACACTGCACAATTTTGCCTAAGGCCAGCCCTGAATTATCATCACCAAATATCCTAGAAATAAGACTTATTTCAAAGAATCGGCAGTCTTCATTAAATAGATAAACAGGAAAGAGTTGATGTGAGAACCCAAGTCCTACTTGCCCCAGGGAAGAACTTGGAGGAAAAGAGGTGAGACCATTTTCTTTTTCTCTAACCTGTGACATAATTCTGGATGCATGCACTTGGCTCCGAAGAATTTAAGGACAATACGTCAAATTTCATCATTGCAAGTAGTTAATGTGAATTATTTAAAACCAACTGCCCCCTTCATCTCCAATACTTCACGTAGAAAACCAAACTAAATTATAAAGCACAGCAGCTCCCATTCAGCTAAAGCCCTACCGTGTACTAATTGCGTTTGAGCAAGGAACTTATTCTCTCTATACCTTCATTTCCTTCTCTGAAAAAGGTGGATAACAATAGGACTATTGTTATTAAATGCTTTTTTAATTTTTATTTTTTAAAGATTTTATTTATTTATCTTTAGAGGGGAAAGGAAGGAGAGAAGCATTAATGTATGGTTGCCTCTCGTGCGTCCCCTGCTGGGAACTGGCCTGCAACCCAGGCATGTGCTCTGACTGGGAATCGAACCGCGACCATGTGGTTCACAGGCCAGTGCTCAATCCACTGAATTATGCCAGCCAGAGCTAAATGCTTTTTTAAAACATAGACTAGAAGAGGGCCCAGTAACAGTCAACACCCATTAAATGTTAATTACATTATTTCCTAGAAAGTTCCACAAAGGAAGGGATGGAGTCCATTTCATACATTGCTATCTCCCCTGATACGTCAATAAGTTTGTCAATGAGTTAATTAAAAAACATCTTTGCCCAAGTCCTCCAACAATATTAGCAAAAATGAAGCGTGTGATTAGCTAGTCGAATGCTTCTAATCTCACTCTACCAGATTCTGGAGTGTGTTTTACAGCCCCCTGAAGGTAACTTCTCCTTTTTCATAATTAGAAGCGTGAAAGGGAAAGTTGGCCCACCTCCTCATTTATCCTCTTGGTGCTGCGTATCACCCATCTGTTCACCAAGATGGTCATTATCAGCTGTGATCTCGAGGGAAAGAAAACACCCCTTTTATTTGGAGTTCTGACTTTTATGAGGAAAGTGCAGGAAGTACTAAAACAATAATAATGGAGATGCATTCAGCATCATTACTTGCATTACGAATCCTTGTACTCCTGACTGACCAGATGTTTGACAGGCAGTTACTTCACTGCTCAAACCACCAGTTGGTGGGGAAACTCCCACAATAAATGCAAACTTGGCTTTACCTGCCTCCTGGAGTGATAAGGCAAGCAATTAACAAATGTTCACCAAGTGCTTGGAAAGAGATAATGGCACTCTGCAAATGTCACAGATTATTGCATCATAAAACTTACAGCCATAATCAACTCTAAGATGGGTTAATTGGAAAGGTAACAAAAATGCTCTCAAAAAGAGCCTTCTACAGAGGAATATGAAAAAGCCTTTGCTTTCCTCTGGCTGCTAACTCAACAGACCCTTCAGCCCCCCACCCACACCCTTTGAGCAAGGGTAATAAGAAACTACGTGGGTGCTCGCTTCGGCAGCACATATACTAAAATTGGAACGATACAGAGAAGATTAGCATGGCCTCTGCGCAAGGATGACACACAAATTTGTGAAGCGTTCCATATTTTTTTCACGATAGCCAAGAGTTGGAAGCAACCTAGATGCCCATCAGTCAATGACTGGATCAAAAAACTATGGTACATTTACACAATGGAATTCTATGCAGCAGAAAGGAAGAAGGAACTCCTACCCTTTGCAACATCATGGATGGAACTGGAAAGCATTATGCTGAGCGAAATAAGCCAGGCGGTGAAAGAGAAATACCATATGATATCACCGTTAACAGGGATCTAAACAAAACAAACAAGCAAGCAAAATATGACCAATGACACTCAATTACGGAACAGGCTGACAGGGTCCAGAGGGGAGAGGGGAGAGAATCATACGGGAAAAGGGGATGGACTCACATGAACAAGTATAAAGGACACATGGACAATAACTAAGGGTGGGGGGTGGAAAGGGGAGGGAGGCGGGGAGCATGGGGCGGGGGGCGGGCGGGGTTGGGAATATAAGACAGAAAGCTGTACTTGAACAAGAATTAAATTAAAAAAATATTTTAAAAAAAAGAAACTATGTGGTTATAACTGAGTAGGGCGAATAAAGAATATTGATTTAAAAAAATAAAAAATAAATAAACATAAGGTCAGTCCCAATCCAGAATCAAGCCAGAGGTCAAAGTTGAGAGGCCCAGTTTTAAAATGGGTTACAACTTTAGGTGCCACAAACAAAATTTCTAGACAAGTCACCAACAGCTGCCTTCCACTTGCTCTAGCAAAAATAAATAAATAAATGAATAAATAAATAAAACCTTGGATTCATTCAACCCAACAGTAAGTACTGCCTGTTGGCTCTAATTATAAACCAAACCAAAATCAGACAAATTCAACCACCTTTATCATTACTGCTCAGTTCAAACCACCATCTCCTCTTGCCCGGATTCTTGAAACAGCCTCCTAATTGGTCTTTCTGCTTCCTCCCTTACTCTCCTATAGTATATTCTTAGAAAGTCAAGTCATGAAATTTCTGTGCTCAGTTACTCCCCCTTAACTACAGCTAAAAGCCAAGTCTTTATAATAGATTTTAATAACCTACGTGATCTGGCTCCCTCACCTCATCTGAGTCCCACAATTCTTCTTCCTCTTCCCCGGCTCTAGCCATACTGCCTTCCCTACTGCTCCTAGACCACGGTAGGCATTCACTTGCCTCAGGACCTTTGCACATACTGCTCTCACCTACCCAGATATGCACATTGATTCACTCCCTCACTGCCTTTCCATCTATACTCAAAAGTTACCAGCTCAGTGATAACTTTCCAGGCCCATCTTTTTCCTTGCTAAAACTGCAAGCCTCACCCCCATCCTGACTGTCCCTTTATCCCTTCTCTGAAATGCCTCTTCATAGTATCTGTCACCACCTGGCATTCATTGTCTGGCCCTCCCTGCATCTGAATGAACTCTACGTGGGAAAAGTCATTTTGGCCCATCTTTTTCTTTCTTGTTCACCACTATCTTTCATCTCCTAGAAAAGTATCTGATGCGTAACAAATGATGCATATTTGTTCATTTATTTGTTTGCTATTTTGTTGGTTCTTGCCATCTGCACACCGCAATTAATGCACTAGTAATCTCTGCTAAAGAACCACATAGCACAACCAAGTACAGAGAGCAGGAATGTGGTCTAACTGCTCTCCAACTCCCGAATATATGACTTCTGAGCAGGAAGGTATTAAAGGGTAAAGCCAGAGTTTGATTTTTCCCGTAGTTATTAATATTGAACACTGGCCCTCTAATCATAAAGTGCAAGGCTGGATTTTACTCATAATTCAAGCCGAAGGGGAAGAAATCAAACCAAGATGTGCATTGCATACCCCGGCACCATCCCTTGGATATAACAGGCAGTGTTGTTCAACAGCTGAAACAATGTTTTTAGTGTGTAAATGCTAAAGGAAAATTAAAACTGGCAGCTACTTGATGTTTAGCAAAACAAAAGAGGAAAAAAGAAAAGAAAACGAAAAAAGACCTCCTGTTTGGCAATCGTTAGGAGGTAGAATTGCTGTAATTCCCTCCAATAAAAAATAATTTATGATTTTCTTGGAGCTGAGAAAATGAAGGTATCTCTGAGCTTCTGATGGATAAAAACTGCATTCCTCACGCTTTTTGCATCTTTATTTGTTTTTTAGTTCTTTGGTCAAAGCAAATCGTCATAGTAAGCCCGCTACAAGAAGGTGAAGGCCAGGGCCAAGGAAAGACAGAGCCAGACTCTGAAATGCACAGGAAAGCAGGCTTGCGGAATTGTGTCCAAAGGCCCTCTACAGTGGGACACAGTGGCATTCTCTGACCACCCCACCTGAAGTGTCTCCAAACCAGCGTCTCCCAACTACCCAATTGTAATTGTTGGCAGGGCGCTCATCTCTCTCTTGCCATGTATGACCCACCTTCCAACTCTAGAAGACCCCAAAGACCCTTAAGGGCCTGTCCATCGGGTCCACCCAAGTCCCTGCACCAGCCGGAATGGCACCTGATAAACAGTTGGTGCTTAGTACGAATTTGCTGCATGAACAATTGCATTAACCATTTGGTCCAAGGAGGAGGTAAAATTCCAACTCGTGTACGAGGTCCAAGGACCTTGTACCAGCTCTTGCCAATTAATGAATTAATCTCAATAGCTATGAAGATTTGAGAGAAATATATGCTTTGTAAGGTCTAAGTTCTCCCCGTAAAAATTAGTGCCCACATAAGAATCCTAGAAGAGTAAACCCGTTCCAACTTTCATCCCCAATTCCCAGTACAATAAATAACACGTACATTTCTGCTGTTTTCTATTTGCTGGTGACATTTCGTTTTAATTCAAACCAGTCTTCATAAATTCTGGTACTGTGCACAATATCTTAAATGGCTCTATTCTTTATTCAAAATCATCCCTCTCATTCTCAGAATTGTAGTAAACAGATCTCCTAAAGGGGAAATAAAACTATTTCAACAACAGGCCTATTTCAGCAGTTTTTCAAAAGATACGTCTTTCATTCCCTTGGTTAGAGTTTTCTTTTTATGCTTGAAAAGGTGTGTTATATATACATGTATTTTGGTCCAAATGGATGTGGCATTTTTTTGTTATTGTTGTTGATTTTGTCTTTTCTATTTTCCACTTCAGTATGTTTGCAAAAGCAAAACTTCCTATTTCTCTCACTCCTCCATTTGTGAGTGTCTGTAACTGAACCCATGTTCTCTTTTAAAGGAAGAATCCTCAGGGTACTCTGTGATTTATATGTTCCCTAAGGGGGAAAAAACCTGAATTTACAGATCAGAATATTTACAACATATAATAATTTCAAATAACCTTTAATTTTCTACAAATGAATAAGGAGTGACCTACATGCATAAGAACCTTGTAAACTCTTTTTCCCCGTGTTCCCTAGATATCAGCCAAGGGCATCCTCAGATATATAACCTAGTCAGAGACAATTCCATACTAACCCCACAAAGGATTACCAGAAGAACCAGAAATATTTCAAAAGTTCTAGTTCCTTCTTTCTTCTAATTACCAATCCCTTTCTCCAGCCCCAAGCCCCATGGTGATTTCAGAGAAATTTAAAGTAATTTTAATTTACGCTAAGAAAATGATTAGAACTGTACCCAAAAATGTGTGCACAGAAGGGTTTATTACCACTTTATGCTATGTTTGTAGTACAAATATACACCCACTTGTATATTTGGAAAGAGTAAGGGTTTGAAAATAACACCATTTAATACTATGATATAACTCTGAATTTAAAAAGTATCAGTTACACTTGTTTTCTTTTATGTTATTTATATTTCTAACTTTCAAAAACCAACATGCAATACATTAAAAATTCAGAATTTAAAAATCTGTACACATGGAAATGATATGATATTATTAAACAACGATACCCCATTAAACTTTAAAAAGTTTTTTAAAATCCTTTTAAAAACAAAAAAGAGAGACCTCTGATCATAACTATTTTCTTTTCTATAAATTTTCTATCTGTCTTAATTATCAATTAGAAGAAACGAGGGGGTAGCCTAAGAGATACTGAGAGAGCCGGTATTACATGGTAAAAAAACACCCCCTAAAGGACAACCGCCAAGAGGAAGAGAGAAAGGTGGAGAGGGAGGACTCTCCAAAACTGGAAACTGATCCTTTCCTACCCTCACCCATCGTTTCTCTCCTCTCATAGAAGCCTGTGGAGCCACGTGTAATTTCTGATTGATCACATTTATCAGCCCACATGATCAATAACCATTTTTCCAGCCAAATCTTCTGACAGATGAGCATCCACTCACAGCCTTTTGGAAGTATAAAAAACAAGCACACAAAAAGAATTAGCTTCATGTAACGCCCCCTTTTTCCAATTTTTATTTATTCTTGACTCAAAGTATTCATCAAGTTCATTATCTAACACACTAACCCCTTCTATTGTTGTTTTTCTCTTCAAGCCTCATCTACAGACATTTCTGTCTCCTGGAGCTATAAACATGTTCAAAGATTTTGCATTCTGCTCTCTTAAATTTATAGAGGAGATGTTTACTTTAAACCGATGTACATTTTTAATTCAAAGAGAGAAAATAATTCTGAGACTTTGACTAGAGATAACTCTCCCCCAAAGTATAAGCCCTGAAAGTAAACACAGCTATTAAAATTAATTATGCCAAATTGCTTAAGCCAGGTAAACAGCAAACCCAGGGCCAAGTGCTGAAAATGTGAGTTGATTACCAAGCTATCTAGTAAAAGCCTCCAAAAGTCGATAACCCTCCAGCCTTACTTTTACGGAGACATTGGAAATAACGTTTAATTTTTTATATATAAGGAACAATCTCATGGAAAGGTGGTCTGTACTGATCTTTTAAACCTATTACCCACATTCTATACATCACAGTCCTAGCTAAACCAGAGGGTGTAGGATTTAGGTTTTAGGTTCTCCAAATGGAGGCACTTTCTGAAGGGGTCACCCCCGCCAGGCAGGAACAGCATTCCTTTACTAAATATTGCGTGAGGACCCGACCATGGCTGACTCACACCAGTGCAGATGAGAGATTCACAGCCATACATACCCCAGGTCTGCGGAAGGAACGGAGTGACCTGTTATTGGTTTTTCTCCTCTTGTATCTATTTCACATGGAGTATAAAAACATTATATAAATTGTGATGCCTTACACCCAATTGCCAAATAGCATAAGGTTCATATTTTTAGAGTTTGTTTTCCTATAAACCCAGGAATCATTATCCTCATGAACTTGCAGGTAGAGGGAAATTCACCCCTTTAGCCATTACTATCTAAGAATATTTCTTGATCAGCCTCTTGTTATTTTTTTCTGAATTATTTTATTGGCATAATTATAAGTAAGGGAAGTTGTTATATGGGGTATAAATGTGTAGCCTAATTATACCAAATATTGCATATTATCACACAACAGGGGATGATGTCTTACAAGAGATCAGTGTGGCAGTTTGATTCCCTAATGTTAGTATCACTCACCCAAATACCGATGTTCACTCGGCACTGCACAAACAAGAGGCCCTTGCTAAGTTTCTAAGCTTTCAACGATGTGACAGACTATGAAACAGTGTGACAGCCTGTCCACCCAAAGGGATATGTAAAAGCCCCTGACTATGACATGCAGGTCCATTTTATCGTCTAGGACACAATACCGCTTAAAAAATAAGCAAACAGCAGGCCAAGTGGTATGTGATCCGATATTTTCCCTGCACACTTGTTTTTAAATGGGGCACAAAAGAACATACGCCAAAATCTTGTCCGCAGTTATTTCTGGGCGGCTAAGAGCACATATGAACCGTATGGTGGTCACCAGAGGGGAGGGGGTGTGGGGTCGTAGAGGAGTCAGACACATGTGATTTGACTGTGGGTGGTGGGTACACAACGCAATCATGTACCATTAATACACAATCATGTACACAATACAATCATGTATCACAGCAACATACACTTGAAACCTACTGATCTTAGTAACAATGCCCCCTGCAATAAATTTCATAAATGAAATAAAATAGTCTAAGCCAGGGAGAGAAAAAATAAAAGAGAGTGGATAGGAGGCGTTTGCTTCTTTTTACATATTCATGTTTTCTATAACGACAATTATATGCTAACAAGCTTGGGGAAAGTGCTTTAAGAGACAGAGAAACAGAGAGAGAGAGAGATTAGGATCAAGGGAGATGGCATCCTTCAGTTCAGTAACAGACATGTAAATGCTACTTCGTAAAAATGATAACTTCATTGACCTGGGTCAGGACTCCCAAATTTAACCACCGGTTTGCAACTTCCAGGATACAGACAGTTAAGCCTTAGAACGTCTTTGCCATTCTTTGTCCTGAGCCGCAGACTTGTTCAATTTCCTTACCCACGTGTCCTCCATTAATTGCCTTTTCAATGGATTACTAATAAGTTTTTGATGTTAAGCAAACATCAATGCTCCTATTAAAGTGAGACCAAACACTGTGACTATTTGTTTAATAACACAGCCTGAATGAAGGACGAAGTTCAATTAGCACTGGAGCCGAGGCAGGCTTCATTAGGAGGGAGAGGCAATTAAAAAGTGGAAGGCTGCAGGAGGCTCTGATGTGCACACCATGTCGCAGGCAGAAAAGGACAAGCAGCACACAGTGCCTTTGAAAAACTGCAACCCGAAAACTTCAGACAGAACGAAGGATCATTAGCACAAAATTAAGCACTCTAATAGGGTGATCCTTGTCCCGCTCACGCCAGAGGAAACATAAGGCCACATCACGTAATCTAAACAAACTGCAGGGCATCCGGACAGTTGGAAAGAACGGAAATCATCTAGCAGGTAGAACTTCGTTAGCACCGAGCCTGGTTCACAGCCATTGTTCAGTGGATGCTACTGGGCACTATTTGAGGAGACGGAAGACCCACCTGTACCATTAGCTAACTGTGTGACCTTGGATGAGTCACCCAACCTCTGTAGACCTGTTTCTCTTCTTCTAAAATCAGGGGACTAAAGAAATGAGTCCTTCTAGTTCAAAAATTCCATAATTGTATCATTCTGATCAATCGTTGTCATCCAAGTAATCAAGGAGACAATGCAAATTATGTAAGATAAATACTTGTGTTATTTTTTTTTAAAGATGGTGGTAAGGATCACCATCGTTTTACAGGTACACATGGGCAAGGATTTTATTTCATGACTAAAATCCCAAGATTTCTATGATGTACTCCAATTTCAATATATGTTCTAGAAATGTTAAACCAGTATGATAAACCAGATCTCTTTTGTAACTTTCCTTTGTGGTATTGAATGTACACACCTCAGTGCCAGACATTGGGGGAGAAATACACATGAATCAAGTATGAAGAGAGATGTTTTCCTCTATTAAAAATTGTTGAATGGCAATGCAGTCCTAGCCCAAGGTCACCCTTGAAATCACAGCCCACGGGAGCTGTGACTGTGCAGAGGCCCACGGGGACCGGGCCAGCTGCCTAGTGCCCGCTGGTCCTCCAGAGCCCCCAGGAGGGGGAGACAGCAAGGCATCCTTCCACAAGCTGACTCAGAGCCATTTCGAAAAGAGGCTTAAGAAAAGTAAAATAGAATAGGCATGTGTGTGGGAGGTGGGAGCGTAAGAACAAAGTAATAGTTGCACTCATTGGAAAAGTAAGCAATTTCACTTCTCAAAACATATTCTACCAAGGCATCAATCCTTAAAGCTATATTCACGCCACATTCAGTCAGCAAACATAAGGCAACACACAGAAGGCATGAGACTTCCATGAGGTCTCAACAGAGACCTAAAGGAGGAGTAAGGGATGCAGTCAGGCAAATACGGAGGGGGTGGGGGCAGAGGGCCCAGTGGTTCCTAGGCGGTGAGAACAACAAAAGCAAAGTCCCTGAGGGGAATCGGTGCTGATTCCATTTAAGTAATAACAACTATTGGAATGCGGCTGGTGTGCAGGGAAAAGTGATAGAGGTCAAGTTTAGAAACAGTAGAATGCTTGCTTGTGGTAGGGTCTTAAAGATCACGGCAAAACTTCAGGTTTTAATGAGTTAGATGGGTAGGCATTGAAGAGCTTGGAGCAGAGAGATTTTTAGCAGAGTTTGAAGAGCTCACCCACCACAGCTGCTGGGAACTGTTAGAAAATGATGACAATAATCCAGAGAAGAGCGGATCATGGTTAGGACCAGATGGTGGTGGTTAAAGGTGCTGAGAAATGGCCAATATCTGCATATTTTTAAAAATAGAATCTGCATATATTTAAAAAATGAAATCCACAGGATTTGCTGATGAATTGTACATGGGGTATGAGGACAATGCCAAAGTTTCAGACCTAAGCCAAAAAAATTAAATCGGCATTTACAGAGATGATAGAGACTAAAACACATGGGTATAGTTTCCTGTTTTCTCGTGATGACAAGTAATCTAAATATTGATGAATAGTAGAATGGCTAAATAAATTGTAGTATATCCATACTACAGAACCAATAAAATAAATCATGACAGAATTACATGACCTTTCTGGAAAAGACACCCATGACATATAATTAAGTTAGTCACAAGTTACAGAACATGTTTTTTACTGTGATGTCATTATAGATACGAAAATGAGTTCTTATTTAGCCATTTCATTCATTTAGCTAATTACACATTGCTACCAGAAAGCACTATGTAATTAAGTACCTCATGAATGTCAAACAGAATCAGGAATTCTGAGGAGCGATCGTTTTTGCCTGGACTGGTCAGAATTACCTCGAAAGAAGCTCTGGGTTTCCAGGAATTAAGAGGACTTAAGAGGGAGCCCACTCAGCCAACGTCAGAGGCCAGAAAAAATGAAGCTCACATTGCCCAGCTTGGAACAGAAGCCACCAGAAACGGGCAAGAGCATTGAGGGCATCCCTTCACCCACTTCCAAGATCCATAAAGCCTTCACTTTGAAGTTTTCCCCACGCCGCTACACACGCATCCACTTCAGAGATGAAGACAAAGGCCACTCTCTTTTTTTGCCTCTGGTTCCTGCTCTGGCAATTCTCTCCATTCCTTTTCTACCCGCAACTCGAAATCACTAAGCTCACCTGCCCTTGCGAAGTGCCGGGGCACTCGATAATCACTTCTAGCCAGAAGGAAATGGGAAGATGTTTCTCTGTACCAAGTGCTCTAGGAGAAAGAGCACAGGCTGAGAAACCGGCCTTGAGTGCCAAGCCTGGATTTGCTAGTATTTCTTACATTTTTATGGCCTCAGTTGCTCCATCTGTAAAATGGGTGAGAACAACATGTCATTAAGATGAGTCATTTTAGAAGGTGCTTCATAGAGCTGGCATAGAGTCAGAACTCAAATTAGAAATAGGACGGTTATCAAAATGAGGGTGAAGAAAAAGGGGTAAGCGAAAGCAAAGGCAGAGCTTCACTGCAGTATTGTGTTTTTGGCAACCCTTGTTTTGAAGAGACTCAAAAAACAAACAGATCATTAGAAAACCAAATGAGAAAAAACACATTTCAAAATTAATCTATCCCAGATCCTAGTCTGCCTAAACATTTTTAGCAATAGATCTCTGCAGTCTACTTCATAATTTGAAATTTTTAATTTATTGATCAATTTTTTTTAGAGAGGAAAGGGGAGAGAGAGACAGAGAGACATTGATTTGCTGTTCCACTTACTCATGCATTCATTGGGTGCTTCTTGTATGTGCCCTGACTGGAGATTGAACCCACAACCTTGGCTCAACCCACAGCCCACTAGAAGGATGCTCTAACCAACTCAACTATCCACCAGGGCTGTAACTTGAGATTTTTAAAAATTTCCCCTAATCACTTATACAGAATCAGTTAACAACCATACTAATTTAAGTGCCATTATATTTTGATGAGAGAACCCTATTCTCCTTCTACTTAATTGGGAAGTGCTTGTAAGGCCCTTGAATTCTTTTTCTGAACACAAATGTCCATGGCCACTTTATCGGTAATAGCCAAAAACTGGAAACCGCCTAAATGTCCATCAACAGGTTGTATGTTCATACGATGTAACACTACTCAGCAATAAACAGAAACAAAATAGTTCATTCACAACAGGGACAAATCTCTAAAACATAGCTCGAAGGGAAACAAGGCAAATACGAGAGACCGCACCATGGAGGAGTCCATTTATATGACATTCTAAGTAAGATAAAACTGCAGTGATGAAAATCAGATCAGGGGCTGTCCGAGGCTACAGACCAGGGTGGACTGCAGGGTGATGAAAACGTCCTTCTTTCAGTCTGGCCGGTGGTGGTGGCTACACCACTGTATACAGCTACCAAATTCAAGGTCTACCTCCAATGGGTGAATTGTATCATGTGTACATTGCACGCACCTCAGGAGACCGGGGAAGAGAAATCTCTAAGGCAACTCCGCCTTCTTAACACGTCACAGGAACCTTCTCAGTTTCAGTAAACAATGACGCCATGCCAGTGAGCAGAACAACCTCCTAGTACTTTTTTCAGCGTCATCCAAAAGTGGACACATACCTTGAATGGGGCAACTCCCGCATTCACCTTCTGTTTCTGAAGCCAAGGGCTTTGATCGCTTCAGGCATTTGCACAAAACTACTGCTTTCCACGCATCATTGGCTTCTCCTCCTTGTATCACTAAGGCTGCTGTGTGCGTGAACTCAATTAAATGACAAAAGGCCATGGCACAAACACCTTCTCTCTCCACCAGAGGTTCCTGAATAAACACTAAGAATTTGTAGAGAAACTTACGGCAAGCAGCCAAAGGTCCTTGAAATGGTGTCTATGGACAATAGGGTGCTTGTACACACCTGCTTTCTCTCTTCACTCACGTGGTACAGGATCCCCTTAGGATGACAGGAGAACCCCAGAAGGTGCTCTGTTGCCTGTTGGGAATGTGTGGCTGCCAGGTCACTGCAGACACACTCACCACACGGGGCTGACTCAGCTGCCTGCAGAGTTCAGACATAAAGAAAACTAGCCACCCCCACACGCCCTCCTTTGGGCGGGGCCGAGTCAGCCCTGCGCACGAGGCTTCCACGAGGGTCTAGGCCCCTGCTCCCCTCCACCTTCCACTCACCCACACCTGACTCCAGGTGTGAATGCTTCTGACCCACACCTCACAATCGGCCCTTACATTGTTCCTGATAGGTCTCTCCTTTGCCTCAACGGGTAGCAGATTCTGGGTCGGGAACTATGCTAGTTCCTGGGTCTATAGCGAGGACCATGGGAGAGAGTGGCCATGCCCCTGACCTTGCAGGCAACTGGAATCACACCTAGCTCGCTGCCTTCAATGAGGCAGGGAAGGGACTGACCTTGAACACCTACTGCACGAGGCACTTAACCTGCCGCCTCACTTAACAGGCAGATGAGGGAAGACTCTCATTCCCTAAGTCCTCAAACAAGGACCACAAAGCCTGGAAGCCTCCAAGTCCGTTCTCTAGAATAAGGTTCTGATAACTTCATTTTTAACAGGTACTTCAAGTGCCTGACTCTTCTGATGCCATACAGGTGGCGTTTCCTTTATTGCTCAAAAATAGCCCTATCTACTCATGGGCACATGAAGCACAAGGAAGTCAAATAATTTGCCTAAACTTATGCAGCAAGGAAATGGCAGATCAGGGTCCTAACAGAGCCCCCAGGCCCCCAAACCCAAGGACAACCCAAAGTTGACAGGCCAAATGCCAGAGGCAATGAAACTCAAAACTGAGAAGATTTAAGGGGAAACAGAAGGAAGGTTTAGGTTCAGAGGAGGGACAGGTCAGCAGTGAAATCAGAAGGGGCGCAGAAGCGGTTTTTGCCAGCATCTCAACTTTGCCTCGGCCGGTTCCACTCCTCTACCCTGTCATAAACGAGGCAGAGCAGCTCCTATAAATGCATCAGACAAGAAAAAAAAAATCACAACTTGAGGTTTTACATGCAATTAATGGCAAAGACATTTTTTACCAGGAGGCTTTTCTGGCCTTTCCAAATTAACGTGTCAGAAAAGCACTGCTCTGGGTACTATCTGGGAAGTGGGGAAGCCCCCCACCCCCATGAAAACACAACGCAGGACCTTCGGCTCCATGACGCCATGTCCTTCAGTTGGGAGTGTCACCTCAAAGCTGGAAGAGCCCCACGCACAGGGCCCTGCCTCAAAGCCCTCTGGGTCCCAGAAGAAAAAGAGGTGGGGAGAGAGGAGATGTATCATTCTGCGTGACAAGTCATTTGCATAACATTTTGGATAGCACTAGAAGGTAGTTAGCATATTTCACAGATGATTCTGTGAAGGAGAATGTCCTTTCTGTTGATGAATTAAAAAGTTATACATGGTGTAGCTCGGTGGATTGAGCGCGGGCCTGCAAACCAGAGGATCGCGGTTCAATTCCCAGTCAGGGCACATGCCTGGGTTGCAGGCCAGTTCCCAGCAGGGGACACAGGAGAGGCAACCATACATTGATATTTCTCTCCCTATCTCTATCTCCTTCCTTTCCCCTCTAAAGATAAATAAATAAAATCTTTAAAAAAAGAAAAAGAAAAAAATTTATCCAAGGAGGGTGGGGATGAAATATTTTTAAAAACCCTGAAATGACTGCATGTCTGGGAGCTGACTTAACCCCAGCAGTTTTAGGTTCTTTCTGTTTCTACTATAGATGCCTGTGTGTCTGTGTGTGTGTGTGTGTGTGTCTGTCTGTGTGTGTCACATTGCGGAGGAACTAATACTGAACCGATTCTCTTTCTATAACATCCAATCTATAAATAGATTAGGTGAGGGGGAGGAGAGGGCTGTAGCCTACCCCGAAATTGAAACTTGGAGTTAAAGGCCCGGGTGGCTACCTGGCACTTTGCATTCTTCAGAGCCTTGCTTTTCAAATAAATGAACCAACAAGGGCCCACCTGTGTTTGTTACTTGTCCCTGGGATAATTAATGCTGGTAATAACACCTAAGTGTTCGCACACAAAGCACCTGGAATGTGACTTGCTGTACACATTCTAATCACATCAGCTCTCCAAATGACCTTCTTCAAAACAATGACTGTCTTTGAAACCATAGAAGCCAACCCAGGAGGAAGCCGGTTCCCAGGATTAGGCTGGGGCTGAGCAGTTCTTAAAGCTACAGCGGCACCAAGTGGTCAGGGAGGGAATTGGCCGGCCAGTTTGCCATTCACATCCTCTGCGGACCAGGGGTGTCAGCTATTTTCCAGGCAGCCAGAGGTGCCAGCCAATCTCCTGCAAGTAGAGGACCAAGGCCAGGGACAGAAACAAAGCCAGAGATGAGCTTGACAACATGATTCTGAAGGTGATTCTGAAATGCACACAAATCCTAAACTCTCCTAATTTTAAGGAGGCTTGTATTTTAACAAACACCGAAGGAACGGGCCGGGTAGCAATCAGAATCCCTTATTCCATATCACTGTTTATATTTACATAGGATTTCATCTTTTTAGTAAAGGCTGTCTGTGTCATTGTGCCCCACAAAGATGATGATAAATACTGCTTCCTTTTTGCAGATTAGAGAGGAGGGCGCAATGAGAAGAACAATAGGGGAGAGAGATAGTCCGTGGCTTGTTTAACTGCAGAACCACCACCCCCTCCTAGCCATTAGCTGGTCATGACCCCAATCCGTTTTTTGTTCTTTCTCACATACATAATCTCCCTTTAAAACACAATCACTGCCCCATATTCAGATTTTCTCTTCTTTGTTAAAAAAAAAAAATGTCATATTTTCTCTCCCTGTCCCCACCCAGCGCCCCCTGCAATGAATGGCTCAGACTCAAATCACTTAGTGCCTTCAAAGACCGATACCAGAAAGGGTTTCTCCCTCCCGTGGCTTCCTATAATTATAGGCATATCATTTTCCCCTAATGCTACAGCATCGTTAATCACTTCAACTACAGGGAGAGTGAGGCAGGCTTTTCTGTGAACAGAGAGCTCAGGGGCCCATTTCAATTTGTGATCATATCAATAATCTCAAGACTGCCTTCTGTGAACTAATCCTTTATTCTGGAGGAACTGGCAGGAAACTGCTAAAACGGAGGCACACCCTTGTTGACCCGCACAAGGAGCGTAGGTTCGTATGATATAAAATTCTAGGTGATACTGGTCAGCTGCTCTGTCCTGTGTCTCTCAGGGGCAAAAGGGCGACTTGACCTTTCCTGTCTGGACATTCGTGTTAAGACTCGTGAGCGCTTCTATCATGAAAAGCCTAAATTATCTGTGGAGCGCTCCCACAGATGGCAGAGGCCAGTGTGAATTTAAACTGCTTACAGATCAAAACAAAAACAACAAGTTAATCCTCATGTATTTTTCTAAAATACTCAAGTGTAATTTTTATGCTTCCGCCCTCACACCCGGAGACCACAAGCAAATCTTGTAGCAATTTCACAGATAATCTTACGGCAGATTGGAAAGATTAGGGAAAGCAACATTTCTAAAGAAATTACTGTCATAGAAAAAAAAGAGCTTAACATAAATATTGTCATGTGTACTGATTATTTCTCATGAATGCCTCTTTGACCACGAGAATCTCCAACCATAAAATTAACACATCACACATTGTACCCAACCAGGAAAATAGTTGTATTTGGGTTAACAAATGAGGAATAACACACCCTGCTGTGGTCAAACAGCAGAACTACAAGACGGCAGAAGGAATATCGAGATACAGCGCGCCTTTAAAGAAAATGGGTTTTGTTTCAAAGTAAATGCTTGTCGACCACCTGCTACGTACATGCCAAAGCCAATCCCCAGGACAGGAAACAAGGCCGCTGCCTTCGTGGACAATCCACTCGAGTAAGGGAACTGTGAAGACTGTGCGGTGTAAAGACAGTAAGCAAGTACACGTCATGATAGGTAGTGATCGATGTTCCGGAGCCAAGGATACCAGTTGAGAATTACATTATTGAGCTTAATGTGGCTGGGGAGGCGGGGAGCCGAATAGACCTCTGTAAATATATAAATTTGAGGACAATGAAGGTTCATGATCAGATAGGGATTTTAGGATTGAACTTTAGTGGTGGCCATAGAAAATACCAAAAGACGAACAGAGCAGAGGCACCCAGTAGCTGGGGAAGCTTTTAACTCCACAGGGACAGAGGAGAGAAATAACCAATCATGAGAAAGAGAAAGTACCAATTTCCCAGCTTCCTAGAATCTGTAAGCGCTTATGCAGTGCCTTCTACTTCGACGAGGGAGAAGAACAAGGGTCACATTACACACAGATCATCCTTGACATCTCACAGCAGTTGGAATTAATTGCCATGGGATAATAGCATCAAGACATGAGTTTATAACAAATGTTGCTTTCACATCAGTTATGCAAATACAACTGTAAGGAGCCTAATATATGTAGATTTATGACTAGTTCCTTACAGGTAAAAATCTAAAAGCCTCTTTTTTTTTTAACTCCTCTAGATTCCAAGAGGAACTTATAAAATAAAAATAAGAGGAAAGCAAACCATGGCCCTCTAACGTTATTCATCAAGAAATGTAGCTTTTCTACTAGAAATCATAATCCAAACATCTGATGTCCCGTCTCGCAGACCACATTTTACTGAACTCTCGCATATATCAGAAGGCAAAGGCAGCCAGCAATCTGGAACCCTGGCACACGGTGGATGTCAGCTCATTTTGCACACAGAGGACCTCATGCTGTGGAATGAACAACTTTTAGATTGTTTTCAGTGCAGCCATTGAGCTGGTGCATTTGAATATGACGCACGTTTTTCCATTTAAATCAAATGCATTTCATCTTGATTTTTTTCATCCATATTCAGTCTACCGTCCAAATGACAAAATATCCTGATGATATAAAAATCCTTTCTGGAGCTTAAAAAAACCTGTGGTTCTATCTGATGTTTCCTTTATACATACTTAGGACAAATCTGGCATTCCAGAATTCCTCAGTCTTCTCTGGTCCCATCAATAATTGCTGAGAGTTTATAATATATAAAATCTTCCTCCAGGTATTAACCAAGAATATGACACACGGTCCTCTTTCAGCTTGTATAAAGATATTAAGTTTACTAGGTATGTGACTACTGAATTAGTAAAATATAGGTGCCCTCCCTAAATGGCACATTGTATGCACAGAGGTGATAAACATCATGTTAGACCATGTTATACGGTGAGCATAACCAAAGGTGAATATATTTAAGATAGGCTTCCTCTGGGTAGTAACACCATGGTGTAGCAATTCCCTGGAAATGTCTGAAGGACCGACTACAATGGAAGGTTTCAAAACAATTCCTTAATGACACAAGGAAAGCAAGACTTTGTTAGGAATTAACAAAATGTATTCACGGTCCATGTTTATGGAATTGTACCTAATCCGATCCAGGTTATAGATGAGAAAACTAGCAAATATATGACTGGCACTATTCTGTCATGGGGGTTGTTGGTGGGGTTTTTTTTTTCTTCTGCTTGCGGGGTGATATTCTGTATGACCAAGAGATGAATGATAAGTAAAAATTCAGCCCCGGCCGGCGTGGTTCAGTGGACTGCACACTGGCCTGTGAAACCAAAGGGTCGCTGGTTTGATTCCCAGTCAGGGCACATGCCTGGGTTGCAGGCCAGGTCCCCAGTAGGGGGTGAGTGAGAAGCAACCACACATTGATGCTTCTCTCCCTCCCTTTCTCCCTCCCTTGCCCTCTCTCTAAGAATAAAATAAATAAAATATTTTTAAAATAAAAAATAGAAAAAAATTAATCCAGTTGGGACCATCAATATTTTTCTCACCAGAGACTTGAAAATCTTTTTAAAAAGTTTTTCAGCATAATAAAAGTACAAGAAATAATGCACAGACTCTTATTTAGAAACATAGCCTCTTTCTGAGTTTTATGTGAACTCAAGTGAAAACTTTTATTAAAGCGCAGAAAAGTCAGATCGCATAGTACAGAGAAGCAAAAACCATTTGTTTTCAAATGAATCTCATAAAAAAATGTCTAATTTCCTCATAGATCTTCACCTGTCATCTTCAAAGACCATCAGTGAAAGTTTTATTTTCATCATCTTAAGCAGAAAATCCTTAATCATTATCAAAAGAATTTAAACTTGAGGTACCCATCTGTTGCATTTTTTCAGAGGCTCCAAACATCCTTCGGAGAGAGAAACCTTGGTTTTGAACTTCGGTTATTAAACCGTGGTCTCCTTTGTGCAATCTGCTTGGGCTGCTGTTAGATAGCAAGCATTGTAATGCCAACCTTCAGTCAAGAGCCTCTTGTCCTACAAGACACTCATTAGTCAAGGGAAAAAAATATCCTCTACACTTAAAAAATGAAAGGAGGAAATCTGTGCTGGCACAAGTGCTTTATGTTGCGTTTTTCTTTTTCATCTCTAATTCAGAGGCTCTGCAATCAGCAGAACTGCAAACTTTTCTCCTCTGCGAAATAATAAAGACACCACTTAATTATCCTCTCATGGTCATTTTGCCTGCTACGTGCAGGCTGCAAAACCCAGTAACAGCTCTGATGAAAGGTGATTCAGCGGGGCCATGACCTCCCTACACCTGGACTATTGCTTTCAGAGATGATTATATGTTTGCTGCAAGAAGGTCACCACGCAAGGCCAAAGTCACAGCCCAGGCACCCGCCCTCCTCCCAAGCAACCTCCTGGCACATCACGCAACGTAACGGGCTCCAAAGGATGGAGTGGCTTTCAAAAAGAGACCATTTCAATATTCGTGATGCTCTTAAAAGACCATTTTAAATAAACATAACAGTACAGCGAGGTTCAGACGGTGGGCCGACTTTACGAAAAGTTAACCAGCTTGTACTTGGAATCAAGGGGAGTGGCCAAAGATGGAACCGATGTTTGACAGTAATTTTCACCCTAGTAAACGAAACAACGCTTAGAGAGGAGAGAACCTGGGAAGACGCAGCCATTCTGCCCATCAATTTGTTATAAACGGCAGCATATGTCGTGTTTTATTTGGAATTCTCTGATAAATGAATGTTTATCCGGGGATCAATGGCTCTGGGTGAATGGCAGATTGCAGCAACAATTGTTTTTCTTACCCAGAGAATTATCTCAAATCAGATCTCCTTTGTTTGATGAAACCTAAATTGCAGGGGGAATATTGAAACATCCAAAGAGAAAATCCATAGATAAGCTAGCGCACGGCTCCAAGATGCATTTAGCAGAACTAATTGTCTCTATTATTCTTTTATCCGAAAAGCTACAGAGAGAATATACAAGTGACATAGCAAAATACTATATCGTTATAGGTGCCCAGATAAGGGACAGTAAGCCACTAAAATAGTGTATTTTCGTCCACTGATATTGGAGGGCTGGAGCGAATGAGACAACTGTGACAATGGCAAATCCAGCTAAAAACAACTGAATAAAGAACCGAAATTCCTTCCCTCGTCTGTGCCATATTTCTGTGAGGCCACACAAAATATGGAAGGTATCTCTTCTGTACAGTATCTGTGGCCACAAACGTACTCAGCACCCCCCTGGACCAAGGTGGTTCTCTGTTCTGTCAGTGACCACATACCCATGGCCTCGACGAACATAGTGGGAAAATTAACCACAGTTAAGAGTTCAGTCCTGCAGGGCAGACATTTACGCGTTTGAATCCTGTGTCTTCCACTCATTAGAGGTACAATCCCAGGGAGAGTCCCGAACATTTCTAGTGCCCTTTCTTCCTGATTGGCTGGCTGCAGAGCACTGAGAATAGGTAAAGTCTGCAAACCCTGGCTCTCCACCCTATTCTTGCCTCTCAGGCACTTCTCACCCCACCCCAGCATTGGCCTGTTGCCCATCCCTCCCCCCACCACTGAAACAACTGTCTTTCGGGTCACCCTCATCACTGAGCCCAGTGGCCACGGTTGCCTCCGCAGCCTCTCACCCTGTTGTCCATTCCCTGCTTCTCGTAACACAGAAGAGAAGCCCCCAGGGGAGAGAGACAGCAGGGGCCTGCATATCTTTTAGCTTTTGGAATCTGATCCCTGGCTTCCTGAGCTTGAGTTCTGTGACACTGGTGTTTATGTTCAATGTTCACTGTGAATTTCCCTTGGGGTGAAGTGGAGGGTAGGGGGGGAGCTGGAAAAACCAGTGACGCTATGCAAATGAAAGAGAGGAGTAACATTGTGTATACACACCCACCTCGATTTCTTAAACATGGAACACAGACAGGCATACAACACAGGCATCTCACTGCGACTGAGAAGCAGAGAGAAGGAGCATGAAAGTCCATGGCTTAATACGATCCATGTTTAGCCCCTGGGCAGTGGTGTTCCTAGAAGGTCTTGCAGGTCGGTTGTTGGAAAGGTTTTCTTGCATTTAGGGGAAGATAATGCAGAACGGCCCTAGGCCTGTGCTATGTCTCCGCCCCCTAAGACACTTATTTAAAATAAATACCCAACACACGGTCTCCTTGTCATAGTCTTCCATATTATGAGCTGGAGTCAGGACGAATAGCTCATGTCCCTGACTCACAGCTAAGGATGAAGTGGCCTCTTCGAAGAATCACTAAATCATACAATTCTTCTGGCAAGGGACAAATGGAGTTTGCCATTCGCCACCGGCTCAGACGGGTATCGACGGGCCGTGGACGGGAGCCTCTTCTGTTTCCACTTTGCTGGAGGCTCTTCTCGCTGCCCCGGGGAGAGGTCACTTCTTTGTCTCCCCGGCCTCTGGCAGCTCCGGGCGGAGGGACTCGGGCAGTGCCCGTGCAAATGCGCTCTGACTGTCAGCACCGCTCCGCCAAGACAAAGACTGACAAATTGCCCTCCTCACATTAATTTTCAAGTACATTTTAAAGCACATGCCTCTGATGAAGTATTTTGAACAGGGCTGTGGATGTCAAGGAGACATTAAAAATATCTCACTCGTAATTTTTGAAAATCTTCCTCATTCAAAGTTGTCGCAGCTTGACAGCTTAGCTCTGTTTTGAGTATATTCCTTTACAATGTACTACAAACTGATTGAAGAGCTGACAAATCTGACTTCACCCAAACAAGAACCTTTAAATATATCTGATGGAAAAGAATGTTTAATGAAAGCGCACATACGACGTCATCTCTAGCATCCTATTTTTAAAAAGTCAAATTACACAATTAACATCTTTATGAAAAATATGCCTCTGTCCCCCCCACCAGGAAAAATAAACTCACTCTGCTATCTGTTGAGACAAAATGCTGAAGTTATTAAAAATATCTCTGATCCAATATTCATGTATTTTTTTTTCATCTACAGAAAAGCCGGGATTTTATTTCCTGCATGCATCTTTAAACAGTATAATATGGTTAGTGTCCAACTTATCCACTCCTTTGAGTCCGGTGATTGATTCTGGCTTGTACAAACAACTCATATGAAAGACAGTAAAGCACAGAACTCGGCTAATTCCTCTGAAAAGCAACCTTATGACTATTAAATTTAAAAAAGGAAAAGAAAAGAGATTGGCAGATAGATCAAAGGAGAGAAATCGGTTGTGTAATGCAGCAGACACACAGGAGTTTAGGTCTTCGTGCCTCGAGGGTCCTCCCCAACCCTCCACAGCAAAACAAGCCTGGAAAATTCCACCGATACAGCCGAGCAAAGCAGAGAAGCTCTTCTGAAGAAACAGCCCTAAGGTTATCTCCCCAAATATTTGGGGGGAGCGTTGCTATAATACCCTCGGTTCCCTGCATCCTGTCTGCATTAAGCTTCTACCACTAATGCGGAGTACATAACAAAAAGAGAAGGATAGGGGTGTCCTCACAACCTACAACCTCCAAGGGAGAAACAGGCGCAGAACTGCCTGGAGAGTTTTGTTGGATTTGAGAACATGGCTTGCAGGTGCCCTGTTTCTCTGGGGGCAACTGAGGAGGCCTGAAGAAGCTTCTTAAAAAAAGCCAGAGTGTTCTTCAGGGGCACCACCATCCACGAGACAGGAAAGGGACAAAGAAACCGCATGCCCCGTGGCCTGGCACGTATTTAAGCAGGGTGCTCTGAGGGGGGTTCGGAGCCTCCTCCTGCTCTGGGCCCGCCAAGGGACCCCTGCCATTTCTCCTCTGGGGTGGTTCTCAGTGGCAGCTCCGTGCACAGACTCCCACCACTGGAAGCACTTCCTCTCCTCGCAGGTAGAACCTGAAACAGGCCAGAGATGGGCCTGATCTTCGTGGACCACGTTCGGTCTCGGGAAAAGGTGCATTTTCTGTTTGGCCCTTAGGGGACATGATGCGGTTCTCAAAGTGCAGTCAGTCTTCTGGCTGCTCTCTCTGCCTTTAACTGGGTTTCTCCAGATCCTTCTTTTGATGTGAGCGAGGCCCACGGGGGTCCCAGCTGTGAGCTCATGAGTTACATGAACCAGCTCCTTAGAAAGAATCCATCTTTCTGTCTGTCTGCCTGTCTGCCTGTCTATCTGCGTCCTAATGGTTTTGTTTCCCTGGAGAACTGTGACTAATACAGGGTTTTGATGGAACATTCTCTAAAGAAAATCTCACCAAATGCTCTCTTCTCAATATTCTGACCCCTTTCTATTTTGATTTGGCTGAAAGATTCCTCTCCTTTCAAGAGGCCGCATTTTTGTCTGGTTCCCTAGTTAAGGAGCATCTGTAACATCTTCTTACCTTTGCAAAATCCCACTGTGATGTCTTGTTGCAGGTGTTTCTAGGGACAGGTGACCAGAGAAGACCAGTGCTCAGAACAAGGAGACCTCAGAAAGTAGGGACCCCACCACCAGAGATAAAGATAGGGGCCCACGGCCCGAGGCAGATGCCATCATCTCTAGGGACCAAACCAGCCATTTGCCACCATGGAAATCAGCTCCAGACCAATAGCCATGACAGGTTAGTGCCAGCTCTGAAATGACTGTATCTCTATCTACAGGTAGATTGATGGTCTCCAACTAGGGGAGTCCCAGTGAGTAGGACTGGAAAGTTCATGGTTTTTTTCATGTCTTCCACTAGCGAGAAAACTAAAACAGAAACATGAGAGTAGTATCAGACCAGTTAAAGGAAACGAAGGAAGCTGCAGGTTTAGGAAGCTTCAGGTTTAGTCGCATCTAAGTCATAAAGAGAATTTTGGCCGTTATGATCTGTTTTACAGAGAAGGTTGAGTTGCTGCAGGCTGCCTGACTTTTTTTGGCTGTAATCAACCACGAGGTATGTTAAGCAGGAGTACATCACAGATTCAAACTGAATGTGGAAAAGCGTGAAACACACAAATAACCAGCACCCACAGGGGAAGAGAGGCCAAAAGAAATAAGAACTACAAATCGATCAAGACCGGGACATCTCCACTAGCCTCTTCTGCAGTGACCTGGAAGTGCCTGCATCCTTGAAGAAGACAAATTGTAAGGAAACACACACACTGTAACGTACAGTAAAAACTGAGCTTTTATGGTAATGTGTGTGTATCATATGCATAAATGCACATACTTATAAAGTATTTGTTATGCCTTCCTGGGGGAAGAGCAATAAGTCATAAAATTCATCTACTCTGCATCCAGACATTAGTTGTCCTCAGCAGGAGCACATCCTGGAAGCTGACATTTTGACCACTGCCACCTTTCAAGTCACCAAGACTAGCAGCACGGTACAAGAGTTACAAGCACGTATTCTGGAGGTTTTGAATCACAGATCTTTCGTTTCTTAGGAAGGTGATGTAGGGAAAATTACATCATCTCTCTGTGTCTCGTTTTCTTTCTTTTTTTTTTCTGTGTCTCATTTTCTAATGTGCAGAGTGGGGAACGACAGTAACTCCCTCCTACGGGCGTTACAAGGATGAACAAAGGGACTGGACGTCTATGGCACCCTCAGAACAGCGCCTGGAATATGGTGAGCTCCATGTGAAGACTCGTTCCGTAAAACTAAGATGGCAACACATATGAAGATCAAGATTATAAATATTGTTCATTGTGTGTCTTGTTTGACATGGATATTTTACATTTTTGTTGTTGTAAACCAATCAGCTCGATTCTCTTTATCACATTCAGAGGGGAGGGGGGCTATGGTGTCAATTATTGGTTTAAAGTGGCTTAAGTCAAAAGAGTCAATGTAACAACTACAATTAAAACTGAGGTCCTAGGACATTATTAGAAGGTGGGAATATCACTAAAATATAGGAATTATAAGATCGTGGAGATGTTAAATTGATATTTAAAGAGAAAAAGTTACAGGGGGAAATAGCAGCCTTTCGTAAGGAAAATACAAAAATAGAGGGGAGCTTTGAAATTCAAACTACTTTAACTTTCCACTAGCTAGGATTTTTCCCATTTAACTAAAACTTGAATTTTATATTTATTCATAAATATAAAACTTTCTATTTTATAAACTTTAAAATTGTAAATAAACCTTTAAAAACTTTATATTTTATATTTATTTATAAATATAAAACTTTCCCATTTAACTAAAACTTTCTACTAGCTAGGATTTTTCCCATTTAACTAAAGGTGAATTTTTAAAATTCTAGGTATGAGACTTCCGCCAAGATGGAGGCATAGGTGGAAACACTGCCTTCTTTCACAACCAAATTTGAATACAACAGAGGTTTGGAGAACAAAGACACAGCCAAAGGACATAAAATTGAATTATACGGAAGTCCAACAACTACAAACCATTCAACGGGGACGGTAAGAGGGGCGGAGCCAGCAGCAAGCAGGGTCGGGCAGGACAGGTCCCCCAACCTAGGCGCGCAAGCAGCCCGGACCCAGTCAGGGTGTGGGGCAGACGGACCGAGGTTGCACATTCGCGCACAGTGAGACGGACCACGCAGGCCCCAGGGGGCGAGGGCTGATGGCAGTGGCACACTCACGTGCAGTGGGATGAAACGCACGGGCCCCAGTGACGGTGGCAGCTGCCGCACCTGTGGGGGCCGTGGCGGGAAGCAGCAGACAGGACACCATTGCTCCTCTTTGTCCCCGCCCCCACATACAGCGTCACAACCCAGGGACTGAGTTGCCCTGCTCAGGTGAAGACCTAGGGCTCCGATCCTGCTACGTAACAGGCACGAACAGCCCAAAAGATGGCACAAGAAGAACTCAAAGTCCCAGAGCCAATAACTGTCAGTGACCGAGAAATTGCCAGCCTCTCAGAAGTACAATTCAAGACACTGTTTATCAGGATGCTAACAGAACTGGTTGGATATAGTCACAAATTAGAGGAACACATGAAGGCTAAACTAATTGAAATGAAGGGAGATATCCAGGAAACCAACAGCGATGGAAAGGAAACTGGGACTCAAATCAATGGAATGGACCAGAAGGAAGAACAAAACATCCCACCAGAAAGGAATGAAGAAATGACAATTCAAAAAAATGAGGAGAGGCTTAGGAACCTCCAGGACATCTTTAAACATTCCAACATCCAGATTATAGGGGTACCAGAAGGGGGAAAGAAACAGCCACAAGTGGAAAACATATTTGAACAAATAATAAAGAACTTCCCCAGTCTGGCAAAGGAAATAGACTTCCAGGAAATCCAGGAAGCTCAGAGAGTCCCAAAGAAGTTGGACCCAAGTAGGAACACACCAAGGCACATCATAATTACATTAGCCAAGACCAAAATGAAGGAGAGAATCCTAGAAGCAGCAAGGGATAAGGGGACAGTCACCTACAAAGGAGTACCCATCAGACTGTCAGCGGATTTCTCAAAAGAGACCTTACAGGCAAGAAGGGGCTGGAAAGAAGTATTCCAAGTCATGAAATCCAAAGACCTACAGCCAAGATTGCTTTATCCAGCAAAGCTTTCATTTAGAAGGGAAGGACAGATAAAGTGCTTCTCAGATAAGGTCAAGTTCAAGGAGTTCATCATCACCAAGCCCTTATTATATGAAATGCTAAAGGGACTTATATAAGAAAAAGAAGATGAAAAATATGAACAGTGAAAGGACAGCAAACACAGTTATTAACAACCACACCTAAAACAAAAGCAAACCAAGAGGACAGCTAGATCAGGAGTGGAACCATAGAAATGAAGAACACATGGAGGGTTAGCAACAGGGGAGTGGGAGGAGGAGAAGGGGGGAGAAGGCAAAGAAAATAGCATAGACAGTAGGTAGAAAATAGATAGGGGGGAGGGCAAGAATAGTGGGGGAAATATAGAATCTAAAGAACTTGAGACACGTGGTTATAAACTAAGGGGGGAGAATGGTGGGGGAGGGAGTGTGCGGGTGGACGGGAATGAAGGGGGGAATAGAACAACTGTAATGGTATAATCAATAAAATATACTTTAAAAAAATAAAATAAAATTCTAGGTATGACAAAATCAGCCAACATTTAGGCCAATCTTCCAACTACTGTAATCAATGAAAATTGATAAATTGGAATGATTCACCTGATGTACTATATTTTTAATTAAAAGTGGATCTCATCAGATATACTGTTTTTAATCACAGAAGAGTAAATGCAAACATTATTTAAGATTTTCAGAGTTGAAAAAAGGGAAAGGATGCCTAACCCTCAGCTAACCAAAAATAAAGATTTCTCATTATCCAGATTATCCCATTCTTCCGGCACTCAAGTTTACCTGAGTTTCATTACTAAGTCTTCATTTTACTTTTGCTTGTTGCTTACCACATCTACAGGTCAAAGTTTTTATGCTGGCAAAATCATTTCTACTGAATAGAAATTGATAAATGTGCTTGTTGACAAAGAAGAACTATGTCTGCAACCGATAAACCAAAAACTAGCCACTCACAGTAAAAGTCCAAGAAGTTAAGCCTAAGTCACTTAGAGCTGTTTGTGTGGAATGTGTCTGGTTTTCCATAGAAGCTAACTCAGCACAGGGAAGGAAACATAATACCATGGCTGGAAGCATTGAACGTGATGCAGAGCGCACACCTGGTTTTGGGGAGCCAGGGTCCATGGGCGTCCCCATTAGTAAGCTCTGCGGTTTCCCACAGTTACCAACATAAACATAGCCTCACATCACCGATTCCTCCTCAGGGTCACCCCTCTCTGCCTCAGACCACCCAGGACGCTAAAGAAGGAGATCCTGTGTCAGAGTTTCATCTCTGGGAGACTGAGAACTTACAGTTTTCCTTCTTGGTGCACTCTCGCTAGAGGCTGAGAATCTCTTAGACTTTTGTCTTGAGTTTCTCTCGTTGGTCCTTTGTTCAGAAAAGCCATTGTTGGCCACTCAGAAGCCTCAACCCATGCGTCCTCTTGGAGGCACATACACTCTCTCTCCTACTGCTCAAAATAGGGGCGACCTTGAGCATAAATGCTCAGAAAACATTCTTGTCTTAGTCAGGTTGGGCTGCTACAACAGAATGCCACGGACTGGGTGGGTCCCACAACTAGCATGTATTTCTCACAGTTCTGGAGGCTGAGAAGTCCAAGATCAAGGTGCTGGCAGATTGGGTTCCTAGTGAGAGCTCCCCTGCTGTGTTCTCACATCCTCCCATGCGGAGACAGAGAGAGACAGACAGACAGACAACAAGAGACAGAGACCCAGGCCGGGTATGAGCCTGGTCTCTTTTTGTAAAAGAAGAACTTAATCTTACTTCAGGGCTCCACCCTCACGACCTCATCAAAATCTCATGATCTTTCAAAGGCCCATCTCCTCTTACTGTCATTTTGGCGTCAGGATTTCAACTTAGGAATTTTGAGGGGACACAAACATTCAGATCACAAAAATGTTTCCTCCGTCCCTACCTCCCACCTCAAAAGGGCTTTCTTACACCTAGATGGCACCCACACCGTCACCCTCGCTTTGCATTACGCTCTCTGGCCTGGCAAAAGGACAGCTTTGATAACCAGCTAAGTACCGCTTTCTGATCCGTCCCTCCAGCTGATAGGATACAGAGAAAAATCAGAGATTAAAATGGGACGGAACGGCTTAAGTACAGAGATCTGTCTCTGTAATCAATAGGTGTTTGATTTTGTATAAATCCTTAATCTTGTTCCCTCCTCTGTCAAACTGGGTAACAATAAAAGCTGCTTCCCCGACTGCACTGTGAATATCAAACGAGATCCCCCTGGTCATTCATCGCTGCACTTCCTGAGGGCCTATCCTGTACAGATGTCATTCTAGCTACTTAGGGTCCCGCCCTGAAGAAGACTCAAATCTCTACATTGTCGAGCTTGTGCTCTATGTGGTGAGATGACCAAATACCTAGGTGCCCTTTGGAGGCAGATAGTGCAGGAAACTAGGTAGAGGAACAAGAATGGTGTGAAAGGCTAGGGAGTAAGAAAAAGTACTACTGAGAAGGAGGGGAGCCAAGCAAGGGTGATGGAGCAAGGCATCCCTTAGCAGACGGGTCTGAGTGGAGACCTATTGAAGTGTCAGGGCGAGCCATGCCCCTACCCCTGTGGGAGAAGAGACTTCCAGACAGAGGATAGCAAGTGTGGATTTCATGGGACAGCCACAGGCTTGGGGTCTTCAAAGAACAATCAGGAGGTCACTGTGCCTGACGGGCATGGTGGTCATTGTAACCGAGGGGACAGGTGGAGGAAATGGGACCTGAGAAGTGAGAAGAAAGGAGTGGAGGCTGGTACAGCAGAAGTGTTCAAAAGGAAGCTATCATTAACACACTCTGTCGCTGTATTATCAGTGCAGTTTAGGATTAGACAGTTTCCCTTAACACTGCCAACATTTAACTTTTCAAAAACAACAACGATACTTGCTGAACAGATTATGGCCCCATCTCTTTGCTGCAATGCGATCAGCACAGTTTGGGCTCCTCACTGACCCTAGGCTTTCAGTAAGTGGCTATTGCCTTTCCTCTCTCCAAGGTCCTGTTCATCCTAATGAAGATGCATTGTTGGCACGTGCTTCCTGCACAGCTGGGAAAAGTAGAACCAAAAGGCCCCATCCAGATGGAGGAGCTCAGTGGAACATCTGCCTCGTGTGTCTGCCGCCTCCCCACCTCCTGCCGCTGTGTTCGCTGCCAGCCACTGCAGCAGCTCAGGAGTCACGGGCCCTCCTCTTCTGGAGTTTTCCTGGAGCTTTCACAGATTATCTGCACCGTCACTCCCCAAAGCATCCTGCCATCTTTCTCAAAGCTGCACAACGAGCCTGGTGGACCTCTTAGTCCCTTAAAAAAACTGCGCTATGATTTGATCTCCAAAATGGGATCCATTATAGGACAGCCGTGCCAGTAAATTTCACATCAGCTGGCAACAGGCAGCTAACTCATTGCGTCAGTTACATGGACAGCCTCTCCGGGTCCACGTGACACTGAAGAAATGAGACCGATGTGGAGAACACCGTCATCCCTCTCCATCCCCTACCACCTCTGTCATCCAAATCCCTCTCATCTCCTGCCTGGGTTGTCACACACGCCTCCTGAAGCATCTGGTCCAAACCCCCCTAGTCTCATCACTTCCCTGGTTATTACCGACAGAAAATAGCCTCCTCACTGGCCTGTCTCCACTCCAGCCCCCTGAGCCCAGTTCATTTTCCACATGTGGGCAGGGGAAGTGACATTTTTGAAACCAAATTCTGAGTTTTATATAAACCCTTCCTATGGTTTCCCAGAGCTGCTAGGAATTATTTTTTCAAGATTGAACAGGATTCCTACTGGTACCTTTAAGGTGATGCATGGTCTAGCCGCTGCCTATGCCACATCACAAACCACTCCCCCCGTTCTTGTTCTCCCTACCTTGGCCCTGTTGGCCTCTGGTCATTGCTGTTCTGCCAACAGACCATGGTCCTTTCTGCCTTAGAGACTGCTGAATATCATGACCTCAGACTTGGAATTCTTCCTAACCGCATCTCACTTCACCTACTAAACTCTTCCCTTTCAGATCCCACTTCACGGGATGCCTGCCCTGAGCTCCCCAAACAAGACACCACTCTCTGGCCCTCCTATAAGTCCATCTGCTCTACTTTTGCATCTCTCAGAGCTTGCAATTCCATGTCACTGTGATTATTTCATTAAATACCTGCACTAGATGGTATTTACCAGGAAGCCAGGGACTTTGTTTGCTTTTCTTACCTCTTAAATCTCAGGACTGCCCTGGCTGGTGTAGCTCAGTGGACTGAGTGTGCACCATGAACCAAAGGGAATCGCCAGTTCGATTCCCAGTCAGGGCACATGCCTGGGTTGTGGGCCCAGGTCTCTAGTGGGAGCCATGTGAGAGGCAACTACACACTGATGCTTCTTTCCCTCTCTTTCTCCTTCCCTTTAAAAATAAATAAAATATGTTTTTAAAAAATCTCAGGACTTTCTGGCTCCAATGCTAGTGTTCATTCCACTGCTTTCTGGACAGACATGGCAAAGAAGAAATAGCCATTTTAACCTAAACAACTCTCAGTATAAAGACTGCTTACGTAGGTTTTCTAAACCTATGGAATTTGATTCATTTTACAAAAGAGAAATAACAGCAGCAGTATTTTCAAACGAGTTTGAGCTAAGAACTGAGCTGAGAGCTGAGACTCCCATATGTGTTTTCAGTAACACTTTGCAAAAACACTTTTATCCGCACCCTTTTCTTCTCACTGAAGACACATTCAAAAGGCTTGAGTGGAGTCATGAGAACCAGGTAAAAAGGAAAGTGGCCAATCTTCTGTGCCTGTAGGCTTACCAAATCTGTTTAGTGAAAATGAATATCTATTTGCTTCCTTCTGACAGGTCCTACTTGGGCTCCTTGGTACCAATTCCATATTTTAAGTGAACCAAAAAGGCAAAGCCTTGCTCTGTTATAACACCTCTTCCTTTGAAAAATAACCTATTTCTACAAATGTATTTAATAACAATACATTAAGCTTTTTTTAAAATCTCCTATTTGAGGCAAATGTCATGTTTGAGAGAAGAATAGAAGGCTTCCACCAATCTAGTTCAATTTTTTTTTAATATTTTTATTTATTTATTTATCTTTAGAAGGGAAGAGAAGGAGAGAGGGAGAGAAATATCAATGTATGGTTGCCTCTTGTGAGTCCCCTGCTGGGAACTGGCCTGCAACCCAGGCATGTGCCCTGACTGGGAATCGAACCGCGATCGTGTGGTTCGCAGGCTCGAGCTCAATCCACTGAACTATGCCAGCCAGGGCCCAATCTAGTTCAATTTTTAATGAAAAAATAACAACAAAGAAGAGGTGGAAAGAGGGGAAGATAGAGGAAGATAAAGTACCATTGAGAAAGTAGAATAATTAGTCATAAGTCTTAGAACTAGAGATTCTGTGTAAAATCATCCTGTTATTCTATTACCCCCCACAACGGACCACTAAATTTAAGGATTTAAAGCACAGAAAATATTTGATATTCAGTCATCATCATGTCAAAACCTATCCAAATATAGGCAACAACTTTATTTTTTAAAAAACGAACATAATATTTATTGATCATCTACTATATGCCAGGCAGTGGGATTTGTGAGTAAATAAAATGCAAGATCTCAGTGTCTATAAAATTTAGATATTAGTAAATAATCAATAAGCAATAACTATAATCACCACATTGTACGATTTTCTGAAAGATGACAAATGCTATGAAGAGAAATCAGGGAGAATGGGGGGCTGCGATTTAAAACAAGGTGGAGAGAGTAGGCCTCGTTAGGACTGCGTCATTGAAGCAAAGTTTGGAGAAGGTAAGAGCTCGCTATGTGAATGTTTAGTTCGGGCAGGGAAGTGCATTTCAGCTAGATGTTGAGACCGAACTAAAGGAAGAGCAAAGCCCTGTGTGTGGCTGAGGCGGAGTGAGAGGGGCAGGGAGATGCAGGGGAAGACTTTGGAGAAGCACTTAGGGGCAGGATTATGTGTTTTCATTTCCCTGTTGGCTAATGATGCTGAACATCCTTTCAGCGCCATTTGTTTTCTTTAGGGAAGCGTCCGTCCCGGTCTTTGCCAATGTTGAAATTAGTTCGCTTGTTTCTTTACCACCAGGTTGTGAGGGGGTTTATATATTTTGGATACGAGTCCTTTGTTGGGCGTGCGGTTTGTCAGTGTTTTCTCCTGGGCTGTAGCTTGTCTTTTTGTTCTCTAAATAATATACTTTGCAGGGCAGAGGTATCTAATTTTGATAAATTCCACTTTTTCAGCTTCTTTTATGGATCCTGCTTTTGGAGTTCCATGAAAAACATTGGACGTAACCCCAGGTCATGAAGATTTTCTTCTAAAAGCTTAATAATTTTTTTAATGAGATTTGTAATTTATTATGAGTTGATTCTCATACAAGGTGTAAGGAGGAGACTTGGGCTCATGTTTTGCAAATGGGTTCGTATGCATCCAACACTATTTGCTGAAATCACTATACTTTCTCCATCGAACTGCTTATGCACCTTTGTGAAAATCAAACAGCAACCAAACAATGGAATATTATCTAGGAACAAAAGGAAATGAGCTATAAAGTCACAAAATGCACAGATAAATCCTATATGCCAGTCTAAAAGGCTTCATACTGTTTGATTGCATTTAGAAGGCATCCCATACGAGGGGAAACTACGGAGACAGTAAACAAGCAGGTGGTTCCCAGGGGTCCCGCAGGAAGAGGCTGGCCAACTAAAGCACAGGGGATGTTTTTAGGGAGGTAAAACTACCCTGTATGATATACAACTGCTGATAAATGATACTACGTACCTATCAAAACCCATTCAACTCTGCAGCATCTTACAATGGACCTTAATGCATATTAACCTTTTAAAATGACTTGGGACGCCATGGACTCCCCGGATGGAAAGACGAATGTGACGATAATTTAACTGCACCACACACGAAGGAAACAAGCCCACTCGCAGTGGCGAGGGGAAGGGTGCTGAGCTAAATAACTTTGGAAACTAGTGGAATTTGTAAAAGGAAAGGTTAAGAACGTTACTTAAACACCGTGTTCAATCACGTCTCCTTTTGGCTAAGACCAAGTGCAAACACTATGCTCTAGCTGATCAAACTTTCAATTTGCTTGTTTCTTCCTTAAATTGTAGATGATAATGCCTACAACATGGAGCTGATATTCATGTTTTGCACATAAATGTAATATACAATTTATATGTATTTGTTGGCTATTAACAATATAAAACAATTATTAGGGGACAAAAGTTGTACAAATGAATTAGAGGAACATTGAAATCCACCTCATTAGATGGCAATATTTGTATTACGATTGTAAGGGTTCCGGGGAAGAACCTTTTAAAACATGGCTTCCCACAACATTTAGAATAAAGTTGTCCACAATTAGACATGTGGCATTTATTTATTTAAAAACATAATCACGTCCAAAAAAAAATGAATCACCACTGAAACTTCAAAATCTTTATAAATAAGTAGGCAATTATCCCATCAGTCTGAAACATCCAATATATTTCTCTGAGGACCAGTCGCCTAAACTAAACCCCACAATGAAGCTACTGTATTCATATTATTTAGGTCCTCAGGTGGATTATCTGCAGGCCAAGAACATGCTAGCCTCAAACATTTCTTTTACTTGTTTTTAAAAGAAAAAACAAACTAAGAGTAACCTTCCCCGAAGACAAATAATCAGCCTGTGTACTTTCCAAACTCCCCTGTTCTATTAGCATAGAGTTTAGCAGCAAATGGGGAGGGGAATTTTATTTTCCTTTGAAGGACTTCAGGTGAGCTGGCCTAAACACTATATCCCACAAAGACTTGCTGAAGCCCTTCCCTCGAAAGCCCCAAAACACTCCACTCAGCACTGGGAAGACGTCCTCTGCACAGAAGTGATCTCCTAAATCTTGAGCTCTGAGAGCCTCAGGAAAGAGCAGGCAGGGATGAGGAGAGGGAAACAACAAGAAGAGAAGGATTCCAGTTGTGGGGGGAAGAGCATTCGATGGAGCCAACGCACTCAGCCACGATTTATGCGATAACCAAGTACTAACTCCCCAGTTAAGAGCATGCTTCAGACGCAGCACTGCCGCCAAATTACCATAAATTAAGCTCAGGCAAAAATAAGGCCATAAAACGGACATTTTGCAGTGGCTATTGACTGTGGTATTCAGTTTGCATTAAATCTTGTGAAACATTGTTACTTTGTCAACGGAGTTAGTAATTGGTGCCTTCCTGGGAGGGAAATATATAATGCTTTAAACTCTCTATATATTACTCACCACAATTAAAGTCACTCGCAGTAAGGAGCTGCTGTCTATATGCATCAGACTAATTATTTTGTGCTTTTTTACTAAGAAAATGGGACATTGCTGCCGGTGGGCAAATCCTGATCATACATTAGATCACACTTCCTAGCAATTTTTGATGAAAACTACAGGTGGAGACAGATTATAATGGGAACATCTAATTGAAATTCATCTCCATTTTGCTTCAGAGAGAAGACATGCTGTTTGAGCCCTGAAACATATTCAATTTCATTCAAATTGGATGCAGGGTTGTTTTTTTTTTTCAGGCAAAACGAAATTCAAAAAATATATATTTTTAAAGGATCCTGGGAGAGAGGAGTTCCAGGAATATTGACCATCCGAGTTGATGAGGCTACTGCTTCCCAAGGTAGCAACAGAGAACTGAATTCGTACTAAAGGTCATGGTCTTTGTTAGACCATATTCCACTGACATTGAGTAAGTCCAAGGCTTCACAGAGACCATGAGAGACACGGCTCAGTCCTGCAATAAATTTACCTAACATTCCCCAGGCAGGTCCCCTCCTCAGTGTGTGGGTCCTCACTGTCTCCAACCTCCCTCCTCCTTGTCCTACTCTGGCTCCATCTTTTGGGGCAGAACACAGAGATTTTCCAGAGAGACCTGGAGTAGAAAGTGCCCTCCTTGCTGGGCCACACATGCAAACACACACATTCTAACAACATTTATTTATATTCATAGCTATATACATATACACATTCATGTATTGTATGTGTGTGCTTATTTTCTGTACATATATATAACAGACACACACACACACACACACACCTATACAGCCCCTTCCTTGACGATAAACAAAAACACCTCCCAGGGGCAGTAAGACTGACAAAATGCTTAGCAAAGCATCAGGGAAGAACTCAATAAAAATATGACTTAAAACAGAACATCTCAGAGTTATTTTTGCGAAATGCTAGACAATGCAATTCTTAAGAACAACTGACGCACTCATTAGTCCACTCATTCATTTAACCAACATTGCAGAGGACCAGCTATGGGCCACGCACTGAAATAGGTACCAGAGATACGGCAGTGAACACAACGGTCTCAGCCTTCAAGGTTTCCTCCTCGTGGGGAAGAGGCAAACGGTAGAGTGTGTCAGATGGTGATATGAGGAACCACACACGGGGCAGTGGAAGGAGTGCTGCTGGGTGCTCTGTATAGGGTGGTCAGGGATGGCCTCTCTTCTGGGGTGGCATTTCAAGAGATGTGCATGAAAGGGTGCATCAGCCAGGCAGATGACCAGAGGAAGCGCGTCCTAGGGGGAAGGAACGGCAAAGGCCCAGAAGCAGGAGCCCGCTGCAGCTGGGATACAATGAGAAGGGGAGAGTGGAAGGAGATGCGGTCAAAGAGCTAGCAGAGGAGAAGCTCACGGTCTGCCTCATACACTTTGGTAATGGCTTTGGCTTTTACTCTGAGATGGGAGCCACGGAAGGGTTTTGAACAGAGGCGCTCCATGAGCTGACCTCTTGCAAGGCTTTTTCTCCCTGCTGTGTAGACAAAAGATGGCGGGGAGAAAGGGAGAGAGGCCAAGCACAGCAGTTAGTTAGGAGGTAACTACACCAATCCGGGGAGAGATGCTGGGGACTTGAACCACAGCGCAGCCTGATTCTAGACATACTTTGAAAATAGACACCACAAGAGTTGCAGACAGATTCATGTGGAGCACAGGATAAAAAGAAATCAAAGTTTACTCTGAGGTTGCCACCTGAGCAACTGGAAGAATTGAGCAGCAGGTGAAATGCCTGGGACACTGTAGGTGTTAAGGACGCCAGCAGTCGGTCACATAGAATTCCCTTGTCGCGAGACCAATGACTGTCCTCTTCACCTAGCACAGGTGGCCCAATGAACAGCTGTAATGGAAGACTCTCCATTGCTGGTTTGAGTTGTTGGTTTCTAACCCGAAGGAGGATTCTAAATGCCAAGAACTTCTTCAAGGGCATGGGGAGGTAGAGTCCTCATAACGATCAATCACATCCCTACAGATCAATCTCCAGGGATTTCATGAACCATTTCCACAGTTTCTGTTAGCGCTGTGTTTTAAGATGTGCTCTAATCTTCACAGGCAACATACTTACACCAAAAGCAATCCAACCTTTCTCATATGGAGTTATAACTGCCAAGGGCTATGAATAATATGCTTTAAATACATGAAAGAAATGCAACCAAAACAAAGCAACACAGATGAATGCAATTGCTTAGGAGGTATAGCAATGTGGTTTCTTTAAGAAGATGCATTTAGACGCGTCAACATGAAGACCTTACGGGTTACAATAAGGAAAGGGTAAATAAATTCATAGAACATAAAATGAGACGTCTATAATTACTTAATTGGGGAGAGTAGAATAACCTACAGGCATCTTGCTAAATTTAAAGTTGATCACCTGGTAGACAACTACAATCTTCCAAAATCTGTCCCTTGCGGCTCTTTTCAGAGACCAAATATGAGCTGGCCCAAGAACCATGGGCGCAGGACACAGTACATCTGGAGATGTCACCCTTGCTCTTTGCAAGTTTCTATGTCACTATGATGAAATTGTAGAGGCGACTTTACACCGAGAAAAGCAGCATGTCTATAGCACAAAACATGTCCATATATTTGCTACCCACAAAGTGGCACGCAGATGTGCAGCCAGAAAATGGGATGCGTATCAGCATGTGCTAGGTGGGCTCTATCTGCTGGGCCCATCCTCCAGCCTTCTCCAGCCTATTCTGTGCCTTAGGACTCTGACTTCTACAGACAGCATCGTCCAGACTCCCTGGCCCTTTGTCTTTGGCCAATGGGCAGCACCAGACAGAGTCCAGAGAGCAAAAGGAGAGCCAGGCTTTCCTTTTTACTGGACTACGGTTTGACGATGGCTGACTACCGTTCCTTTCCAGGGGCCTTTTACCCCTACGAGTCTTACCAGGTTCTGATCATTACCCTCTCCCCTTGCATCTGTTTCCCACGATTGTTAGATGTGGGGGCCTCACCATCTCTTAATAATGTCCCATAAACTTGCCTACACCTTTGTAAATAAGCCATTATTAAAATATCTTTAATAACCCTTTTGAGTTTACTATTTCCTGCTCCCAAGCTGATACACAGTGACCTTGAAACTTGCTTCGTGATCATTTGTAGAAAAATAGATTCCCAGATCCTACCTGAGACTGAACAAAGCAGAATCTCTATATCTGGAACTCAAGAACATGTAATTTTCATAAATAACCCAGGTGATTCTGGGAGAGCCAACCTGGCAAGCATCCCCAGACCGGCATCTGCAAACCGCTGCAGTCCAGACCCTGCGGTGCCAACATGAAGCACCGAAAACACGATGCCTCCAGCACACACTTCCCTCTCGCACCAGAGCAACCAATACTCAGCCAAAGCCGAGGACACCCAAAGCTGAGAAACGCAAGCCTACGGACGTTAGCAATAGACGCTCCTGAGCACATTAAGTAAACGCTCAACTACCCCCTTCGAGTGGGATTAGACCCTCAACTGAAAATCACTTTTCAACCACTTTTCCAGGAAATGAAATTCATATCCACCTCCATCTGGTGCCCAAATTAACAAAGTGGAAAATGCCAACCCGCTTAGGCCTGTCCAGCTTTAGCGCAAAGTGGGCTTCAGGCCACCCAGTGTCTCTCAGCCTTGCGGACAGGAGGCTCGTGTGGGCCCAAAGACCAGGAGCCTCTGCTAGGACCAGCAGATAAACAGAAGCAAGAGCCCAACCTGCCGCAGTCTCTGAGGGTCTACTCCCCATTCCGAAGCTCAAGGCGTCGAGAGATGGGCTAAGCTGACCATCTGTTCTTCTCTCTGATAATGTGTAATTAAGTAATTTATTTACTCAGCTCTCGAACCCCCTCCTCTCGCCTCCCATTAGTCAGGGATGATTATGCCAGACCCAGCTGTAGGCAGCATATTGCGCACTCGGGCGAGCGCCGTGCTACAAAGCACGGCGCTAGCCTCCTAGCGACAGCCTCCTCTCACACCCAACCGTAGGAGGGACTGAGGGAGGCTCGCTGCTCCCCTGGCTTTGCTTTCTTTCCCAGCGATTAGACAACACTTTCCCACGGTGCAAGAAACCATTTACTGTGCGTATTTAATTCATTCGTTCAAAGATGAATCTACCCACATCCTGTGATCACTTCCACCAGGCTGACTTACGGGCTGGGCGGCACCAGTGGATTTTCCCATGAGGCAGATTTCAGCTGAGATATAAACAAACACACGTACACAGGGCCTGGCACATGGCTACAGAGGGAGGGGACCGATTCCCTAAGCCTCTGGCCAAACCGAGAGTAGACACTCAGATTACATTTAGCATATGGAACACTTTCTACATTCCACCTAACAGGCTGCAGATTATGTGTGCTTGTGTGTTTGTGGTGGCCTGACCAACAAATAGTTTCCTTTTTCTGACAGCGACTTTTTAACAGTTTTTAAAGGAGAACCCTCGCTCCTTTATCTATGTCCTTGTAGTTTCAGTGGGGCTGGCCCGAATCAAGATTGGCCTGATGAGCTTGGCCAGCTGAATGAATGCAAGTTCTAGAAATTATTGAAAATATTGCAAAACCGGAGCCTTTCCCTCTGAGGTGTAAGAAGATAACACAATTGCCTGGATGGATGGATGGTGGCCATCTTGCCAGTTTACCTTTAGCTTGCTGAATAAAATCAATTAAAAAAAAAAAACTAAACTAAGACCTTAGAGGACCAAGTCCTGACCAACTGAGTTACCATTTGACTGTCTCGACCCGGCTGAAGCTACTCACATTCCTGGTCTTCCCTATTTTATGGTCCCATAAATTCCTGTCATTGCTAAGCCTCTCAGTTATTTTTTGACACTTGAAAAAAATAAGAATTTTGATTAATATACTTTCACATTTTCTTTTCTTTCTTTTTTTTAAAGAATAGGCATTTTTATGACTCTTGAGGGGTTTTTATTATTTTTTTATTTATTTTTAGAGAGAAGGGAAGGGAAGGAGAAAGAGTGGGAGAGAAGAATCAATGTGTGGTTGCCTCTCATGTGTTCCCTACTAGGGACCTGGCCTGCAACCCAGGCATGTGCCCTGGCTGGGAATCGAACCAGCGATACTTTGCTTCACAGGCCCGTGCTCAATCCAATGAGCTATACCAGCCAGGGCGAGGGTTTATTTATTTTTTTAAAGATTTTATTTATTTATTTATCTTTAGAGGGGAAGGAGAGAGGGAGAGAAACATCAATGTACGGTTGCCTTTTGTGCGTCCCCTGCAGGGAACCGGCCTGCAACCCAGGCATGTGCCCTGACTGGGAATCGAACTGCGATCCTCTGGTTTGCAGGCTTGTGCTCAATCCACTGAGCTACACCAGCCAGGGCTACTTTCACATTTTCAATGTGATAGATCACTGTAAAACCTCAACAACCATTCGGGCATGAATAGGCTAAATTCACCTGACCTTAGTACATTCCCTTTTTTTAAACAGATTGTACAATTGGGATGTAAGCAGATATAAACCACAGTGCAAAATGAAATTCAAAGCTGTAATTTCCAAGCCATAGATTCTTAAGTGGAGGAAAAGGGTTAAAGATTATTATAGTAAAAAAAAAATTTTTAAGATTATTATAGTAAAACCTAATGGCCAAGGATACCAGTAGTTTTCCAAACTAAACACACTCTCACCGTAGGACCTACCGTCATGCTCACTGATATCCACCCAAAGGGAAAGAAAACTTAGGTCCTCCCAAAGGCCCACACACGGATGTTTATAGCAACTTTATTCATAATTGCCAAAAGTATTCAGCATCAAAAGAAATGAGCTATCGAGACACGAAGAGACACAGAGGAACCTTAAATGCATAGTACTACATGAAAGAAGCCAAGCTAAAGAGGATACCTTCTATATAATTCCTACTCTATGACATTTTGGATAAGGCAAAACTATGCAGACAGTAAAAAGATCAGTGGTTTCCATGGATTAGAGTGGGCAGGGAAGGACGACTCAGCACAGTGCAGAAGATGTTTAGGACAGTAAAATACTATGTGTGATATCATAACTATTGATACATGTTACTATACATATGTTCCCATAAAATGTTTCCATAAAATGTCAAGAGTGAACCCCTGAGGGAAACCACAAACTTTGGGTGATTATGATATGTCAATGTAGATTCCCGCCTTGTAATAAGTGTCCCACCCTAGCAGGGGCATTTACAATGAGGAGGCTGTGCATGTGTTGGGACCAGGGGTGGGTATAGGAAATCTCTGTACCTCTCTCTAATGTGGCTGTGAACCTTAAACTGCTTTTAAGAGTGAACTCTTGGCCCTGGTTGGGTAGCTCAACTGGTTGGAGCATCATTCTGATGTGTCAGGGTTCGATCCCCAGTCAGGGCACATGCAGGAAGCAACCAATGAATGCATGAATAAATGGAACAATAGATCAATGTTTCTCTCTCTCTCTCTCTCTCCCTCTCTCTCACTGTCTCTTTCTTCCTCTCTCAAAAATCAATTTAAAAATTAAAAATGAAGCCTTAATGTAAACAATTATAATAAAGGTTACCAGCCAAGGGGGAAATGATGAAATAGGATAAGTGTCTTGGCAGACATGAAAACAAAACGCATTGAGTACACTGAGATCACATGTGATCGGGCAAGGTTTACTTCATGGCTTTGTTTAACCTTCACGGTACTTTCCCCTGTGTTAGCACCTCCCCTCCTTCACTTCCATCTGCACCAATACAATGCTGGGGGTGGAAACTAAAGTTAGGGCTTTACTTAAGGAACTGACAGATCCCATTTCACAGATGTACTGGCTGTACACCAGCCGTGTTCTCTACAAAGAGAAACAGCAGCTAAGATGTCATATCTAGCTGTGGAATAACATTAAGAAGACTCCACCTTAGATCTGAGTGTGGGGGGGTGGACAATTTTTAAGAACAATCTCACTTGTCTGGTGGGACTAACACTTTATCTCCAACACAAATGTGCTATTAGGTGAATATAAACTAACTGATACAAATCTATCTGCTGAGCTGTTGGGAAATTCCAACCTTTATAAGTTGGAAAGTGCCGAACCAGCAACCTTTTAGAAAAGAGTATCCATCTTTTTTTTTTTTAGCTGTTTCTGGGGAATTGCATATAAAGTATTCTGAAAATGTTTTCCTTATTTTTCCAGGATCTGTTTAGCCAGCTTGATACGAGCCTGCCTAGGACAGATACTGTCAGAGCTTGAAGTGTTTTCAGAATGGTATTCACAGTAAAAATGTTTTCCAATATGGTATTTGAACATCAAAACCAAAACAACCCTCGAGGAGTTTAGGGGGAAAAAAAGCATTCTCTAATTTTTTAGTCCTTATAAAATGTCTAAAGGGATTTATTTTCTCTACCAACATTCCTATCGCTTAATGATTTGACAGTTCTTTCTGAAAAATGTCTTTAAGAGATTTACATTTAGAAGAACCAGACAAAACATTGTGATTGACTACAGTAAGCCACAAAGTGACATATTCTGATTGATTTTGGACAGGAAAGAAATAACCATATGCTAAATGTTTCCATCTTCTTACGGATGGAAAGAGTAATTATTGGTCAGGTCCCAGAGGTTTCAGAAATGGTTAAGCACCCAAGCTTCAGTTTCTAGTTAAGTCTTTGAGTCTTTCTTCTGATGATTAATTCAGCTTTGCAGAAGATACTCTTGTGGCAACTTCCTTCGAATAAGAAGTCAATGACAAAACCTCAACTTATCTTATTGAGCTTATATTTTGACACAACTGTCAAAAGACAGCTTAATTTTTCTAAAGATTAATTTATATGTGATAAATCCAAGGAAGATTACTAAAGGGTGGTTTAGAATGCTTGGAGTATATCCCTAATCTTTGGAGGCCGTTACAAACTGAATGTTTGTGAGCTTTCAGATTCACAGGTTGAAGCCCTACCCCACAATATGATGGGTTTTAGAGATGGGGTCTTTGGGAGGTACTCAGATTTAGATAAGGGCATAAGGGTGGGGCCCTCATGATAGGATGATTGTCCATGTAATTAGAGACACCAGAGGCCAACCGTCTCCCCACCCCGAAAGCAAGCACAGAAGAAAGGCCATAGTAAAAAGGTACCATATTTGGCTGTGTGTAATGTGCGCCCATATTGCTGTGCGCATTATACACAGGATTCTTATACCCATTATTATACCCATGGTATGTCATCCTTATACCCATGTATCATGTGCATCCTTATTTTTTCCTCAAAAGTTTGGGTGAAAAGCTGTGCATTATCTTTGGCTAAATGCAGTAACTATCTGTACGCTAGGAAAGTCTCACCACAACCTGACCGTGCCGGCACCCTGGTCTCAGGGGTCCAGCATCTGGAACTATGAGAAAATAAAGTCCTGTTGCTTTAAGCCACCAGGGCTACGGTATTCTGTTACGGTAGCACAAGCTGACTAATACAAGGACCATATCCAAAAAAAGTACCATGCTCTAACATCCTTTAGCAGGTAGTTTTTGGGGTGTGCCTACTTCCCTAGTGCTGCAAATGGACCCCTCCACCCACTGGGCATTGATGGACTCACTCTCCTGCCCGCCTACAGGGAGACACCTGGTGAACCTCGCTACTCCCAGCCATACTGAAGGCTGAGGCAAGAGGAGAAATCGATAGTGAGCCTTCCTTTGTTTAAATTTTTGCATTTTGTTCATCATGGGATTTTTTTGCATTAATTTTTATTTTTTTAAATATCACATTGAAGTATTCTTTTCCTGGATTATTGATATTTTTAGGTAGCACGTTATATTTTCTACCTGAGGTTTCACTCACCCTACCCTGTTCCATCTGTGCTGACAAAGCTGGGTGCTTCCTGAATTTGGAACACAGTCTGGGAAACACTGGTCAAGGGATCTTAAACTGGTAGCTCAGGGCCCCCAGACTCTGGCTATGTTCACTTTGGCCATCAACGTTATTCCATTTGAATGCTTTTAGGCAAGAAATGTACTCTATACGGCCAGCGTCCCATCACTCCACATTCATTAAAATGTGGCCCAGCCCCGGAAGGTCTTTGGGCCTGACTCTGGTCTCCTGGGTGGGACTGGTCACTGAGGTTGAGAAGGTGTAACCTGGAACCCCGCGAAGCCTCCAGACTCCGAAAGATGCAACTACATCCAGAAAGTGCAACTGCAGCCAGAAGAAGTGAATCGGATGTGCAGAGAGAAACCACATAGAAATCACTAGGGACAGAACAGGGAAGCTTGACTACGTTGACTTTGAACTTCCTCTTCCTGTCACCGAAGAGCAGATCTCATTCTACTTTTGGTCTGAATGAAACAGCCACGGCCCGTCTCAGTAACCCACTCCCCTCTCCACCTTCCTGAACTGGGCTCCTGATACCTGGAAACAAATAATTCTAAACAAGTTTCCTCTGCAGGAAAAAACCATTGCCCTTCCTTACCTTCTATTTACTATAAAATGAGGAGGTAAGCAAGTAAGTTCCATCTCGCGCGGAGTCCCTGCACTGTCCAAACAGGAGTCATTTGAAAGGAGCAAAGATCTTCCCATTCTACAGTCTTTGTTGTGCTGTTCTGAACCCCAGCTACACCTCGGATACACTCAGCACTTGCAAACTAGTGAGCACAGAGAGGCTGGAGGAAGACAGTCTCCGGGAGCCATGAAGAATGCTGCCCAGGTTCGTGCTGTGACTTACTGTTCAGAATCAGTTTTAAATGGGAAACAACACGCCCATTCGAATAAAATAAAAATAAAGCACCAGGAAGGAAACCCAAGTTTGATTCCAAGCAAAACTGAAGACTTCAGCCTTTGCACAGAAAATCTAATTCCGCCAAAATTTAGTACATTTTACATTTAATTTTGCTCTGATTTGTGGCTGAGTCTCCTGGGTGCCAGTGGTATGCAGAAAACCATTAACTCTGTGGAGGCAATTGTTCGTTTTTATAATAAAAAATGCATACTGCTTATACCATTATTGCTTAGGAAATTAGGAAGTGCGGCTTCTAGTGCCCTGTGTGTGGAATACTGTAGCAAACCACTTAACTTGCAATAATAGAGTATTGACTGGGTACAGTGATCTGTGAGACACAGCCACAGTCAGATTAAGCTGCCATCACACTGTGCCCGATAGAGCCTCACTTATAATACCTTTATTCTCCACCTTCACCAAAAAATTCCAAGCAGATTAGCTGCAAAAAGGGCCTCAGAGGCTCTTCCTGTAAAGTATATACTATTTTCCTCTTTTTCACTGTGTTTTCAAATACTTAATTAAAATACTGACTTCTTTTCTCCTCCTGCCTAGAAAATCTTTAGGACTTTGCAATACTGCGCCCAAGATTTAAGAGCTATCTGAATTCAGAGGAGGTGTTGCTGAAGCTAATTTCATGTTTATCAACATAATCACCATCCCAAAAGCTTGGGTTATCATTTGCAGGTCTTCAGAGTAGAACAGAATAAATTTAAGAGCTTTAAAATGCCTTTGAAGTGAGCTATGTTAGCCGGAGGTGTCAAAGCCTAGAGGTGCACACACTTTGCAGGATGTAGGCTGCCATCGGTCCCCTTTCCCTCTCCGTCTCCCTTTCTTTCTCCCACTGCCCTCTTCCCTCTCTCCTCTTCCTCCCCTTCCTCCCCATCCCCCTCCTCTCCTTCTCCTCCTGCTCCTCTTCCTCCTTCTCCTTCTTCCACTTCCTCCACTTCCTCTTCTTCCACTTTTTCTTCTTCCTTCACCGTCTTTCTTCTTCTTCTCCTCCTTCTCCCTCTCTCTCTCTCTCTCTCTCTCTCTCTCTCACACACACACAAACACACACACACACACACACACACAATCATCCACACATGGACTTGTCATTATTTCCTAATTAATCTGCGGAAGTGATCAGGCATAACACACAGTGACAGGAAATATCTTCTGGTCCTGACACCAGGCTTTAATGACCCTGGGGACATTTAGCCAGAGGCCTTTCCTTTGCATCCCAATGCTAGAACCTGTTAGCACTGTGAACAGATGCTAAGCATTTGAGACCCAGGAACCTACATTATAAGAGAGAAGAGACAGAACCCAGGAAAATGCTTCCCCTGTCACAGGCCACAGGAGCAAGAAGTGGGTATAACTCTGGAAATAAATAGACAAAAACAGCAGGCTCCCAAAATACTTTCCCCTGTTTATCCTTATCGGTATTCCCACTATGATTTGACTCATTCTCTACCTGCCATAATTACAAAACGATGAAACTTTGGAACACATTGTTGGGGAACAGCTCTTGATGGGCCTCTCACATTCCTGGAAGTTTTCTGCAAGGAAAAGGGTTGCCAGTGTTTTCCTCGGCTATCTTCTCAACGATGTTTGAACAGCAAACAGCCTTGGAAGATATAGTGTTCCCCTCTGGGGCGGAGGACAAGATTTATTTCCTGACCGGTGTAAGAAAGACATCATCACCCTCTGAGGCAAAGTCGAGTCAGGTTTGCTCTCAGCCCCTTAAACATTGGGGTTTTCTAAACTCAGGGTTCTTCAACTGTGACACAAAACCACTGCAGGCAGGGTAGTCCCCAAGGGACCCTCTGCATCACCCTATAGACTTGGGGGACAAGGGGAACCAATGTGGTCCTGAAGCTCCTGCCGAGCCGTGAATGATGAAGTCCTTTGCCTCTCCCCAGGGGCCTCACATTTCAGCATTCACCAAACTTAATGAAATAACCTGTAACTTGAATATAACCAGTTCTTCCCTTCTAGGCATAACAAGTTGCTGGACTCCCGAATTTCAATGGTTTAAGTGGTCTCAAAATACTCCCCAGTCACTATTACTCCCAAGGGAACGCCCACGAACCAATGTGGCAACTAGGTCCCCACACGAAACAGCCTTGTTCTCCCTCTCCTGTGACAACTGCCTCCACAGGTGTTTTGAGGTCCCTTCGGCAACCGCTGACCACATCCACCTTATTAGTGCCAGTGTGCCTGCAAGATGACAATCCCAAAGGTGACCAGGCAGTGCTTAGAAGCTTCCATTCTGTGCCATGCCCTGACACTGAGACCCTGAAGCCTCACTACTTGGACACAGAGTCCCTAAAGACCGGCATAAGAAAGAAAAATGACAGCAACTTTCAACTGTTGTCCCACTAACTAATGAACTCAAGCCCATTCCATTGTATAAGACAAGAAAGACAAAACAACCACCTCAAGATTTTTGCCTTTCCTCCTCCTTGAAACCTTTATTGTAATCAAACTCCCCCTTCCAATTCAAAGTAACAACCCAAAGCTCTTATGTCAAAGGATAAGGACAGGCTGGGGCAAGTGTCTAACCCCTCCATTCATCCTGTTAATAGTCCTATTGCACGACCCTTAAGTCTACAAGGATATCTGCCAACCAAGGAGCAAAGAACTACACCAAAGAAAATGGAACATTGGTAAGACAAAGAGAAAAAAACAGAAGCCAAAAAAGTGATGAAAAGAAATGGACTAGCCCTGGCTGGTGTAGCTCAGTGGATTGAGCGTGGGCCTGCGAACCACACGATCGCGGTTCGATTCCCAGTCAGGGCACATGCCTGGGTTGCAGGCCAGTTCCTGGCAGGGGACTCACAAGAGGCAACCATACATTGATACTTCTCTCCTTCCCTTCCCCTCTAAAGATAAATAAATGAAATTTTTAAANAACTCCCCCTTCCAATTCAAACTGACAACCCAAAGCTCTTATGTCAAAGGATAAGGACAGACTGGGGTAAGGGTCTAGCCCCTCCATTCATCCTGTTAATAGTCCTATTGCACGTCCCTTATGTCTACAAGGATATCTGCCAACCAAGGAGCAGAGAACTACACCAAAGAAAATGGAACACTCGTAAGACAAAGAGAAAAAAACAGAAGCCAAAAAAGTGATGAAAAGAAATGGACTAGACTTTAAATATAATATGAGAAGTATGAACTTCTGAAAGTGCATACTTCTCGGCAGAAAGGACAAATTTGTCAAGGTCAAGTTCCCAGCAGAAAGGACAAGATTGCCAAGGTCATTTCCAACCTTGAACACCTCTGTTTAGGGCAATAATTCTTTGCACACGTACCCCAGGCTCTGAACTTCATCATACGTTTATCTAGATGTGTTTGTACATTCAAACAGGCTCACTGATCATTATAAAGAGCGAGCAGTAGAGGCAAAACATGGGGGGACTAAAGTAATTGCTGCTCAGTAGGAAGCAAACCAAAATCTGAGTCTGTCATTTCTCTGTCTTCGTCTTCCAAAAAAGAAGAAAATGTGGACTTGCAAGGGATCAAGAAAACCATCTGGATCAGGACGCCTCCCAAATTCCACACTCCGCCCTGCCATCCAAAGAAGGATTTAGAAGTGCTTTCCCTAACCCACTAACTGAACTGTGTCTGCCAATTTCTCCTAGAACTTGGCTTTTCTTAACAAGCCATTCCACTGCCTTTATCCCTTTTGTTCTTTGTAACGAAAATAAAAGAAACTGGATGAATTGTCCACAATCACCGGGGATATCATGGAGGTAAGAGGTGGGTCATAAATTGTATAAAAATGCGGGGCTGGGGGGGGGGCGGCGCTTTTCTGAGAAAAATCCACAAATAAAAAACACCATCTAGAAAGCTGACAGTTTTATAAATTTGCCCATAAAACAGTAATGCTCAAATTTTTTACCAGCTTTGAAATTGTTTAGCTTTGACAGAAATGACCCAAGTAGCAGGGCCTGTGATAAATACGTAAAACATAGCCAGGAGCAATTTCTGCCGGCAGATCAAAGGCACTAAGTTGCTTCGGGAGAGGACTGAGCTGGCTTCTAACACAACTGAGCAGTGATTTCCTGGACGGAGGTCTTCAGGCAGGCCTCCGGAGCTCTCCACTGCCTTGGCCCACTTCCAGAACTCCAAGTTTGATTCTACTTTCGTCACTGAGACAATCTCCAGACTACCCAGAGTTTGAAAAGGTCTAAAGCTAAGCCAATTTCCACTGACCCTGAAAGAGAAGTTTTGGGGAAATATCTCAACCCTGTGCAACAGAGACTCTCCCAAGACCGACTCTACTCCCGGAAAGTAAGTTAAACTATTATGGAAATGCTCGGTGCGCTGCAGGATCATGCATCATGGGATCAGCGGCACACGTTTGGTGGGGGCCAATCTCAGGTTCAAACACGCACTCTGCCATTACTGCCCCCAGCGACCCTAATTAGGAAAGTTCTAAGATATTCCTTACGCCCAATTTCTGTACCTCTAAAATAGGGATAATAATACTTCTGTGTATGTCCTTTATAAAACACAAAAATGGTGATCAACCATAATAACATATGAAATAGAACCCAGCTACGCAGCAGAATTGTCACAGATTTCAAAACGCCTGCCCCCGCAGAAAGGAAGCACCACCATAGAATAACAACTGCTTCGATAGCCCGTGAGGGACAAAAATCCCTGCCGCAGAAAAAACAGGGATTAGAGAAGAAAACAATTATTCGTTGCCTCTCCTTCTGGAGGTATTGGTTTTACTTCTCCAACCTCTGGAAATGTTGAGGCTTTAACTCCTTCAGTGAACGAGAGCTGCCAGGCAATGGAAAAGGACACTCGGAACAGCAGCGATGAGCCATGCAATCAGCACCAGATGAGAAGCCCTAAGACCTCGCCCCGACTAGACATGCCTGGAGGACTCTCCTCACCTCTCTGAGACCCTCAAACCCTCAGTTGTAACATGAGAGATTGGAATAGCATAGGTTCTAGAAGGTCCCCTGGAGCTGATGAAAAGCATTCTAATTTTCCATGATTCTATCGTGCTAAATCAAACACGCAGATGATCGAAAGAAGATTGCAAGCCAAGTTACCTTTTCCCTGGAGAAATTAAGCTTGCATTCCAGGAAGCTCATGCCTTGTTTGGCAATGAATGTCCAGATCCACTGGGCTGGACATCCAGGTGACCTGCATTTCTGTATAAATGCTTCCACTGGTGCCAAGGGCTGCGTGCGGCCTGAAACTGGAAAAAAGGAAAGATTAAACTGAAGGCACAAACACCTGCCTCAAAGCCTGTAGGGAGCTCTAACCATTCCGACAGGCCAGTTGCAGTAATTGTCCTGTCTTATCCAATAAACCAGCTATTCAGCCACTGAGAGGTTGATGCCTCTTGTCAGTTGACTGTAATCCCAACACCTCCCTTGCCCATATATGTTTTATTTGCGTTGCACCTGTCCCATCCCAGGACGGGAGAGACCAATTAACACATAGAGATTAGCGCATATGCCGCCTAAATCTGGCAAATGGTTGTTCTCCACGAAATCAAAAGACCGTGTGAAGGAAGGCCAGATGACCACGTAGGTGTGGGAGGGTCGAACGCAATGACATTGAGAATATGAGACATACAGAGATAGATCTAAAAGAAGCGGGTTTTGTTAGTTGCCTTGTCTATTGCTCCTGGTGGATGAAGAACTTGGAGAGTGCATATTCAGACAAAGGAAGGCATTCCATGTTAGACCCTGGGTAGCGGAAATAGCAGCAAAGGAACGGGATCACGTGGCTGGGCTTCAATCACTACAGCAATTGCTGGGGCATCTGGACATTAGCATTTGGGTACCACCTCATGTGGGCTATTCAAACACAAACCACAGATACAGACAAGGTCATTGCTATGACTGTTGCATCATCCTGATTTGCCCCCCTGACGATATTAGTTAGGAAAATGCTAACTGCTCTTTAAAATAAAATGAACTCTTAGCATTCGATGAACATGCTCCTGGTGAGCAGGCCACTCCCCTCCACGTGGAGATTTAGAGAACCAGGACCCTCCCATCCTCTCATTGGGTCTATCCTGGAATCTCCTGTGTCATCCAGGTAAGAGGGGAAAGGAAGGTAGAAGAGGTGTAGGCTGTTACAACTCTGGCCTAGGAAATAATACTTCAGCTCCTTTACAAGAATGGTTACATGGCCACTTTCAGAGGCAAGGAAGGCCAGAATATGCAACCCCTAAATGGGCAATGTTCCCCCAAAGTTGAACATGTACCAGGGAAGGCATAACACCAAATTTTGCTGAAGATCCAGTCTCTTCTATGAGAACATGTTCTCTTGTATAAGTTGTGCCTACTTAACAGCTGTTTTTTTTTTAATTTGTTGGGATGACACGGGTTAATAAAATTACACAGGTTTCAAGTGTACAATTCTCTAACACACTATCTGTATATTGTACTGTGCGTTTACCACCTCACGTCAAGTCTCCTTCCACCACCATTTATTCCCCTTTGACCCTGTCTTACCTTCCCTCCACCCACCCCTTTCCCCTGACAATCAGCAAACTGCTGTCTTCGTCCATCAGTCATTCTTTTTCCTTCCTTTGCTTAATCCCTTTGCTCTTCTCATCCAGCCCCCAAACCCCTCCCATCTGAGAGCTGCCAGTTTGGGCAGTATTTATTGTACAACAGCTAAGATTCAGAAGCGGCCCAAGTGACCATGAGTAGATAAGGGGATTAAAAAAGCTGTGGTACATTTACGCAATGGAGTACTACTCGGGCATAAAAAAAGAAGGGAATCTTCCTCTTTGTGACAACATCAACGGACCTAGAGAGTATTATGCTAAATGAAATAAGCCAGTCAGAGAAAGACAAATATCATATAATTTCACTTATATCTGAAATCTAATGAACAAAATAAACTAACTTAGGAGCTGTTTTTAGATCCCAGTTATTTTAACTTGTACTTTACCACTGACTACACACGAGTTAAGTGGTTCATCGCATCTTCCTAATTTCTTATAGTCAATCCCTTTACATGCTTATCACACTAACTTTCTTTCTCAAGGCATTGGAGGAGACCCAACCAGACAAGAAAGATGCCTCATAGGTGTACTATTAGGAGCAGGAATAGAGTACCATTGCCTTTCTCATGGAGGAAGAGAAACTACCGAATCTTCCTCATTTTTTGGCCACTGCTTCAAAGATTTACACCCAGGCTGGTGACAGGCAGTTGACAGTGTCTAACTCTGCCTGAGGAACCTGGGTCACGGTGTGCGTATGAAACCAGCTTTCCCGTCAGCGTCAGCAGCTGCTTCGTACTCAGGCCAAGCTCAGGGTCATGACTCAGGGCTATGGGAGAGGAGCATGGATGACAGTCAGATGCTGTCATCAAAGAAAATAGTCAGAAGGCAGGAGGGGGAAGGAAACAGATGTATTTAAAATGCCTTCCTCAGCATATCAGTGAAAATCTCAAACTCCTCCTTTGCTTACATTTTTAGTCCAACAGAGATGGCTGTACTACTGGGGAACAAATGACCATAGACTCATAAATGGAAAAACAAAACAAAAAGCCCAAAACCTTGTCATTTATAAGAACGGCACTGAAGGGAGAAGGAGTGTAGCCACAGCCAGGGGACCATCCCTCCCCAGTCCCTTAACATGTGAAACAACGTTTTCCCTGTTGTCCCTGCGCATAGCTAAGTCCCACTGACACCTGCTTTATGGGCAGCAGGTAGATGCAGCTCATGTCACCCAAGGAGGGAGGGTGAGAGCATGTGACATTCAGCAGAGGAGCAACAGGCAGACTATAACATCATAAGTTAGCAAACTTCAAAAAACCTATTTAAAAATTCTAACACGCGTGTTGATGAGATAACAACATTTGTGCCATAAAGCACAGACCCTATGAGCCGCGGTTCTTGTCCAGGGGTTAAATCGTTGAGGATCTGAGCTTAGATGTTTAACTTCCACCATACAGGATGTATAATTTCCCTCGATTATGGAGAGTCTGCTTTTCCAGTCAGCATCCACCAAAAGCAGCAACAGAAAACGCCTCTTAGCACAATTCTGCTGACTTATGATCTCGGCTTTGCCGGCTCTCATCTGCTTCTAGGCACAGCTGTTTCAAACCGAACAGAGCTTTCTACAAACGGAGCCAGGCTGGCCCCAGACCAAGAGAGCCCAGAGCAGAGCAGTGAGGGAAATCAGTATTTCCTAGCAGGAGCCCAGAATTTGGACCATCACCTGCAATTTCAGATACCTGTGATCTTACATGGCTCGCTCTTGGCTGAAATGCACTGCCTACAGCAGTTCTTAGAGAGACGTTACGGCAACCCAGTTCCCTGGGTCCTTGCAAATTTCTCTGAGCCTGCCAAGAAGATGAGCGAATGGAAGGATAATACAGAAGGTTGTGGCAGGCACAGCACCTCCCCTGTCGCTGCTCAGCCTCAAGGAGAAAACGGCACCCAGGTGGATAATCACAGGATGAGAATCTGTTTGATTTTTTTTTTCTTTGCAATAGAGTTTAACCAGTGCAAAGTTTCTATTTAAAAAACAAACAAACAACTAAATATCTGTAGGATACTGGGATGAGAGTAGAACTTCAAAAACAACAAGTCCCCAGCAAGAGCAGGACCTTTGGGAAACTAAGAATCACACACCCTATAGTGCAACGCTTCCCGTGGGACCTGAGAGAAAATCTCACGGTATCAGCTGCCTCCGCTCAGGGGCCCAGGCTGATGCCTACCAACCACTATAGTCCTGCACCTTCCAGGCTTCCTAAGGCCAGCATTTGATTCATGTGGCCCAGTATAAACTGCAGTGTTTAAGAACAAAGGCTTTGGATTAAGTCTACCTTGTTTTATGTCATGGCTTCACCCATTTACTGTATAACTGTCACCAAGGTAGCTAATTTCTATTAAGCCTAATTCACACACAGAAGCAAAAGAGCTAAAGATATATAGTTTTAAAGTTAATCATGATTATCTGTAGGCAGAAGGATTAAGCATTAAATTATTTTTATTTAATTTTCTATTTAGTTTATCTGCATTATCTAAAACATTTTTATAATTGAGCCTATATTATTTTTGCAATAAAAACATATTCTACAATCATAAACTTAACAGAGAAAACATACATGAAATAATAGTTTTAATAGAGTAATTCTTGCTGAATCCAAACAGTAGTTAGATCCCAACTAAATATGGTTAAAAAAATGCCAAAAGTCCATTTAAAATAAGTGGATGGGTTTAACCCTAAATAAAGAGAAACAAAGTCAGAGCAAGATATAGCAAACAAAAATACCCCATCTTCCACTTGGTCACTTAATCTCATTCCTCCAGGCCAGGGCTGGCATGGTAACCGGTCTCCTGACAGCCCCAGATGCCCACTGTCCCAGACTCTGTGCTCTTATCCAGATGTATGCCTCCCAGGTTTACCACAAAACTGTCCTTCTGAAAGATTCCAGCAGAACCACACATTCCGTCGGAACTGGTTTAAACAAGTTATTGCAGCCCAAAAGGGGTATTGCTTTCAAAGTGTTAGCCTGTTCCAAGAACCCTGTTGAGATTCTTGGCTTGTTCCCCTACACCCCTGACACAGACCTCTGCTGATCCAGGCAAGCCCAGCTTCATGGTGGCTGAGCACTGATGGTGCGTGAAATCTTTCACGGGTTTGTAGATTTCTCACAGAACTGAGAAATCTACAAGCCCGTGCAGTCCAGAGAAGACCAATGAACTACAGAACAAGCCCCGAAGAAGAGAATCGGGTACAGTGGGAGAGCCCTGGCCGAGACAGTAAATCTTGTGGCTGGAAGAAAATTCACTGAAGTGCTGGCGAAAAATTGCAGTGNTTGTTCCCCTACACCCCTGACACAGACCTCTGCTGATCCAGGCAAGCCCGGCTTCATGGTGGCTGAGCACGGATGGTGCGTCAGCCAACCTGCTCGTGAAGGAACTTCTGGAGGATGGAAAACACATGCCATGAGATGGACATTGAACTCCCACAGAACTGAGAAATCTACAAGCCCGTGCAGTCCAGAGAAGACCAATGAACTACAGAACAAGCCCCGAAGAAGAGAATCGGGTACAGTGGGAGAGCCCTGGCCGAGACAGTAAATCTTGTGGCTGGAAGAAAATTCACTGAAGTGCTGGCGAAAAATTGCAGTGGTCCCTGATTTCAAAGCGATTTCAATATATTTTGAATGACAAGCCTCAAATACACCATTCTAAATAAAATAAAAAATAAACCCGAAAAGATAACCTGAGTGAGCATGGGAACATGAGCTATGCATGGAACTCTTAGCACCCAGCAGTCACGCTGCTCACGTGCCCGTGGGGAGCTACACAGCCGGGAGTCGCTCCATCCTTCCGCCCCGCACAGCTGTAGAGCCATGGATCCTGTAGCCCTAACTGAATTATCTAGCCAGATACTTACATCAGCTACTAAATGTGAATTATCAGCTGTTTTCATTTATGCTGAAGAAATCCAATTCAACTATTAATCCAATCCATCAAGATGCCATTCACAAATATGAGCAAGAACTCCAAAATACCAAAACTTGGGAAAACTAACAAGAGAATGAGACGCTGGGCTGAAAACAGAAATAACCAATCCCACGTAAACAGGGCTTATGAACAATATTTAATAGAAATGTGTGCATATATATATATAATATCATCACGAGATTCGACAGGATGCTACAGCTATAGAAGAACAGTGTGAGAAGCAGTGATCACAGTCTGCAAAATAAAAACATGATTGCTAAGATTTTTAGAAAACTAAGTAAATCAACCAAATACCAAAATGGACATCAGCTGAATTTTAACAAGCTGAAAATCTATCGAATGGACAAAGAGAGAGAAATCTTCACAACAGAAGGGATAGCTATCAATGGGAGACAGATCTTAGAAAGCCCATACCTGTCTACGGTGCATTCCAGAAAAAGAATAAAAAAAACACAGAGAGGGCCCTGGCTGGGGTAGCTCAGTGGATTGAGCATGGGCCTGTGAAGCCAAGAGTTGCCAGTTCAATTCCCAGTCAGGGCACATGCCTGGGTTGCAAGCCAGGTCCCCAGTAGGGGACACATGAGAGGCAACCACACATTGATATTTCTCTCCCACTCTTTCTCCTCCCCTTCCCCTTCTCTAAAAATAAATAAATAAAATATTTTTTAAAAAAAGAAAAACACAGAGAGGAAACATAAAATGAAACAAATAAACATCTACTTTTCTTAAAGAAGTTTTCTATAGCACATGGCCCACTGTGGGACAGACAGGTAGCTGTCTGTCAATCATTCTCCCTTTCTTCTTTTACTAGAACCCTGGAGATTTTTAGCTGATTATAGAAGACCAGGCGGAATAATTGCACATTCTTTCTTGTACTACGATCCTGTGACAACCTCCTGACCAATTACCTATGGAATGGGTTGATAGGTGTAATTGTGGGCCATGCTCTTGAAGAAAAGCAGGATGCCTTCCACATTTCCTCTCCCCTCCCCATTGGCTGGTATGCAAATGTGATGGAAAAGGTGTCTTAGACCAATTCTGAGCGAACGAAAACATGCTCATTTGTTCACTCACTGTCGATGACTGCTTTGTCGCTCCAGTGGCAGAGTTAACTGGTTGGTCCATAAAATCTAGTATGTTTCCTATTTGGATAGTGACAGGATAAGTTTGCCAACCTCTGGTTAAAATTTTAAAGAGACTGATGACACAGTGTTGATGATATAAAGCAACTGGAATTCTCAGGCAGGGCCATTTGGAGTGGAAAGTGTTACCAGCACTTTCTAAAGCTCCTAGGAACACAGTTTTACTAAAGTGAAACATACAGCTGTCTGGTTACCCAGCAATTCCATGTCTATGCATATTTCCAAGATGAATGTGTATATAGATCCACAAAAAGACATGTTCAAGACTGCTCAGAGCAGTTATATTTATTATAAGCCAGAATGGATAAACAAATGATGACATATTGGTGCACTGAAAAACTACACTACTCTAACACCCAACTATGAATGAAACCCCAAAGCCTATTGAAAGAAAGACACAAAAGAGAATTCCCTGTAAGAATTCCCTGTATTTCATTTACATGAAGGTCAACCAAAGGGAAAATTAATTTACGATGATAAAATCCAGCATGGCTGATATCTGTGGAGAACAGGTAATGACTGGAAAGGACATGAGAAACCCTTTTTTAGGTGCTGGAAAAGTTCCATAACTTGGTCCTAGCTATGGTTACAAATGTGCATTTGTAAAAATTCATCGAGCTACGCACTCAAAGTTTGTGTACTTTACTGGATATATAACAATGTTTTTAAAAAGCTGAAGAGGGCCCTGGCCGGGGTGGCTCAGTTGGTCAGAGCTTCATCCCATGGACTGAGATGTTGCAGTTTCGATTTCCAGTCAGGGCACATACTCAGGTTGCAGGTTCCGTTGTGGGTTCAGTTGCCGGTCAGGGTGCTGACGAAAAGGCAACCAACGAATGCTTCTCTTACACCGCTGTTCCTCTCTCTCCCCTCCTCTCCCTTCCCCTCTCTTGGACTTTAAAAAAGAAAAAGAAAAAAGAAAAAGGGGTAAGCAAAAAAAAATCAATATATCTTGTAGTTAATACAGAATAATTGTTCTTGATGTAATTTTGACCAAGCAACAGATCATAGGATTAAATATATTTCCTGAAAACGTAAGACTTAAAAGTGTAACAGACTAGAATCACAGACAAGCATTTCTAAATCATGAATGAAAATAAATCAGCTACAGTAATATTAAACAAATATTACAATGTTTAGCAAAAAGGCACCAGAAGTGCACACAGTATGAGCCCATTAATATAAAATTGTTTTAAAAACACACAGATTGAAGGTATGTATATTAGGAACGCATGCTTAGGTAGTGAAACTGCGCAGGAAAACAGGGAAGTGAGTCTTACTGAGGAGAGTAAGCACCTTAGGCAATAATGCAAAGGGCTGTGATGAGGAAGTAATGGGGAAGGGCTTCTGACATGTTAGTGAGGTTCTTTCTGGATCCACAGCATGGCTATGCTCATGGTCACATTACTGCTCTGCTCAACTGCAGAGTTGAGCATACGTTTTAAGCATTTCTCTCAACATATGCTTTATTTCACAGAGCAAAAGGTTTTCAATGAAGTAAAAATACAGAGGATTTGAATAACAATGAGGTGAATTCGCTATTTATGGCATGTGTTCTTTCTTCAAATACAAGTTTGAATATAAAACATATAGATTCAATATAGTAAATACACATGAATATAATACATATAATGCATATTTATACACATACACATATTGTGTGTGTGTGTACCAAACAGGAAAGATGCATTCTTTTCAAATGTCCACAAAACCTTTTTCTTAATAAAGATTTTATGTATTTATCTTTAGAGAGGAAGGGAAGGAGAGAAGGAGAGAAACATCAATGTATGGTTGCCTCTCGTGAGTTCCCTGCTGGGAACTGGCCTGCAACCCAGGCATGTACCCTGACTGGGAATCGAACCGCAATCATGTGGTTCGCAGGCCTGTGCTCAATCCACTGAGCTACACCAGCCAGGGCTACAAAACCTCTTTGGAAAAACCCATCATATACTAGGTCAGGGATGATTTCGTCATTGCTGCAGATCAGTGATGGCTTGTAGTCTCCCATGCTTTTATTTTCCAGGATGGAATTTGTGTGTGGGGGGTTATTCTATCATTTCATACTGGGTATACAGCAGGGGCAGGGAAGATAACTCACCTTTCTGTTCCTGTGCTGAAAAGTGCAAGGAATCACACCCTTCCACACTGGGTATAGAAACAGTACATGGCCCAGAAAGCATGGACTTTGACCTGGAAGCAGTAGCTGAATGTGATTCTGGATCGTCTTTCTCAGAGAATGGCACGAGAATAAAGGCAGCCTTAGGTATCTGGTAGCCAAAGAAACAAACGAGGTCAAAAATGGCCAACAGATCACCAAAAATCTGTGCTGCCCTTCCCCCAGAGTGTGGAGTTTTCTCAGAGAAGTGGCTGGTCCCCGCCTCCCGGGGTGATGGAATTTTTGACTTACCATTAGATGCCGTCATGTGACTTAGTTCTAAGACCATTATTTCCAGACCTGATGTATCAAGACCTCCCACACAGTTCTCCATTCCTCTTCTTGTCACATTTCAGCGGGCTAGAATGGAGGTAATTCTCCAGGGTGACTTTAAAAACTGTTTGTTAAAAAGAGCAAAGCCTCCAACAGCCCAGGTCCCTGAATAACTACTGTGTTAAGAAACCTACGGTATATGAGCCATCTTTCATTTGGGGCCTGTTGGTTAGAACTGTGAGCCTACACTAACTAATGCAGGAAATAACAATAGTAGCTGACCCACAGTGTGGCTGTGGAAATTAAATAAAACCATGAAAGAGAAACAGCACAGTCTTTGTACATCCTAAGTGTCCAGTGTGTGTTACCTTAGTAAGTACCTGGGAAATGATGACGAGGACCTTCGAGTCTTCAAAATGATTAAGCTGCAAGAGATGAGCTCTTGAAAATGAGGGAGAGTGATTGATGACAGGCTACTCAGTCCATTTCTTCCAGTTAATCACCCCTTCATCCAAACAGTCCTCCGGACTCGGGCACAGGAGTAGCGCAGTAGGCAGCTGAAGCACAACCGAGCAATAAAGCTGGGAAACAAACTCACTATGCTAACCATCTGGGCGCTGATGGACCAGCTGGAGACTCTGGGATGGGTCCCTACCATCAGTGAAGGGAAAGGAAGAAGTCATATGTGATTCGGGGTGCAAAGATCAAGTCATCCCTGCTTTTTCTCCCCCTGCTTTGCAGCAAGCACATGTGCACGCACACACACACACACACACACACACACTTGAGGGATTGCTGCACTGCAGAGTATTAGCGATTTTATTGATGAGCCTCTCAAATCATCACTAAAACAAAATAAGCCACTCACTTCACAGCTGGAATCAAATGGCGTGCTGACAGTCTTCTCGCCCCTCTCGGATGATAAATGAGCCTTCCCCTCCTCACTTGGGTCCTTGACCCAAATTCGGAGTTATTCCAGTGACCCAGGCGGACCTTGGAGAGGGGAAAAAGCCACACTCACAAATGCCTAATGAAGCTTGTCTCAACTATTCGTGTGGCACCCTGTCATTCTAACTATAATTGATTTGCTGCGGGTTTTTCTTTTCATTATCAGCCCAGCAGACGAAAATACCTAACAGAAATTAAACACATCTTTCTCTCCCCCCTCCCATTTCACCAGCCCTGTTATTCCGTGTTTATTCTAAACTTTCCATAAACTTCCCATTCTTTTCTATCTCGGAATTAGGCCAATAAGTGTCCGGCCTTTAAGACGGTCTTCAGTAAAAGGATCCTAGAATCATGTAAAGGGAATTTTTTGTCCCCTCCACAATCTTTTTTAGTAAGGCACAAATTTCAATTGATTGAAAGGGGGTCTCCTGTACCCTGTTTAAAAACGGTTTGGAAGCCACACCAAAGCTTAGCGGGATGAATATCACGATCAAATAGCAGTGTCCACACAGACAGGGGAGGGTGTCCATGAATTTGTCCTCTGTAGAAGTCAAGGTTAGAAGGATACATAGAAAATTCCGGAAGGCAAGGGATCCAACCAAATATATAGAAATAGGTACAGATACAGATATAGACATAAATATAGATAGTCATATAGATACTATAAACCTCCGTCTTTTAAAGAAGATAACACAACCACATTTCAGAGCACGTCGCCTGAAACTGTGTGTACTGGGTTGTTTCCTACAACCATCTACTTGAAACCCCTCACGTTGCAAAACACAGAGATGAAACTGAACAACGCACACAGGGAACAAGAGGAAAAGAACGCTCAGAAGTGAGGGCCTGAGGTTTCTACGTTCCTTTCTCAGAGCCAGACTCCCTGAGAGAGCCAGGAGCCCGAGATTCCACGGGAAGCCCCATGCTCTGCGGCTGCCTGGATGTCTTTCTTCAATGGAAAGGTGTGTGTTAACAGCCTGTAGTCACAAGACTCCATTATTTCCAGGACATAACGTCTCAGAAGGACTCCCAGCTACCCGGAGGCTGCAGAGAGTTCCATTTAAGCACCACCTTTGTGAGGCGGGAACACCTGACCCAGGATGAAAGTGGAGGAGCCGGCCCTGGGGAGGGAGGGCTTGCTCACTTTCAAGTTCCTGAACTTTTCTCGGGCCGCGGAGGTCCAAACCACAGAACCAAGGAGACGGGAAAGGAAAGCAACAAAAGGAGCTACAAATCAAAAGAGCCCTCTCCACTGAGCAGCTCCTGCTGTTATGATTTCATTAACCACCAGCAACGGCTGAATGGAGAGCGGCGCCTGGCCCCTCGAACAAAGTCAACACCCTGGATTGAGGAGTGTGTACAACTTGCAAGGAGTGGGCTGGCTGCTGGCTAAATTCTCCAGTTCGTTTCAGTCTCCTTCCTTGCTTTTTTCTCTGTAAGGTTGGCATCCAGGGGTTTGCTTTGTCCTGTGACTACTAGGTGCCTTTGGGATAAGGAGGAACACCCTAAAGACCTCTATCTTTATGATATGAGCATGCGTCCCCTGAGAACGGTCCCTTAATTGGGACCTTTCTTTACCCACCGACCACACCAGTCCTCTTTTTCTCTCCTCTGGGTCCCACTGCGTCACTAATTTCTTTACCGGTATTCATGTTAGTGAAAGCTCTCTGGGTTGTATAAAACGAATCTGGGTTGCACCTCACTTTCAGCTAAGGAGAAGAAACTTCTGGGAATCATGAAACTGGGTAAGTTCACAAAAATAAAGCAAGACCCGGGTTTTGAAGTGCCCAAGGCTTAAATAATGGTGGATGGGGGCGTAATCTCTTTTATTTCAAATACTAATTCGGTATTAACATGAATATTGATTGAGAATGACAAAAATCAAAGCAAACTAAATTTCTGAATGTTGACAAATGTAACAAATACCACAAAAAATACGGAATTTTTTCAAATTAACTGGCCGATTAACACTTCTCTAATAACTTTGTGCGACCCTTTAATCCCCCCTCCGAAGGATGATAATTTCGTGACTGGAATTTTCTCTAAGAGAATGAAAAAATAGTTCAGTTCTTCTTCTAGCCAGTGGGTAGAAATTCATTACTGACACTGGGATGCAGAAAACATGCAATATCACACACAGGTGTGTTCACTGCCTGTAGGACTGACACGTGTCCTCATGCTATTAAGACAGGAACTCTGACAAATTCTGACTTGCATTATTCCCAACAGAAGAAAAGATATGTGGCATATGTAAATTTTCGAAACTGCATAATCAGATCTATTCTTCAGTACTTCCATGTTGACTAGGCATCAATAAAAATGGAATCCCCATCTCGTAATTTTGTGTTGCTGATTATTTAAAGGCACAAAATTTTTCCAAACCTCCCTTCTCCTCCACTTCCCAGACACATCTGAGACTAGAAGCTATACAGTACGTTCGTGTATTAACCTGGTCATACTTTTCCATTCTGTCTCCCTACCAGGAAATTGATGACAGATGGAGAGGAAGGGAGACAAGGTGCAGATTGGAAGCAGACAGCAGCCTGGAGACTCGTGAAGCCATCAGGGCAGAGGGTGGCCGTGATTTAGACTAAGGTGGTAGTGGTAGAGACAGGTAGTAAGCAAACTCAGACCTATTCGAGTGGTAGAACTGCTGTGATTGGCTAATTAGATACGGGAGGCAAGAAAAAGAAGTTGAGGGAAATGCCAAGTAGACAAAATGACCATTTTCACATAGAATTATTCTGAGTGCTAATTGAATGAATGTTTGTAATTGTTCCTAGCAGGATGCCTGGAACATAACCAGAGCTCAATAAACATTAGTTGAATCTGAGCCTTGTTTATATTACTCAAAAAGAGAGAGAGAGAGAAACAAATGAGAAGAATGAGTCATATGGGAGCCCCTGTATTGTTACTGTCTTGACTGTTAATGAGGACAACAAACATTCCTGAACATTTCTCTCACTGGCCACTACATGTCTGTAACGACAAGCTAGGAGAACAAACGCAGCCAACAATTAAAATAAGATATCATCGAAATAGAATGTAGAGGACTAACTGGTTGGCTCTGGTGTCATCCTGAAAACCAAAAGGTCACCAGTTTGATTCCCAGTCAGCAGACCTGCCTGGGTTGCGGGCCAGGTCCCCAGCTGGGGACACACAAGAGGCAACCAATTGATATCACTCTAGCATGTCGATGTTTCTCTGCCTATCTTCCTCGTTTTTAAAAATAAACAAATAAAATCTTTTTATAAAAAGAATGTAGAGCATACTCTTATATTTATCTAAATAAACAAACTGTCATATTTTAGATGATCAGGTTGGGCCCTGGCTGGTGTGGCTCAGTATACTGAGCACTGGCCCATGAACCAAAGGGTCGCCGGTTCAATTCCCAGTCAGGGCACATGCCTGGGTTGTGGGCCAGGTCCCCAGTGGCAGGTGTGTGAGAGGCAATCACATATTGATGTTCTTCTCCCTCTCTTTCTCCTTCCCTTCCCCTTTGCTAAAAATAAATAAATAAAATCTTTAAAAAAAATGGTCAGATTTGTACAATTGTGGACCTACCAAAGATTAATTCTCATAAAACATGCTGGGGATTTTGAGTTATCAACCAGAGTGATCCAACCCACAACCCTAAACATCCTTTCTAATTCTAGGGTTAGCCAGCTTAGAAATTATACCTTGTGATGCATGATTTTAAATTTGAGAAATTATTATCATTTCAAATCTGTACATTAAATTAAACATTAACAATTACATTATGTCATTGCACAATTTGTTTAAATTTGCAAAAAATAAGGTCCTATTATACTAGAAATATCAACATAGGTTATATCTATTCAGTAAATTTCTGAGTGTTTCTTCTTTGTTATCTGTATTTTGTAAAAATTTTTGCAATAAATGCTGATTATTTTGAATAAGAGGAAAATACATATTTTTTAAAATTCAGAAAAAGAGGCTAAGAAAAGCTCAAGTGGAAATATTCCTTGGCAATGCTTCAGCAATAATAACCACTTAGTAAATGTAAACAAAGTTGACCATAAAATTTTAATTAACCAGAATAATTGGGGATCAGTAATGTTTAGAACATTCTAGTGGTTCAGCATGATATATATTTTAGTTATTTACATATATTAACATCATCTTTGGTCCCTGCGTCCCTCTTTTCTCCCTAATTCTTCCCTTTCCTACTTTCTTCTCCCAAGAATATAGCATAATTCATCAAGAATCTCCAATATGCCACGTGCAAGCCTTTATACTTAGCATTTAGAACATGGAGGCTAAAAAAAGTCCCAGGGCTTATGTTCTGATAGGAGAGATTTAAGTCAGTATTTACTACAAAATTAGAAAATGTCCTTAAAGAATGTGGCAAATGTACCAAACACTAATTCTGATAAAGCATGCTGGCTCATATAATACTTCTCCCAATTCCCTTGCCTTTTCCCTTTCCTTCCTCTGCTGTGGAGACTACAGACATACAAACCCACTTTTCCAGAGACACCGGCAACTCAGGGTAGCCATGTGACACAGGCATGACCAATGAGAAGTAAGCAGGTGTCTTCTGGGACTTTCTGGGAAACGCTACCCCTGCCTGCTCGTCCCTGCCCGGAAGGCAAGCATAACAGTTAAAGTGGCAGCAGCCATCTTGGGACAAGAGAAAAAAGTTGAGAGAATAACAGAGACTTTACCCTCCAATCTTTGTGCCGCTGATCTAATACCAAATATCACACACCTTCAGACATTTTTGCACACGAAAAAAAAACCTTTTGTATTCATGCCTATGACAAGTGCAGCAATCTGCTGCACTACCAGATCCATTCATAAGGAAGTCCTACCAGATCCATTCATTAGCCCCTTCCTAAAGTGGCTTAGTATCTCCAACTAAATATTTATTGCCTTGTGTTTCTAAACTAGCTTATTCCCCGATCCCACAATTTGGGGAAATACTAGTTAACTAATGGCTCTGTAAAATTAAAAATATTTACAAAAAATTATATTAGGCCATGGCTGGTGTAGCTCAGTGGATTGAGCACCGGACTATGAAGCAAAGGGTCGCTAGTTCGATTCCCAGTCAGGGCACATGCCTGGGCTATGGGCCAGGTCCCCAGTAGGGGACACATGAGAGGCAACCGCACATTGATCTTTCTCTCCCTCTCTTTCTCCTTTCCTTCCCCTCTCTCTAAAAATAAATAAATAAAAATCTTTTTAAAAATTATATTAGGCTTTTAGGCCCAATGCAAAAATTAATACATTATGCATTCGTAGAACAATGAAGTATAAAATGGCAAGTGAAATAAATAAAATAAAATGAAAAGCCTGAAGAGTATCGTAAACACTGACTGGTGGGTGAGGCCCATAGAGTCAGTAGTCTTCACTTTTAAGAAGCCCTGTGCTGTCCACAATCTGGTGTCAACCAATCAGCTTTGCCATATTAGAGGAAAAGACCACTAAGTCCTGACTTCAAGGCTTTTTTCTTTTTTCTTTCTTTTCTTAAATATATTATTATTTTTTTTTTTAAAGATTTTATTTATTTATTTATTTTTAGAGGAGAGGGAGAGAAACATCAATGTATGGTTGCCTTTTGTGCATCACCTGCTGGTAGTTAGCCTGCAAGGAACCGGTTTGCAACCCAGGCATGTGCCCTGACTGGGAATCGAACCTCGATCGTCTGGTTNCATGGCTGGTGTAGCTCAGTGGATTGAGCACCGGACTATGAAGCAAAGGGTCGCTAGTTCGATTCCCAGTCAGGGCACATGCCTGGGTTGTGGGCCAGGTCCCCAGCAGGGGACACATGAGAGGCAACCGCACATTGATGTTTCTCTCCCTCTCTTTCTCCTTCCCTTCCCCTCTCTCTAAAAATAAATAAATAAAAATCTTTTAAAAAATTATATTAGGCTTTTAGGCCCAATGCAAAAATTAATACATTATGCATTCGTAGAACAATGAAGTATAAAATGGCAAATGAAATAAATAAAATAAAATGAAAAGCCTGAAGAGTATCGTAAACACTGACTGGTGGGTGAGGCCCGTAGAGTCAGTAGTCTTCACTTTTAAGAAGCCCTGTGCTGTCCACGATCTGGTGTCAACCAATCAGCTTTGCCATATTAGAGGAAAAGACCACTAAGTCCTGACTTCAAGGCTTTTTTTCTTTCTTTCTTTTCTTAAATATATTATTATTATTGATTATGCCATTACAGTTGTTCTATTTCCCCCCCTTCATTCCCCTCCGCCCTGCTCACCCCCTCCCCCACCCTTCCCCCCTTTAGTTTATGACCACGTGTCTCAAGTTCTTTAGGTTCTATATTTCCCCTACTATTCTTGCCCTCCTCCTGTCTATTTTTACCTACCATCTATGCTACTTATTCTCTGTACCTTCTCCCCACTTCTCCTCCTCCCACTTCCCAGTTGCTAACCCTCCATGTGTTCTTCATTTCTATGGTTCTGCTCCTGATCTAGCTGTCCTCTTAGTTTGCTTTTGTTATAGGTGTGGTTGTTAATAACTGTGAGTTTGCTGTCCTTTCACTGTTCATATTTTTAATCTTTTTCTTATATAAGTCCCTTTAGCATTTCATGTAATAAGGTCTTGGTGATGATGAACTCCTTGAATTTAACCTTATCTGAGAAGCACTTTATCTGCCCTTCCATTCTAAATGAAAGCTTTGCTGGATAGAGCAATCTTGGATGTAGGTCTTTAGATTTCATGAGTTGGAATACTTCTTTCCAGCCCCTTCTTGCCTGTAAGGTCCCTTTTGAGAAATCCGCTGACAGTCTGATGGGCACTCCTTTGTAGGTGACTGTCCCCTTATCTCTTGCTGCTTCTAGGATTCTCTCCTTCATTTTAATCTTGGCTGATGTAATTATGATGTGCCTTGGTGTGTTCCTTCTTGGGTCCAACTTCTTTGGGACTCTCTGAGCTTCCTGGATTTCCTGGAAGTCTATTTCCTTTGCCAGACTGGGGAAGTTCTCCTTTATTATTTGTTCAAATAAGTTTTCCACTTGTGGCTGTTTCTTTCTCCCTTCTGGTACCCCTATAATTCGGATGTTGGAACGTTTAAAGATGTCCTGGAGGTTCCTAAGCCTCTCCTCATTTTTTTTTAAATTCTTGTTTCTACCTTCTTTTCTGTTTGCTTGTTTATTTCTTCCTTCTGGTCCACTCCCTTGATTTGATTCTCAGTTTCCTTTCCATCACTATTGGTTTCCTGTGCATTTCCCTTCATTTCAATCAGTTTAGCCTTCATATGTTCCTCTAATTTGTGCCTAAAATCAACCAGTTCTCTGAGCATCCTGATCACCAGTATTTTGAACTGTGCATCTGAAAGGCTGGCTATTTCTCGGTCACTTAGAATTATAGGTTCTGGGGCTTTGAGCTGTTCTTGAGTCAGAATGTTTGGTCTGTTCACACCTGTTGTGTATGAGGGGTGGAGCCTTAGGTGTTCACCAGGGCAGGGTGACCCAGTTGCTGGGTTGTGACACTGTATGTGGGGGCGGGGTCAGAGAAGGAAAAAAAATGGTGCTTTGCTCCACTCTGCTCTCTCTCAGATTTCTGTCCCCTCAGTGGCTTCCCACAAGCAAATTGGGCCCCTCTGGTGCTGGTTCCCAGGTGTGTAGGCCCGTGTACTCTCCAAGACCCTGTGGGTCTCCAATGAACTCTCTGTGAGCCTGGGAGCCTCTCCCAGCCCCTTGACCCCGAGAAAGTCTTTCTAGTTGGTGCTTTCAGGCTCTAATGCCCGTCGCTGAGGCCCTGGCCCGAGTGATGTGCCTCACTGTTCACTCCTTCGCTTGGTTTATCTGTGCGCAAATGTGTGACTGCAGTCAGCCAGCCACCCTGTGTCCTCACTGGGTCTGCCAGTCACCACCCCACACCTGGGATCCACCTACCGCCTCCACCTCTGCTCCTGGGTTGGTCGGACCAAACGTGGTCAGAAGGATCTTTCCAGCCCAACCCCACTCCTCTGCTGACTCCGCCCCTCTTACCTGTCTGGCTGAGTGGTTCGTTGTTGTCAGGCTTCTGTACAGTTCAATTTTTACTCCTTTGGCTGTATTTTTGTTTCTAAAACTTTGCTGTCTTTAAATTTAGTTATGGGAGGGGGCACAGTGTTTCCACCTACACCTCCATCTTGGCCGAAAGTCTGCATTCTTTTTTTTTCCAAGAGTTTTTTCCTCCAGTCTTCAGCCACGAAGGTTTCCGCAACCTACCCTCCTCCCCCAGGAAGAAGAGTACAGCAGAGACCGAGGCCATGAAAAGGTAATGGACAGAAGACAATCTCACCAAGATTACATCCCATAAAACGGAATTGGCAACATCTGCTCAATCTAGTGTAGATAAACAGTGAACTATTTTCCATCTCATTAACTGAGAGGATGAGATATTAAATAACCCCCAGGGGCCTTGTGCTTTGTTATCACGTTTAAGACTGGTCCCAGACTTGCTGCATTAGCTAATCCCCATAATGGTTTAAAGTCTAAAAACCATAGACAGTTTCTCTCTTGCTCTCTGTCTCTATATATATGTCTGTGTGTGTGTGTGTTTCTTTCTCTCTCTCTCATCTTTCTATCCCTCTCTGATTCTCTCTCTCACCCTCACACACACGTACACACACACGCTACATACACACACACACACAAATTCCCAAATGGCTTAAATTCCTACTTAATCTGACTGTCTCTCTAATTACAAGTCACTTATTTTAAATTATTAATCATGTCTTCAACGGTGATATATGATACCTGCAGGTCTCCAAACAGGATTCGAATAGAATTATCTAATTCTATTAACTGCAAACAACTGCCCATTAAATATTTATTAGCCAGCTTGCATTTATTGAAGATAGAATGACATGTCAGCAAACCTCTGGGTTCCCTTTTCCCAGAGCTCTGTCACAGGGAATGCTCAGCCAAACCAGCTCATCAGAATCGTGCCTATTGATCATCTGCCAATTACCTGTTTAATCGAAATCAATGGAAATGAAGAAGTTACAAGGTACGGTATTGATTTTTTAAGTACTTGGTTAAATAAGTAAATTGGTTAAAATCTAGCTAACTTGATTGTAAACACCTAAAGTTTATTTTCCCATTGGGGAAAACTGCTAGCAGTTAAATAATTAGATTTTCTCTTTCAGACCGGTGAATTGTATTTTTAATAAAGGCGTTGAAGAACTGTCCATGTGAGTCGCCCAGGAGAGATGTTTTTGCATGCCACGTTTTCAGATTTAAATGCCTTCTTTCTTAAAGCCGTCTGAAAGATACCCTGACACCTTTGGCAGAAAACCCTCCCTCAGATGGTATGCATGTGGACAGTTTCAGACAATTAGATTATGCAAGATGGCAAGAGTTCATTCACTAAAAATGTGAGAACCATCTGGATTCTCCCAGCGGATCTGCGGAAAATGAACAGGAAAGTCACTCCTCCACACACACCACTCTAACATGAATCATTCAACACCAAATTGTAAATCAAGTCATAATAGCAAAATGCCACCATGCAGAATAAGAAAGAAGGGGATGAATGTCATCGCACACATGTTCAACTAGTTTCTCAATAATCAAAGAGGGTCAGGCCTGAAGCAAACAGGAATTGCTGTAGCCAACAGTGAGCGGTGGCAGACACTTTGGTTTCCTGGTGGTTGTGTTTACCGATTCAACCTCAGACAACTGCCGTATGGGATGATTGTGAGAAAATACTCCTGACTACAGGCAAAATAATTAGGATAGATGTGATAACCAGTACTAGGATTCTCTGGTCATCAAAAACAAAGCAATGGAAAAATAAATTTTGTTATATTCGTACTCTGGAAAGTATTGTGATGCAAATGGACAATTACAACATGGAAAATGGATTGGTTTCATAAACACCACATTGAATGAAAGAGCCAGAGCTCAATGCCACCCCTCACCCCTCCCCCCAGAAGAAGGAGAAGGAGAACGGGGAGGAGGAAGACAAGAGATTCTGTATTATTCCATGTATAGAGAACTTAAAAACAGGCAATATGAAGCTATGTGTTAAGTAGAATAGCCTGTAGTTGACTTTGGAAGTAGGGAAAAGTCTAGTGACTGTGAAGGGAAATTTTTAAGTGCTTGGTAATGTTCTGTGCTCGGTATACAAGCTGGTTATATGCATCTAGTCACTTGGGGAAATTTTTTGGACCTTTCTGTTTGCTTTCCAAAAAGTAAAGCAACAGAGCGATTTTTGCGGTTGGGTTGGGGGGAGCCTTAAGCAAGTCACTTATCTCTGGATGTAAAGTTTCCATCATGTGTAAAATAAGCATTTGGAAATACACTCTTCAGATTTCCAATGCAAAACATGCTCTGATTCTGCGAAAGATGAATTGAATTGTCTCACAAGGACAAAATGGATCAATAAATCCATAATGACATCAGCCCCATTTTTGGCCGTCAGATATCTTCCCTACCCTTCCCCACTCCAATCTTCAGCCTTTTGTCAAATAGTCAAAAGCAGGTTTTTGGCAGCACACATACTTGGAGAATCTTCCCCCCCCAGAAACATAAATGATTAGAGGTAGACACATATATCCATTCATCCATCCATGCACTCATACGTGCATCTATCCATACAAATAGAAAGATATTCTTATAAAACCAGGCAAAAAAGGAGGGTTGGAGAACCTCCTCACTCTCAAAACCCTGCCCTTCAAGTTTCTTTCATTGCCTTATTTACATGGAAAAATTTAAACTTTGAGTTATTTTAGTCCAAGTGAGTCCAGGGTTCTGAAATTAGACAGGAATGAGCTTCTAAGGAACATAAAAATATCCTGCCTTTAAATATCTCCTCTGTGCAACCACCTAAGTGCCTGATGTTCTCACCATCAGAGCATCTTCTTAGGGTCAGGATCAGCCTTGCACCTAGCAGAGAACTGGCCTCTGAAGGCGTGAGATGTAGCCCACAAGCTTCATCCACGTGGAAGAGGATGGCAGAGACCAGGGGCCTGGTGCGTCTCTAGAAGAGAGGATACTGACATTCTGCCCCAAGATGACATTTCCTGCCCAGCCCAGAGCCCAAAAGCTAGAGAAGGCTGTGCGGGAGTGGGGGTCAGGGAGTCTACCCCTGCTCACTGCCTGCCTAACACCAACTTATTCCTGATCTTCCTCATATTTCTATAGGAAAAACCCTTATGAATTTTACCGCACAATAGAAAAATGATATTCCACCAATGGCCTCTTTTCCCTAACCAACCACAAGGCACCAGAATAAACTGTTTATTTTTAAAACTGTTCATTATATATAGAACAGTATAGGAGGACCGCTCAAAATTCCCCTTTATTCCTTGCAGAAGCCAGAACATAGACCTGTCTGCTCATAGGATTCTATAAGAATACATTGGAGATTCACTGTAGAATGAGAGAAATGTCACCAATTCACAGTCAAAATAATGGACAGAAAGAACTTAAATCCCTCTAGTATAAAATATCACAGCTTTTAAATTCTCTAATAATACATCCCTTAAAAAGACAAAAACAAAGTACAAATTACAAATTATTCTTCAGAGGAATATTCCCAGATTATGTTGTCAGGAAACAGATACCAAGTCATCTCTCCTTAGCGCCCAGGGAGAGCTGATGTGCCTGGAGAATCTGCAATTCGCCTGTTGCCTGCTGCTGTCCTTCACAGATCTCAAACAGAGACCCAAAGCAGTTCGGTTGCTTTTCCTAACAAGGCACAGCCTCTCTAGAGAACACACCCCATCAGGCAAAGAAAGTTGCCTTTAAGGCCTGTTTTCTCCACTCCCAGCTGGTACTGGGATCATGTTCCCTCCTTTAGAGGCAGAGGGCTGTGTTACCAGCTAGGGAAAGGATGGGGCAGAATTGTATTTGGAAGGTTTACGTTTAGGTGTCAATCTGCTTCTTCAGTCTGTAAAAACAGAGGCAATTGTGCAAATACTATTTAAATCACTATATATATGTATATACACATATATATCACTATATATATGTATATGTGTGTATATACGTGATACATATATATCACTGACCTAAGCTCAGTATAGAAAGATCATGTGATAAAACAGGCTTCTCCATTCCCATAAGGTAGAAGCAAGTTGGGAGAAGAGACAATAACGAGAAAAATTGAAGAGGAAAACTAGAGCTGTGGCCACTAGGCCACTCAGGTTGCTATTCCCTAAGGACCATTGTGCCCGAGATGCCCAGTCTCCCATCCGTGTGCATGGCTGCCAGGATGAAAAATATACTTCCCAGCCTTCCTTAAAGCCAGATGTGACATGCGACCAAGTCCTAGCCCATGGGAAATAGGAGCACGGGTCACTGGTGCAACTTTCTGGTCACGCCCCTAAGATACAAGGCACGTGCAATTCTATTCTTCTGTCTTTCTTCCCACTTGCTGGAGAATTCAGACACTGCAGCAGGAGCTAATGCACCCAACACAGACCACGACTCAGAAGGCACATATTAGCCCTGGCTGGTGTAGCTCAGTGGATTGAGCACAGGCCTGTGAAGCAAAGGGTCACTGTTTCCATTCCTAGTCAGGGCACATGCCTGGGTTGTGGGCCAGGTCCTCAGTGGGGGACACATGAGAGGCAACCACACATTGATGTTTCTCTCCCACTCTTTCTCCTTCCCATCCCCTCTCTCTAAAAATAAATAAATAAAATATTTTTTTTAAAAAAAGAAGGCACATATTAAAAATGCAAGAGGAGCAACACAGCGGGTGCTGGCTCCCCACACAAAGGACCCTCTATACAAGCCTGAGCCTTCTTACAGTCCTCAGCTGAACCAATTCCTAAAACCTACAGCCACCAATTGCTATTGATCAGTTCTTTATCACTCTGTGTCTCACTCAGAGTGATGATTACCTCTGTCCCAGACAGTGCCCAGTGTCCTCATCGAGCACGGGTGATCCCCCGTCCAGCAGCCTGGTGGCATGATAATCTCACCCCACCACTACCACTATCAAGACTAGGTGCATACAGACAACTCACAGGGCCTTCACAGTTTCAGTCAAGCTCCCTGGCCTCCTCAGGGTGGGACGGTGATGAATCAGGGTGAAGCCATCCACCGAACCTCGTCAGCAGTGGCTCTAACACCCCTGCTGGTAGCTCATTGGCCTTTCTCTTCAGCCAGGAAATTTGAGGAGCGAGCCAGAGCAGTCACCTCAAGAGACTGCACCCGCCTAGACCTTGAGACTGAATACAGAAGTGCACGTGGACTGGACGTCAGGGCCTGGAACTACAATGAATTGAGCAGACTGCCTCCTCTTCGTGGGCTCCTTTTTGTCAGCTGGTTTCACGAGACTCTGCTCTGCAGAGGCGACATGCTTTGTGAGCATGCTTGCCAGAGACGGATGCTTGTGGGTTTTGTTTGTTTTGTCTTTTCCTAACTCTATCAGACAGGGATCTGCAAGAAAGTTGGATAAGGAGAAAGGCGAATGGAAAGCATGACTGGAATCAAGGCAGATTTTGAGGGGTGTTTGTTCACTCGGGGTTCCTAAAACTCTGCAGGGTCAGAGTTTTACAAATAAAAGAGCTCAGTTCAACTCTATGTTTCTAAATAAACACTTAGAATGGTATATAACACATAGTTGGCAATTAAATATATTTTGGCAATCAAATAAATACTTATAATAGTATGAGCATGTGGCTACAGAATCGGAGAGAGGAGCGATTGGTCCAAGATCACCCAAGAAAGGCTCAGGTAAACCAAGTGCTTCAACTCCAGGCCCGAAATGTTTTCTGTGCTGCCTTCTCTGGTATGTTTTTGAAATGAGCTACAAAATCTACACGCATACCTTCCTGTTTCTGGCATCTACATGTGAGACCACTTTTAGTTATATGTAACAAAACCTAGCAAAAACTAGCTTAAGTCAGAGATTATTTTTTGTTCATTTTGTAAAAGTCTGGAGGTCACTTGTACCAGAGTGGATTTTGATAGTTCAGCAACAACATCGGGGACCTAAGGACTTTCCATCTTTCCATTTGCCACGCTCAGTCATGTGTTGCTTTCATTTGGGGCCTTTTTCCTCCTGGTTGCCAAATAGTTGTTGCATTTCTTTGTGTCTTCTATAAAAGCATCCAAGTAAAAATAAAGGGACAAGGATAAAAATGGCTTCCTTCTCACCCAACTCTCTTAATTAAAAACAATAATAATAAGTCCCAACATCTTCACCATATTTCCATTTATGTCTCAGTGGCTAGAAGGGGGTCATGTGCCCACTCTTGGGCCCATCACTGGCATAAGGAATGAAACTGTGATGACGAGCTTAGGCCAATCATGACTCACCTACCAGAGCCAGGCACATTCTATCCCAAACAAATGTGCTAACAAGGAAGAAAGGCGAACAGCTACCTGAAGACGTCCATGGGATTCTGCCACAGGTATTATATCCCAGCAATGCTAGATACAGGACTGAGTTCAACTCAAGTAACATTCACCCTTTCTATTTGCCAGTCTCCACACAAATCCTGCAACTAAAACAACAAATAAAGCCAGCAGTTTTCTTACCTTCAGGGAGGTCACTGTACAATGGCAGATGAAGAGCACTAAATGGGTTATTACCATCTAATAGGATGTTTGTTCTTTTGGGGGAAAGTGCCTGCAGCCTGTGGAATAATAAAGACATAACAAGCCCATGTACAGACAGTCAAGAAAGGCTTCTGAGAGCAGGTGTCAGAATAAGCGGAAGCTAGCATGGAGAGGATACGGGACAGCCGGGCGTGTTCCAGGCAGAAGGCTCAGCATAGGCCAAGTGCAAGAGACAAGTACAAATATGAAGAGTGTGAAGGACTGAAAAAAAAAGTCAGCATGAACAAATCACCACACATAGAGATCAAGGAAGAGAGATCAACTGAGACTAAAGAGACAAGAGCTGCTATGCAAATTAGTCCTATTTCAAGTTTTTGCCCCTTTGATAAAGAATGAGCTATGACAGCTGTAGGTGGAGTCACAGGTGTGAAAACAACAAAGAGGCACTGGGCACAGAGGCACCTCCTTGGAGGAAAGGGATCAGGACATTGCTACTTGGTGACTCACAATTCCCTTCGCTGGTTCGCCATCTATTGAGGCTATTACAGACCAGGCTGAAAATAATGTACCAGTTCAGAGTGTCAACAGCTCCCCAGCAGAAGGGCTAGCGTGGGTAATGAGTGTGCTTTGACAGCCCAAGGTCAGATATTTAACAATATTCCAGAGCCTAAGTGTGATACACTGAGTGCTGTTTTAGCTCCTTACATGAAAGGCTCACAGCTGCTAATATTTACAGAAATAGGAAGCAATTACAGTTCACTGCCACAGGAGGAACTTAAATAATTTAAGGCTCATAATGCCTCTGATTCTTTTCAAGCCATCTTTTCTCCAAAGCCAGCTGCTTCTAGCTCTCCGAGCGCCCTCTGTTCAGAAGGCAAAGTCAACCTGAAGCACAGCACCGCTTTTGCAAGCCCCAAAACGCATACACACAGCTTTTTGGCACCCACGACATTTCTCCCACACTGTACTTCATCTCTGGAAAGGGCCCGTTTTCTCACCAGCGATGAAACTCTGCAGCCATCTGCCTGGGCTAATCTGGGCAAACTGGCATGAGCAGAGAGAACCATAATGTGATTTCACAAATGAAACTGATTTATTTCAGTAGCCATTTTCATAACACGGATGTGGTGGGACAAGAATAGAGATGAAGAAAAGGGGATGGGGGAGAAATGGAATATGTTGCATACCAAACAGAAGAAAGTCAAATTTTAAGTGCCCAGACTTTCCATGGGAGCCATCACAAAAGTGTCTCCTGTCACCACTGTGGACTCAGCTCTTTCCCATGGCGGTCAACAAGCTGATGGGTAGGGGAAGAACACATACACAATGGTACATTTTGGGAATTAAAGTTTAAACTGATGAGTTTCTAATATCAGCCTTATAAAGTGATCTTTGCAAGAATGACAGAACATGGGTGGGGGGGATCTGCTCCCGTCACAAAGTCTTAAAATATGACCAAAAATGTAACTCATAAGCTTACTTACTCCACCTGGGAGAGATGCTTTTCATAGAAAAGGAGGTCTAGGGTCTCCGGCTTCCACGATCTTATGTTTTATCATCACAGCTTTTCTTCTCTTGAGCAGATGTTCTCTGGAACCTGACACGTTCATTTTCCCATCCCAGGTCTCCGTGTTTGTGGCTCTGGCCTCTGGGAGACATTCCATGATTCTGAGCCTTGGTTTCTGCATCTGCAAAGTGGACGTGACCTTATGAACATGTTTTAAGGAGAATTAAATTATTGTACATGAAATAACTTGGACAAAGGACCTAGACTAGAGAAAGCATCTAGGGAAGCCTGGCTGCTGGCTTCCCTTCTCCCCCAACATCTGTTCTTCTGTTTTTCCCAGCAGGATAACACATACAACTTTCCAATGCCCGTAGCCTTGGGGAGAAACGCTAGTCGGTTGCTCCTGTTTGTGTCTTGGAAAAATTCCCAAACACTTTTTGTATTAGAAAGGGCCTTTCATGGGTTGAATAGTGTCCCCCAAAATGTGCTTGTTAAAGTCTTCCCCCAGTACCTTATTTGGAAACAGAGTTGTTACAGGTACAATTAGTTAACATAAGGTCATATTAGAATAGGATGGGGCTCTAATATATTATGTCTGGTGGCCTTATCAAAAGAACCCCATGAGGTTCCTTTTATAAGGCCAACAGACATACTATATTATATTAAGTACCAGCCTTTGGGAGGTACTGAAGCCATGAGGATACAGCCCTCAAGAATGAGACTGGTACATTTATAAAAGAGGCTCCTCAGAGTCCCCTGCCCCATCTGTCATGTGTGTACACAGTGCAAAGGTGAGGGATGTGACCCAGGAAGAAGAAAAAAAAAGAACCAGGAAGAGAACTCTCATCAGAAAGCAACCAGGCTGACACTTTGATCTTGGATTTCTCAGCTTCCAGAGCATTGGGCACTAACTTTATAAACTACCCAGTCTAGTATTTTGTTATAGCATCCCAAATGGGGTGAGACACTAATCCACCTCGATGAACACCCTCTGAGTCCTGTTTTCCTCGAAGCTTCTCTTTTAAGGAATTATCCCATAAAAAGGGAACACAGAAGCAACTTGGCAGAATCCTGCAGGAACTCTTAGAAGTCCCTCCACATCATGCCCTTGAACCAAACCAAAACATTTCACGTCTTGCCTGCAGGTTTCCGCATCCATTCTAAGGAACTCAAGGAAAATCTCAGCCATGAACATTCATGGAGAATGGCTGCTAAATCAGCGCCAAAGTTGACGTTCAATGATGAACAGCGTGCCCTTGATAAAATACTCAACCACAACACCGCCCGGCAGGGGTGCCTTGTCTCAGGGCGCCTCTCGGAAGGCATGGCAAAGCATCACCACTTTGAGAAACGATCTCCTTCTCTGAAGGCAAACACGCCTACGCAACCACCGTACACTGAGTGTTTTCCCAAAGCAACCGTGAGCTCCCTAAGGTCAGGAATGGTGTGGGTTTTGTTTTTTTTTTTGTCTCCAAGACCCAACGCAGCATTGGGCACACTGTGTGCTTCCAATAGATACTGGACAGACTGACCAATGCATATGTCATATGGCTATGCATATGCAAATGGCTATGCCTAACAGCACCAGTGAGTAGGCCAGCTCAGGTACATCTGTTTGCATATGAATTTTTAAAAAGATTTTATTCATTTATTTTTAGAGGGGAAGGGAAGGAGAGAGGGAGAGAAATACCAATGTATGGTTGCCTGTCGTGCGTCCCCCGCTGGGAACTGGCCTGCAACCCAGGCATGTGACCTGACTGGGGATCGAACCGCAATTGTCTGGTTCTCAGGCCCACGCTCAATCCACTGAGCTACACCAGCCAGGGCTGCATATCAATTTTTAAAACTAGCGTGTTTTTATAATGCTTGCCTTGATCAAGGCTCTAAGAATATGGAAGTGGTGATTCACCAAGCCGATTCCTTAGTGCCAAAATGTAAGCAACTCAGTTTTTTCTGCAAAACTCAAGCACAATTTAATTTAAAATAACAATTAAGAAACTTAAGGTTTGGGACACTTCCGCCAAGATGGAGGCATAGGTGGAAACACTGTGCCTTTTCCCACAACCAAGTTTGGATAAAACAAAGGTTTGGAGAAACAAAGACACAACCAAAGGACAGAAAATTGAATTATACGGAAGTCCGACTACATCTAACCGTTCAACGGGGACGGTAAGAGGGGCGGAGCCAGCAGCGAGCAGGGTCGGGCAGGACAGGGCCCCTGACCCAGGCGTGCAGGCAGACGAGAACCAGTTGGGGTGCGGGGCAGACCGCGGGCGCATATTCGCGCACAGTGAGACAGACCACGCAGGCCCCAGGGGGCGAGGGCTGACGGCGGTGGCACACTCGCGAGCAGTGGGACAAAACCCGTGGGCCCGGTGACGGCAGCAACTGCTGCATCGGTGAGGGCCGTGGCGGCAGGCTGCGGACAGGACGCCATAGTCCCTCTTTGACCCCGCCCCCACATACAGCGTCACAACCCAGCAACTTAGTTGCCCTGCAATACCGGTGAGAGCCATTGTCGCTCTTTGACCCCGCCCCCACATACAACGTCACAACCCAGCGACTTAGTTGCCCTGTTCTAGTGAACATTTTAGGGCTCTGATCCTGCTATGGAACAGGCATGAACAACCCGAAAGATGGCACAAGAAGAACTCAAAGTCCAAGAGCCAATAACTCTCAGCGACCAAGAAATTGCCAGCCTCTCAGAAGCACAATTCAGGACACTATTTATCAGGATGCTCACAGAACTGGTAGATTATAGTCACAAATTAGAGGAACAAAGTCACAAATTAGAGGAATATATGAAGGCTAAACTAATTGAAATGAAGGGAGATGCACAGGAAACCAATAGTGATGGAAAGGAAACGGGGACTCAAATCAATGGAATGGACCAGAAGGAAGAACAAAACATCCCACCAGAAAGGAATGAAGAAATGAGAATTCAAAAAAATGAGGAGAGGCTTAGGAACCTCCAGGACATCTTTAAACGTTCCAACATCCGGATTATAGGGGTACCAGAAGGGGGAAAGAAACAGCCACGAGTGGAAAACGTATTTGAACAAATAATAAAGGAGAACTTCCCCAGTCTGGCAAAGGAAATAGACTTCCAGGAAATCCAGGAAGCTCAGAGAGTGCCAAAGAAGTTGGACCCAAGAAGGAACACACCAAGGCACATCATAATTACATTAGCCAAGACCAAAATGAAGGAGAGAATCCTAGAAGCATCAAGGGATAAGGGGACAGTCACCTACAAAGGAGTACCCATCAGACTGTCAGCGGATTTCTCAAAAGAGACCTTACAGGCAAGAAGGGGCTGGAAAGAAGTATTCCAAGTCATGAAATCCAAAGACCTACAACCAAGATTGCTTTATCCAGCAAAACTTTCATTTAGAATGGAAGGACAGATAAAGTACTTCTCAGATGAGGTCAAGTTCAAGGAGTTCATCATTACCAAGCCCTTATTATATGAAATGTTAAAGGGACTTATATAAGAAAAAGAAGATGAAAAATATGAACAGTGAAAGGACAGCAAACACACAGCTATTAACAACCACACCTAAAACAAAAGCAAACCAAGAGGACAGCTAGATCAGGAGTGGAACCATAGAAATGAAGAACACATGGAGGGTTAGCAACAGGGGGGTGGGAGGAGGAGAAGGGGGGAGAAGGCACAGAAAATAGCATAGATGGTAGGTAGAAAATAGATAGGGGGGAGGGTGAGAATAGTGGGGGAAATATAGAACCTAAAGAACTTGAGACACGTGGTTATAAACTAAGGGGGGCAGAATGGTGGGGGAGGGAGGGTGCGGGTTGAAGGGATTGAAGGGGGGGAATAGAACAACTGTAATGGTATAATCAATAAAATATATTTTAAAAAAAAGAAACTTAAGGTTTAACAATGTCTGCTGAACAAGTACCTGCTTTATTTGAAACATACAACATATTTACATTATTTACTTATCATTCTACCACGCTTCGCATTACGAGCTTCTTAATTATATCGGCAAAATAAAAAAGTGCTAGTACTTTTAAACTTTTCTGAAGAGAAAAAATTACATCCTTGATAACACAGGGAAGGATGACATAGAAAGCCTGTGAGAGTCAAAGCTTAGCACTACTCACTCTCTGATGTTTTTGCTTCCACATTTTTTCATTTAAGATCATACATAATTTAGTTCAAAACTGGGATCTTATGCACTGTTTTATAACTGGTTGGCTTTTTTTTTTCATTTTCTCTGTCTTTCTCTCCTGCCTATAGTTTTTAAAATCAGATAAAATTGTTAAATGATTGGCTATCGAATAGTATTGACAACCAAGTACCGCTCATTTTTCATAAGCAATGAATAACTTCATAATTTGTACATTTCACCACCCCTGTCAGGCTGGGGTGATGTAAGCCGAGGCGGGCCTCTGTTCAGAAATATATCGAAACCTCCCACTCAGGTATTACAGCAGAGCTGTGGAGACTGCCAGCAAGAAGTTGAAATATTTAACGGGAGCTGACCCTAGCTGAGTCTGATGGACCCAAACCCTTCACTTACAAGGTAAAAAAAAAAAAAAAAAGAGTCCGTCTTACCCTATCAGCTCACCAGCTGAAATGCCATCTGACATGAGGGGTGAGAGGGGGAAGGCACACATTGAGACATTGCCGTAAATCACCAACAGATTCCCAGACATACCATGGCATACAAACCCATCAATTACACAAACTCCCAGCAAGTTCAAAGAAACAATAAACACAGAAAAGGGCATCCTATCACAGCACAGCAAGTCGGGGGAAAGAGCTGCCAGGGGCAGGCAATGCTGATCCAATTCAAGACGGAAAATATCAGAAGCTGTGATGACCACTTTAATTTGAAATGTTCTGGCGGTGGGTTCCCTCGGAGAGCAGCGGGGTCTAGAAAGGCAGCCAACAAGACCCGTGACCCAGTGGCCCTTTCCGCCACGCTCTCCCGTGCCCAAACTGGCTTGTCAACACCAATCTGTGGGCTCAGATGCCGGCAGTTTAGGTTGCAGTCTGTGAAACCTTGGAATGGGCTCCTGAAACAACTCAAAAGCTGAATCTGTGATTTTCAAATGCCTCTCGAGGCCCTTCATTGGGCAAAAGCGACTGGACCTGCCACACAGGTGCGGAACAAGTCCCTGTCTCAGTGACGCGGGGCGTGATTAAGGTTATGCTGGTCTGTCTGAAACGCAAACAAATGATCATGGTCTTGGCAGCCTTCAGTTTCAGGGACTGGTGGAATCTCTCTGTTAGAAGCACTTGGACTAGGAAAAAACGCCAGGTCGTTAGACGTTGAGGTTCTTGTATCTTTAAATATTGCAATGAATATTGTACACTGTTAAAATGTTTGTAAGATCGGGTTATGAAATTCCTGCTGCTTACATATTTTGAGGGCTTTAACTCATAGTCCTGAGACTTAGCCTTTCTCCTCATTGCCTGTATATGTGATACCTTGTGATAAAAATCAATGGGATCATTCTGTTCCCCTATTTTAAATCCTATCTAGTCCAGATGGGTCCTTCCTGATCTGGGCACAGTCTCAGGGCCATAGTCTTCCACAACCCTCAACAGACAAGGCACATTCAGCCACACGCTACTCCTTACAAACCCTAGGCTGGTGCCACAATATTTCTCAACCCCTCATCTTTGCACCTGCTGCTCACTTGGCCGGGCAAACCCTCCCAAAGTCCACCAGCTTCCCCAAGCCCACCCATCCTCCAGGCAAACCCTGCTCACCAGGAGCCAGGGCATCCATGACACAGAGCATCCACGAACAGCGCTGGCTTTGGAGCTAGCCAGCTGGATTTGCATCCTGGCTCCACCTTCTCGTAGTTAGTTACTTAACTTCTCTAGGCCTTGCGTCCTCATCTCTGAGATGTTGAAAGGAACAACACCGAGAGATGCTGACAGTTGAAATGAGGTAAGACTTTAATCAGATAGCTCTTGAGAACTTAGTGCTCAAAGGCTATCAACGGTTATCGCTATCATCATCATTATCAACATCACTGCCTCTTAATACCACCATTAAAGCTCTTTTTTCTTTGTGGGGGGAGGGAGGGTTAAAAAAACCCTCTTTTGTTGGGGCGACTTTGCCCGCAAGTCCCCCCGTCCGCCACGGATGAAAGTAACACTACCAAGACATGATCCGCTTAGGGAGGAGAGGTAGCCAATTTCTCAGTGGAAAAAGGCCAGGAGCTCCTTCCTCCAGAGGCTTTTATTGGGTTGTAATACACAGGAATACAGGGTGGCAAGGATCAAACAGTAGATAACATTTCAAAGAAATCTGAGGGCTTAGTCTGAGTCAGAGTCTGTCAGGAAAGGGGGTTGCAGAAACTTTGGGAGACATACTCATTTCCTGCTCGGACCCTTAACACACGAATAAAAGCACTCTTAGCAAAGCAGGTTTCACAGGACTTTTAAAAATTCTGTCTTATGCCAGATTTACCCCGGATACTGCTCTAGCAAGGCAAGGGGCTGCACCGCCTCCCCCCATTGTAGGTTTTCAGGCTTAAGTGGATTAGAGTGGGGAAGACCTTCTCCCAGAGGACTCGGGCTATGTCATAATAACTGGGGGGTGAGAGTCCATCACTCCCTCTTTGTGGCAGCCCCCCGAGTCCTTCCTTGATGGCCTCCCAAGTGATCGTGTCTGACTTAGGTTGCCCCTCTCTCGGAGGGGTCGTACCGTCATCGACCCTCCACCACGCTCCGGGGGCGGGGGGAGGAAGCAGAGGCAGCGTTTGCTACCAGAGACAAACTTTGTCTCCTAAGTGGCTCGCATTCCGGAGGTTGCTCACTCAGCCTCAGCCATGGGGGACTGTTACAACTCCTGAAACCAGGCAGAGCAGATCCCAACACGCTTTGCCAAACACAACCTCTTTTTGCGAACAAATTGATCCCTCACTCTTTTGTTCCGTTTCTGAAACTTGGACGTGCTTTTAAAGTGGGTCTCATACGGAATCACGAGCTGTGCATTTTGTTTGTTTCTTAACATATCAGCTCCCTCCCTGAAAGCTTCTTCAGGGCAGAAACCACATCGCATTCATCTTGTAATTTCCATGCCTTGCACTGCCTGACACCCGGGAGATAAAAAAACACAAATATTAGCCGAATGAATCAATAGTTAAATGAGTTCCTAAAAAGCCAAGTGAAAACCAAATACTGATCGATCAAATCATGTTTAATTGCACTAAGAAAATTTCATGTTCAGAGAATTCACAAGAAAAACCCAAGGCTTGGGTGAAAGAATGGAATGCATATGAATCAGGAGGCGGACTGAACGCCTGAATTGAATCCCAGCTGTTTCTCTTACAAACTTTCTGAGAAGGGGCCACGTTATTTCACCTCCAGGAGTCTTTGCTTCCTCGTTTGCAGGTAAGAAGATAGCATCGTAAACCAGGAATGAGGAGATACAAGCAAAGTGCCTGAACCTGTCAGTGGTAATTAATTGATCACTTCCATTGGCCTTTTATGAAGAATTACTTTTGTAAATCAAACTATTACTCCATTCATCTTTGTGTTACGTTGGGGTCTGCTAAAATGCTCACACAACTAGACAATCACCGGGGTCAGTTTTTCTTTTCTTGTCCTGTATCCATGTTCTTAAACACCTGAACATATGCACCCCATCTGTCATCTACCAGGGGACCAAATTCATGGATTTGTTTGCTATGGGTAAGTGTTCTTTGCTTTAATGCAGCTGCTTTATTTTGCTCCCGCTCAAACCACTAACTTCAACTCCGTCATTATTTGAGGTTCCAGGAACGCAGGTTTAGACATGACCCTGAGAATTCTAATCAGTTTACCCCTTCGTGTGCCTTTACAAATAGATTGATCAGCTCCGTATTTGTGAGGAAGAGACAGCTGTGAAAAGGGATGACAGCTAAAGGAAGCACTCAAATAAATCTCATCTTTTTTGTTAATTTGACTAGATCTGACAATGATGATATAAGTCCTTCACAGTCACTCAGTATTTTTTAAATGAATTAAACATTGTTTCCTACCAATCAACTTAAGAGAATCTGCACATCAATGTCACGATCACCAGATCATTTTATTTGTTCCTATAGAAAGAGCACAAATTACTCTTGAATCCCAGCCACCTGTACACATTTGGCAGAAGGGAGGGTGTGGTGGGAAATGACAGCCTTCCCAATTTCCCAAGTCCAGGGACGTCCCAGTTTATTCCGACCTATTTCACCTCTCATTCTTGGCACAAGAATAACGGGAGCAAGTAGAAGATGGTATCTCAGTTGGTCAGTGCATTCCCCCAAAACACCCACATTGCAGGTTCAATCCCCAGTCAGGGCACATACAAGAATCACCCAATGAATGCATAAATAAGTGAAAAAAAAGAAGATGGTGTCCATATTACTTTTTATAAACAGGGAAACCGAATTAAACCCACCCAGGATTTCAATATTCACCGGACAGACTTAAACCATAGGTCGATGTCAAACTGCTCATTCAGCCCCTAAACCTGATTGTAATAGAAGTGCAGAGGGGAGGAATAGGAGCCGGGAAAAGCTGAGTGTGGGCCGAGTGTCATCTGACAGAGAGTCTGTCTTATCATATTGTGTAGCATCACCCATTGTATCCATTGCCGTTGCAGGTATCCTTCGGAACAGAAAACACGCAGTCCTCTTTCAGCTGCCCCCAAACCCAAGACACTCCTGAGGGCTAAAAGCGAATGGCTGACCTGCGCTCCAGTCCAAGTGATGAGGGCATCAGCAGACACACAGAATAATATCTGTATCCACCTTATCAGAGGACCAGAAAAGAGGATAAGCCCCTTTGCCAAAGTGACTAAAAACTGCGTTGCTGCGGCTGTTCGCAAGGGCCCCCCAAACAGAACGTAGGGGCAAAGAAATGCAACTTTATTTAAAGCATCAGCTACGAAATAAAGGAGTTGGCATAACAGCACGACATACTGAAACTTGATCAAACTGAAAAGAACAGTTGATCTGTCTTCAAGAGAAAGGGAGGGGGTAGTGNAAATGGCTGACCTGCACTCCAGTCCAAGTGATGAGGGCATGAGCAGACACAGAATAATATCTGTATCCAGCTTATCAGAGGACCAGAAAAGAGGATAAGCCCCTTTGCCAAAGTGACTAAAAATTGCACTGCTGCGGCTGCTCGCAAGGGCCCCCCAAACAGAACGTAGGGGCAAAGAAATGCAACTTTATTTAAAGCATCAGCTACGAAATAAAGGAGTTGGCATAACAGCACGACATACTGAAACTTGATCAAACTGAAAAGAACAGTTGATCTGTCTTCAAGAGAAAGGGAGGGGGTAGTGCGTAATATCTTTAATATATGGATGGCTGGGTAGAGTAAATGACTGTCGCACAGAAGGTTTATCTGTAAACACCGCAGTAAGTCTAGGGTTTTTAACCACAATAAATGGCTGCTTTCAATCAGTGGCTGCTAGCAGGAAATCCACGGCCCATAGGAGCAATTACCCATCTCTTGACTGAAGCACAGGACAATTACAAGCTACCGAAGTACACTCATGATACCGGAGCACTTGACTGCGCGGTGCTAATGGAACTGAGACAAGACATCGTGGTTTGTGGCTACATTTCTCAGCGTCAGCCCCTCCCCGGTCCCTTTCATCTTTCTCTTTCTCACAAGGTGGCAGCGTACACAGAGAAATTGTGGTCTGCAAAGGCAGTGTCATCTTCCCCCAAAACAAAGACACCAGGGTTTCCTCTCCCTTGCACCCCCCCACAGCCCTTTAAAATTATTACACTCAACCTGATTTGTCAAAAAAGTACCAGGCTTTCATCTGCGGCTTTGCAGATGACCTCTTTCCCGGAGTCTCCCATTCAGCATTGGGTGCTCATTATGGACTAAATCAATTAGCCACATTAGGACTTCTGATCTTAAGGAAGCGAAGAGAAACCTGTCAGGGTAATAAATGGGAACATAACTACTCTTTGATGTCACTGTGAAAACTAGGTATCCGTAGAGACAGAACCTCTCTAAGATTAGAGAAAGAAAAATAAAAGATGGTAAGTGGTCTATTAAATTAACCTTCCATTTTCATTATGTTTATTTCTAACAGGTAGCCTTTAATGAAGATCTAATGTGTCAAGCATTATATTGTGTATTTTAAATGCACTGTCTCATTGAAGCCTCACAATAACCCCAAAGGAGACAGATACACTGTGATGACCCTCAGCTAAAGGATGAAGCAATGGACACTTGGGACATTTCCTGTAGACACCAAGGTTTGTACATCGTGGACTCAGGACCATAGTGGCCCCAAACCTAGCTCTACAACACCTTATCAAACTTCCCCTGCTTTGAATAAATCTGTGAGAAGCGGTGAAGGGCTGGCAAAGCCACCCCAACCTGTGGCCATGATGGACACAGTGATGAACCCCAGCATCCTTTCCCATAGAGTACACACAGGACCCCAAAATATCTCTCATCACAGTATTCCAGGAAGCCTACACAGAAATGCAAGGTTTCTCCCCTGGCCCTCGATAACTAAGTGAGCTAGTGAAAGTAACTGTGTGCCTGATACCGTTTCTAAGGAATACTGCAACAGAGGCTTGGGGTGCCCCTTTTCTCCCCTTTTATTAAGGTATTTCCTACTTTCTTAAGCAGTGAGGAAAGCAGAGCTCCACTAGACCGATCTCCATTCACGCAGCAGATCACATCCAGACAGAAGTGAGCAGCACAGGTAGTTGCTCAAACCACGCCCCCTCTTCCCCCCACCCCCAACGTGAGAGGCAGGGTCCTCTTCCAGGTTGTCATGGCGTCCGAGAAGAGCAGATGCCAAGAAGCCAAAAACATTCATAAAATGGAGTCCAGAGAGAGCTAGTGGATGGGCTTGAAAAAGAAATGACAGAAATCTATGAAAACAGTGCACACTACATTGCAAGGAGCCCCAAACGACCAGATGTACGACCATCACCAACACCCCTCTCTCTCATCCTCTTTGTCCCTTTATTATCATTCCTTTTCTGGAGTTCACGAATCAAGACATGAGTTTTGGTGTTAGGACGACACACCACACCACTGCGCAGTTAGGGACTCTCCCTGAAGCTCCGCCTCTTGCTGAGATCACCTCTTTCTGGGTCCCATTACATTTGTTTTATAGATCAGGCACGTCTCGTGCTGAATAGCCCATAGATGCAGACTTTACGGCCATCTGATGACACTCCTAGTCCCGTATTTATAAAGTGATTCTTCGGGGAAACACAAGCAATACTTGGGATCTTTAAGACACTAACTGCTAGAAAGGTTTTTAACTCTGCTATGACTTCGCCTGAGTTACTGAAAATAAAACAAACAGAAACATGCTCTAACGGATTTTGAAAAGTCAAATACCTTTTAGGGCACTAAGGATTCGACACAGTGCCAGTTAACCTCAGTTTGATGACAGAGTGGCAGGCTTTTCTGCTCCTGGGTTCACATGTCCTCTTTTTCACCCACGTTATACTTGCATGAGGGGTTGTATGTATTATGACAGTCAGTCCAGTCTCCATTGTCTCCTGGCTCCCAACCCTTTTCCATTACCTTCCCAAAAAAGTAGCCACACAATTCAGGGAAAATACTCGGTTTAAAGGGCAAGGATTTCCAGTAGAGGAGAAAGAGTGGGAAATGAACTATTTCAGACCAAAAGCAATTATATTTTGAAGGCAGAAGCAGACATCTTCTGGCAAAACTGTCAAGATGTTACAAAAGGATTAAAGGAATTTTTTATCATTCAAAATCTGTTTCTCAAAAAAAAAGGTCTGCTGTTCTATTTTTGATTTTTAATAAGACTTTTCAATACATTCCCTGCTTTTTAAAAAAAAAAAGTTTAAGGAAGAAGGAAGCAAAAAGTGAAGGCAATGCAGCAAATGCAGCCAAGACTTTGATACAGTATCACTCACTTTCACCATTCTGGTGAATTTAGACAAGCTTTTTGTGGAAGGTTGTACCCTATACAATAACCTGTCAACAAAATACACTTATTGCAGAAACTTTTCAGGATTTAGGCTTCTATTAGGGTTACCGGACAGACACCAAATTAATTCCTTTTAAAACTCTGGGAACTTTCTTGCAAGGAGGCAAAGGATGGCATTTTTCACTGCTTAACGGTGTACGATCCTCTCCATATGCTTCCAACGTCCAGTTACTATTTCGTCCCCAACCTTCAGCGTCCTGGCTCCCCGAGTTCTCCAGTGAGCGTCGCTCACCAAGCTCCTGTCACGTTTAGTTAGAGTAGCATGGTTTCTAGTACAGCCTCCACCCTGTTCCCCACCTTTACGACACTCAACTTGTTCACTGTCTACATTCTCTTCCTGGAAGCCGAGAGACCACCACCATTTCTCTCCGTCTTTCACATTTTCTCCGCCTTCACCCCATTCTTCCTCTCTTTCATTGCAGCAGTTCAACACATTCCAGTCAACCGCCTCTCTTCTGGCCGTCACCTTTTCATCCCTCTTGTCCATCCATCTCTATTGGTGAGTAGGGTGGGTTATAGCATTGGCCTTCACACACGTGTAGTTGTTATGACCTTTGTTTTCAGATAAAGCCCTTGAAGACTAGACCACACAGCTATGTCCTCTTTGGAGAAGTGTCTATTCAGGTCCTCTGCCCATTTCTTAAGTTAGATTATTTGGGGCTTTTTTGAGGTGTTGAGTTTTATGAGTTCTTTATGGATTTTGGAGACTAGCCCCTTATCAGATGTATCATTGGGAAATATCTTCTCTCAATCAGCTGTTTCATTTTATTGATGGTTTTCTTTGCTGTGCAAATACTTTTTAGTTTTATGTAGTTCCATTTGTTTACTTTTTCTTTTATTTCCCTTGCTCGAGGAGCTGTATTAGAAAATATATTGCTAAGAGAACTGTCAGAGATTTTACTGCCTATGTTTTCTTCTAGAAGTTTGATGGTTTTGAGCCTTACCACTATGGAAAATGGCATGGAGGATCCTCAAAACAAATGAAATCTTACCATTTGCAACAACACGGATGGACCTAGAGGGTATTATGCTAAGTGAAATAAGTCAGAGAGAGAGAGACAAGTAACCGTATGATTTCACTGACATGTGGAATCTAAAGCACAAAATAAACAAATGAGCAAAACTGAATCAAAATCACAGACACCTAGAAGAGACTGATGGTGGCCAGAGGGAAGGGGGTTAAGGGACTGGGTGACAAGGGCAAATGAATTAGGAAGTACAAATCGGTGGTTATGAAAGTATAACATATAAAGTATAACATAAGAAGTATAGTCAGTAATATTGTAATAACTATGTCTGGTGCCTAGCGGGTGCTGGAAATATCAAGGAGACAGTTTGTAAAGTATATGATTGTCTAGCCATTACGCTGTATACCTGAAATTAATACAAAATAATACTGAATGTAATCTGTAATTGAAAAATTAAAATTTCCAACACGACCACACAGCTACTTGGTATAGAACTAGGATTTGACTTTAGATCTAACTCGGAGTCTTGCTTTCACTGCACTATCCAGCCTCTTCAAGCAACCAGTCATTCTTCCAGGGGTCCTTCCAGAGTATTCATCACACCCAACACATTTCGGGTGCCAAATACACAGCCTTCTCATGGGGAACTTCCAGGCTCAGCTACAGAGGGACACAATGAACAGATGGAATGTACTTGATTTTTCCCCTCCCCTGCAAAAGCTCAACCACCTGGAAAACAGAGGAAGAGAGAAGCCTTCCCCTTCCAGGTGGATGGAGACCAGAAGGGAAAGCGTGCGCTCACCCGTCAATCTCCATCCAGCACACACCCACTCATGTCCCAATAACCAAGCGACAGAAGGAATTCCCCACAGAAGCCTGACCACCACAACCAAAGGTCAAACAGTTCCCCAGGACAAATATACCTGTTCCGTTGATCTAATTGAGAGAAAAAGTTGGTAATCTACAAGAGAAAAAAATGTGCTCACAGTATTTTGTATTTGTCAATGTGCAGTTGGCAGTGGGGTGACCTGTTGTACTGAAATGGGACTGGCTGGGGGCGGGGGGTGGGGGGGTGGGTAGGGCACGGCTGAAAAGAGAGAAGAAGGTGCAGGATGAAAGGGAGACAGACAACTTGGAATTTTTTCCTTTTGAATTTCAACCTGTTGGGTAAAAACAATAGCAAATGAGGCACTGCATATGCATGAGGCAGCGAAGGTATTTTAAGTTTTTCAGGAGACAGCTCGCTGAATGGAATTGCTAATTATGTCTCACAAGGCTCTGTCCAATTCAGTTAGCTTGATTACGGCTGAGTTGTCAACTTCCCTGCACTTGAGGTTCCACAGTTGCAACCCGTTCCGCGGCTTAATATGAAATTAGAATTATCTTTCTCCAAAAAAGAAAATGTTTTCCCTCACGGAAGAGCTAGCTTTACCCATTGTGACAACATAACCTTTCTCAACAAAAATAAAATTAAAACCGCCAAGGGTTCAGATTCAAGGGTTTTGAGAGTTGATGGAACATCGGGAATGTAATCGCAGCTGTGACAATTACAAATTAAGATTGAACAATGAGCCAAATTAAAAGGGTGAGAAAGAGCAGAACACCATATGGAGTAACTCGTTGCTGCCCCCACAGGATATCTTTGATTCCTTAGGATAAGGAGGGTTTGCCAGCTGAGGAGATGGACTAAATAGAGCCCTGGAATCTCACTTTTTTTTGGGGGGGGGAGGGCCTAAACTTCAGTGACTGCCTAAATCAAAGTAGTTAAATTTCTCATTTCCTTTGCTTAGCTTCTTCACCTCTAACATGGGTTAAACCTCACTTTATAATGGTGCTAGTTCAAGGGAGGCATGAAGAATGAAGTAGAAATCCTCGCTGGACAGTGAGATGAAGATCAGAGACTGTCTAGAAAATCAGCACCTTGGGAGGGTTCACTTTCAAGGCAGAGAGAATGGGGCAAGATAGGATTAATCCATTAAAGTATCATCAGATTGATTCAGCATGGTGCCCTTTGTCAAATGCATTCATTCCCAGCCAAGCTGACACTGGACTCAAGTCTGACATGGACGAAGAGCAACAGAGGGTGGAGAAAGGTGAACAGAAGGAGGACACAGTGGCCTTGCTTGGGAACCCCTCTGAAACAGTAGCCAAAGGGTGAAAGGAGCAGCGTGCCACCTTGTTCCAGAGAACCACACTACCTTGGGGACAGGAGGGTCCAATGCATGAATGAAGGTGTGCAGTAAGAGGGAGAGGGGCAGACAAACACGGCAGCATCTGGCCGAGCAGGACATTTCAATGAAAAGGTCTTTTCTGAGAACACTTATAACACATTCCCAGAAAGTACAGAGAATGGTCCAGGCAAGGGGGGTGAACTGTTTCTGAAGGGGGTTGCGTTTCATGCTATGGATTGGGAAGCTGCAAATGTGATGTAAGAAGCCCATGCTACCCTGCTGACGAGCCCTGCAGAGGAGAACCAAGCAACCCCACCAACGGCTAGGCATGTCCGAGAAGCCATGGGAACCAGCCAACTGACCACACACATGTGAGTGAATCCAGCCAACACCTCATGGAGCGGAGATGAGCCAGCCCCGCTGAGCCCTGTTTAAATTGCACAAGTAAGAGTAAATAGACTGCCGGCCAAGATGGAGGCGTAGGTAGAAACACTGTGTCCCCTCCCATAACTAAATTTAAAGACAATGAAGCTTGAGAAACAAAAATGCAGCCAAAATAGTGAAAGTTGAACTGTACGGAAGTCCAACAACAACGAACCACCCAGCCAGACCAGTAAGAGGTGCGGAGTCAGCGGTGGAGCCGGGTTGGGCTGGAAAGATCATTGGGTCCAACTGACCCAGGAGCGGAGGTGAGGCAGTGGGTGGATCCCAGGCGTGGGGTGGTGACTGGTGGACCCAGTGAGGGCGCAGGGTGGCTGGCTGACTGCGGTCACACATTCGCGCACAGATAAACCAAGCGAAGGGGCGAATAGTGAGACAGACCCTGCAAGCTAGGGCCCCAAAGGGAATTAGAGCCTGAAAGCACCAACTGGTAAGACTTTCTCAGGGTGGAGGGGCCGAGAGAGGCTCCCAGGCTCACAGAGGGTTCGTTGGAGAGACCCACAGAGTCTTGGAGAGTACACAGGCCCACACACCCGGGAATCGGCACCACAGGGACCCAATTTGCTTGTGGGAAGCCGCAGAGGGGAAAGAAATCTGAGAGAGAGAGGAGCAGAGCAAAGCGCCATTTTTTTCCCTCTCTGACCCCGCCCCCACATACAGCGTCACAACCCAGCAACTGGGTCACCCTGCCCTGGTGAACACCTAAGGCTCCGCCCCTCATACACAACAGGTGTGAACAGACGAAATATTATGACTCAAGAAGAACTCAAAGTTCCAGAGCCAATAATTCTAAGTGACCAAGAGAGAGCCAACCTACCCGATGCACAGTTCAAAATACTGGTGATCAGGATGCTCACAGAACTGGTTGATTTTAGCCACAAATTAGAGGAACATATGAAGGCTAAACTGATTGAAATGAAGGGAAATGCACAGCAAACCAATAGTGATGGAAAGGAAACTGGGACTCAAATCAAGGGAGTGGACCAGAAGGAAGAAAGAAACAACCAAACAGAAAAGAAGGAAGAAACGAGAATTCAAAAACATGAGGAGAGGCTTAGGAACCTCCAGGACATCTTTAAATGTTCCAACATCCGGATTATAGGGGTACCAGAAGGGGGAAGGAAACAGCCATGAGTGGAAAATGTATTTGAACAAATAATAAAGGAGAACTTCCCCAGTCTGGCAAAGGAAATAGATTTCCAGGAAATCCAGGAAGCTCAGAGACTCCCAAAGAAGTTGGACCCAAGAAGGAACACACCAAGGCACATCATAATTACATTAGCCAAGACTAAAATGAAGGAGAGAATCCTAGAAGCAGCAAGGGATAAGGGGACAGTCACCTACAAAGGAGTACCCATCAGACTGTCAGCGGATTTCTCAAAAGAGACCTTACAGGCAAGAAGGGGCTGGAAAGAAGTATTCCAAGTCATGAAATCCAAAGACCTACAGCCAAGATTGCTTTATCCAGCAAAACTTTCATTTAGAATGGAAGGACAGATAAAGTGCTTCTCAGATAAGGTCAAGTTCAAGGAGTTCATCAGCACCAGGCCCTTATTATATGAAATGCTAAAGGGACTTATATAAGAAAGAGATGATGAAAAATATGAACAGTGAAAGGACAGCAAACTCACAGTTATTAACAGCCACACCTAAAACAAAAGCGAACTAAGAGGACAGCTAGATCAGGAGTGGAACCATAGAAATGGAGATCACATGGAGGGTTAGCAACAGCGGAGTGGGAGGAGGAAAAGGGGGGAGAAGGTACAGAGAATAAGTAGCATAGATGGTAGGTAGAAAATAGACAGGGGGAGGGCAGGAATACTATGGGAAATACAGAAAATAAAGAACTTGTGACACATGGCCATGAACAAAGGGGGGGGGAATGGGGGGGGAGGGGTGTGCAGGGTGGATGGGAGTTAAGGGGGGAATGGGACAACTGTAATGGCATAATCAATAAAATATATTTAAAAAAGAAATAAGTGACAAATAAAATAACAAATTAAACTGTTAAAAATAATAATAATAAAGAAAGAACTTGTGACACATGGACATGAACAGGAGGGAGGAATGGTGGGGGAGGGTGTGCAGGGTGGAGGGAAGTGAAGGGGGGAATGGGACAACTGTAATGGCATAATCAATAAAATACTTTTTTTAAAAAAAGAGTAAACAAATGGATGTTGTTTGAAGCCACTGTGTTTTGAGGTAACATATCACGTAATATTAGATAACTGACAGAATCTGTACATAAGACATTTTCTTCTGGTATCCCCCATTTTTGAGACAGAAAAAAAGAATTTCCCCCTGTGTCATCTGCCCATAAAAACATTTTCAGTTACTCCCAAGTAATGTCCACTGCTGACTCTAATCACAGGCATTACAAAAGTAACAATCATCTTATTTGTCAAAATTAAAGTTTTAGCCATGGCCAGGTGGCTTAGGTAGTTGGAGCACTGTTTTGTACGCTGTTTTGTACACTGTTTTGTACACCTGAAGGTTATGGGTTGGATCCCTGGTCAGAGCATCATACCTAGGTTGTGTATTTGCTCCACAGTTAGGGTGCGTACGGGAGGCAACTGTCTCTCATGTTAATCTCTCTCTCTCTCTCTCTCTCTCTCTCTCTGAAATCAATAAACATATCCTCCAGTGGGAATTAAAAAGATAATAATAAGAAGAACTAAAGTTTTAGCTATAGTCCCTCATTCTTCCTGAGCAGAAAAATCTTCCAATCTTTGATGCTCACATCTGTCTGCCGCAAAGAGTAGCAGGACAGGGTGAAGTATGCACACCCTGCCTCGGTAACACACCGAGCTCACCACAGGTTGTGAGTTCAAGGTGTCAGCGCAGTTCCACAGGCCTGGTTATTTGCCCTACAGAGTCGCCTTCATAACTACACCCTTGGTCCTCCATACTTCACCATTAGGAAAAGATAAAACTCACTTCTGTAAATAAAGCAGCCAAGTTACAGAGAAGGGAGGGGAGGCATGTGAGCCACAAACACGCATGATAAGCAAAACACAACATTATTACATGAGGGTATTTTCTAACAGGGCAGATATCTCAATTGTTCCACCTGCTACAAGAATGAAAACAGATTTCCTGAGGAATGGGCAGGATCGCTTCCTGTCAAACCCAAATGAGTGAAGGTGGGGAAAAAAACTACTTTAAAAAAAAGATGTTTGCTTCTTCAAGGAGGACATACCGAGGATCCAGAGTCATATGAAAAGATGCTCAGTATCGCTAGCTATCAGAGAGATGCAAATTAAAACCACAATGAGATACTACCTTACACCAGTCAGAATGGCCATCATAAACAAAGCAACAAACAACAAATGTTGGAGAAGTTGTGGGGAAAAGGGGACCCTGGTTCACTGTTGGTGGGACTGCAAACTGGTACAACCACTATGGAAAACAGTATGGAATTTTCTAAGAAAACTAAAAACGGATCTACCTTTTGACCCAGCAATTCTACTGCTAGGATTATATCCTACAAACCCTAAAACACCAATCCAAAAGAACCTATGCACTCCAATGTTCACAGCAGCACAATTTGCAATAGCCAAGAGCAGGAAACAACCTAGGTGCCCATCAGTAAATGAATGGATTTAAAAACTATGGCACATTTACATAATGGAATTCTGTGCAGCAGAAAGAAAGAAGGAGCTCTTACCCTTTGCAACAGCATAGATGAAACTGGAAAGCATTATACTGAGTGAAATAAGTCAGGCAGTGAAAGAAAAATATCATATGATCTCACCTTTAACAGGAAGCTAAACAACAAAACAAACAAGCAAGCAAAATATAACAAAAGACACTGAAATAGAGAACGGGGGGCAGAGACCAGAGGGGAGAAGGAAGGGAATTTCAGGGGAAAAGAAGAAGGGTTTATAGGAATAAGTATAGAGGACACATGGACAAAAAAAACTGGGGGGGGGCAGTGAAAATGGGAGGGAGGTGGGGAGGGCTGGGGGGGTGGGCTGGGATGGGAGTAAAAGACAGAAAACTGTACTTGAACAACAATTAAAATAAATTCAAAAAATAAAATGTTTGACGTATTCCTTTTTTTCTTCTTTCCCATCTTGTCCTTCCTCCTAAATGTAAGCACCTTTTTGTGGGGCAAAGACAGTTTCTGAAGCAGAATTTTCTCTCGATTAGATCTTCCCTGTCCTCACACAGCTCCACTGCTTTGGCTCTGATAAGCCTCGGGTCAGCTCCATCAGCGCTGTGAACTTTCAGTGATCATGGAAATACAGGTATTTCTCATTTTCAAGGATAGAAGATTAAGCTGTCATCCCTAAGCAGCCAAGGTGGGAGCATTAAAATCACATTGAAATGCAGAAACTATATTTATTCACTTAAATTTTTCTCATAGATGGTTTAGAAACAAGCGCATCAGTACGTTGTATATAATCAAAAAAGTCACCCCCCAAAAGACATCCTGGTACAGATGATTTTTTTTTATGTGCTCCTGATGTCTGTCCTTAAGAAAAAGATTGGGATGGGTCTCTGAGACCCAAAAGTTGAGAGCTTCTTTTCACACTGGAGAACTGCACCCTGCCGCCCAGCAGCTGTAAGCACGGCGCAAAATTTTTGTATTGAGTTACACCGTAAGCACTATGGATACCATTTGGATTACCATGAGAAAAAGAGAAAGAAGGAAGGTCCAGGGGTTCATGGCATTCAAAGAAGGTGAAAAAGATGATTAGTCCGAAGACTAAGCTCTACCATAAACAGTGCCAAGAAAAGAAAATACAAATGAAAAAGACTATGAAGATGCAGGAAAAGGGAAACACCAAACAAAAGAAATGGGGGAAAGACTCCGCAAGGAGAAGCACCTGCATGTCTACTGGACAGAGAGGGACAGTCTCGAGCTAAAGTACTTCCCAATATGATTAAACAAAACCGAAAAGAGAAAGCAGGAAAAAAGGGAGGGCCCTCTGCTCAAAGTTCGTGCCCAGGGAGAAACTGAGGTAATAAAAATTATTTAAAGAGGAAAGAGAAAGAGAAAATCATGGAAGAGGGGAGTTAGTTCCTAAAGTCTGTTTGTTGGAGATGGTTTTACTGGAAAACCACCTAAATGTGAAAGATCCATTAGGCCAATGGGCTTATGTTTTATGAAGTCCCACATAACATCCTGAACAGAAAGCCACCTTTTGCCTGTGTAAAGAAGGATCCCTCATCCCCACTTTATAGACATGGGGTGTTATTACCAAAGGTACCGAAGTAGAGATGAACATAAATGAGCTGGGCCTGGTGACACAAGGAGGCAAAGTTATTTGGGGAAAATATGCCCAGGTTACCAATAATACTGAAAGTGATGGATATATAAATGCAGCCGTGCTGGTCTGACAGTGGTTTCATACAAGCAAATCCTTGTAATTATTGAAGACTGTGCATGAGTCAGGAATACCTGACTGTGATGTTCCTGCATGCTACGAAAGTACAATAGCTTCTGTGTCTGCAGCCATTAAGAGAACTGTTTATTAAAATGGCCCAGTTGTATAGATTGGTAGGAAAAAGTTGGGTTTGTTTCAATAGATTTGCCAGTTTGCTCTGATGATCTGGGCCAGTAATAAACCTCAACTTTTTTGTTTGTGTGTTTATATTAATCTCTTGGTATTGATTTTTATTTAATTTATTGTGGTGACACTAGTTAATAAAATTACATGGGTTTCACATATACAATTGTGGAAAGCAGTAGGAGTTACCTCAAAAAATTAAAAATGGAACTGCCTTAGGACCCAGAGATTCCACTTCTGGGAATATAGCCAAAGGATCCCGAAACACCAATTCGAGAGTGTAGATGCCTGTGTTCATAGCAGCATTACTTACAGTAGCCAAGATCTGGACACAGCCCAAGTGTTCATCAGTAGGTGAGTGGGTAAAAAAGCTGTGGTGCATTTACACAATGGAATGCTACTCAGCCATAAAAAAGAAAAGGAAGAAGGAAGCCTCGACTTTATGTCGATGGTGCTTAAATAAGAACATGTTTCCATGGCTCCAAGTCAAGAAGTTCAACTTTTCTTTTAAGTCTTAACAAGGCAACACACACAAAAAAGCTAAACTACATTCCCTGTGCCTCGTTGTGTGCTAATATATGGGCTCCACCTCTACAGTCTAAGAGAAAAACTCCACACTAAGATAAATTCAAGCCTGAGGAGACAAGAGCACAAAAACTTAGGTGTAGCAGGCTAACCAATAGGAAAGAAGGAAATCAGAGTCACATGTCCCTCAAATGGTGTGCGAGGCTGATCACCTGACTCTGAAGAGAGGCTGGGAAAGTCCGCAGACGCAGGGCCAGTGTTCCCCTACAGCTGCCACAGAAATGGGCATTTATTGTGAGGAGCTCCTGGTCAGAAGACATAGGCTTCTTGCCCCTCCTGTGGGCTAACTCCTGAGAAAAGATGGCTCCCTCCCCTTGCACCTCCTGTGACATGACTTCCTGGAACTCTTTTTTAGGTGTTTGCAATAAAGTTACGCAAAGGCTATCTAACTGCAACAATTCAGCAAGCAGACAGCTGATAGCCACCCGCAGGATGCCGAGAAGCATCCTTCTGATGAATAACACTACAAGTAGGAGCTAGCTCTTTTTTCCGTTTTTCTCTTAAGCACTTGGTATGTGTCAATGGCATTTTTTTTTAAAAGGGGGGGGGCGTCTCTTAAATGAATTCTCACAACAGGCCTATGGAGAAAATGGTAGACATTGGTTCTTTTTGTCAGACAACTCATCCGACACTACCGTGTTTCTTGGGGGAACTGCCCCTCCCCCCTTCCCTTCTCCAATCGTAGGGTGGTGGTGGGACCACAGCACCAATACCAGACCACTGCCCCACAGGAGGGAACACCGGCCAGGTCTAAACAATCCAAGCTTCTCCCTCACCACACGAAGGGGTTGGTTCAGGGTGGGGATAGGACCAAAGGAGAAACAATGAAAACTATTTCGCCTTGATTTTTAAAATCAGTAAACTGAATTTAGGAAATGAGACACATGTAAATTAAAGGCCATAACACCTTTTGCCTCTGCTAGGTGGACAAATCCTGTTGGGGGGGGGGAGTTTGAAGCTAAAAGAAGCAGCAATTCAAAAGAAGGTGATAAGATCCTACCTTAACTAACCACTCCTGGACAGTAGTACGGCCATCTAGATAGATACATAGCTATATAGATAGACAGATATATAGAAATGGATTAGCTACTGCAATCCCCTTTTTGCTTCAGTAGCCATAATTTGGATTACTGACATAACTGAAAAGCCTTGACTTATCAAGAGAGATACTGTTATCCTCTTTTCGAAGATGGGGAAACTGAAACTTAGAGCTATTAAATAACTTGCCCAAGGTCACAAAAATACGCATGACAGAACCTGGATTCAAACCAGACTCAGCAGGCTCCAGAGTCAGAGCCCTCAATCACTGCAAAATGTAATCTATTAAGCCAAGCCGTCACCCCAGGTATTATCAGAGGGGTGGACAAAGCTGCTAGTAAAATAACAGTTCTGTAGAAGAGATAGGTAATAACCTAAGGAGCAATATAAAGCTCATTCTGCTGTTATTGTGTCATGTGAAGCTCTTCAGGAAGAAAACGTGTTCATTTACAGTATCTGATTTGAACTTCCTAACCACACTGCCAAGCAGAACGCACAGGGCTTTCTGTTATTCCATTTTACAGATAAGGAGCATGTCTAAAACAAGTTCTTCCAAAATGACCTAACTGTACGATGAGTAATGAGATAAAGCCACGACCAGACACTGTGTCACCTGACTCCAAGTCCAGGGTCCCCTCTCCACCACACTCTTAGCCTGGCGTGATTGAATTAGAAGCGCTGTTGTAGGGTTCAGAAAAATATGCCTGGGATTTGAAGGCCAAGAGTTAGAATCTCCCTTTCAACATTAAACTTCTTGGGCAATTTCTTAACAAAATTTCTAACCAAAACTTTTAACAATAAGAAATTTTTTTATCCAAAGCAATTCTTCAACTCTCGCAAATTTGAGACCTCAGCTAAATAAGGTATATACATCGATCCATATGCTCACCAATATTTTCTTCCAGTTCTTTTATACTTTTTAAAATTTTCTTTGAACTCATATGGATACAAGATGTTAAGCAAGGGTAACTTTTCCTCCTCTATGCAACTGATCAGTTTGCCAGCACCATTTACAAATGAATCTAGCCTTTTCCCTCTAGATACTCAAATAAATACCCTTAGATTATTTTTTCTGAGCTATTATTTCTATAATCTTAGTGTGGGAAAAGCTTTATAAGAGACAAAACAAGAAAGGAAAAAATGGAGAGTTTTGCATCTTTGCAAATAAACAGATACATCGATTGATAGATTAAAAGAAGATCGGCCCTGGCTGGCGTAGCGCAGTGGATTGAGCGCGGGCCTGCGAACCAGACGATCGCAGTTCCATTCCCAGTCAGGGCACATGCCTGGGTTGCAGGCTGGTTCCTTGTAGGCCAACTCCCAGCAGGGGGCGCACGAAAGGCAACCATACATTGATGTTTCTCTCCCTCTCTCCTTCCCCTCTAAAGATAAATAAATAAATAAAATCTTTAAAAAAAAAAAAAAAGAAGATCGAAGTCAACAGACTATGGATCCATGGTTGAAAATCTTAAGTTGTAGAATCGTTACAAATACAGAAAGATAGTTATCCAAGTAGAAAAATAAAGATTAGAAATTGTCAATTTGTAGAAAAAATTACAATTAGCAAAAATAATAAAAAATATGACAATATTGCCCTGGCTGGTACAGCTCAGTGGATTGAGCACCAGCCTGCGAACCAAGAGTCACCAGTTCGATTCCTAGTCAGGGCACGTGTCTGGGTTGGGGGCCCAGTCCCAGGTTGGGAGGCGTGAGAGAGACAACCACATATTGATATTTCTCTCCCTTTCTTTCTCCCTCCCTTCCCCTCTGTCTAAACTAAATAAATAAAATCTTTAAAAATTAATTAATTAATTAATATAAATAAAAATATGACAATGTTGCCAACAGTGTGGGGAAACAGGCACTCCCTTCTACTACTAGAGCCTCTATAATAATTGGCATTCTTCTGGAAGCAATTTAACGGTGTGTATCTCAGGCACTAAAGTGTCCCATACTCTATAGTTCAATAATAGTTCAGTAATTTTTTTCCTAGAAATCTTTCTACAAGCTATGACTAAGGATGTGGGCAAGTCTGTTCATCCAAAAATGCCCATTATCCCATTTTTAATGGCCAATAAGCAACTTCCAAGTTAAACTACAGCTGGACAAGCAATCATTCATCCAGGCATGGAGTGTCTTGTAGGCCTGAAAACCCACCATTCATTCACCTAAACCAAAGTTATAAAGCACCTACTATATGTCAGGCACTATGCTGGGCCTTGAGAATTCATAAACCTGACTCTCATGAGTCTCACAGTCCAGTGGGAGAAACAGAACAATCAATTTACCACTGTGACTAGTGTCCAGAAGAAAACCACTAAGCAGCGAAGGTATCCAATGGCAACAAACAGATTCGAGACATGAAAAATGGCTCCCAAGAACATGGTGATTCAGAGTAAAGATCTGAAGGGAGGGAGTTGCTGGGGTCAAAGAAGGACAGTGTAGGCGAAAGAAACAGCAGCCACAAAGCTGTTACCTTTTTCAAGAGGAAAGTATATGAACGTTGGGGTTGTGGGGAGTGGCTACAAAAACATATGCACATTACACTACTTTTTGTGTGCGCACACACACACAGAAAAACCAGGACTATCAAAATATTAATCGATTATTTCCAATTAGGGTGATATTTACCCTTACCACCTCCACCTTTTTTTCTGTTTTGCTTTTTGTTTTTAAGATTTTATTTGTTTTTAGAGAGAGGGGAAGGGAGGAAGAAAGAGAGGAAGAGAAACATTAATGTATGGTCGCCTCTCAGGCGCCCCCTACTGGGGACCTGGCCCACAACCCAGGCATGTGCCCTGACTGGGAATTGAACTAGCAACCCTTTGGTTCGCAGGCTGGCACTCAATCCATTGTGCCACATCAGCCGGAGGTTTATTTGTTTTTTGTATCATTTTATAAACAGAAATAATAAAGAATGAAATAGGACAGAGAACTGCACAGTTGTTTGTTGATACCATCCCATTCCCGTGTGTAGGATGTTGTGTAACCCAAGCCAACCCCATCCCTGGGCCATCTCTAAGTTGCCTTAACCACAGGAAAAGTCAGAAGAAGCTACAGACTCCAGAGTAAGCCCTGCTTTCCCACTTGCATATCTTTAGTTACAAATGACTATTTACCTGTCAGCTGGGTTGAGAACACCCATAGGTTTTCCTTTGAAGGGAACCTCGTGGATTTAAAGAGATTTTTGCTTAAGCCGCTGAAGGTTTGCTTGATCTAAAGTCTCCCAGACGTTTGAAGTTGTGACTTAATGGAAGATTATTTTTATTCACAGTGATCAAGCAGTTAATGAAATAAAGTAGTGAGGAGACAAGCTTAATAGAATATGTGGTTGTGCTGCATGTTAATCTTAATAAAAGGCAGACTGAAAATAACAGGAAACCAGGAAGAAATTGGGACAGATGGCCGAACAGCTCAAAGATAGGAGAAACGACGTTTCCCTGCACAGGGCTTTCAAAAGCAAACTCCTCTCATGTTGCCTTCCATAGATGAAAAGGTGACAAAGAATGAGAACACAGGAGAGCCAGGACCAAAATTTCCCCAGTGGCTGTTCTCGGAAGACCTTCCCCTAACCCTACCTCAACTCCTTCCCCAACCCTCCTCTGAAGGGCAAACGGCACCTGGAGCAAGGACAAGCCTCCAATACGGAAAGAACATAAACAGGGAAGAAAGTCGCCATCTGCCTCAGTGGCCCGTTGTGCGGCATTTTAACCTCCAAAAGTCATAACACAACGAGGGGGCATCGTCAGCCTGGAAGTCTGGGCAGCAGGGTGCGAGGGACACCGGTGAAGCAGAGAGGGGGAGAGACTGTCACGTCCACTGGCTCTGCGTGTGGGCCCAGTGGCACTCTGTGGTCGACAGCTTGTTTCTAGGCCAGTGCGAGACTAAAAAAGCCTAAATCGTCACCGAGGAGAAAAGGAAATTGGTCCTTCAAGGATATCCTCCTTTCTTTATTTTCTATTTTTACTTTTTTAGGTGAATGAGGCTACTTTATTCAATGATCGATCCATACAGCTGCCAAGGCCACTATGGGCAGGTTAAGAGAGATGGGCTTTATTTCTTGGCCTCTTCCTCCTGGGACAGAGTTTTGATGATTTCCTCCTTCTTGGCCTGGAACCACGCTTCACGGCACTTGCGCGTTTCCTTGGTCTTAGGCCTGTGGGGCTCAGCCGGCTCAGCCAGAAGCTTCTTGGGAGCCTCGTCCACCTTCAGCCCGTAATCCGCTGGTTTTTGAACACGCTCCCCTTCACTTTCAGGTACAGGCTGTGGTTCATGCGGCCGTCAGTCTTCTTAGATTCACAGTATCTTCTGAGTAGCCGGCAAAGAATTCTCATCCTCCTCATCCAGGTCACTCTCTCAGGCCTTCGAGCCCTGGCGGTAAGTACCCTTTCATTTACCTATGCCCACAGGCCTGCCCTTCCTACGGGCAAGGTGTCGTTCCAGCATCGAGCCCGGGAATGGAAGTCACAGGCTTCTGGATGATCAGCTTCCGAATCTGCTGACGGGAGTTGGCACTGGCGACTTCGCTGGTCATTGGGGTCCAGCCAGACCTTCTTTTTGGCCAGCTGAAGACACTGGAGGAAAGCCTCTTCTGAGCGTTCTCATGGCTGCAGCCACTAAAGGCTATCCTTCTAACCCACTAACGAGGAGGCGGAACCAAGAGTGGATCCCTTTGGTATTGCAAGTGGCCAATGGAGTAAATGCTGGAGACTCGACCAAGCCACATTTCCCAGTGGGTCCTCTGAGGGCCATCTGCATGTCACTCCTTTGGGATGCCGCCTTAAAATGCAGGTTCCTGGGCCCACTCCAGCTGTTGATTCACTGGGACTCAGGAATCTGCACTTTTCAAACATTGTAAACATAAATTCTGTATCGTATATCCCATATCTGAAGTCCTTAGACATCTATCATTCTACTGGGTCTTGTTACTAAGGGGCTTAGGAATTGGAATTCATATTAGGCTGGGTTTTATTTCTGGAATCAGAGATACCTGGGCAAAACGGGCATCCCTGGAAGGGAGGATTTTTCTGGCATCTGCCCTCCACGCCTCGGTTCCACCAACCCAGCAGCTCAGAGCTGCTTTCTGGGTTTGGGTCTTCGCAGACCACACCAGTGGTGTGAGGTCATGAACGGGCAAACCTCTGGTATAACCCACAGGATAAAGCTGTGGGTTACCCTCACCCCTCCGGGGACTCAGACTGAGAGGGTTAGAGCCCCTGGCACTTCCCTTCACCGATGGTAGATCTTATTTTTTTTTTGGTCTGCCTTTTTAATAAGGAAAAAGCGCTTTAGGGGAGATGGATGTATGGGAAATTCAATTCTCACTCTGCACCTTGGGTGAGCGTCAGACCTTACCTTCTGTTCCTCTCTAGCCTAAAATACATGACACCAGATTATTGTCCCTTGAGGCAGCTGTGGCTTTAGTACCTCATTACGACTCCCAGTCACTACTGCCCCTTCCAGGTGCTGGCCCCAGGAACTGTCCTTTCCTGGTCACAAGCTCTGTTATGCATTTATAATAAGGCCAGCTCTCCTTCATCCAGCATTCCTAGGAGCTGTGTAATGGGAGGGATTTTTCCAGATTCTGTGGCCTTAAGTATTGCTAGAAATAGAAGTTTTTGTAACTGCATTCTTCACCATACAAGATTCTTATCCGCACACTAAAGTTTGAGGACATTGTAAACTCAGCAAGTAGTGAAACTTTATGGTTGTAGAACAGTAGTTTTTAAAAATGTTTTCCTATTCACTTATTTCATTTCATCCTTGAAACATCCTTGCAAAATAAGCAGGACCAGTATTTTTATTCCCAGCTTTCTGATGATAAAGCCTAGTCAGGCTAAGTTTCTTGCCTAAAGATAGACAAGTAGTTAAAGAGCAAAAATGAGGATTAGAGCCCACAGCTCCTGCTGTTTGATCTGTTGCATCATCCTACATTATTCCCAAGGGATAATTTAGGATCCCAAGACATCATTATCTATCACATGACTCCCAAGTCAAGGCTTTCCGTATCAATTTATAGTAGGAAGAGTCAAATTTTCTCTCGCATCTATGGGTCTATGTTTTCCTTCTCTGTGCACGTCAAACACTGAAGCTCTACTCTAGGGCCACAGGCATCTTTAAAGGCGATTTTAAAACACCTGGCAATCATTTGTAAGTGACCTCTGCAGTGCACTGACATATGTATAAGAGCATCCTTTATTTTTCATAATCATCCTTCAGCTTTGTAAGAATCTTGCATTGTGGTCTCCCCGGAAGGGTCCCAACAAGGGATTTCTGGCAGTGGGAGGATCTAGCTTGTGCCTGGCTGCTGGGGGGCTGGACCCTATTTGAAGCACTTTGTATGTTCCCCACACTGCAATTGCTGGGCTTTGGCTGAACTCTGGAACCACGTTTCAGCCCTTAAGGAAGCCTCGGTGGCCCGCCAACCGTTCTTCAGGACTCACGGTCCACGTGGTGGCGGGCCCACCACGAGATCTCAAGCCACAGCCTCTTCTAGGTCTGCATTTGGTCACGTATCCCATGTTCATTCCACGAACATTTGAGAACCGACCATGGGCCTGGACCCAGACTACAGATTGTCTCCTATCCAGCCTACGTTTTATTATTCTACAGGAAAATTCCACTATGGAATCAACCCTTTAGTTTCAGGTTGCTTCAAAGGGCCTTTCGGCAAACAATCATGCAACTAAAATATTTTTTCTGCTCTGCTCAGTGTTAACAGAGTCTTTCCTTTGTACTTGGAGTTATCCCCTTCTCCTCATGTCTCTGGGGTTTCCAAAGATTTCGTGTCTTCCATAGAGGAGATAGGCTAAGAATTTTTTCACAAGCAAAATTGCCATGAAAACTTAAAAGAATTTGTTTAAAGGAAAGTTAATTAATTTTATTTTCCTATTGTTGTTCAAATGCCTTTGAAATTACTGCCTTTTTCCCTTTAGGGGCAAGTTGATTTTCTTTTGTCCCTTTAGTTCATGGTAATTTACATGAATGTGAAAACATTTTATCAGCATTCATATTCTAGAACTTGACTAGCCCGGGCCATTACAATCAGTAGGAGGTAAAAAGAACCCATTCAAGAAAAAACTCAACCACCATCCAAAAACCAAGGTGGATTTAAGTCAAACATGCCAGCATGCAAAGGTCAAGTTATACCACTAAGTAAAAAAAAAAGTTAAGTTAGAAAACAAGGTATAAGGTTTGATCCCTTTCATATGAATGCTTTGAAAGTGGTCGATTTTGAGAAAGAAAATGGAAAATCAAGACGGTAAAAGGCTCTCAGGTTTTAAAGTCAAATACGCATCAGTGCATCAGAAAATGTGAAAGCATTCAGGTATAATATTTTAAACAATTATATCTGCGCCACCAAATAGTCCCTGCGTGATTATCATCTATGATTACCTTCTAAAATTGCCAGATAAGCAGACAATTCCAGAGTACCCTTTGCTTATAAAAATGTTTCCGTTACCTTTCCCCACGTACGGAAATCACATAATAATTTTAGGAAGTGTTAACATTGTATTGAGCTGTTATGAGGAACCAATCACAGTTCTAGCTGTGAAGCTATCAGCCAGAAAGAGAAGAGCATTCACATCCAAAATCTGTAGGTTAGGGCGGCCCCAGAATGTCTACACAGGCAGGGACTATGGGGAGCAATCTGAGAGGGGGCTGGGTGAAAAAGGTGAAGGGGATTAAGGGAAAAAAGAAGAAAAAACAAAAACAGAAAAAGCAAATTCGCAGACACAGGCAACAGCATGGTGATTAGCAAAGGGAATGAGGGGGATAAATGGTGTTGGAAAGAGATTTGATGAAAGGTGATGAACACACAATACAGGGTACAGATGATATATTATGGAATTGTACACCTGAAACCTCTATAACTTTATTAACCAGTGTCACCCTAATAAATCCAATAAAAATTTTAGACAAAGAAATAAATAAATACATGAATAAGAGCATTATGACACAGCTCTGAACTAATGAATTACAGGACTCCATCTAAAAGCCCCAGGCTCGGTCATTTCCAGCATGGTGGCCCTGAAAGGTACTAAGGCAAATGGTGTCAATTTGTTTGAATTCTGTCAAGGAAGAGAGAAACCTTCCCCCAAATTCTGAAGATTCCAGACGATCTCTAAGTTGGTTGGACTGAGGTTGCATGTGAAGTTGGAGTACAAAAGTAGAACATGAAGATATTTGGTACCCAGGGGGAAGCTTTGAGAGTCATGGTTGTGCATGCTAACCAGAAAGTTTGGGGTTCAAAAGATACCCTTTGTCAAGTTCCTACTCCACTGGGAATTTCTCTAAGTGTGATGAGACACCATTGGAAGGTTTTGAGCAGAGTATCATATGATCTGAGATGACAAAAGTTTTCTCCTGGGGAATAGACCGAAGTATGGGGGCAAGAGTGAAACAGGGAAATCTAGAGTCTGTGGCAGTGAGCAGGGGTTGAGTAGATCTTATCGAGAGAGCCCATTGGATTTAGTCCGGACTGAACTCCGGGTACACCAGTTTATTCAACACTCAGGTTTTGGTGCTTGTGCCAGAGTCTACAGTGATGAATAAGATCTGGTGGAATTTCTCAATGAGCTCTCCCTTGGCAGCAATGAGTCGCAGTGGTTAAAAAAATATATATATATCCAAAGTGTTGAATTCAGTTCAGGGCAGCTTCCCTGTTCTGTTAATTAAACTTTGAGACACTGAAACACAGGTTGGGGGAGATGCTTGAATAGAAAGCAATGCTCTATTCATTTACCTCCCAGTCTACAAAAAAAAGTAAAAATGAAAGAAAAAAGTCGAAAACATGATGACTTTGGGTTAATCATTTTAAAACATAAAAATAAACAATTTCCCATGAAAATATTGTCGGGGCCTAAAGATGGTGAATGCAATCCATTAAGAAAATCGCACCAGGAGGGCTTGGCTGAGGCAGCCCCAAACAGGATGCTGCAGCCCAGCCAGGTAGCCCCCACCCTTGTAGGCATCTATTGATCACGAGTACTACCTACCAATTAAGATGCTAATCACGCGCCCACCCACCAACCGTCGCCGTGAGCATGCACAGGACAACCTATCAGGACTACCTCCCCTTTTCCCCTGCCCCCTATAAATAACAGCCCCGCCCAAAATAAAATTTGCAGCTTGATCAGAATCCTTTGTCTTGCTGCCTTTCTACGCGCCTCTTGCTCCCATCCCTATTCATCCGTTTCAGGTAGACTCGGGACCCCCGTTGACTGTTCCGCGGGACGGAACAAAATATAACTTACACATGACTTAAAAAAACATAGTAAATATAAATAGAATAAGTGTCCACGGTAAGTAAGTAGATAAAACAACAATGGGACATTTACAAAATGGAATACTACTCAGCCATAAAAAAGAAAGAACTCTCACCTTTTGTAACAACATGGATAGACCTGGAGAATATTATGCTAAATGAAATAAGCCAATAAGTACCATATGATTTTACTTATATGTGGAATCTAGTGAACAAACTGAACTAATAAGCAAAACAGACACAGACTCATAGATAGCAGGATGACAGCTGTGGGGGGCATGGTTAGGGAGTGGAGGGGTGGGGCAAGAGCAAAAAGGTTTCATGGGCATGGACATTGCGGTGGTGATTGTGGGGTGAGGGGCCTATAAGGGGGATAAATGGTAATGAAAAAATGCAATAAAAATAATTTTAAAGCAGAAGACATAGTAAATATAAGTAGAATAATAGTATTTTAAAAATTAAATCAATATTTACACACACACACTGACTTTCAGCCAAGATGGAGGCGTAGGTAGAAACGCTGTGCCTCCTCGAACAACCAAGTTTAAAGACAACAAAGTTTTAGTAACAAAAATGTAACCAAAACACAGAAAATTGAACTATATGGAAGTCCAACAACAACAAACATTTCAGCCAGACCAGTAAGAGGGGCGGAGCCAGCGGCGGAGCAGGGTCGGGCAGGAAAGATCCCCCATCTGACCCAGGCACGCAGGCAGCCATTGGCGGATCCCAGGTGTGGGGTTGCAAAAGGCAGACCCAGTGAGGGCGCAAGGTGGCAGGTTGACCGCGGTGACACAATCATGTGCAGATAAACCAGGCAAAGGAATGAGCAGTGAGACAGACTGCTCAGACCCCAGTAGCGGGAAGCAGCAGAGGGGACCGCCATTGTCCCTCTCTGACCCCACCCCCACATACAGCGTCACAACCCAGCAACTGAGTTGCCCCGCCCTGGTGAATATCGAGGGCTCTGCCCCTCATACGTAACAAGTATGAACAGACCAAAACATTATGGCTCAAGAAGAACAGCTCAAAGCCCCAGAGCCAATACTTTTAAGTAACCAAGAGATAGCCAAACTTTCAGATGCACAGTTCAAAACACTGGTGATCAGGATGCTCACAGAACTGGTTGACTTTAGTCACAAATTAGAGGAACATATGGAGGCTAAACTGATTGAAATGAAGGGAAATGCACAGGAAACCAATCGTGATGGAAAGGAAACTAGGACTCAAATCAAGGGAGTGGACCAGAAAGAAGAAAAAAATGACCAAGCAGAAAAGAAGGAAGAAACAAGAATTCAAAAACATGAGGAGAGGCTTAGGAACCTCCAGGACATCTTTAAACGTTCCAACATCCAAATTATAGGGGTACCAGAAGGGGAAGAGGAACAGCCACAAGTGGAAAACTTATTTGAACAAATAATAAAGGAGAATTTCCCCAATCTGGCAAAGGAAATAGACTTCCAGGAAATCCAGGAAGCTCAGAGACTCCCAAAGAAGTTGGACCCAAGAAGGAACACACCAAGGCACATCATAATTACATTACCCAAGATTAAAATGAAGGAGAAAATCCTAGAAGCAGCAAGATAAGGGGACAGTTACCTACAAAGGAGCTCCCATCAGACTGTCAGCGCATTTCTCAAGTGACCTTACAGGCAAGAAGAGCTGGACAGAAATATTCCATGTCATGAAATCCAAACACCTGCATCCAAGATTGCTCTATCCTGCAAAGCTTTCATTTAGAATGGAAGGGCAGATAAAGTGCTTCTCAGATAAGATCAAATTCAAGGAGTTCAATCATCACCAAGCCCTTACTATATGAAATGTTAAAGGGACTTATCTAAGAAAAAGAAGATAAAAATATGAACAGTGAAAGGACAGCAAACACACAGTTATTAACAATCACACCTAAAACAAAAGCAAACCAAGAGGATAGCTAGATCAGGAGCAGAACCATAGAAATGAAGAACACATGGAGGGTTAGCAACAGGGGAGTGGGAGGAGGAGAAGTGGGGAGAAGGTACAGAAAATAAGTAGCATAGATGGTAGGTAGAAAATAGATAGGGGGGAGGGCAAGAATAGTAGGGGAAATATAGAATCTAAAGAACTTGAGGACTTCCGCCAAGATGAAGGAATAGGTGGAAACACTGTGCCTTCTCCCACAACCAAGTTTGGATACAACAAAAGTTTTGGAGAACTAACACACACCCAGAGACCAGAAAACCGAATTATACGGAAGTCCGACAGCTACGAACCATTCAACGAGGACGGTAAGAGGTGGAGCCAGCAGTGGAGCTGGGTCGGGCAGGACAGACCTAGGAGCGCAGGGAGCCCAGAACTAGTCGGGGTGTGGAACAGACTGACCAAGGTCGCACATTCGCACACAGTGAGACGGACCACACAGGCCCCAGGGGGCAAACCCAGTGGTGGAGGGCTGACAGTGGTGGCACACTCGCGTGCCGTGGAGCGGGGCGCGTGGCCCTGGTGACAGTGGTGGCTGTGGTGCTGGTGGGGGTCGCGGCGGCGGCGGGCGCCGGAGGGAAGCCATTGTCCCTCTTTGACCCCGCCCCCACATACGACGTCACAACCCAGCAACTGAGTTGCCCTGCTCCGGTGAAAACCTAGGGCTCCGTTCCTGCTACTTAACAGGCAGGAACAGCCCAAAAGATGGTGCAAGAACTCAAAGTCCCAGAGCCAATAACTCTAAGCGACCAACAGATTGCCAGGCTCTCAGAAGCCCAATTTAAAACACTATTTATCAGGATGCTCACAGAATTGGTAGAGTACAGTCACAAATTGGAGGAACATATGAAGGCTAAACTAATTGAAATGAAGGGAGATGTCCAGGAAACCAATAGCGATGGAAAGAAAACTGGGACTCAAATCAATGGAATGGACCAGAAGGAAGAACGAAACATCCGACCAGAAAGGAATGAAGAAATGAGAATTCAAAAAAATGAGGAGAGGCTTAGGAACCTCCAGGACATCTTTAAACGTTCCAACATCCGGATTATAGGGGTACCAGAAGGGGGAAAGAAACAGCCACGAGTGGAAAACTTATTTGAACAAATAATAAAGGAGAACTTCCCCAGTCTGGCAAAGGAAATAGACTTCCAGGAAATCCAGGAAGCTCAGAGAGTCCCAAAGAAGTTGGACCCAAGAAGGAACACACCAAGGCACATCATAATTACATTAGCCAAGACTAAAATGAAGGAGAGAATCCTAGAAGCAGCAAGGGATAAGGGGACAGTCACCTACAAAGGAGTACCCATCAGACTGTCAGCGGATTTCTCAAAAGAGACCTTACAGGCAAGAAGGGGCTGGAAAGAAGTATTCCAAGTCATGAAATCCAAAGACCTACAGCCAAGATTGCTTTATCCAGCAAAACTTTCATTTAGAATGGAAGGACAGATAAAGTGCTTCTCAGATAAGGTCAAGTTCAAGGAGTTCATCATCACCAAGCCCTTATTATATGAAATGCTAAAGGGACTTATATAAGAAAAAGAAGATGAAAAATATGAACAGTGAAAGGACAGCAAACACACAGTTATTAACAACCACACCTAAAACAAAAGCAAACCAAGAGGACAGCTAGATCAGGAGTGGAACCATAGAAATGAAGAACACATGGAGGGTTAGAAACAGGGGGGTGGGAGGAGGAGAAGGGGGGAGAAGGCACAGAAAATAGCATAGATGGTAGGTAGAAAATAGATAGGGGGGAGGGTGAGAATAGTGGGGGAAATATAGAACCTAAAGAACTTGAGACACGTGGTTATAAACTAAGGTGGGGAGAAGGGTGGGGGAGGGAGGGTGCGGGTGGAGGGGAATGAAGGGGGGAATAGAACAACTGTAATGGTATAATCAATAAAATATATTTAAAAAAAATAAAAATAAAAAAATAAAGTGGTTTTTAGTCTAAAAAAATAAAAAATAAAGAACTTGAGACACGTGGCCATAAACTAAAGGGGGGGAATGGGGGGAGGGGTGTGCAGGGTGGAGGCAAATGAAGGAGGGGAATAGGACAACTGTAATGGCATAATCAATAAAGTATATTTTTAAAATATATGTATACACACACAGAACCAGACAAGCACTTAGACTGTTTTAAAATCAATGTTCCCCAGTTTTAAGGAATAAGTGATCATAATGTCATACAAACTACTGCAGAGAATAGAAAAAGGCAGCAAGCCCTTCAGTTCATTCTATGAGACAGGAACAACCTCATCTCAAAGACAAATTTAAAAAACTACAATGAAGAAAAAATGCAGCCAACTCACTGAGCACAGATAGAAAAACCTTTTTTTAAATTGGCAAACAAAATTCGATAATATCAACACCTTACCTCATACTATATAAAAATATTAATTCAAAATGGGTCACAGACATACATATAAAACTTAAAATTACCCATAAAGCTTCTAGAAGAAAACAAGAGCATCTTTCCAACCTTGAGGTAGGTAAGTTTTTAGGTAGAACACCTAACGCACAAGTCCTAAAAGAAGGAAGTGATAAGTTGGATTTCAAAATTAAACAATTTTTCTTTTCAAAAGACAGCATGTTTAAAAATGAAAAAGCAAGTCAAAGCCTCAGAGAAAACCTGCCAAAAACATATTAGATAAAGGACTTACAGCCACAATATACATAAAGAACACTACAAATCAATAATAAGAAAACCACCCAATCTTAAAAAACGGGCCAAAGCTTTGAAACGCAGTTCATAGAGATGCTGTTCCAATAGCCGGGAAGCGTGTGAAAAGATGGAAACATTAGTCAGCAGGGAAATGTGAATCAGAGCCACCAGCTCTCACAACACAGAGATTAGGGCTAAAGTTTCAAAGATACTCATACCACGTAAAAGTATGTGACACAGCTAAAACTCTCATAGATCATGGAGGAGAATGTGAAATAGTACATCCACTTTAGAAAACGGCATGGTAGTGATTTCTTTCATTAAACGTCTACCTATCATATGACAGCCATTCTCTTCCTAGGTGTTCACTCACGAAAAAAGTGAAAACGCATGTTCACACACAGATTTGGACAGAAATATTCATAAGAGCTTGGTTTTGAGAGCCAAACACTGCAAACAACCCTGATGTCCCTCACCAAGTTGGTGGATAAACGAATTGTGATAGACCTTGAGCTGAAGTACTACTCGGCAATAAAAGAAATGAAACAAGAGCTTGACTACAAAAACCTATCGCTGGGCTTCATTATATCAATAATTAAAGGAAGGGGATTAGGATCATCAGTTAATGCAGAAAAAGGACCTTATAAAATTCAATATTCAGTCAGACATTAAAAATAAAGCAAACTAGGAAAAAGGAAGACACTGCCTTAATCTGATAACCAGTATCTTCAAACAAAAACCTACAGCAAACAGAATATTTAATGATGAAAAGTCCGAAGTGTTTCCTTTCAAGTCAGTAAAAAGCCAAGGGTGCTCAAGTATCGCTTCTGTTCCACACTGAACCAGAGGGCAGACAACTCAGCAAGAAATAAAACGCATCACACTGGAGAGGAAAAATAATAACTGGCGTTCGCAAAGGCAATGACATTGCGAACAGAGACAATCCAGATTATTCTATGGGAAAACTATTAGGAGAAATTTTTAAAACTCAGAAACTTGGCGGAGAGACGATCCATTTCTTTCCCAGCTGTGTTTGGAGAGAAAATTTGGAAAGGAAAATTCTGGTTTGCGAACTCAGGAGCTCCCCGGGTGACATCTAAAACTGACCCTGTAACCCTGGCCGGTGCAGCTCAGTTGGTTGGAGGACGTCCCCTAACGGAGAGGTTGCAGGCTTGTTTCCTGTGGGGCACACGCCTGGGCTGCAAGTTCGGGCCTGGCCCAGCAGCAGCCTGCGACCCACAGTCCAGGAGTGTAAGGGAGGCAACCAACCCATGCTCCTCTCTCTCTTGCTCTCCCCTCTTCTCCAAAAGCAATGAAAAAAAGTCCCGGATGAGACTAAAAAGTATACATAAAACATAAAACATAACTGACTCTTAGGGCAAGGAAAGACTGAAGAGGGCAAGGAAAGACTGAAGAAAGTCGCTCAGCACTGCAGGAGGGTAGGTGGCTGTTTTGAATGAGTTAGGGAACTTGCATACAAGGCTTGTCTTAGGCAGTTACAAGGTAAGTAGAGCTCCTCACCCATCCGCCATGATCTTCAAAGCGTCTAGAGAGGCCTTAAGGGAGTTCAGTGATGACCACAGTAATACTCTACTCTCTCAAGACTCCATCCTGAAACAGCTTCTAACCTAGGAAGGGTGGGCAAAATGCACCTTCCAAGGATGGCAGGGCGGGGGCGCTGCTGCTTGTCCCAGTCTGGCTCGCGGGTCAGCCAAAGGTCATGTCCTCTCAATGACCTTCTTCAATACAAGTGCACTGTCATGCAGAGAGAGAGAGAGAGAGAGAGAATGAGAATGAGAGCATAGTCAGGAAATATGTTGAGACATTGTATAGATCATGCTTCAAAGTTGTACTTTTTCCTAAGGGCCACGTCTGGGGCTCGGAAGAGGCCGATGCAAGGAGAGCGACAAACAGGTGCACCTGGTGGAGGCTCACTCTAGGGGCAGTGGACCAACAAAAGCGAGGCAGGCCGCGACCCCTTTCTGAACCATGACACACATGTCAAACGTCCTAAGGAGGCTGCTCCCCAAATAATAACCAGCGGGAATCAACAGGGTAAAATTTCCATGAACAGAAAAAAAAAAAAACAAATTCTGCCTTTCAGGGCAAAAAGGAATTTATATAAATACGACACCTGATTACAGTTAGTAAAACAAAGATTTGAGAAATCTAGTGACTGCTGAGTTTATTAGACATCCACAGTCGGTGATAGTTACTGGAAAATCTACTAGAAAGTCATAAACTGAAGAAAAAGATGAAAGAAAATAGTATGAAAAGCCATATGCCAACAAATTGGACAATTTCAGTGAAATGAAATCTAATGGACAAAATAAACTAACAAAATACAAACAGACTCCCAGAGACAGAGAACAGACTAAGAGGTGTCTCAGGGGAGGGTTGCAGGGCTTGGGGAAAAGGTGAGGGGATTAAGCAAAAAAAGAAAAAAGAAAAAAACTCATAGCCACAGACAACAGCATGGTGATTACCAGAGGGAACTGGGGGGAGGTAGTCATTTCGAATGCGTGGGTCACACAGTACACAGGCTCTCTCAACATCATCTACTGCCCCCACTGACTAGTACAGTTATGTCAGCACTGTTCACGCGTGTGCATTCCAGTCCGCTCCCCTTGGCTGCCAGGTTACATCCATGTTGTGCAAACCATTCTTGTTATATAACAATGGTTGGGCTTTTTGCAGACAGACCTCATAGATATTTACAAGTCATCGATGGATCTTTCTCCATTCCTGGGAGAAGATTCCCAGGATCTTTCTCCATTCCTGAGGGGTTATAGAGAAGTTGGGTGGTTGGCTAAACAGCTCTTTGTAGAGGTGTTTTCTGCAGGGATTTGGACCAAATGACCCTCGAAGGTGATACGGTATCTTTTGGATCCACAAGCTGTGTTTATACCCAGTTCCAGCTCAAACAAGCTTCACTAACCACAGAAGTTGGGACAAGAGCCAGATGCTTCCAACACATCCTTGTGGTCCTCCCGCCTTCTGGCAAATCCCAGGACCAGATTGGAACCCCTGTGCCTGTTTGGGGGCCAAGCCTGGTCTGCTTCGGGAGGATGCAGACGGCTTCCGTTGCCGTCCACATGCTCTGTGCGACTTTGGCCAAGTGCAACTTCGGGGTTTCTGACTCATTGGAAATAAAATGTACCAGGTGCGGGCAGATGGGCTCCCCAACTGCAATTCGAGGGCTCTCTTCCAAATAGTGTGGGACACCAAGGCAACCGAACTTCCTCGCCTCTCAACTCAGAAGTCCCAACCCCAGGCAACACCAGGCGGGGTAGCAGGGGGAAGGAGCTGGACGTAGGAGTGCTTTTCAGAATTTGCCAAAAAATATAAATAAATTGCTTTTAATTTCGGAAGGCAGAAGGGTTGGATTGGTTTTGCTGGCTCTCCTCTAAACAGCCATTTACGTGTGGAAACAGTAATGCTGAGGGGGAGTCATCCCTCCCTGGTGATGCGAAACCCGTTGATTAATTTCCAGTTGATGACCTGGTTCCCCTACCAGGATGGAACTGTAATTCATCCCACTCAGGCTGCCTCTAACTAGGTTTCAACAACCCTAAACAACCAGCAAGTGGCTGTTTGGTGGAGAACGTCCCTATTAATAAGTACAAATCAAATCAAGCATGTTTTTAAAAGCCTGGCCCCAGTGACAAAAGAAACAGAATTTTCTCTGAATTGAACAGCAAAATGCGTCTTCATCAGAAGACTCTCAGACACCCCTTAAGGCAACTCTGCCCGGTAAGAATAAGATTCAAGCTGCAAACACAAGGCACGAAGTCACTTTAAAATTTTCTAGTGGCCACATGAACACATAAAAACAGGTGACATCCATTTTTAAAATATTTTTATTTCACACAATATGCCGGACATATCATCATTTCACCACACTAGTAATATAAAAAGATGGATGGGGTTTTCTTTTTCACATTCGCAAACGTAAGCTGCAAGAAGCTGAAGAAAGGCTGGAATCTCACAAAAAAGGGCAAATTTTAGAGGCAGGTGATCAAGACCTTGGGAAGAGCCTGCCCCAACCTCACCACCACGAGCCTCAGTTTCCCCGTCTATAAAAGGAAGGCAAGAGCTCTGGCTATCTCATATGGCTTCGTGGGTTACATGAGTGAAGCCAAGTAGAGTGTTTGGAACTGTGCCTGGCACATCAGAATAACCCACAAATCTCAGCCGGAGGATGCCAACCCGAAACACCTAAAGGGAAGGACTGGTACCCACAGTCCTGGACACGAAGTGGCCCATGAACACGTGCTTCTACAAGGTTCGGAGTGGTAGGCACCCTGGTCCTACCCTCGCTGCCCTGGTCCCACCTTCAGAAATAAAAGGACTTTTTTCCCAGGCTGCCGAGGGGGCTGCCCAGCCAAGACCGCTGTCTCCCTTAAATCTTTTAAGCGCCTTTCCCAGGGCTGCCGGCTGACCACACAGTGACTATCAGGCAGCTCCCTCTGCCTCTGGGCAGAGAGCTCTGCCAGTCCATCTGGCTCCAGAGTCCCTGAGCCCTGTGCAGGTGGCCCGGGGCACACACACTGTGGACCAGCTTCTCTCAGGGCCCCGACCTGCAGCAGCCGCCCCTCCTTTCCACAGGTGTCACCCCCAAAGCGCTCCCCGACACAGGCTGCCTGTGGATACACAGCCCACGGGGGGATGATAAGCAGCAAGAACGGTGGGTGGAAACTACAGTGCAGACAATGAATAAATAACACCTGCCTTGTTAGTGTTCCTAACAAGCGTTGCTAGCGAGGGCAAAACAAGTGTTGCCCATATTGGGTGCATCGTGGACGGTCTCTTTGAGTCTTCCCACCAGGGATCATTACTCCCCACCCCCACCCAGCCACACAAAACAATGGCAGAAGACACGAAAGGAGCCTCAAGCACCAAGACACTCACAAAAATGCCTCTTTCTCCTTTAGGTTCGTCCCAGACTCACAGGCTAGGACCAGAGGCCCGCCGCCCGAAACCAGCAGTTCATCTCGGACTTTCAAATTCTCAAATTTGCCCTTTACTTAAAAAAGTCAATGATTTCGCCAAGAAAGTTTGATTAGCTTCTTTTACTTTCTGTAATGAAGTGCCATCCTTTTTACACTTGAAAGGATCTTTGTAATAATGCAACATTGATCTTTTGAATACAGATGAGCTAACCTAGATAATAGGATTTGGAATGTGTGAGACCGGGCTGGCGATGATATGTAAGGCTCCAGTGCCATCAGGAGGAATTTCGGCATAAAACATCTGTTCCCGGAGACGCCCTCTGATGCCACAGTACCCAGGGTAGGAGCCAGTCTCCTCCTGCATGCAGCTCTTACTGAGTCAACATCTTGAGAGAGGAGCCAATACATTGCGTCTCTGGATGTCAATCACTCCAAACAAATAAATAAATAAATAAAAGAGAGAGAGAGAGAGAGAGAGAGAGGTTTAGCTCTGGGGTCGGTCTTCTCTCATCTGCCGCTTTAAGCCCCAAAGGTGGAGACCTGGAACTCGACTCTGACCCCAGAAAGCAGTTCTCAGAGAACCTTAGTTAAAAGTGGGAAGTCACGGATTCCAGCATCGTTCTGTGCCAGGCCCGGCCAGAGCCTGGGTGTGGAAGGACAAATCAAACACGGTTCAAGCCCTTGAAGGACTGACAAGGAAAGGAAGGGGAGTTTATCTTTGGAAGATGAAGTGTGTCCCGCAGAAAACACACCCACAGACGGCTCCTTTTCCACTCCCCACCCCTTAGAAAAAGATGGAAACGAGAGGCTTTTTGGTGGGCCCCACCCTCCAAAAGAGGCTAAGCCTCCCACACGGCGTCGTGTGTCCTGAGCAGGGAGCAGAGTATGACTTAATGTTGGGACAGAAGGAAGGACTATGACGGAAGACCCAATCCAGTGACAAGCACCAGGAGATCTATGCTATTATTCTCTATCCTTACGGTATGTTTGGAATTAGCCATAATTTTTTTTAATTAAGTCCAAATGCAGTGGGGGGAGCTATAACTATGTCACAACAAAGCCAAGCGCTAAGTCTGTGACATTAACTCTAAAATAAATCTACCAAAGCAAACCCTGGGGCTTGGATCTGCTAATAGCTCCCATTGGACACCAGGTGCTATGAGAACTTCGCAGGCAGAATCTCACTTAATTGTCATCAGAGCTGTAAGAGGGAGTTACCCCTGCTTTACCCATAAGAAACATGAAGGCCTCCAGTTAAATAATTTACCCAAGAGTTTACAATTATTAGATGGTGGGACTGAAATTTGAACTCCAGGGGTTTTTTTTTTTTTTAGTGTGTCTGACTCCAGAGCCTGAATTCTTCAACAACTGTATCACATAAAATACTTGGCAAAGAGCTAGGATGAATGAGAGAGACACAGAACAAACAATGGAGACCCGGATACCCAAACAGGTCCCCCGGGGGAAAGGCTTCCTGGAAGAAAACAGGTGGGGACAGAAAGGGGTGTCATGAGGGGAAAGGTTTGGGGACCAAGTAGGATGCCAGGTCTTGGAATGACAAATAAGGCCACAGGAAGTGGGATGACTGTCAGGAGACCAAAGCAGAGATGCCCTTCCTGAATGGTTTATGAGATGGGCACTTGGAAATGAGCAAATAAAACTGAAGTAAAAGACTAGTAGACAGAACAGACTGATGGGTGCCAGAGGGGAGGGGGGCTGGGGAGCTGGGTGGAAAAGGCGACGGGATTCGGAAGCACAAAGTAGTCCTGGGGATGCAAAGTACAGCGCGGGGGACAGAGTCACTAATACTGGACAATGGTGTGCGGTGCCAGGTGCGCACTGGAAATATCGGGGGGGAGCGCGATGTCGTAAAGTATACGACTGTCTGACCACTATGCTGTACACCTGAAACTACTGCAAAATAATCGGGCATGCAAACTGTCATTGAAACATAAAATTAAAAGACAAAAAAGACAGGGATTTGGTTACCAGGTGAGAGGTTAAGAGCACACAGTTCCAGACGCAAACTACGACGAGAGCATCTGCAGGCGGCAGGCGGCCGAGGCTGCTCTCGCGGAGCCCGGCCTGGAAATAGAACTGGTCCCAGAGAAATAGAACTGGTACCGCCTTAGGCGGTAACCTCAACGTAAACACCAGAGCTCTAGCCTCTAATACAGGTATCATGACATTCTGGCCCCATAAAACACAAAAAGGGAA